>NC_060149.1:699908081-701261081 GCF_021461385.2 Schistocerca piceifrons
AGTCATTATGTCTGTGGTAGGAGTAAAAATCATAGGAGCTACTGGAAAACCAAGCAAGCCTATCAAACATCAGATACTTGCTGAATTTAGCATTAAAGGACAGACTTTCCTAATAGTACCGGATCTAAGTACTGAAATGATTCTTGGGACTGATTGGTTGATTAGACAGAAAGTAACTATTGAATATGCGAATGAAATCGTGAAGATTAATACAGGTAAAGTCTTGTTAGAAGTTGCTGTCGAAGAATCCTCCAGTGATACAAATAACATCTATCAGTCTTTGAAGGTAGAAATGAAGTCAGTAAATAATAGTTTATCAAATGTGCATGAATGTTACCACGTTAACCAATTACCTGATGATGACGAACTGAAAGACTATTTGAAAGACATGGTATTGGAAATAGCCGATATAAATGAGGAGCAGAAACGAAGATTAATTAAGACCTTAGAGGCGAACCAAAGTGTGTTTTCTGATCGACCTGGAGTAGTGAAAGGCTTTGTCTACCAGACTGAGACGTTGCCACATGAACCATTTTTTGTACACCCATATTCATTACCGATTGCTAAGAAATCAGCTGTTCAAGACGAAAAAGACAAAATGATGGAATGGGGATCATTGAACGCAGCAATAGTGAATATAATAACCCGCTCCTCATTGTGAATAAACGCGATGGAGGTGTCAGAGTGGTGATTGATGCACGAACTCTGAATAAAGTAGTAACAAGGGAAGTGGATAGACCAGAAGGTTTGGATGAAGTGCTTCAAAAATTTCATAACGTCCAGTACTTAAGTAGCCTCTACTTGACTGCCGGATGTTAGCAAATTTCCCTCATCCAAGAATCTAGGAGGTATACAGCTTTCCTTTTTGGGGGAAAGTGGTACCGGTATCATGTAGTCCCATTTGGACTGAACATTTCAGTATCTGTTTTTATTAGAGCCCTAGATTTTTTACTTGGAAAAAAAATTTTACCAACAAGTTGACTATCTATGTTGATGTTTTATTAATAGCCACACGGGAATGGCAAGAACATATTGATCTGTTATAAGATGTCTTTGTAGCACTAATTCAAGGAGGTATGACTCTTAAGCTAAAGACATGTGAATACGTGCAGAAGCAAATACAATTTTTAGGACACATCATTACCACTTCAGGAATTTGCAAAGATCCTAAAAAACTAACAGCAATAGAAAATTGTCCTCCATCTAAAAACAGGAAGCAGCTCAAAGCTTGCTTGGACCTGTTCAGATTTTATAGAAAATTTGCAAAAGGACAACTGTTCAATAGTCCACATTTGAATAAGTTACTGAGAAAAAACCAGGCTTTCATTTGGACGCCGGAATGTCAAGAAGACTTTGACAGGTTAGAAGCTGAATTAATAAGAGATAATGTACTGCATCATCCGGAGCTATCTCTACCGTTCCATATGGAAACAGATAGCAGTTTTTATGGCATTGGTGTCGAAATATTTCAGGAAATTCAAGAGTCAAGAAAAGTTTTACATAAGATTATTGCTTTTCCTAGCAGAGTTCTGACGCAATATGAAAAGAACTATACCATCTCAGAAAAGGAAGCATTAGCAATTATATGGGATCTTAAAAAGTTTAGGCATTATCTTTGGGGACACAAAGTAGTCATTCATACAGATCAAGAGGCATTAACTTTTCTGAAAGACTGCAGACTGTTGAATGGGAGATTGACACGTTGGGCGCTGCATTTACAACAGTATAATTATGACATTCATTACGAAAGACGAGAGGAAAACATAGTTGCAGACGCTTTGTCTAGGTTACCAGAGGATGCGGATTCTGTCCCCAGAGAAAACCCAAAAGGAGGGAAGTTTCAGATATTCTATGTTGAGGAAGTACCTGGTAGGAAGAAGATCGAATCCATTTGTGAAAGTATGAGGCATTACCAGAATGACGATGAAAATTGGAAATCGGTAAAAGTCTAATTTGATTCCGCCCAATACCCACAGTTAGCCAAATTCTATAAAATACACATGGGCATACTTTACCAAAGGAATTATCTGACAACTGAAGAGTGGCGAATGTGTTGGCCTTCGCAATTTGAAACTGAAATAATTAATTATGTCCACTTAGCGTTAGGTCACTGTGGAAGTAAGGTATGTGTGGAAAAATTGTCAGATATAGTAGTAATTTAAAACCGAGCAGCTAAATAGGTAGCAGACAGGTTGAGATCTTGTGATGTTTGTCAGAAAGCCAAAGTTCCCAATCTAATAAGCAGAGGGCCAATACAAATCATTATTCCGCAAGATACCTTAGAATTCCTTTCTGTTGACTTGTACGGAGCCCTCCCAAAGACATCCGGATATTGCACCTGTAAACTAGTATTGCTGGAAGTATTTTCAAAGCACGTAAAGTTGCATCCTTTGAAGAAAGCTAGTGCAAAAGCCGTTTTTAACAGAATGTTTGAATATTTAGACAAAATCGGAAAACCTAAATGTGTAATGTCAGATAATGGACCCCAGTTTATCTCAAAGATCTGGAAAGAAGAAATGGAACGTTTAGGTGTACAAGTAATACTTATTTCAGCGTACCATCCAGCCAGCAACCCAGTTGAACGTTGTAACAAAGAATTGGGACGTTTATGTAGGACGTATTGCCACCACAATCATAGAGCCTGGGGCAAGTTTGTGTCCAACTATGAGGCGATAATCAACTCTTTGTCTCACGAATCTACAGGGTTCTCACCGGAGGAAATCTTATTAGGTAAAAAGAGCAGGAGTGTGGTAGAAGAGATGTTAGAATACCATGCCGGTAATGAATTAAGTGCCGAAGAAAAGAAAGAGTTAGTCTGAGAAAGAATGAGGAAGAAAGCGGACGCCAATAACAAAAGCCACAATGCAAAAGCTAAATTTGTGAAATTTAGCTAAAACTCATGAGAAATCCAGCGAAATTAATCATGAGATTGCTAAATTCAAGTTCATTTACCACTGTCCCTTTCTGGGGGAAAATGTTTATCACAACAATGATTATTATCTGGTGCACCCAGAAACTAAGAGACAATTGGGGTTAAGAAACGTTGTTGAGCTGAAGCCCTATGTGACTAGAACCTAATGTGACTGTAAGCCTTACTATGACTAATATATAATATCTAGATTTTGTAAATACTGGTGTAGAGAATTAATTATGTCAAAATTTCTAATACTGGTATATAAGTTTCAGGTTGAATGCTAAATATGTAACGAATTGGTCATTACTAATTGGACCTAATGACGTGAAACAAACAGTACAGAATTGTAAAATATGGATGGACTGCCAAAGATTGCCAGAGGCAGAAAAGTAACTAAATGCAGTAATATGGATATGGTGTAGTAGCCCATGGACTGCACAAAGCGGGGAAAAAGGTGATACCAAATGTCTTAGTAATGGGAAGTGGACTGCACTGCGCAGTATAATGTAACTGGATTTGCAAGTAAATTGTTTTGCTTTTCTTGTGTATGTGTAATTGAAAAGAACTGCACTGTGCAGGATAAAGTTGAAAATCATCTAAAGTAGTTATTTGTTGATGAAGAGAATAGTAAATAAACTGCTTTAATTTTTTCGTGTTGCAGCCGAATTTTCTTATGAAATATAATAAGGTTACCGAAATATAGTTGAAACTAAGATATACATAAATATCTGGCATACAACTGAAAGTTACGAGAAAAACAGCAGGTTAGTAAATTTCTTAGAAAATGATTACCTGATAAGTTGCTGTAGGTAACATTTGTATATTTAATGGTAAAGCTATGTTATGAAACTTCATTTGTAGTTGTTAGGCTTGAAAGTACGTATAATAATTTGTACAGGTTTAGGATTTCTTGGTACACATGTAAATATTATTTTTCTGTAACATTACTGTTGAACACCAGAATTAATAATGTGTAAAAAAAACGATTATTGCAACTGAAGAAAAATAATTTTGTCCACTATTGGTTTCAGATATTTATGTATAACATGTAGTAAGTTTTCAAGAAGTGGCCCCTTTATAGTCAATAACATTTGGATGTTTTGCTAAGATTGTCTTGACAGAAATCATTTCCAAAACAGGGGCATATGTATTGTTATTATAAATATAATACTGCCATTAATCTGTATATTTTAAAATTTTTTGTTCCGTAATAATTTTGAATAATTAAGCAAATACTATAAGCTTTTGTTAAGTGTAGTTTATCTGTATAAAATACCCTCTTTCACGTAGGCGGAATAAATGTATTAAAACATATTTTGTAAATAATTATGTAATATTTGAAGTACAACTGCAATTAATTATGTCAATTTTGTATGTATATGCTGTCATGCAACTGTAGATGGTTGATATTTAGGGTTTTTGTAAGCAGAAGTGTAAATTGAAAAGGTGTAGGGATCATAGGTAGAACGGAACTCCGATCTGTGGTGGAATGAAAAAGGTGGTGGGGCGCGCGAGTGAGAATTGGCGCGCAAGTTGCTAACACAATCGGTAGCTGCCCTGCGAGTGGTGAACACGCACTACGTTGGTCAAGTACTAGAGGCCCCGAATTTACCTGCAAGGCTGGGTTTTGGCCTCGGACGTGTTCTACGGGATTGGCGCAGTACGGCAATAAATTAATAGCTCAGAAATTTGCAATTTTATCGTCGCCACCAAGAGGAAGACAGAGCTATGTACATCAAGAGCCATACCTGTGCAAAGTTACTACGCAGCACCGCCTCACGCCACCTTCGACATCTGTAAGAGGCAAAGTACTTTCTATAGAAGTGTATCACAGTATGAACCATCCATCTTCAATCAGTGGAATATAAGTGTAGAATGTACTTTTGTGTTTAACCGTCATTTTCCTATTTCATTTACCTCGGTAGGGTCCTTACCTCAACGAATCTATTACGAATATTCTGATGTTTATTGAAGCTTGAATAATAGTAAATTACTGGCCATAGTGCGGTTTTGGTAGTAATTTCTGAAAATAATTATTAAATAATAATGTTTGCACATATGAGTTTAAGGGCCACCGATTTGCGTGGCCATGAGGATAGGTTTTCAACAGAATTACTGAAAGTAAAGTAACATAATTGTTTAACTGCAACAATCTTAACAGTAATTGTTTGTGTTGCTTCTCCATGTTAAAGAAAGCCAGACAAATATTGGTGTTAGTAAAATACACTCCTGGAAATTGAAATAAGAACACCGTGAATTCATTGTCCCAGGGAGGGGAAACTTTATTGACACATTCCTGGGGTCAGATACATCACATGATCACACTGACAGAACCACAGACACATAGACACAGGCAACAGAGCATGCACAATGTCGGCACTAGTACAGTGTATATCCACCTTTCGCAGCAATGCAGGCTGCTATTCTCCCATGGAGACGATCGTAGAGATGCTGGATGTAGTCCTGTGGAACGGCTTGCCATGCCATTTCCACCTGGCGCCTCAGTTGGACCAGCGTTCGTGCTGGACGTGCAGACCGCGTGAGACGACGCTTCATCCAGTCCCAAACATGCTCAATGGGGGACAGATCTGGAGATCTTGCTGGCCAGGGTAGTTGACTTACACCTTCTAGAGCACGTTGGGTGGCACGGGATACATGCGGACGTGCATTGTCCTGTTGGAACAGCACGTTCCCTTGCCGGTCTAGGAATGGTAGAACGATGGGTTCGATGACGGTTTGGATGTACCGTGCACTATTCAGTGTCCCCTCGACGATCACCAGTGGTGTACGGCCAGTGTAGGAGATCGCTCCCCACACCATGATGGCGGGTGTTGGCCCTGTGTGCCTCGGTCGTATGCAGTCCTGATTGTGGCGCTCACCTGCACGGCGCCAAACACGCATACGACCATCATTGGCACCAAGGCAGAAGCGACTCTCATCGCTGAAGACGACACGTCTCCATTCGTCCCTCCATTCACACCTGTCGCGACACCACTGGAGGTGGGCTGCACGATGTTGGGGCGTGAGCGGAAGACGGCCTAACGGTGTGCGGGACCGTAGCCCAGCTTCATGGAGACGGTTGCGAATGGTCCTCGCCGATACCCCAGGAGCAACAGTGTCCCTAATTTGCTGGGAAGTGGCGGTGCGGTCCCCTACGGCACTGCGTAGGATCCTACGGTCTTGGCGTGCATCCGTGCGTCGCTGCGGTCCGGTCCCAGGTCGACGGGCACGTGCACCTTCCGCCGACCACTGGCGACAACATCGATGTACTGTGGAGACCTCACGCCCCACGTGTTGAGCAATTCGGCGGTACGTCCACCCGGCCTCCCGCATGCTCACTATACGCCCTCGCTCAAAGTCCGTCAACTGCACATACGGTTCACGTCCACGCTGTCGCGGCATGCTACCAGTGCTAAAGACTGCGATGGAGCTCCGTATGCCACGGCATACTGGCTGACACTGACGGCGGCGGTGCACAAATGCTGCGCAGCTAGCGCCATTCGACGGCCAACACCGCGGTTCCTGGAGTGTCCGCTGTGCCGTGCGTGTGATCTTTGCTTGTACAGCCCTCTCGCAGTGTCCGGAGCAAGTATGGTGGGTCTGACACACCGGTGTCAATGTGTTCTTTTTTCCATTTCCAGGAGTGTATTAACAAGTAACAGTCCTAAAGAAATGAGATTTAGTCGTGTTAAATAATAGTTTTGATCATATGAATGATAGCTATAAGTTTAATATTTATTTGTATACTTGTTCAAACATATGTGTGTCTTCTTTAAATAATTACTGTAGTATGATGATAAATTCCATGAGTAACAGAAAGTGGGATTCATAGTACCTACTGCCAAGTGACCGTAGTAAATGGAAATTAAGTGAATGTGTTTAAATTACGTAGTAAGTGAAAGTAGTTATTTATTCAGTGTCGGAAATTGACTTCATCTTTTTGTGTAGACACTGTGCCCGATTTGGGTTGGCGGCCGTTTTATTAAGCGAAACAGTTTATTGTTATAACAGGCTGTGTCGACTAAAGGTTTCCGAAAGTAATTATTCTCACTGCTTTTCCAACAAACAGTATGATTCCGACAAAAATTGTTCGATACTTTACCATTAGGTTAAACACGGTTAAAATCTCTCTCCGAGAGTCGATGGTTTGGGGTGTTAGTGCTGCGTAATTTTGTGGTGGTGTTCCTGCCGCTTCTTACTACACAGTTCTGACATTCCGAATCGCGGACCTTCCGTCTTCACAGTGGTTGAACTTAAACGTTCTGATACCGTATTGACGAGAATGCGAAAGTACTGTTGCAACTTCTCTGTAAAAAACGTAAATCCAGCCTTCGCAGCCTAATCCTCCAGACTCCTCACTGTAACTTGCAACTGATGACTTGCTGTTGCAGTACTGTGGGAGGAACAGAAGCGTGTAAAACCGTCCACAACTACGGAACGTTGTATGGGACTCCTTACTGTTGACATGATACTGTTTATGGGTGTGGCATAGAGGGTAGTAATTAAAACACTGCCGTGAGGAACACCATTCTTGTGCTTGAAACTTTTAGAGAGCACGTTATCAAATCGGTACCGGGATAAGCACTTTGATAAAACGGACCGAATGAAGGTGGGGAAATGGCCATGGATGCCCCATCGGTGATCTGCCCTAGAATACTGTGTCTCTAAGAAGTGTCGTACATCTTAGTGATATCAAAGAACATACCTATATAATGCTGTTGACGTAATAAAACTTAGTAGATACCCATCTATAGCAGGAACAGATTGTTGTCACTACATCTACATCCGAACCCAGACTGAGAGCGTCTTAGGAGCTGCCTCGTCTCTAACATCCATACCAGACGATGGTTAATCATTCGCTACAAGGAATTTCCTACACAGATCGTTAAGGCGACGCTCGGGTAACAACTGGGACACGTTCAGTTCTTTTCTGGTTTGAGGAGAGGTATCATAATCAGCTACTTTTCTATGTTGAAAATAAATTTCGGACTGTTGTTATTCCGATTGATTATAATATTTATGTAGCATCTACGGTCAATATCCTCACAATATATCTGTCATTTTATGTAATTAAAGCTTAAAAATCATTGAATATCGATATCTGGTCACGTGATCGGATAGGCTCTGTTATTGGCTGATGCTCTGGTGACGTCGTAGACTAGGAGTAAGCCGAAGCTATATGTGTGTTACAGGAGCGTTAGCCGAAGTTACGAGATTATTAAGTACTTTTTCCGCAAACAGTTTAGTTGTTTAGTGATGGAAAACGCAGTTACAACTTTTAAGTAACAATAGAAAGGAATTTTGTGAACGCTGAGAGTGCATGCTTTGCGAACGTTGATGGATTTATGGTCCACCGATTTAGAGTGACGGTATGTGCAACAACGGACATTCTTTTCCGTTCTCCGTCCAACATGATTAAACTCGCTCAAAACCAAGGAACTATTGAACGTTGGTAAATGAGTCCGTCTATTGTAACTACGTCGTCGATTACCAGCTATGAGCTCCGAGCCAAAACACAATAAATTTATTCTTGGAAAAACTTACTGATGATTTCCTCTGTAGAAGGCACTCAGAAGAGTTGAATCATCCAACAGGTGCTCAGTAGAGTAACGGTCAGCCCATCCGACTGCATGAAATGAGGTGATGTGTTCGAATCCTGGAAGGGCCATATATTGTTGAAGTTTTACACGAAATACGAAAATAGTGTTAGCAAGTACGGATTGCAGCAGTGTTTTCCATTGTAGGATGTATTTCATATTGTTTCTCGTTAGTCTTACAAGAGAAACTCCCCATCGCACCCCTATCGGATTTAGTGGTAGGAGGACCCAGTGGATAGCCCGCCAAAAGCTGAACACTTATTAAACATGAAAAAAGGAAGAATTTGTATGGAACTGTGAGAAAAATGAAAAATAGAAACAATGAACTGTCGAAGGACGAGAAGTGTCATATAGGGTAGCATCTGGTAGTACGTGTGTCATATGATAGGAATCTCTTACCGACACACCTGGTTTGTTCGCCTGGTAAGTGAGTGAGATATGCCTCCTTGCCCGATTCGGTGTTCGTATGGATGAGATTACTCCCAGGGAAATGATGAAAACATAATAGTTTATCACATAAACTGCAACAAAGGAACGCCACTGTTTCACAATCACACAGTTTCTCTGTTCTTCGTCAAAACATAAATTTTTGATATTTCTGAAGCTGCGTCCCGTTTTGGAATTTATGACACTTGAATTCCTTTGTTGTAATATAGTTCACACCCGTTCATTTGTTGTTTTCATTTCTGTGAGACGTCTATGTGATATCTCGCCTACTCTCACTATTCATCACATTTACTTGTGACGGTAACGTATTCTTACCACATCACTCATGTTCTATAACCAGTGTACAGTATGACAACTGCCAGGACTACAGAAAGAGAACAAACATTTCAATGACCGGACGGACAGTTCACAATGTTGTGGAAAAAAATATAAACAGTCCAGAACCGTAACCACTCAACCACGACGTCGCATCTGTACAGTTTCGCTCAGTATAGCACTTGTTAAGCTTGACCGTTTACTGCTTTTGTTTTGCTTTTTTCTTGTCCACAGTTCAGTACACTTTCTTCCTGTTTTCACGCTTGATCTGTGTTCAGTTTTTAACGGGATATCTACTGCGCTATCTTGCCACAAAATCCGAGGGGAGTGCCGTGGTGATTTGCCCTGGTTTATCTGAGAAATGGGCAAGAGAGGACAAATGCGTTTACTTTGCCAACAAACAATTCACTTTTTTGGAAAGCATTGATAGTTGTGAACATATCACCATACGCCCACAGTACAACGGGGTGTATGACGATGTGGTTACACGGAGAGATATTAAGCGTGTACAACATGCAGGAAACACGAACGTAAGGGCTATGATGTTTGTGAGTGTAAACTAACGTTAGCGTCTGAAGTAAACTTACTTTACCTTTATGTAAGAAGATGAAACTACAAATGTTTAAACAATAATGATCCTAGCTCGACAGTACATGGATAAAAACATTGTTTTTAATGAAGCAGAATGTGTCTGGTCACATTAAATAGAAAACAACTTTTAGAACGTGACGTGCGTAAACAACGGTTGCAAATGTAAGCGCATGTAAACAGCAAGGAAAAAAATAATATTCGGTTCCAGATCAGTGTGGTGAAGGTCTGTAATTTGGATTTGGTATCCAGATGAGAGGAATGTCGCGTCGTTTAACAAATAAGTTAAAATGTTCTTGCGGGTTTGATTCGAACTAGCGATCTATGGACATCATCTTATAAAATGCGACGGTCTACCGTTCTGATAACTGAGTTACCGAGTAGAAGAACAGCAAATGGATAAAACGACAATTTTCAATATGAGTTTAATTTCATTGAATGACTCTATCCTTCGTTCTAAAAGTGGAAGAGCATATCTCGGGCTAAAGTTAATATTAATGTCACAGTGCAACACATTTTTAATTATGTTAGTGAACTTGTGCGTCGATTTTGTGGCAATTTCCCGGTACAGTGTAACCATATTTCACGCATCTTCTCATTCTCAGGAATACTTAAAAACAACCTTTCAGGACTTTTTATCGATGTATTACTTAAGTGTGCTACTACACACCATTTGTAACTCATTTTCGTAACCGTAAATTGCAGAGCAGGACAGCACTGTGAATTGGTGTAATGACAGTAGGGTGAGACAGCTAGTCAGTGACGTCACAGTGTTCACATGACTTGCGTGGAACATTTTAGCGGACTTTCAAATTATTTGAATTTAATTTTCGTTTTTATAGCAGAATACTGAAATTCAAGAGGATAAAAATCATGTTAGGAACATAAACTTAAATAAGTAATCATTTCAGACAATCTCCATAAAGCCCTCAAATACCCTATTGCCTTCTTCCAGGAGTTGTGAAAGTGACCGGTCGGCCATATCGAATTAAATCACTGTATGCAGACTTCCACCGACTCTGGTTGCAAGTTCCGCAGCATGCTGTATCTCATTCGATCGTGACCGGATGCAGTATCACGAGCTGCAGACAGTGCCCAATCCAACTCGAACATGGGGAATGGGCAGTTGTAGGACTCCGAATGTACCTCAAATCCTCCTGATGTCTTCCCATACTACAGCTGAACTTGTCGAACTGTTGATAAAGTCCAGGAACGCTTTCCGTGATCTTTTCTTCCTCTTCTCGGCAATATGTCGAGCCTTGGCCGGTGTTGAACGAAAGCCTACGAAGTTCTCGGCAGGCGCTTAAGTCATCGCAAAGCCGTTTGTGTATGAAGATCGGTCTTTTTCACTGGCTGTTTGAGAACAGAAGCAAAGGAGATAACCAATGCGGGGGGCAGCATGGTTTTATACATCTATGTGGCCTCACCTTATGGAATCCGCTTCATAGACTTAAGCCCTTGTATTACCCAGTCTTCAAGGCATGCGCTGAAGTCTCTACTCCTAACAGTCTGATTCCCAGAGCAATCACACGATTCAAAGGAGATGGATAATCGACAGCGTTGTGAGCGGCATTACCACATTTGCCAAAAATGGTTTCTGCCTCACACCCAAAATTAGTATGCTAACAGCGCTGGAAACTGAAACAGCCCATTAGGTTGTGGACCATAAGAATCCACGATTAGGCGAAGGAAACCTGCCTTGACGTGTTCTACAAGTTTCATGCTGTTAAAAGTAAGAATAAAGTCTGAATGAACTAGATTACCATCCAACATTTTAGTTGTATTTTGAAAGTCAACAATGCCTTATTCATCCCACTCATCTTTAAACATGTCTTTCAGAATGTCTACCAAATCCCTGCGTGTCACAACATCTTTGCTAAAGTTTAGGGTTGTATGGAGCTCATTCTCAATTGCACATTCAGGAGGACTGGCCACACGAGCCGAGCCCGCTCGTTTGTTTGCTGGTAACTAACAGCGGCCCACTCAGTTCGCTGCGAGGAGGAGGAGAAAATTTCGAGGGTGCTATCGCATTCCCACGAGCAGCTATAGACATAAAGGTAGACTTAGACGGAGCCCTGCGTGCCTAGGTAAGATTGATACAACTTAGGTGCAGCAGGCTCCCAAGAGGTTTCCGCTAACGACTGTTCCACCTCAACAACCAAGCACACCATGAGACTGAGAGGTTTTTTTTTTTTTTTTATGGAGGTCCCTACCATCCTCGCGACCCTAGTTCTCTGTGGCACACAAGTTCTACCTCCATGTCGTAAAGTGGTTGCTGAAGCACGCCAAGAGCTTACTGTGATGGAGGACTAGCGGCGTTTACTAGTTCCTAGTTCAGGAACCCCGGAGTCGCCAAGCCCGTACCTAGCTGACGAATGCTGAGCCCCTGAGGGCGCGAAATGTCTGCAACAAACGCCGGGTACTTACGACGACGCATTTCCTCTAGTAGAGAAGGAGAAACTGAGTTGGGTTTCAAACCAATCACGAACACATGTGTCCCAGTGACATGTTGCAATGTCATGCATAAAAATTCCATCGTTGAATGCGAACATGATCTCAATGAATGGCTGCAAGTGGTCACTAAATAGCCGAAATTAACCATTTCCTGAAAATGATCGATTCAGTTGGCTCAAAGAACCCAGTCCATATCATGTTAACACTACCCACACCATTATGGAGCTCGCACCAGTCTGCACAGTGCCTTGTTGACATGTTGGTTCCGTGGTTTAGTGAGGTCTGCTCCACATTCGAACCCTATCAACAGCTCTTACAAACTAAAATCGTGACTAACCTGACCAGAACACGGTTATTCAGTGGTCTAGTGCCGAACTGGTGTGGTCGCCAGCCTATGAGGGGCGCTGCAGGTGAATTCGTGCTATTAGCAAGGGCACTCGCATCACTTGTCTGCTGCCATAGCCCATTAACACCAAAGTTCTCCACACTGCCCTAACGGAAACGTTCGTAGCACGTCGCACATTGATTTCTTCCATTATTTTACGCAGTGTCGGTTGTCTGTTAGCACTGACAATATTACGCAAACGCAACTGCTCTCGGTCGTTAAGTGAAGGCCGTCGGCCACTGCGTTGTCCATGGTAGGAAGTAATGCCTGAAACCAGGTATTCTTGGCATATTCTTAAATCTGTGGATTTGGGAGTATTGAATTCCCTAACGATTTCCGAAACGGAAAGTCCTATGCGTCTAGCTCCAACTACCATTCCGCGTTCGAGCTCTGTTTGTTCGCGTCGTGCAGCCATAACCAGAAACCTTTTTACATGAATCACCCAAGTACAAACGACTGTTCCGGCAATGCACTGCCCTTTTATTTCATGTGTAAGCTATACTACCGCCATGTGTATATACGCGTATCGCCCTCTCATAAATTTGGTCACCCCAATGTAATATCCCTGAAATACGACTGTTTTGTAGTAGCGTGCTGAATAGCTACAAGGATACGCTGAAATGTTTCCACGTTCACCCCGCAGCAGTTGAAAAAATTTCCCGCATCCGTCTTCAGTTCTTCAGGTAGCTGATTTTTTGGCGTCGTGAGGTATGAATTTTGTAGTAAGTACAAATCATCTTCCCTTTTACACTCAAGCAGTTCCGTTGGATCAAGACTAACTGGCTTCCAGTCCTGTGTCGTATGTTACTCGGCTGCAGTGGATGAGGTTTATCTGTCGGCCGTATTTGTACAACAATAAGGACAAACTGTTAGTCGGACGAATAGGTCCAGGTTAAGTGTGTGTTTACTGTGATTCTGACAACGCTCGTACAATGCATTAGGTGATTATCAGTGTGATAACGGACACTATAAAGTAATCATGATCATTACTATTTGGTATACGTTACTTTACTGAGAACTGCATTAGTTGCAGAGAGAATTACCTCTCTTGCTACGTACTGTACAACTGCCTCTCATATTATGCAGACCTTTTTTAGAGAAACTGGCTTGATATTAAAATTAAGGGATTGAATAATACTTTGCTGTGCATGACGAATCCGTGAATAACGTACGAACATCTGACAATTAGTAAACTGACTTCATCATGACTTTTTACCGGAAGTTTGTTGGATGAGTATCTGTACTGACATAGTATTTTGTATGATGAATAGACGAGTGTTGGAGTAGATGAACAATATCTTCATAAACTGGGAGTCATAAATGCATATTTGTGATTTTAATACATACTTGGTAACAGTTGACTTAGTTTCGATTTAAAAAGACAACAAAGTTGCTTTTTATTGTACCCATGTGATTTATTTATTGAACGAAGACTTGACATGTAAAAAGAACTTTCCGTTGACTAAAAGTTAACAGAACGCAGTTTAGGGATGCATGCAAGCTAGTCTGTTTTCAGTAGCTTTATTTGGTTGAGGCATATTATGTTTCGCCCTACATCAGGTAGCGGAATTGTGGAGTGTACTTAGGTACGTGAGCAATGATAAGTAACTCCATCGGACCGTAGCATATGGCGCATTGTTCGGGATGGAAATAAAAATTCGGAAATTAAAAAAAAAAATGTCGAACGGAATAACACGGCTAAAAGGGAAGAAGTTAGGAGTAAGAAATGCTAATTATTAATCGAGAATGATGTGAGATGTGATGAGATTTTATTTGGACTGACGTGGTGGGACAGGAGAGATGGAGCAGTGGCAAGCAGCTGGTTTGACAAATTCTGGCCTTGCATTCCTAATTAACAAGGGAGGCGACTGTATTCTGCAACGATAACAGTCCGCTAAGGCTTTACATTGTGTCTGAGGCAGGAGACCAACGATAAGTGTATTTTATTTCATCTGGTGCTCGCTAGGATTAGGAAAACTATTAGTATGCAATGAAATGTTAATTATGTAGTAGTGAAAGAAAGTTATTCCCTGGATTTTAATATGAGTGAGAGTTTCACTAGCCAACGGCCTTGCCGCAGCCAATCAAGGAGTCACTTGATTGTGAAGTAGTGGCTCTGGTCACGATAACTGTCAACGGCCGGAAGAGGGGTGTGCTGTCAACATGCCTCTCCATATCCGCATCAACTGACGCCTATCGACTGAGGATGGCACAGCGGTCGATCGGTTTCATTGGACCCTACGACGTCCGTTAGGACGGAGTTAGTTATACAGTTACATTATCATCCTAGATCAAAGGCGTTGGGGGGGGGGGGGGGGAGGGGCGGGGGATTAGAAAGTAATTCTGCATCGTTGGGAGATACACTTTCGTAGTCTGATTAGGACAAAATTTTGCTGTAACTGAAAATACGCCAGGTAGTTTGTATTTTAATGTGACTGAACTGAACCAGTTTACGAATTTGGATTGAACGTCAGCTACTTATGGGACGGTAAATGAACAGGAAAACCTGCGTTAAACGTGTGCCGTTTCCTTCAAAGACAGTAGAACATTTGAATGGAGTGACGCAAATGTTTAATAATGTTAAGCAGAGAGTAAAATTCATGTCTAGGAATTCTGATAATGTTTCACACAATTTCAGATTTGATGATAATGAAAAGATGGAATATCAGCCTCCTGATTTAAAGCAACTATGGAAAAATATTTCCATAAGTTTAGTAATAAACATTAATAACAAATTTTTTAATGATGAGTGAGGTCAGGAGAAAATGTAAGCAAGAATTAGCAATGATGATTCAAAGGGTAACTAATGAAAGACAGAGATCTGGCAAATAAGTATTTACATAAATAAAAGGCAACAAAAAGTTGATAGTTTATATACACGCTGTGCAAAGTCAAATATAAAGTTCTAACTGTGAAATAAGAAACGAGAATACGAAGTGAGTGCGTTTTGAGGGGAAGCTATCTGTTGATGTGAATGATGTAGAAATTTACGTACATAAGGTGAGTAGTGATGTTTAGAGTGTAGAGGGTAGTTTACAGGAGTATCACCATAGACTGCCAACTGTGGAGAAAAACATTAGTACAGGTAATTACCATGTTAAACAAAGCTATGTGATAAAATCCGTTGAAGTGGCAAATGTGGGTCACAGACAATTTTTGAAATTTGATCCTGCGGGCCGAGGCCCTAGAGAAGAATGTGGAACGATTTTAAAAATGTGATGCATAGGCTACGGAGTAAAAAGCGGAAGACAGGCTGCACAGCGTCAACAATTTTGGAGGAAACAAGAAACTGTGGCATAAATATGTCTGATGGGTGTAAAACGTTGTAAGCTTGCAATGAAGCATTTTTAACGAATACTGGAGCAAATACAAACAAATGGAAAACCGAAGGTTTTTTGCTGTGCAGAGAAGTTAATTAATCTCTGATGAAACTTATTTAGTGATTCCCTTCTTTATTTAATCAGTTCGTCACTTTTGAGCAACACAGTGGAAAAAAGTATATTACACTGCCTGACAAAAACAGTGAAGCACCAAGAGGACATGGTTGGATGTCAACGTAGCTTTGTACGCGTGCACACCGCTATCGGGCATATAAATTATTGGAACTGTAACCCTCTGCGATAGGAAGGACCAGAGTGCATTAGTATTGTTCGTGTTGTGTTGTTTTCCATACCTGGTACGGTATATAAGGGGCGTGAAGAAAAGTCACATGTTCAGCTATCACCGTGAAGAAAACGGAGATCTCTTGTACTCGTCTGAGTCAGCGTTAACAGCATCTGAAGCAGATTGAAAGTTGCCTCATTGTGTGTCTCCTTCTGGCCAACAGGTCGATCCGTGCAATATCCAGATTTGTTCAGATGTGATAGTGGCCTGATGATGAACTGCACGGGAAAGTGAGGGCAGGCATACACGTTGTCAAGTCTCTGGTCGACCATGTCTGACCACTTCAAGGGTGGATCTTCGTACTTTGCACCAAACACATTGCAGTCCCTTCACATCTTCGTTTGCCATCCGAGAACAAGGAATGGTCTCCCACCAACCTTCTGTGTCATCATGTAGCACTGGTCGGCGACTAGCAGCAGACACAGTAGAGAATTTCCGTCCCATTCATTGCCTACCGTTAAGAGCGCAGAACAAACGGTGAGCCTGAAGTGTCTCCGTCGACGAGAGCATTAACTACTGACAAAACGCTCGTATTGTATTCAGCAACGAATCACAGCTCTGCATTACCCCGTACTACAATGGTCGTGCTGAATGGAGGCGATCTGGAGGAAGTACCATTCTTCTGATGTTTAGGGTGAGAATAGTAGTGTTGCCCCTAGCCTCATTGTGTGGAGAATCATCGAGGATCACATCAGGTCAGTGATGGTGGTGACTGTGGGAATGACGACACCGATGTACGTCACGGACATCCTGCGTCCTCATGTGTTACCTCATGTGTGAAAGTATGGTGGTGCTATTTTTCACAGGACTGGGGCACGTGCGTCTACAAACAGTTTGCGTAATGTTGAGGTGGTCCCGTTGCCAGCAAGGTCCCCTGACCTGTCTCCTACAGAACATGGCGGTTACCAGCTGGGACTTCAACTCTATACCTTTTCCGGTAGCCAGGACATCAAGGTTCACTTACAAAAGATATGAGCCAGATTGCCTCACTACAGAATGCAGCGGCTTTATGACTCCCTTCCCTGCTACATCAGTGCATGCTTCCAGAACAGGAAGAGTGCAATGTCATGCCGATGAGTGGGTTCATGGTGCCAAATATGAGTAAAATCTAGTCAGTTTTGTAATCACTGAAGAGCCATCACATGCTTATCATTTCGTTGCTCTTTCTCTTCTACTTTCTTCACTTGTTTTTCAGACTGTGTATATGCCGTGTATAATCTACCTCCCATAATATTCCACTGACAATAGTTATAAAAATAAGCATGTTGCGTATCATCGAATCATCGTATGTTTGCAAGACAAAAAATTAATTTGGGTAAGGCGGTTATATAAAAGCATCGACCTCTACGCACTGCTCGATATCTTCAATATTCAAGAGCCGTTATTCATTTGCCAAACCTTTCAAATTCTTTGGTCCATGTTGTGTTTTTTAAGTGACTCAAACACAAATTATCTTTTACAGTTGCTGCGTTATTTCAATGTTATTCTTGAATCCAAGCATAAGATTGTGAATGCCTTTCCTCATACGGCTCTTTAAATCACAATCATAATTTTAATACATGACGTTATTTCACAATACGGAAGCAAAACTTAACTCAGTGGAACTCATGGGCGTGTTCTCCAAAAGTGCAACGCATGCATGGCGTGTTCTGTTAAATGTACGGGGTGTCAAGTCGCAAATATTCGCCGTAAGCCCACTCGTAATAATTAAATCATAATACTGCGTAATACCTGTTTCACAGCCCATACCTTCTTTCCTTTGGACCGACTGCTAGTTTCACTGTTGCACAGCAGATAACGGATCTGCGTAAGTGCTTAATGATAATAGTTATTGAAACGTATAAGGAAGGTGCTTTGATTGTCTCGACTCCCATTTGGCCGTATATGGCGTCACACCAAGCTCTCGTGAAACTAGGGCAGCTGCATGAAATATGAAGACTGCTTTCGGCCTGTTTTGTGTTCTGCAACCCTGGATTCAGTGGGCACTGCTGAGTTCTGTGACGAATGAATGCATTGTTTCTAATGTGTCTCAATAATAAAATAGGTGATTGAAATACTAATGTTATAGTAAGTATTTTTAATAAATCGTTCCATTTACAGTTTTCAGTGAAAACATAATACTCCTTAATAATGGTCGTTTCGTCCTTGTGTGAGCAACTTAAGGACAGAGAAAAAATCCATAAATTTTATACGAACGTTTAATTCTCGCATTTTCAACAAACAATTTGATTATTCGCTAGTGAAATATTGTGTAAACTCATATGCTGGCCAAGTTAGTTGCTCGGAAAGGACAAATCTCCCTGAAAAAGTTAATATAGTTTTCATTCAAACCTTAATAACAGGCATACTGTAGTTTCAAAACATGGAAAATCAGAATACCATATCCATGCAATAATAACCCAGGGAGCATTTGGTAAAAGTAGGACTGATTTGCAGTTAGCTGAACAGAAACGTGTAAGCACTTTAAAGCACAGTGAAACAGAACCGGGAAATACTTGAAGATTGCAAGCAGCTCCTGCTTTGTAGGACAACAAGTATTATTATTTTGAGGACACAGGGAAAGCTGTGACTACAACAATGGAGGCAGATATGTGAATTCATCTTTTGACTGAGTTTGACGGCAAACTCAGAACCTACTTGTCTACAGCTCTGTGTTCACCGGATTACCTCCTCTCATTCGCCGGCCGAAGTGGCCGTGCGGTTCTAGGCGCTGCAGTCTGGAACCGCGAGACCGCTACCGTCGCAGGTTCGAATCCCACCTCGGGCATGGATGAGTGTGATGTCCTTAGGTTAGTTAGGTTATCTAGTTCTATGTTATAGGGGACTAATGACCTCAGAGGTTGAGTCCCATAGTGCTCAGAGCGATTTGAACCATTTTCATTCCTCTCGTTCAAAATGGTTTAAAGCGCACGTGCGCTTGGCTCTCCCAAAATAATGACTCAGTTCAAGGAAGCGACATCTGTTGTTATTTTACCTGATGAAACATAGGATGCCACGAATCTTTCACGACTGTTAGCTGTATTCACATACACATAGTGACCAACCAGAATATTATAGCCACCGACCTACTATCGATATAAACCCGTCCAGACGATAGGAACGGCACCTGGCGAGGAATGACAGATGGTCAGACACAGGCACGGTGCATCTAGTATCAGTGAACTTGCTATCCCTGTGTAGAATGGAGAAGGCGCGATCTATCTGAGTTTGACCAGGGGCAGACAGTGATGGTCCAGAGGCTCAGCACGGTCATTTTGGAAACTGCACTACTTCTCGGGCTCCCGAACAGTGCTGTGGTGAATGTCTTCAACAGGTGGTGAAAGTAACCTGAAACCACGTCCCAACTTCGTAGGATTGGGCGGCCACGTGTCATAACAGGTGTCAGATGTCGTAGTCTGGGCAGTCTGATAAAACAGGACAGGCGGCGATCTGTGGGAGATCTAACATCAGACTTTATTGCTGGGCCGAGTACAAATGTGTCTGAACACAAAGTGTACTGAGCACTCAGAACAATGGGCCTCCGCAGCCGGCGACCCATGCATGTGACAATGTTAACACCACAACATCGGCAACAGCTGAAATGCGCAAGTGACTATCGGCACTGGACGTTGGCGCAGTGGTTGAGAGTTTCATAGTCTGATGTATCCTGGTATCTTCTTCATAATGCCGATGGGAGGGCTTGAATTCGTCGTCTTCCTGGTCTACAGCTTCTTGACACCTGGACCGAGCAAGCTGGTGGCGGCTCCATTATGCTCTGCAGAACGTTCACGTAGGCATGACGGCCAAGGAGTACCTTACACTGATTCCAGATATACCGCCTCATGACGATCGCCCTTGCTGACAGCAGTGGCATTTTTTAGCATGATAACGCGACACATCACAAGGCCAAGTTTGTGATGAATTGCTTCGAGGAACACAGTTTACAGTTCCAATTGATGTACTGGCCCCCATTTCCCCAGAAAAGAACCTGACCGAACACGTATGTGATGTTATTGAACGTGACATCAGAGCTCATCAACATCCTCTCCGGAATTTACGGGAATTTCGTGACTTGCGTGAGCAGATGTGATGCCAACTCCTTCCAGCGACGTACCAAGACCTCACGTCTTCCATGCAACAATATGTCGCCGTTGTTATCCGTGCCAGAAGTGGACATACCGACTATTAGGTAGGTGGTCATAATTTTCTTGTGATCAGTGTATACAAAGGACATACCTACGAAAGATTTTCAGGGTTTCGTGATCTTAGCGGTCATAGTTCGACAGAGATCATAGAAAAGTTTTGCAGAAGACGTCTTGAATAATTTGAATGAAAAAATAAGTTGGTCGTGCAGACATACACTATGTGATCTAAAGTATCCGGACACCTGGCTGAAAATAACTTTCATCGGTAATGCTGGAATTCAATATGGTGTTGGCCCAACCTTAGAACTGATGACAGCTTCCACTCTCACAGGCATACGTTCAACCAGGTGCTGGAAGGTTTCTTGGGGAATGATAGCCCATTCTTCACGGAGTGCTCTAATGAGGAGTGGTATCAATGTCGGTCGGTGAGTCCTGGCACGAAGTCGGCGTTCCAAAACATTCCAAAGGTGTTCAATATGATTCAGGTTAGGTCTTTGTGCAGGGCAGTCCATTATATGGATGTTATTGTCGTGTAGGCACTCCGCCATAGGCCGTGCATTAAGAACAGGTGCTCGATCGTGTTGAAATACGCTATCGTAATCCTCGAATTGCTCTTCAACAGTGGGAGGCAAGGAATTGCTTAAAACATCAATGTAGGCCTTTGCAGTGATAGTGCCACGCTAAACAACGAGGGGTTGAAGTTACCGCCATGAATACACGACCACACCGTAACATTACCGCCTTCGAATTTTACTATTAGCACTACACACGCTGGCAGATGACGTAGTAGTAGTAGTAGTAGTAGCAGCATTATTCATCCGTAGATCTCTTTTTACAAGGATATAGGACATGTCAAAGTATTTATAAGTTTAGACAAATTTGAAATAAGCTAATTCGTATACAGATACATTAACAGACTTCTAGTTAGGCACTATCATTTGATTTACTCCTGGTATACAATATTTTTTGTACAATAACTTATTAAATAATGTAATCCCCACACCGTTCACTCATGTCTCACTGTCAGCCACTGCACACACTGTACATACATTGTTTCATAGCACGCCACTCACTACACACACAAACACAAACTGGTGATCTCTGGGCCATTTGTTATCCTGAAAAACTGAGTCAGAACCCTTCCATAATGAGTGAGAAGTAGACCTCAGGGAGAGGAAGAGGTGTTTGTACCGCGCTATGCATAGCTTGGGGGTAAGTATTTCTAGAAAGGAAAAAAGAACGAGAAATACATAAAGTGAAGGTGTTATGAGGAATGTTTGGTGTTTTATAATCATTATTATTGCTTTTTATTTGTACATCATTTTTTTTATCAAACCCCTATTCTGTTTCATCGAAGTAAGCCTTCTACGTATAAACGTATTGCATAACGGCTACTTTTTAGCTTCCTATTTAAATAAGTGTATATTTGCAATTTCTTTAATCTCTTTTGGTAATTTATTGTACAGTTATATTCCTTGGAACAATAGCTATTTTGAGTTTTTTTGTTTATTTTTTCTTGGCAAATGTAAGTTGAGTCTATCTCTTATTGCATGTCATGGACACAGTTGTTTGTGCAGTAATTGCAAATGCTATTTTTGATATGTATAACTGACTGGTAAATGTATTCACATGGAGCAGTTCAAATCCCCAGTGTTTTGAACAGATCTTTATTATTCTTAGGGCTCTTTTCTGGAGTTTGAAATTTGTGTTCATATTTTGTGTGTTTGTTCCACAAAAAAGAGTGCCATAGCTAAGAACTGAGTGTACATATGAATAATATGTAACTAAAAGACACTGCATGTTACACACTGATGGTAGCATTCTAAGGGCATAGCATGTTGAAGACATTCTGTTTGCAAGTACCTTTGTGTGTTCATACCACTTTAACTGACAATCAATATTGATTGCTAGAAATTTGGCATTTCTTACACAGTCTACAGAGGTGCATCTACATTTAATTTAACATTGTCATTTTTCCTCTTCAAACTGAAATTTATGGCATTAGTTTTCTCTATGTTCAACGTCACTTTATTGCTTATTGACCTACCATAAACTTCCTCTAGAGCTCCATTTGCCTCCTTGGCAAGGAGTTCTCTTGTTTTCTCAGCGACTATAATATTGCTGCAATCGCGCCAAGAGAATTTTTTCACGATGAGTAACACTACTGGGAAAGTCATTGATGTATATCCAGAATAATATTGGTCCTCATATGCTACCTTGTGGAACCCTTTTATTAATGTATTTTGGTTGTGATACGTATTTTGCTAAATGTTTAGATCTATTTGAAGTATGTGTTATCTCTACTCTTAGTTCCCTATCTGCTAGGTATGATCAATGCCTAATGCTTCTAATTTATTTAACAGAATCTTGTGGTCGACTGTATCAAACGCTTTAGAAAGATCCAAAAACATGCCTGTGACACACTCATCTTTATCAAGAGCATCAAGTACAACTTTTTTGAATTCTGCTATGGCTGACTCCATATTTTTGCCACGTCGGATAAAAAACGGTGATTCGCTTAAAACATTATATTTATTGAGATAATTCATTAATCTGTCATTCATAATTGTTTCTAATTATTTTTTTTGGCTGAGAATGCTCACAGCAGATAAATGGGCTAATAATTTTCTATGTCTTCTGCATCACCTCTCTTAAGCAAAGGTACAACTCTTGGCTGTTTTAGCTTCTCTGGAAATGTCCCTGATGTTAAGGATTCATTTATTATATTTGTTAAGGGGCCTTCTATAATCCCTATGCATTGTTTTCGTACACACATTGGTACTTCATCTAAGCCTACTGACTTTTTATATCTTAGTTTTTGAATGGTTTTATTGGCTTTCTTTGTGGTTAGAAGTAACATCATTGCATTTAGTGCAACATTATTTACAGATGTTATATTTGTTTTGGGGAGTTTTTGCTGTAACTTCTCTCCAATACTTGAACAATTATAGCTTACATAGTTTGCCAAGTGTTGTTGCTCATTTATTACCTTTTCCCCCTCCCAAAGCAGTATGTTATTCTTCGTTTGTTTGTCTCTCCCCGTTTCCTTTTTTATAACATCTCAGAGTTATTTTGTCATTAAATGACTTTTCGCAGCAATCATCACCTTCCTGTAGACCTTTTTGTATCTATGATAGAAATTTTAGAATTGTGGATCATTACAAATCTTTTTCATAGAATTGAGGTGTTTAAATTTTTGGGAGGTCTTCTTACATGCTGTTATCCATCTGTTTTTGTGAGATGTTGATACAGACATGCATACCTTTGGAAATGTCTTTTCAAAGTTCAATTTAAACAGTGTGGGAATTTAGAGAATTTCATATTCACATTGGTTTCCTTACGCACTTCATCCCAGATTTGTTTCTCTAGTACTTTTGAAAAATCTTTTATTTTTATTTCTGGTAGATATCGTTTGTTGGCTTGTAGTTTAGGGAATGATTCGATGCCTGATTTTACTGTTGTTATTTGACAGAGATGGTCTGATAGTCCGAGAACTTTTGTAGCTACATCACATTTTGCCCTGTCCATATTTGTGGCCACATGGTCAATTACTGATGCAGTCATTATAGTAACCCATGTTGCACTATTGACCAATAGGGACATGCCAAAACTTTGAAGGATGTTTATAATGGTGCAGCTGGATTCATTTATGATATTAGTGTTTATGTTAATGTCCCCACACAGAATTATGTTGACTTTTGTACTTGAGACTTTATCTAGAACTTCTGTTAAGTTATTGAAAAAAGTGTCCACACTACCACTATGAGATTTATACAAACACAAAATGATTAATTTCTTGGTGATATCAATTCAATTCAATAGATGATATTTCAAGTGTTTGTCTTCACATACTGTACTGAGGTCATGTCTTGATTTGAATTGGGTTCCTTTTCTGTTATAAATGCGTGATCCCCCACCGCCTGAAGTAGTTCTGCAGTAGCAGTTTGCCCTTTCATACAATGATAATTCATTTTGTTGTATTTATGGCTCAAATGGTTCAAATGGCTCTGAGCACTATGGGACTTAACATCTCTGGTCATCAGTCCCCTAGAACTTAGAACTACTTAAATCTAACTAACCTAAGGACATCACACAACACCCAGCCATCACGAGGCAGAGAAAATCCCTTACCCCGTCGGGAATCGAACCCGGGAACCCGGGCGTGGCAAGCGAGAACGCTACCGCACGTCCACGAGATGCGGGCTTGGATTTATGTGTCTCTACACCAGTGCTCAGTAATACAAACTACTGTGTAGTTTAAAGTTTGGAGCTCAACTTCTAATAGTTGTATTTTATTTTTTATTGACTGCATGTTTTGATGGAGGATTGTTAAATCTGAGAAATCCCCCAAGTTACTCTTTCCAATGGTTTGTTTTTCCTTGTGATATCTAGTTTGTGTGATATTTGAAGTGTTAAAAATCTATCTTCAGTATTTTTTTAAGTGCTGCAGATCCTCTTTAGGCAGGGGAACCTGTTGTCTGGCTTTATCCTAAAAAAGACCTACTTTCCTACCTATGACCACAGGTATTTGACAAAGTGTGGGCCGAGATCCACCTCCTATACTCTCACGAATCAGCTGTACCAATCTTCCCATCCCACTCCTGTTTAGGTGTAGGCCATGCCTAGTGAGATCCCATCTCTTGATAGCCCCGATGGGCACCAGAGAAACATGAGCAAAGTTGGCTGTCCTCAGACCCATCCGATCCCCACATTGATTCACCTCACAGCTACATCAAGGCGTGGTCGATCATGACACCAGAACAGCTCAACAAAGTGTACGATGGTGCCATGAGTCAGGGAAGGTATCTTGTCTAGGTCACCACCTATGTCATATGCCCCATCCCTATCCAAACTGTTTCCCGCCCCACCTACTATCACTACATGGTCCTCTTTTGTAAAATCTTTACATAAAGACCCAAGATCCTGTATCACATGACTTATCCCTGCATTTGGCTTGAAAATACTGGTGGCCTGGTACGCTGCCCATAAACTTTCCTGTAACTGAGGGCCTAACACTTTCTACATTCCTAGGCTTGTTGGCCTCGGTTGAAGTGTGCTGCACATTTCCTTCTCCTCGTCCTACCTGGGGCTCTTCTCCACTTAACTCTGGCAGTGGTAGATGTGTTGATGATAAAATTGTCAGATCGCATTCTCTTTCTTCCTCTCCTCCTACCAGCTGCCAGTTCCCAACCACCCTTCTCCCCCCTATCTCCCTTGATCATTATCAGTTCCTTCCTTGCTTCCTCCAACTGTGCCTGAAGGGCACAGATTTTCCTTTCCTGTTCCCCAATCAAAACGTTCCTACTGCATACTCTGCAGTTCCAGGAGAGAGCCTCTTCTGTTCTCCCAACGTTCTCCCCACTGCATCCTCCCAGTGAAAATATTTCCTTCAAGATTAGCTACAAATCTCTCTACTCACTACTCTATAATAGCTCCCACATTTCTCACTCATGATCAGTTTCGAAAGAATAATTAAGTTTACAGAATGTTATAAATTTGTCAACGACGCGAGACTGGCTGTGTGTAAACAAAAAGCGACACAAAGGTCTTATGTGCGGTGGTTGTGGTTTTTTTACTGATTTAGAGATACAGTGAAAGAACAATGAATTGGTAATTGCTATTCTTGAAGAGAATTTACGTTATCAGGCGTGTTTGGTCAGGTTTTTAAACGTTTATAACTCGGGAAACTTAGGCCTAGATCGCGTCTATCTAACTCGTAAACAATACGAAATGTGTTTGTTAAATGCGATTTAGAAACGTTTAATTACACTTCAGACACTGATGAAACTAGTCTAGTAGCTGTCTTTCTTGAAACGAATTTTGCGTTATCAAGAAAACTTGGATAGAACTTTTTGTGTTCATGTCACGTAAAATTTCGGGTTATGTCGCGATTATAGGGACTTCAGCTAAAGAACAAGTTTTTCAAGATCAAGCTCTGCTGTTGACGCTAATATACAGTTGTGTGACAGGAACGGACACTACAGCAAGCATACAAAACAAAGAAAATTTAAATTTGACACTATTTCCTCTTAAATAAGTTCTTTTAGAGGACGAAGAAAATATGTGTGATCTCACTCGGCGGCCATCTGGGACCTGGAATTCGCCATACCCACACCCTGCCATCGGATCGCCACATTGTGTACCGTGATTCGTCACTCCACACAACGTTTTTCCACTGTTCAATCGTCCAGTGTTTACGCTCCTTACACCAAGCGTGGCGTCGTTTGGCATTTACTGGCGTGATGTGTGGCTTATGAGCAGCCGCACGACCGTGAAATCTAAGTTTCCTCACCTCCCGCCTAACTGTCATGCTGTGGATTCTGATGCAGTTTGGAATTCCTTTGTGATGGTCTGGATAGATGTGTGCCTATTACACATTACGACCCTCTTCAACTGTCGGTCAACAGTCAAGGTCGGCCTGTACGTTATTGTGCTTTAAAATTTGTGAGAGAGCATTTTGGAAAAATCTATGAAATTTGGACACAACTTCTGTTAATGAAGTACGTGGATGTTTCATAATGTTACGGGGTTTTCATTGTAACTGCATTTTGTTTTCTTTGAAGAACTGTTTTCACTGATAGACGGTATATTTAACAATGTGAAATCTAAACTCACTGAAATAAAATTTTGGAGGAAAGCAGTGAGAGACAAAAGAAATGCAGCGCATGAACAGATACTATGGCCTCGACGAAATATGATGCACAGCTGAAAGCATATGTGGTTCCGGTACACCAGGGAAGAGAAGGAAGGAAAACTGCACAGAATGCCTGCAGGAAGAAAATGGAAATGATCGTATGGCATTGTTGGCCGGGAGGGCCCATTCGGGGAGTTCGGCCGCCGTATTTCAAGTCATTTTTAGTTGACGTCACTTGGCGACTTGCCACTCAATGATAATGAAAGACACACAACACCCAGTCCCCTGCCGAAAATCGATCCCGCTACACTACGGAGGTGGACTACAGGATGATTTACTATCATACCGAACACATTTTGTAACACTAAATGACATGATGATCTCTTACGTTTTGTAACTGGAATGAACCAAACACATACGGCAGTTGTAACTAACCAAAGTTTTCGTTCCTGACTGAGACTCGATCATTCCAACGTTCGTCATTGGGGACTAGGCATTAAGAGTCGTGAAATATCGAAGAGTTCACCAGAATCAGTCAGCAAATATGAACGTGAAAATTTTGGTCATCTGCCTGGAATCCTGTCAACACCTTTATCTCCCAGTCAACTAGCACAAAAAATGCCTAGCCTACTATAATTTCAGGTAACAAATATTGAAAGTATTTAGAACAAAGTGCCATGATATGAAGTTTTGTGACTCGGACTCGAACCCAGTACGTAATCATGTTTTTAACTAAGTAAAATCGAATGTTAGATACTGAACTTTTCCCCCGTGGCGAGATGTTTTAATCTGAAATTAGGATACAATTTCTTTTACCTGCGCGGGAGTCGAGCCCGGTGCCTACCTCTGCTGGTTTCTATCTACGAATTGTTTTATCACCAGAAGTGACATGTGTGAATGTTTGACTGGAAATAGTGTCACTTATCGTTATTGTTAACAGCACAAGAAGACACATTAAAAATGAGACTTACTTATCGCTAGTAATTCGGTGTGGATATGCTAGGGCTTGAAATGAAACTGCGAATATTTTTGAGGTAGACCATGGTTAGAACCGAGGTATGTGCCTTCCGTGCCTACCTAAACGATTTGTAGTCATTAGAAAAATAACAAAATGATCGAAGTATATCGTTCTGTATTGGTCAGGCACTGTACATAAATCCTTACAATACTACGAGTACTTTGAATTTTACAATTGACGTCCCCCTAATAAATTAACAATTTTTTGTTTGCAACGAATTCAAGTTTGTAAAATCGGCAGGATTCGAAACCGATAGCAGACGAGTACAAACGCTGTGCATTACCAATTCCACCATCGTACCACTTGAATGAGGTGCTGTTACAGGCTGCTGTCGTGTGATATATGGGGTAACACAAGTGACTAAAATACGATAGCCGGATCAACAGGAACTTCTCACTGGGGTTTAGAAGGAAACAGCTTTCGTACTGGAAGAAAGTTATATTTATGGACGAGAAGGTGTTTTACACTGCACCAAACGCTTCAGTTCATCGATATCGACCAAGTGGAGCGAGATACGATAGCAAGTATGTCCATCAGAGACATAGGTGTGGCTTAACCGCTGCCACAGTTTGGGGATGGATATCAGCAAGTAGTTGAGGAGTTCTGTGGCAACTGGACCGTCTATTTTCTGCACGTTAGCACTCTGAATTACTGGAGAACGTAATGCTTCCATCTGTTTGTCAGAGATTTTGGGGTGGCAGAATAATGTTACAACATGACTGTTCTCTTGTACACACAGAGAAGTGTGTAAAACACTAGATTCAAATGAACGGAGACGTTGAGTTGTTTGACTGCCCTCCCAGAGGTGCTCACATCAATCACAAGAGCACTTATGGGCATGATGGAGAAAATTGGTAGGTGTAGAAGACCAGCACCGACAACCAGGCGAGCGCTGTCCGACGCTGTTCAATGGTTCAATTGGCTCTGTGCTCTGTGGGACTAACGTCTGAGGTCATCAGTCCCCTAGAACTTAGAACTACCGAAACCTAACTAACCTAAGGACATCGCACACATCCATGCCCGAGGCAGGATTCGAACCTGCGACCGTAGCGGTCGCGCGGTTCCTGACTGAAGCGCCTAGAACCGCTCGGCCGCAGCGGCCGGTTCAGACGCTGTTCATGACGCAGTGAAAGATTGGTCACACAGTAACAACTTCATCCAGAAAGTTGTTGCCTATATTCGCCAGCGGCTAAACACAGTGTCAGAGGCGGGCAGAAACTGGACACGGTTCTGAATTATTGTGTTGCTAGCGATCAAATGTAATATTTTGTTTACGTGAAATGACCTATGTATTTTCCCTCGAAGAAAAGGAATATTGGTTTGTCTTGTGTATTTTTTCTAAGAAAGAGGAACAGATTATGCATAGAAAATAAGTGTGTCTTGATTTTAAACTATTGTCCTACCACTGATCAAAAAAGCTGAGACCAGCATGAAACTAATTTCTTTCTGTCATACGGCGCAGAAGATATTATCAAAGACAAATTGTTACCTTTTTTTCACTGCGAGATAAAGCATTATATTACTTTGTGTTCATTTCATTCACATTCATACACGACGCCAAAATCAACGAAAGCACAACGGAGGTGTCATTAACTTTTAATGATAAACAGAAATCACAATACACAAAGAGAAAAAGTGGCGCAAGGCTGACGGCGTGGTCGAGCGCTTTAGTCGATTACATCCTCAGTTATATACGAATGAATACTTTAAAATTATGAATATTTAATAATTCTCGTTATCCTCCTAAATTAATATCTCTTACCACAAACTGATATTCACGGAGGTGAAAGGTTTCGGACTTCCTGCTTCCAGATTACAAACTGACCGCTTTAACCATTACGCCATTTTACGAAGCGCATACGTTATACTTACGGAATGGTATTATATGGTCTGAGATGTCACACCTTTTCGATGAAAAAGATATGATATACCGAGTGAAAGCGGCGCATTGCGACTTCGACGGAAATCTAGATACTCCCCTGAATGAATTCCATGAACGAAGTTATGAAGAACATAAACTATTTAAAAGTGGCATGGTAGGTATTCGGCTAGGTTTTATCAGATCAGCTTGGTTTGAATATGCCATATGAGGCAGAATGTGAGAACTTAATAGCTGCTAGCGCAAGTGACATAAAATTTCCATACGGTGGTGGCTAAGTTACTCGTGTGGCAACTAATCGTGCAGAAAGCCAGTACGCATATTTTGCAACTTCGATAAAATATGAGAGTATAGATGAATATGTAAAATATGTATTGAATGAGCAGCCAAATCTAAAGAAGAATTCGAAATACAAAGCTCCGGTTAAAAAATTATTACTTCACATTTTACCGTAAGGAAGAGGTACTTTTTGGTAGGCGCACTTCTGTTGCTAGAGCTGCTACAAAGTGCGCATCATTTTAATTAATTTTGTACAAAAATTTGTGTTGTTGACAAGCCTGATACCTCAGGAGAGCAATAATTTCGGGCGAAGCCATAACACTAAAGAATAAAGCCAATGAAAAGGAAAAAAAAATTTTTTCCCAAGGAGTACTTGATTTGTTATACGTAAAGGCTATTGAATTCTTTGTTAAGATAAGAATATTTACGCGTTTGTTTTCAATTTCAAGATTGAAGAATTTAACCAGTTATTTTACGGTTCCAGATAAGAACATCAAAGGCCAAATTAAAACAAGTGGTGAGCTTCGTGCTGTCTAAACATTAAGTCGCGCGGTCGAGTCCACTTCATTTCCTAGTTTCTATAAATCGCTTATCGGATATCTGCTAAGGTTATCAGTCTGATGGAACCTCAAACATAATTCGTTCCATTCGCTAATCGACCTTTAATAGCAGAAGCTTCCAACGTCGAACACCTCCGACCTGGTGAACAGGGTGCGTCGCTAAGAGTATATGTATCAACTGTCATGTTCGTGTTTGTATTTATCGTATTTATCTCGCAGTTACGGTTTACATTTTACATGGCCGAAACTGATGAATTTGTTCAAGTGATAAAACATAGTCGCAACAAGAAATACGTCGAACATGCGAGACATATTGTTCGCTTTGGGTTTAGTAGAGGGATGAAGACAGCAGAGGCAGCTCTGAACGTTTGTGTTGTATGTGAGGCGAGTGCTTCCGAGCAAAACACATCAGAATAAGATTATTTGGCGTCAAGGAACGTCATTCTGGTGTGAATGATTTTGCACATTCAGCCTCGATAACAGACATATGGGATAAAGTGCGACTATTTAAGTGTCGTGCGACATCTGCATTCAATAGGCATGGTTCAGAAGTCGAGAGCAGCAGTACTACATGCTCTAATTTAAAACAACAAAAATCAAACAGGTGGCTATAAATGCATTTTACTTGATCGTCATAATTTCTGATTGAGGAGTCCAATGCAGTACACCTACTGGGGACTACTGACGATGTTTTCGTATTAACTTCTTGAGATTAATTAATGACTGAGCACTATCAAAAGACAGATCCGCGAGCAAAGGGCAGCGTGAACATAATTTTTTGCCTCAGGTGACTCAAAACGGGTGTTGTGCATTATGAAACATTCCCCAGGGTAGAGAATACCGTAGCTGGTATTTTTTGCCGACAAATAAGGTATGCATTGGTTGCCGTGTAAGATAAATTACCTCAGAGGCTTTATCATGTGTTGATAAAACACGATAACGCACTATGCCAATTTCTCTAACTAACATAACGAGGAGCTTGTAAAGTCATCCCTCACGCATTTATTTTTCTGTTTTTATACCATCAACTGCTTACTTTTCGAGCTCCTTGTCTAAAAACGGTAAATAAACTTCCTCCTCTGTGGATGAAAATGCATTTAAAACCTCGCTTGAAGACATCTTTGACTTAGATAAATTAGGTTTCTACAGACGTGGAATCGATAAACTACCTGATCGTTACACTGTTGATGATTACTGTCTCTCTGATGTTTACTGGTATGTCCAAAATAGTTATGCTCAACGTTATTACTATATACGTTGTACTAAATCAGGTGGCATTCAAGTTATCACACTATCCTTACGACTAAAGTCTATTTTAATGTAGCATAAAGTATCTGTAATACGGGCGTGCCTGCATGAGCAAGAGTTAATAAGATATTACTCATTCTCGATTTCGAACCAGTCTACGATTACATGTTGTCCTGGGTCATAATGAAGTAGTATGGCCAAGTTGTATTTCGATCTGACTGCTTGTAAGTCTCTCGACAAACGCCTCGAAATGTATTTTTCAGCGAGATTGGAACCGGTAATCAAAGCAGTCCTCACTTTACAGACGAAGACGTTACTTCACAGCTAGCGGCTTAATTTAGGGTTGCGCTCTCCAACATTTCTTCAGTGCTCGCTAGGACAGATGATCTAGCAACGTAAAAGACGAAATTATTTGCTATTTCACGTCGAATGACTTTTCTTGACGAAAAATCGTAAATTGATAACTTTATTTCACACCTTTTGTATAAATCACTGATATCATTTAATGGGAATGATGCAAACATATCAAATGAATTTTTAGGCTGATTCTGTGCAATCCAGGAAGTAAGTAGTCGGTCGCAGTGTTACCAAACATATCCTGCGTAGTCGCCAAGATTAAGTTAGACGTCTGGCACCAAATAGCAGCCTTGAGCGCTCTCGGAAGTGACCACAGTTCGTGTCTCAAAGACGTGGCAGCCGATCGCCGAAATACCCAAAGAATATTTCGATGAGTCTTACATGCATTTCAGTAAGTGGGTTTAGCGACCATAGCATCGTCACTAATAATAATCAGATTTGCGGACTGCAATCTAGACAACGTCAATTATTAACCGCCACAATTGTCTGTCTCTCTGTCTTAAGCGTTCTGAAACTAAAATGCTCATCACTAGAGATGTTTCACATTTTTAGAACTTCTTCGGTAGTTATACTGTAAGCATTATGAGTAGGCAGTACATCTTTTACAATATAGTAAACTTGGATAATACCTTTTTTGGATTGATGTGAATGATACTATCCATGAGAGACAGGCACAAAAACGAAGAGGCAACAACATAAAATCGATTGGAAATCGTAGCATCCTCAGGGAGAATTCGTAACTACGAATAACGTAAAGTTCCGATTCAAAAAAGGCTACTGTGCAGGAAACCATAAGAAATGACAGAAAATGCGGACTCAAACTTCGGTTGAACATTAAATCAGCGAATGTAAGCAATACATCTTCGATACAAGCTTCTGCTAACGTAAAAGGACAAGCAGTTTTTATAAGAAAGTGGAGGAAGAAACACAAAACGCTGACAGCATTACCTAGAACAAGTAATCCTTGAGTAAAACTGGCTTTCAGTCCATAAGTACTTAAAAAAAAAGAATACTTGTAGTGTATTTCTTACGATTAAAATGCATCGGCTGCCGATGCTCTGTCGCCGGCCAGTGTGGCCGAGCGGTTCTAGGCGCTACAGGCTGGAAGCGCGCGACCGCTACGGTCGCAGGTTCGAATCCTGCTTTGGGCAGGGATGTGTGTGGTGTCCTTAGGTTAGTTAGGTTTAAGTAGTTCTAAGTTCTAGGGGATGATGACCTTAGAAGTTGAGTCCCATAGTGCTCAGAGCCATTTGATGCTCTGTCAGTAAAATCGAAAAGCACCTATGGTGAAGAGTTCTCCAAGCTGCAGTGTGCTTAAGACACAGAGAGCCCGAAGTAACAACACAATCACAGAGTTGAGGGAGGTGCTGAGAGTCTGTACATCGCTTCCGCAGTGTGTTATTGATTTAGTTCCTACCGTTTTAATGTTGACGAGGCCTTTAGTATACCATAACAGTCATATGAGAATTATCGACTTCAATTGCGATGAGGCTCATCTGTTATAAACAAAATTGTCTTCCTAACAACACAATAATTCAGTACCGTATCCAATTTCCGGCATATAGCCGCCGGGGAACAGAGGCCACAAGTTTCTGGATGAGTCTTTTATTCTGTGACAACTCTTACCACGCGTCATGAAATGATTTGAACATCGCTGACTTGGTTGTCGATGCTGGTCTTCTACACATAATAATTTTCTCCATCAGACCCATACGTGGTCTATATGGGACTGAGGTGAGCAGCGTTAGGAGGCCAGTCCAACAGCTAAACGTCTCCGATCATTTCAAGTCAGTTCTCTGTGGATAAGAGAACAAACATGATGTATGAATATTCCGCCTCCAGAAACTCTGACGAACAGAAAGAAGCATTAAGTTCTCCAGTATTACACGTAATGACTAGGAAACGGACGGTTCAGTTGCCACAGAACTCCACAACCAGTTACTGATAACCACCCACAAACTGTAACAGCAGTTCAGCTACGCCTTTGCCTCTAGTGGACATATTTGCTGTCGTATCTCGCTCTACTTAATGAATTTTCATGAAATTAAGTATCTGGTTTAAATTGAATGTAAAATTTTCTGAATGACTCGTTTTCCATAATGTACATATTTTGTGTAAAAATTGTACCGAAAATTTTCATAACTGTCCTGTAAGATAAAGGAACAGTAATAATGAGTTAACAAAATAATAGGTAGCAGCCGGCAGAAATGGCCGAGCGGTTCTAGGCGTTACAGTCTGGAACTGCGCGACCGCTACAGTCGCAGGTTCGAATCCTGCCTCGAGCATGGATGTGTGTGCTGTCCTTAGGTTAGTTAGGTTTAAGTAGTTCTAAGTGCTAGGGGACTAATGACATCAGAAGTTAAGTCCCATAGTGCTCAGAGTTATTTGAACCAATAGGCAGCACCCCAACAAGATCCGAGAATTACACAAAGTAATATCGACAAGAAGTGGTATGGAGACCATAATCGATAGGGTAAATTTAGAAGCGAGAATGTTACTCTTCCAGGTACTCGTGTTATCTTGTTGTTTACAGGGTGAGATCGTCATTCACAAAACAATGTTTACACCTGCAACTTTTAATAACGTATTAACAGTAGTTGAATGAAAGAGTAAAAATTGAAGAGTTTAATAATGTTCAATAAAAGCACTACGTAATATAAAAAGAAAAAACTGATATTAAAAGATATGCGCATTGAAAACTGATATTTTTATTCACGTAGTTTCTTAGGATCGTTTCAGTTACCAACAAAGTGAGGGAACAGATATTTAAAGAGACATAAGGTTTTCTGGAGACACGTTTATCGATATTATGTATTCAATGTGATTAACTAAATGCTCAACTGAAATAATGTAATCACAAGTGATTTTATCCACGGCTCGTGATCTAGTGGTCTAGTAGTCTAGTGGTCAGCACGATAGCTCAGCAGGTTGAGACAGGAGGGTGGCCATTCCCAATAATAAAAAGAAACTACTTAAAGACTGCACCCGAAGGAATCTGTAACATGTGATCTGACATCAGCAGTGTATCATGAGGACTCTAGTGCACTTCCACGTTAAACATCTGCTCACTATCATGAAGGTGATCATATGCTCGTCACGTGATCAGCAATGACGTCATGAAAGTCCCACTCTTCGTTATGAGTGGCATCAACAAACCATGACCCCTTGCCCTGCCCACCCACTCGCCTCCACTTTTTCATTGCCACTACACTCCCCTCCTTACCTCCAGCCAACCACAGTGAAGTATTAAAAATGAAACAGTCAATCACAACACTCCAAGTTGGCGAAAACAGAACAATTGTACTAGCGGGATATTTAAATAAGCTCTCGTCTTCTTCTTTGCAACTGATCACAGAATGAAAATAAAATGGGGGGGGGGGGGGGAAGGGTGGAATGGCCCCATTCCTTCTTCCTATGACCAATCAATCGTAATTCCAAGATGGTGGAAATAGCCCAGTTTTCTTAAGGGAAGTTTAAACATCCCTCCTCCTCCTCTTTCCAACCAATCACAGTGAAGTATTATAATGGGACATCCCGGAAGAAGGCGGTTTCAATAAATAAATTAAGAAAAATCGAAATTGTCCTAGTGGAAAATGTATAACACCCCTCCCTACCTCTTTCCAAATGCTCTCAGCAAAGTATTGTAATGAAGCGTAAAAATGGCCCGATTACCACCTTTCCCCTCCTATTTCCAACTAATCGAAAATACAAGATAATAGAAACAACACAATGCACTAACGGAAAATTTAAAACACCCCTTCGCTTCCTGTTTCCTATCTCTCACAGCGGAGAACTCTGGCTTCCAATCAATATGCAGTTTCAGTAAATAAATTTCAAAAATCCAAGATGACGGAACTAGCCCAATTGAATCAGTGGAATATTGTGAACCACTCCACATCCCCTAGATTCCTCGTGTGCATTCAGTCACAGTGAATTATTAAAATGATTTATATACAACCTCTGAAAGATATTTACCTCTGATGCAAGAATTGGGTCAAGTTACATTACTTACCTACACATCAAAACAATATGAAGGTGAAAGATAACCACAATTTACGTATATATATTGGCATACACATATATCGCTCTGTATTTAAACTGCATACGATAGAATGTTTCCACACTTTTTCCTGCTCCAGGTACATGAGTTTACTGAAATACATATGTCCTCGAAACTGTATCTCTCCAGTTTGAGTGTATGTGTTGAATCACTTGAAGAAATGGAGAAGTCGGACCTCGGGTCTCTGCACCACAACTTTGTGTTACCAAGATTTGCAGTGAAAAATATTTTCTTCCCACTCTTTTGCCACGTGTAATAATTCAAGGCAGTACCGTGTGTTTTGGAAGAGACTGTCATGCAAGCCCCCCATCATCAGGTCGAGCCTCACTTGGGACACTTTCGTACTTCTTAAGTGCCTACTACACATGCAAACTAGCTCCATTACTTGACTGATATTCTCAGTTCTAATCTTGTCTTGTGTCTTCATTCTTCTGATCAAGGAGCTGTAAGAAACCTGTAAGGGGGAGAAGTGTTACAGGCGAATCTGCAGAAGAAGATGACCGGGGAAGGCGGAACTTCATTGTTTAAGCTAATAATATCATTACAACCGGCGAGCTGGCATAAAACGCATTAAACTGTATGATTTAAAATGGGTTGACATCTAGTCTGATTTTAGGAGACCGATGTACATATAGGTGTTATATAAAATGTACTTGGACTTAAGGAGCCAGAATATTTCTTGGATGCCTATTTCTGATTTTTGAGATTATCTTACGATCAGTTGTTCCTTAATCTGCAACATTCTCTTGCCCAAATCAATTCAAGAAAAGTAGATGTATCTCATTGCATGGTACGTGCCTGTATTGCTGTCTGCTGATATCAGAGAAAGGTATTTAATATATACTGCAGTGTGGTTTTTAAGATACTGTAAACTTAAATGAAAGATACTGCCTGAGCATTGAAGGAAATAATTCAGTTACGTCCTAAAGTTAATCAAAATAAGATGTTTCAATTAAGTGTACACAGAAAACTGACTAAGGCAAATAAAACCACGGTAACAAAGATCAAGTCAAAGTATAATACATATTTTAAGTTAGTCAGTTGTACATGAATTGAGTTCCTTAAGTAAGGATGAACAACGTGAGTCTAACTATTGTAGATATGAAAACCAAATAAACTTTACCAAGATACCGTCCCCTACAAAGCTATAAAATGTTCATGTTTTCAACAAAAATGAGGACCTCTCTGTAGAAGTTTATGGCATATAGTATTCATATTATGAGCGGACTGTGGAAGTTAACAGAGAGAATAAATAAGTCCTTGCCATAACACATCATATTCTTCACCTTATTTTAATGTGCTTTTGTCGCACAGGGTCAACAAGGTTATTAACGGACTTCGCATAGTTAATTTTGAGGAGTGGCTGGATGCCCTTTCGGTCACTACAATACCAAGTAGTTTCACTGCATATTACAAAACACCATTACGAGATACGTATGAATCTAACGTTGTTTCAGGTTGATTATATATGCCACTTCTGTTGCATAAAAATATTTTCGACATGAGCAAGGAGTAGCATAGCTGCTTGTCACCGTTAACTTGTAGTACACGAACGCTGCCTCTCTCGTTTTCAGTCCTAGGAAAGACTGGATGCATATTTCATTGAATGTGCACAGTTGAAACCGTTTACCAGTATGCTTCCAACAGGCAAGAACGGATTTGTAAAATTAACAAAATTCAGGAACGAACTGTAACTGCCTTTTGTAATTTATGCCGGTATGAAATAGTAGGACAATTTTGGGGATTCTGGCTCATTAGCTCACTTTCCGGCTCAAACTTTGGTTTCGCCAGAAACCTAGATGGTTCCCCAAAATCCCCAAAATTGTCCTACTTTAACACATCATGTCGTTCAAATTCTCTCAAATTTAATCGCCGTCCACCTATGTATTTTCTTACGTTCACCTATTATTTTCTTACGTTCACCTATTCATTTTCTTACATTCACCAAATATATAGAGGGAAATGAATGCAAAAACCGGGATAATTAGCAAAAAAAAAAAAAAAAAACAGCTACTTTCAGGTATAACTCACTTATTGTTCGTCTTGGTGAACGAGAGTAAGAAACTGCAAAACGGGTGCTCACCCTGAGCCCGGTGGCACTTTGATGGTACTCTCTTTATTTCAACTTCATCCTATCGGGCTGTGCCGCTGTTGGTCTGCGGCATCTGCTGAACGTCGATGATGGTCTGTGACTTCTTCTTGCTCACGACGTCCACCCATCTTGGTCTTCTTTGCAGTATCTGGACAGCAACTGGTGCAGATGGTAGAGCCGCTGACGGCGGATGTTGGTGTCCTCTTCTTGGTGGGCTCCAGCAGTGGACGAGGAGAGCAAATAACAATACTATTGGCTAGTCAGACCAATCATATGGCTATTCAGCTTTGCCCTGCGGGGCGAAACAATTGAACTCACAAATCATATACATAGTTCGTATTCGAGTGACAAAGTACTTTCTAAAAGCACTACTTTTATCAACTATTTTTTGGTGAAAGTAGGTAATGTTTTTCACTTCATTACATTTTGTAAACAGAGACTGCATGTGAAAAACACTTAAATGTAATTTTGAACATCGAAATTAAAATTAAAAACAAAGAAAATTATGTCTAAGTTGAAGTATGTTACCGTATTAACTCTAATGGAACTGAGGACAACGCCATCTATTAACTCAAAATGGAATTAGCGGTCCTAAAATCGTGAAAAGCGAGCTGGAGGTATCAGGAATTCATCAAGTTTGAAAAGGTTGATAGACGCTTTCTAATTGCCATCGCTGTTTGGAGACAGCACGTTGAGCGTGGTCAGTTTGTGGCAGAGGTCACTCGTAATCAGCTCAGCTGCAGCCGCTGGCCGCCCGTTGACCGCTCGCCAGTTTATTCCAAGCCTCTGACAGAGAAAGATGTCTAAAAATTTTCTATTAGAAGTCTGCGTTGTGCACCGTATGTCATATTTCTTTTTCCATTCATCACAACACATGAGAGTGGTTCAAATGACTCTGAGCACTATGGGACTTAACATCTATGGTCATCAGTCCCCTAGAACTTAAAACTACTTAAACCTAACTAACCTAAGGACATCACACAACACCCAGCCATCACGAGGCAGAGAAAATCCCTGACCCCGCCGGGAATCGAACCCGGGAACCCGGGCGTGGGAAGCGAGAACGCTACCGCACGACCACGAGATGCGGGCACACATGAGAGTGTGTCATCAGGAAGTCCATCGATGAAAGTCGAACGAAGTCTCGTGGTAGTCTTCTGTGCAGTGACAACGTTCTTTCTACGCGTCATGTTAATTATATAAATCGGATAATTCGTTATGAAAATGAATGGGCTAAGATCGATGTCTGCTTTTAGTAGAGTAACTCGTTTAAAATCGAGAAATGCATCGAATGCTTTGAGAAAGTTATCTGGCGGGTTCATGTTCCATATCTCCTGCGCAAACATTTCATTTCTACCATTTTTCAGGTATATGTTCTGAAGTCGAGTTGTAGTAATTAGTGATTTCGAGTTGAAATTATCCTTGCCAGATAAGCCAGAGACTTCGACAGTTTGAAGTTCATAAAAAGAAACAGGAATGTTAGGATTTTTCAGAATGTTTTCTCGCTGTTCCAGCTCGTAATTTGGTTCGTATTTGACAAAAGGGACACGAATTTCCATCGATTCTATAACGATTTTCCCTTCTTTTAGAAGAGTGTCTTTTATTTCAATTCCAGCATCATTTTTGTCTGGCCATCGAAGAATTGCGTCTTCATAAGTTCAACTACGCTAAAAAATTACAGTTACATCTCCTTCCCACATGATTTCTCTATAATCTTTAAAAAAAATTCCAAGCATCGACAACGGATAAATGACTTCATTTCTGTAACATTTTATTTTTCCAGCGTTAAGAATATGTCCTTCTAAGCTTATTTCGTCAGTAACAGATGAAGTCAGATGCCGTAAAACTGATGAGGAAATAAAAGGATGTTCAATTCTAGACAAAATGTTACTCCCTTTCCTTATCGTTACGAAGTCAAACGGTTTTGCTACGTAATTAACGATTAACCACTTGTTTGATTTCCCGTCGTACGTTGGATAATCCGTTCCATCAGTTCCAACAATACTGAAATTAAAATAAAGTTGTGCATGATTCGGATGAAGCCACCGATCGCCAATATTTATTTCAATTTCTGTATCCTTATTAGGAGCATTTAAATTATTTTTAGTCTTCTCATTCACTGGGAATGAGTAGAACTGATAACTCTCTATTTTATTCATGGTCGCTGATTTATTAAGGAAAAATTTTTAAGACATAATAAAAATAACAGACACAGTATCCCCGTTAAAGTCGATCAAATTGTCATTTTCGTCAGTTACAGTAACTTCTAAATCCTGAATTGGTTCAAAAATTGGAACATGAACAGGAAAATGTGGTTCGTGAGTTATTGGCCCACCAAATTCTGCATTAGGGGGCCCACCAAACTCCGCATTCGGCTTGAATGAGGCGATAATATTAGTTTTTCAGTGAAAATGCTCGGTATGCTTGACAAACATCCCATCAGCAAGATTGTAATTTATATTTATCGGTTCAAACGGAATATTTCTGGGAACGTCTTTAGCCACAGCTTTTTCTTTAGCTTCAACAACTTGATTCCTAAAGCCAAGCATACTTCCAATGATGTCATTTATGTCCATGTACAATTTTACATCACTTTCGATAAAAACTGTAAAATTTCATCTGCTGTGACGTGAATATTTGGCTTCTTCGACTGCATAAATTTTCCAAGTTTTTCAAACTATACTGATCAGTAGGAATTTCTGTCGTTTTTCCATCGCAGTAAAGTTTATTATTTCTCGATGTCATATACGGATTAGAAAAGTTGAATAAAAACCAACCAACGTAACACTTTCATATGTTTCTCTTATCGAAACGGTTAATCTTTTTTTGAGATCAGATGACTTACCATTTAATTGAAACAACCACCCCATTTACTACTCAAAATTAATTCAATAAATGAGCAAAGCTGTTTGGGAACCGAAAATAAGACTTCCAGAAAAGAAGTCGAAAAATGAATACGGTAAACTTTTACCAAATTGTATTCGATGTGCAATAATTAGGGCGAGCGGATGCGGGTAAACTACGTTATTGATCAACAATTATATTCTAGTTCATGGATGACTGAACTGGAAAAAAATTAATAATTTGAATGTCTATTCCAAAAGCTTAGATCAGCCAAAATACCCAGAATTTATAAAAATGTGCAAAAAAAATCGAAGACAGGTGACAGCAGTCCGAAAAATTAGCTACCTTTGTCGAGAATAACGACAACATAGTTCCACTGGATCAGTGTCAAGAAAATTCAGTTGTTGTTTTCGATGACTTTATTCTTTAGAGCCAAGATGTCGTTAGAGAATATCTTACGAGAGGCAGATATAAAGGAATAGATTGTTTTTCTTTAGCTCAAACGTATTCAAAAATACCGAAACAGTTAGTCAGAGACAATCCAATTTTTTTTAAAATTTTCAGACAGGATGACACAAATCTAAATCAGATTTATCACCATTTCGTTGGTGGTGATTTGAAGAAGTTTTTATTTAGCTCAAACGTATTCAATAATGCTGAAACAGTTAGTCAGAGACAATCTAAATTTTTTAAAAATTTTCAGACAGGATGACACAAATCTAAATCACATTTATCACGATTTCGTTGGTGGTGATTTGAAGAAGTTTGATGAGTTTAAAGAAATGTGCAGTACATGTTGAAATGATGACTTCGGAATTTTTACGATAGACATGATTAGGAAACCGAACGATAGCAAGTTCAGAAACAAAATCCTACATTTTTTTAATTTTTAATGTATTAAATTAAAGATAAGATTGCATATTCGTTGGACCACCACTACAATGTTTTACCAGAACTTATAGATTAATTTAAAGAAGCTCTTGATTATTTTGAAATATATGAAAAATTAGATAAAGCTGGCCAACATTGCAGCAGTTGCGAATGGTCTAATGATGATGCTAGAAGCGGTCGATAGACAAGCGGTTGTTATCATTTTGGTAAACGTATGGCTAGAGTACGTCACCTAATTAAATTTTATTATGAACGTAACATGAACAATCGTTCAACACAAGCGTAATCGTTCCTCTAGAGCGTTTAATGCTCTTTCGTCTTTAGTAAATGTTTTCCATATACGATGCGGAGGTTGTTAAAACAGCCAAACGCAACCGAAAGAAAGCTGAAGAACTGAAGGATCACTTCAAGCTTTGGAAAAAACAGCCACGTACAGAATATGAAAAATAAAAAAAATACGACCAACGTGTTATCGACGCAGTCGAAGATGGAAAACAGGCAATCGAAAAATTGGGTGATAATGCTCTGAGAGCGATCGAGGAAAATAGGTAGGTTGTAAAACAAATGATTCCTTATCGTCATCACACAGACGACTTTGGAGATGAGCTACATGATTGGTCTGACGACGTTCCTGACAAGTATGACCACACATTAAGTGAATCAGGAATTCAAGACGCGTTGATGAAATGTGAAGAAGAGAAGCGGCGCAAAACATTAAGAGAGGCGCTGCAGACGAAGTCTGAACGAGCTTCAGCTGGCGCTGATGAACGCAGTTCAAAGCTTGCTTCAGCTAGTGCTGACGTTAAAAAAAATAAATGTTAGTGAAAGAATGTTAAAGTACAATAATCACAGCGAAGATAAAACTTTCGGATTAAAACCTGTTGGCACATTTAAATTCGTTGGGGGTCTTCCTGTTGAATTCGATGGTGATAAATGAAAAATTGATGGAAAATAATACGAAAGCACAGATGGATTAATGAATCACTTAACTAAAAACAAATTACAATGGATGATTTGAATAATAAATTTATTAAACTATCAGCATACATTATTCCGTTCAGGAGCATTACATTCTGAAACTAACCCAAATCAAATAAAATCAAGTAGAGGCAAAACTTACATGAAACTCATGAAAAGAAATTTTTATGTCAATTTTCCAAAAGTATGTCAAGTACCGTCAGATTCAGAATCAAGTTCGGCTGAAAGCAGTTCGGCAGAAAGCAGTTCTGCTGAGAAAATGGACGAAGGGCTAATTAAAAAATATACAGGAAAACCGGTCGAGTATGTCTGGATGAACGATTTTCGACAATTAATAGACAAATTAGCTGTTATTCATGGCGAAGGACTAGCGGGGAATAAAAATTTTCACAATGAAATAGTCGGCTTAACGCAAATACTGACGAACAAATTTACCAACTTCATCATCAACAATCGTAAAGGGATTCCACGCTTAATCAGATTTTTGAACAATCTCCCTCATACGTTCTGGACAAGCGAAAAACATGGGAAAGGCCTCGTAGACATTTTGATCAACCAATTACCGTTCGAACTGCATCTTTCAGGCTACTCGTTCTGCGGTCAGGGAATTAAATTAGATGAGCGACTAGAGCGCGGTAATCCAGGAATTAATTCTATAGATGACGCTTGCAAAAGGGATGACATCGTCTACAGAGATCATAAAGATTTATGAAAAAGACATGAAGCAGATAAAAAACTTCAGCTAGCCGCGAAAGAAAGAATACTTGCGAGTGATGCTCCTTTAGGTGAAAAACCTGCAGCAACTGGAGTTAGAGGAATAATGTATGGAAAGAGAAAATTAGGAATGGGCGTCGCTGGCGCTGGTTTAGGCGTGGGTGCCAATTGTTGGGAACTTTAATCTTTAGAAATTTTTCAGTCGGTATAAACGAATAGTTTCTCGATCGATTATACTTTGCTTCCAAGTGGCAAAACTAAGTCAAAATCAGTTAAATTTAAGCTGAATAATGTTCAGCTAAATCCCATTGAGCCATTTTTAACTGATGCACAAAAGATGAAGGAAGCTACAGTTAGTGGTAATTTGCTCATTACGTTAGGTATTCCAGTAGTGAAGAAGATTATCGAATATGTAACACAAAAGAAGGAAGGAAAAGGCTTAACACAACATGAAAGTGGATTTCTTCCTCTACTTTTGCCAGCATTACCATATCTAGCAACTATTGGTTCCCTTGCTGGCGGATCTACAGCGATCGCAAACGCGGTCATAAACAATATGAAAGCTGATAAAGAGCTAGAAGAAAAGAAAAGACACAACTTGGAAATGGGAAAGAAGTCTGGCCCTGGCGCAAAAAAGGATCCGAAAAAATGATTTGAAAGTATGTCGAGCATCTTTCTAACATTGACATAGAAGAGTTAGTTAAACAGCTGAAAATCAAACACTTTCGTGGCGTTTTATGATCGATGAATTGCCAAACGAAGTGAAAAATTTAGAATGTGGCATAGTTAATTTAAACACTTATGACAATGTCGATACTCACTGGATTTGTTACTATAAAAACAGCCACATAAAGTACGTTTATGATTCATTTTGGGGAAACATCCCAGAAGAATTGGTTAAATTTCTCGGTTCAAACAAGCTGTATTACATTGGATAACGAATTCAAAATTTCGTTGAAGTAATGTGTGGTCATTTGTGTCTGTTGGTTTTGAAACTGTTATGTGATAATTAAATCTTTAATGAAGTTCTGAGTTTAATAAATAGGCTGTTTTGGAAATAAACTGCTGCCTGAAGGTGAAGATCGCGCGACAGCCGACCGCGTGCCCGCGTTCAGAAGTGAAATTGATCTAAGAGTCAAACAGTTTCATAAAGAACTTCACACCATCTTTAGAGTAGTTAACGGATATATTGATTTTAAAGGCAGAAGAAGCGTAAACATAAATGACCTGGTAAATGGTTATGATGTTGTGACAAAACCGTAGTTTGAGAAAGAATATGTTACAAAACCTGAATACACAAGTATTCTAACTCAGTTCAATAACTATGTCATCGAAACACAGCTTAATGAAAAAAATTAATCAGATTCTTCAATATAATTTCAACAATATAAAGCATTTCTTTACAAAAAAGGAAGCAGAAAAGGCTTTTCAAGATTATTTTTCAATGGCAGATTTAACGTCATATCTATGTCAAATAAGTGATTTCCAGAAAAGAATGAGTGAAATTTGACTTTCATACTGGCACAGAAACATTCAAGATAATTATTTTATTTGGAGCCAGTTTAAATCGAGATCTGTAACATACTGATTCTAAAACAGAGATAAGAAGATCCAATGTTGATGAACTGCAAATTTTATATCCAGTATAGTTCCATAATCTATCACTTGTAATGAAAAAGAAGGATAAAATCCTTATATTTCTAAATGAATATGTTAAAACTGTCTTGGTTTCAGGTGAATTAATCATGTGTGCTGAATTTACAGCGACAGCTGAAGCAGACGCAGTCTGAACGTAGGTCGCTGGCGACAGCTAAATATTTTTTAATCTGCTCAAATGGGCGATCACACTTCGCACTCCGCTCTTCAGAGAGATCATATTTATTGCTTGAGGTGTAAAAAATTTACTGAGATACATAATCCACACAGAATACAACGAAAAATGGCAGACAAAGAATCGAAGATCTTTGTAAAATTTGTAAAAGTAAAGAGAGTAAATTCATCTAAAAAGTTATGTAGGCGAAAAAGTGGGCGAATCACCCACCTCTATTCGTGAAGAAATCATTAATGAACTGCATATACCGAGGGGGAAAAGTTTTACACGAGGAAATGCAATTTCTCTCGATATATATCATTTACAGCAAGCTGACTTTGTCGAAATGGATTCAGGCAAGTTGAAAGCAATTTCGAAGATACATAGAGTATAAAAGTATTTATTACCGTCACCGACGTCTTCTCTAAATTTGCCTGGGCTGTTCCAGTTACAGACAAAACAGGCAAGAATGTGGTTGATGCTCTCGAAAAAAAAAAATACTGCGCCAGAAGACCAAAAAATTTACAGACTGGTAATGGTAAAGAATTCTATAACAAAGAACTTCATGAGCTGATGAAGAAATGAAGCATTAATCATTATTCAACTTTTACAGAATTAAAAGCATCTGTTTTTGAACGATATAACCGAACACTTAAGGAAAAGGTGTTTAAAAAATTTGATCCTGAAGGAAATTCTAAATGGGTTAGCATAGTCTCGAAATTAGTTGACGGATACAGTAACATGAGACATTCGATCATAAAAATGGCGCCAAAAGTCGTAGATCATGAGTCTGAAAAAATCTAGCTGAAGACCGTTTACGCTATAAATTTGCCGGATGCTAAGCTCAAATTAAAAATTGGCAACAAAATGAAGATCAGTAAACTGAAAGGACTTTTTGAGAAGGGCTACACTGCAAATTCTTCTACAGAAATCTTCGAAATTGAAGATGTTATTCATTCTAGTCCAATCACGTATAAATTGAAGGCTCTAGATAGCAAAGAAGTGAGAGGAAATTTTTATGAACATGAGCTGCGGGAGACGAAATGCCCAAATGTTTATCTCGCTGAAAAAGTTTTGACAAAGAAAGGAGGTAAAGTGTATGTAAAATTGTTGGGCTTCGATAATTCGTGTAAGAGCAGAACAATTTTTAGTTCTTATAACATAAATTGGATACTCCCACATACGAATTTTCTAGATTAAAATAAATTCACTATGTTTATCACGATTAATGGTTGGAGGAGTGGAATGATTATCAATAATTTCGTCTTTCTCGTGTATTATATCTCTAGCAACGATGAACATAATTCTATTCCTATTTTTCATACTTTCAACATTATTTTCTATATCTTCAACTTTATTTTCTAAATAATTATTTGTATCTTGTAGTTTGCACTCACCATATTTTCTGACTGACGGTAAAACTTCATGAGTGACCCATTTTTTAAACTTTTTTGCTTCTTCTCTCTTGGATGACAATATTAGTGAATATAATCCTGTTTCGTTAAAAAATGTTGTTCATTTTTCGTTATAAATTAGGCCCCTACGGCATAGGGGTCTAACAATTTCTTCATATTTTGTTTCATCGTCCGATTCTACATTTACTCAGCGAGTTTGATCAGTATTTTTATATTAAAGAATTTCAGCAACATCTTTTGCTTTAAACCATGGATTATTCTTTTCATCAATGATCATGAAAACTTGTTTATTGTTGTACGTAAGCTTGTTGTTGATGAGGTCAACAGTTGACTCCATTTAAAAGAAACAATTTATAATATATTTGCAAATATAAACAGTAGATGAATTTTGTATGTGGATGCATATTTTTCAATAGCACCATTTCAGTGCTCTTGAAATTTGCATATGTTTTTCTAATTGGTGAAAGAACTTCACATTGTTTAAAACGTTTTTGCAACTGGTAATTTTGAATTCATAACTAAATCATAGAGATCGTATTCTGTGATAATAACAGTTTTTTAAATCAATATTATGGATGTCTCTCCAAACGACATCCAAAAAAGTCACTGAAATTTCGTTCAATTTTGTATTTAAAAGAATGGTAAACGATATCACCCCTTGTTCTATAATATTATCAAATGTTTTACAATATCTTGGTAGTCCTATTTCAGGACTACTGAAATTTTGTCACTTCTTCAGCGGTGTCGCTCCGCTCCTCGGAAAATCTATATTATTATTTCAAGTGGGTAAAGATTTACCCACTCCCAGATCTTCATAAATAAATCACAAAATGTCATTTGTGATCAACACATTCTTCTCTTCGAATAGTCAAGCCAAATGTCATTGAACCATGTTCCCAAATGTAACTAATACTTCTTCTCTTGTATGAATTCGAAACTGCTGACGGGAAATCTTTCGAGTGGTGACTGCCAAAACAGTATGAAGACTGCTATTTCTTCAGCTGTCGCTGGTTCACTGATAAAAATAGAGGCTTTTTCATTGGCTCTTCAGGTGAAAAATTCATTCAGGGTAAAATTTTCGTAAACAAACTAAAATTATTTCCATATAAATTTATCAAACAGTACGAATGAGGAAACGGACACATTCATTCTCTCTGTCTGTCTGTTTTCCTGACGATGATGAAGAGGATATAATCTCCACATTCACAAATTATTTATAAAGTCTCAGGGTAGATGAAATTTGTATTGTACATGAATACTTTAAATAACAGTGGCTGTACAAGTTGAGATGAGCCAGTCTTTAACCCGTACGATTTGGATGGGAATAATTTTTCTAATGTAATATTTAGCGCCTGGAATTTCATATGCAGGGATTAAATATTTAATCAGTAGAGGTGATGTTCCGCACCTCAAAAATTCCTTTCATTTGCTTTATAATTTCAGATACGCTCAGATCCTCTGCAATTCCACCTTTTTCAGAGTGGCAAATGTTACCACGCTGACTTTCGTCAGTAAATTGAACATAATCTCATTTGCATTGTTTCCAATTTGCAGGGTCAAAAAAATTTTCACTCTGGAAAGCCATACAAAAATGCTACAATATCAACCGATGGCATCACATTGTCTTAAATTTTGCAACGTGTACGGATATACACCCTGAAATTACATGTCATTTCAATCAAATAATTGACCTGTGGAAAAAATGTTTTATAAATGAGGCCCAGAAGTAGTATGCTGTTGCTGTTTGCTGTCACGCTAGCTTCAAGCTTCGATGAGAAGAACAGAGCAGTTAAATATTTATCTGATAATGGATAGTTGGATAATCCAAACGGTCACGGCTTTACGGATGATACTCTGTTGAGAGAATCATTAGTGTTATTCCAACTAACACACAACATCGAAACACCTGACGAGTTAAGTGCCGAAACATTAAATTTAATGAAGAAACCTAGATGCGGTGTAGAAGATTCGTTTGGTAGTTATAGAACTACTATGCATAAATGGAATAAGAAGAATATAAATTGGTTCTATAAAGGAACAACTAAGAAAGTGTTAGAAATAACAGAAAAATCATTCCATGTATGGGAGAAATATTCTGAGAAAAAGCATTCCATGTATGGTGAAAATATACTGATATTAAATTTCGCCTCAGCAATAATAATCCTGAAATGTTAATTTCAAATAAAACACGGCTACATAAAAATGAATTATATAGTCATCGTTGCCCGAAGGATGTGGCCGGAAAAGGAAATTCGTTAGGTGATGCATTTTTTCCAAGAAAGAATAATGATCCGATAGAAATTCACATGGACAATGATGAGTTATAGTACTTACAAAATGACAAACATATGCCAAACCATCTGATATATTTATTTGATGTCTTAATTCACGAGACTGGCCATTCGTTAGGTCTGTATCATTCGGATGTTTACAAATCAATAACATATCCAGATTATAATGGCTCACACATAGAATTATTTCATGATGATATTGACGCCATCCTAAGTTTGTATGGAACTACACGGCCAATGATACTGGCTCAGCCATCATCAACACAGCCTTCTATACCAAATGAACGAATTGAGTCATTATGTCAAATGGAAATGTTCGATCACTTGCTTTTTGTAGATGGAGCTTTATATATTTTTCATAAGAACTTGTTTTCCAAAGATGATAACAAGACACAATTGATAACCAGTTGGTTAAGATTCTTACACCAAAATATAAAAAAAAATTGACGGAATATATCAAAAACTTAGTGGTGAAGTTGTGTTATTTGTCGACAATACGTAATACATGCTGAATTTAGACACACTACAGTTAATTACAGGGTATCCAAAATTAATATCTATTACAGGATTACGTAAAAACTTCTTTTACTGCTCTATTCAGGATGAAAATTTTTATTCTTTAATGAACTTCTCTACGCGGAATTAGATGAGTGTAGCTTTACATATAAATCGTGAGGACTGATAACCGGAGAATTTCCAGGATTGCCAACTAAAATAATTTCTTCATTTCGGTACATTAATGGAATGTATTTTTTCATGGATGAAACATTCTATGAACATTATGAATTCACAAAAAAATTGTTAGAGCTGGCGCAAATTTTGCATTGAACGTGGAGAAATGGTTACGAAGGTAGAAAATGTTCTGAAAGATACATTGCAGAAATTATAACATTTTAGTTTGGAATAATGAATTTGTTTCTACATTAATGGATGCGCAGTCGCAAACGCAGTCTGACAGTCGCACTAAACTGTCTAAACATTGCAATACTGAGCAATCAATTGATAAATTTGGTACACAGAAATACACGAAAAGTGGTTATAAAACAATGTGTAAACAGTGTTCAAATAAATTTCATTTAAAATACTACAATAAAAATCGAATTCCTTGCATATGTGGAAAAAACATTGCCAAATATTACTATTAAAAGCACTTACAGAGAATTCCGACTGAAGAACATTCGAAAGTATTGTTGGCCATAGAAGCGGATAAAGCATCTGTTTAAGCAGCTGCAGCGCTGCATCCACCATAAAAAAAAATATATTGCTAGTCAAGGAATTAAAGATCGAAATTGTTTCTACAGAAATCCTTCACATAAAGATACACATGATAGTAGATGTAAAGAGTGCATATTATAACCTGAAAAATAAAAGGCAATATAAGAATTGAATCTGAGAACCTATTGTTTTTAAAAGAGAAGCAGTCATCGAATTTCACTTGAATGTGAGAGTCTATAGTTTTTTAATTCATGTAAAAGAGCCGTCCAAATGGAGACGCAGCCAGCTGATACATCACATAGTTCAACTTCGCGATACGTGTAGGAGAAATAATTTACGTGGCTATAGTAAATTAAATAAAGCTGATCTAATTAGCTTTATTATTAGACATCGGCGGCTGCAGACGCAGTCTGCAGGAGCGGGTTTAGAGAGGCCAATCAATTTTTGGAAGCGATTACCTTTTTATAAAATTGGATGCGATGATGAGATTTTCGAGACTAAATTAAGTAATAATGAAGAATAATTGTTCCCTTTCTATATGGATTTAATTGAAAAACCGAGAGAAAGACACACGGTTAGAGATTATGTGGTCGATACAGCATTTCCGAACAGGCTACAGACAACAAATTTGAAAACAACACCAACACTATTGAGCCTAGTCACTTCTTGGCTGTATTGAAATCGAAAATCATGCGAATTGTAAAACATAATTTAAGAATACATCGCGGACTGAAAGTAACTTTTAAAATATTTTCTAAGTTCCATATGCAGACATGGAAGTGTTATGGAATTTCAGTTACAGACAGAAAACTATAGGATTACAAATGAAGAAGAGCTAGCTAAAATATATAAGACTGGTAAACAAATTATCTTGTCACGAATGGATGATTTTTCAGCTCGCGGATCAGAATGGTCACTAAAGAGAATTATTGGTTTTCAGTTAGGAATTAATCCATTGAGAGGATCACCCTACATCGAATTACCAAATAAAATCAAAAATAAAAAAGCATGCATCGACGTATAAAATGATGACCAGAAGGGTTTTCTGTGGGCGATGACATCTGCGCTTTATCCTGTAGATAAAAATGCTGAAAGAGTATCGAACTATAAAAATGTCTGGCTTCAACTCGATCAGAAGCTTGAATATGTTCAACTTCCAATTGTGATTGATCATATTCCAAAAAACGAGAGTAGAATTGACGTATCCATCAACGTCTATTCATTTGATGAAAAATATTAGGTGTACCAATTGAAAATTTCAAAATATAAGACAGAGAAACATGTAAATCTACTTTATTTCAAGGATGGAGACAATACGCATTATTGTGCAACAAAAATTTTTCTCAGCTTATCTCAAATCAAGTTACTAATCACAAAGAACCAAAATTTGTTTGTGATATTGGTTTGCTTCATTTAGCCAATAAATAAAAGTTGTCTAACATTCTGCGTGGTGTCTGTTTGTTCGATATCGTGTCTCCCTACCACTTTCGCGCAACGACGTTCTGAGCGTGTTTTTTTTAGGGAATTGACTAGTTTGAACCTGGGACCTGTTGCTGGTAAGGAGACGACAGACCACACATGACATGTAGAGTTCAGAAGAGTTCAGTGAGACTAGCGATGATATAACCAAATACTTAATGATTTCAGCGTCAGCTCCTCTGCACTCCCTGTCAAAGAATCTTAATACTAACTACATTTAGTGGAAGGGGTTCAAGGTTTTCCTATTTTTAGTTAGCTGGTAAAATAACGTCGAAAAAGCAGTTAAGTTTACCACTGGAAATTTTATTCTACTCACAAAACATTGTTTATGAATTGCACTATTCGTAAAAGGAAATGTTTTAATACAGGATGGTATAAAGCAACTGCGTTCAACAAAAATGTGAACGAATATTCCCTGAATGGGTTTCCAACTTCTACAATGGATCGAAGGATGACCTATGCCATATCACATCTATAATCTAGGTTTAAATTAAGTTTCACAAAAGAGAAAACTATGAAAATGGTCTACAGTGACCCTCAGTTATCTTTAATTACTTATCTAACTTGTCGTAAATTACAGTGGCTGATGTGGCTTCTCAATAACTATATAACAGAAAAATCATCGCGTTTCAGATTTTTTACTTCAAGTGGCAAATGTGAACACCATGAGCTCTAATTGACGATCGACACTAGTATTACGCAAAAAGGGGGTGTAACAGATGAGATTTCTGCAGTTCTGAGTGAAGCTTTATGCGCTGTTATTCGGCATTGTGTGCGTTCATTATCCTGTCGGTGTTCGTCAGGGGGCGGTGGACAGCACAGCTCCGCTCACCTCGCTGTCTCGGAAGCTACTCTCCCCTAACTTCTCCTTACTACAATTTACCGAAGTTGGTTTAAAAGAACTATCTGGCTGTGTTTTCATCTGACCAATCAGGGTCTCAATGTTAACCTGAAGCTCCACCTACAAAAATTCTGTCTATCCAATGAGAAACGTTATACTTTTCCTGGTGGGGCAATGTTTTTAAAGTATGAAGGCTTTCACGACCGGATGACATATCTTCTGGTAAACCTTCCGGGATGTAAGGTCGTGGTCCATGAAACTCTTCAGCTCCTAACGTTTCGTCCAGCGCAGCTCTGGACGAAACGTTAGGAGCTGAAGAGTTTCATGGACCATGACCTTACATCCCGGAAGGTTTACCAGAAGAAATGTTTTTAAAGTTTGCAACGTAACAGAGACGCGAAAAAGTCTCACGCTAAAACTTGACTGGTGTGGTCCTTTTAGTGTCATTGTAAGATCTATACTGTTCTTGTGGAGGGCTCAATCTTTTAACATGGGCTAGGGGGTGGTCCTGACGTAACAGAGACACGAAAAAGTCTCATGCTAAAACTTGCGGTTGGGGTGGCCCTTTTTGTGTTATCGTTAGATCTATACTGTTCGTATGGGGGGCTCTAGCTTTTAACATGGGCTGGGGGGTGGTCCTAACGTAACAGAGACGCGAAAAAGTTTCACGCTGAAACTGGCGGCTGGGGTGTGGTCCTAGCGGTTAGCTGGCGACGTGGCTGGCCGTCCCTTTTCATAGGGCCTTCCTGCTTAACACGGTTCTGCTCTCGGCTTCTCGTTTCTCCCCTCGGAACTGCGTCTGTCTCACGGTGGGAAGGTATGACATGCATTTAGGAATTCTTGTGTTAGTCTGTGATATTTCCATTTGCTCACTCGTTACTCGTATCACTTTGGTTAATTTAATGTCACGATTTATTCGGAGCTATGTGACATACTACTGGATTTGCTTGTCATGTCAGGGTTTTCATGGAAGGTGTTGGATTTGCCTGACACCTTAAATATTACCACCCTTCGAACTTAATTTTTGCACTGAATTTAGGCAATGATTGAATCGTTGTCTAAGGCAGTCAAAAATTATTTCTTTATCTAAATTTTGTTGCCTACTGTTCTGCCACCTCATTCTGGTTCTATGCTAGTTTGCATTACTAATTTATATTTTTTTATTCTTCCACATTATTCCCAAAAATGACAAGAGAAGAATATTTTTATGCTATTATTAATTTATAATTATTTTCTTTCTTTATTTAAGTGTGAAGTTTGTTTTTTTACGAAGATTGTTATCTAAAGTGAGGAGTCTTTCACATCGATTTCCCTAGCAATATATTTTTTATAAATGTAGTAATTAAGTAAAATCTATTCCTAACAGATTTTCTAAATTTCACGTACAAGTAAAATGTTTTTGTTTCTAGACACTCACTTCAACATTGTTTCGCTAACAAATAAGAATTATTTCCAAGAATTGCTTTCACAAAGAAATATACATACATAAGTATTGAGATACTATACTAACAAATGGTACAAATGTTTAAAAAAAGGGAAAACATCCAAAAAGATAATTTTTATTCTTTGTTTTTACAAGGAGAAAATAAGTAAAATATAGTTATTCTTTTGTTTTTATGAGGACAAAATAAGTGGCATATAGTTTTAATCTTTATTATACCTTACTTTTGTTCTTTATATACTGTCCATTTCAGAACTGATGACTTATATTTATCGATAGTCTACTTTTTACTTAAGTCCACACTCAATGACTGTTATTTTGTAGTTTATTAGCTGAAGGTGTGCTTACTTATTTAGTTTTTCACACATTTCTTTTGCACAATTCGTACATCACATAATTTGATTTCACACAATCCTATGAATGTTTAAGCATGAGGTTGGCAAATGTTTTTTGCACGAAGGTGGTAGACCTGAGCTAGATGGATGTGGGCAGGTACTTGATGTACAGCTTCGTTAGTCGTTCCATGTTGGCTTTGCAAGTGTCTGTTGCTGTTGTGGAGGTCCCATAATGGAATGGAGCTGTGAGTGCAGAATCTCATGGTTTACTGGCTTTGTATGCGTGAAAGTCATCGTTATGTGTCGCTGAAAGCGGTCGTTTTCCGTCGTAATACTTCGCAGATGACTAGTTTACAATAGGATAGGGATTTGGGAAGGTATGTCATCTATTCTTCACCCATCTTCTTTCTTGGTCTCAATCTTGCGAATCTTCAACTTCTGTTCTTCCTGCTTTTCCTCTACTTCTTACTTGCTTCTTGGTTCTACTCTGGACAGGATACGGAAATATTTATTGATAACTAGTCGCTTTGAAGTTCTCCTCCTAGTAACAGTTTGATAAATGGTTAGGGCATGTCATTTCTACTTTGTGGACGTTGTCTTCAGTTTCGTGCATCAGCATGCTGTTTAATAGTGTTAGTTTGACTTTTACACATATTTTTTGCCGGTGGTGGCTTGCCCAAGCTGTCTTCTCGTTGGGCCGTATTTTGCTCGCTCCGCTGAGTCGGGGGTGGTTTTGTGTTCTGTCCCAGCAGGGTTCCGCCACCCTGTGTTCAGCAGATTTACTGCCCACCAGTTACAAGGGCCTTCTGTTGGTCTCGCTTTCCTTTCCCTTCTCTCGACACTGCTGCCTTGTAGGAATCGTGTCTTGCTAATTATGACATTTTCTTTCTTGATACATCTCTCATTGCAACTTGTGGGTCGTTGCATCTCGTCCTTACTGGAGTTTTTACAATGTTTCTTACAAAAAGTTTTACTTATAATCATCTAACATATGTCTAGTACCTACATTGTTTTACGCCTTTTTAAAAAGCTTTACAAATTTTTGCGTCCTTTCCATGTTACAATTCTAAGATATTTTGAGTCTTAACTTCTACCAAAATCCTCAAATTAGTTCTATGTTTTATTTTTTGTGTAGTGTCGTGGTGTACAGCATTTTAGTATTTCATGCTGTTAGACTATCTACACTTTATCCCTTCACCTTAATCTATGGTACTATTGGTGTTATTTTTGTTTTTGTTTTTATTGAAACTACTTTCTTTTTCTCATCTTCCTCTCTCTTCTTTCATCTTTCTCCTGACGATCTTATCTGCAACATAATCTAGAAATATTGTGCTGATTATTTACCAGTAATAAAATTAATCTTCAAACTTGTACTGAAAGTGTTTAATACTGCCAGTCTTAGGTAAAAATACCTCTGCTTTATTTCGTAAAATACCCTCTAACTCTCATTTACTGTGTTCTGAAAGACCTTGAACTTCTTGCAATTTTTCGTCGATTTCTTTATGGACTTCGAACATGAGTTCAGGCGATTCTCCCTTTTGTGCATACCATTCTAATTCTTCATCCTCTTTATCTCGCATCATTCTTAATTGTTTGTTTATAACTGGTATTTCTTCTAATTTTAGCTTTTGCTCAAAGAGAAGTGTGACATTCCCGAATGTTACGCTACCTTTCCCCATATCTATTATCGATCGTCTCTCATTTAAAAAATCTGCACCTATAATCAAATCTACAGTTAGTTTAGGTATAATCACGAAGTTGGCTTCGATCTTTTGACCTTGACCTGAAAGAGTTAACCTTGTTTGTCTCGTAACTTCCGCAGCATTGTTTCTAATAGGACCTCTTACTTTAATCTTACGTGTTTTCAGAACTGGCAAATCCTCATTGGCATTACACTGCATGAATAAATTTTCTGAGATCGCAGTCAGTTCACTTCCGCTATCGATGGCAATATTGACTGGGATATGCTTTACCATGGCCTTCACAATTGGTTGAATTTGGAGGGGTTGGTTCCGTTCTTCTTCTTCTAGCAACAACGAATCCTTCACGGAAACATACACGAGTCTTTCTAGGAATTTTCCTTGTGAATTCGAACTTTCTGTAGGACAAACTTCAACTGCTACTTCTCTCTCTTTTATTTCCTCTCCTCTATTTCTTCCTTCATTTACGATTTCTTCAACATCCTCCACTTTTTCCTCATCCTCGTATATCTTCTCCTTCTTCGTCGCTACTTCCACATAATCGCATGTAAATGCTCTAATTATCGCTTCATAACTTCGTTCATTATATACGTTGGGTTGTGTGCCCACCCGTAATTTATTTTCAACTTCTGTCGACAGCACATTATCCTCATTGAATTCGCGTTCTCTGGTTTCCATCTCAAATAGCTCTGCAATACTCATTACTTCGTCCTTTCCTCCTACATTCGTTGTGCATGCCTCTGGTAATTCATCTTCCTCGTCAGTATTCTCCCAATTAATTTCGTCCCAACACGATATTGTTATTTTCTTGTCTTCGTTTTCACCTGGTCCCAGCGGATTTGTTTCTTCCTTCTTCTCTTCTCGTGATAAGATTTTTACTTCTATGTTCAAGGTGCTGCAATTGTCCTGGGTCGGTGCGTCATTCTCTTTGGCATGGGCGCTTAGCTGTCAATTCGAACGTTTATCGGGGTTTGGTGGTCTTACCTCCACCTCTTCTATCTGTATTCTCTTTTCTTGTTCAGCTTGTTGATACCGGTTTCTTTGTTGATAATTTGTCGATCTATTGGTTCTCCAGTACCCGTTCCGGTTGTCGTTATTCCCTCTGTAATAGTTGTTGCCGTTCCTGGGTGAATTATAGTTATTGCCATATTCTCTTCTAAATCCATAACCGGTTCTTTGTTGAATTCTATTGTCGTTTCTTGGTGCGAAGTTATCACATGGTTCGTAATTATTGTTTCTTCGTACTGTGTCTTGTGGATTCCACTGCTTTTTGCTTTCGTTTTCACGTGCGCTTCGTCTCTTTCTTGCGTCATCTTCCGAAAATATGAACTCTAGTTCCCTTAGAATACCCGTAAATCCTTCGACGTCATTGCCTCCGCGACCTACTAATGATTGCTGGTATTTCAATGGTAGCTTCATCGCGCATAATTTAATCTACTCTCCGTCACTGTATGGTACATCTAAGCATTGATTTTCTTTGCCATTAATTCGAAAAATTTGACTGGACTCTTCTCTCCTGAAATTTCAAAATATGGGTTCTGTAATAATTCGTACATCACTCTGTTCTGTGCTTCGCTGGACCAATATCGTGAGTGAAACTTCTCTCAGAAATCTTCATACGATCGGCATGTCGCAGCAACATTCTGCATGGTTTCTGCGACTGTTCCTGACATGTGTGCACATATAAAGTCTAATTTGTGTGCTAGCGTCCAGTGTTCTGGTAATCCTACTCGAAATTGATCAATAAAAGTTCGTGGATGTAATGAGTTTCCTTCTCGAAAGTGTTGAAATTTTCTGACTGTGAGGAATCGTTGTCGTATTTCGTCATAGTTCCATATGAAATTCGTGATTCTTCGCCATTTTTGTTTCTGATCATTTCTCCCGTCGTTCTTTCCGGTTGTGGTAGATCCATTGGACATTGTCCACTGTACTTTCGCCTATCCTTGCGTAGTATCGTTGGAGTGGTACGCAATAATTTTCTTCCATCGGTTGTGAACGTGTAGCTGAATGCATTGCACTGTACACTTCGCGACCTGGCTTTCCATTGTCACGTATTGGTTAGGTATCTTGTCTGGCTAACCTTGCCGCTTCATTGCACTATCCAAACTGTCCTGAAACATACATTTGTGGTTCCGCATGTGTTTGTGATGCCGTTTGTTCATCAAGAATTTCGAAACGTGTTGGTTGCTGTGCAGGCTGTCTGTTTTCACGTATGTTACTCTCCGCCTGTGATTGGAATCGCAAATGCGTAATATCTTCGTTAATTGCTTGTTTTTCCGGTGCTGTTACAGATACGTATGTGGCTGCAGACTCTGTGCTTGTTCGATCCTGTTCACTACGAACTTCAATGGTTTGCAACAACTATGTTCGCAATTTCTGAAATTGTCGCTTCGTTTGCGTTTCTATTTTGACTATGCGGTTATCATATCTTTTCAGCATTGCTTTTGTGATACGTTTGTGTAACACACTGTTTTCAACAACTTCACGCGCTGTACCTGCTGCTTGTCTAGTAATTTCGTTTATCTGTTTCCCTAGTTTCTTCACTTCTCCCTGGGTGTAGTAACGTAATGTTTTGATCTCATCCTGAATGCCATTACGCATTGTTTGTACGTCCAGTTGTACCTTGCCAATGTCTGTTCTCAATTGACTGTGACCTGTTATTAAGTTTCCTATCACTTCTCGAGATTCTTTATCCTCGTCTTCTATATGACTTAGGTGTAACTGAATTTGTTTGTTTTGTTCTTTAATCGCCCGCATTTGTCTCGTGGTTTCTGCGTTCTGAATTTGAATTTGGTTCGCTATGTCTTTATTTTGCTTTCTCATGTTTTCCGTAATTTGTTGTAATAATTCTGCCAGATTGGTGGGTCCTATTACGTTTCCTTCCGGCGTCCTACGCTCTGTGTTTTCGCCCAAGTGTTGGTTCGCAACCGATTGGATTGAACTGTGCTGTGACACGTTTCTGCTCGCATTCCTTGTACTCCGTGGTGAGGGAGCTTTGATTACTTGTATTATGGGTTCTACGTATTCAAGACGCAAGTTAGAATCCTCATCGTCTGTCTCTCTACTTTCCTGCTCCTCTGTCATATTCTGACTTACGTCTTCTATGCTTGACGTACATTATCCTCGTTATGGTGCGTTAAATGTCCTATTTCTCGCGATACTGCATCGTCTGTTGTACTGCCCTCTATTCTCTGTCCATATTCATGCTGGGTCTCTACATCAATTCGGTCAAGGTCTCGATCTGCCATTGCTAATCTTTCCGAATCCGTTATATTCGGTTTTAAAAGAAATTCACGCGTCCTACTTCGAGTCAACATGCGCTCATACTATCTCACGCATTTCATAAACTTTTTGCACACACGACTTGACAATCCATTCACTTACTTGTTGGGTAAGAACCAACTTGTCAACGATGTATCCGCCACCTGTGCACTTGCATTGAGGAGAAAAGTTAATTCTAACAATTTTTAAAATTCATAAATTCATTATGCTATTGTCTCTGCTCGAATGTCTCACTATCTATCGTTGCAGTTACTGTTTTCAGCTATTTATACCTTAAAGAAAAAATTTTTTTACGAAAATTTTTTAACAGGAAATTTTCTGACCTAGTTAGGCGTATGGTCGACCTTCCATCATGGTGTTTTACCATCCTGGCAGGGTCGCCATTTTCTAACATTCTGCGTGGTGTCTGTTTGTTCTATATCGTGTCTCCCTACCGTTTTCGCACAACGACGTTCTGAGCGTGTTTTTTTTAGGGAATTGTCTAGTTTGAACCTGGGACCTGTTGCTGGTAAGGAGACGACAGACCACACATGACATGTAGAGTTCAGAAGAGTTCAGTGAGACTAGCGATGATATAATCAAATACTTAATGATTTCAGCGTCAGCTCCACTGCACTCCCTGTCAAAGAATCTTAATACTAACTAAATTTAGTGGAAGGGGTTCAAGGTTTTCCTATTTTTAGTTAGCTGGTAAAATAACGTCGAAAAAGCAGTTAAGTTTACCACTGGAAATTTTATTCTACTCACAAAACATTGATTATGAATTGCACTATTCGTAAAAGGAAATGGCTTAATACAGGATGGTATAAAGCAACGGCGTTCAACAAAAATGTGAACGAATATTCCCTGAATGGGTTTCCAACTTCTACAATGGATCGAAGGATGACCTATGCCATATCACATCTATAATCTAGGTTTAAATTAAGTTTCACAAAAGAGAAAACTATCAAAATGGTCTACAGTGACCCTCAGTTATCTTTAATTACTTATCTAACTTGTCGTAAATTACAGTGGCTGATGTGGCTTCTCAATAACTATATAACAGAAAAACCATCGCGTTTCAGATTTTTACTTCAAGTGGCAAATGTGAACACCATGAGCTCTAATTGACGATCGACACTAGTATTAAACAAAAAGGGGGTGTAACAGATGAGATTTCTGCAGTTCTGAGTGAAGCTTTATGCGCTGTTATGCGGCATCGTGTGCGTTCATTATCTTGTCGGTGTTCGTCAGGGGGCGGTGGACAGCACAGCTCTACTCACCTCGCTGTCTCGGAAGCTACTCTCCCCTAACTTCTCCTTACTACAATTTACCGAAGTTGGCTTAAAAGAACTATCTGGCTGTGTTTTCATCTGACCAATCAGGGTCTCAATGTTAACCTGAAGCTCCACCTACAAAAAGTCTATCTATCTAATGAGAAACATTATACGTTTCGTGGTGGGGCAATCTTTTTAAAGTTTGCAACGTAACACAGACGCGAAAAAATCTCACACTAAAACTTGCAGCTGGTGTATCCCTTTTTGTGTTATCGTAAGATCTATGCTGTTATTATGGAGGGATCTAGCTTTTAACATGGGCTGGGGGGTGGTCCTGACGTAACAGAGACGTGAAAAAGCCTCGCGCCAAAACTTGCGGCTGGGGTGTGGTCCTAGCGGTTAGCTGGCGACGTTCGTGTCCATCCCTTAATGTAGGCCCTTTCAGCTTAACACGGTTCTGCTCTCGGCTTCTGTTCTCGTTTCTCCCCTCTGAACTGCGTCTGTCTCACGGTGGGAAGGTATGACATGCATTTAGGCATTCTTGTGTGTATGTGGTATTCCATTTGCTCACTCGTTACTCGTATTACTTTGGTTAATTTAATGTCACGATTTATTCGGAGCTATGTGACGTACTACTGGATTTGCTTATCATGTCAGGGTTTTCATGGAAGGTGTTGGATTTGCCTGACACCTTACAATTGGGTGAGCACAAATCCAACTGTTTGACCTACAAACCAGTAAAAGAAGAAATACCGAAAAAAGGTCATACGTTAATTTTAAAATTATCAGCTCACACAGAAAGTTCCTTTTGTTACTTACGCTGATTTTGAAAGATCATTGTTGATGATGGATAATTATCAGTCAAATGCGGAAAGCTCGTATATGATGAAATATAAAAAACACGAGTCGAGCGGATTTTGCTACTACATCAACTACGTGAATGGACACTATAAAACCCCGTCGTATACAGAGGACAGAAGTGCCATAAAAAATTCATAGAATGCATGAAAAAAGAAGTCGAAAGGGTTGGAAGAATTTATTGTGAGGCTGAAGAAATGATTCCGTTGACTGCTCAACAACGAAGGAGACGCGACGAATCTTAAGTTGGTACACTTTGCGCATATCATTACATGGGGAAAAGTATAAAAGTCCGTCATCATGATCATTTGTCTGGAAAATACGTTGCCCCATTGTGCAATAGTTGCAATCTTAAGCTGAAACTACTGAAATTTGTACCGATTTATATGCATAACTTGTCCGGATACGATTCCCATCTGTTTGTGAAAGAACTTGGTTATTACAAAAATAAGATAGATTCAGTATGACACAACGAGGACAGATACATCAGTTTTGGTAAAAGGACAGAAAGTCAGAAGATGAGACTTATTGACAGATTTAAATTTATGGCTTCGTTATTACATAAACTTTCATCGAATTTGACAAGACAACAGCTGAAAAACATCAGAAAATTCTTCCCTGAACTGTTCGACTTGGTGATCAGACAAGGCGAATATCCATACGATTACATAGATTCTTGGAAGAAATCTGAAGAGACAGAATTACCAGCAAATTGAACGAATGTGAAATAAGAGGCGAAAATTACAAACTTGCAAAAATGGTCTAGGGATAATTAGACATGAAAAATCTTGGCGAATATCAAAATTTGTATCTGAAAACGGACGTGTTGTTATTGGCTGATGTGTTTGAAAATTTTAGAAAAAACTTGTATAAAAGCCTATGATTTAGATCCGTCATAGTATTTTACTGCACCAGGTTTGTCTCGGGATGCGATGTTTAAAATGGCCAAGCAAACGCTAGATTTGTTATGTGTTTCTGACATGATTTTGATGGTCGAAAAGGGCATACGAGGAGGAATATCACAGTGTTGCAAAAGGTACGTGAAGGCGAACAAGTATATGAAACACTTTGATGCCAACATGATGTCAAATTATCTGGCAAATTTGGATGCAAACGATCTGTATGGCTGGGCTATGAGACAAAATCTCCCTTATGGCGGATTGGAGTTGGATGATCCAGAAAACTTTGATTCCTCAAAAATAAGTGAGATGTCAAGCACTTCTGAAAAGGGACACATATACGAAGTAGATCTTGAACATCCGATGGAACTGCAAGATATAGATAAAGATTTGCCGCTTGGGCCTGAAAATAAAATTGTTCCTGGAACTATTGAAAGCAAGTTGTTGATTACGCTGAATAACAAACAGAAATATGTGATTCACTACAGAAATCACAAACAGTGTCTCGCTTTGGGAATGAAGCTCACAAAAATACACAGAGTTTTAAAATTTGAACTGTCTGATTGGTTGAAGAAATACATAGGTTTGAACACACAGATGGGAACCAAAGCTGCAAACGACTTCGTGAAAGTCTTGTACAAGATGATGAACGACTCCATCTTTGGCAAGACGATGGAAAATATACGAAATCGAGTGGACATAATATTTGTTTCAGACAGAGAGAAATGTGATAAAATCGTAGCGAAACCAAACTTTATAGGAAGAACAACATTTAATGAAAATCTGATTGCCATCCACATGAATAAGACAAAAACACATTTAATAAGCCTATCTCTGTTGAAATGTGCATACTCGATCTGTCTAAAGAACTGATGTATGACTTCCATTATAGAATAATGAAACCGAATTATATCGAAAATATCGAGTTGTGTAATGAAGATATGGACAGCTGTATTTACAATATTCGGACTGAAGATTTCTACAAAGACATGAAATCGATGCGTGAATGCTTTGATACGAGCAACTATTCAAAGAGCAACACCTACGAAATTCGTCAAGTAAACAGGAAAGTTGTGGGAAAAATGAAGGATGAATGCAACGGAACAGTTATGGAAGAGTTCTGTGGCCTAAGGGCGAAGATGTACGCTTATAAAGTTGGCGACAAAGTGGAGCAAAAATCAAAGGGAGTCAAGAAATGCCTAGTCAAAAGCACAATCAGCTGGGAAGATTGTAAAGACTGTCTGTTCAACGACAGAGGACAGTACTGAAAAATTAATATGAATCGAAATGATAGACAGGAAAGCTACACGTTTGACATAAACATGAAGGCACCTAGCCCACATGACAACAAAAGACATGTCCTGGAAAATTGAGTAGATACATGGCCATACGGACATTACTCATTATAGTGATCGTCAGTATAGTCAACATATTCATCACCGTAATCAACTTCTGATTCAATGTATGACCATAATTTAGGTGTGTTGCGTATCATTTATGCTAGCTCTCAACAGTAAAAATTTTGTTGGGTCTCATTTCAACAATGTTGTTGTTGTCTGAGTCCATTTATAACATACAAAATTTATTCTATATTAAAAAATTTTCTATATAAAATGGAGACTCATCAAGAAGCTCAACAATGCAAGCGGATCGAAAGAGATTAAAAAATTAAGTGAGCCAGATGTAGACGTTTTATATAACATTACTGGATGTGAATACCTAAACGCCAGATATGGAGAAAAGACTTGTCTAGAGCTTAATGATGATTTTAAAGTTATTTTGCCACACAGATATACTACATTAATTAATGACTGGGACATTCAATATTTTAAAGGTGGACAGATGAAACTGAGATACAAAGGGATGAAAATGCATTAAAATAAAAACAATCAATTTTATGATCTGGTATTCAGTATGTAAAACTTTTTCTCGGGGGCGCACCCGTTTTACAGTTTTTTACTCTCTTTCAATAGGATGAAAAATGAGTGATTTAGACCTGGAAGTAGCTGGTTTTTTTCCTAATTAGCACGGTTTTTCCATTCATTTCCCTTTATTTGTCTTGGTGAACGTAATAAAATAAATAGGTGAACGTAAGAAAATAAAAGGTGAGCGTAAGAAAATAATTAGATTAACGGTGATGAAATTAGAGAGATTTGAGCTAAATGATGTTTTAAAGTAGAACAATTTTGGGGATTTTGGGGAACTAGTTCGGTTTCTGGCGTAACCGAAGGTTGAGCCGAAAGGGAGCAAGAGAGCCAGAATCCCCTAAATAGTCCTACTTGAAATTTTTGTTGAAACCAATTGCTGGTTGCAGTCAAAGTAATGACTCTAGTTTGTATTACGAGAAGATGCATTTGCACAAACCATTCTTTATTGCTTGCCACTGCAGATACAAGTAGGAATATTCCGAGTTTACATTGTACAGAGGCAGCACCTCTTTCAGTGTACAGCTGTATCCAGTGGCTAACACTAAATGCCACTTCATTACAAAATAAGAAGATGATATTCAGGTCCAAGATAGACTCGGCATTTCGCTTCTCGATATTTATTATTTTTATTTGGAAACTATTTGTGAAAGGTGATGTGGAGCACCGAGACCACTGTCGTGTGAGTGGTGCATGCCAAGGCACATCACATCCCTGCCGCAATGTGAATTAGATACCTAATTATACCTCTTTATAAAGAACCAATTTGATTAAGTGAGGTAGGAGAGATTGCAGAAGAAGTGAAGCTAAATGCAGGTTATGTTTGTATTGTGCAATTAAACATCGAAAAATATAAGTCAAAGAGTGTTCCAGTAGTTGACCATGAGAAGAGATACAGTATAAATTTCCGATTTGTCGAATTCCTAAATTTCTTCAAGTTCTAACTCAAAGGCATGCAACATATCTGACATTCGATGAACTTAAATCAAACAGAACATATTTTTCCAACGATCGAAAGTCACTCTAGTTAATAAGAAAGACATTTTCCCATACGAATATGTGAGCAAGAAATCGATTTTACTGAAATATCATCTGTCTCCAGTCGAAAAGTTTAAAGTATATTAACCGGCGAAACGATAATAGGGGTTGTGTATCAGAGATTTGATATCATTTGATTTATTGCTCATTTAGATACCTGTTGCCATACATTTTATAACGGGTCGTTCACTTTACAGCCTTTCATGTCATTATAAAGCATATTGCTTATTACAAACAACACTTATTGTTTTCAGCAATTACAATGGAAGGAATAATACATTAAAAATACGAGTGAAATGGAAAAAACACACAAAATAATCATATTTTTAGAAGATATGGTGACAGATGATAGGAAAGACCTAGATAATATATATATATATATATATATATATATATCAGACAACATCTATAATAATGAAACTGTATTAGAATAAAAGCTGTAATACAATCAACCTTGTAAACCTGTTCTAGCTTAAGTATAAACAACAGGCATATCCATCCCATGGTCGTTACACTGCTGTTGGGATGTAGCATTTGTAACTGAACAGTTAGTATACAAGCAACATAACAGTAAAATTCAACACACATATTCTAGGAACTCAACGTTAATTAATAACCCCAAGAAATAACATACATTACACACACAAACCATCTAGCTTCCCACGACGTACATAATAGTTATAGTGCTTTTGTAAATAGCGATTAGAAATACCAATCCATAAATTAAACTGTAGCGAACTGGGACTGCAAGGCTCGAAGTTGTTCCGAGGCTTTCAGACCAGGCTGGCACAGGGAAAGTATTATATATATATATATATATATATATATATATATATATATATACATATATATATATATATCCCACTCTTCTTTATCTCTTATTGCCTGTATGTCATTGTTTTACTGCGTTGGTGGTTGGTATCTGGTGTGCTGCCCTGTATCGGTGACAGTGAAAAAGTATGTGTTCTGGGGATCCATGTTCCCCACATGTACAAATAGCAATCGGGCTGAGGCCTATGCGGTGTAAGTGGGCAGGGTGAGCGCCGTGACCTGTCAGAAAGTGAACCATACCCCTACTGGGATTGATATGGTTCAGTCTCAGACGTTTTCTGATGTCCGGGAAGAGCTGATATACCATATAGTCGTTACTGCTTAATTCCCATTCCCTTGGCCAGGTGTCTACTCGCTATTTAACGAGTTGGCGTTTCTCGGTAATGTCCTGTCTGGTAATCTCGATTACCTTCTCCTGTCTCCCCATCCTCAGCTAGTACATAACAGCCCTACCGAATGGTTACGTCGATAGTGCAGATGCCACGCAGAGTATCAGAGAGCATGCTGTGTATAGAACGTATTCAGGTGTAAAATACATGGTCGATATGCCGATTTATGTTTCGAAAATTATGCACTGCTGCTTGCCGATGCCTTTGAAGTTTTGCGGTTCTTGCCTTAAGACATACGAACAGAATTCTGTGCTTTATATGAAAACGACCTGGCTTGTCGTGCGATGCTCTACTGCAAATTAGAAAAGCAGTTTAGCAGCTCATTGCTGATATCGAACAATCCCAGTTTATTGAACAAGGCATCAGAGGCGGAATTGTTCATGGTTCTTGCATGACAAAATTGATGAATTCTGCCCTGCGTACATTGATGTCGATAATCTGCACTGTATATATGCGTGATTTTGTCGCATTTTCCAGTGTCCAGTTTTGAATCGCGTCCTCCAGAGGCTATCATGAGTTTTGTGGTGGAGGACTTACCAGACGATATGGACGTAAGGCTCGTGTCAGAAATAGATATGGAACGCCACAAAAGTGTTTATGATTTACATACGGAAAACCTGGTGCTAAAAAAGTCTTTTCAACCATGAAAGGCACGACAAAATTAGAAACGGAGTTTCAAAAATAAATTGGTTTTAAAAAAGATTCACTGAAGTGTATAGTTTAGGCAAGCTTCCTTGATGAAGCCATATATTGAGAACAGTGCACAAAAATGCATGAGTGCAAGAAATAGTTTTGAGGAAAAGTCTTCAGTCTAATAAATAATGCTGTCTCCCACTAAACTGTGCAAAATATGTGACGGATATGAGAAATATGAGTAGTGAGATCGTGGGAAGGCCAATTAGGGGCAGCTGCAATAATTGCAAAACCAAATTTCAAAGAAGTGTCATCTTGTGTACTATTTAGTGACCATAGAAGTGAGAAGACTTAGTGTAGGCTTTGATAAACCCATTTCAGTTGGAATGAGAGTTTTAGATTTTTCCAGAATCCTTCGTTCTGACTTGAGTGTAAATACATTTTCAACAAATTTCTGAATAATTATGTGAAACGTAAACCAAATCACATCCACACTGAACATCTACAAATATATTACACTACTGGCCATTAAAATTGCAACACCAAGAAGAAATGCAGATGATAAATGGGTATTCATTGGACAAATATGTTATACTAGAACTGACATGTGATTACATTTTCATGCAATTTGGGTTCATAGATCCTGAGAAATCAGTACCCAGAACAACCACCTCTGGCCGTAATTATGGCCTTGATACACCTGGGCATTGAGTCAAACAGAGCTTGGATGGCGTGTACAGGTACTGCTGTCCATGTAACACGATACCACAGTTCATCAAGAGTAGTGACTGGTGTATTGTGATGAGCCAGTTGCTCGGCCACCATTGACCAGACGTTTTCAATCGGTGAGAGATATGGAGAATGTGCTGGTCAGGGCAGCAGTCGAACATTTTCTGTATCCAGAAAGGCTCGTACAGGACCTGCAACATGTGGTCGTGCATTATCCTGCTGAAATGTAGGTTTTCGCAGGGATCCAATGAAGGTTAGAGCCATGGGTCGTAACACATCTGAAATGTAACGTCCACTGTTCAAAGTGCCGTCATTGCGAACAAGACGTGACCGAAACGTGTAACCAATTGCACCCCATACCATCATGCTGGGTGATACGCCAGTGTGGCGATGACGAATACACGCTTCCAATATGCATTCACCGCGATGTCCCCAAACACGGATGCGACCTACATGATGCTGTAAGCAGAACCTGAATTCATAAAAAAAAAATGACATTTTACCATTCATGCACCCAGGGTGCTCCTGTCTGTGATGCAGCGTCAAGGGTAAACGCAGCCATAGTCTCCAAGCTGATAGTCCATACTGCTGCAAACGTCGTCGAACTGTTCGTGCAGATGGTTGTTGTCTTGCAAACGTTCCCATCTGTTGACTCAGGGATCGAGACGTGGCTGCACGACTCGCTACAGCCATGCGGATAAGATGCCTGTCATCTCGACTGCTAGTGATACGAGGCCGTTTGGATCCAGCACGGCGTTCCGTATTACCCTCTTGATCCCACCGATTTCATATTCTGCTAACAGTCATTGGATCTCGAACAACGCGAGCAGCAGTGTCGCGATACGGTAAACCGCAATCGCGATAGGCTACAATCCGACATGTATCAAAGTCGGAAACGTGATGGTACGCATTTCTCCTCCTTACACGAGGCATCACAGCAATGTTTCACCAGGCAACCCCGGTCAACTGCTGTTTGTGTATGAGAAATCGGTTGGAAACTTCCCTCATGTCAGCACGTTTTAGGTGTCACCACCAGTGCTAACCTTGTGTGAATGCTCTGGAAATCTAATCATTTGCATATCACAGCATCTTCATCCTGTCGGTTAAATTTCAAATCTGTAGCACATCATCTTCGTGGTGTAGCAATTTTAATGGCCAGTAGTGTAGAAGTGATGTGAATACAAACTTCGACAATTCAGGTATCCAAGCAAATAACAAATACAATAATTCACTCGTGAATGTAAAAGAGATTAGTTTGATGAAGGACATGAATGCTCAGACTATGACATAATTGGTGGCTTTCCAAGCATAAATATATTTTCTCGATAACGAGTATGGACGCATAATATACTGCACAATCGGTCTGAAACAATCTTATGTAAACAGGTCGATCATTGACGATTAAAGGCATATTCTCGTGGATTAGGAAGTAAGGACCTCTGTAAAGTTCAGCATGCTCCTTCGACTGTGCTACATCATAAACTTATTTTAGATGCAGAAGATCAAAAACATCGTAATTAATCGTCGGAATAAATGAAATATACTTGCTTGGAGCCATTACTGCATCAAAAATAGTGATTGTAAATAATTAGAAATCTGTAAGTAATGTGAAAATGGTAACTTATAGTTTGCAGCTTGAGGTGAATAAATACCACGTTTCTGAAATATCAGTTTAGTGCTACATCGTAATTTGATTTCATTGTTAATACCTGTAAGAAATGAAAATTTTATACTTTATGATGGGAAGTTAATATAAATGTAAACGACATGTGACTAGGGCCTACCGTCGGGTAGACCGTTCATCGGGTGCACCTCTTTGGATTTGACGTCACTTCGGTGATGGGGATGAAATGATGATGATTAGAACAACGAAACACTCTGTCCCCGAACGGAGAAAATCTCCCACTCAGCTGGGAATCGATCCCGGGCCTTTAGTATTGACACTCTGATGCGTTGACAACTTTTTTGTTTTTTCGTTGTTGATCTTTGTGTTTGGTCGTTTCGAACGTCACTTGACATCCGTTCAAGTTCATTTGTTGATCGTTCTACTCAGTTTTTTTTATTACACTGGCGAACCAGCTCTCTGACCGAACACGCTGAGCTACCGTGCCGGCGACCACGAAGCTACCGGGGGTGGACATGGGAAGTTAATGATCCATTGTAATGGCACTGTGTGTAAAGCCGTTGCAGGTATTTAAAATACAGTGTGTAAATGGTATAAGCTGGCGACAAACCCTATCAGCAGAACACAAGTAATTCATGTAAAGCGTCTAGCAACATGTTTGTCTATTTTCTACTATTGTCCCAGAGTAAAATACTTCATTTCAGGACAATGTTTTTGGACAAGTAGACACTGAACAGTGCATCTGGGAATTGTGTAAACATTTTGCACAGTAGACTGGGAAAATTCATTAAATAGGATCACAACAGTATGTGATGCCTGCTCCACCCTCTCTCCTACCACAAGTGCACTTATGTAACGACTCGGTTCGTGTTATTTATAGCTGTGCCTATTGACATCGCAAGGGTGAATCACAAACAAACAGGCAACTATGGCTTATGTAGATGAGTCATTGTAGTACGTCGATCATCGACAGTCGCCAAGTTACCGGTGCAGACCCTACTGCAACTTTTTTAAACGTTAGGGGGAATGGAGATTTAATATCGCTGAACTATTTGGTATCATTTAATTTATGACAAGACAAAACGTGTTGTGAGGTCAGCTATATCAATTTATCGAGAACGTTTTGCACAAGAATGACTTCCTGCACGATTGACTTATTTATGTTCCTGTTCACCAAAATTTGTATCGTTTTAATTATCTACTTCTACTCGATTTTTTACAATTTGTTCGCAATGAAGGACGGTAGTTATATTTACATTTTTACATGTAATTCTGTATGCTGCCAACTTTATTGGAAGACATTCTGTTAGCTACACGTCATGACATGAGGAGAGTCCATGATGATGCTCCATGCCATACTGGTCACAGAGTACTAAAATTTGTAACAGACGGGTTCCAGGATGCTGGATAGGACGTCGATGGCCAAAGCACAGTCCTGAAGTAAATCCCTTGAATTCCTGTCTTTGGTCTCATATGAAGGAAGTTGTTTATGCTCTGCCAGTAAACAATATGGACGAACTTACGCAGAGGATTTTAGATGCTGTCAATAAAATAATTCTGCATGTGTGCGAAGAGTTGCTGTGAAACAGGGTTAGCTGTAATGAAGTATGTTTCGAATCGAATGGTGGGAATTTTGAACACTTACTGTACTACTGGAGAAAGATGAAACAGAGTAATGTGGGTTTCATTTCATTTACGGTACTGTTGTACAAAAGGAAAACAATATGGATATAATTTCCCTTATGGTCTTGTTGTAAAAAGAGGACACAGTTGACTGTAATTACGTGGTAATTGGTTGAATTTCTAGTAAGGGAAACACATCTTATCTGATGTTAGCTTTTCTTTACTATCACGACCTTCATTATGGTAATGTTGTAACTAACTTAGCTATAGTTTGGAGCATAGCACCTGATGTTCTAAGCCAAACACAATGATATTTAACTAACCTTGCTGTGTTCTGAAAAATCTGATATATTATTGATTACTATTGATAGTGATATTCACTAACACTTTGTTAAAGATTCTCCATAAACAGTGAGCTTTACTTTAGAAGATACTGTGTAATGTCTGATGCAGAACTGACTGATTCTCCATAGTGTGTCTTGTTTTTGGCCTGTTGGTGGAAGAACATCCATGTCCAGATGTACAGGACAGAAGTTAAATAGTCCACACTAGACAGCTTTCCCAACTGGTTATCCACACTGTCGATGGATGTACACGATGTGCTGGAGGAGACAACACATGAGCGGGAAGAGGTCCATATATATGAGCTCCATTTGAAGGCTGCTGCTAGGAGTTGAGAGATTCCAAGCAGTTGGTTGTGCTTGCGTGGCAGTGGCCTCTTGTGGTATTTGTTCTGTACCTGTTGTTCGGTACACACATATTTTACCAATATGTAAGAAATTCTTAGCGAACTGACATATGTCATCTCTTAGTCTCTCTCTCTCTCTCTCTCTCTCTCTCTCTCTCTCTCTCATAACAGAACAGCAGAGGTGTATGCAGAGAACTTCCTGCTCTGGGCTGTCTCTGTCTTGCAACAGCAAGTAAGAACCTTCGCTGGTGTCTTTAACAGCTGTATAAAATTCTGGAACATGGCTTCAAACGTAAATAGTAAGACGACATTCTTGGAAACGATGAAAGAAACAGCTAGCTAGCTGTGTAACATATTTGTATTATACCCCTAACCTAGGTTTCAGTAAGTACAAAATTATTCTCTTCAGATGGAGATTGTAATATCTGTTGTACGTTATTTTGAAAAGTTCATTAGAATAAAGCCATTCGGCTGTTCTCAAGCGAAAATTCCCTCAAAACTGTAAAATAACAATTAAAGGCTATCAGGTAACACTTGTATTGCATGCATGGTTGTGGTTTACAGACGAAAATCGTCGAGAGCTTCGAGTATTTACACTTTTCCTGAACATGACCCAAAAAGTTGCGTTAGTTTTTCAGTTATGTGTGGGATGAAACTTAGGACAGCACAGAGAGAGAGGAAATACGAAAGTTAAAGGATGAGCAAGTACCAAAGGAAATTTGGTACATTAATATTGGGCAGTTTATTACAGTTTTGGGAAAATATATTACTATTTTAGGGAAATTTGTTACAAAACTAGGGACACTGTTACAAATGCTGGGAAATTTGTTACTGTTTGGCAAATTGTGGACACCTAGGAGCATGGTGCGACACTGTAAAATGACCATCATGGGCCAGTTTGATTACTCTGCATTAGGGAAATTAAATGTGTAAAGAGTATACTGTTAATGGTATAACATGTGGAGATACATATGTGAGAGAGGGAAGGACATAGAATAAGTTATTACTCTGAATGGGAGAAATCATTTTTGTGTAAGTTATGCAGTGTTTGACGCATGAAATACAGGGAGAGAGATTACATGGGTGTAAGTAAAAAACTAGTACAGCGTTTGATGCATTATATACAGAGATATGTACACATGTGTATACAATTAAACACGCCGTATTATCTCTATAATGAATAGTATTGAAATTGGAGTTATTTCAATATTATACCAGGGGGTACATATGTGTCCACTATTGTACTTATATAATGAATATCCTTGATGCTGATGCCATTTTAATTACATGCTATGGGTACATATGTATCTGCCACCACATATCAACAATGGGTATCATTGACCCTGACATCAGTTTAAAATTACACCAAATCGAAGTATTTATACAGAGATATGTCATCTTCACACCATTTGTGTGCTATAGGTCAATACCTTGCAGAAATAATGTAACTTGAAACCACATTTGTGCATCATTTAAATACTTGACTGTGACTGCTTGCACACGTGGGAGGGGAGGGGAGGTCAGCGAAGAGAGTAAAGGTTTTTAATTTGCACTTAGTACAATTGAGCTAGTTTCTCCATCTTGGGTTTACTTAAGTTTATTAATAAAACTATATCCTGACAGGATCCACATTTTGGTGCTTCCATATGAATGGTTGGGAAAATGAGAGGACAGAGTTTAAAATAACCCCTTCACAAAAGTGAACTATTTTCACCATCTTCGATTTCTGTTTGGTTGGAGATGTGGGGGGGATGGGGACTGGGGACATTTTTACAACTCACTTTAATAATTTGCTGTGACTGGTTGGAAAGAGGGAAGGGAAGGTGGTTGTAAATTCCCATTACCACATTTTGGCTGTTTCCAAAATATTAGATACATGTTGATTGTTCAGGCACACTAACGCAATTTAAACTAAATACTGTACTTTATAAGTAAAACAACTGAGTTTTAAGAATTCTGTATATTTCATTAATTAAACCGAATTTATAATGTAAACTGAATACCAGTTTTTACAATAATAAAACTAAATACAATTAAAAAAACAGGTTTCTAACTATATTATTTCATTTACAACAGATTTTAACACAATAACACATATTACGTAATAAAGGTAATTTGTTTTTCAAAAAAATTAAAACTGTGAATTTAAATAAATAATTAAACTGTATTAGTAAAGAAATGAACATTATCTTGATAAATCACATTGTGAATGTAACTAATTAATTAAAATGTATTATCTAAAAAAGTAAATTATTTTAAAAAAAATTTGCATTGTGTATATAAGTAAATTAATTAAGACGTATAGTTAAAACAAAAGTACATTATTTTTTAAATTTTAGATTTTGAACATAAGTAGAGAAATAAAATACATTAGTTAACGAAGGTAAATTATTTTAAAATTTTCAGTTTTTATTTTTTCTGTTTCTTAATGTGTTTCAGAAATGTATATAAGCATGAAGTTAACACTTTTATTAATATTTTAAGTTGTTAATTCATTTATATAGAAGCAAATATTAATAATTTATGATTAACAATTAATAATTAAAAATTTCAGTAAGTAATCTATGTAGTGCATCATTTGTAAGATACTTTTTACGATACATAATTATATTAGCAAGTATATAATTGGGAATTTTAGTGTTAAATGATGCACAAAGTTTCATATTTGATTGTTGTGTAGTAAAAACAATCTTTTTATGTGTGATATTGATTATAAAAATTGGATAATAAGTTATAAAACTAAATAAATTAATATAAATATCTACTTTAGTAAAGTAATACTTTTAAAATCAAGAAATGCATGATATGGTTTTAGCAAATTATTTGGTGGATTAATATTCCACATTTCATGATGAAAAACTACATTTTTTCTATTTTTAAGTATATATTCAGTACATTTAGATGATCAAGTAATGATGGATCAACTAACTGAATATTTTTGCGATTTGATTGAAATACAAGAAAATTAAAATATGGCATATCCAATTCTGTAGGGTTATAGTAATTTGTTACATCTAGTTCAAAATTATTTTTACCTGATAATCCAGCAACTTCTTCTGTTTGACGTTCATTAAAAGAAATAGGAATTTTAGGATTTTATAACATATTTTCACAATGTTCAAGTTCATAATGTGGATCATATTTAACAACACGTCCATGAATTTCCATAGATTCAATAACAATTTTAACTTCTTTAGGAAGTGAATGTTTTATTTCAACCCCAGTAACATTTTCATCAACTGAACATAGAACTGCATCTCCAGAAAATGAACTACAAATAAAAACTACAGCTAAGTTTCCTTCAAGCATAATTTATTTATAATCATTAAAAAGTCCACAAAGCATTAATAATGAATAAAGTACTTAATTTTTTACTATTTATTTTCCTGTATTAAGAATATATCCTTCTAAACCTATTTTGTCAGTAACAAATGAAGTTAGATGTAGAAAAACTGTTGATGAAGTAAAAGGATGTTCTATTCTCGGTAATATATTATTTTCTTTTTTTATTCTTAAAAGTCAAACAATTTAGTTATATATGACCAATTAATTTTTTGTTTGATTTTCCACCATAAGTTGGACAATCTGTACCATCATTACAAGTAATACTAAAATTCAAGTAAAATTGAGCATTATTTGGATGAAGCCAACCACCACCAATATTTATTTGAATATCAGTATCTTTGTTAGTAAAATTTAAATTATTTTTAGTTTTTTCATTAACAGGAAATGAACAAAACGCATAACTTCCAATTGAATTCATGACACAGTCGAGGATAGTTTGCTGTCGCTGACTGTTTTAGCAATAACTTATTTATTAAGGAGAAATTTACTACAATATTTCAAAAGTAACTAATACACCATCACCATTAAAATCAATTAAATTATAATTTTCCTCAGATGTAGTAACTTCTAAATCTTGAACTGTATAAAAAATAGGAACATTTACAGGATAATTTGGTTCATAGATTACTTGCCCACCAAACTTTGCATTATGTTAAAATGAGGCAATAATATTAGTTTCCTTACGAAAATGATCATTATGTTTTACAAACATGATATCAACAACATTACAATTTATATTGATTAATTCAAAATGAATTATTTTAGGAACACCTTTAGGTACAGCTTTTTCATTACCTTGAATATCTTGATTATTAAAATGAAGTAAATTTAAATACTATCTTCTATATCCATATACAGTTTTACATCACTTTCAATAACAATTCTGTTTAAAATTTCATCTGCTTTAATGTGAATATTAGGTTTTTGCAAATGCATAATATTTTTAACTTTTGAGAACTATATTGACCTTCAGGAATTTCTAGTGTATCGCCAACTAAATAAACTTTTTTTGAGGTTATATTCTTGTTATAAGTTTAATGAAAAACAACTAATGAAACATTAATATAATAATCACATATTGGAAACATTAATCGTTTTCTAAGTATAGAAGATTTATCGCTAAGTTCAAGCAGTCTACTAATTTACTACTGAAAAATACATTGTAAATGAAAAAATTATTAATAAATAAAAAATTTGTTAGTAGCTGAAAAAAGTTATTATTAAATGGAAAATTATAATTAAATGAAAAAATTAATAAATGAAATAATTAATAGATGCATAAATGATTAGTAAATTAATAAATGAAAAAAATATTAATAAATTAACAAAACAGATTGGAAACTTAAAGTAAGAAATTCAAGAAAAAAGTTGAAAAACTAACATGGTGAACTTATACAAAACTCTGTAACTTGTGGAGTAATGGGACTAAGTGGTTGTGGGAAAAAACGTTAATGATTGATAATTATACTTTAGCTCCAGGATGGATAAACTGGAACAAAAATAAATAATTTTATGTTTATTCTCAAAGTTTAGAACAACCAAAATAGCAGGAATTTATAAAACAATGTAAAGAATTTAAGATAAAATAAATAAACAACTTGTTAGTTTTATTGGAAATAATGAAGAAATTATTCCATAACACGAATGTGATTACAATTTAGTTGTTGTATTGGATTACTTTATTCTATAAATAAAGATATTGTTATAAATTACTTTACTGGAGTTAGACAGAAGTGTATACATTGCGTTTATTTAGCTCAGTCTTATTCAAAAGTACCAAAACACATAGTTAGAGACAATTCAAAGTTTTTAAATATTTTTAGACAGGATGAAACAAATTTAAATCATTTTCACGATGAATTTGTTGGTGAATGTTTGAAGTTGGAAAACTTAAAAAAAATGTTTTATGGTTCTTTAGCAATGAACCTAATGAAGGTAAATTAAGAAGTAAAAGACAAAATTTCTTTACAACATAAACATTGAACACAAACATTATACATACACTTTAACATATACATAGACATAAAAATAAATATAAATATGAACTTGAAACATTAAACATAAATATTAAAAAACTTTAAACATTAAGCATCAAAATAAACTTAATTAATATTTTTTCTTCATTAATAAATGTTTGCAATGTGTGATGAAAAAGTTATAAACAAGCTTAACAATATACAAGGAATTTAGAAGATCTAATAGAAAAATTTTAACTTTGGAAGGAGCAACCAAGAACAGAATATGAAAAACATAAAAAGGAAGAGCAAACCATTATTGATGCAATTGGAAAAGTAAAACAAGGTATTGCAAGTTTATGTCATTATGTTTTAAAAGCAACTGAAGACAATAGGGATGTTGAATAATAAATAATTACACACAGTCACCATATAGAAAATTTTTAAGATTTATCACCAATTAAACGATTAATAGATTGGTCTGATGATATGGAAAATATGATTATACATTAAGTGATACGGAAATTAAAGGTTCACCTAATAAAGTTAAGACGAAAATTAATGTTAAAAGATAAATCAAACTAAAAAGATAAATGAAACTAAAAAGATAATGAGATTTAAATAAAAACATTAGAGGTGGAGATTTCTCAAATTATGCAGATATATTATTAAATTCAGGAGTGTTATATTGTACTAATAATCAAAATAAAATAAGACCAAATATTGGTAATAAATATAAATATGAAATTAAACATATTGTCGATGATTATTTTACTGTTGATGATTAAACAAGACAAATAATTGATACTTCATATATTAGTTCTCTGGAAGAAATAGGTTTAGGTTTAGTTAAAAAATATACAGGTAAAGCTACTGAATATAAATGATGTTATAGAATTAATTGATAGATTAGCAGCAATTGCTTATGAAGAACTAGCTGGAAAAGGAAATTAACATAATGGAATAATTAGCATAGCACAAACATTAACAAATGTATTTGGTGATTTTATAAAAATGTTAAATATGGAAAATGATTAGTAAAAAACGGAATTAACACACTACCATTTGAAATGCGGCTTACATGTTTTAAATTTTCACGTCTGGTACATTAGAAGAAGGATTAGCTAAAGGTGATAAAGGTATAAATCCATTAGATGAAGCTTGTAAAAAGAATGGGATTGGTTATACAGATAATAAAGATTAAGAAAAAAGACATATAACTCATAATGAAGTTGAGTTAGCAGTGAAGGGAGGAATGTATGCAAATGATGTTTCATGTGGCGAAAAAGTTGCAGCATCACCTGTTAAAGACATGAAGTATGGGAAAAGGAAATTAGGTAGGGGAATTAATGATGATAGTGATGAAAATGGATGTGGATTATAAAAATCTTAATAAATTTTTAAACTACACAATTTTTTTTATACACTTTTAAACTACATAAAATATCTTCATACATTTTCACTGCATAAATTTTTAAACTAAATAAAAATCTTTTATTAACATTTTTACTATATAAAAAATCTTAAAAATTTTATGTAAATTTTAATTAATTATCTATTGTAAATTTTAATCTATATAAATAATCTTTACAAATTTTTTTAAATAAAAAAATCTGTTTTAAAGATTTAACTATATAAATGTATTACTTTATGGTTGATTATACTTTGCTGCGTAGTGCCAAAACTAAACCTAAATCAATTAAATTAAAATAAAGTAATGAACAATTCCTTGCAAATGAACGATTTTTAACAGTTGTTCAAAATGGAAAAAAGGAAAGCAAGTTGGAGTTATATTTACTTGTCACATTAGGTATTCATGTTGCAAAAACAATTATTGAATATTTAACAACAAGGGAAGATGGTAAATGAATAACACAATAGGAAGGTAGATTTTTACCATTTTTATTAGCTGGATGGCCATGAATATCAATAAGTGGTTCGTTAGCTGGAGGAACTGCAGCAACTGCAACTGCAGTATTAAACTAAAACAAAAAGCTTAAAAATTAGAAGAACAAATGAGACATTATTTAAAAATGGAAAAAATGTTGGAAATGAAAGAAAGAAAACAAAAAATTTCAAAAAGTAAATAGTAAATAACCTAGAGCATTAAGTAATTTTGATGTCGAAAAACTTGCTACACAATTAAAAAATAAACACTTCCTTGAAGTATACTTAGTGGATGAATTAGTAGATAAACAATGAAAAATTGAATGTGGTATACTAAATTTAGACACATCTGATAATCCTGGAACTCATTCGATTTGTTATTATGAAAATAATGATAAAATATTTCCTTTTGACTGATTTGGTGGACATATACCAAAACAATTACTTAACTATTTGGGAAAAATGAACTATAGTACAATACTGATAGAATACAAAACTTTGATAAAGTAATATGTGGTAAATTATGTTTATTTGTTTTAAAATTGCTTAGTCAGTATTTAATTGTAATGATAATAAATGGACATTTTGGGAAAAAAGTGCGTCTATCTAATCAAACTGAACAAGTACTCCTTACACTTACTCTCATTTCAGAAAAAATTGAAAAAATTGAAAATATTATTAAACAACTTCAATAATGAATAGATTCAAAGATCACTAATGTAATTAAACAATGTCAATAAGAAATGGTACTACAGATAACCAATACAATTAATCAATTTCAAAAAAGGATTTAAAGCTATTATTAAAATAACTATATGTAATATTCGTTTTATAAATAGAAGACTGGTTAATATTGATGATCTAATTGATGCAAATGATGCTACTAACAAACATTATTTCGTTAAAATACTATTAAATGTTGTTAAAACCGTAATACACAAGCATATTAACACATTTTAACAACTATGTTAATATAAAAGATTATAACAAGATTCTAGGAGAATTAAAGAAAAGAAATGGGATTATCGATGCTGTATTGGGTAATTATAGTAATGTAGTATGCATAATGCAAGTAAAGGACTTAATAGTTTGAAATACATATAATTAACAAAAAGATAATGGTACAGAATTCTATTAAAAAGAATTTAATGATTTAATAAGGCAATATAACAGTAATCATTATTCAAGTTTTTCAGAATGAAAGGAATCTTTTCTTGAATGATTTAATAGAACATTTAAGGATAAAATGAGGAAGACATATGATTTACAAGATAATTATAAATGGTATATATATAATTGATGAATACAATAATACAAAACATTTTACAATAAAAATGAGTCTGATACAATGAAGTGAGAAAATTTTAAAAATATGTAACACTGTAAATAATGAAAAAGCTTCACATAATAAAGGTGATAAATTTAGAATTAGTAATCTTAAAATCTTTGTGAAAAAGGAAATATCGCTAATTGGTAAAAATAAATATTTTATAGCGAAATTTTAATTTATTGTAATCCAATTTCATATTAAGGAAATTTTTATGTTCAAGAACTACAGAAAACAAAATGTCCAGACCTATACTTAGTGGAAAAAGTCTTAAGAAAGAAACGTAATCATGTTTATGTTAAATGGTTAGGTTTTGATTATTCACATAACAGTAATGATAAAGTAATTTGTAATGAATCAGTTTACTATTTAGATTAACAATCAATTAAATTTTAACATCTAGTTTTTGGAACGAATTAGTTTACTATATAGTTCAACATTCAATAAGATATTAAACTTCTGGAATTTTAAAATAATTAGGTACTCCTTAGTTTTATTTAGTTTAAGAATCAATAAGTTTTTATGTAACCAGTTTTTAATAGATTTATTTTATTACTTACTTTAAAAATCAATTTTTATAGGTGTGAAATATCTGTGTCAAATATTGAATTTGAACTTCTTATGATTTAATAATTTCATTATTTACCTACCATCTTTCATCCTTTATATTAATACTTTCTTCTTTCATTTTAATTCTATCGTTTTTTGGTTTAATTATTTTATTGTAAATTTTATTCAATGTTTATAGTTTTTGTATACAAATATTATAATGTTTTATTATTATCTCTGTAAAAAGTATGTTTATAGAAAAATTTTATATATAATTTTTTTATTAATTATACATTGAAATAATTTTATTAATTATTTTAAAATTTATTTTATTAATATTATAAACATATAAATTTATTACATTTTTGATAACTCTTGATTACCATATGGAATTGATTGTATTTTTTGCAATACATTTCTTTTATTATCTTTGGACTTAGTGCTTTCTTGTTTACTTGAATTGTATAAGTTTCATATTTTTCATTTTAAATTAAATTAATTTTTATGTGTTATAATATAGTGTTAAAAAAACAATCTTATAATCTTCTAAACTTATTTTGTTTTAACAACTCAGTGTTTAATGCCGTTAGATTTAGTTTCTATATTGTTGTATGCATACATATTTCATGTTAAACCACACAATTCTTCATTTACTTTTCACTAAATTCATCTTTCATTTCACCAACATCATTTTTGTGTTTTTTTTAATATTATATATTTTATCTTTTAAATAATTATGTGTTTCAAAATAATCAATCATTGATTTTATATCTTCAAAGAAACATTTAGTATTAAGATAATAAATATCTGCAACTTATTAACATTATGAAATAGTTTCTACGTATCAGGTTTCAAAACTTTATAGTGATAATGATACATTAATTCCTTAGATAAAGCATGTCTAGTTGCTCCAACAAAAATAAGCTTATCAAATGTGATTTTAGTTTTATACATATGAATAGCAACAATAATTTCATTAAATATGTTTCTACGTTTAAAGTACATTTTTTTATTCATTGGTTAATAGAATTCTTTTTAAAATCATTTGTAGCTTTAGTTCTTAACTGTGTCTTTAATTCTATATACTTCTTTAAGCAATTACTTTGCTTAAATTTGAAAACTATATGTATTGTTTTAAGTTGCTTTCCTAAAGATAAATAATGTTTCAGATTTCTATAAAGTACTACATAATTATGTTTTTTTCCTAAAGTAGTAATTAAGTTACTTTCATTTTATCTAAAACAAGTTTTGATTCAGGAGTTAATGGTAAATCTTTATGTAAATCATGTAATTTTTTTGGATACTGAAGATCACCTTCATAAATATAACTATTTTCTCAGTTGTTTGAAATTTCATTTTTTTTGTACAATTACGATTATTACGTCCATCCCATTGAGATCCACCATACCATAGTCATATAAGTTAATTTCATCTAGATATGATATATAATTCAATATTTCCTTACTATTAAAATCTTTAAAATTTTTATTATTTGCATTCACATATCGTTTAGAACATTGTGACGTATCGCTTCTTATTCCTTTTTCAACCATTAAAACCATTTCGTAATCATATAACAATTCAAGTTTTTTCTCAGTAATTTTTAATATTGGAAGATTAACCTGGTGGTGTATAATTCCAAGAAGGATTTAGATTATATGTTTTTATAAGTGTTTTTCTAAAAATTTTAAAAACATCACTTAGTAGCAGTACATTAGTTTTAAAATACAAATAATAATATTCAATAAGATTTTTTATATTGAATTTTTCCCAAACAAATTTTGCATGTTTATAATGTACACCAGTTATTTTACAATCATTTACCTTTTTGAAAAATTTTTCTTCTGTTTTTATTTGTGTTTCTTCAAATTGTTGCAAGAATCCATATACTAATATGGATAAACACCTTTTCAAATGACTAAATGAAATAATTCAGGAGAAAAATACTTTAGATATTACTAATTGACTTTTCTTTTAATTTGTTAAATGTTGGTCAAGTGAAAAAGCCATTTACATAAACTATCAACAAATCTCATTTATAACTTATTTGTACATTTACTAAAACTGATGGATTTAGTTTCGTTGTTTAGTATTAGTAATATTACTTTATTATCATAACCAAGTTCTTTTACAATTAGATGTGCATCACAGCCAGATAAATTATGTAAATAAATAGGCCAAACCAGGTTGTTGTAGTTATAAATTCTAATTATCGCATAATGGAGCAATAAATTATCCAAGTAGATGATCATGATGAAGAACATTTCCATTAATTTTTGCGTAATTATATTTAGAAAAGGTACAACATTTGGATTTATTACGTATTTCGTTTTCTTCAATTGCAAGTGGTTTCATCTCTTCAATTTCAGAATAAATTTATACCAATTTCTACAGCACTTGTTTTATACATTCAATACATTTTTTATTCCAAGTGGTCCCTTATTAACAACAGGATATTTGTCATTTCCCTATACGTATTTTATATAGTAACAAAATCCACTTGGTTCTTGTCTTTGATATTTCATTGTACATGGTGTTTCTGGATTTGGTTCACAAATGTCCATATTTACCAGGAAACTTACGAAAATGGCATAAATAACAAATTTGAACTTTTTGTGTACATTGTTAATTTTTAGAATATACGAAACCACCTTAACTTGGAATTTCAACTTTTAGTGGTATTTTAGTCAAACAATTTCGTGTATGCTTTCCTAATTTCTCTTGACTATTAAAATATAGTAAACATAAATCACAAAGAAATTTTCCTTGAATATGTTTCGTTATTTGACTTGATACAAGTCGAGATATATTTTTTATTTTACAATAGTATGAATTATTGTCTATCTTGAAATATAGTAAATTTACATTTTTCTTCTTGTTTTGATATTGTAATTTGTAATACATACAAATGATGTTTATCATTATCAAATGAATAAACTTTAATATATACATTAATTAAATTTTCAATTTTTGGAATATGATCAACTATACAGGAAATTCAATATTATCAAGTTTTTTTATCAATTTTAAGACCAACATTTTTATATTTTGTTAGTCTTTCAACATCTGTATCTACAGGAAACAATGTTGCATTTATAGACCACAGAAAATATTTTTCATCACTATTTGTACATTAATACATTTTTTCTGCTTTTTATTATTTTAGATAAATCGATATAATCATACTTTCTGGAATATATTTGTTAATTGCTAGTTGCAAACCAATAATTCCATTTATTGACCATCCTGAACCTTGTGCTAGAAAATTAGATTTTTTTCTGAAATATCTCTTTTACTTTATTGAAATTTTTTACTAAAGTCATTTTCTGTGATAATAGTATAGTTTCGTGTTTGTTGTCACAATTTTGGAACTTTTTTATTTATTTTATTCGCTTGTAGTTTATATTTACAATATAACTTTAAATTTATCTTTAATCCATTATGTACTTTGAAATAGTCTTTATTTATTTAAAATTTTGTTTTTACTGCAGATAAAATACAATTAGGATCAAGTATATCTTAACTACTTTCAATATTTAAGTTTGCGTTCTGTTTTCAAATGTTTGTCCAACTAACTGATCTATAATTATATTTCTTTGTGTTGGTTTCAGCATTACAAATATATTTAGAGAAATTGGAAATACTTTTTATGGACTATTTTCCTTTGTTAGAAAAACATTATCAATAACATAATATGTTAACTTTTACCAATTATTTGCACTTACATCAGGTGTATAATTTCTAACAATACTTGTATTATTTTCACTTACTACAGGTGTATAATTTCTAAAAATATAATTGTAACTTTTTCTAAATTTTTCACATACTTCAGATATATATGTTCAAACAATTTTTGTATGATATTCACTTACTTCAGGTGTATCCTTTTCAATAATATTTGATTTCTTTTTCATAAAATTATCACTTACTTCACATGTATATTTTCTAACAATTTTTGTATGATTTTCACTTATTTCAGGTGTATAATTTCTAACAGTATTTTGTACAATTTTCCCAAAATTATCACTTACTTCTAATGTATAATTTCTAAAACTATTTCTATTATTTTAACACACTTCAGGTATATAATTTCTAACAACGTTTAGTAACTTTTTCCAAAAATATCACTTACTTCAGATATTGAATTTCTATCAATAATAGTATACTTTTCACTTACTTCAGGTGTACTATTTCTAACAACATTTGGTAAACTCTTTTCAAAAACTATCACTTACTGCAGGTGTATAATAATTAACAATAGTTGTATGGTTTTCACTAACTTCCGGTGTATAATCTTTAACAATGTTGTATGATTTTTATTTACTTCAGATGAGCAATTTCAAAAATAATTCGATGATTTGTAATAATAATTGGAAGATTTCTAATAATAAGTCTATTTAAATCAGCTTTACATAAATGTGAATATCCATATAATTTATTTATTTTACAAAATCCATGAAGAGTTTTACCTTTAAATTGATGTATTACAGTAGCAATGTTTGTTTCCATTTTGTTGTATTGTTTATTATAAAAATACATTAAATGTGTAAAAAGTATTTTTAGAAAATTATAGTTTTTTAGCAGCTTTACAAGGATTATTTTTAAAATTAATTAATCAAAAAAGAAAACTTGTTTACAATTTGTTTAACAATAATTTACTTTTGAAAGAATTAGCTTTTTCCAAAAATTAGTTTACTATATAGTTTAACAATCATATAATTTTAAAAAAGTTAATGATATACTATATACATCATAAAGTTTTATTATGTAATAAATAATAAATTATAAAGTGAAAGCTTTTTTATTCTTAATAGATTCCTAAGTACACTTCTTATGTTTATTACTATGTTTATCTTTATGTGTAGGATTTATGTAAAAACCATTTAAATCTTTAATCTCTTGAGAACTTTTACATATCTTTGTTGATGTAGATTTTTCTTCGGTTACAACTTCATGATTATTCATTTTAGATGTAGTTTTTTCTTCACTATTCATTGTTTACAATGTTTTTGAATGTTCTTCACTTGGATTTCGTAGTAAATGTTCCTTAAAATAATATTTGTCAACACTTTTTCCACATACACAAGAAATTCGCTTTTTATTGTAATTTTTTCATGAAATTTATTTATCTATTGTTTACTTATCATTCTATATATTTCTGTAAATTGAAATAATTAGTGGATTTCTTGGTATTACTTTTGTTGAACTTGCTCTGATTATATATAAAAAATTTATTAGAATTGTGAAAATTAAATTTTCTAATTTTTTAAAATTTAATCGAATCAACATACAGGATTCAACCACTTTTCAATTGATGTGATTATAGTTACTGGTGTAGAATCAAGAGCAGCTAATATGGCAGCTTTTGTTGGGTCAATATTATCAATAATAAGTCTGCAAAGTGGACAATTTTCTTTTTCCTTTAACCATTCATCAATTCATTTTTTATGAAAAATATTATTGCCATTTGTTATAACAAACTGATTATTATTATCTTTACTTAAAGAAATAGGACAATCAATACATTATTCAGATTGCTCAATTAGTTCACAAGTTTCTCTTAGTTAAGTTTGCATTTCATTTAGGTTCTCCATTTGTAAGGAATAATTATTATTAGATTTATAAAAAATTTAAAAAAGAATAATTTTCTGTGAATCATTTAGCTTTTAGATCAAAATTGCAATTAAAAAAAATGTGGAATACAAACTTCAAATTAATATTTGTAATACTAATAAAAGTTTTTCTATATAAATGGAAACTACTTTAATCAAGAAGCTTAACGATGTTAGTATTTCTAAATAAGTTAAAAACAAATGAGCTAGAGATAAATGTTTTATATAATATTATGAACTGTTAATATTTAAATACTAGATGTAAAGAACAACTTTGTCTAGAACTCAATAATGATTGCAAAGTTACATTACCAAGTAGATTTTCTAAATTAATTGTTGATTTTGGTTTTGAAATAATTAAAAAAGGGCAAATGAAATTGAAATATTAAAGGAATGAAGAAATTTAAAAATTGAATTAATGAATTTCGTGATATAGAGTTCACTATATAAAATTTTTTCAATAATGTACTTCTGTTTCAACTAATACATTTTAATTAATTTACCTACATTCACTGTGTAATGTTTTTGAAAAAAAATTTATTTTACGTTTTAGTTACTTTATTTACATTAGCAATGTGATATGTATAATAATGTATTTTATTAAATTATACATTTTAATTAATTTACTTACATTCACAATGTGATTTTTTAAAATAAATGCTTTAATTAACTAATACATGTTTATGTGTTAAAATCGTTTTGTAAATGAAATAATAAATTTAGAAATCAATTTTTTATTTTATTTAGGTGTATTATTGAAAAAAAAGGTGTTTAGTTAACGTTTTAAAATCGATGTAATTAATTAAATATACTGAATTTTTAAAAATTAAATGTTTTACTTATAAAATACAGGATTAATTTAGAATTACGTTAGTGTGCCACAACATACAAAATGTATCTACTCAAAATCTTTGCTTGTTTGATTGACTGGTACATTTTTTGTATGTGGTGAGAGGAAAGGTTTGTGGCTTGATGATGTCACTGATAAAGAGAGGATATGATTGATGAAATCATGGAGATCATGTGACAATCATATGATTAGCTTCATGAACCTCAGCAGATGTTTCTAGGGGAAGGTGCACTGAAGTCATCATAAACAAACCTCTGCTATCTGCTCACTACTATTGAACTCAAACTTAAGAAGAACAGGTGGGGCAAAATTTTTTGTTGTCTAAAGCCGATACTTGGCTTGGTAGGAGATCCTCTTCACTTAGGAATTGTGTGTTTGTCATTTACTGTTCATTTAATCTATCATCTTTGTTGCCCAAGTCGGCAAAATGGTGTCTAGTTGAAAGGCTTGCACCAGCTGGCCGAATAACCCGAGATGGCCAATAATGTCATATGGTCACTAATTTCACAGCTTGTTTTCAAGGGAACTTAATATTGTTTCTTATCTAGCTAAACTTGGACCATGAGCGTATCATTTTAGCAATTGTATCATTCTAAATTTGTGTCACACGCACTGCCTCTTTTTCTGAAAAACATCTTCACCATTATTTGATAACCTCTGAAGTTTGCCACAACTGTTTCTGATCTGACACCAAACGTATACCCATATAAAAGACATCATCCAAATATATTTATTGTTTTGTACAGTATGTAATTCATTTTTAGTATGTCGTTTTTCTATAAAATCACGACTTTATCTATCTCTGAAGATAGCAAGGGTTTTGCAGCGTTGCATCAGTATGCATCCACTGTTCTCTGTTCCTAATTGTGTTCATATTTCTGCGCCATCACTTTTTATAAAATCTCCATTACCAATACTTCTGTAGTTTGACGAACTGGCCTTGTATTGGATATGAAACTGCAGTACTGCACACTTATAGTGTTCGTTTTGACAGTGTTTACAGCCGTATTTGTGAGATGGAAAAGTATGTCAGTTGTGTGCAACTTTCGTACTCTCCAAATCATGGAAACAAAAAGAGACGTGATGCAGCAGCTGCACTGCCGCCGACAGTTTCTCCCTCCAAGAAATTACGTCACCATAGCTACTTACACGCTCCTCTTAGCACATAACAAGAGACTGCGGAGCTGTGCAGAACGCCTAAACTCTCCACCTACGCCCAGTAGTCTTGTTAAAATATTGATTCTTAGTGGAAAGTTCTGCAGAAGTTCTTTTGATGAGGTTTCTACAAGTTTTCGAAGGCGCTGAACGTGAATTTTCAAAGTTTCATCCAAATTTCGGCACCGAAATGAAAAAGGAAACAAGACTCTATCTGTTTTTCGCTTATAGGTCGGAAACGACGCAAAATCGGCGAAGTTGTCTATGACAGTAAAGAGGATAAACCATCCACAAAGTAGGTGTGAGTGACATTTTTCGTTGCATCAAGTGTATAATGTGTAGCGCATATTGAGGGTAGCCTAATTTTGGGCCCAACACCAAAATCCAACTCCTCATCTCTCATTATACGATCTTTATTCAAACCATAAAATGATACGTTTCACCACTTTTAATATGAAAGGTGTGCAAACAACTTACGTAAATGACATTATAATTGTGGTTTATTTAGCATTTAGTAATAATAATAACTATTGTTGTACTATTAATAAAATAACTTCCTCGAAATTTCAAAAACGTTTCATCCAGTTTGTGCTTCATGCAACACTGCCTGCATCTCTAATGGATTACTCTGCAAAATGAGAATATTTATTGATATAGCACAGCCAAGGTAACAGATAACTGTTTTCAGTTCATACCAGATGAAACACCGTCCTAAGAAGCTGTCACGACCCAACGGTACTGACCAGTTGCCGTTTCATCCTAATTTCATAGGCGTCACTGGATGTGGATACAGAGGGGCAAGTGGTCAACTTTCTGCTTTCATGGCCTTTGTCAGTTTTCGTGACTGGTGCCACTACTCATCAGTCAAATAGCTCCTCAACTGGCCTCACAAGGACTTAGTACACCATGCTTGCAACGTGACCCATCAAAGTGCTAGCCAGTCCTGGCAGCACCTAATTTTGGTGATCTGACAAGAACCAGTGTTACCACTGTGGCAAGGCTGTGGGCAGTTCATACCAGATATGAGCAAAATAATTATTTATGTATTATTATTATTATTATTATTATTATTGTAAATTATACTTGAAACCAGTGTGGAGTGCTGGCTACAATAAAGAGGTCATGAGATTTCATGGGAGGAAATTAAAATAACAACAACGTGAAACATGGCTTACCTTGTTCTGTGATAGTCCTCCTCTCTATGTCCTGTTCCTCCTTTACTTCCAACATGGTTTCTTCTAAGTCTTGCGAGTCGAGGCGGCTGACATTGTAGCAAACTGTATCACAGTTGATGCAGAGCTTTGAGCAGTGGAGACCTGTGTTCCAGCAGCTACTAAGGTAGACATGACATACATTTTCGCATCTGCATGCAATGTAGTTCCGAGTAACATCGGCTGCTGACGGCTGAGGTACAGTGGCTTTACCCTGGTGATTCTAGGACCTTGTGCAACCGCGTTCCTCAGGATTTTTGTATTTGTCCAGCTACTGCTATATCTGGGTGTACACTTGGAGAATATGCTGGCAAGCAGCATCTTCATTTGGTACCAGAGAAGATATGTTGTCAGTTCTTCTGAATCCTATTAGACGTAGTTTCTGTATATGGCGCAGTTCAGAGATTCTCCGCATACACCACGATACTACTTGATGATCGTTTACCACACTCAATTAAGTCTCCTTGTCCGCATTTAGATGATTAAAAACTTGTACGTCCATTTGCAATTCTGACTCTTTCCTCAATGTAGTGATGCAGTTCATCCAGATCTGATGATAAAGAGCACTAGCTGTGTCACAGCCATTCACTGCAAGGAAAAATAGGATATTCTCTTGAGGTGGGTGGCCAATTCCCTAAAGAGATTAAAACTACTGTACGTTTTTCGCTATCGTTGGTGTGACCAATGATGCATTACTTTCGTGATTGAGGCTTGTTAGAATGAGGAGAAGGTACACGTCTTCCCGAACAATTACCACAGTTGAATGTGAGGAGGCCAAGGACAGTATAGTTGTGATAAGCAAGATATCAGCCCCTTTTATAACTTGTCTGGGAGCTATACCTGCTTTGCCAAATTGTCCAGTAACACTAATATGATGCAGTCGTCGATTCTGGAATTAGAGAAGAGTTTTTCCTGAGCGACTGGTGATAGCCGTTGTTTCGTTGATGACTATCTTTACATAGCTACGTTTGTAAGACACTCTCACTCCATCGTTCTCCTTAACTATCTGTTTGTTTACCTTTTAGTATATGGTTCATGAACCTTAGTCGTAGTTTTCCCCTTCTGAATGATAGATATCCGGTCCTCCCTCTTCCCACTCTTGTTTCAAGAACTATCTTCAAGCTCACTTCGGGCCTATGTGATATTTTTCATCCATCGTTCAGTACACCATCGTGCAGAACACACTTCTCACTTGATCTCACTGTGTATGGCTACAATACACATTTAAACTGAATTTACATATCGCAATTATGTTCTTAGCTAGCATCCGATGGCAAATTCATAAATAAATGACGGCCCAGAAGAACGACACATTGAGTAAGGTATTGGTCAGTGTAACCGCTTTCTAAAATTGTTAAAAGTAACAGCATTTTTGTAGTGATTATTATTATCTTTACTGTGATTTTTATTAATGTTTTGTATTGTTTACGATTATAGAAATAACAGTATTCCTCTTTTAATTGTAATGATTATTTTTAATTTCATTGTTATTATTTTTATGTTATTGTTTATGATTATCCGTTACTGCATCGTATCACTCCCTATTATTACAGAGAGTAATGTCTTATGCCTTCTGTTAAAATACAAGGCCCAACCTTGTAAAGATTAAGCCTACAGATGGATACAGGATACTCGAAAAATTCCTGTTATTGTGTGTACATGGACAAGGGTGATATTAAAACTTCCGGTAATCCCAATTTTACTTATGTTTGTGGTCACTTCTGCAAGCACTCATGTCGAAAACTTTAGTCATGTTGTCATAGAAAGACACTTGTCGTTTCACAGACTTGAGCAATCCTTTACCAATGTCCACTGTAGGATAACTTCAAGGAATTACACGGAGTCTCAGGGAAGTTATCTGTGTATTGGCTATACTTCCCATAATTCATAATCATACCTGTCAGTTAACTGACTCTAGCCACCATCAATAATATTACAAAACAAAGCACAGTATGGTGTTTCTCTCTGAGTCTCGCCACCCGATTGCTTCTTTCTTTTAGGCTCGCTATCGCTTTCTTCTGGCTGGGTTTTAGACTACACCTCTTCAGATTTACCGCTAAGTTCCAGCAGTTCAACCCTAAATTGGCCAGCTTTCTTCAGACAGTTGTCCACATCAAGGAGTATGCTTTGCTGTATTTTGAAAAGAGCTGCTTACCTGGTAAGTACACATGGAAAAACATTGGACAAGAAACTGAAACGAAATTGCTTGGACGTCGGGTAAAGACGTTTGGTACACGCTTGTGTTTCGATAACCCACACATTAGAATCATCTTTCGTAGGCTTGAAAAGCTCTTCAAGTTCAGTATTATAGTTTGTCACTAACTCGAGTAATCTGATGTGTAACCATCTGGCATCGGATACTACAGGAAAACGTCGTTTCATCAATACATTCAAGGCGGTGAATCTATTAGACGATTTAGAGAAAAAAGAGGCCAAACTATAAATTGTTAGAAAAAATATTTTGCACTCGCGTACATGTTTAATAGACTATTTCAGTGCTAAATTCATTTTATGAGCATTGCAGTGTACGAAGAGAACTGAAGGGTAATTGCCTCTCACTGGTTTTTGTACCATATTGTGTTTCCCAGCCATAACGGCGCAGCCATCATGTGTCTGAGCTACAAGTTTACTGCCACAGTCGAGTTCAATTATGTAACCATATAGATCCCCCCAAGCTAGGAGCACTTCAGTTATCACCGTGATCAACAAATCTCAAAAACCTCTCAAACACTTCACCAGTGGATAATACATATCAGAAAACAGTTGAAACTTGAGGCTGGTTTGAAATATCTACCGTGTTATCCATAATAACTGTAGAAAATGGCATCTCTTTTATTTCTTTCGAGATTTTTGTATCGATAACTTCACCAAAGAAATCGATGAGGTCATTCTATATGTCACTTCAGATACATTGAAAAACACATGAAGTCTACTAATGATTCGACAAACATTCACCTTCTTGTGCCATTAGGTGTTCAGCATAACTGGATCGACAAACACTGTCCTCTATTTCATCTGTCCTCTGAAAGGAAGTTCTTGTGCAGCTAGGAAACGTGACACCAATTAAAATGTTCATAATGGTTCTATTTTCCTTCACTTGTTCGGTATGCTTTTAAACATGTTATATCAAGGCATAGTTCAGACAAAAATCTGTAGCTGTACTCCCAAATGCAATGAGTGTCCATACGGAAGTAATATGGCCCTTGGAATTTTCGTGCCGTTTCCTTAAGCTGTTGAAATTTTTCATGTGACTTACGACAATTCTTTCTTAACAACATATTGGAAGAAAACGAAACACATGGCCAACAATACATTTTTTCACTTTACAGCCACATAACCATTTGCAAGTGGAGTACCAAGATTCCTGAAATTGTCTAGTTACTGTAATTAAATGTGGAAGATTTGGTATAGGGCGTCCCTCTTTCATCACGTCACTTTTGCCCTGATAACTAAGTTCTCCAGATGGATGTTTCCACAGGCTTTACAGCACACATTTATAATTTAATATGTTTGTATCTTTTGAGGAGCCCGCTATTTCGTCCAAACTAACCTCAAACTTGCACAGAAACTAATTCAAAAATCATCAAAATATATACCTGTTCACTAAAATTGTAATGTATAAATAATAATATATACTAAAACACTATAAAAACTTAAATATTTATCCTGTTTTAAATCTGAACATTTACAATGTCATAGGATGCTTAATGTCGTAGGTACTGCATCATTATCAGCTGCCTTTAACAGCTGCACAGCCCTCCTCTCTCTCTCTCTAGTCGATGCGAGAAGGGATGGACTAGTGATGGCAAAAAAACCATCCTGTCATTCGGCTGAAGCTTAACGTATTGGCTGATTTATTAGATCATGCTTTCCACTGAAATCAGTGTATGGAAACAACCTAATGAAAACCGTCGGTTCAGTCGGTTACACTATTCATTCATTCTTTTGAGTAAGACCAGTCTGTGGCAGGAACCGAATGAGAACAGCCGAGGTAGTCGGTGGTACTTTTATTCACGCTTTTGTTTCGAATGAAACTTTTCTGTGCGAACTACCGAATGAAATCAATCGACCCAGTCCGTTGTAATTTTGCATATTGACAGAATTATGTTATGTATTCTTTCTTAGCAAATGAAACCATTCTGTAGTTCTTCTGTCTGTTGAACCTATATACTCATACTTTCAGCTGAAGTCACTCTTTACTGTCTTTCAGTTGACTGAGTTATCCATTCATTCTTCTGAGTAAAACCAACCTGTAGTCCTTTTACTAGCTGATGTTAAGCAGTGGTATGATCCGGGGCAATGCCTCGTGCGTACATATAAGGGGGTATGCCAAAGTCTGAATTTACTTTAAACGTGTTGCTGTTGTAGTTGTTGTGGTCTTCAGTCTGGAGACTGGTTTCGTACTACCCCGTGCAAGGCCTCCGAATAACTAGTGCAACCATATTATACATATCCATTTAATTATGTATTGAATAGACTAATTATTAGTTCCATCTTTTAAAACTGATTATCATGTTGCTTAGGTTTTATTGGTTCCATATGAAATTAACACATAACTAACTATGCCGATGTATCGTTGGGGCTACAAAGTTCAGCATACAAGTTGCTTCTCTTAGAGGTACGTGATAAGGTATAGAACACCGTAAAAATTTTAGCGGCTGTTTGCATTCAATTTTACTGGAAAAGTGTGATGATGCCCAGTAATTAAAATCCACTTGGATCTAGACCTTCAGCTCTTATTCAACCACTTATTTGTGTGTAAATAAATATAACGTGCAGAAAACTATGATGCTGGCAACATACTCACACACACAAAACTTGTTTACATTTTACAGCCTTTGAAAAGTAGCAGTTAAGGTATTTCACGGGCATGAAGAAGTGCTACACTATAGCGCCAAAGAAATTGTTATAGGCACGCGTATTTAAATACAGACATACGTAAACAGGCAGAATACGGCGCAGCGGTCGGCAACGCTTATATATGCCAACAAGTGTCTGATGCAGTTGCTAGATACGTTACTGCTGCTACACCGACAGGTTATCAAGGTTTAAGTGAGTTTGAACGTGGTGTTGCAGTCGGCGCACGAGCGATGGGACACAGAATCTCAGAGGTAGCGATGCAATGGGGATTTTCCCGTACGACCATTTCAGGAATCCGGTAAATCATCAAATCTCAGACATTGCTGCGGCCGGAAAAAGATCCTGCAAGAAGAGGGCCAACGACGACTGAAGAGAATCGTTCAACATGACACAAGTACAACCCTTCCGCAAATTGCTGTAGATTTCAATGCTGGGCCATCAACAAGTGTCAGCGCGCGAGCCATTCAACGAGCCTTCGGAGCCTTCGGAGCCGAAGGCCCACTCATGTACCCTTGATGACTGCCCCACCCGGGCCCGTCAACACTTACATTGGACTGTTGATGACTAGAAACACGTTGCCTGGTAGGACGAGTCTCATTTCAAATTGTACCGAGCATATGGACGTGTAGGGGTATGGAGACAACCTCATGAATCCATGGAGACTGTATGTCAGCAGGGGACTGTTCAAGTTGGTGGAGGCTCTGTAATGGTGTGGGGGGTGTGCATTTGGAGTGATATGGGACTCCTGATAGGTCTTGATACGACTCTGACAGGTGACACATTCGCAAGCATCCTTTCTGATCAGCTGCATCTATTAATGTCCAATGTGCATCCGACGGACTTGGGCAATTCCAGCTGGACAATGCTACACTCCACACGTCCAGAATTTCTACAGAGCGACTCCAGAAATATTTTTTTCAGTTTAAACATCTAAACTGGCCCCCAAACTCCCGAGACATGAATATTATCGGGCAAATCTGGGATGCCTCACAACGTGCTGTTCAGAAGAGATCTCCATCCCCTCGTACTCTTACGGATTATGGACAGCTCTGCGGGATTCAATGGGCCAGTTCTGTCAGTTCCCTCCAGCACTACTTCAGATATTAGTCGAGTCCATGCCTTACCTTGTTGTCGCATTAATGCGCGTTCGTGGAGGCCATACACGATATTAGGCAGGTGTGCCAGTTTCCTTATCTTTTCAGGTTATTAACAAATGGCTCTGAACACTATGGGACCTAACTGCTGCAGTCATCAGTCTCAGTGTATTAAAATTCATATATTGGTACTTCAGATTCAAAGTTAAGCCTGTGTGTCGCCACGAGGGTAAAGAGCCTGACACCACCGAAGCTGACACCCCTCCGGACCGCTGGTAGCGTGGTCTTAAAGTCTCCTGAGCTGTTGCTCAAGGCAGCAGAAGCAGCGGAGAGCTGGCACTTATCGTCCGCATCGTCCACTGGCTGCAGCCTTCTGTTATGTTAGCAGTGGCCGTACGCTAGGAATGGGAAAAAAAGCCAATTAAGACCAGAACCGATATTTCAGTTCTTAATAATCGGTATTTTTCTGTATTTGTTTTGTCTCGGTAACGACTGGCGTTTTTTCTTTTATTATTTTACATATAACCGAGTCAGAAACCGAGATACCTATTAGCCATATCAATGGTGCTTAAATGTTTCGTTTTCAAAGACATCTTCTTTTAAAAATTCATAATTTTTGTTAGTAAGCTTTGCATTGGTTTGAAACACTGTGTTATTCTAGAGGCTCTGAGCAGTATGCGACTTAACTTCTGACGTCATCAGGCGCCTAGAACTTAGAACTAATTAAACCTAACTAACTAGGGACATCACACACATCCATGCCCGAGGCAGGATTCGAACCTGCGAACGTAGCGGTCGCTCGGTTCCAGACTGTAGCGCCTAGAACCGCACGGCCACTCCGGCCGGTGTTATTCTAGAAAATGGGAAATGGATCAATGTGGTTTTAGTAACAATGTCCACTGAAACGAGCAAGAAAGAAATGGCATAAGAATTAGGACAGCATTGTTGAGACAATAATGTCCCCTTTTTCATTGTGCCGTGGCGTAACGTGTGCGTGTACGTGCGGTATCCAAAATTTTCCCCCACCTTATCTACAGTATACGGTAGTTTCTCGCTTCGTCGCTGGGCATCAGTCGTACTACAAAATGCCTCACTTGCTTTAAACGATTTGTGATTTGTCTGCCATTTACGTGAAATAATAAAAGACGAAGGAAATTATACTAACAGTATTAAATTAAAAACTTAGCAACAGTTCATGAGTAGTATACAATAAAAGTAGAAAGTTGATGATCTGCCCCGTCGGTCTACATAATACGTCTTCGCCTGTTCGTAGCCCTTGAAAACGGACAATTTAAAATTAATAACAGAGCTTAAAACTTGACTGTTCATAATGTTCAAATAGTGGTATGATCTCCATTTACAGCATGTTTTTTGAGTAAAGTTTAAAAAAAATTAAGATCAATAGAAGATAGGAGACTTTTGTATTATTCAGCCATTTACCACTTTTTGAGAAAAACACCGAATGGTGGACAGACCTATATCTTTCTATTCGCTTATTTCATTTCATATTTAGATTCTATGTGTCATGAAATCGGGAGAGTAAATTTTTTTCAGTCTTTGTTCCATTTCTTCATTTATTACAGGAAGGAATAGGAATAAAAAAATTGAAAATCGTTTATTTCAGAAAGAGGTTATTTTGAGCTGTTTTAACAGCCAGGTTAAACTGATGTGGAATAAAACCTATAGGACCGAAAACCGGTTTTTTCAGTGATAACCTCCTACGCTAACACACGTTGCCACTTGGCCTACGTCACATGTTTCGCTGCTCTGCTGGTCGGTGAGAGCATTTGCTGCGCTCCTTTCTGCGCGGCATGCATGCAGATTGCCGGAGGGAATCATGGTGTCTGTTGTCAAGGTGTAGTGCTCGTAAGTAACCTGCCCCTGAAATCAAGCAACTCTTAGTACATTTGTTAGAGTTCACATCTCGAGCAGTATTTAGTCTGCTGAGAGTTCTTTAACGTTTTCCCGCAACAAACTAACTTATATTTTTATAAATATAGTTTTCATTCACTTTTCCTTGTTATGTCTCTACAAATGTTGAAAATCCTTGTCATAGTGCATGTATAACAACCGTGAAGGCTGAAAAAGTGTGTTACTGAAATTACTCAGACTCAGACATTGGGTGAAAAAATTCAAATAACGGACGTAATCCTCAGAGTCTTGAGTCAGTCGGTTGTCTCATACTAAATGAAAAACCTCTGGAACACGAAGCGTGAGTGAAAAAGACTGACATAGCTGACGAGGTCATAGTGAATAGTTTCATTCGACTGCTGGGCAATCGGATGTTAAAAGCAGCCGGTTATTCCATCATTAGGATCTACCTTGTACTGGGATGCGCACGCACCGTTAACCGCTGTTGCAGGGAAGTTCCTAGAGTGTAGCATGTAGCTTACCAGCCCCAGCGGCCTTCCCAACTGGCGCCTGACGCTCTGATAATCGATAATGTCTTACATGCCCCCGGGTTAACAGCGCGTTTTAAAAGTATGAAGTACGTCCGTAACTGTAGTCGTGGAAAAAATATATAACAAAAATATTTAAATGTAAAAAAATGCTTGTTATATGTAACAGTATTCGGCGACTACAACAATTACTAGCACACCTCGTCCGTTCAACACATATAGGGTTGCCTGGTGTCCGGCTGTAGTTGGCAATGTCTTGACTTTTACGGTCACGTCCGGCCAAATATAAACATGTCCGACCTGTCCGGCTCTTGTTCGGCCGTTAGCGATAAATAGAGAGCGCAGAAATTAAGCGCGTGGAATAAGTATGAGGTTGAATAAGAGGATACCCCATATGGGTATACAGATACGTCAATAATTGATATTCTCATGTCATATACTATGTTTTCCTTCGTAGGACGATGGGACGATGGAGCCAACACACAATGTCACGATCACGGTTGCACAGAGTGAGCGAGGCAGAGTAGATTGAGCCGATCAGCCGGTACCAACACATACCATCCCAACTGTCACGTTCACTCGTCGCTCCTATCTGTGTTGAATCAGACAAGAACGCCTTCAGTAGGGAAGCACGCGACAGTGTTCTTTTTATCAATGAGCGGCTGACCTTATTTCTTGTATTATATTGTCAATAATTTTTTATGTTATAGTATTAATGTCTTACTTTTAGACGGTTTTGCTATACTGCAATAGTAGCTTCAAATTACATTGTTAAAATTTGTTTACTCTAAAACACTACATACGATTGATAATACTGTTATCCTGCAGATTAAACTATGTCCCTGAGAAAATGTTCATTTTCTGACAGTCGATACAACATTTTTAAATCAGGAAAAGAGCCATGGGAAACTAAATGTGATAATTTGTTACCAAACAATTTCCGTTTCTTATAAAGACAAAGCTTACTTAGAAAAATATTTAAAAACCGACAAACACAAAATAAAGATTCATAGTACAGCGTCTGCTAAAATATATACTTCTGTGGAGTGAAATGTGGCCCTACGTTTCAATCGAAGCTTTTGTGCCACAGAAGAGAACACTTCTATTTTAACTTACTGGATGTTGTTGTACCTGAGCAATGGTGCTGTGCACTTGCTGCTATTACATATTCTCATGTTTTTAATGTTTACTGCCTGCTTAAGGCGGCATTGTGGCGGAACGTATCTTTTTATGACGTTTGCAAGTCAGCTAGGGCGTGTACATATCTGGTTAAACAGCAAGGATAACATGTGAAGTTGTCACAATAGATATTTTTACACTGTGAAGATGATCGATGATCGAAACCGATTGTGAATAAATATATTGCAATACAGCACAGCGAGTGTGATAAAATTTTCCAAGTATATCGATGCTGCTGACAGTAGCCTGAAAGCAAGTTTTCAGGTTTTCTTGCGCTTAGGAGCAAACATGGTTAGCAGATTAATTCTTTTGGATGGATAGCACATAATCAATCATGCTGATCATACCACAAAGGTTGGAATGCACGTGTTTTGAACTTATCTTCCTGAAGAGGGTGTAGTGCCATTGTCAGACGTAAGTTATTCAAAATTTTGTGTCGTTCAGCTACTCATTTCCTTGAAAACGAAAGCTCCTGTAAGGAAGGAATGGCGTCTTCAGTCGAAAGCGTTATTTCCGTCCCGCTACAAGGTTGGGTTTCATCCATATTCACTGCACACAGGAAGACAAACGTAAGACAAACCTAACCAGCCAATCAGGCAGCAGCAACAGGCCGAGACAGAAGCGGCAAAAGGGAAGTAAGCGATTTTCTGACTTTTACGAATTCCTGACCAGGAGCGAATTGTATAATTTCATCTGTGTCCTTTGATGATTTAGCTTCTTGAGTTTCCGAGTGTTAATTTAATGTCTAATAGACACAGTTCTCGCATTTTCGTTTGCGTCGTAAAGTAAACCGATCTTGTGACATATTGAAAGTTCCAACTGAGGAGCGAATTATTTCATCTCACCTGAGCGCTTCGGTAGTTCGGTTTTTTAATCTCTCCGTATTAATCTAATTTATTAGACACAGTAATTGCGTTTTTGCAAGGGTCTACAGCAGAGTTCCGCGGGAAGTGTCGATAGTCAGTTTATCTGTGTAGTGTCGTTTTCCACGGTCTTTAGTATCGATAGGGACTGTTATTGTTGTGTGCAGATGGAACTAAGTTGGTGACACTTCACTCTCAGCTCCAGGCTGTGATGGCTGCGATTACACAGCTTGAAACTGCAGTGGATGAGTATCAACGTCGTGGGTCGGCCGCGGGGATCCAACAGACGACCAGCACGTCCGAGTCCTCCGATCGATCCTCACCAGTGGCCAGGCAAGTTACTGCTCGCGCTGAGGTTGACCACTTATCCGTGGTTGAGTGGGAGGTCGCCTCAGGACGTGGCAAACGGCGAAAGACATCCATGTGGTCGCACGCAAGGCCTCCCCGGTTAGCTCACAAACAGGTTCCAGGTGATGTTTATGGCTGACACTGTCTCTCAGTTGCCTGTCCTGCTTCAGAGGAAACCTCTCAGCCAACAAGATCCGGGCAATCACGGAGGGTGGGATTAATGGTAGTTGGGAGCCCCTGCGTTAAGCGCGTTATGGGGCCCCTTAGGGACATGGGTGTCCAGAAGGTGAAGAAGCCAATGTGTACTCTGCGTGCATACCGGGTTGAGTGAGTCCAGATGTGGAAGGGGTCCTTCCGAATGCCATTATTAGCGCAGGGTGCCACTAACTGCAGGTGGGCTCACATCGTTACCAATGATGTGTGTTGTTTTGGATGGAAAGAGATTCCCTCTGGCTTGTAGCGGTTAACAGAGGTGGTAAAGGCTTCCACTCTTCCTTACGAGATGAAAGAAGAGCTCACAATTTGTATTACAGTAGACAGGACCGAATGCGGACCTCTGGTACAGAGCCGAGAGGAGGGTCTGAATCAAAGGCTCAGACGGTTCTGTGAATGCGTAGACTGAAGATTCCTCGACTTGCGCCATAGGGTGGTTGAGTTTTAGGTTCCGACGAATAAGTCAGGAGTGCATTACACGCTGGAGGCGGGTACACGGGTATCAGGGTTGTATGGCGTGGACTGGGAGGTTTTTTAGGTTAGAGAGACTCGGGGAAACACAGAAAGGGCTTCAGGCTTCAGTCTAAAAGGGTGCAGGCCGAACACCGGATGAACGTAATTAAAGGAACCATCGATATAACAGCTGTAAATTGTCGTAGCTGTGTTGGGAAGGTACCACAGCTCTAAGAGCTAATAGAAAGCACTGATGCTCAAATCATTATAGGCATTGAAAGCTGGCTAAAGCCGGAAGTAAGTTCAACCGAAATTTTTGTGAAGAACTTAACGGTTTTCCAAAAGGATAGGCTGAACAAAGTTGGTGGTCGCGTGTTTGTTGCTGTTAGAAATAGTTTAGCTTGTCGCAAAACTGAAGTGGATGGTTCAAATGGTTCAAATGGCTCTAAGCACTATGGGACTTAACATCTGAGGTCATCAGTCCCCTAAGACTTAGAACTACTTAAACCTAACTAACCTAAGGACATCACACACATCCATGCCCGAGGCAGGATTGGAACCTGCGACTGTAGCAGTCGCGCGGTTCCGGACTGAGCGCCAAGAACCGCTAGACCACCGCGGCCGGCGAAGTGGATGGTTCCTGTGAGTTAGTATGGGCAGAGGTCATTTTTGGTAACTGGAATAAAATAATAATTTGATCCTTTTACAGACCTCCCAATTCAGATGACACAAGTGTTGAAAGGTTCAAAGAAAAATTGAGTTTGATTTCAAACAAGTACCCGACTCTTACAGTTATAGTTGGTAGTGATTTTCATTTACCCTCGATATGTTGGCGAAAATACGTCTTTAAATCCGGAGGTACGCATAAAACTTCATCCGAAATTGTGCTAAACGCAGTCTCTGAAAATAATTTCGAGTAGTTACTTCATGAGCCCACACGAGTAGTAAACTGATGTTAAATCACACAGGACCTCTTACCAACAAATAATCTTCAGCTTATAACAAGCATCAAAACGGATACAGGGATTAGTAAACACAGGATTGTCGTAGAGAGACTGAATATTGTAACTCCCAAATCCTCCAATCCTTCCATCCTTTCCATCCGGCGTTTGCCGCGCTTCAACGCAGGGTCGGCCGTGTTATAACGGATTGGCAGTGTTAGTTGCAGAGAGTGGCCGGATGCCCTTCCTGACGCCACTCTGAACCCCCCAGGACGGAATTAGTGTACCCCAGGCGTCTGCGTCTAGTGAAAGTCATGAAACAGTGTGAACGTTTTCAAATATCTGTGAGTCATGTAACTGAGACGGAACGCGGGAACCAGCCCGGTATTCCCCTAGCTGGATGTGGCACACCGTCTAAAAACCACATCCAGGCTGGCTGGCATATCGGCCCTCGGCGGCAATCCGTGGGGCGGATTCGATCCGGGACCGGAGCGCCTATTCGAGTCCAGGAATCAGCGCGTTAGCGCTCTCGGCTACCTTGGCGGGTTCCCCAAATCTTCCATTGTAACCGAAAAATAAACCTATTAGAAATCAGATAAAAATTCATTTGACACCTTCCTGAGAAACAATCTCCACTCCTTCCAAACTAACAATGTAAGTGCAGAACAGATGTGGCTTGAATTCAAAGAAATAGTATCGACTACAGTTGAGAGTTTTATAACAAGTAAATCAGCAAACGACAGTGCTGTTCCTCCTTGGTACACATAACGGGTCAGAATACTGATGCATAAACGACATAAAAAACGTGCCGCATTGAAACAGACGCTAAATCTCCAAGATTGGCGATCATTAACAGAAGCTCGAAATTTAACGCGGAATTCAATGCGAGATGCTTAAAATAGTTTCTACAACGAAACTTTGTCTCGAAACCTGGCAGGAAATCCAAAGAGATTCTGATCGAATGTGAAGTATGCTAGCGGCAAGAAACAATAAACGCATTCTCTGCACGGCACCAATGGAAATACTATCGATGACAGTGCTGCTAAAGCAGGGTTACTAAACACAGCCTTCCGAAATTCCTTCATCAAATAAGAGGAAGTAAATATTCCAGAATTCTAATCAAGAACAGCCGCCAACATGAGCAACGTAGAAGCAGATATCCTCGGAATAGTGAATCATCTTAGATCACTTAGCAAAAGCAAGTCTTCCTGTCCAGAGTGTATACCAGTTAGGTTCCTTTCAGAGTATGCTGATACAATAGCTCCACACTTAACAATCATACACAACCGTTCGCTCGACTTAAGATCAGTACCAAAGGCTGGAAAGTTCCACAGGTCACACCAATATTCAACGAAGGTAATAGGAGTAATGCACTAAACTACAGGACCATATCATTATCGTCGACAAGCAGCACGATTCTGGAACATAGATTGTGTTCGAACGTTATGAGTTACCTCGAAGAAAACAGTCTATTGACACACAGTCAACACGGATTTAGAAAACATCGTTCTTGTTAAATGCAAATAACTCCTTACACACACGAAGTGTTGAGTGCTATTGACAAGGAATTTCAAATTAATTCCGTATTTCTAGATTTCGAATAGGGTTTTGACACTGTACTAAACAGGCAGCTTCTAGTAAAATTACGTGCTTATAGAATGTCGTCTCAGTTACGTGACTAGATTCGTGATTTCCTGTCAGAGATATCACAGTTTGTAGTAATTGACGGAAAGTCATCGGGTAAAACAGATGTGAATTCTAACGTTCCTGAAGTTAGTGCTATAGGCTCTTTGCTGTTCTTCATCTATATAAATAATGTAGGAGACAATCTGAGCAGCGGTCTTAGGTTGTTGCAGATGACGCTGTCGTTTATCGACTACTAATGTCATCAGAAGATCAAAACAAACTGCAAGGCGATTTACAAGAGATACCTGTATGATGAAATAATTTCGTTACTGGCCTTAAATAACGAAAAGTTTCTCATGTACGTGAGTGCCAAAAGAAATCCGTTAAACTTTGGTTACACAATAAATCAGTCAAATGTAAAGGCTGTAAATTCAACTAAATACCGAGGAATTACAATTACGAATAACTTTAATTGGAAGGAACACATAGAAAATGTAACGGGGGAGGCTAACCAAAGACTGTGTTTTATTGGCAGGAGACTTGGAAAATGTAATAAATCTACTAAAGGGACTGCCTACACTACGCTTGCCCGTCTTCTTTTAGAATACTAGTGCATGGTGTGGGATTCTTACCAGATAGGATTGATTGAGTACATCGAGAAAGTTCAAAGGAGAGCAGCACGTTTTAAATTATCGCGGAATAGAGGAGAGGACGTCACTGAAATGGTACAGGATTTGGGGTGGACATCATTAAAACGAAGGTGTTTTTCGTTGTGGCGGAATTTTCTCACGTAATTTATTTTACCATCTTTCTCCTCAGAATGCGAAAATATTTTGTTGAGGTAGACCTACATCGAGGGAAACGATCACCATAACAAAATTAGGGAAATAAGAGCTATCACGGAAAGACATAGGTGTTCGTTTCTTCCGAAAGTTGTACGAGATTTGAATACTGGAGAAATATTAAAAAGGTGATTCGATGAACCCTTTGCCAGGAACTTGAATGTGATTTTCATTGTAGATATAGATACAGATGTGGAGAGGTGGCACTGCAGGTCCTGGCCTCCCCTGCCACCGAAGCGTTCGGCAGCTCGGCTACGACAGCCTGTAGCCGCTCCTGTGTTCCTAGTAGTGACGTCATTCTTACCAAAACAACTGGACGTTTGCTGCCGGCCTGGAATGTGTTCGGCTTCCTTTCCATGTGCTTTGCACCACAAGCTACCTTAGAGTTAGTGCTGACGGTTTGGAAGAACTACCACTGCTTGTGCCACGGAAATGTGAGGAGGCACGGCCTCCCTTCCCTCCCCTTATCGGCCGCCGCTGATTCTCGCACGAAAGCTGATGATATTTTGAAAAACGTTTTAGTCCCATTTGCATCAGAACAAATATTGGAAGGTGTTTCCAAAATCCGATGCATAAGGACCACCACAGATGGTAGCAATCATGGTGTCACTAAGTTTTTCGCTGTACTTATTCAATAGTTTAATCCTCAGGAGAGAGAATTCAAATTCAGTTTCTGGACATACAGGCCCTAGCCAACGAAACTGCTAAAGCAATGTCAAGCTACAAACACAGTGTCGTTGTTGTTGTGCTCCTCTGTACGAAGAGTGGTTCGGTGTAGCTATCTGCGCTACTTTATCCTGTGCGGGCCTCTTCATCTCCGAGTAGCTATTGTAGCCTACATCCCTTTGAATCTGCTTACTGTATTCATGTCCGTGTCGCCCTGTATGATTTCTACCCCCCCCCCCCCCCCACACACTCCCTGTAATACTGAATTGGTGATCCCTTGATGTTTCAGAATGTGTCCTATCAACTGATCTCTACATTAGTTCAACTTGTGCCACAAACCTCTTGTTTCCCAGCTTATACTCAGTACCTTCTCGTTAGTTGTGTGATCTACCCATCTAATCTTCAACATTTTTCTGTAGCACTACATTTACAAAGCTTCTGTTCTCTTTTTGTCTCAACTGTTTTTCGTCAATGTTTCACTTCCGTACACGGCCACACTCCAGAAAAGACTTCCTGACACTTAAGTCTATATTCGACGTTAAAAAGTTTTTCATGTTCATAAATGCTTTTCTTGCCATTGGCAGCCTACATTTTATATCTTCTCTACTTCGGCCACCATCAGTTATTGTGCTCCGCGAATAGCAATACCCATCTACTACTTTAAGTGTATCGTTTTCTAATCAAATTCCCTTAGCATCGCCTGTACACAGTGTTATCAATGAAAAAACCTTATTATAGAAAGTAATTGTATTTTCCACGGAATCAGATACTAAAACGACAGTAAGATGGGATTAGGTTCAAATGGTTCAAATGGCTCTGAGCACTATGCGACTTAGCTTCTGAGGTCATCAGTCGCCTAGAACTTAGAACTAATTAAACCTAACTAACCTAAGGACATCACAAACATCCATGCCCGAGGCAGGATTCGAACCTGCGACCGTAGCGGTCGCTCGGTTCCAGACTGTAGCGCCTAGAACCGCACGGCCACTTCGGCCGGCGGACTTGGTTCTATTGCATACATCTTCAACAATTCTGTGCATCGTGCTACTGATTCATTACCAATTTCCGTGGACAGTATTGTGACGGAAATGCACATATATTCTGCAATCTTCACAGTACGATTAGAGGCTTTGAAAAATGTATGAGCTAATTTAGAAGGGCATTTCAAACTACTGGTCTGCCACTCAAAGACTTGATGGCTGTCTCTGTATTCCGCTATAGAGAGACTTTTGCAAGTGTACGAACCATTAAGGGCCTACTTTCTTTCATTACTTAGCCCACATAGAACATTGAAAGAACATTACTAATATTGGATAATATAACTGAGAGACTAGAGATAATTTTTGTCTAATGAAAGTTCTCGCAGTTTGAGGCGATTATCAGAGACACATCAAAATCGGGTGTAAGAGCTTAAAACCACCATCAATAATATATACATAACTGGCAAAGACTACTTAAAATCCCTGACGTGTGAATTTAGCACCCAACTGAAGCACTTTTCAGAGAAGGACATTAGTTGATATTACAACTTGGGACAAGCAGCAGAAGCCTTACATAATTCGTTCAGAAATAAAATAAAGTTGGATGATAGTAAATTCTCTACTCAGTGGAAAAATTTCACGAAATTCATGCATAAAAGGAAAACGACTCTGTCTCTAAAAAACGTTTCGCACACGAAAAGTCGACAGTTTATTTCAAATTACAGCATAAGGATGAAATTTATTCGTAATTATTGTAGATAGAAGAATATTACATTGCAACACCAGGCTTTAGTGACAACGTCGAAAGGGCGTTCTCTTTCAGAAACGCCGTAAATTGCTAACCGACTCAATCGCAAAGTTGTTGTTGTTATTGTTGTGTAATCTAAAATTATCTTGTCAAGAGTACGACGAAATAATCTGCAAGAAAAATAACGTTATTGATAAAAAAAGCTCAAATGAGAAATATTAAATACAGATTGTTGTTATCCCTCTGTACGTGTAATTTAAATTAATATATTTTCGTTGTCCGTCCCAGAAGAATAGACAATGGCGTATTTTGTTTAATGAAGAACTTTTTGTATATCGTTGCATCAACTTTTAAAGAATTAATTGAAAAGACTAAACTCCTATCTGCTACGATAACTCCTTATTTGAAACGGTGTTCATTGACTGTTTCTAAAAACCGACTGTAATTGTTTATTAATAAACAACAGAAAATAGCCAGCTGACTCTGTATCTATTTAAAACATGGAATCCGGCTTTCAGAGTAAGCTGACCGGCTTAATATAATGCTGAGTCCGGCTTTTAGCGAAAAATGTCAGGCTAAATATAATGCGAGTCCAGTTTTTCTATTTTTGGGAATGGCAACGCTAAATACACAGGGCCGGCCTTCCCCCTGTGAGGAGGGGATGCCAGTGCCATGTCACAAATATCATACCGCCCTTCCACAAGTGTCAACTATCAACCAGCCCAATAACATCTTTACACTACTGTGGATGGAATTCGGCAGTGGAGTACGGTTAGAGAGCGTAGCGTGTGAGAGGGTCGGTAGGTAATGAGATAGCCAATTTCCTCAGCGTTGAAATCGCGCCAACTTCAGCACGCATTGTGCACCACACGGTTAGTCTCATAAAAACTGTTACTGTAACCTAGTTTGTGAGAAATTTTATCCTCTTTACTTTCACTGATGATCATCTTTACCTAAATTGTGTCTTTTCCGAGCTATAAGCGAAGATCTTAGGAAACGTCTCGTTTTTCATATTTTTTTCCATTTTTCATAAAGTTACGGGGCGAAATTTTGACGGGACTTTAAAAACTCAGGTTCAGCATCCCCGAAAACATAGTAAGCTTGTCAAAAAGATTTCGACAGAACGTTGCGCTATTTCACTTTTATGAACAGCATTTAACTCGCTTAAAGCAGCTATATAAAGGACATCTATAAATTATTGTAGTAGGCAATTAAGGACTGCATTACGCAGCAGGACATGGTATTTTACCTAATGGGTATCTTCAACATGGTGCATCGGAGGGATGATGGTCTCAAACTTCACGCCGATTTTTCGTAACTGGCATACCAATTACGTGCTGTAACCCCTTCGGACGAAAACTTTTGATCGCCCCTTATGTATTACATTGAACTAACGGTTATACAGGATGACTCCGTGATTATGTTACGAACTTTCGGGAATTATGGACAAACATAAATGTGTCATTTTGAAGTACTGCACAATATGGGCCTGAAACGACCGAGTCGAAAGGTATACGCGAAAATACAAAGTTTTGCCTTTTGCAGCGCTCCAGATAATGGAGGCAAACTTCCGTACCCTAACAATGACGAAGATAATTCCCGCAGAATACACCCCAATACCATCGGGTAATTTCCCCTCTTGGAGGAATAGCAAACGGCAGACGTAACGTAATGTGAGATATCTTCGTAACTCGGTATAAAACTTGTCTTAAAATTTTTAGTGAATTAGCCGATATAAAAACGACATCCTGTATTTAAAAAGCATGTTCACAGGCGTGAACAGACTTCCCCTAAGCGTCAAATTACTTGCAATGCATTCAAACTCACGAAATTTTTCTCTTTCAGTTATTCCGTCATAGTGAATACAGCTTTGGTGTCAAAGAGCAACTAGGTAACGCCTTAAGTTACAATTCGCATTTCATCAGTGGGTATTATTGGAGATTAACCACACCTATCAATCGAGTTCAACTTTGTCCGCAAATCAATTTCGCAGTGTATCTGGTGCATCAACATTAACTCAGAGTAGGAAAGTAACCATCATGGTTGCAGCACAACGCATCACATTCCCATGAACGTGTTAAAATGCCTGAAACTAATACTGGGGACGATTTGAGTTCATGTTCTAGTTTACAGGTTGCTGAGTTTTCTAAAGTCCCGCTAGAATTGTGTATTGGCCAAAAGAAATTACTTTGAAGACGAATAAAGATATTTCGACAGTAATTTCTCTTACGTCTGATTATGATTTGATTCACTGATGGCCTTCGGCGCATTCTGTAGGTATACACACATATAAGTTTTCGTTTCTTTTTCTGACCTCGATGACGTCTTCATTCTGTAACGTTCAATTTGGCTACTATTAGTCAAACTGGCACTACAAACGGTGAGCGCAATTCGTGTTAACTCATGGTATCACATAGACTTGAAGCATCTAGCAGTATGTTGAAACTAGCGTAGATTTTGTGAAGGAATATCTTGTAACGAGAAACGTGCACACAGAAAATAATGTTATTTGCGAAAAGAGATTCCTTTCACCAGGGACACGTAAGCACACAGGGTGAAAATTACTGAACTATACGAAATAAAATCGTCATAACATTTGAACCGTTTGCGTTACGACGTTGAAACCGCATGGTTAGCCGCGGAACATTACGTGAATTAGTATGCGCATGCATTGTTTGATTTAGTGACGAATCCCAGTTTCATTTGGATGGGTTCGCCAATAAGCAAAAGTGGCAAATTTGGGGACGGAGAAACCGCATTTCGCGAACGAGAAGTCTCTTCACCCTCAGAGGGTGACTGTGTGGTGTACAAAATCCAGTCACCGAAAAATCAGTGCGATATTCCTTGATGGCACGGTGGCTACCGAACGGTAGGTGAAGGTTTTGAAAGATGACTTCATCCTTATTATCCAAAGTGACCCTGATTTCGACAAGATGTGGTTCATGCAAGACAGAGCTTGACCCCATTGGAGTAGGAGTATTGTATGTCCTGGAGCAGCACTTTGAGGACCGCATTCTGACTCTGGAGTACACAGAGGCCACTGGCTTGGGCTTCGATTGGCCGCAGTATTCTCCGGATATGAACACATACCACTCGCTTTTGTGTGGCTACATTAAAAAATGGTTCAAATGGCTCTGAGCACTATGGGACTTAACTTCTGTGGTCATCAGTCCCCTAGAACTTAGAACGACTCAAACCTAACTAACCTAAGGACATCATACACATCCATGCGCGAAGCAGGGTTGGAACCTGCGACCGCAGCGGTTGTTGTTGTTGGCATGTTTAAGGGGGACTAAACAGCTAAGGTCATCAGTCCAGACCGTAGCGGTCACGCGGTTGCGGACTGAAGCGCCTTTAACCGCATGGCCACACCGGCCGGCGGCTACATTAAAGACAAGGCGTACAGCAGTAACCCAAAACCATCACTGAGCTGAAAAGAGCCATTCAGATCATCGATAGCATCGATGATGAGTCACTCCAGCGGGTCATGCAGAATTTCGCTATTCGTCTGCGCCATATCATCGGCAATGGTGGCAGGCATATCAGACATGTCAGCTAAAACTGAATAACTGCAAAGAAGTTTAAATGTTGAATAAAGTGTGTGTACGCCGTAGTTTGTAACTAATTTACGTCTTTTTCTTACATTTCAGTAATTGTCACCCTGCATATGTGCTAGGGACCTATTATTAGGAGTCACTTCATGATTTGGCGTTATCACCTCGAAAATATAATGTTAAATATCGATAGTGAATTTGTTGTTTGCTTGCGGGCACAGAAGTGCTTAACCACTTTGATAAAGTGGAGTGTCGCGCCATGAGTTGTTTCCTGCAACACTTCATGTAGAGTTGGTGGCAGTGTACAGCAAAAATGCACCATCATAATTATAGCAGTTAAGTGTCGCAGACGAAACCCTTGTAGTCAAAGAAATCTGAATGATGAAGACATCTCTCTGAAGACAACCTGGACTCGCAAGAAAAATAGAAGCCGTGGTGCTCGAAGACCGATGAATCACGGTAGAGGTGACAGCGTAAAAGTGAAAACAAGGCACAGATCAGTTTTTAATCAATTATAGGGCATTTTGAACAGCACGCAGGTTGTTCCGTGGATACCGCGATTTATCACATCCATCGAAAAACCCTTCTAAACCTGGGCTGCAGCTGAAATGTTGCAGCTCTGACAGGTAAACCCTATTAGTAATGAGATATATTGGATAAATTGTTTCGTTTACTTATATAGTAGTGCTGCGCAATGTTTTATCTTCCACAGGGCGATTGCAGTAGTCGGCACGATTATGATCTTATAGCTGACGATACGTTTCTGTTATTTCACTAAACTTAACTTTAAAGTCTAAATCGTTCTGCATTTTACACTTCATATTAATAAAAAATATCGTGCCACTTGGAGGTCTCGGCCATGAGTCGCTTCGGTGTGTCACTCGAGTCTTCAAACAAACATGACAGGAACCACGTAGCGACGCGTCTCTGTGCACTGAGCATTTGTTTCACTCTATAACGGCAAAATCTCTATCACAGGGTACGAAGCTATGCCTTGTGGAGAGGAATTCGTAGTCCACAGCAGTAAAATATCTACAGGTAACGAAATTTTGGAAAAGAGTCCTAACATTTCAAAGTCTCTGAAAAGTATCCGTTCAAGTGAAAATCATATGAAAAATAGAAATTATGACGAAAAACTTCCAGTTTCAAATGAATGCTACACTACTACACTAAAAACATCGGTGTAAACTTTGACCATAATTCCTCCACGCTCGTCATATGGGTGCTAAATGATGTTTATTCAGTGTCCAAGTAGTATGCCAACAACTGCTTATCTGTTCTTTCCTGCGTAACTACTGTCCTAGTTTTCTTAGTAGACTTATCAACATAGGAAACCATCGTCACTATGATGACACTATGCCCACTAACCGTATATTTACACTGGCACTGTCGACAAACAGACTGTTAAGAACTGCTTCGCAAGACCGTATGTCGGTATTACCTGCAATAAATCCAAAGACGTCTCAGTGTATACTGAGTAGATTAAAATCTCCTTCATCTAATATTGCATGATTGTAGTACTTACACGTTACTTGAGTGCATACTTTCATTGAATGCCTCTCCAATTCTCCAGCAGCTGCGGTGGATCAGATGGTGGGTAAAAACATCCAGCGACTGAGATCATTTTGGCCGGTTACTCGCGTCCAAATTACTTTGCAGTCTGACTAAGCGTCGTTCTCAATAGATACAATATTTCAGTCCACTTCTATGAACAGTCCCCTTCATACAGCATCTAATCTGTATTTTACATTTATGTCCAGGATTCGATAAATATTTTGCAGCTTTCTACTTTGAAATTGAGTCAGCTCTCGGTTTAGAGCATAGTTTGTGTGTGATACTGTTCTTGGACGGCAGTAAATTGAGGAACAATGCTACGAATATTTCAGCCACTTACTGTTAAAATTTTTCAGTCGAAGTGTCTTTTCTTTGTACTGCGTTTTACTGCACTACCTGTGCATCAATTGGTCAGTTTTCATAAGAAAACCTTGAACTATTGTATAGCCGAAAATACCCTCGCAAGTACGCCACAAGCCCTCTGCAATCCTGAGTAGCTGCTTCCTCTGTTTAGTATACCCTTGACCTGTCTACTGGTGTTCTACAAGTCCCTGCCCCATAACGAAGGTCCATAAATCTGCAGCCAAAACCATTACAGAATCGACTTGGCCTCTGGGTGAGACCGTCCACTCGATTCCAAACCAAAGGACACTGCTCAGTTCTGGGTAAGATACTCCAAATTGTGAGTTCTGCTTTCACCTTGCGAGCGAGTTGTCAGTGTTCACCACTTCTGCCAGACACTCATACGAAATGAGGATGGCCTTAGAACCCAAGGGAATGGCGTCATTGGTACCAACATGGGCCTCAACTAGCAGATGTCTGTACCTTGCAAAACCGTTGATCAAAACTTCCCGGTTTAGACTGGATGTTACACTACTCCTTTAGAGTCTTTCAAATTTTTCACATATACTTACTTCCTTTTCCTACATGAATAATGAAAAACATTTTTCTTCATTGCGAGTTGCAGTTACAAAGTTGTTCCAATCACTTGATCATTTCACTGTTTCCCAGAAGAAGGACCGTTGCCCACGATGTATTAAGGTATCCACTATCTCTTAAGTTCCTAGCGTGTATTGTCCTCCTCCTCATAAGAGTAACTTTCCCGGCACCCATGATGCCTTCACTTACGACGTTATTCCCGCAGTTTCTTGGTTCGACAATGGTACTAAAAATAATGCGAGGCGGAAAAAACTAGCTGATGCAGGGCGTCGGTAACGCTATTCCATTTGTAACTCAGTTACGATATAAATGTTGCAACCAAGTTTGGGCGAGTGATTCTGTCATTAAACGTCCATACTTTTCAAAGCAGACCATTCACTAGACACTAAATTGGCGTTTTATTCCTAGAGAACAACTGTAAAGCAGGCTCGAAAAATATGAGAGGACATACACAAAATATGAAAATGTAGCTCTTCTTCCAACAGGTCCTGGAACTAAACAGGTTAGTGAGTAATGCTTGGCATGACATATTGTTTCTGAGTAACCTTTAAAGATCACAGTCCTCAAAGAATAATCTTATCAATGAAAAATTAGGAGCTGAAGGAGTAGATGAGACTTTAGCAGGTGAAACAGAAGATTATGAAGTGCTGGTTGTAGATTCCTGTCTTTTTTTATCACGACCATCTCCTACTCTCGAAGCAAATACTTCGTATATATAACCTAAAGCATATGTAGTCGGTATATTCAATGAGAACAAAAAGATGGAAGCTCAAAGAAACTTATAATGTGTCAGTGTGAATTCTTTTAAGTAATTCACACCATTGTATGGGCAAACCTTTCAGTTATTAAACACATTCGTACCTTTTATAGCAGACCAATCAGTAGTTAATAAATTGGTCATTTTCTTTCTACTGAGCAACTCGACAGGGAGATTGAGTCCGGTTCCATAGCTGAGTGGTCAGTCCGCCTTTAGCCGCGGAGCAGCTCGGACTTGTTTACGTCCCGGCTGCGAACATTCACGGAAGAAGCGTTGTTTACACCGTCGTCACTCGCGTGTGTTACTGTTTTAATCAAACGCAATGGCACACAATTTCCGGAAAACCACGATACAGTTCACGTTCTGTAACGAGTATGCACGACCGAAGGCTTTCGAAACCGAACGTCTCTTGAGGGACGAAGTGCAACTCAATTACACGGAGATTATTGGAATTCATTTATCAATCGTGAGCAGCACTCTTTACGTAAAGATGATTGACGACGCAGCATGCGATAGGATCATTGAAGCCGCCAAACGAGGATTCCAGTTCCGACACTCCGATGGTCATATTGGCGAAGTTTTAGTCGCTCATTCGGGCCTGGGCGTGCGTACGATTCGAGTCTACGAGCTGCTTTTCGAGGTACCAGAATCATTGGTCACTGAATCGCTCCAGCCATATGGCAGAGTTATCAGTCATACGGCCGAAAGTTGGGCAAGTTTTAGCACGTATCCAGTGCTCAATGGTGTCCGACAGGTGCGAATTGCCCTTACGAAACATGTGCCGTCGTACATCAACATCGGCGGCTGTCGAGCTATTGTCATCTATGATGGACAGCCCCGGACATGCTCCGGGTGTGGTGGTGAAGGACATCTTCGATCTGCGCGTATGCAGAGGAGACTCGTGCAACTCCCCAGCGGAGACCTCCAGAATCCGACTACACCAACGTCACTGCCGATGACTTACGTGGCTGCGCTTCGCGGGGAGGTGACGCCGAGGTCGGAGTGCACTATCGAACCGACGCCGCAGTTGATCGAGGCGCTTTCGGACGCCACTGAAAAAGGAATGGCTCCGACCAACCTCCAACCGCAGCCATTACAGGTGGTGCAGAAAGAGGATGACAGCATCACAACAGGCATGGAAGCTGAAGTGGAACGGCCCCAGGGTGGTGTGGCGGCGGCGAGAACGCAGATGATGCAAGATTCGCCAACACCAGAGGCCGAGGTTAGGGCCCGCAAACAACGCTCGCCAAAGCGCCGCAAGAAGCGCCGACTAAACTCTGCGGAGACGCTCCCTTCTCTTCTTGGGAGCCCTGATGAGTCTAACACTATGGACCTGTTTGACTTGGAACCACAGGCTTCGGACATCGCAGACCATATGAATTCGGACAGTGAAAAGATGTCATGTTGTTCAGACGACGCATCCGCTCAGGGGCCTGCAACCCCTTCTGCGGTGGAGTCTAAAGCTGCGAAAGAACAAAAGATGTCACACATCAATGCCGCACAGGAAAATTTGGAGCACCCCAATAATATCAGCTGGTATGAGCAGGACGACGAAATCACCGATGCGGACCATTCTACTGGTGGGAACTCGCATCCGTCCGCATCTCAAGAAACCTAATGGTGTGACACGTCCGTCGGGCGACCCTCTGCGGATGTGCAAAGGGACTATCGATACGGTGAAACTTTGTCATTTTAACATCATGTGGATATGACAGCTACTCGACCCCAGGCATACAGAATAGGGACAGTGAATGTAAATACCATTAGATCGCCCGTGAAACAGCAGTTGTTTAGGGACATGATATACGCGTCGGATGTGTATATACTGATGGTGCAGGAAATTTACATTCGTGATTTCCAGGAAGTCCATGGATACATCTACACCTCGCCGCACTCGAACAACGACAGTGGAACGGCGATATTGGTCCGGGACGGGGTTCCGGTTCGTGACTTGGCTTATCTACCTTCGGCACAAGGACTGGCGATAACTGTTAATGGAATTCGCATTCTCAATGTTTATGCCCCTTCCGGCACAGACAACAGACGGGCGCGTGCGAGATATTATTCGGAAGAGATTGTGCCCTTATTTACCGGCAGATTCGATCATTTCATTATAGGTGGTGACTTCAATTGTGTTTTAGCCCAAAAAGACCAGATTCCACATTACAATACCTGTTGTGAGTTGCATGTGCTATGCCGGGATCTGGAGTTAAGCGACACCTGGGACATGATTCATAGGAACCGTGAGGGATATACTTTTTATACCAGTCACTCGGCGAGCAGACTCGATCGAATATATGTTTCGGTTGGCCTACAGGATAAGGTGGTCGACGCGGAACGATGGCCTGCGGCTTTTACTGACCATCTGGCTTACATTTGTACCATATCACTCCCTAGGCAAAGTGTGTGGAGAAGCCGCGGGACATGGAAGCTCAATTCGTCACATTTGGCGGACCCCGAATGTCGTCATAGAGTGGAGGAGGTATGGGCCACATGTCAACGCCGTCTACCAACATATACCTCCGTGCTTCAATGGTGGCTCGAGTGTACTAAGCCGGCAATAAGAAAAGCTCTCATACAGTATGGTCGGGATAAGACGAGATGGCGAAGAGACACTCTTGATTATTATTACACCATGCTTCGTCAGCTGTCATTCCAGGTGCCGTCTGCAGAACATCATGCAGAAGTTCATCGTGTCAAGGCGCAAATCCTATCGATCACGCGACGACGACTGGGTGGCATCCCAATACGGGCAAGATGTCTCGACACCATCACTGGGGAACGTACCTTGATGCACCATGTGTCGCGGGAACATAAACGTTACCGCCGGACATTGGTAACAGTGCTCCACGGTTTAGATGCCCGTCAACTGACAACACAACAGGACATTGCAAGTGAATTTTTAGAGCATTTCCGCCACCTCTATGCCGGTACACCGACGGACCGTCTGGTGGGGGAAGAGATACTGCAACATCTGCAAACGACACTGACAGAGACGGGTAAGGCAGCGCTTATGGAGCCATTCACAGAAGACGATATAAAGGTGGCACCCACAAAAGGAGCAGCCCATAAATCACCAGGGCCAGATGGGATTACGCTAGAGTTTTATCGAGAATTGGTGGACATGATGATGCCACAGTTGGTGTCGATGTACAATGAGGCGATGCGTCCGGACATGCGCCTACCGTCGGGTTTTGTGACGGGCTTTTTTCTTCCCATCCCGAAGATGGCGGGGAGTCGCAGTGTTAATCAATATCGGCCCCTCACTATGCTAAACACAGATTATAAAATCTTTGCACGACTACTAGCGTCTCGTCTCAAGCTGGCGATATCCAGGACAATATCCCCTGATCAGGCTTGCCTAGGGGTGCGAGGCAACATCTCCTCGGCGTTAAGTGAATACCGTGACGTTATCGCCCTTGCGGAAATGTGTAAAATGTGAGCAGCGATGGTATCTGTGGACTTCGATCGTGCGTTCGACAGGATGGACCATGACTTCTTGGCGTCAGTCATGAGCCGAATGGCGATTCCAACTGATTTCATCTCCATCGTTATGAGGCTAATACGAGGGGCTACATCGAAGGTGATTGTAAACGGTCGGGAAACGGGCTCGATTTCTATTAACAGCTCAGTCCGACAAGGGTGCCCACTCTCCATGATGCTGTTTGCGATAGCGCCTGAACCGCTGATGTGTGTTATGAGGCGCTCACTTACTGGGATAGCGCTTAATGAGAACTCTTTCGTTTGTCGCGCATTTGCGGACGACCTGATCCTTGTTGTCAGATCATGACATTAAGTGCGTCAGGCTGTTGAACATCTAGACTCTTACGGGACGGCGGCAGGCAGTGTCGTTAACATGACGAATTCGAAAATTATGCACATTGGACGGGGTCTGGAAGACGTACCGGGACCGTTTTAGACGGTGGAATCGCTGAGATGTCTGGGGATTACATTTACCCGTTCACTACGGCGGTCAGCGGCGGCGAGTTCTCGGCGGCTTCTGCAGAATGTTCGTCTGACGATACGCAACAACTCACTGAGAGCCTTTGACATGATCCAACGTGTGGCACACATCAACGTGCACATAGCGTCACGACTGCCCCATTTAGCGCAGATCCTACCAATACCGAAGGGTATTGCAGACCGCCTCATGGCTGGCTTTGGTTACTATGTTAGTACTGGGACGTTATTTAAGATCAAATATGATACGTTAGCGCTACAGTTCCGGAACTGTGGCCACAACCTCACAAACGTGCGAAACAAAGCTCTGGCGCTTTACATGCTAGCGATGATACGATATTGGCAACAAAGAAAGCATGCCATAACATCAGCTCTGATAGAAGTACTTGTTCCGTCTTCGTACGAACCCCCTATTGCGGTGGGCAATATTTCGCCTTCTCTTGCACACATTGCCTCATTTCTTGTTGATTACAGTTATGTTCGTCTGAAAGTACCTTCGACGAGAATACCCACGACTCGGGAGATCTACAGATCCTTGATGAATCACCATGGCCGTAACATAATGGAATTCAAATACCCATCGAGAACGTGGAACCGCATTTGGTGTGCAGTGCATACTCCATTACTGTCAACAGCAGCGAGATCGATGTGGTATATTCTTATAAACCGTAAACTTGTGACCAGGAGTCGATTACATACAATTCATATGGTCGATTCTCCTCTTTGCACAAACTGTGGACTGTTAGCAACGGAAGAACATGGTTTAGTGTGTGGCGCAGCGCGGGACGTCTGGATGCTGACGCGTCGAATACTGGCCTTCCTTCGGCGCACTAACTACACAGAAATCACATCGGATGTACTTTTTCTACCGGACAAGACCTTTTTTCCCAAACAAGAGACATATGCGGTCAATTGGATCGCTGGACATGCGACGAAATATTTGTATTCGTACGATATTAAGTCCGTGATGGATTATTGGATGTATTTACAAGAACAACACGAGCTCTTACGGAGTCATACGAAATAAAGGACTTACTTTCCCAATTTTTTAGGAAGTGTTTTTCACAATCCGCCCGACAGCTGGGGTGTCCCAGAAATGAGAAGACTCCTGCAGCAAAACTACTAGCGACAATACTGCGCGGTTCAGTTATATTGGCATATAGCACACTGAGAAGAAAACTGGCCCCTACCTGTTGGCGCCAGTTATGACTGGATGATGTTAAAGTGAAATAAAAGAAAACACACACACACGACGATGGTAAACACCGAAACCGCCTCAGGTAATGGTCCTTCGAATGGTCGACGCAGGAGACATACATACCGCCCACACTGGCAGAAATGATCAAGATTATATGGCTTTCTGCCAGGTTTATGATGCAACACCGCGTGCTGCAGGGATTGTGATGCAGATGATAACTTCATTTTCACTCCCGCCCGTGACTAGAATTGTCATTTACTTTATTCCTGTAAAAAAAAAATGAGGGCGGTCTTTGCGTTGATTTTATGGTTTCCAAATTGTTTTTGCTGTCTCGATACTTTTCTTATCCCTAGGACAGCACAATTGTACGAATAAAGATTGTTTGTCTACCCTGCCTTCCTGTTCCCAAAAAAAAAAAAAAAAAAAAGAAGTGGTCGTGTTGTTGGACCATAAAGCGGAGGAACCGCGTTTTTATTTTTATTTTATTTTTTTCTTACAACATAAAAAAAGAAAAAAAATCGTGTAGCGCAGTCGGTAGCGTATTGACATGGGAATATCTCCCCGGTACAATTTTTTTTCCTCGTTTAATTTAAAAAAAATAAAAAATAAAAAAAATAAAAATAAAAAAACAAAAATGTGGTCAGGGCATCACATTGCCATACAAGGGGCACGGGTTCGATTCCCGGCAGGATCGGAGATTTTATCCAGTCGGGGTCTGGGTGTTGTGTTGTCTTCATCATCATTTCATCCTCATCGACACGCAAGTTGACAAATTGGTGTCAACTAAAAATAATTACAACAGGCGACAGCTCTACCTGATGGAGGGCCTTAGCCAGACGCACATTTACATTTACTAGGACGATGGGAAAATATGAGAGGGTGATACAACAAATACGAAAAGGCGTCTCTTCCTCCATAAGGTTCTAGATCTAAGTAAGTTATGGAGTTTTACATGACAACACATCTTCAGTTTTTGTCAAACTTTTAAGGAACCCAATCTTTAAAGAGCAATATTATGTATAAAAAATCAAGAGCTGAAGAAGCAGATGACACTTTTGCAGGTAAAGTAGATCATGAACATCCGGTTGAAGATTCTTGTTAATTCTTATCAGGACGATCTCCTTCATTCAATGTAAATACTTCGCATGTACACTGCCGGAAAAAATTAGTACACCTTAAAAAATTAGTACACCTTTAAACACAACGTCGGGTATGATACGATACATGCCATCTGAGGGACAGTAGATGTACTGAGAATGGTGTCAACGTCGTCCGCCAACACATAGCTTAATACAGCTACCACAGTACCGTCAGTGTCTACCTGTTAATAAGGAATTCTCACAACCAAAAGGTTCGGTATGGTACAAATGTGTGAAGAAAGCAAGCAACCCTGCCATGGAGACCCACTCGCGCTTACCACAGCCAACTTGGCGATTTTGGAAGACGTTGAATTGTGGCCTTCCGAGTAGCGGGATAGTTATTTGGGGCTTTGCCACACAAGTGGAACAAGCTGTGTTAGTTGTGCAACGCTGCTAATGTCAGTGGTCATATGAAAATTCTCGCACCCACAGACGAGGTTCTGGACACCCATGCAGCACAGACGGCCACCAGGATTGTAGTATTGTAAGGGCAGCACTGGGAGATCGTACAGTTACTGGAGCACAGATAAGAGTGCTTGAGAGCACAGACGTGTCAACACGAACTATTGCGAACCGGTTATTAGCACTGGGACTACCAAAACTCACACCGCAAGCCCATCTTCTATTCACGCTACAATATGGATGAGCACGACTCTACTGATGCCGTCAGAGGATCACTTGGAAGATGGAATGGCGTGATGTGGTATTCAACAACGAAAGCAGGTTCTGCTTGCACGCAAGCGATAGTCGTTCGCGCATACGACTCAGAGCTGGCGAGCACTGTCTCATAGAGCGCAGTCTTCAAATACACAATAAGCACACTCTAGGAACTATGGTATGGGGTGCGATAATAGATGTTGTAGCCTCAACAGGCGGCAATGAAGGCGCTGACTCTGGCATCCAGTCGATAATGCAGATAGTGAATAATGTCCTGACATACGTTGTGCCACTGCTGCTCGACCTGTTCACGTAGTACTGTAAGAGCTCTCGTTCATATTTCTTGTTTCTGTAAGGAATGTTAAACAGCGCTCGGTACATACAAAATGTTGACTGACCCGTTCTTTTGCTGTTCTTGCAACAGGAGGATAATGCTCGCCCACAAAGAGACTGTGAAATTCAGTGTGCTCTCCGAGACATGCAGCAACTTTCCTGAAAACACGATCTTCAGTCTACAGTCGAACACGTGTGGGAGACCATAGGAACAGAAGTGACTCGTGCAACTCGTCAACCAACAGCTCTTGCAGTACTACGTGAACAGGTGGAGCAGCAGTGGCACAACGTATCACAGGACATTATTCACCATCTGTACGATCGACTAGATACCAGTGTCCGCGCCTTCATTGCCACCCGTTGAGGCTACACCATGTGCTAATATGAGTGTTCCAGCATGGGTCAATACACGGTACCTAAGAGCCCATTGTGTTATTGATATGTAAATGTAATCATTTCATGTGTTCCATATGCGCTGTTGCAATAATAAATCTTGAGTTAATTGGAAACCTCAAAAAGGATGTAGTAATTATTATCCGGCTGTGTATTACCTAAAGCCTTTGTAGTTGCTTTTTCATTGAGAATGAAAAGGGGATAGCCCAAAGAAACTTATAAGATATCAGTGAAAGTGCTTTCAAGTAACCTCATGAAAAGCGAAATTTAATAAGACGAAAACATTCCGAAGTAAATGAACTTGAGGCAGATGTGACTCTTCTCCATAGTTTGCTGGAAGATATGAAGATAATGTCAACACAAAAAAAGAGATGATAAAAATAGGTACTTTAAAGTTAAGGTAGCGAACTTCTGGAATAGCATACCCTATAATTTCCTCCACTTCTCAGTGACATCTATGCGAATAGCTGTCGAGTGGCCCTACAATAGAAAGTGGCTTCTTGCAGTGGTCGAGGAAATAGAAGTTAAAGCACCTTAACTGAATGTAATACTGATTATGAGTATTTAGTGATTGCAGTATCAATACTAAAATGAAATAGGAAAGCGTTATACAAATCATGGACAAAGGTATCCACTGATATAGTGTGGAGTTGCCCGATAGGGCTATATTTCACTGCTCATTTCGTTGCTTGTCATGGTATAGGTGCTTCGAAATCTAGAGTATTTCTCATCACAGTTTCAAATAACTTTGTGTAAGACGCACATATCTTGAATGATAACATCAGCTTTGTATGGGAGCAACAGAATGGCGTATTTAAAGTTTTTAATTTAGATGTTAACACACCTAATGTGCATTCCATTGACTTTCACCCTCTTGTCGATCTCCTGTTAAATATTCATGTTTCGTCTATTAACTCAATCTGCGACGAAAGTAACATTACATTTATGCGAAGGCGGAACGCCTCATAAAAATGAAACTTTCTACATTTCACCGGGATATGGAGCTGGATCTAGTAAATTAAGGTGTCCTTGTTGTGAAGTTCGACGGAAGTTACTGCCCTGAAAAGCCTGTCCATTTCTGTTGCGCTCATATTCAATAATGTCCGCAATTAGAAACAAGTCGTCTGCGTCTGTGACGCCGAACAAAACCGGAAAGGAAGTCCTCTGCAGTTCACAAAGGAAGATCTCAAACATGGTGGTGCTGTTTGGGCGGCAGCCTGCCTGGGAAACCGATTGAACACGTCGGACTGCGCAGCCAGTTTTGTGCAGGTGTCTCCTGGAGAACGTATGTGGCTGCCCTCAGGCTTCGCGCACTTGTCGAAGTAGCCAGAAGTTGTTTCCATCCCGAAACAAACTTGCTAAAACTGTCGAATAGGGGAAACTTGTATGTGAAATTGCAAACAGAAAGGCAATCTTCGATATGTCATGCGAAGAATACGATGAGCGTGATGTGAAGAGAAGAAGATGGGAGAAATCACAAATATGATGTGTGAGGAGAATATGACTGAAAATGAAAGGTACGAATTCAGTAAATAATTTATTTATTTATTACATAACAACAAATTGTTTTTGGTGCCGGCCGCGGTGGCCGAGCGGTTCTAGGCGTTGCAGTCCGGAACCGCGTGACTGCTACGGTCGCAGGTTCGAATCCTGCCTCGGGCATGGATGTGTGTGATGTCCTTAGGCTAGTTAGGTTTAAGTAGTTCTAAGTTCTAGGGGACTGATGACCTCAGAAGTTAAGTTCCATAGTGTTCAGAGCCGTTTGAACCATTAATTTGTTATAGGTGAAATAGGGGAGAACACTGAATCAATGTAGACTAAAAAATAATGTAGATTAATTCTCATGGAAGCAATAAGAGTTATGTTATCTAGATGTTATACACAGGGTGGTGAGAAACACTTCTTAAAACTTTGAAGGATGTTACAGTGTAGGTTGTGCTGAGACGCAAATGTTAAGGCAGAAGCTCGATAAGTTCGGCCGTTTACGATTTAATTGGCACCGATGTTAGCCAATCAGTACGTTGCATGAACAAATTCAGGCTGCATGCCAGATGCAATTAACGAACGTACAGGTAATTATCAGTAATCACAAAGCTGTGCAGCAACTACAACTACGCGTGTTACAAGTAATATTAAGAAAAGTGATATTTTTGCAGAGGAAGAGTGACAGGACACAAACTGCAGAGTATATCAATATTCAGTAACAAATATTCATTGATGACAGAATCTTGGGGCACAAATGCCAACAATTCTAAACCATTCTTCAATATGCCTTAGACAAGTACCTTGCGAGCAAGGTCTTAAGGGATGGTAAAGAACCGCAGCGGTTTAAGAACCGTATTAGAGGAACGCTCTGTAAACGAAGAGGGTTTCATCTCAGATTCAAGAGATTTGAAAAGCTATCTGACACGCAAAAACTGAACGAAGTGAAAATGAGCATAAGGACAGAAATGAGAGAAGCGTTCAATGACTTCGAAAGTAGAAGTTTGTCGGCGGATGTGAGCAAAAACAAAGAAGTTTCGATCTTACGTAAAACGCGTAAGCGGCTCGAAATGTTCCTTCCATTCTCTCGATGTCCATACTGTTACCGATACGGAAAATATAAAGGAAAAAGGCCAAAATACTGAATTCGGTCTTCTGGAATTGTTTCAGCACGTAAGATGGTAACATAGGGCCTCCTTTCAATCGTCGATTGAATATATAAATGCCATATATTGAAATAACCAATGGCGGAATAGAAAAGCAAATACAATCACTTAGTAGTAGAATGGCATCAGGACGAGATGAGATACCTATTAGATTCTACAGGGATTATCCGAAAGAAATTGCTCACCTTCCAGCAGCAGTTTATCGTATATCATGGGAGCCACGAATGGCAGATAGTGACAGGAAAAAAGCACACATCTTACACGTTTTCAAGAAGAGCCGCAGGACAGACGCACACAATTATAGACCTATACCGTTGACGATAATCTGTTGTAGAGTTATGGAACGTGTTTTATGCTCAAGAATTATGACAAAGAAAGAAAATGCCCTCTATAAACATCAACATCGGTTCCGCTAACAAGATCCTGCGAAACACAGCTCGCTCTGTTCCTCTATAAGGTTCATCGCGCTCGGTTTGATGCCATGTTCCTTGAGTTCAAGAAGGCATTTGACAACTTCCTACACTGCCGTTCAGTGAAAAATACGAGCTTACTGAGTGTCGGACCAGATTTGCTATTGGACTGAAGACTTCTATGGAGACAGAACTCAACACGTCACTGTTGTTGTTATTCTTTGTTAAACTCCTCCTTCCCTCCGAACGCATTAAATTTTCAGATATTCCAAACGCCTCGTCTCCAACAACGACATGCAGCATCGGTACTGCATTATTTGATATGGAGTTTTACTCCGGTATTTGTAACTTTTTACTGATGAGATTATCGTGCAAAGTTGATTGCTTTAAAGTATGATCTTATCTTGGAACTCTTCCATTTGGTCCGTGTTTGCATAGAAAACAGTAATATCAGAAAATTGAGTCCGCCTTGATGCAAGACATCTTGTTTGTTGTTTATTTCTTTATTCTCCCAAACTAGTTTCGGCGAATAATATCACCATCATCAGTGGGATTTTTAATCTTATTTATTGTATGTTACAGCACGTTTTAAGCAATTGTTGTCGCTGTTTGCGACATACTTTCTGGGCGCTTTTTTGTTACCGTTTTGTTACTTAGCGAACTAACGAATACTAAAAGGTGAACTTTGTATGTTAGCAACATATACTTAGGGTGGATGTAGTGTTGTGGAAACCAGTTATTTTGTTGTGTACTGGGCTGTTACTTAGCTATTCGTGTACTCACGTTCGCTGGATGGTATATAGCTGCTTTTATACACAGAAAAACAAAACTTTCGCACTTTGTCTCTTTTGCAGAATATTACGTCATGTTGCTGTTCGCGTGTGTCGCGAGAGGTGTATCGCATGTGGCGGAAAGGCTATGAAAACTGTAGCGCGTATTACGACGACTTCTGTTCATTATTTATGTCTATGTGTGTGATGGGGAAGTGGTTCTTTTGCGTGTGTGTGCTCTCTGTTCTGTGTCCTTGGTCAGTTCTCTCAGAGCGTTAAAGAGTATGTTGTTGCACAGTGTTGTGTTTTCATTTATTACGTTTTTCCCTAAGACTATAGCCTTTTGTAAGTAGTAATTTTCTTCTATTGTTAGTTGTCGGTATAGAGTGTTGCTGTTTCTCAGAGCGTGTAGATTGTTTTCGATATTAGTGGGGTTATGGTTTTTGTTCAGTAGATGTTCTACGAAAGTTGAATGTGTGCTGTCACTCTTTAGAGCTCTCATGTGCTCTGTGCACCTCGTTCGGAGGTTTCTGCTTGTTTGTGTTAGGTATTGGGCCTGACAGGAGTTGCAAGTGAGTCTGCATATTCCAGCATTGCTGAATTTGTCTGAAGTATTTCTGACTGGTCTTAGTCTTTTTTGAACTGTATTGTTTGTTCTGAATGTTACTGGGATCCCTTGCTTTTTCAAGATGTTCCCTATTCTATGGGATATTTTGTTATTGTATGTTAGTGTGTACCGTCTCTATCATTTTGTTGAAGTGGTGTGGTCTGCTGTGTTGTCTGTGTGTCTGTATGTTTCCGTTTTAACTTGTCGTTGAGTTTGTTTATGATGTCCGTTTTGTAGACCTTTTCAACAGCAATTTGTTTGATTATATTTAGTTCCTGCGTATAGTTTCCTGGTTTAAGAGGTGTTCTTTTTATCCTGTGGAGCATGTGTGTGAAACTAGCATATTTATGCACTGTCGGGTGGTTGGATGAGCTGTGGATAACAGTGCTTGTGGACGTGGGTTTTCTGTAGATGGAGAATTCATGTTGGTGGTTGTTTCTTGTGATTGTAAGATCCAAGAAGTTTAGTTTCTTGTTGTTTTCTATTTCCATTGTGAAGTGGATTTGTGTGTGTACTGTGATGATGTTACTGTATAGCTCTTCTATCCTGTTATGTGTTTCATCTACAAGACAGATTATGTTACCCACATATCGGTACCACTTGATTATTTTGTACTCTCCTTGTTTTACATTGTTATTGAATATTGTGTTCTCTATATGGTCCAAGAAAATGTCGGCTAAGGTTCCACTGATGGGGGACCCATGGGAAGCCCCTCGTGTTGTAAGTAGAAGTTGTTGTTGAGAGTGAAGTAGTTTTGTTTTGTGATTAACCGAAGAATGGATTTCATTTATTTGTACATTTGAGAATTACTTGCCTTTTAGCTGTTGTTCTATAATTTTTATAGTTTCTTCTGTGGATATGTTTGTGTACATGGATGTTACGTCAAAAGATACCAGTTTTGCTGTTGGGGGGATGTTGACATTCCTAATTTTCTTTATTATGTCCCCTACGTTTTAGAGGCTTCTGTTATTTGTGTATGTGTATGTTCTCTGTAGGAATGTGTGCATGTGTCGCTCTAGTAAGTAACATGGGGCATTTCTGAGGTCAACCACTGGCCTGATTGGGATGAGGGATTTGTGGACCTTTGGTAGGCTTGTTAAGAGTGGAGCTTTATGGTTCTTTTGTGTCATTCTTTTTCTATGGTTCTGTGTCAAGATGTGTGTGTTGTTTTTTAAGAGAGTCTTCTTTGGTATCTTTACGTTGGGTTACAGGTTAGGTTGCTTATTTCATCCTCTGCCAGAAAGTTTTCTGTTTTCTCAATGTATTCAGCCTCTGTTATTAAGACTAGAGCATTGCCTTTGTCTGCCTTGATGATGAGAGCATTGTGTTGTTTTAGTGTTCTGTGTATCTGTTTATGGTTTTCTTATCAGATGTTTTTTTATCTGTGTTTATGGATGGTTTGTTCTTTCTGATGATTTGTTTCATTTCCTTTGTCACTAGTTCTCTTGTTAGGCCTGGGTTAAAGTCTCGAGTGTTAGTTTTTTCATGTTGTCCTATGATGTATTCTGTCTCCGTAACAAGATTTTCTATGGTCTTATGTGTTATGTGGGTGTTCAAATTGTATTTTGGGCCTTTCTCAAGTAGCTGTTGTCCCTCTTTTGTGAGTGTTATGTCAGTAAAATTAATAAATCGTTCATGGAATGTGTGTTGTGTGTGCGTCTCGGTTTTAGAGCAGTTTTTGTTCATGAGTTCATTTAACTTCTGTTCTTGTTTCTGCCATTTATTTTGCATTATTGACTGTGAGTGGTGACTTATTGTTTCTATTGTGTCATACAGTACTGAGGAGCTTGAGATTTTGTTTGCTAATCTAGGTATAATTTGTATAAGCTGACATCCAGTTCTTGTTTTTTTGAGTTTAGGGAGCAAATTTCATATTTCATCCAAGCTCTTTCAGCTGTTCGTTTAGCACGCTGTTCTGCAGGTGACATGTTGTTTACATTAACTTTAATATAATTAGGAATGATGTTGCTGGCTGAGCAAACTTTGTTGTACTTGAGGTTCAAGTTTGTTTGATGTAGCTGCACTGTCATTTTTTTAAGTTTGTTGAAAAGCTTTACTGGAAATGCCTGGCATGGCGTAGAAACACAGCGTGCTGATACCTGACCAGTTTCAGGTATCGGTACTAGCAGAACTTTAATAGCATAGTACAAATATTAAAATTTAGCATACAACATTAAAATAATATGCAAATCATTATTTATGTTCACCTTATTTCAGACAACCATTTTTGTATTGCTAATATACACTCCTAGAAATTGAAATAAGAACACCGTGAATTCATTGTCCCAGGAAGGGGAAACTTTATTGACACATTCCTGGGGTCAGATACATCACATGATCACACTGACAGAACCACAGGCACATAGACACAGGCAACAGAGCATGCACAATGTCGGCACTAGTACAGTGTATATCCACCTTTCGCAGCAATGCAGGCTGCTATTCTCCCATGGAGACGATCGTAGAGATGCTGGATGTAGTCCTGTGGAGCGGCTTGCCATGCCATTTCCACCTGGCTTCTCAGTTGGACCAGCGTTCGTGCTGGACGTGCAGACCGCGCGAGACGACGCTTCATCCAGTCCCAAACATGCTCAATGGGGGACAGATCCGGAGATCTTGCTGGCCAGGGTAGTTGACTTACACCTTCTAGAGCACGTTGGGTGGCACGGGATGCATGCAGACGTGCATTGTCCTGTTGGAACAGCAAGTTCCCTTGCCGGTCTAGGAATGGTAGAACGATGGGTTCGATGACGGTTTGGATGTACCGTGCACTATTCAGTGTCCCCTCGACGATCACCAGTGGTGTACGGCCAGTGTAGGAGATCGCTCCCCACACCATGATGCCGGGTGTTGGCCCTGTGCGCCTCGGTCGTATGCAGTCCTGATAGTGGCGCTCACCTGCACGGCGCCAAACACGCATACGACCATCATTGGCACCAAGGCAGAAGCGACTCTCATCGCTGAAGACGACACGTCTCCATTCGTCCCTCCATTCACGCCTGTCGCGACACCACTGGAGGCGGGCTGCACAATGTTGGGGCGTGAGCGGAAGACGGCCTAACGGTGTGCGGGACCGTAGCCCAGCTTCATGGAGACGGTTGCGAATGGTCCTCGCCGATACCCCAGGAGCAACAGTGTCCCTAATTTGCTGGGAAGTGGCGGTGCGGTCCCCTACGGCACTGCGTAGGATCCTACGGTCTTGGCGTGCATCCGTGCGTCGCTGCGGTCCGGTCCCAGGTCGACGGGCACGTGCACCTTCCGCCGACCACTGGCGACAACATCGATGTACTGTGGAGACCTCACGCCCCACGTGTTGAGCACTTCGGCGGTACGTCCACCCGGCCTCCCGCATGCCCAATATACGCCCTCGCTCAAAGTTCGTCAACTGCACATACGGTTCACGTCCACGCTGTCGCGGCATGCTACCAGTGTTAAAGACTGCGATGGAGCTCCGTATGCCACGCAAACTGGCTGACACTGACGGCGGCGGTGCACAAATGCTGCGCAACTAGCGCCATTCGACGGCCAACACCGCGGTTCCTGGTGTGTCCGCTGTGCTGTGCGTGTGATCATTGCTTGTACAGCCCTCTCGCGGTGTCCGGAGCAAGTATGGTGGGTCTGACACACCGGTGTCAATGTGTTCTTTTTTCCATTTCCAGGAGTGTATTCATTTTCAATTCGTTCGAATTCCTAACATTGAAACTGAAAAGCCAGGGGAGAAAGGGATTATAGTTCAATGATTTTTGCCACAAGTTTGGTGTTTAAATGCCATTAATTCTTTACAATTTGACATTTTACTTTTTGTGTGACCATTATTAGTTCGCGTCACACGCCGTTGACGCTATTATTTACCATAGTAATTTGCAAAAGCTAATACTTTTTTTGTTTCATAAACGAGGTAAGTAAATTGTGACTACCATTGTTTTACCCACTTACCCTTCAGTTTTTTCAAATGTTATTGAAAACACAATATAATTTTAGTGTTTCGTACTCATCTCAAAGTAGTCACAAATTTATCCTCTGGAATTATAAAAATGGTTCTAACGGCTCTGAGCACTATGGGACTTAACATGTGAGGTCGTCAATCCCCTAGAACTTAGAACTACTTAAACATAACTAACCTAAGTACATCACACACATCTATGCCCGAGGCTGGATTCGAACCTGTGACGGTAGCAGTCGCGCGCTTCCGGACTGAAGCGTCTAAAACCACTCGGCCACTCGGCCGGCCAGGAATTATACACTCCTGGAAATTGAAATAAGAACACCGTGAATTCATTGTCCCAGGAAGGGGAAACTTTATTGACACATTCCTGGGGTCAGATACACCACATGCTCACACTGACAGAACCACAGGCACATAGACACAGGCAACAGAGCATGCACAATGTCGGCACTAGTACAGTGTATATCCACCTTTCGCAGCAATGCAGGCTGCTATTCTCCCATGGAGACGATCGTAGAGATGCTAGATGTAGTCCTGTGGAACGGCTTGCCATGCCATTTCCACCTGGCGCCTCAGTTGGACCAGCGTTCGTGCTGGACGTGCAGACCGCGTGAGACGACGCTTCATCCAGTCCCAAACATGCTCCATGGGGGACAGATCCGGAGATCTTGCTGGCCAGGGTAGTTGACTTACACCTTCTAGAGCACGTTGGGTGGCACGGGATACATGCGGACGTGCAGTGTCCTGTTGGAACAGCAAGTTCCCTTGCCGGTCTAGGAATGGTAGAACGATGGGTTCGATGACGGTTTGGATGTACCGTGCACTATTCAGTGTCCCCTCGACGATCACCAGTGGTGTACGGCCAGTGTAGGAGATCGCTCGCCACACCACGATGCCGGGTGTTGGCCCTGTGTGCCTCGGTCGTATGCAGTCCTGATTGTGGCGCTCACCTGCACGGCGCCAAACACGCATACGACCACCATTGGCACCAAGGCAGAAGCGACTCTCATCGCTGAAGACGACACGTCTCTATTCGTCCCTCCATTCACGCCTGTCGCGACACCACTGGAGGCGGGCTGCACGATGTTGGGGCGTGAGCGGAAGACGGCCTAACGGTGTGCGGGACCGTAGCCCAGCTTCATGGAGACGGTTGCGAATGGTCCTCGCCGATACCCCAGGAGCCACAGTGTCCCTAATTTGCTGGGAAGTGGCGGTGCGGTCCCCTACGGCACTGCGTAGGATCCTACGGTCTTGGCGTGCATCCGTGCGTCGCTGCGGTCCGGTCCCAGGTCGACGGGCACGTGCACCTTCCGCCGACCACTGGCGACAACATCGATGTACTGTGGAGACCTCACGCCCCACGTGTTGAGCAATTCGGCGATACGTCCACCCGGCCTCCCGCATGCCCACTATACGCCCTCGCTCAAAGTCCGTCAACTGCACATACGGTTCACGTCCACGCTGTCGCGGCATGCTACCAGTGTTAAAGACTGCGATGGAGCTCCGTATGCCACGGCAAACTGGCTGACACTGACGGCGGCGGTGCACAAATGCTGCGCAGCTAGCGCCATTCGACGGCCAACACCGCGGTTCCTGGTGTGTCCACTGTGCCGTGCGTGTGATCATTGCTTGTACAGCCCTCTCGCAGTGTCCCGAGCAAGTATGGTGGGTCTGACACACCGGTGTCAATGTGTTCTTTTTTCCAATTCCAGGAGTGTAGGAGCTCGCATACGATTATTAGTACTTACGCACAACAGAATATCTTACTGTTTCCAAAAGTTCATCAAACAATAGCACTGACGTTCCTGTATAGTTAAAGAAATCATGAAAATAAATGTTAAATAATCATTTTGTTTGCCGCTCGAGAGGTAGAGGATGAATCCTTCGCCTTTGCATTTCCTATTTCACAATAAATAAATATTTATATGAACTTCTACATCTCACTCGGGTGATCGATCCCAGCTGACTGCTAAAGATAGCTGCCTAAACTGGCTGCTCAACATTTCGGCTGCTGCAACCAAGCTGCGTAGTGGGTTACAGCCTTTATATTCTTACGTGTTTAACATCGACACCATCGACACGTTTTGACAGGTTCCGAATTGCATAGAGACTGTATTATTTTTTCCCATTTGGTTGCAGATGGCTTAGGAATGTAATGAGTTTGTAGTTCCCGCCATAAAAAATTGTGATGTTTCATGTACAGTTGACCGAACTAAATAAGAAAGTAGAATGAATAACCTTTGAATAAACAATCAGCAGCATAGTATCAGCAACAGAACGAAACTGCAAACCATTTATTTTGCACTTTATACTTTCAGCGACGAATAATTTTTACTCATGCATGCTTTTAGGAAAGGAATGAAAGAAATGAATGTTTAACAAGCATACATTATTATCTAATTAACCTACCTGGTGTCGTTAATAATATCTCTTCCTCTTGTCTGTAGAAATAGGCTGCCCTAAATTCGTTACTATTCTCTGAAAGTTACCCTTTAGTTTCTATAACACAACGTAAAACACTTATGAGACATTTTAAAAGTTCTGGAAACGTTCGAGATACATGTTCAATCCTTTCATTACGTGGGAACGTGCCGTATTTCTTCCATTTTTTCAACCTTAATGTACGTACCTGATATTTTCTTCGTTCCCCAACATTTACGAGTTGCAAAAGATCTAGTGGCTCACTATCTTCGTCTGATGTTTGATCCATTCGCAGCGTAACCACCCACTTCTCTCAGACAGCTCCAAGTCAATCTACATCGCTCTGGCCCCGCTTGTGCGTAACTACCTCGCCGCCGGCAGGCTGCTACTCCACCCCTGTGTGCAATGGGCCTAAGGGAGCGTTTGTTCTCCACGACAACGTTCCACCTCACTCATTATGCATATGACAGTAGCACATACTGCGTCTTTGACCTACTAAATTTTGCCTCCGCTCACTCCCCCTCCCAGTTTTGCCTTTCCTGACATGCCACTAGGTGACTTTTTCCTCTTTCCGAGAATGAAGAAGTTGTTGCATAGCTGGCATTTCCTGTGAGGGTAAGAAGTGATTTTCGCCGTAGAACGTTTCCTGAGCTTCCAAAATACAGACTTGAATAATGAAGCCCTCATTCAAGTCATCCATCACTCCGAAAAATGTGTCACATGCAATTATTCAAAAGTAAGAAACGATTATCGTTCAGAGATTTACAACTGACAATAGTCTCCAAACCTTAACAGTTACATACTGCTAAATGATAGCTTTCCGTGATGGTTTGCGTCAAAGCCATTAACCTTCTGCGAGGCAAACAGGTGGTGTTACGTGAGTAACGTTATTCTAAATGCTATATGTATGCTTGCATGATCTCCAATCTGGAGCGCAAACAGGAACATGTAGAAAAATGGTTATTCATCGAGGCCTGTCAGATACGGCTAACAATAATAATGCAAATAACAACTGAATTACTCCACCAGTATTTAACAAGAGACAAATACTAGATAAACCTTCTGATAGCTCGAAACTCTGTCCTATATCGGCGTTAATTGTTCCGTAATTGACCGTTTGTGAAACTTCATAGCACCCCTGTGATACGAGAATATAGTTCATCTCATACTTTTTATCATGCTAGTAGACCGTCCATGCTGGAACAGTATACGAAAAGAAAAGTAACAGTGTACAATATTTTGTGGTAAGTGGTCATGACTGGATAAGCTCCGTCACGACCACATACGGTACTCGCCGTAACGAAGAGACTCACAGACGATGGTGATCCTCATAACTGAAAGAAATTTCGAGAAGGTACCGTTTGATTATACAAGGGCTACTTTGTTTTCAAGGTCCGATCGATTGCGAAGTTAAAACTACAGTTAGAGTCCGATAAAGCTTTGTGCAGACGTGTTGCACAGTGTTTCATGTATTCTATATGATTACGTCCCGTCACACTCTTCAGTTCCGAGTGTACAGTGAGCACATAAGGATGCTTAGAAGAATAGAGTCTCCAACCAATTGTGAAGTGCGAGCTGTCATTCGATTTTCTCATGCTGACCGATCCAACTGATTCCATGCAGCTCACATAACGTAAATGTTATGAGTGAGTGCGGTAATGGTGCAGGAACTTTAAAGTAGAACGTACAGAAGCTCATCACGCAGGCAATCAGGGAAGAAGTCAAGTTTCAAACGATGAACTTGTTCAGCGAGTGGATCAGGCGATTCGAGAAAATCGTCTACGTAGGGTAGTTCGGAACAAGCGAAGAGCAATGTTGTCATCAGGCATTGTCTTTCTTCATGAGAAAGTTCGGTCACACTCTGCAGCTGCAGCAAAGATGCTCCCGTAGCGCTTTCGATGTTCTATGTTTGTTGACCCGCCACACAGCCTATGCTTGGCTCCCTCTGATTTTCATCTCGTTGTTCACATGAAACGCTGGCTATGAGTAGAGCATTATAACACAGAAAACAACTGCAAACCACCATAAAAATGGCGGAAAGTATAAGAGTCTCTGCCCTTCATAACGAATGTATTCGAGAGTTGATAGCACGCTAAGACATCGGTCTAAGACGAAGCGGCGTCTATGTAGACAAACAGATGAAAGGTGTAGCTAAGTGTTCTAATAAAACTATGTATCATTTCCACTGTGGTTTCCATTCCGCGACCGTTTGGACCTAGAAAAACAAAAGAGCCCTCGTAAATCTAAATTCTGAAATCCCGTATAACGAAGAGACAGAAAATAGTCGTAGAAGATATTCGCGGCATAACTAAACCAGTACAGTATCGAGTCATGGTCATTACTGACAGACATGTACTAAGATTTCCCGTAGCACTGAATCACACAATAACCATGTAGTTGGAAGAGTATCCTCAATTACAATAGAAAAGCTAATTGGAGATAGTCGATCACTCCCTCAGTTTCAAGTGATACCTACAGAAGTGGGTGATCAACAGGTCCTATTTTGCCACAATTAAAGTGATTCAATGACTGATTTGAACGTAACGAGAAATCTCCCCGCATTCTGAAAGAGCATTATTTTTCCAACCAGGTATCACACCTCTAGACCTCATTATACATAAGCACATTAGACGAAGAGCTCTTCAAAGTGCTCACTAATGACCATGAGGTGGTTAAATCTCCGATTTACCAAAACCCTTTACTTTCCATGAGATATGAGCACTCCATCTTCGATAGTGGAAAGGAATGTGTTCTACTTCAGGCTCTTTGACTCCCACATTTTAGGCGGAAGTTGTACAGACAAAAATAAGAAAAGATATCCGGTAAACGTTGGCAATGAAATGCATACCTTAAGAGCGATGAACACTTCTTAATTAGAAGAGACGTGTTCATCTTAGCGAAGATGAACAAGTGACCACAGCTCATAAGTAATGCACTTCAGAACCCATGTTTTCTGAGATTTTTGCTCCGAACGGTCGTTGCTGCCACGTCCCTGAATATCTGCCATTCCTCCTGGGACACCCGGTGTGTGTATTATTGTTAGAGGTGACAACATCAATAGCAGAATTTACATGCATGCATATTTTAAAAACAGATGTATGTGTGTGTAAGCATGTATACGCTTACGCTTCACATCATCTCCTAAACCACTGGACCTATTTCTACCAAACTTACTGTCTGGAAATCATTACTGCTGGGATATGAAAAATGTACCTATCGAACGGGTGAGGGTTGAGGTGAAAAAACAATGTTGCAAATGACGCACGGTTACCCATATTTTAGTCTTCCAGTATTTGAGAATGAGAACAGTTAGAGACTTGCAACAAACTTAAGAAATCATTTTAAACCTTTTCGAAACTTCTTCTGATGATCTCAACAGAATGATGAAAGGAAAAATGTTCACCGCTTACTAAATGCATAAAACTGGCGCATGGAGCACTACGTTTTAATTTATAACTTCTTTACTACTAAATGTATTTGCGGTAAGTTTAGTAGATAGTATCCACACACAGCACTTAACACAACAGAAAATTATATCTTTGTGCGACACACAATTCAGGAGATACTGAGGAACATGAAAGGCTACCGCATCATCCAAGCCGTTTAAATTTATTACTGCATTGTTACTAACCCTATTCGCATCACTTTTCGCTGAGTTTACACGTCAACTGCTGTATGTGCCTAGAAAAATATACTGTTCTACAAGGCTAGTTTAGGAGAAATGACGTCAAATACCGAGAGCCTTTAAAACTGAAACATGCATGACTTTTTAATTCATTACTTCCTTGCTACTGACTCTAATCGCAATATTTTTCGCATGCAATATCCAAATATTCCGCTGAATGTATACAGCAAACTATGTTATTGTACGACACAAAGTTCAGGAGATATGGCGTCATAAACATTGAGATGGGTGAAAAACTGCTGCATTGTGCATTACGTTTTACTTAATTACATATTTACTACTATGTATACTAGCAACACGTTTCGAAGACAGTATCTAAATGCTCCACTGAATATACCTATAAACTGATATTATTGTCTTGCACACAGTTCAGGAAACAGATCATAAAAATTGTGCTGCGGAAAAACAAAACTGCAAGACGAAATCCATGAGAGATACAGGCGAAATATGGATACAGATACGGTTAAAAGTATGTTAAATATAGGCAAAGCCACGACTACAAAGGACGTCCTAAACCCCTGGAACGATTCCAACTAAATTTGGTAGACGTATTGATTACAATCTGGAAAGAAATACTGTGGGGATGAGAACCACGAGACTTCTATTGGGGTGAACGTGATAACGTAGGGAGAGAAGGGGCAGAAGGACAGGAGGCGAGGGCGAATGGGGAAATTGTCACAGATACAAAGGAGGAGGAAATGAGCAGAGAGATGGGGTAGGGGAAATGGACAAAGGAAGGGGAGAGGAAAATGGACATAGAGAAGCAAGAGGATGAGATATATAAAGGAAAGTCGAAGAGATGGACAGAGACAAGGGCAAGAAAAGATACGCAGAGAAAAGGGGAAGAGGAGAAGAACTCGAAGAGGGAATGGAGGAAATGGACAGAGAAATGAAAGAGGAGGAGGTGTCTAGAGAGAAGGGGGAAGAATAAATGGAAAAGAGAGCGGTGAGGAATACATTGACAAGGAGAAGGGGGAGGAGAAGATGCAATTAGACGGGAAGGGAGAGATGGACTAATAGAGGATTGGAATAAATACATGCCTGGGCAACGCCGTGTACTCAGCTAAGATATCCACTTAAGTGCCAAAGAAACTGGTGTACACATGTTTATTGAAATACAGAGATACATAAACAGGAAGAATACTGTAGTAGCACCACCGTTTAGGATAGGGAAAGTTAGTTTTGTGCAATATTCTGAGAACGCATTACAGATAGGTGCAGGCCGGATTGCAGTGAGTTACGTACACAACAGTTGCGAAGTAGAATAGAGGCCACGGGGCCGTCAAATTGCTGAAAGAGTCACGTAGCGGATTTGTATGTCGCAAATGACAGACAGAGGGGGCCCACTGGCCAACCTAGCATGTTATGAGTACTTGATGCAAAGTGGTGCATATGGCAAAACAGAGGCGCACAGCCGCTTATAATTAGGTGCGGGTTTCTAACGAGATTCATTCAAGTGTGGCAGCTCTCCTGGATGGCGGGGCGTGTAACACCACTGGCTACATGCAGCAGCAGATAGGGTGCCAGCGTTCCAGTTCATGGCGAGTCATTGGTTCGAACCTCTGAGGCAGACGTGGGGTCTGTAGCGAGCCAGTGGCGGGCCATTCCACGGCTTGCTATCGCAGGCAGTCGTCCTGGCTTTCAACACACGCCGGAGGCATCCCGAGGCGAGGGCCACAGATATGTACGCCGGATTGTGGGCGCTTGTTGTCACCACTATCACAGCCACGCCGGCAAGAAGCACGAAGCTGGCCGCTTACGGATCATACCGAGCAGCGCTGAGTTGGCAGGGATGCAGAATGCCGAGCTGACTGCCGGCATCCTGACGACGCCACAACTCCGCTGGCGTACAAGGCCGACACACAGTGTGCGCACGGGTCACTGAGGCAGCCATTCCACGCCAAGCCATTTCTCAGACAGCGAAGTGGTGTCATCAGCATTGCGGGACGTGGTGACGCAGAGCGAGGGGAACACAGCACTGTAGTTGGAAACAATAAATCACTTGGAAAGCTCGGACGAGTCTTAATAGGGTGCCTTATACCTCTTCCCGCTACATTTGGTCATCCTGATACATTCGGTGGCAGAAGTTGCCACTACAATAAGGTGCTGCGGTCAGCAACGACAATATAAGACAATAAGTGTCTGTCCCAGTTGTTTGATCGGTTACTGCCGCTACAATGGCAGGTTGTCAAGCTTTAAGTGAGTTTGAATGTGGTGTTATAGTCGGCGCTCAAGCGATGGGCCACAGCACTTCCGGGTTAGCAATCAAGTGGGGATTTTCCCACACGACCTTTTTACGAGTATACCGTGAATATCATGATTCTGGTAAAATATAAAATGTTCGACATTGCTGCGGCCGGAGAAAGATCCAGCAAAAATTGGATCGACGAAGAATGAAGAGAATCGTTCAACGTGACCGAAGTGCAACCCATCCGCAGATTGCTGCAGATTTAAATTCTGCGCCATCAACAAGTGTCAGCATGCGAACCATTCAGCAAAACATCATTGATATCGACTTTCGGAGATGAAGGCCCACTCTTGTACCCTTGATGAGTGCACTACACAAAGCCTTATGCCCCGCCTGGGCCTGTCAACACTGACACTGGACTGTTGATGACTGGAAACATGTTGCCTGGACGGACAAGTCTCGTTTCAAATCGTATTGAGTGGGTGGACGTGTGCGGGTATGGCAACAACCTCATGAATCCATGGACCCTACATGTTAGCAGGTTACTGTTCAAGCTGGTGGGGGCTCCGTAATGATGTAGGGCATATGCAGTTGTAGTAATATGATGCCCCTGATATGTCTGGATACAACTCAGGCAGTTGACACATACGCAAACATCCTGAATATGGCTCTGAGCACTCTGGGACTTAACATCTGTGGTCATCAGTCCCCTAGAACTTAGAACTACTTAAACATAACTAACCTAAGGACATCACACACATCCATGCCCGAGTCTGGATTCGAACCTGCGACCGTAGCGGTCACGCGGTTCCAGACTGAAGCGCCTAGAACCGCACGGCCATACCGGCCGGCACGCAAACATCCTGTCTCATACCTGCATACATTCATGTCCATTGTGCATTCCGATGGGGTTGGGCAACTCCAACAGGGCAATGCGACAGCCCACACGTCCAGAATTGCTACAAAGTGCCTCCAGGAACATTCTTCTGGGTTTAAACACTTCCGCTGGCCACAAAACTCCCCAGAAATGAACATTATTGAGCATATCTGGAATGCCTCGCAACGTGCTGTTCAGAAGATATCTCAACCCTCTCGTACTCTTACGGATTTATGGACAGCCCTGCAGGTTTCATGGTGTAAATTCCCTCCAGCACTACTTCAGTCCTTAGTCCAGTCTATGCAACATCATGTTGGGGCACTCCTGCGTGCTCGCCGGGGCCCTACACGATAATAGGCAGGTGTACAAGTTTTTCTGGTTATTCAGTGTATAAGATTCTCAAATTTCAGCGAAAATAATTCCTAAGCCTTTACAGAGCTCACGATTCAGAAGTGGCCACAATAACGGTATTTGCAGTCACACAAAATAATTTCGCAAGAAACTGTAACCAACTATTCGGCATGCTAAATTACGATTTATTACGCGTGCAGAAACAAACTGTAATAAAATATTGCAAGGCGAAGCATTTGTTTAAAGAATGACCAAGGTAATGTAATAACTTAGTAGTTGACTGAAGGCTACATGAGCTTGGAAGAAGCGTCAGTCGAGAAATATTTTAATTGTTACTTTTAAGAATCCATTTTTGAACTACGGCTCAAGTAGTTCATCTGAGAGAAAATCTGTAATGACAGAAGTAATGAAAATTTTATGGCCACCCGTGCTTGCAAGATCAGTGTGCTATAACACAATATCACTTAGGTGCTCCAGCAGGGGCGACGAGTTCCCTCTCAAGCATCGTCTTCCTCACAGGCGTAACGTCCAGCGGTACCGTGTTCCACGTTACCGCTAAGTCCTTAACCAGAGCATCCAAGATTAACGAAATCCCGTGTTGTTACGGACCCTGCTGATTTGGGCATCCACTTGTGTAACTGCTTCACAGATGGTATTACATATTTTATCAATACGAAAGCTAGAGTAGGTGCGGGGAGAAATGGCTCTCTCTCTGCCCTTCTATGCCATATGTACTATCATGTCGAACTGCCTTCCTCGGATTTTCGTGCATTCCACATAACGTAGCATCCTATTGGGTCTTTATTCTCTTTTCAGCGCAGTGGTTTGCCTATATAAAATGGTTAATCCAAAATACCGTTAGAGGACACTGTTACTTGTGGCAACCAGTCAAGATGTAAATTATTACCACGAGACTTCAAAAATTAGGCAAAACGTTATTAAATATGGGACACTTCTCAAGGATTGTAACCTTAAATTTATTACAGTAAGTGACATTTCGAAAGTTCTATCCGACTTAATACACTCTGAGACAACTCACTCTGTCACACAAATCACTCAGCATTCTTCGATCAGAACCAAATATTGTTACGAACAAAAGATTTTGAGAAAATTTGACATATTTTTGACCTCTAAAAGTCCTACAACCACATACTAACTCACGTCCCCATGGTGAGTAGCTCTGCATAAACTAGTTATAGAACTAATAAGTTAAAAAAAAACGTTAACAGCGGCAAGCGCTCTGAGGAAATCTCGACATCAACAGCGTAAAACCTGTTGTTTCTGTGTACTCATGACAGGACGGGAGTATCTGCGGTTGGAAATTCTCCCATTGGGTTTGTTATCTAACAGAAAGTAACATTAAATATCTATGGCATTCATAAACAGTTACTAGTGTACTTTAAATCACATGATGAACTTTTTTGTTCGAAATGTGGATTTGAAACCAATACCTACAGCCATTGCTAACCTAGAAAAACTTTCGAGCTTGGCCGAGACTGGACTACGTCAACGATAATAATTGCTGACTGCTCCCAAAAAGACGTAAAATATCGAAATTTTTTCCGTATCAGTCTAGTAGTTTTTCAGCAGTAGCTAGAAGTGGCATATTTCAACATGAAATGATACAATGTAAAGCAACCCGGTAACATGGAGTCGAATCCAGCATATATTCTATGTGTATGCCCACATGTAGCCAAGGTTGTTTCGACAACGCTGCAGGTGTTTTGCTGTAATGCTCTTACACATCCTACATACAGTCCAGATAACACCATAGTTTTTCCATATTTCTGGAACCCTGAAGGAGTTTTGGCAGTCGATTTGCTCAGACGAAAAGGTACACGCCAGGCTACCATCATGTTTCCGTAATATAACATATCCCTTGGAAAGACGACTAATACTTCATGCATTTATTTCTAGTCAGGATCGCTAATACTGTGTTTTTAAAGTTCCAATAGAATATGTTCTATGAATACTTATCTTGATTTTGGCATCAACGGTTAGGAAAATGTTCCACCGATGGTCGGTCAGCGTAGAAACTCACGTTTGCAGCCGAAGAGGTGGTGTAGCGGCAGGCACAGCAGCTTACAACTTCGACGCTGTGTAACGTCGTTGGATGACGTTTCCGAACACAGGTTACTATTCTCGACTTGTTTCTCAAAACACCCTGTTACACGCTTTGGCACTCATCTCGAAGTATGTATCAAACATTATTGGTTCCACAAGTTTGTAGGAGCTTCAGTGCGTCAAATTAGAGACTGACATAAAATCTGTCTTCTTTATTATTAATAATTTTGTGTAAAAGTATATCTTTTCACTCTTACAACAATCAAATTTTATAAACCTGCAAAGAAAAAAAATATGGAATTCGAAAAAGAGCTGTGTGTAAGGGAAAGAATATATCCAGCTTTTTCAAAAAAAAATTAAGCCATGTTTTAGAACGTAATAATATATTTCTGTTTCGTGAAAACTACATTTCCATGAAATACTGCATAAATTATATGTGAGAAAATATTCCGTATCCGGAGAATTTGACATTTTTATTGCTCTTGTATAGAAAAATGTGTAGGACACTAACTTTTATGACATTAAACTTCTTTATTGGAAGATACAATCTACGTTCTAACACGTTTCAAAATAACTTGGGAAACCGTTAAATTTTCGCAACTATTATGAGGGGTTAGTCCAGTAGGTACGAATCTCATATTTCGTAACTGAAAATTAGAACGAAAATTGTTGAAAAAACAGGTAAGATTGCAGGTTTCATTAAACTGGGGATGGTATCCCGAACTATAGTTGATATATGTATCCCAAACTCTTGATTTATTATAGTGGGCATACCTGTGAAATCATTGACCGTGTTGTCTCGCAGTAGGATAAATGTGTTAAGAATTATGATTATTACCTTCGAAACAATAGGCACTTTACTTAAATGCAATATCGTCACGTGGCATTCCCACCATCCAACACGTGGAAAGTCAAAAGAAAAATGTACATGTTATGAGGTCTATCCATGAGGCATCTTTTCAGGAGTGTAGTGTTGTGCGGAAGCGAAACGTGGAAGGCATTGGATAATTTATGTGGAGGTTCTGAATGGAATTGGAGAAAAAAATCTTAGGCGCAATTTGATTTAAATTAAAGGATCGATTTATGGGGCACAAAATGACGCATCAATAAATAGTCAGTTTAAAAATGGTGGGAAGTGTGGGGGGGAATTGTATCGGAGACCTAAATACGAATGCAGGAAGTCTTTTGAAATGGAGTAAGTTTGCAGTAGTTATTCAGAGACGAAAAATGCGTCACTAGAAGAGACTACATTGGAGAGCTGCATCAAACCGGTCTTGGAACTGAAGATTCCAACAAGAATACGTTGCACTCATTACCTCTTATATGCTTTCCCCGAAATTTAATTCTTCACTGGTGTTTAACCGGGTATAGTCGCTGACATCAGAGACTATACCTGGCTCAACATCCGAGAATAATGTGAATGAGATATCCGCCGGAAAATTCTCCGATAGCTTCTCCGAAATTGTTGAGTGAAAACTAGGACTGCACTGCGAGGTGTCGGAAATGGGCCAGGGTGACAGGCAGCACAGGCAGCTGTTGGTGTGGGAGAAAGAAGAAATGATCAGGGGAAAGGAGGGGGCAGTGGCACCGGCGCCGGCGCTCGAGGGCGTGCGCCGCGACGCTGCGCGGTGGCAGCGGTGGAGCGTCGCCGTACGGCACCAAGTGCCGGCAGTCATGCACCGCATCTCGGCACACGACGACGCCTGGCAGCAGAGCGCCTGTCGTGCCGGCAACCAGCAGCGCACGTGGATCTCGCGGGCTGTAGATATCAAGTAAGCGTTGTCACGAGAATTTTCGCTCATAATCAATTTTTTATGGGAACGTAGTATTTCATCTGTTTTTATGTTATTGTGTCTTTAAAATATTATTTATTGTGTTTTAAAAATATTATTTAACCTTTCTAACAACTGCCAAAAGTGCAACTTCGTTGAAAAGTATACTCCGATATTCAAGATAGAGCCGTATAGCAGCTTCATAAAATAGGGTGGCCGATACGTTTCGTACCTGGAAGTTAAATAAAATTCTTCTTCTGTGTGATTAATTGTCGTATACGGAACTTAAGTGACGTTCAACTGTGGTTCATTAGGGCAATTTGACTGGACAATGCGTGCAGCTGCGTTATTGGTGGTTTCTGATTTATACAATCTATTTCAAAATTATACGTTGTCATCTTCAGACGAGCTTGTGGCAGCCCTACTCAACCGAAACACTGATGAATACTAAGCAATTAAAATTTAACCACATAGAAAATCAGTAGCTTTGTTGTAAGTATAAAATATACCAGTTGTTGCGTGCAACCAATGTGAAGAACAAACATACACTAAACGAAGTTTTATACTGACCATTGAGAGCTAAATATATTGAAGAATCCATCATGTGAATTAAGTACCACATATAAAACACGATATTATGGATAATTATGTTTAGATGAGACTGTCACTGGTTTGAAACGAATGAATGATGAATACGGATCTATTTCTTATCAAAAGAAACCATCGGAGGCATGCACTACCTGTAGTCGAATTAAGTCGGGTGACGCTGAGGGAATTAGATTACAAAATGAGACACTTAAAGCAGTAAATGAGTTCTGCTATTTGGGGAGCAAAATAACTGATGATTGTAGAAGTAGGGAGAATATAAAATGTAGACTGTCAATGGCAAGGTAAGCGATTCTGAAGAAGAAAAATTTGTTAACATCGAGTATAGATTTAAGTGTCAGGAAGTCGTTTCTGAAAGTATTTGTATGGAGTGTAGCCATGTATGGAAGTGAAACATCGACGATAAATAGTTTAGACAAGAAGAGAATAGAAGCTTTCGAAATGTGGTGCTACAGAAGAATGCTGAAGATTAGATGGGTAGATCACATAACTAATGAGGAGGTGTTAAATAGGATTGGGGAGAGGAGAAGTTTGTGGCACAACTTAACCAGAAGAAGGGATCGGTTGGTAGGACATGTTCTGAGGCATCAAGGGACCACCAATTTAGTATTGGAGGGCAGCGTGGAGGGTAAAAATCGTAAAGGGAGACCAAGAGATGAATACACCAAGCAGATTCAGAAGGATGTAGGTTGCAGTAGGTACTGGGAGATGAAGAAGCTTGCGCAGGATAGAGTAGCATGGAGAGGTGCATCAAACCAGTCTCAGGACTGAAGACCACCACAACAACAACAGTCTGCCTATTAGTAATTTTCCATATTGTTCACTTATATTATTCCTTCTCGCTCGCGTTTTTAATCCAGAATTACTATCGCTAACATATTGCGTGAACTTCCTCACCACATGTAACTTTAAATAGTTTTTTCATGTACAAATAAAGAAAAATGCTAAATGTACATGCATGAAATGTTTTAATTCATCTCCGTATGTAAATCCAAAATGATGAAATACAGTAGTGAAATATTGTCAGTTTAACTTGTTAAAAATCGAAACTCAAAAAATAAAATACCTGGGACTTACAATTTTTGATTTCTCCTGGAATTTCATCATATATGCATTTGCAAGTTCACCGTTACCCTGGTTTTCACGTGGTTAGTTCGCTGGATAGGTAAGTACGACATAATAATTTTGAGAGCCTTGGGTTTTGTGATTTCTTAAATTTTATTGCAGTCTTGAAGAATCTTTCACATCCCCCACAGCTTCTAGTTAGAGACAATTGAGACATCGCCCGGGAGTGTGGTGTTCCAGTAAATGGCTAGTTATTTTATTACTGGTTACATGTGTTGATTCTCAGAACGTAGGAAAACAACACAATCATGATCGATGTAGCATAACTTACGTTCAATTCAACCACTCATATCGAAACGGTTTATCGTTTTTTCAATATGTTGTGTAAACCACTACAGTACAACATTATTGCATCGTTAACTGTAAATACCTTCAGTAACCCTCATTACATTACGATTGCTGACGGCTGCGGATGCCTTAAATCTCTTCACAGAATCTTTAATAGTGTTCCACACTGAATGGATGTGCTTTTTAATGTGTTGATACTGAAAAAAATTTTTTTCAAAAAATAATGTTTCCAGTGAGCTATAGAACTTGAATTATGAGATGAGTTATTTGCTGTCATTGATGACTGGTTAAAGGATAGCTAAATAATTATTTATGTTTTCCATTTCTTAAATTCGTGTTACAAAAAAGTGCTGATTCCACAATCGTAACGTTTGAACGGAAGCTTATAACAATTCGCAGAACCATTCTAGTTTTGAAGAAATTTGGAATTTGTTTAATTGCATATCTTATAACACATCCGCAACAAACTTTAGTATAATTGATAATTATTTCATCGTAACTGTTCATTTCCCAAGTAGACAAAGTTCCAGAAATGTTTAGTACGAAAAATGTCTTACATTTACGCTCTGTCCTTCCGTACGCTAGATTCAGGCATAATGATATTTTATTTCAACCGTTTTACATAATTTTTGTGTGACATAATAAACACAATTACTTTCTATGGAGTGAAAAGCAAACTTTCCTTAATCTCATTTACAATTATTTGTCCTGGCAACCTGAGGACAACTGATTAATATAACTACTTTCCGACGTAATTTAAGTACAGGAAAGATTTAAGTTCTAACGGAAATCATTTTTACATCACTGCAGATGTCATTTCTTGGGCTGCTGTGAGTAAAATGAAGTGATATATCGAAAACAGTTTATTATCATTTGTGGTATATGACGACCGTGATGTTGTACCGGGAGATCAAAAAGTCAGTATAAATTTGAAAACTTAATAAACCACTGAATAATGTAGATAGAGAGGTAAAAATTGACTCACATGCTTGGAATGACATGGGGTTTTATTAAAACCAAAATGCAGGATGGCGCTCCGCCCCATATTGCTAGACGTGTGAAAGATCTCTTGCTCGCGTTGTTTGGTGATGACCGTGTGCTCAGCCGCCACTTTCGTCATGCTTGGCCTCCCAAGTCCCCAGACCTCAGTCCGTGCGATTATTGGCTTTGGGGTTACCTGAAGTCGTAAGTGTATCGTGATCGACCGACATCTCTAGGGATGCTGAAAGATAACTTCCAACGCCAATGCCTCACCGTAACTCCGGACATGCTTTACAATGCTGTTCACAACATTATTCCTCGACTACAGCTATTGTTGAGGAATGATGGTGGACATATTTAGCATTTCCTGTAGGGAACTTCATCTTTGCTTTGCCTTACTTTGTTATGCTAATTATTGTTATTCTGATTAGATGAAGCGCCATCTGTCGGACATTTTTTGAACTTTTGTATTTTTAGGTTCTAATAAAACCCAATGTCATTCCAAACATGTGTGCCAATTAGTACCTCTCTATCTATATTATTCCGTGATTTATTCAGTTTTCAAATTAATACTGACTTTTTGATCACCCAGTACATTCAGTGCCACATTCTAAACCTAGTCATTCTGATCATCTCCCATTTTAAGGCAACAATTTCCCATAATTCTAGGTCATGTTCCTTTACGCGTTTGTCACATGTTTTCCTCAGAACATGGAAGTCCCACTTTATAATGAAGTACAAAAATTTCTAAGCATCTAAAGTTAAATATGTATCTCATTCCGTTTTCCTGTTAAACAAGACACAGCTACAGGAGCGCATCGTAAGGATGAATAGTATTCATGATGTCAGTCATTAGAGAATAAGTAGAATTCTTTTAGATAATATTGTAATTTCATACACCTTTTCGTTAAGACTAAGAACTTTGGACATGGACATTATTTAGCCCGTTGCAGAGACACGTGGACGAAGCAACTAGAAAGCCAAATTTTCCTGGGGCTGAGTGATTCTGGAAATTATTACCGTACTGCTAAGTTACATCAAGCTGTTACGCTAAGGACTTACATTTTACGTGCTTAGTGTCGCATTAGTCTTCATATCCGAATAAAATCCGTGTAAGTATAATATTTTACGTTTTAGCTATCACCTGCTATTGTTCTCTTTTTCTCGCGCCATTTCACCGCCGTTACTACACTTCAGACTTCATATATGTAGTTTCATATTCAGGTGGCGCAACGGCTTGAAAGGCCAACGAGTGCAGTTCAAATTTAAATTCCTAACTAATGATTCATTTTCTTTCTTCTTGGTTCGTGTCGCAAGATATTCAATGACTTCATCAGCAAGACCGTAAACGATTTGCTCCCTCCATCTTTCCAAATTTTCATGATTCAAATCGGAATTATATGTCGGAAGTAAGTTTAAAGGCTAAACATACGTATGATTACCTTTGCGTGATTAAATTCTTGCTATTTACAGGGTACCACTTACCACAGTCTTCATCATAACAGGGGCCATTTAACTTCGAATGCTGCATAAAAGGTACCTTTCAAGTTTTCACTCTGTTACGGCGTCCAAGAAAACGCATTCAGTTTGGCTCTGCTTGTTTTCTAGCGTCATACCGTACCTTCCATTAAGTTATAGTCTTGGTCTGACTTATTTCTAAGAATACAGCAGTAAGCTTATTTGCACCATCTATCATATATTCATCAGGCGGCATTTTCCGCCCACCTTCATTTCCATTTGAAGACAGTTGTAATTTTGTCTCTCAATACAGTCTGCTCCACGGTTCTGTTATTTGTTAAGAAAATCCCACTAATTTGTAACAGAAATCTCAACGCTGTTCACTTAGCATCCTTTGTGTTTCTGATGTTACTGTTCATACCTCACTGTTGTGAGTCACAACGTGTAATACACGCACATTATGCAGTGGTGGAAATTAGTATAAAGGCATGAGGTTATTTGTGGAAAAAATGTTCATTGATGTGTTTGGTTCAAATGGTTCAAATGGCTCTGAGCACTATGGGACTTAACAGCTGTGGTCATCAGTCCCCTAGAACTTAGAACTACTTAAACCTAACTAACCTAAGGACATCACACACAACCATGCCCGAGGCAGGATTCGAACCTGCGACCGTAGCAGTCGCGCGGTCCCGGACTGCGCGCCTAGAACCGCGAGACCACCGCGGCCGTCTATGTATTTGGTATTGCACGTATTTTTACTGTACAGTTACAATAAAGCAAAACCAAATACACTCCTGGAAATGGAAAAAAGAACACATTGACACCGGTGTGTCAGACCCACCATACTTGCTCCGGTCACTGCGAGAGGGCTGTACAAGCAATGATCACACGCACGGCACAGCGGACACACCAGGAACCGCGGTGTTGGCCGTCGAATGGCGCTAGCTGCGCAGCATTTGTGCACCCCCGCCGTCAGTGTCAGCCAGTTTGCCGTGGCATACGGAGCTCCATCGCAGTCTTTAACACTGGTAGCATGCCGCGACAGCGTGGACGTGAACCGTATGTGCAGTTGACGGACTTTGAGCGAGGGCGTATAGTGGGCATGGGGGAGGCCGGGTGGACGTACCGCCGAATTGCTCAACACGTGGGGTGTGAGGTCTCCACAGTACATTGATGTTGTCGCCAGTGGTCGGCGGAAGGTGCACGTGCCCGTCGACCTGGGACCGGACCGCAGCGACGCACGGATGCACGCCAAGACCGTAGGATCCTACGCAGTGCCGTAGGGGACCGCACCGCCACTTCCCAGCAAATTAGGGACACTGTTGCTCCTGGGGTATCGGCGAGGACCATTCGCAACCGTCTCCATGAAGCTGGGCTACGGTCCCGCACACCGTTAGGCCGTCTTCCGCTCACGCCCCAACATCGTGCAGCCCGCCTCCAGTGGTGTCGCGACAGGCGTGAATGGAGGGACGAATGGAGACGTGTTGTCTTCAGCGATGAGAGTCACTTCTGCCTTGGTGCCAATGATGGTCGTATGCGTGTTTGGCACCGTGCAGGTGAGCGCCACAATCAGGACTGCATACGACCGAGGCACACAGGGCCAACACCCGGCATCATGGTGTGGGGAGCGATCTCCTACACTGGCCTTACACCACTGGTGATCGTCGAGGGGACACTGAATAGTGCACGGTACATCCAAACAGTCATCGAACCCATCGTTCTACCATTCCTAGACCGGCAAGGGAACTTGCTGTTCCAACAGGACACTGCACGTCCGCATGTATCCCGTGCCACCCAACGTGCTCTAGAAGGTGTAAGTCAACTACCCTGGCCAGCAAGATCTCTGGATCTGTCCCCCATTGAGCATGTTTGGGACTGGATGAAGCGTCGTCTCACGCGGTCTGCACGTCCAGCACGAACGCTGGTCCAACTGAGGCGCTAGGTGGAAATGGCATGGCAAGCCGTTCCACAGGACTACATCCAGCATCTCTACGATCGTCTCCATGGGAGAATAGCAGCCTGCATTGCTGCGAAAGGTGGATATACACCGTACTAGCGCCGACATTGTGCATGCTCTGTTGCCTGTGTCTATGTGCCTGTGGTTCTGTCAGTGTGATCATGTGATGTATCTGACCCCAGGAATGTGTCAATAAAGTTTCCCCTTCCTGGGACAATGAATTCACGGTGTTCTTATTTCAATTTCCAGGAGTGTACATTCTCATTTCACCACTGGAATTCGGCCGAGTGCTTAAAAAAATTTAAAGTAGGCGGTTTTTCGGGTAGGAAGGGGTGGAGGTTGGTATATAAGGAGGCCCGTTAGATGATGCGCGCAGTGGTGAATGACAACAGGTTGCTACAGTTACAGGTTGGAGGTGAGCCTGCGAAAGTCGTACGGCAGTTATTCTGATAACGCCGCATGGAAAGCTTCTATCGTGCGAGGAGCAATCAGGTATTAAGGTGTTCAAAAAATGCACCTGTCTAATCCCCAGATTGCTAAGAAATTAGGCCATTCCAGTTACGTTATTGATAATTGTGTCAGACTGGATGCACAGTGTATGGGAAACATGGTAAATACGACCGGACATGAAGATAGTCAGTATAGGATACGCGTTAGATTCTGCGTAAAGCAAACGTCAACGGCCTGTGTTATTCTCAAATCGTGGCTGATCTGCAGTTATCAGTGACTTCCAGATGCGTTAGACAAATCCTGGCTCAAGACGCGAATCTGATATTCAAGATACGGCTCCATAAGCCACCGTTAAACAATGTGCATAATAAGCCACCTTTAAACAATGCGCATACGGGAGTTCGACTGAAGTTTGTGGAAGAACATACGTCAAGGACCATAGAGCGGAAGAAAGTTATTTTCAGTGATGAGAAGCTGGAACTTGATGGGACAGATGGTTTTCAGTATCATTGGCATGATCTCTACACAGAAGAACACATTCAGATAGGTAGAATCCTTAGCAATGGTAACGTTATGATCTTGACTTTGTACAAAACGCACGTTCAAAATAGTACAGATGCATCCAAAATGAAGTTCGATGATTATACAGGATTGCTGTAAATTGAATGGCTTCGTTTGTATGAGGAATTTAATGACGCTAATTTACTGTTCCAACACGATAACGCTGGGATTCACAGGTCTTCCAAGAAAAAGGCGTGGTTTCAGGATAAAAGAATTCCACTACTGAGCTAGCCATCTAGAAGTCCGGATTTAAATCCCATGGAGAATCTGTGGGGTCGTAACCCAACGTGTTTTCACAGTGGACGACAGTACCTGGACGAGCTGAAAACTACAATTCGCATGGAGTGGACCTCAGTCCTGGAAGAAGAGATCAGTGCCGTTATACAATCAATACCTCAGAGGATTTTTCACTTTTATTAAGAATAATTGAGGTCAGACTAAATACTAGGTCACTGTTGTGATCTATTTACTGTATACGTTAGGTTATTCTGACAACAGGACGTAAGTGCCTTCATATCAGTATTCAACCCTAAGGCTGTATTGTTTCTTTAAATTACTTGGTTACCAATGCAAAGAGTAAAATGAGAAAGTATTTTGTTTTGCTATGTTGTAAACTGTACGGGAAAAATGCGTGCAATACCAAATACGTAAATAAACAAGTATTTTCCACAAATAACCACTTGCCTTTATACTAATTTCCATTACTATATTCCCTCCTATTCAGGTGCGTCGGAAGATTTATTTGGAAAACTTTATTTCGTGGTCCTAAATCACTCCTCTCCATTTACACTATTTTGTTGACTTCTTTTGCTGTGAAACAAGAATTATTTACAGCTCCCCGAAGTATAAAGACTCGTATTGTTTTCAGTGTTTTGCTGTACACATTATTCAAGTCTTATTTGTAATTAATTTCAACCCTCTTATCCAACAAGGTCTCCTAAGTTCTTCTACAAGGGGAGAGTGTTGTAGCTTCGTACACCTTCCTGATTTTCGCCCGTGGGCCACCCTGTCTTAGAATTTTAATATAGTTTTTATTCCATTTTAAATGACGTAAGTCGCATTCTATTGCTGCAGTACTTCTCTGAAATCATAAACTCTCGGGTAGTATAACGTTCTTCCAAATTTGAGACATGTTCTATGGTACAATATATTCATGTGCTAGGAATAAGTGTTTGAGTTAAATTTAAAAGTGTAGCAATAGAGAGTATTCAATAGTTGTGTGCTGCATTATTACTCTGCTACCCACCTATATACAGTACGTTAAATCTAATTAAGCCGAAGTATTACCAAAACCAAGATATAAATGAAGTGTATCTGGATGTAACAACTTTTGAAAAATAACACAAATTTCTATATTCGATACCGATAAAACTGACTACACATTATAGAAATTCATTTCGTTAGCAAGTACTACATATTCCATGGTAAAAGACAGTGTTTTGTTTCACCACACAAGATACTAAACGACAGAAGCAGTATGGTTCAACTGCCCAACGTTATATAAATAGTTCTGAAACATACAGAATTTTACTCACCATAAAATTCTGTAATTCAAGATGTAACAATATATTCCAAATGGCCGTAATATGTTACACAGCACTTAAATGAGTAGAACACCAAATGTATATACAGGGTGTTACAAAAAGGTACTGCCAAACTTTCAGAAAACATTCCTCACACACAAATAAAGAATATATGTTATGTGGACATGTGTCCAGAAACGCTTAATTTCCATGTTAGAGCTCATTTTAGTTTCGTCAGTATGTACTGTACTTCCTCGATTCACCGCCAGCTGGCCCAATTGAAGGAAGGTAATGTTGACTTCGGTGCTTGTGTTGACATGCGACTCATTGCTCTACAGTACTAGCATGAAGCACATCAGTACGTAGCATCAACAGGTTAGTGTACATCACGAACATGGTTTTGCAGTCAGTGCAATGTTTAAAAATGCGGAGTTGGCAGATGCCCATTTGATGTATGGATTAGCACGGGGCAATAGCCGTGGCGCGGTACGTTTGTATCGAGACAGATTTCCAGAACGAAGGTGTCCCGACAGGAATACGTTCGAAGCAATTGATCAGCGTCTTAGGGAGCACGGAACATTCCAGCCTATGATCGCGACTGGGGAATACCTAGACCGACGAGGACACCTGCAATGAACGAGGCAATTCTTCGTGCAGTTGACGATAACCCTAATGTCAGTGTCAGAGAAGTTGCTGCTGTACAAGGTGACGTTGACGACGTCACTGTATGGAGAGTGGTACGGGAGAACCAGTTGTTCCCGTACCATGTACAGCGTGTGCAGGCACTATCTGCAGCTGATTGGCCTCCACGGGTACACTTCTCCGAATGGTTCATCCAACAATGTGTCAATCCTCATTTCAGTGCAAATGTGCTTTTTACGGACGAGGCTTCATTCCAACGTGATCAAATTGTAAATTTTCGCAATAAACATGTGTAGGCTGACGAGAATCCGCACGCAATTGTGCAATCACGTCATCAACACAGATTTTCTGTGAACGTTTGGGCAGGCATTGTTGGTGATGTCTTGATTGGGCCCCATGTTCTTCCACCTACGCTCAATGGAGCACGTTATCATCATTTCATACGGGATACTCAACCTGTGTTGCTAGAACATGTGCCTTTACAAGTACGACACAACATGTGGTTCATGCACGATGGAGCTCCTGCACATTTCAGTCGAAGTGTTCGTACGCTTCTCAACAACAGATTCGGTCACCGATGAATTGGTAGAGGCGGACCAATTGCATGGCCTCTACGCTCACCTGACCTCAACCCTCTTGACTTTCACTTATGGGGGCATTTGGAAGCTCTTGTCTACGCAACCCCGGTACCAAATGTAGAGACTCTTCGTGCTCGTATTGTGGACGGCTGTGATACAATACGCCATTCTCCAGGGCTGCATCAGCGCATCAGGGATTCCATGCGACGGAGGGTGGATGTATGTATCCTCGCTAACGGAGGACATTTTGAACATTTCCTGTAACAAAGTGTTTGAAGTCACGCTGGTACGTTCTGTTGCTATGTGTTTCCATTCCATGATTAATGTGATTTGAAGAGAAGTAATAAAATGAGCTCTAACATGGATAGTAAGCGTTTCCGGACACATGTCCACATAACATATTTTCTTTCTGTGTGTGTGAGGAATGTTTCCTGAAAGTTTGGCCGTACCTTTTTGTAACACCCTGTATACAGGGTGGTCCATTGATAGTGACCGGGCCAAATATCTCACGAAACAAGCATGAAACGAAAATACTACAAAGAACGAAACTCGTCTAGCTTGAAGGGGGAAACCGGATGGCGCTATGGTTGGCCCGCTAGATGGCCCTGCCATTGGTCAAATGGATATCAACTGCGTTTTTTTAAATAGGAACCCCCATGTTTTATTACATATTCGGGTAGTACGTAAAGAAATATGAATCTTTCAGTTCGACCACTTTTCTCGCTTTGTGATAGATGGCACTGTAACAGTCACAAACGTATAAGTACGTGGTATCACGTAACATTCCGCCAGTGCGCACGGTATTTGCTTCGTGGTACAGTACACGTGTTAAAATGGACCGTTTACCAATTGTGTAAAAGGTAGATATCGTGTTGGTGTATGGCTATTGCGATCAAAATGTCCAACGGGCGTGTGCTATGTACGCTGCTCGGTATCCTGGACAACATAATCCAAGTGTCCGGACCGTTCGCCGGATAGTTACGTTGTTTAAGGAAACAGGGAGTGTTCAGCCACATGTGAAACGTCAACCACGACCTGCAACAAATGATGATGCCCAAGTAGGTGTTTTAGCTGATGTCGCGGCTAATCCGCTCATCAGTAGCAGACAAACTGCGCGAGAATCGAGAATCTCAAAAACGTCGGTGTTGAGACTGCTACATCAACATCGATTGCACCCGTACCATAATTATATGCACCAGGAATTGCATAGCGACGACTTTTAACGTCGTGTACAGTTCTGCCACTGGGCACAAGAGGAATTACGTGACGATGACAGATTTTTTGCACGCGTTCTACACTCCTGGAAATTGAAATAAGAACACCGTGAATTCATTGTCCCAGGAAGGGGAAACTTTATTGACACATTCCTGGGGTCAGATACATCACATGATCACACTGACAGAACCACAGGCACATAGACACAGGCAACAGAGCATGCACAATGTCGGCACTAGTACAGTGTATATCCACCTTTCGCAGCAATGCAGGCTGCTATTCTCCCATGGAGACGATCGTAGAGATGCTGGATGTAGTCCTGTGGAACGGCTTGCCATGCCATTTCCACCTGGCGCCTCAGTTGGACCAGCTTTCGTGCTGGACGTGCAGACCGCGTGAGACGACGCTTCATCCAGTCCCAAACATGCTCAATGGGGGACAGATCTGGAGATCTTGCTGGCCAGGGTAGTTGACTTACACCTTCTAGAGCACGTTGGGTGGCACGGGATACATGCGGACGTGCATTGTCCTGTTGGAACAGCAAGTTCCCTTGCCGGTCTAGGAATGGTAGAACGATGGGTTCGATGACGGTTTGGATGTACCGTGCACTATTCAGTATCCCCTCGAAGATCACCAGTGGTGTACGGCCAGTGTAGGAGCCGCTCCCCACATCATGATGCCGGGTGTTGGCCCTGTGTGCCTCGGTCGTATGCAGACCTGATTGTGGCGCTCACCCGCACGTCGTCAAACACGCATACGACCATCATTGGCACCAAGGCATAAGCGACTCTAATCGCTGAAGACGACACGTCTCCATTCGTCCCTCCATTCACGCCTGTCGCGACACCACTGGAGGCGGGCTGCACGATGTTGGGGTGTGAGCGGAAGACGGCCTAACGGTGTGCGGGACCGTAGCCCAGCTTCATGGAGACGGTTGCGAATGGTCCTCGCCGATACCCCAGGAGCAACAGTTTCCCTAATTTGCTGGGAAGTGGCGGTGCGGTCCCCTACGGCACTGCGTAGGATCCTACGGTCTTGGCGTGCATCCGTGCGTCGCTGCGGTCCGGTCCCAGGTCGACGGGCACGTGCACCTTCCGCCGACCACTGGCGACAACATCGATGTACTGTGGAGACCTCACGCCCCACGTGTTGAGCATTTCGGCGGTACGCCCACCCGGCCTCCCGCATGCCCACTATACGCCCTCGCTCAAAGTCCGTCAACTGCACATACGGTTCACGTCCACGCTGTCGCAGCATGCTACCAGTGTTAAAGACTGCGATGGAGCTCCGTATGCCACGGCAAACTGGCTGACACTGACGGCGGCGGTGCACAAATGCTGCGCAGCTAGCGCCATTCGACGGCCAACACGGCGGTTCCTGGTGTGTCCGTTGTGCCGTGCGTGTGATCGTTGCTTGTACAGCCCTCTCGCAGTGTCCGGAGCAAGTATGGTGGGTCTGACACACCGGTGTCAATGTGTTCTTTTTTCCATTTCCAGGAGTGTATTTAGCGACGAAGCGTCATTTACCAATTGCGGTAACGTAAACCAGCATAATATGCGCTATTTGGCAACGGAAAATCCACGATGGCTGCAAGTGGAACATCAGCGACCTTGGCGGGTTAATGTATGGTTCGGTATTATGGGAGGAAGGATAATTAGCCCCCATTTTATCGATGGCAATCTAAATGGTGCAATGTATGCTGATTTCCGACGCAATGTTCTACCGATGTTACTACAAGATGTTTCACTTCATGACAGAATGGCGATGTACTTCCAACATGATGGATGTCCGGCACATAGCTTGCGTGCGGTTGAAGCGGTATTCAGTAGCATATTTTATGACAGGTGGTTTGGTCGTCGAAGCACCATACCATGACCCGCACGTTCACCGGATCTGACGTCCCCGGATTTCTTTCTGTGGGGAATGTTGAGGGATATTTGCTATCGTGATCCACCGACAACGCCTGACAACATGCGTCAGCGCATTGTCAAAGCATGTGCGAAAATTACGGAAGGCGAACTACTCGCTGTTGAGAGGAACGTCGTTACACGTATTGCCAAATGCACTGAGGTCGACGGACATCATTTGGAGCATTTATTGCATTCATGTGGTATTTACAGGTAATCACGCTGTAACAGCATGCGTTCTCACAAAGGTACATATATCACATTGGAACAACCGAAACAAAATGTTCGAACGTACGTACGTTCTGCATTTGAATTTAAAATACTTACCTGTTACCAACTGTTCGTCTAAAATTGTGAGCCATATGTTTGTGACTATTACAGCGCTATCTATCACAAAGCGAAAAAATTGGTCCAGCTAAACCTACCTGTTACCAACTGTTCGTCTAAAATTGTGAGCCATATGTTTGTGACAATTACAGCGCCATCTGTCACAAAGCGAAAAAAGTGGTCCAACTAAAACATTCACATTTCTATACGTACTACAAGAATATGTAATAAAATATGGGGGTTCCTATTATAAAAAACGCAGTTGATTTCCGTTTGACCTATGGCAGCGCCATCTAGCGGACCAACCATAGCGCCATCTGGTTTCCCCCATGAAGCCATACGAGTTTCGTTCTTTTTAGTTTTTGATGCTTATTTCGTGAGATATTTGGCTTCGCCAATCCCAACCATCTTTCTAAAAGTACAAAAAAGTGTAAAAAAAAAGGCGGGAAATGCTTCTAGCGGTCTCCAGTACGCATTTCTTTATGTGATTCTAAAATCAGTTACTAGACTTAAGTACCGACGAAAAACATCGTGCGTTCCTAGGTCTACTATGCTTTAGATATGAGATAGCCCCTTACATTATTGAAATTTACGTGTACTAGAAGCACACAGTACAATGTCGTCATCAAAATGACGGTTTTTCGCGTGTGTTCCACTAACATGTACTTCTCCTTCGTTTTCCCATGAAAGAACTTGAAATCTTTATCCAACTCTGCAGGCAATAGTTTTGATGATATGAAATACGACTAAATATTACATTTAATAATAAAAATTAACTTATTAATCCTTTAACGCCTAATTCTATTACTGAAACATACTTAAATTGAGTACTAAAACAACCAATTTATGACATGTTTGCACTATACGCGCTGTTAGTAAAGGAAAAAAAGGGAAATAGGAATTTAAAAGTTTAATGTCTCATTGATACAGATGATGTTACAGAGACTGGAAAGGACGTGTGTTCGTGTCACGGGATCTAGTGAAACGTGGAGGCCCTACTCTAAGTCTCTGACGATGTAGAGTGAAATGAAGTCCCAACAAGTGCAGAGGTTAACATTGTTTGTATTGGGAACTTCAACGTTACAAGGGTGACGGAGCCTCTAAGGGAAGTAGCAGGCAGATCGGGAAGGAAGGGCTGTGGGTCACGTCCAAAGTGTGCTGGAAGCTCTGCTAGAAGCGGCTGAGCGCACTTGGTGCACCCAGTGAAGCAGTGGTTAGCACACTGGACTCGCATTCGGGAGCACAACGGTTGAAATTAGCGTCCGGCCATCCTGATTTAGGTTTTCCATCATTTCCCTAAATCTCTTCAGGCAAATGCTGGAATAGTTGCTCTGAAAGAGCACGGCCGTTTTCCTTCCCCAACCTTCCCTAATCTGAGCTTGTGCTCCGTCTCTACTGACCTCGTTGTCGACTGGCCGTTAACTCTAATCTCCTCCTCTTCCTCCTCCTCCTCATCAAATGGTTCAAATGGCTCTGAGCACTATGCGACTTAACTGCTGTTGTCATCAGTCGCCTGGAACTTAGAACTAATTAAACCTAACCAACCTAAGGACATCACACACATCCATGCCCGAGGCAGGATTCGAACCTGCGACCGTAGCCGTCGCTCGGCTCCAGACTGTAGCGCCTATAACCGCACGGCCACTCCGGTCGGCTCCTCCTCATCCTCCTCCGGGTGAGCTAGGCTACAAATCGTGTTTCATGTCGGCACGATTGATACCTTCCGCGGGGGTTCAGAAACCAATCTCGGTTCCTAAAGGCAGCTGGTTGCTTTGATCAAGCATCGGGTATGGAGTGGAAGCAGAGATAGCGTTTTCCAGCGTTGTTCTCAGTAACGATAGCTGCATTGTGAATTGGAGCTGAGTAAGAGCCTTGAACCAGAAACGTAATCGATTCTGTGGCGAAGTTGGATGCAGATTTCTCGACCTCCACTATCAGGTGGAGAAATGGGTTACCACACCCTAATTAATAGGTCGGGAGTCCACTACATGCAGGAAGCTCCTGCTAGGTTAGCTGAATACGTGTTATGTGCACATGTGGGTTCTTTAGGTCAGAGGGAGCCCAGGAGAGTAGCATTTGTCATGTCAAACCGGAGGAAGGAACTGTTAACATATTATAGTCAACTGCAGAAGGGTCTGTGGAACGGTTCTAGAATTTATCCCGCTTACATAATAATGATACCGAAGTCAGCATAGCACTAATGAGAGGAAACTGGTTGAAATGAGATGACAACAATATTTAAATTATTAATTCTATCTGAAATGTGTGTAGATAAGATAAGTTGAACGCCTGTGATGAAGGCGCCTTTATAGCCGTAAAAACTACCATGATACCTAATGCAGTTAGTACAGATTCTGAATGATTCGTAGTTCGGGTAAGTACAAGTTTTAAAGTTGGTTGAAAAATGGTCATCGGATACGTTGATAGACCTCATACCGCAGGAGCAACAGTGGCGGAATATTTAAGGTAAAAGCTGTAGATGTTTGCGGGTAAATTTCTTGGCCATGCTATAGCATTAGATGGAGATTTCAAGTTACGAGATACAGGCGGGGATACTCAAGTGATTAAGGGGTTTAGTGGAGATAGGGATTCATATAACATTGTTCCGAATGTCTTATACAAAAGTTACTTTGAGCAGCTAATCAGAGAACCGAGTGATGGAAACAATGCATCCAATATCTCGATCAGCAACGAGCCCGAATTTTTCGACTCATTTAACGCAGATCAGGAAATCAGTGATCATAAGCCACTACAGCATCTTTGCATACAAATGTAAATAGCAATATAAAGTTAGGTGTAAAGATATTCCAGTTTATCAAGAGCAATAAGGACTAGATTTCAGATAATGTTGAGTATCAATGGACAAAGTTCAAGACTGTTGTACAACACGCCATACACATGTATGTGCCAAGCAAAGTTGTGATGGATGCTAAAGGTTCGTGGTGGTTATATAGTCTTGCTAGAAAGCTGTTACGATGGAAAAGAGTGCTTCACAGTAAATTTAGAGCGTAGCCGCCGGCCGATCACGTATTATCACATTTGTAGACACCGTAAGTCTCCTTTGTAGGAAACAAAATGGGTTCCGAAAACAACGATCGTGTGAAATACAGCTCGCTCTGTTCGTCCACGTGACCTAGAAAGCAGTAGATGCAGATGGCCTGGTAGAGGCCGTATTCCTTGATTTCCAGAAGAAGTTCGGTAAGGTTCCGCACTAACGCCTAATGAACGAAATACGAGCATCCAGTATGTCATAACAACTGTGTGACTGGCTTGAAAAGTTTCTAGCAAAACGAACACAACATGTTATTCTAAACGGCGTGAAGTCATCAGACGTAAAAATATCTTTGCTGATGCCACGATGGAGTATTATAAGAACACGACTTTTCACGCTGTATATGAACAGCTTAGTAGATAATGTCGGAAGTTCCATGAAGGTTTCGCAAATAAAACTGTCCTATACCGAGAGATCGCAAAGCTATAAAATTGTAGCGAAATGCAGCAAGACCTGCACACGATCACCGCTTGGTGCAGGGAGTGGCAGTTTACGCTCAACATAAACAAATGGAAAATATTGAGAATAATCGACAAAAATACCATTTATTGTATTATTACACGATTTCAGAACAACCACTTGTAGGAGTTACTTCCATAAAATATCTAGCAGTATGCGTACAGAGTGATCTGAAGTGGAAAATAAAATTAATAGCGAGAAAGGCAGATTTCAGACTGAGATTCATTGGAAGAATCTTCAGGAAGTAGCATACAAAACACTCGTTCGAACAAAACTTGAATGCTACTTGTCAGACTGGGATTCATACTAGATAAGATTGATAGAGGATATAGGAAAGACCCAAAGAAGAGCAGTACGTTTCTTACAGATTCATTTGGCAAGTGTGAAAGCGTCACGTATATGATCAACCAACTCCAGTGTGAGATGCTGGAAAAGAGGTGTTTTGCATCACGGTGCAGTATATTGTTAAGATTCCGAGAGCGTGCGTTCCTAGATGACAACAAACATATTGATTCCTTCTACGTGTATCTCGCGAAAAGTTCTTGAAGGTAAAATTAGAACGGTTGGAACTCGCACGGAGGCTTCCCGACATAGGTTCTTCTATATGTAGATGATATCTGTTCTTTCGGTCATGTCCGAAAGAACAGATACCACCAGTGACCATGAAGCTCTCTTAGAATGAAATGATAATTGAATCAAGACCGTAAGTTGTCGACAAACGTTGATATACATCAACGGGGACAGTTGAAAATATATGCCTAGAACAGGGTCAAACCTGGGATCTCCTACTTACATGTCAGACGTTCTATCCAGCAGAGCCACCGAGGGTACAGAGGATAGTGCGACTGCAGGGATTTATCCCTTGCACACTCCTCGTGAGACCCACATTCCCATCTTAATGTCCACACACTACATTCGTAGTGCCCATGCCCATTACATCCATTACTCGCGGCAGACAATCTTACCGAGTCCCATAAGAGTTCGGGCAATGCGTGTGCATCCAGCACAGAAGAAGAAGGTCTATGGGCGATTAGCCTTAACTATATGAAGATGGTATCTGTTCTTCCGGACATTCCTTGTGACCGGATCGCTCCATCTGGTCATGCTCCTGCTAATTGAAATTTCGGTTGCTGGATTAACCATGGCTATAAACCTCAGGAAGAATATTCTGGTACTTGCTTTTGACAAGGAATCCCGTCCTCTTCAGCCGACATTCCTGGAAATAGATGACTGGATTACACAGGTAAATTGGTCTCAATTCAAGTTATTCAGTGCTGCGACTGTTGATAAAGTGTTACGAAAATGTGTATGAAATAGATTTTGTGCAAAAAAAAAAAGTTTATAAATGTAAGGTTTCCCTCCCTATACAGCTGACATTAATTACAAAACCGTTTGTGTCTTAACAGTTCCCATTGAAATTCAGCATGATAAGATTAAGGAAGCTCTTTCAAACTATAGGGACGTTAAATCAATTGCAAATGAAAGATGGTCGCCTCGCTTTCTAGTGCAATGTTTCAACGGGATCCACTGTGTAGAGATGGACGTTAAGAAAAATATTCCGTGTCACACAAATTTTTTTAGGTATAAGGCACAAATTGTTTATACAGGTCACGTAGATACATGCCATATATGAAACGAAACCGTCAACTTTAGATAGGAATGTCAGCGGCGAACTGTTGTTCTTAAAAGTAATTTGGTACAGCGTCAGAGACTTACCTTAAATGATCTGTTACCAAGGAATACCCCAGGACATCTGGTTGAGGATGTTGACGCTGCGGGCCAAGCTGAGGTCCCCCTTCACGATAACAGTCAACTTCTCGTGTTAACAACAAAGGGACACCCTGTTACCACTACTCGCGAAACTGACATGCAACCGAAAAAACTATCTCTGGAGACAACTGATAGTTGTTCAGAGGACGAGCTGTCCTGTAAAACTCCCTCAGTTCGCAAGCAAAAACAGTGCGATGAGGAGGTAGAGAAATCGGAAGGCAAAATGCAAATGGAAGCTGATGCACAGAAAGATAATAAACATAAGTGAAGGGGGTGGGCCGGCCTCAGTGGCCGAGCGGTTCTAGACATTTCAGTCCGGAATCACGCTGCGGCTACAGTCCCAGGTTCGAATCCTGCCTCGGGCGTGGATGTGTGTTAGTTGGGTTAAAGTAGTTCTAAGTCTAGGGGACTGATGACCTCAGACGTTAAGTTCCATAGTGCTTAGAGCCATTTGAACCATTTCTTGAAAGGGGTGTAGTCAGTGTTAACTTTCAAGAAACATCAGGTTAAGTAACAGATTGCAAAGATCCGCAGCTATCTGTTAGTAAACAAACTCATTGAGAGGTTGCGAAACTGCTATCTCCACTTGTTTCCCTCGATCAGGAAGTAAGTGATATTAATAAAGAACAAGGAAGCGGTGGTCAAAATGAAATCAGGGTCAACACTGCAATGCGGGAGGCAGCAATAGAAATTGCGAAAGCGTCTGCTGCTGCTCCAGATGAGCCGCGAAGTAAAATAACAACGTAACTAAATGTAGCTCGTAACGAAGGGAAGGGAATATCCGGAAAGGGCAACCCAAGCCCAACGAATGACTGGAGGAAATATCTGAAAGTTCACAAGGAAATCAGTGTGCTAGCGGTACAAGAGAAACCCACAGAGGCAGAAAAAAAACGGGACAGTAACTTATTAACTGATTGAAGTGTTATTTCAAGATAAGCGTTCCGAGTAAACTGTTAATAGTTTAACTGAACCTTGAACCACAGGAAACTAAATTAGTTCATCAAAACGACTGCATAGTGACAGCGCAATGACGCAGTCTCATTCTGTCACCACTATAAACATAAATTAAATTACGTCCGGTTTGAAATTATTACCACTTAAGGAAGTTTTGTACGTATCCGCGACTGATATAGCCCTGTTACAAGAAGTTCTAATGTCGGATGTAATAATTCCCGGTTATGTCAGTCACATAAATGTGTCTTACGAAACAAGTGTTGAGACAGCTGTTTTTGTGAGGGAAGGGATTCCAGTAAGTGAGGTGGAACGACTGGAATGCGGAAGCGGAATAGGACTAAATATCTATGATGTGACTATCATCAGCTTGTATGCTGATAGCGCACGTTACTTCAAAGACTAACTTGTATACCTGTTAAGGAAAATTCCAAGACAGTTATTGCTTGGAGGTGATTCTAATTGCGTTTTAAATCGAAAAGATCAACTACCTAATTTTAATTTCTCAAGTGGACTAAAACATCTAGTTACTGATTTAGAGTTGAAGGATATATCGGAAATCAAATAACTCTCCGTTATTGAGTTCACTTATGTCACGGCATCAGCTCGTAGAAGGATTAATAGGTTATATGGTTCTGAAAATCTTGAAACTTCCGTGACCGTAGTAGAAATCTTTCCTACGTACTTTTCAGACCATTCAAGAGTCTTAGCTTGCATAGATCTAAGAAGACAGCCAATTCACCGATTCAAGAATCAGTGGAATTTGAACATTTTCTTGTTAGTAAATCCAGATTCAGAAGACCTGATTAAAGAAGCTAGGCAATATGCCTGTGTGCTTGTAGTAGATATGCCACTGCTATCGACTGGTGGATTAAAATGGCGAAGCCAAAGTTGAGGAAGGTTCTTATTCAATACAGTGCCCAGAGTGCAAGAGGAATGAAATGCACTATAGAATATTAGTGTTCCGGTTTGAGAGATCTATATGATCAGGTCACAGCAGGTTCCTCACTTCAGATAGCAGACATCAAAAAAGACAAAACCAAGACACTCAATATCAAGAGAAATAAAATGGAGTTGTTGAAAATAAAATCGAAGGCAGATTTTGTGTCAGAAGATGAAACTACTTCCTTGTATCACTTAGTGAAGCATACGAATAACGGAAGAACGACTTTTATTGACGAAATTCCAACAAAAGACGGTACGATTCTCAGAACAAAGCAGGATATCCTGGGTGAGATTTATCGCTATTATTGCGAGCTATATTCTGTACATCTACATCTACATCTATGTGATTCTCTGCTATTCACAATAAAGTGCCTGGCAGAGGGTTCAATGAACCACCTTCAAGCTGTCTCTCTACCGTTCCACTCTCGAACGGTGCGGAGAAAACACGAGCATTTAAATTTTTCTGTGCGAGCCCTGATGTACCTTATTTTATCGTGATGATCATTTCTCCCTATGTAGGTGGGTACCAACACGATGTTCAAAAAATCGGAGGAGAGAACTGGTGATTGAAATTTCATGAGAAGATCCCGCCGCAAGGGTTAAAGCCTTAGTTTTAATGATTGCCATACTTCTTCGATGTCATCCGTCAGTCACACCTGATGCGGATCCCACACCTCACAGCAATACTCCAGAATAGGGCGGACAAGCATAGTGTAAGAAGTCTCTTTGGTAGACCTGTAGCACCTTCTAAGTTTTCTGCCAATGAATCACAGTCTTTGGTTGGCTCCACCCTCTACATTATCTATGTGATCGTTCCAATTTAGGGCATCTGTAATTGTAATCCCTAAGTATTTAGTTGAATTTACAGCCCTTAGACTTGTGTGAGTTATCGCGTAATCGAAATGTTGCGGATTTCTTTTAGTACTCATGTGAATAACTTCACACTTTTCTTTACTCGGGGTAAATTGTCACTTTTCGCCCCATACAGATATCTTATCAAAATCATTTTACAATTCGGTCTGGTTATCTGATGACTTTACGAGGCGGTAAATGACAGCATCACCTGCAAAAAATCTGAGACGTCTAGAGAGATTGCCTCCTATGTCGTTAATATAGATCAGGAACAATAACACTTCCTTGGGAAACGCCGAATATTACTTCTGTTTTACACGATGACTTTCCGTCTATTACTACGAACTGTGACCTTTCTGACAGGAAATCACGAATCCAGTCGCACAACTGAAGCGATATTCCATAGGCACGCAGTTTGGTTAGAAGACGCTTGTGAGAAACGGTATCGAAAGCCTTCTGGAAATCTAAAGATATGGAATCAGTTTGACATCCCCAATCGATAGCACTCAGTACTGCAGGAGTATAAAGAGGTGAAGGAGTTTGAGAAAATCGTGTTTAATAACTCTGCTTTAGTGGCACTGTCATCAATGACTTCACCGTTGTTATCACGCAGTGAAGGTATTGATTACATCTTGCCAGTGCTGTGCTTTATGTATGACCCGAATCTCTTTGGGTTTTCTGCCAGATTTCGAGACAGAGTTTCGTTGTGAAAATTACTGAAAGCATCTCGTATTAAAGTACGCACTATATTTCAAAATTCTGCAATTCTTTCCCAGTCTTGGGGATTTTGCGTTCTATCAAATTTGACATGCTTTTTTCGCTGCTCCAGCAACAGCGATCTGACCGTTTTCCGTACCTTTGGGGATCAGCACCATCACTTATTAATTAATGTCGTATATATCTCTCAATTGCTGTCCATACTATCTCTCTGAAATCATTCCACAACTTTTCTACCCTTACATGATCTAATCGGAAGGAGTGGAGATTGTCTCTTAAAAAGGCGTTAAGAGCATTTTTATCAGATTTTTTAAGCTGGTGTACTTTACGTTTCTTTTTCATTGTTGTGGGTGTTACGGTATTCGGCCTAGGAGCAACTGATTCGTGGTCGCTAATCCCTGTATTCGTCACGATACTCACTATTTGTCCACGATCATTTGTTGCTAACAGGTCAAGTACGCTTTCGCAACCATTTACGCTTCGAGTGGACTTACGAAATAATTTTCTGAGACGGCATTCAGTACAATTCCCGATGACGTTTTATGCCTACCGCCGGCCTTACACGTATAATTTTTCCAGAATATCGAGGTTAGATTAAGGTCACCACCGACTATAAACGTATGAGTGGGGTACCTATTCGAAATGAGACTCGCGATCACAACACCTTACGCTCGAGCGCTTCCTCGCGCTGCGGCGGCTACCGGCCTCCTGCCAGACGCCACCCGCCGCCTGAATTCGGGCGCCGCCCAGGTGAACGCGGCGCGACGCTGTCAATGTATGTATCAACCGTCATTTTCGAATTTCAAGTTCTAGTTATTATCTCTCAGTCAAGGAATGCTTTTTGCATACTTGAAAATCATGAACTACGGTTAAGCGTTGTAAAATTGGTCGCAAGAGGAAAAAGGTGTAACATATGCAACATAGTATTTACTTTTGGTATAATAGACGAGTGAATGCAGAGGAGGCAGGTCCAAAGATTTGAATTGTCTGTAGAGCGAGTGCTTTTGGGAAGAATTGGCCAAAAAATAAATTCTTGTTTCAACAAAGATCGATCTGGCGTTACAATTTAACCAACATGAGACATTTGCATTCAACAGGCAAACTTCACAAGACTCGTGTAGGAGTACTGCATGCTCTAATTCAAAACAACAAAAATCAACAGTGACAATTATTGCAGTTTTGCTTGAACGTCATCAAATCGCTCATTGAACATTCCTGTGCAATACTGTTACTGGTGACGAGTTTTAATTCATTTATCGTTAACTTCCTAAGAAGAAATATAAATCTGGGCCCTACCAAAAGACGTACATTGGAGCAAAGAGTGATGTGATCATAATATTCTCCATCTGATAGCTCCAAAAGTGTGTTCTGCACTACGAATTCTTCCCCAAGAGTGTGTCATTCACAACAGAAATTTGCTGCCAACAACTGAGACACCTTTCAGTCGCAGTGTAAGAAAATCGACTGACAAAACTACATCACGTGTGCTACTGCATGATAATGCGATCTGTTCATTTGAGAAACAAAACTATCCAGGAGATTGATGGGGAAGTCATATCTCACGCACTGATCGCATACTCGTAAAATTTTACCTTTACCACTCTTGAACGATCAACCATCAAGGCAATCCATTTCTACATGAAAATGCTCCTCAAACTACGCTGATTTGCTGACATAGAACCAGTAATTTTCTCCTCTCCGTCCGAACAGGTCTTGCAAGGCCTAACGGTACCGATCAGCCGCCTTGTCAGACTACAGGGAATACTGGATGCAGATATGGAGGGGCATGTGATCAGCACACCGCCCTCGCAGCCGTATATCAGCTTACGAGACTGAAGCCACTACTTCTCAATCAAGTAGCTCCTCTGTTTGCCTCACAAGGGCTAAGTGCACTCCGCTTGCCATCAGCGCGCGGCAGACCAGATGGACACCCATCCAAGTGCTAGGCCAGCCCGACAGTGCTTAACTTCGGTGATCTGACGGAAACCGGTGTCACCACTGCGGCGAGCCCGTTGGCTAATAGATTACTACAGGCGTTGGGTTTGTAAACTTATTTAGCACTGTAAGTTTGTTTTAGATATTGTGAAAGAATATACTGTTGCTGATGAATTTCTTTTCGATGGTTACTGTTGTGTTCAATACACTAATGGAAAACGCAACTAAAATATTCACTCTACTAATACAAATTAATTTCAACTTACTACAGAAACATCACGACGGCCGTCTATCTTAAAAATAAGTAAGTGTCTATAAGACGATTGTGCCTATTTTAACAGGAATTAGTAGGATACTACCGACTTCTGACTTTGAAAATGTCTGTTTTCAGTTCATTTCCTGTATCACACTCAAGTACTATGAAAATGTGCCAGTTAATAGATAAAATTAGGTATTCACAACAAGAAAAAATATGTCGGCAGAAGACAAAAGTAGCATTATGAATTTGGCAGTACCGTAAGGTTTTCGCTCTGACACCAAGGGTACTGAAGGTAGCAAGACGAATTGTGCTCGAGAGTTGTCTTATGACTCCTTGATTAAGTTTGTATGTGCCTGCTTGTGGTTCTGTTACAAAAGGATTTTAAATCTTGCTTTCAGCGAGTCACGAAAGTCGAAAGAAAGCTGCTTGGACCTGGTAGGCAAGCACGTAACCTCGGAGGTAGCGAAGAGGTGCGGGAGTTCTGTTTACTTACTGGCCCAGTAGTCACTAGGACAGTTAAATCGCGACATAAGAGACGAAAGTAGTTTTATCTCTCATGTGGAACGACTTTCGTGGACTCAAAAGCAATAACTCATGTCCTTATATTACATCCCAGGGGAAAATCACTCTATTTTTCAATTGAAATAACTCAATAATATCAAATGAATTTAGCAGGATAGTTCTGTGCCATCAAGGAAGCACCTCGTCGGTCACAGAGTTTCCAAACATACTCTACGTTGTTGCCAAGTTTCAGTTATACTACCAGTAAGGATACCAGCTCATGTGTTCTGTGAGTGACCTCAGAAGTGACTATAGCTTGGTCCCAAACTTGTGGGTGGCAAGGGCCGGAATATCCTCATTGTATGTCAATGAGTCTTATTCGCATTTCTGTAACTAGTTTTAGGGCTAGAGTTTAATTACTTGTGATACATCGATGCACTGAGTGCATACTAAACGTGATGAATTAATAACTACGACAATTATTTGTGTTTTACTGCCTTATTTGGACCGAAGACGTGAAAGCGTATTCACCAGACGCGATTCACAACTTTGGAGCGTCTGCAGTGGTTGAGTTGGCAACGTATCTTTGCTATACAATATTGTTATTGTGATCACTGTCAATAGGACACCCGCCTGAAGACAGGCATGACCTATCTTCTTGTTGTCAGCTTTTCTGACGGATAGTCTGCCGTTGTTTGACACGTAAGCACTTAAGGTGAATTCGAATATTCCATATGGCGAAAATCTGATGTTTGTATTCTTCCAGCTCTAACATTCAAAAAACAGTTACAATAAGTGGCAGAAAAGCACCTATCAACGAACAATTAACAATGTAGTCATAATTTGTGGAATACGACAAACTCCACCTGCCATATGATAATTGTGAAAAACTTCTTTTTTCATCTGCACAGCACCGCAGAGTTAACTGAAGGGTTTGGTAGGATTACTATACGTAATTTCGCTGTGATCCTCAGAGGAGGAGCAAAACCATCTGACTTGAAATATACTTTTCCAGCAGGATTTGAACTTTTGCCCCTTTGCCTACAGTTACAGTAGCACATCCAGTGTGGTATCCAGAATGTGAGCATTCACTCATTGCTGTGGCACTGGCTAGGGCAGAAAGAAGCAAGTTTCTCACAAAGAAACAATGAGAGACACTGTAATTAACCATCTTGCAAACGTAAAATTTCCAAATCACTATCACTTATTAAACATGAATTACATGTATATCTAGTCAAATGAGTGGAAACAGACAGCCTTGTTAATCAATTAAATATCTAAGGACATATAAACAGGCTGTCAAAGGGCGTTAAAATGCCGCTACGGCGGCAGATGGAAACTTGTGCCTGACCAGGTTCGAACCCGGATTCGTGGTGTATTCTCTTTCGGACATGTCCGAAAGAACAGATACCACACCTATATGCGTATACTGGGTGTTTCAGGAGGAATAATAGATATTTTATCAGGTGGTTGTGTAGGCGAATTGGATAATAATTGCATATAAATGTGACCACTTCTTATTGAGTCTTCTTCTTCATGTGCCGTCTCCTCTAAGAAGGTTGGCTGTCATCATGGCAATTTCTGATCTTGATTTGGCTGATCTAAGGAGTTCTGACGTTGAACAGTTGAACCAATTTTTTAAATTGTCAGTCCAGGATGTCCGTCTTCTACCCCTCGTTCTCTTCCCACAAATTTTCCCTTCTAGTATTATTTGCAATATTTTGTAATTTACTCCCCTAATAACATGGCCTAAATATTGTAGCTTCCTTACTTTAGTAATTTTAATTAATTCTTTTTCCTTTCCCATTCTTCTTAGGACATCTTGATTAGTAATCCTCGACACCCAACTAATTCTAAGTATTCTTCTATATGCCCACATTTCAAAAGCTTCTGAACTGTTCATGTCCTTCTTTTTCAATGTCCACGCTTCCATTCCGTATAATAATTTTGAGAATACATAGCATCTTAGCAACCTCATTTTTGTGTTTAAACAAATGTCTCTCGAACAGAATGCATTTTTCATCTTATTAAAGATACTTCTGGCCTGTCCTATTCTCGATTTAATTTCTTCTGAGCTTTCAATCTCCTCATTTACAATTGTTCCGAGATATTTAAATTTACGTACTTGATCGACTCTTTCCCTATTGATTGTAAGATTTTCTTGTTGGTGTGTTTTAGATATCACCATGAACTTAGTCTTGCTTACGTTAAGAGTCAAGCCAAATTCTTCACTTTTTTCTGCGACTTTGTCAAGAAGTAATTGTAGATCTTTGAGGTTTCCAGCTAGTAGTGCAGTGCATCAGCAAACCTAACATTGTTAATGTTTAGCCCATTCACTTTAATGCCAGCTATTTCATCTGATAGAGCTGCCTGGATTATGTCTTCTGAATACATATTAAACAATAAGGGTGAGAGAACGCAACCTTGTCTCACACCCCTCTTTATTTCTATATCATTCGATAACTCATTTTCTACCTTCACGGTTGCGGTTTAATTGTAGTAGAGGTTATATATAATGCGGATGTCTTTCTTATCAAGTGTTTTCTTTTCTAACAATTCTATGAGATGATCATGACGAACTTTGTCAAATGCTTTATTATAATCCAGGAAGCACACATATAGTGGCTGGTTAACCTCCATACATACATTTATTGGGTACAGAGATAAAATTGTTATACGTAAACCTAACAGATTCAAAGCAAATGCAAATGAGGACGTTCAAAGTTGATTTTTGAAACTTCCCCCAACCAACTTAAATGCACTTTTGACTTCTCTTGATAACACCAGGTGTAGCTCTTCTGAAGTCGTCTCTGGGTTCTTTTATGAGGGCTGCACTTTTCATAATATCATCGATCAAATCGGCTTTTGGGTATACGTTTTCTTTATACACTTCGCCTATCAACCACCCCACGGACCAGAATCCAAGTGAATAAGGTCTGGAGACCGTGGCTGCCAAGAAATATATCCAATCTACCGCTCCATAATTGGGTAACAAAAAATATTCAAATGTGTGTGAAATCGTATGGGACTTAACTGCGAAGGTCATCAGTCCCTAAGCTTACACACTACTTAACCTAAATTATTCTAAGGACAAACACACACACCCATGCCCGAGAGAGGGCTCGAACCTCCGCTGGGACCAGCCGCACAGACCATGACTGCAGCGTCTCTGACCGCTCGGCTAATCCCGCGCGCCAATTCGGAAACGGTAAGTGTACCGTGTGTCATAGTATCAACTGGGATTTGTTGTATTCACTATTTGGATGATGTGTCTCCTGACGACTAGAATATGCAGGAGCCCCTTCATGTTCGAGGAACACACGCATTCTTGTAGCCAAAGGAACCTCTTCCAGTAATGCTGGAAGCTCATTTTCAAGGAAGTGTAGACAACGGTGTCCTCTAAGGACCAACAAATGAAACGAAAATGAATTGAATCCAACTGTGTGTACTCATTAAAAATTGGTCACGTGCTATACAGATTTTTTCTGCAATTTTTCTATACTACCAGCTCCTACACTATTTAATATTCCTCCAGAATCATACCGTATAATTATTCAGGTCTCTGTCAGCCATTGAAAGTTTTCAGTGATATGCGCACGTCATTGTCCGAACCCTCACGGAAATACAGTGTGGCTGCGAGCGAATGGAACAATGGCCGGGAGGAAACTGCATACGTGGTATGCGGCAAAGATGGGAATTTGCGTCTGACGAGACGCATGTGCAGATAGGTCCTGCAGGGAGGTTGGCCGTTGTGTTCCGATAGTTCAATGATAATCGCGTCTGCCTAGTAAGCTGGAAGTCCGGGTTCGAAAGCCGGTCGGGCACAAATTTTCATCTGTCACAGATGCTGTATCTCAACGCCCTGTGAGTGTGTTCGTCTGTCGTACGATATTTAAGATGCAATTGTTTTTTGAGGCAATACAGGTGATTTGCGAATATTTGTCGTGCCATCAATGTAACGGGACTTCAACGGCATACGTTCCTTAGTCATTGTTTTGTGATGGCGCTATCCAAAGTCATATACATGCGATTCACATTGTAGCACATATTTAGTCAAATAACGAATGGTCGGTATACAAGTAGTTACGGACAGTAGAAGCAGGATTGCAGCGAGCTAGCTACTCAACCAAGTCCAACATATAGTACCTGTGTAGTGAGTCATTTTAGCTGCATGGCTTACGGTAATATTGGTCAAGCAGTTCCCTGCAGAGGTAATGTAATACCCACACAATGATCTCTCTTGTCATACCGTATTATTAGCAGCTCGTGAATGGAGTACTATGTTCATTAAATCAGGTTACTCAAGTTGATGCCAAATAAAGACAATCGACGATGCCAGCACACTATCTTTATTTTGGTAATCAGCACTAGATTATGTGCGCCACCATTAACGTTACTGTAAGCAGTTTGACAGCATAACACCACCACATCCACTGACAACCTGTACTATTATCACCGCACACTTGTTACCCGCAGTGACTGCAAGTTTCTGATGTTTGTCAACAATATCAGAAAGTACCTCATCACTAGGAAGTTCCATTTTCACTTAGCCTCGACTGAGAGGGTCCTAAATAACAGTAAGAGGCTACCCAGCGAAGGGAAGAACACACGTATTGTCTCGAGATCTTGCAGTTTGATGTTAATGTAGTTCCTGACGGTCTGAAACTAAGAGGTTCTTTCAGCTATCGGAATACTCATTCAGGAACACCAAAGTTTAATTGCTAGAACACTCAACTACCTTAATAATACCTCATTTTGGATTGACGTTAATCTGCTGTATCCGCCCGTCTTGCTGGTCGGTGTGGCCGAGCGGTTCTAGGCGCTTCAGTCTGGAACCGCGCGACCGCTACGGTCGGAGGTTCGAATCCTGCCTCGGGCATGAACGTGTGTGATGTCCTTAGGTTAGTTAGGTTAATTAGTTCTAGGTTCTAGGGGACTGATGACCTCAGATGTTAAGTCCCATAGGGCTCAGAGCTATTTGAACCATTTTTGAACCGCCCGTCTTCTGACGACTTAATGCATAAAGTCTGAAGAGCACTCACTGTTGTGAGCCTTCCGGAGTGGCCGTGCGGTTCTAGGCGCTACAGTCTGGAACCGGGCGACCGCTACGGTCGCAGGTTCGAATCCTGCCTCGGGAATGGATGTGTGTGATGTACTTAGGTTAGTTAGGTTTAATTAGTTCTAAGTTCTAGGCGACTAATGACCTCAGATGTTAAGTCGCATAGTGCTCAGAGCCATTTAAACCATTTTTGAACTCACTGTTGTGTTGCCTGCCGCATAAGTTCTGTAGTGTTGTGGCAGCTGGCAGTCATTGCTGAATACAGACAGAGGAGGAAGTGAAGTATAAGCTTCCAAGACGTGATATTTCCTGGTTTGCTATTACTGCGTTGTTGATATCACCCCACGTTACTTTGTGAAAAGGTTCCTGTTTTCTTGAGATTCAAATAGAGTGGACCATTTCCTCACTGGTTAATATTCTGATGACTAATGACGTTATACCCATTCCGATTGCCCCATGGCACCTGTGAGTAGAGTCTCACGTTGGTTACTATAAGAACATGGAGGTAGTGATGTCTGCTCACTGCAGTCAAACCCAAGGTGATTTCTTTGTGTTTATAGCGAAGCATCTGCTGCAGTGTCCACGCTCAGCGAACATAAATAAATTGCGGCGACCATAGGCTCTACTAATCGCTGCCGCGACAACAAGAGTGCACTTACTCTGCTACCAATATTAGATCTTTCAGTTACCTTGCACTGCAAGAATAGTGAGGAGACTAAATGTAAATGGACTTCCATGCCGACGGCCGGGGTGGCCGAGCGGTTCTAGGCGCTACAGTCTGGATCTGTGCGAACGCTACGGTCGCAGGTTCGAATCCTGCCTTGGGCATGGATGTGTGTGTTGTCCTTAGGTTAGGTAGGTTTAAGTAGTTCTAAGTTCTGTGGGACTGATGACTTCAGAAGTTAAGTCCCATAGTGCTCAGAGCCATTTGAACCATATGAAGCTTGGTGTTGCTTGGTGTTGTATGCTAAAGAGCTGCGACGAAGTAAAGCTTGACTGAATATCAAATGATTGTCCACATGGGTTTTGTGCACTAGTATAATTTTATTAACCCACCCACCCACCATAAGCCTTCTCGAAGGCGCCGGGACATTGATCCTCGATAGTGTAGCATAATCATGTACCTCCCACCCTAATTTTTCTATATTCGTCCAAAATTGCTGGTATTTGTAGGCACACATGGCAGTGACCTCGTTACTCGTATCTCTGCCTACATATTCCCTATCGGGTTGAGGTCCGGTGATCGTGGAACAAACGGCAACAGCTTCATTCTCTCTTGGGCCTGAAACCAATCTTGCACTACTCTGCTCTGATGGATGGGGCTGTGACCCTGTGAATAAATTGTTATCTCGTTACTTCATATATTTATATTTAAATAACGTGTTTGTAATAAGCACGGTGTATTAGTGTTTTCCATAGCGTTTAAGAATTCAGGCTTTATCATAGATAAATGATCTAGGTTCAACAGTCCGACTACGAATGCGGTTTACCGAGTGTATCATATGATGCGAGTCGTAGTCGGACATCCACATTAAGACTGACTGGCTGAATCCAATTAGGACGATCTGGTATCGCACTGAAGCAATAGAATTCGGATAATCTGAACGTCTGCATTGCAACAATGCTGCACTCATAAATTCCTTTGGTGGAGTAACAGGTAGAAACTGTCTAAGTAGGCAATATGTCTACTAGCAGCTATGTAACGTAATTATAACCATTATTTGTGTGATGTAAATATTGAAACGAACAATACACATCTATTTCAGTGGTGGGAAGATACATTATATCGGATATGTTGATGACATTATAATAATAATAATTATAATAATAAACCCGTATGTAGGTGTTAGATCCTCCACCGCAAGCCTTCCCAGGTGGCGGATAGCCCGTATCTCGTGGTCGTGCGGTAGCGTTCTCGTTTCCCACGCCCTGGTTCCCGGGTTCGATTCCCGGCGGGGTCAGGGATTTTCTCTGCCTCGTGGTGGCTGGGTGTCGTGTGATGTCCTTAGGTTCGTTAGGTTTAAGTAGTTCTAAGTTCTAGGGGACTGATGACCTAAGATGTTAAGTCCCATAGTGCTCAGAGCCATTTGAACCAGGTGGCGGATAGAGATATGGGTGGTGCCGAGGAAATCAAATACTTGGTGTGGACCAAACACTAACACAATTCTCAACAGCTATTCAACCCACTGAACACAAAATCCAAACACGTGTTAGGCAAAATCACAGTTACTCTTTTCAGCGTCTGTTAGCTCAACGAGCTCGGCTGAAAATATTTGGTTCCAAAGGCTTCAACAACCTCTGGTCCTATCCGGTCGTGGTATCATCCAGGCCAGACCACTGAAGCACAAGCAAACATGAACTGTGCAAGTAAATTCAACTTTACCCCCGGTATTGCACAACTCGTCCATCGACTGACGGCAACTGGACTTTTGGATTCTGAGAAGTCCAGGCTAGCATAGTAGAGAATATCGGAGATCTCTGGTGAACTTCCCTTCAAGCAGAAAACACTCATTGGAACTCTAAATATCAAGACATTGATCCAAACAGAAAAACCGACAAAAAATTCTCATCCTTACTCTTCAAGAAACATGACTAACTGACAATGAAACCTTGCATAACGGAGACTATCGCATCTTAAAGAGCAAAACAGAACAAAAGGTAGAAAGGCACACCAATCTTCGGCGTGCCATTTCTCGTTCACAGATCCATCAACAACTCTGTCAAAGAAATCACACCCATCAACAATCGACTTATCACTATGCGCTTCCAGAGCGCCAATAAAAAATATACACTCATCAATGCACATACTACCACCAACATCGATAATAAGGAATAATAACGAAAGCCCGAAAATGTCGAAATATTCTGGAACAAACTCGAAAAAACCTTGAGTAAAATTCACCGTGATTACGTGAAAATCCTAATGAGAGACTTCAACGCTCAATTTTGGACAGAAAAAACCTCTAGGAAAATCATCGGTAAGAATTCAGCACACCAAAACACTAACACCAACGGCACAAGTCTGATTGACATAATCCTACAATTCAACCTCAAACTGATGTCTACACCCTTTAGTAAAACACCAGAAAAACAGAAAACATGGCGATCCCCGATCCAGCATCTTGGTCAATACCGGACCAACCACATTGCCACCTCCCACGCCCACTACAGAATCATCCACGATATTCTAGTCCGACGAGGCGCGAACATTCACTTACACCACTACCTCACATGATTTAAAGTCAAATTCTCTCCGAAGAGAGTTAACCTAAAGAATCTCTGCATCCAAAAATGCAACACATCCAACATTCAAGAAACCAATATCACAGAAGAATGGAGAAAAGAACCGAAGAACAACTGGACTGAATTCTGCATTAAAATTATTAGAAAAACTAAAGAATTAAACCCACTAAAAATAAAAGGCAAAACATTCATGGTGGGACTCCAACTACGATCAAGTAATTCGTAGTCACCGACTCGCCTTCAAAAATTATAACAGCAACAAATCGACAAGAATCTCGACATCCACAGACCGACAAACAGAACCATCAGGAAAACGAAACGCAACTAGATCACCGAGCAGCTGAAATCGGTTGAGGACAACTTCAGAAACAACAACAGCACAATTTTATATAGAACTTTCGATAACAAAATTAAAGGTTACTCACCACAAAATTTGATCTTCAAGAAACAAAATCGAAAACTTGCCCTCATCAAACAAGAAAACTGAAGAATTGGCATACTACTTTACTGAACACCTTAACTGCCCCGAACCACCCGAACGATTGCCACACACGTTCCCAAGATATACAAAGTCGATACCGATCCATCTGCACAAGAAAAAATCCAGCACCACATCAAAAACTCAAGAACGGAAAGTTGTCAGGAGGAGACGGCATCATCGCTGAACTACTTAAAAATCTTGGGCCCGATCACTACAGGAAATCACACAGATCATTCAGGAAATCTGGCGAAATGAAAAACTTCCAGATGACTGGAAATGTGCAGTGATCGACACACTCCGCAAAAAGGAGACAAATCTGATGTGAATAACTACAGAGAAATTTCCTTCCTTTCAGTCCCTTATAAAATCATCTCCGCACGCCTCTTACAACGCGAAAAGGATCAAGTCGAACCACTAATTGGCGAATACCAAGCAGAATTCAGACCACACAGAATTGGCACTGTACAAATTTTCAACCTGAAATTCACACTGAAAATACGAGCCACAAGAAATCTCCCAACCAACTGCACATTCGTCGACAGTCCATTTTTAATATACTCGAAGAAAGCGTCCCTAAAACACGACGACGCATCCAACAAACCCTAACAGACACAACTTCCAAAGACTCATTCAATGGAGCAATCTCACAACGCTTCTACATCAAGATTGACGTCCGACAGGGCGATGGCCTCTCTTCATTACTCATCAACATCGTCCTTGATAAAGTCATCAAAGAATGGAAAAAAGAAATGAGAAAGAGAAACATCTGGAGACCCATCAGGCTAGGAAGTCAACAGTATAACATCATTGTCACATGCCTAGCCTTTGCTGACGATCTTGCGGTCCTTTACGGAGATGAGCAAACAGCAATTCATCAGATCGAAGTCATCAAAGAATGTGCCTAGAAAGTTGGACTACAAACTTCTTTCTCAAAAACCGAAAACATGGCTACAAACCACATCAAAACAAAAACTTTCACCACAAAATACGGCACAATGAACAAGGTCCACTACATTGATGTGAAATCATTGAACCCATAGGTACAGAAAGAACAGCACAAAAAAAACACGCGAAATCAAAATGCGGAAAGCATATGGAAAAATCGTGGGCATCTACACCCAGAAATACATGAAAATCAAAAAATTCGTCACAGCACCACTGTTATCACACCTGAAACACTCTACGCCAATGAAACCCTAAGCCCTGTGAGGTAACGGGCGAGTTGTGGCGCCCTGGAAGTTCGGAGTTGGCGTGGCCGAGCTGGGGTCTCTCGGCGGGTCGCGGCCGGGCAGCAGCCACGTGAAGCCGTACAACTGCTGGACCACGCGGCTGCGAATTCCATGGTGACGCTGTGTCAATGAAAGAGAGTGCCAAAGATAGTGGACTTTGTGAAACCATCATGGCAGACATTTCACTGTTCGTATAGAAATTAATAGTAGCCAGATTAATCATGATACCTCAAAAAGGAACATTTACATCACCATTATTTGCAGGACGATTCTGATGGTGTAATCAGATATTCAATATCTTTATTAATTTATATTTTAGTATCTGACTGTAAATTATACAAGTAACAGCCAGCAACGAATTTCCAAAATCTTAACGCTTCATCAAATTTCGTCGATCGACGTGTCTTTTTAAAGCTATTAGTGTAAACTTAGATTGGTGTAAATTACAGGCATGTAACTTGAATAGTACATGAGTTATTGAAGGTCAAAGTGGTCAATTACTATCGATAGCGTCAGGCCATAAGTACTCCACAGTTACACGAAAAAACGGTAGCAGAATGCTTATAAATATATTTATTCGTCTATGTCTTTGTTTATAGCCGATATCTACTATGCATGAAGAAGCTGGTTAAATATTTACTGTGTTTTAGAAAGTACAGAGACATTCGGCTACTAGCCTATCTTTTGTTCTATTCCTTTGATATATGTTAATTTAATTTGTTGATGTATCTAATAATGTGTGTTAGAGCGTGTTTATGGTCCAGCCGTAGGAGTATTTATTTAATATCAAGTTATTTAAATGTAAAAACTGTATTTCGAATGTGTTTCAATATGTTTGTGAGTGTACGTTGGCTTAGAGACATGGAGGGAGCGCTCTAGCCAAATACAGCGCTCGTTACTAAGAGAGACGTTTGGAGGTTGGGGAGCAGCATCGTTTCCGGAGAGGACACTTGGAGTTCTGAACAGGGCGGCGCGAGAGAACGACACATGATAGGGGAGGGTCCTGGACGCGATGCGCGACGGACGCACGGTCGCGGGAAAAACTTGGAATTGAGCAGTTTGCACGTGATCGCGAGAGATAGAAACATTTCGTAGTGCTGACTTCTGTACTTGTGAGATTTCCATGGCTTATGCAGTGAAGACGTGGTACGCGTTTAGAAGTGAACATCTCGCGAGCTGTGTTGTTGTTCATAACTAATTACGTGAAGTAGGAATCTATTCATTCCCCGTTATTCAACTTATATTTTATTTAATTGCTGCATCATCGACAACAATAAGTGTTTTGCAAAAATATACCACATTCTCAAAAGTACTTCTATTATCGTACTCATCATTTAAAGTCGTTCATTTATAAATTTAAATGTTACATTCATAATTCGCAATTGCCGAGTGATAGGAACCTTCGATCATCGGATTCATAATGTATACTGTAGAATCAGCAGTATTAGGCTTGTAATGCGGCAACTACGTATCCCAGCCCCTAGACAACGAAACCAGCCAAACATTTTAATATTTCAATTTTGAGTGTGAGGCTACGTAGTTGTAGGCCACCTCATTCCATCATTTTCAGTTTGAAAGTGTGGTGTCACCGCCAGACACCACACTTGCTAGGTGGTAGCCTTTAAATCGGCCGCGGTCCGTCAGTATACGTCGGACCCGCGTATCGCCACTATCAGTGATTGCAGACCGAGCGCCGCCACACGGCAGGTCTAGAGAGACTTCCTAGCACTCGCCCCAGCTGTACAGCCGACTTTGCTAGCGATGGTTCACTGACAAATTACGCTCTCATTTGCCGAGACGATAGTTAGCATAGCCTTCAGCTACGTCATTTGCTACGATCTAGCAAGGCGCCATTACCAGTTACTATTGATGCTGTAAAACAGGTACCGTCAAGAGCGATGTTCACCATTTACGGATTAAAGTTAAGTATTCCAACAGCTACGTCCTTTTTTGCTAAAGTCTAACTTCCTTGTCCTGTTCCAGACCTCACGCCAGCCTGCGTGAGCTAAAACGCGTGCCCTTCGGCTTCCTCTCATAGTGGGTTGGCTCTCTTGCCAATCCACAACAGAAAGCTCGCAACGTCATTTACAAAGGAAAACTGACAATATCAAGAAAGCAAACATTTTAATATTTCAACATTGAGTGTAAGGGTACGTAGTTGTAGGCCACCTCATTTCATCACTTTCAGTTTGAAAGCTCGCAACCTCATTTACAAAGGAAAACTGACAATATCAAGAAAGCAGAAAGAAAAATCATCCGAAAAATCCTTGGGCCAACTCACAGATGAAGGATATCGTCTAAAATCAAACACAGTATTAGAAAAATACTCCAATATCTAAACAGATTTCCGCAAACGACGACTGAAATTCGACGCTCACATCACGAGACCAGATGGCAGCCTACGAACAGAGAAAATGTTGAGGTATTTACAGACACTAAAAACTACAAGTCTGGATCAAACATGTCAAAATTGATCTAAAGAATGACAACATCACACTCACACACATCTACGATCGAAAAGTCTTCAGACATAAAATCCACCGCTGGAAAACTACCAGAAGATAAACGCCACATAGCTAGGACAGAGTGGAAAGAATAACGTCGCACTAAAACCAGCGAGATGATGAAAGAATTCTGGAAGAACAAGATAAATAATTTGCTTCATGTGATCCCATATGGGTCTACATAATGCAAATAACTAATAATAATAATAATAGTACTACTACTACTAGTAGTAGTAGTAGCAGAAAATTCAGAAAATAAAAATGACCATGCAGGTGCCATGCAACGTATTATGAAAGAAGATTCAAAGTAACGTCTAATGAAGCAGAACGCAGAATAGACGGCAATGAGGAAAAATCCTCAAGCATTGAATACGATAAGTTAATCACGTGGAGCGCTTCAACTACGTCGAATGTGGTCTTTAGTTAACGATAACAGAGGCTTGCTACCAGTGAATAGAAGAACTGTAATAACAAAGCAAGCATTTATAGCCAAGACATTTCAACACTTAAATGCATGGAAGCGGTATTACATGAATACAATGCAAAATCAGCTGTAAGGGATTTACATCTCTATAACTCTGGGGAATCAAGCGGAGAACTTTCTGGAAACAACAGTAGTTTACAGACAAGGGACATCGACTAGGACAATATGGGTGGAAACAATGAAAAATCTGAAACCACTACGAGACGCAAAGAAAGACAAATGGAGAAAATAAACAGAAGGAAGATGCAAATAATTTGATACATCTTTATATACATCATCATGCTCATCAATGTATTTACGGACAACGTGTGAGGCTAGGGGCTACGAGGGCGAAGAAGGATCTCTACTTTCAGGACACCAGGACCAGAACAAAATGCAATAACAATATTGGGAACATTAAGAGACCACGAAACGACGGAATATAATGGCTTCTTCGATAAATTGTAGGCTATAGGAAAATAGTGAATCAGTATTTGCGAATTATGAATGAGCTTTCATGCCACTTGCAGTTTATATCTACAGTAAATAAATGTCTCCGTGAGGATACAGCAGAACAGTGCTTCGCTTCATTATATGTTCGCAAATGTTAACATACGGCTCTCCGTTGAGGTTCCTCTCAATATGACATAGGGGATCCGCTTTCCGAGCCGAGAGTTAGCCCCAAACGCCAACAGAAAAGCAACCATTTTTCTAACTTTCCATGAGGTACTTCGGACTGAAACGCTCTCCCCGTGGCCGGTACACCTACAGTATCAAAAGCGGTTATCTGTTAACAGAAGAGCTGACGAATTCAACACAACCACGTATGTAACAAAGGCGATACCAAACAAATTTAACGACAAAACAAGAAAAGCATTTTACAACCACTATTCTGCATTACAATATCGAAAAGTCACTTCTATCGAAAACAATTTCATTTACGATACTATACGCAATAAATCTATTGATATCTCACCTGAACCGGAGCATTGGTAACAGAAGAAAACATTTTGCCGTCAGCAAATATGACACTGTTCCGGTCAAAATCGATATACTCTTCTGCAAAAGCCATACGGTCGATCTTGTGATAATCCGTCAAGTGTTCCTTTATAGCAGCTCTTGGGAATAAAAGTCCATCATCTTTTAGTCTCCTTGTCACAGTTATTGCACTACCAGAAAACTGAGAAATCTCTCCCAGTTGACGGTAACTAAGGAATGGATTGGCGTGTAAATTGTCGAACATACATAGGTCGTCCTTCTCACTAGTCACACGGCGTCGCCCAGGCCCACTTTTCTGCCCGGTACGGTCTATTTCAATATTGTTTTTCCACCAACGCCTAGCCGTCCTCTTTGGTACTCCGCACTTCCCACCGGCCGCAGACGGAACGTAATTTCCGTCCTCAACCAGTGCGATAAGACGAACTCCTGTCTCTTGATCCCACTGGGCGTTCATTATGACCGGTACGTTTGTGATGTAAAGCACAGTTTATGTCCCATGTGTGGGGGGAGGGGGTGAGCTGGGAGGGAGAGGGGAGGGGGGATTATAGGCGTTCAAATGCGACGGTATCAAATGGTTCAAATGGCTCTGAGCACTATGGGACTTAACATCTGAGGTCATCAGTCCCCTAGGACTTAGAACTACTTAAACCTAACTAACCTAAGGACAGCACACAACACCCAGTCATCACGAGGCAGAGAAAATCCCTGACCCCGCCGGGAATCGAACCCGGGAACCCGGGCGTGGCGACGGTATCAGGGCCCTCATTTAAACTGAAGACAATTTATTGTTACGATGGCGAACACAAACGCACTAAATAAAAAATCACAAGATTAACTAGTTAATTAGATGTGAAACGGAAATAGTTACGATAAATTATAAATAAATAACGTTAAGATGTGAAACAAATGAAGTAATACAAATCGGATTAAAGATAACTGAAGTATTTTAAGGCGAAAGTTACGGACTGAATTTTTATCCAACCCTTGCCCTGCATATTACGTGAAATATGTAAGATGTATTAACTCCATAACATCGTTAGCAGAGAAAGTGCGCACTTGTTGTCGCGGTACACGACAATTGCGGCAACTAACGGTGCCCATTGCCACCGCGATTTGCTTATGTTGGCTGAGCGTGGATACTGCAGCAGACGCTTCGACATAAACAGAAAGAAATCACCTGGGCTCTGAGTCTGCAGCTCGTGGTCTAGGGGCAGTCCCGCTTCGAGCGCCGAGCGGGAAGGTTCTTGTTTATTTCACTTGCCGCAGCGTCGCTTGTGTGTTTTCCTTGTTAGTGTTGTTCTATATACCGAGTGAGTCGTAGCTCCTCCGCTCCGCCTTTACTGTCTGTTTGTGTTCGTCTACTTGCAGCGGCGTCGGCCGCTCCGCTATGGCTACCGTGTTTTCCACGTGTCTGCCACGAAAAAGTACTATGACCTTTACTTTCGATAAAACACGCGACACGTGCCGCCCGGGTCCCTAGAAATCCACTACTGGCTTGTCGATACAGTTCATGTGAAATCTGATCAGGTCCACACAGCTTATTTTGATGCAGACGAGTACGTTTTTTACGTGGAATTTATGGTTCAAATGGTTCAAATGGCTCTGAGCACTATGGGACTTAACAGCTATGGTCATCAGTCCCTAGAAATTAGAACTACTTAAACCTAACTAACCTAAGTACATCACACAACACCCAGTCATCACAAGGCAGAGAAAATCCCTGACCCGCCGGGAATCGAACCCGGGTACCCGGGCGCGGGAAGCGAGAACGCTACCGCATGACCACGAGCTGCGGACGGAATTTATCGATCCCCTTCACGTTGAAAGATTACAGTCACGACATAGTTCTCAAATCCCGTGCAAGTATCGCGATAATTCCGTTAGTATAGTGCCCCTCGCAGATGCTGAAATCGAATATACCAATACGCAAGTGTTCAAACTCCCACCGGAAGTTGATGACAACCTTCTGAAGGACAAAATAAAATGGTTGAAATGGCTGTGAGCACTATGGGACTTAACATCTGAGGTCATCAGTCCCCTAGAACTTAGAACTACTTAAACCTAACTAACCTAAGGACATCACACACATCCACGCCCGAGGCAGGATTCGAACCGGCGACTGTAGCAGTCGCGCGGTTCCGGACTACAGCGCCTAGAACTGCATGGCCACAGCGGCTGGCTTTCTGAATGACATATTGACTCCATATGGTAACGTGAAAAACGTCCGTCGTGAATGCTGGTCTACTCAACACGGATTACAGTGTTCTAGTGGAATTCGTTCCGTGGAAATGCATGTCAAACGCAATATTCCATCACATTTACAAGTGTGTGGTTACCGCGTCCGTGTCACGTATACTGATCAAGAGGTAACCTGCTTCCTATGTAATGAAAGTGGACACTTTCGGTCTAATGGTCCGCGGAGGGTTTTTGTATTGAAGCCCACATAAGTGTAGCGTCGCAAATTGACGGTTGCTGATCTTGTTCCTCCCTCTCTCGACGTTGGACCTACTGCTGCTTCGGATTATAATGAACAACCAGTCGGTTCTGATAATCGTGTCAATTAATTTCCTCCTTTACCTCCACGACAGGTTCAGAATCCTATTGGCCCCAGGATAGAATCTATAACGGCGACAAACAAGCGACGTCGTACTCAGGATGGTGATGGTGAGGATTTGGCTGTGCGTTCTGCGCCAACCTCCTCCGCATCGATTGTGTCCCCTGCACCTCTCGATGCTACGATATCTTTTCTTATGTGCGTGGTTCGGTGAGTGGCGAAGTAGTTATTTCCAGCATCCCTCCTGCTCGCGAAGTGGCTTCTTCTGAGCTGCTTGTGTGTGGAATCACTCCTCCGCCCCCCCCCCCCCCTTCGTCTTTGTGTCCTCCGTTACAGTCGAAGACGATGCAATGTCCTCCTGGTCCCTCGTCTTCAACCGTCGACAGTTTCCAGCTTTGCCGACTACAGCAACTCCCGGGGAGAATAAAATTACATACCAAGTATTACCTGTTGCAGTGTCAGTTCCACAGAATGCTTCCACCTTAGTGACAGTAACTGCATTACATGACCCTAGTTCTGAGGGGCGGGAAGCTGTGACTGTGTCCCCTCCCACACCTCCGTCTGCAGAACCGCCAACCCACGTAGCCGACAGAAACAGCGTATACAACCTGACCGTGCGATGGCACGTAAGAAAACTAAGAAAAAAGGTTGCGATGACGGGGGTTCTGGTCCCCCGACTCTCAGCCGTCTGCTGCGTAAGAGTCCTCCAGGTATTCTGTTGTGTGGTGACTTTAACTTTGTATTGTGTCCTGCAGATCAATTTCCCAATTTTCACTTCTCTCATGAATTGCATGAATTGGTCCGCTCCATGCGCCTAAAAGATGTCTGGATATGAAAATACCCGACGTTACTTAAATTTACTCACTTTACTGTGACTTCTAGTAGCAGGTTAGATAGGATTTACTTATCAGACTGACTGAGCGATAGTATTCTTAATGTTGAAGTCATCCCAGCTTCCTTTACGGATCACTGTGCAGTGGCCACAAATCTCAATGTTGAAAGCAACCAGTCAAATTGTTTCGCCCTCCGTGGATGTTAAACGGCGCTCATCTAGCTGAATACTCTCTCGATGGCGTGGTGCTAGTCGTGTGGGAGCGTACTCTACGGTCAATTGCGAAATACTCTTCCACCCTTTAATGGTAGACACAGCTAGCAAAACCGAGGCTCAGGCAAATTTTGATACTTTTCTGTGCTGCCAAAGTGTAAGACTTTCGGAGAACTTATGAATATTACTATTCCATCCTGAGTGAACTTTATGCTGCTTCGGATCACGCTCTTCTGCGAACTGCGGATATTAGGCGTGTAAAAGCAAAGTTGTTGACCTTGAAGAAAATACAAATGGAAGGTTTGAAAATCTGATCGAAGCCGCGTTCATTGGTGACGGAAAAAGTGACTTGCTTATATCATTGGCTTCGGCATCAGACCGTCGCCGATGGGCTTGTATTCATTCTCTCACGACAAATGATGGACGTACCGTTAATGCGCTAGCTGATATAGTGCGTATGTTACACCAGTACTATGTAGACATCTATGACATCGATGAGTCCAGTGAAACATTTTACGACCCAATTTTCAGCATCTTGGATACGACAATTACACCTGAATATAATGCAACGCTCTTAGCTGCGTTTCAGCCTGAGGAAGTTTACAAAATTATTGTGGGATTTGCCTTCTCTAAAGACTCCGGGTCTAGATGGACTTCCCAAGGAATTTTATGTGCGCCTTTGGCCGTTGTTGGGTGCTACCCTTACCTCGCTTTTAAATGAAATGTTACAGGGTAGGGTAGTGCCGACCTCATTCAGAGTGGGGAAAAATTGTTTGAATCCAGAAACGCAGTGGACCGGCTGCCCCTGATAGCTTTCGCCGACTTCCTTTGTTAAACTTTGATTATAAGACCGTGGCGAAGGCAGTTAATAGTAGGATGCCGACTCTGATGGAGAAGATTGTCGCAAAACATCAAAGCTACGTACCTGGTCGTACCATTCTTACCACTGTGGTCGAGTGCCGTGACGTAGTTTCGGTTACTGCTGTAACGTCCGTTCCTTGTGCCCTTGCTTTTCTAGACTTCGATAAGGCATTTGATCGTGTTAATCACGACTTTCTGCTTCGGATTCTGGAGGCAGTTGGTTTCACTGTTGACACACGGCGAATGCTCTCAAATCTGTTACGGGTATTTCGGCTTCGGTGGCTGTTTGTGGCCAACTGACGCCCCCAATAAATATCTGTAGGGGAGTACCTCAAGGAAGCCCGCTGTGAATGACTTTGTTTGTGTTGTCTCTGGAGCCCCGACTTCGGATGCTAAAATCCCAGCTGACAGGTTGGACGCTTTCCGGAGGAACTATAGCTATTCGTGCATACGCGAATGACGTGATGGTTCTACTTCGCAATCCTGCTGCGATACCTCGGATGAAGCCTGTTTTCGATTGTCTTTGTCGGAGTTTAGGTGCAAAACTTAATGAAGGTAAATGCAAGCTTTTTCCCTTGCGAGGTTTTGATGAAGCGGTTGTCCCATGGGCTACTGCGGTGCATCGGCATAAGTCTCTCTGTATCAACATTGAACGTTGTCCACTCAAAATGGCGGTGCACAACTGGAAGTCCGTTATGGACAAAATTCAGGGAGCGATACTAGAGCACGAAAGGCGTTCTCTTACTATTCTCCAGAAAGTACGGATACTAGATACATACCGAGCGAGGTGGTGCAATGGTTAGCACACTGGACTCGCATTCGGGAGGACGACGGTTCAATCCCGTCTCCAGCCATCCTGATTTAGGTTTTCCGTGATTTCCCTAAATCGTTTCAGGCAAATGCCGGGATGGTTCCTTGGTTCCTTTGAAAGGGCACGGCCGATTTCCTTCTCAATCCTTCCCTAACCCGAGCTTGCCCTCCGTCTCTAATGACCTCGTTGTCGGCGGGACGTTAAACACTAACCACCACCACCACCACCACCCCTACTAGATACATATGTCTTATACAAAGCTTATTACGTGGACCAAGTTTATCCGCTTCCCTCGATGATGGCAAAGAAACTACAACAATTGTCTGGTCGTTTCTTATGGAAGAGACATATATTTCGCTTACGTTATGAGGTGATCACGGAGCCTCGTTCCTTTGGGGGGTTGGGCCCGACTGATATACGGATGAAGACGCAGGTGCTATATGTGCGGCGTACTGTTTTGACGATGACTCAAGAAACTCACACATTCACGTCTCATTTATTTCTCTGTGTCCGTCCTGCTAGTCTAGAACCCCCTATAGACGTTGGTCCAATAAAATATATGTTAAAACACATTCGTGACTTCTATCTTGAGCTACTTAGCTACTTAGCTACTTAGGGGCTGAATCTTATGGAGACTTGTTCTCACCATGAAATTCCTAAGGACTCAATCGGAAACAGTCCCTTGCCCGAACCTCGTTGAAAGAGAATCGCCGCATACAACCTGGACGACAGTTTGGTTCAATATCAGTCTTTCGATTTTGCCGATGCGCGTAGCTTCCTTGTGGTATAAGGCAGTAAATAACTTGATTCCAGTGAACGAGAGGCTTTTCCGTTTTGGGCTTAGTAACACGGATTTAAATAGTCGTTGTGGGTCCCCAGGTACTATATTACATCGTTTTGTTTGTGGAGGTTATAAGGTGCACTGGTCTTGGATCAGAACATAATTGGCCTTCCTTCTTCTGAGGCTGCATACAATAAAGACATCATATTGCACCCAGATTCCTCTTTCCTTCCACGGTCGAAAACCCATACTGTTATGTGGTTGCTGGGATACTTCGTTCATTATGTTGTAGAAGGCGAGGAGGAAGATCACATGAACTTCATGCAGCACATGATCGCTGCCAATTGGACATGTTTGTGAATGTCTCGATATCGAGACCTCTTTGCCAACATGTTAAATATGGTTTTCCGTCGGTAAGGTGTTGGTTAATTTCATTTTTCTGATAAGTGTTTTTCTTGTTATGTTTGTTCCCATCTGATTTAATTCGTCTTGTCCTCTCCTGGTTTCCCTGGTCACTTTGTTTTGTGTATTGACTCTACGTCGCTCCAGTTTTACTGTAAAATTTATATAGATGAAGTATAGATACATATGAGTGTCGACAATCCTTGTATTCTAATTGGGATTTTTCTTAGTTTGCTATTTAGAATGTAATCTGCTTTCGTTTTCTTTCTACTTGTAGATTCTATTACAAACCTTAAAAACAAATAAAAAACACAAAATTAACAAATTAAAAATTGCTAAAAAACCAATAGAAAAATAATAGTTCATACATATAATGTGAGCTTGTTGGTGGTTTGTCGGCTGTTTTCTGTTGTTTTCTTTTTTTCGTTTATTCTTTTCTTTTTTCTATATTATTCTGTTATCATAATTTATTTTTTCTCTTATCTGCAGATTATATTACATGATGATTTGACTATGGTCTACTGATAGTGCCATGTCATTCTGATAAAGAAAAGGGGGTGCTAGCGTTGCTGCCTCTTGATCACGGGATCCCGGGTTAGATTCCCAGCCGGGTTATTGATTTTCTCTGCCGGGACAGGGTATTTGTGTTGTCCTCATCATTTCAACATCATCATCATTTATGAGAGTGACTAAATTGGACTGTGAAAAAAAAATGAACTGTGTAAAAATTGTGACATTGTACGGGCGCTGATGACCGCGCAGATGAACGCCCCCCCTAAAACCACAAACAGATGAACGCCCCACAAAGCAAACTTCGAAACTCACTTAGGCTCTGGATGCAGTGAGCGGACGTCACTGCCTGCATGTTCTTATAGTAACCAACGTGAGACTCTATTCATAGGTGCCATGGAGCAGGAACGGGTATCAAGTCATTAGTCATCCGAATAATAACCAGTGATGAAATGGCCCACTCTACTTCAATCTCAAGAAAACAGGAAACTTAACTCAAAGTAATGTGTGGTGATATCAAAATTTATCCAACACACAAAAATTAACTGCAGAGCTTTCATAGACGCAGTAATAGCACACAAGGAAATATTATGTCTTGGAAGCGTATACTTCATTCCCTCCTCTAATATCTACATCCTTGTTTTAGTATGAAGTGACAAAATAAACAGTTTAGTGCTCTGAAGCATACAATGACACCAGATGCCTATCGTAGGCCCTATCGGAAACAAAAATCCAGGGAGCTCTCCATTCTTTTGTCCAACAGTCTGTTCCCTTTCATGCATTTATACTGCTCGCAGATTCTTATTTAAGGACTTCCGGGCATCAAGTTCTTCAGCAGAATGAGCCTTATGTTATTGTGCTAATTACAGTATGGAAGAAATGCAACAAAGACGAGTTCCCCTAGAGCAGTGAAGACATTTGCACAGGTCTGTGTTAAGCAATGACTGCCAGCTGCCACAGCACTACAGAATTCATGCGGCAGGCAGCTCAACAGTGAGTGCACTTCAGACTTCATGCATTAAGTCGTCAGAAGACGGACGGATACGACAAATTAACGGCGCTTTCCGAGTCATATTCAATCCCAAATGAGGTGTTATTAGGGTAGTTGAGTGTTCTAGCAATTACCCTTTGGTGTTACAATATGAGTTAACCCATAGCCGAAAGAACCCGTTAGTGTCTAGCCATCGGGAACTACAATAATATCAGAGAAGTGCGAAGCACTCAGGTGTGGGACTATGGTCTGGTAAGTACCTCTAGTCGAGGCTCTGGCATGTGTGGATGGTCTGCCAGCAGAGTTTTACAACCCTTACTGGCCAATAGTGGGTGAGAAAGTCACGGACATTGCAAATGAGGTTATTCAGTGTAAAATGATTCAGGCTGAGTTTAAGAAGAGTAAAATTGTTCTTGTACCAAAAAATAATGGAAATAAAAAATTAAGGATAATGCTGATACATGGTGAAACAACGCTCGGGGTATGACGATGCGGTGCCTTGACCTGTGGTCATCGCACGGTGGCCCTGGCAGCAGTCAACATACGTAAAGGTGTGTTGCTGCATGTCACAGTACGGTGCATCGAGTGAGTTTGCATACGTTTCAAGACGTGCTAATGGTGACTGTGTGTTGAAAATGCCTCAAAGAACACATATTGATGACGTTATGAGGAGTAGAATACTAGGGCGACTGGAGGCTGGTCAAACACAGCAGGTCGTAGCATGGGCCCTCCGTGATCTCAAGATCATGGCAACGATTCCAGCAGACAGGAAACGTGTCCAGGCGCTACCGTACGGGACATCCGCAATGTACAACACCACAAGAAGAGCGATATCTCACCATCAGTGCCCGCAGACGGCCACGGAGTACTGCAGGTAGCCATGCTCGGGATCTTACCGCAGCCACTGGAACAGTTGTTTCCAGACACACAGTCTACAGACGACTGACCAGACATGGTTTATTCGCCCGGAGACCTGCAAGGTGCATTACACTGACCCCTGGTCACAGGAGAGCCCGTAAAGCCTGGTGTCAAGAACACAGTACATGGTCATTAGAACAGTCGTCCCAGGTTATGTTCACGGACGAGTCCAGGTATAATCTGAACAGTGATTCTCACCGGGTTTTCCTCAGGCGTGAAAAAGGAACCAGATAACAACCCCTTAATGCCCTTGATAGGAATCTATATGGAGGTCGTGGTTCGATGGTGTGGGGTGGGATTATGATCGGTGCACGTGCACGCCTGCATGTCTTTGACAGAGAAACTGTAACTGGTCAGGTGTATCGGGACGTCATTTTGCACCAGTATGTCCGCCTTTTCAGGGGTACAGTGTGTCCCGTCTCCCTCCTGATGGCTGATAACGCATGGCTCAAATGGCTCTGAGCACTATGGGACTTAACATCTTAGGTCATCAGTCCCCTAGAACTTAGAACTACTTAAACCTAACTAACCTAAGGACATCACATACATCCATGCCCGAGGCAGGATTCGAACCTGCGTCCGTAGCGGTCGCGCAGTTCCAGACTGAAGCGCCTAGAACCGCTCGGCAACTCCGGCCGGCTGATAACGCATGGCCACACCGAGCTGCCATCGTGGAGAAGTACCTTGAAACAGAAGATATCAGGCGAATGGAGTGGTCTGCCTATTCTCCAGACCTAAACCCCATCGGGCACGTCTCGGATGTTCTCGGCTGACGTATCACTGCATGTCTTCAAACCCCTACGACATTTCAGGAGCTCCGAAAGGCACTGGTGCAAGAATGAGAGGCAATACCCCAGCAGCTGTTCGACCACCTAATCCAGATTATAACAACCAGTTTTGCGGTCTGCGTACGAGTGCATGGTGATCGTATCCCATATTGATGTCGGGATACATGCGCAGGAAACATTGGCGTTTTATAGCACATGTGTTTCGCGACGGTTTTCTCAACTTATCATCAATACCGTGGACTCACAGATCTGTGTCGTGTGTGTTCCCTACGTGGCTATGTTATTAGCGCCAGTTTTGTGTAGTGCCACGTTGTGTGGCCCCATATTGTGCAATTATCCTTAATTTATGAGCATGAGTCTAATTTGCGGCCAGTTTCACTGCTGAATTCTGATTATAAGTTAATAGATAGAATGATAAACAAGAGAATTTAACGCCTTACAGATAAAATTATTAGTAAACATCGGAGCTCCGCGCAAGGCACAACAATTTTTCAAAATGTAGCAGAATTCAGGGATATCATTGCAATAACTTCTGTAACAAACATAAAACGTGGTTCATTTTTTATAGATTTTTATAAAGCCTTCGATGTAGTAAATATTCAATATCTTCTACAGATGTTGAAGAAAGCATGTTTCAAAGATAGGGTCGTACAGTTGATAAAGGAGATAAAAACTGGAATAACTGCCAAAATAGCAGTGAATTGTCAACAACCCCGCCGATATAAATAAAACGGGGTATTCCTCAAAGAAGTCCTCTATTCATGTCCCTCTTCGCCATTTCACTGGAACCTTTCCTTTGATATAACCATTATAGGTTAAAAGGATTAACATTATCAGGAAACAATACAGTTATAAGAGCCTATGCTGACGATATAGGGGTAATAATAAGGAATAATGAAGAGGTCACCACGCTAGCAACAGTGATTGATATGTACTGTAGAGCAACAGGAGCCAATGTAAAAGAAAAAAAAGTAAGATTTTATATCCGAGAGGTTTTGATAATATCACCGTCGAGTGGGAAAAATTAGTCAGACAACATAAAACACTTATGACCACGCTAACAGCATGCCCCCTGAAAATGACGGCGCTAAATAGGAAAGTTGAAGCACATGAAGTGCAAGGAGCTATTATAGAGAATTTAACTCGATATATGAACCAAGTTCAAAGAACAAAGTATATCAATTCATGCATCCTTGCTGAAGCTTGCTACACTGCCCAGCTGTTTCCAATACCGAGAATAATGACGAGGAGAATAATGTCCAAAATCACAAACTTTTTGTGGAAAGGTGAAGTATTCAGACTACCTGCTAAAGTGGCCATTTCAGATTCTCCGGAAGGTGGACTAGGATTAATTGATATAAAGGACAAAGCCTCTGCACTTTTTATCAAAACGCAAATTAATGTAATAAGAGACTCGCGAGAAAGCATAAGCAGTCAACTGTTCTAGATCGTTAAACCTCGATGCCTGCTTCTCCCGATTGAAGTGCGGAATATCAACAATCGTTTACAGCATGTGATGGTTTTCTATGTTGAGTTCAGTGACGTAAGTGACGAAATCAGACAGTCACGATACTTAACATCAAGAGCCATAATGCGGGAACGAAAGAAAGGCGAAGGAAGGAACAAAATGTGTTCACGTCTAATATAAAAACGTCATGTTACAAGGCAGTTAACAACATAGTTAGCATCAATGAAAGACTGTACGCAGTTGGACTCTGTGAAACAAATTTACGTCAACAATGCCATGTACTTGACACAATAATTCATAGATATACTTGCATCGGTCGAATGAATAGTTGGAAGTGGATCCGAGAAGAAATAGCTCTGATTACAAGGACATCCCCTGAGGGTGTATCGCTGTCATTGATACGCAGCCTGAAACACGCTATTTCACAGAGGCAAAAAATAACGGTGTGTACAGGTTGCTGGAAAACTTGGTTAATTACGTCATTAACCAACCAGGATCCGACAGCACCATAGAGTTCAAGGTACACGTGCTTTGTGAATACCACAAAATTATAAGGTATTCGAATCACAAGAAAAAGTTCATTAATATGTTAAAAATCATTTTTGAAAGAATATGCGTTTGTTAATACAAAAAACGAAGACTGTGTTGACTGTCATGTTTTGTAGTTACCTTAAGAATATCATTTAAATTATCACTGTAAATATTTGGGGTGTGTTTATTCTACTTCAGGAAAAATGTTCTAATGTTCAAATGTGTGTGAAATCTTATGGGACTTAACTGCTAAGGTCATCAGTACCTAAGCTTACACACTACTTCACCTAAATTATCCTAAGGACAAACACACACACCCATGCCCGATGGAGGACTCGAACCTCCGCCGGGGCCGGAGTCAGAGCGATAATTTTATGATACTGCAAAATTCATAATTCTGCTTTTGTTTTCTGTCGACATATTTATTATTGTTGTTAATACATAATGTTTTCTATGAACTGCCACATTTTCATAATACTTAAATATGATACAGGAAATGAAGTGTATACAGACATTTTCGAGGTCAGAAGTCGGCAATTTCCTACTAATTCGTGTTAAAATAGGCAAAATCATCTTACAGACACTTAATGTTTTTAAGATACACTGCTGTAGTGATGTTTCTGTAGTAAATTGAATTTAATTTCTATTAGTACAGTGAATATTTTAGTTGCGTTTTTCATTAGAGTATTGAACACAACAGTAACCACCAAAAAGAAATTAATCAGCAACAGTATATTCTTTCGCAATATCTAAAACAAACTGACAGTGCTAAAGCAGTTTACAAATTCTACGCAGTGGTAACACCGGTTTCCGTTAAATTACAGAAGTTAAAAGCTGTCGGGCTGGGCTAGCACTTGGATGGGTGACCATCTGGTCTGGTGAGCGCTGATGGTAAGCGGGGTGCACTCAGCCCTTGTGAGGCAAACTGAGGAGCTACTTGATTGAGAAGTAGAGGCTCAGGTCTCGTAAACTGACATACGGCCGGAAGAGCGGTGTTCTGACCACATGCTCCTCCATATTCGCATCCAGTGATGCCTGTCTGCTGAGGATGACACGGCGGCCGATCGGTACCGTTAGGCCTTCCAAGAACTGTTCGGACAGAAAGAAGAAACTTCCTGGTTCTAACGATGTCAGTAAACGAGTGTAGTTTGAGGAGCATTTTCATCTAAAAATGAATTGCCTTGATGGTTGATCGATCAAAAGTTGTAAAGATAAAATTTTACGAGTATGCGGTCAGAGGGACAAGTGCCTGAGATATGACTCCTCTGTCAATCTCCTGGATAGTTTTGTTTCTCAAATCAACAGATCACGTTATCATGCAGTAGCACACGTGATGAAGAATTGTCAGTCGAAATTTTTACACTGCTACCGAAAGGTGTCTCAGTTGTTGACAACAAATTCCAGCTGTGATGGACACACCCTTGGGGAAGAACTCGTAGTGTAAAACACACGTTTGGAGCTATCAGATGGAAAATATTATGCTCACATTACTCTTTGCTCCAATTTACGTCTTTTGGTGAGGCTCAGACTTTAATTTCTTCTTAGGAAGTTAACGATAAAGGCATCAAAACTAGTCACCAGTAACAGTATTGCACAGGAATGCTCAATGAGCGATCTAATGAAGTATAAGCGAAACTGCAATAATAGTCATTCTGTTGATTTTTGTCGTTTTGAATTAGAGCATACAGTACTCCTACACGAGACTTGTGAACCTTGCCTGTTGAATGCAAGTGTCTCATAATGGTTAAGTGGTAATCCACCACTTATATCAATACTCGAGACTTCCTTAATGTGGAATATCATTCATGCCAGAATGATCTTTGTTGGAACAAGAATGTCTTTTCCTGTCGTATTTTCCCCAAAAGCACTCGATCCACACACAGTTCAAATCTTTGGAGCTGCCTCCTCTGCATTCACCCGTCAATTATACCAAAAGTAAATACTGTGTTGCTGATGTTACATCTTTTTCTACTTGCAACCCAATTTTACAACGATTAACCGTAGTTCATGAATTAAGAGTACGCTGAATGAAATGCTTAAGCCCAAAATGATGACGAGAATTTCAAATTCGAAAATGAAAGTTGATACAAACATTGACATCGTCGCGCCGTGTTCGTCTGTTCGGCGCCCGATTTCAGGCGGCGGGTGGCGTCTGGTCGGTGACCGGTAGCCGCTGCAGCGCGAGGAAACGCTCGAGCGTTAGGTGTTGGGATCGCGACGCAGCCACGAGCTGTCCTGTGGATTTGTTTCTGGAAGTATTTGTTATTACTGGTGGGTAAAATGTAAAGCGCATTAACTTCGATGTTCAATCAGACTCATAACTTTAGATGAGTTCCGAAATGTGGTAAAAAATAAAAAATACAGTTGGACGCGAACACAACGTACTTACGTCTCTGTGGTTGCCGGCCGGTGGTCGGTTTTTCTGTCTAAGACTGTATATTGTTTGTCCCAGAATTTGCAAGCGAGGTAGTCGACAGTTTCTGGGGCCATTCTTTTCTGTCTTGGCGTCGAATTCACCATGCACCGTGACTTACTTGTTGGGGAGCGATTTCAGGCATTGCTGCACTTCGGGTACAGTATTTCTACTTCTTCTCCGTCAGCAATAAGCAAAACTTAAAGTCGTTCTTCCGTAATCTGGACGTGAGCGTGGTTGAGGTCAGAAGTTTGCTTCAGGTACGTCAGTCAGGGCATTCGCCTTGTGTGCAGATGTATACAACTGACCACCTGGTGTTGTCAGTGGCGGCCTCCTCTTTTTAGGGATGCGGACGGCGTCCCACGTCGATCCGTCGCTCTGAAATGTGGCAGCTTTTTCGCATCAGCATCTGCTGCTGTCTTCGGTTAGGGCCGCTTCAATCTGTTGCTGGAGGGGATTAATGAGAGCTTTTGCCTCTCGCTGTCTGGTGAGACGTAATATCTTGTACTGTTTTTTTCCGTCGGATTATTTGTAAAATTTCAGGATGAAGCATTTGAATCCTTTCCCTCCTCGATGCAGCTGCGGTGGAATAACGTTATGGAAGGCCTTTCTGACTACGTCGGTGAAATGAATTACTGCTTCATTGACGTTCGTGTTAATGCCAACTAGGTGTCCTTCAAGTGTCTTGCGGACGTGCTGTCGGTATCGGTCATAGTTGGTCCTGGTACTGATAAATCTTCGTGTATTGTTGGTAAGCAGGTGATCTGTCGATATGGCATGGAAAACTTCTGCTGAGGCGAATCCTGGGATCCCTTTGAAGACACGAATGTCCAGGACATCTTGTGCTCCCCTACGATGTGGGTACATGGTAGATTCAAGCTGAGCGCACTCTTGAGCATTTTCTCATTCGATACCTCGTAGGGTGACGCGACCACAGCAAGTGATCATCCTGAGGTTCCAGATCGGATGGCTTTTAATGGCTCTAAGCACTATGGGAATTAACAGCTGAGGTCATCAGTCCCATAGACGTAGAACTACTTGAACTTAACTAACCTAAGGACATCACACACATCCATGCCAGAGGCAGGATTCGAACCGACGACCGCAGCAGCAGCGCGGTTCCGGGCTGAAGCGCCTAGAACCGCTCGGCTACATCAGCAGGCCCAGATAGGATATTTCGCTTTCAGATCACTGGCGATAGCGCATTTACCTATGGGATGAAGCAGGTGTTCAGCATCTACAGGCGTGAACTGTCCAGGAAGTAGCCTGTAGACGGCGAAGGATATTACAGGTCGTTTTCGGATCACCACAGTGAGTGACTTGGCGTCTAAGTTGGTGAAAGGCGGAGACTGCGCTTGCTAGTCTTGCAGAGAGGTTCGGTCGTAGATTACTGAGCCTATCCCAACGTTGAGGCAATCATTCCTATCACACGTGTAGTCTGTGACATTGGCTCGCAAACCTAGATTAGGATGGGTTTAAGACACAAGACAAATGCCAATATTCTCGTCCTCTACGAGTTGCCGAAATTCCAACAGGTGGGAGTAGACAGCACGGGCACTCCACGTTGCATTAACGAACTCTTAAATGCCTTCATATCTGGACATGTGCGGTTTTGCATTGGTTAGGCGGCTGCCATGATAATTCCGTTCCTTGCAGTGACTCAGAGTAGTGAGGCGGGTCAGTGTTCTTGAAACTTCATCGAACAGAGTCGTCAGAGAGCTTATTACTTCCACGGTGTCGAAGAGGTCCATAATAGTCTGTTGCACAGCCTGAGGCTGTGAGTGGTTGACGGTGATTCTGAGTGCAGGTCGTCACTGACGGTGAGTGCCTTCTGCCACTGTTTGTGGAGGGGTCTGCCTATTTACGACGGCTGACGCTAGAACCCCTGTAGAATTGTAGTTGGACGACGTACCGTGAGAGGTGGAAGATCTGTCTGAACTTCCCGCTGGAGGCTGGGCTTTGAAGTCGATGCTTGACGTGCCTGTTTTCTGGGATGCATGGTCTTCGGATCGAGAGGTGGCAGGCTCTTCTGTCGTCGTCGTTCGTTATTGCGAACGATGTTGCCTCTGTAGCTAGCTGGATGCTGGGCGCCGCAGTTTCAGCACTTGGCGGGAATTTTATTTCACATTGCCCATTCCCGACTGTCTTGGTCGTCGTTACATTTCACACCCTTCGGTGGCATGGTGCAGTGCCGGGTTACATAATAGAGCATCTGGCCCATGATGCGCTGCAGTGGCCTTCTGAGTGCTCGTAGCTTCTCAGCGCCTATGATGAGAGCGCAGAAGCGCGTCTCGTCGTAGATTTTCCTGTAGTCTCTGAATGTAGTTTACTTCTGTGAACCTGGAGTCCAGTGACAGACGACAACTGATGTGGCGAAGCCCATGTTTTCAAGATCTCCTTTCACCCAGTCATGAGGCATTGCCTTTAGAACATCTCTTCTAACTGTTTTAATGAACTCCGGTTTCATGACAGGAAATGTCTACGGTGGGATGCCATCTATTCACGTCATTTTCATCGCTGTTTGTCAGTGAAAGGTTTTTGAAGATTATGCTTCAACCAGTGGTGAAAGGTACTGTAGTTTTCCGAATATTGGAGAACTTAAAGCGGTGTCAACTGTTGGTGCTGCTGCCGCCACTGGCGTTGTTTTACCTGTTGTGTCCGTTTTTATTGTTGTTGTTGTCATTTTTGCAGTTGTAGCGCTCTTACATCGTTAGCTGGACAATTGTCACCGTGTTTCAAGAAAATGAAGTTATTTCTCGTCTCTATTGAAGTTGTTTGCACAATTATTCTCGGTTTTGACTGCTTCTGAAGTTTTAAGTACCTCGCTGGTGTAAAAGAGTCACTCCTTTGGCGTCTGGAGGTCGTGGCACAGACGTCGAATCTGTGATTCAACCGTTCTCGAAGTCTGAGTTCGTGCACCGAGTCGTCATATTCTACACACCTTCAGCCTTTGCCTAATTTGTCTTCGGTGGAGCAGCCGACGACATTACAGCCGAAACCGGTGCGGTCGAGACAGCTGCCGCGGCCTCGCACATAAGCAACACGTCCGTACGTTGTGCTCTGTCACGCTCTACTCCATATACCTCTGCATTAACAATAGTGCGCAGATTATTGTGAATGGAATTAGTGGTAATTGCCCATTTTTGGCATTCAGACTTTTAACTAGAAATTTCCACTCTACAGTTAGAGGACCTTCGGGTGTGATAGACGAGACACAGTTTCGTATTTTAAAATCATTTTAGCATTTTAGGCTGGGGTTATCCTCGTGAATAACATACATTTCGCGTAAGGCCCACGAAGATAAGATACAAAAAACTAGTTCTCATACGGAGGCATGAAGACAGTCCTTTTACCCTTGCTTTATTTGCGAGTGGAGCAGTAACGGAAACGACTAGTAGCGGTAGAGGGTACCCTCCTCCATGCACCGCACGGTGGCTTGCGGAATATGTGTGTGGATTTATATGTGGATATAAAGAATAAATTTTCACTCTGCAGTGGAGTGCGCGCTGATTTGAAACTTCAGGGTTGATTAAAAATGCGTGCCGGATCGGAACCCGAACCTGTGACCTTTGTCTTTCGTGGGTAAGTGCTCTGCCGACTGAACTGTCCAAGCAGGACTTACGATCAGCGCTAGCAACTTTTCTTCCGCTAGTACGTCATTTTCTGCCTTAAAATCTTATATATTTAACTCAAACTACGGGATAATGGCACATCTCTAGAAAATTATCCAGTCCATGTTCCTATAAATGCAACATCGTTAGCGAAACGTCCTCGTCCATTTGGAAAAATTCCATGTACACACCCATCACGCTACCCGACGATAAATCCAAGATGATACTGAGCGATATGGTGTAATGATAAGACACCAGGCTGGCATTCGGTCGTAGTAAGACACAGGGCTATTAAATTTATCATGTCCTTCAGCATGTTCATTAATTTATCTGTCATAAAACCATACATAAGTAAGGCTGATTAGAGTTTAGTATCTCCTTGAAGACCAGGTGATTACAGGTGCGTCCATTTCAAAGAAATCATTTCACCATTCCTCTTAAATGATTCAACGAATTGCCGGCCTCCTTAAAACAGGATTTTCTAACGAGAATTTTAATCGCCGTCTTCTCGAATGTGCATTCGTTGCGTAACCATAGCGCCACATTACACCGTAAGGCCGAACGTACACATAGATAAATAAACGCTACACAGCCTCAACTCACCGACTGCATCTATTCACAATAGGCTTCGGCTGGCTAATTGGGTTATTAAGATAAAATGTTCACAGAGTGTAGCTTAGATAACGTGAAACTGGGAGCGCCTGCTATATAGTGTACTTAGAAATGGAGATGAAACTGAAAACATGCCTCAGTTGAGTAATATGCAATTACAGACATGATACCATGAAATACAAACTAAGCAGTACATTCGAAGTAGAAATATCAGTGTCATCAAAGTAGTATAGAGCTGAATTTGCACCTATTATTATACGTATTTTATGTTATTTTGGGCATGACTTTTGCTCTATAAAAATCTTTCACTGTTGATGGTGTTTCTTTTTTCCTTACTCAATACTTACCACTCACGTTCCCCACAGCATGCTAGTTACAATTGTTGCTCTCCACTTCCTTCACACACAAGGATGTCTACCACTTGGGGATAAAATTAATTCCCATCATCTTGTGATGATTGACACACAGTCAACATGGGTTTAGGAAACATCGTTCCTGTGAAACACAACTAGCTCTTTCTTCACATGAAGTGCTGAGTGCTATTGACAAGGAATTTCAGAACGTTTCCGTATTTCTGGATTTCCGGAAGGCTTTCGACACTGTAGCACGTAAGCGGCTCGTAGTGAAATTGCGTGCTTGTGGAATATCATCTCTGTTATGTGACTGGATTTGTGATTTACTGGCATAGAGGTCACAGTTGACAGTAATCGACGGAAAGTCATAGAGTAAAGCAGAAGTGATTTCTGGCGTACCCCGAGGTAGTGTTATAAGCCCTTTGCTGTTCCTTATCTATATAACTGATTTGGGAGACATTCTGAGCAGCCGTCTTCGGCTGTTTGCAGATGAAGCTGTCGTTTATCAACTAATAAAGTCATCAGAAGATCAAAAGAAACTGCAAAATTATTTAGAAAAGCTATCTGAATGGTGCGAAAAGTGGAAGTCGACCCCAAGCAACGATAAGTGTAGGGTCATCCACATGAGTGCTAAAAGGATCTCATTAAACTTCGGTTACACGATAAACCACTCTAATCTAAAAGCCTTAAATTAAATTAAATACCTAGGTCTTACAATTACGAACAACTTAAGTTGGAAGGAACACATAGAAAATTTTGTGGGAAAGGCTAACCAAAGAATGCGTTTAATTGGCAGGACACCTAGAAAATGTAACAGACCTACTAAGGAGACTACCTACACAAGGCTTGTCCATCTTCTTTATGATGCTGCTGCGCGGCGTGGGATCCTTAACAGATGGGAGTGACGAAGTGCATCGAAAAAGTTCAAAGAAAGGCACCACGTTTAGTATTAGCACGAAATATGGGAGAGAGTGTCACAGAAATGATACAGGATTTGGGCTGGAAATCATTAAAAGAAAGGCGTTTTTCGTTGCGACGGAATCTTCTCACGACATTCCAGTCACTAACTTTCTCCTCCAAATGCGGAAACATCATGTTGACACCGATCTACATAGGGAGGAACGATCACCACGATAAAATAAGGGAAATCAGAGCTCGTACGGAAAGATGCTGGTGTTCATTCTTTCCACGTGCCATACGAGATCGGAAAAATAGAGAATTTTGAAGGTAGTTCAATGGACCCTCTGCCAGGCACTTAAATGCGATTTGCAGAGTATCCATGTAGATGTAGATGTAGATACTTTACTCACTATATTGTCAAATATGAGGCTTCTTTTAAAATGGCACACGTAACAGGTTTTTGAAAAATCAGGTTGTGTACTTCTTAGATTTGAAAAGGGACTGGATATACGATATTTTGAATGGAAAGTTCTGTCCAAAACCGTATCCTTTCAATTCTGAAATGGTTCAAATGGCTCTAAGCACTATCGTACTTAACATCTGAGGTCATCAGCCCCCTAGACTTAGAACTACGTAAACCCAACTGACCTAAGGACATCACACACACCCATGCCCGAGGCAGGATTCGAGCCTGTGACCGTAGAAGCTGCGTGGTGCCGGACTGAAGATCCTAGAACCGCTCAGCCACAGTCGCCGGCTTCAATTCTAAAGCCACTTCAAATAAGGTGTTTAACTCATGCACTTATGATGAGGGAAAGAGCACATATCAGATTAGCCAGCTACGTGGTAGACGAGGTGGAGGATACTAGGTCAGACGAAGGCATCTTAACAGTCGACGACGGGTAGCCCCACGTTGTGTTCAATGAGTGGCCCCCAAGTCACCGGACTTAACGCCATGAAACTTCTTACTGTGTGGGAGTGCGAAGACTTTTACTTACGAAACTCCTGCACAGACAGAAGAAGACGTGTTGGCAGGAGTTCCAATCGTTATACGACGTGTTGACGAGTCACAACGTTTGTTGAGGACAGTGTACCGTAGCATATTTCTAAAAACAGTGTGCTTATCGACGTTGGTACCACCAGACTGAGCCACTGTCATACTCTATCAGTACCATGTGCTGAATAAGTAGACCTTGTTAGTTTCTTCGTTTAAAATTGTGTAGCCGGCTTTCCGTGGCCGAACGGTTCTAGGCGCTTCAGTCCGGAACCGCGCTGCTGCTACGGTCGCTGGTTCGAATCCTGCCTCGGGCATGGATGCGTGTGATGTCCTTAGGTTGGTTAGGTTTAAGTGGATCTAAGTCTCGGGGACTGACGACCTCAGATGTTAAGTCCCATAGTGCTTAGAGCCATTTTTTTAAGTAATGTAAACACTCTTTTAAGTTTTAATGGTTTAATTCGAAGTTAGATAGGTATATGGATAACTTTTTTTTATTTTACCATTCGCATTTTCCCCTAATTGTCTGTGACAAACGTATGAACTACTGTGTCAAACCTACTACCTTAACAAGTAGATTAGTGGTCTCTTGGTTCGTCGAATTTCCAGGGTTATTTCCACATGAATGCCCACTTCAGATCGCGATTGGTCGGAGTTGAAAACAAATTCCTTACTGAACGATGGCATAAATTTGTTTTCCCATCTATTTATATTCTGGATGATTCCGCAGTTAGCTGTGTGTCGTCAAGTTGCCGCTTTGTTTGAAATTTCGTTGTGTTACGTCTTGCAACCCTGTATCAGTGTTTGACAATATGGAACCATCCACTACTGCGCTTGAAATCTCTGTAATCTACCTCTTCGAAATTTGATGTGCGTTACGTAGTAGAACACTGCCATGCTCATCCTGTAAATTGCATGGAGCATCCTTGAAACGCGCAAACACCAGGTTTTGTAGCAAGTATGCATTGTCCTCCCTTGAATATCCAGAGTTTTTCGTAAGCACTACACGGTTATGTTGGTGCGGACTAATTCGAAATATGTTGATAACTGTTATTTTACTATGCTGCGGATGATCTCCATTGTACTTAATAACGTTTCATATCCGCCCTTTGGACAACGATTATCCTTCACTACGTTTCACAGGAGACGGGATTTGTGGCTCCTGTCCGACAGGGGTGGTGAACTGCGCCTGTTTCAGTATCACTTTCACTTGTTAAGCATGTATCGTAATCGTTGTACTCCTCATGTTCATTGTCAGCACCGTTGATCGTATAAGACACCACACATTCAGCTCACTCATTTTGCAGCAGCGCTAGTATTTCATCTGTCACTTCCGTCTCACTCTGCGAAATTAGTTGGGTTTGTTTCTGATGAAATGTCAACTTCAGCAACTTATGTTGTAGATATAAATCCAAGTTTGCTTTGTTAATCTTTGCCATTCCTCCACTTTGTATCAGCTTCACTAGCACTGTAGCACTGTTGTGAGTTACTCGTCGACTAAGCAGTTCAACTTTGTTCCGTAGCCTCTTGCTATGCTCACCATTGGATACCTCCGGTCCCATCCCCGTAGCCATTAGCAGCCAATGTTGTGATTTCATGGTGGACCAGTGTTGGGCACCGAGTGCAGTAAACATCTTTGGCCTTCAGCGACCTCGCACTGAAGGAGTTCCTTGTAAGAGACGTTGCTGAACATTTGCATTTAGCAGTAACCTGATTAAGATTTCGAAACTCATCGCTGATAATGTTCAGTACTAAACTTATGTTTGTAAGTAGTGAATTAGCTCATCTGTTGCATAAAGATGATATAAAATATGTTGAATTTTATGTTGCCAACTACGAGCACCATGTTACCATTGTATGGCATGTGCTTATGAAACAACACATATATAAGGCCGAAGAATATGTTTACACGTAAAGAAAGGCAGCCATATTTCTTCATTTTTAGTACTCTCCAGTGATTAATTTTACCTTTATTTCTAGGACAGCCTAAGAGTTTCAAATGACAGCCGTTTATCCTTTGTAACGTTGTAGCCAAAAACTGATATCCCGTCGTAATCATTGATTGATTGAAGTAAGACGATTCTATTTTCCAGTATCTTTTCATTAGGACTTGTTTAGCAAACTATAAAAGACATCAGACAACTACCTCGGTTTTGTAAATACATAAACGTTTAGGAACCTGTAACTTTACGCATCGTAATGTTCGGAGAAGCGCTGCGTTCGAACCTCCTTTTGATACACGTGTATGGTCATGACAGCTTAGCAGAACGACTACTTCACTGACGTTATCTTTTACCATTTCTATCAGAAACTTCACCCGTAACTTAAGTGCATTTTAGAGATCTTGTAGAAAATGACTGTAGATGACAGCCCCCATAAGTAATGCAATATATCTGCGGTCGGCAAGCCATTGAAGAATACATCGTGCGTGAATCTCTTCAGAATGTACCCTAATTTATTAAACTTTCTGTACTTTAATTTTATTTTTAAGAAGGATATTTATTATGGTTTTAAAATAAAGTTTTGATGGCTCTAACTTAATGATTTGAATATCTTGAGGGTGAACATTTTACGTTTGTTTGCAGAAATGATACAAATGAGCTATTAACTATATTTTAAAAAGTAATACACCGCGTATCAGGCTGCTCTACGCAAGTCATCGTAATGAGAGATTTGTACTAGTGGATATCAATACGGGGGAAGCAGAGTTCAGATCTTTATCTTCGTCTCTCACCCATTTTTCGTGATTCTCTTAAGCAGGTCACTTTCATAGTTCCTCCTCCCTCCCCCCCGATTACTACACTGGCGTATGTGATGATGTCGATGTGATAAGACGTTTAGTTTTCATCGAAACACGTCTCGACTTCCAGGACAATTACGATACGCCAGCTATCATGTGTATAAGGTGTTGTGCGCTAATACTGGGTGCTCAGTCCACCAAGTTACCTAAGTTTAAGAACGTGAATACCTACGACCAGGAAATGAAAGTGCATTGGAGCAACGACTGGGTACAAATGTCCGCCTTAGGTACTGTATATCATTTACTACGTAAAGCTGTAATTTCTGTGATACTACAGGATATGCTGCCACCTGTCAATCCATTGTCATAATTCACATTATCTGCTGTGTGTGCTTTATCAGTCTCAATTACCTGTCATTCCCATTATACCGCGAGTCAGGGTCAAAGTTCACGTTAGAAACAATATCTTGGTGTCATCAGTAGAACGAAATCTATTATGGCGTTTTTACCTGGAATCTTCAGTATTTCTAATTGTTTCTATAGAAGAAAACCGAAACTTACATTATCACTACAAATCCTAGAGTCATACCTGCAAATATTGTCGTCACATCCCCTCTTAATATCTTGTGATCTGAACGTTCTTGAATTGGACTCGCTCGGGACATCGATGAATTGTTATTTGGTGTAACACCAGCATAATTGTATGCTCAGTTTGACCAAAAAAGTTTGACATCAGCTTATTATGTCTTATTCTGTAGACTACAGGACGTTACAGGTCCGTTTTTTAATTTATTGTGTGGTTGCTGTTCTTCAAGTATTACTCTTAAGAACCCTTGATAAGAGTTACTCAGTGTCGTCCTCGTTCAGGCGACATTTCTCCATACCCACATTTCCACCACACCTACATGGGCGGTTCATTTTTTGTTCATTATCTTGTTCTCACTCTCGTCGAGTAACAACACCCCTCCGAAAAAGCAATTAGCAAAGACTCTCCTTGGCTCGCAGTTCAAAGAGGTCCTTAACAACAGCCTTCAGGCTACCAGTATTCATTTCTCTGTTCCAAATGCTCGTTCTGCAATGGCAACCACTTTCCTATTTCTGGATTGCAGTTGTAGTTTTTGGAATTAACTGACGCGAAATATCAAAACCGTTGTAGTGTTGTGTCCTCTCAGCCTCGAACCTACTTCTTTATTCAGAAAATGAGGTAAAATGTTTCGTGAAAAATGATAGCTCTAAGACTTTCATTTTTTTAAATTTTACCAGTTATTTTTCGTCTAGTAACGATTGTTTGACCACACGGCGTATCATCTCTCTTTCTAGTTAATTTTTAAAGCACCACACAGAATGAAATATCGATTTCCAGTATACAATGTTAAATCCGGTACCAAAATTATAAAACGTACTAAATTTGATTTCACTGTCTTCTCTACTAGTCCGTACACTGCGGTAAAATTGCCTTCCTAGCTTCCATGACGGACTAGATATCGTACTTGTACTCCATTATGTAACCGTTGGCGCCGGCCGGTGTGGCCGTGCGGTTCTAGGCGCTTCAGTCTGGAACCGCGTGACCGCTACAGTCGCAGGTTCGAATCCTGCCTCGGGCATGGATGTGTGTGATGCCGTTAGGTTAGTTAGGTTTAAGTAGTTCTAAGTTCTAGGGGACTGATGACCACAGATCTTAAGTCCCATAGTGCTCAGAGCCATTTGAACCATTTTTTTTGTAACCATTGGCAGACTCTTTTTGATTGGATTTAATAATGAAATTGGGGTACGGACTTTGTTTTGTGCACACTTCCGTTCAGTACAGTAAATTTCATCATCAATCCTAAAATAGAGACTTCTTACCTTTTCATAAAAATATTTCAGATATATTACGTTATTTCATCGATGCCTGTTACAAATCTCTCCTTCAGAATCGTCAGAGCTTGTCAAAATTCACTATCGGGAATATCAGACAGCAAATTATTGCTATCTAACTCTATGACATTATCAATAGGTTCCCTTTTTTTGGGTTACCTTACACTACACAGGTCTTTCTGTGGAAAAGTGAAAGCGCGTTCTCAGCTGGGTGGATTGGATACAAGTGCCCACTACACCACTCACTGTACTGACCGATATAAAGCATTACTTTGTCTCTCACCACAGGTGTGCTTCAACTTTATCTCCTCAATTGTAGTGGAGTAGATCGTGCATGTTGATATTAAGGTCATATGGAGACAGCACAAATGTACGTATATAAGAGTCGAGTACAGGCTCCCCCAAGTATGTCTAATTTGATAAAATATTCATGAAAATAATAACACTGAAGATCACACTATTTAACAAGGTAAAAAGACACTGAAGTTGGTGACAAGACCGCCTGGATACAAGACAGTATATACTGGACTGGGTGACAACGCTCAGTCAATCAAGAAAAACCACACACATAAGTAATCAGAGGACTCATACAAAATGAGGGAGTAAAACAAATTATTAAGACCGAACTAGAGTAATGCTGTCTAATAACGGAAGAAGGCAGTGGTACAAAGCAAACTGCGTTAACTGCGACCTCGATACGTCGATGGCCTGGATGAGTTCGTAATTACGAGTTGCCATCGTAAGTCTGGATGATCGGAATGTCACAACTGTCCAGCAACAAGATCATTAACTATTCTACCGAGAAAGCGGCTATCCTTTATCGACCTTCTGGTGCATGTTGCCCTATGTTGAACTATCTCAGTCTGGTGCCTAAGCGGTAGAACATTGCGGCCTGGAGACTGACTGTACCCGCCACGGATCAAGTCTTGATGCCGTAACAACTCAGGTTACCGTGCAACAGGCTTCTTCCCTGGGGGTTAATTAAAACCTCGCGTTTCGGAGAAAAGGGCCAATATCGCAGACGGCTCTGATTTACATAGTCAACTTAGGTGCATTCACTTACACAGTTTAAGGCAGGCTCATAAGCTATGTTAGTTTACCAAGTGCTGGCTTCCTCTAACGTCCAGAACCTAGTCCCTGGCGCCTCTCCGGTATATTCGTGCGTGATGGACAGTTGTAAATCACTGAGAGGGCTTCCTTAGAACGGAAACTATGATTTTGGCGAAAGTTAATAACTTCTAAAATATCTGAAATTAAGGCAATTAAAAATTATAGACATCACCTCCTTAAAGAGGCATCATTACTTTCAGTTTTTCATCTCTCTTCCGCCCTCGCAACACACATAAAATCACGAATCATATTATGGTCAACATGAATTATATCATGTCTGTCTCCTTAGCTAAGTAATTAGATTGTCTGACTACTGTTACGAGGACACGGGTTCAGTTCCGGGAATTGCTAAGGATTTTTCCGTCTACTAACTCACACCTGCTGTAAACAGCGCCTTCTGGCGATGGTCAACACAAGAACAGTATCACGTACATGACTGAATATGAGGAAACAACGCTCTTCAAAATGAAACATTCTGACATCTCCTATCCCATCTTTGTGGAAGGTGAGATTTACTGTATAAGTCATCACCTCCAGATAGTTGTTGGAAACGCTCTACCCTGCCACAAACTCTTCTATATCTTCCATATGTTGCGACGACTTTCATCTCAGTGTGTTATTTGTACCAACCTGTGTGTTGTGGGAGCTGCATAGTTTATATCATGCAATGTTCAGTTTTACATGAGAGCCAATCAATTGAAATGTGTTAACGTGGGTTTAGCACATGACACAGACTTCGAAGTCACGGTAGAAAGTTGAAGCATATGGTGGTGCATAATGCTGTACTTTTGCAATGCTTGAATGTGTTGCACCCAAAAACGCAATGTATTAAACTGTTTATGGGGGAAAAGTACATAAGCCCTCTCTTGTGAAAGTCTTTATGATATGGTCTTCCTCCAGTACGGTCGACAAAACTTTACGCAGGTCTATGTAAGTAACTTCGACCATTGACCACCCGGTCCTGGAGCGAGAAGTGTATATGTAATATGCTCGATGCCAACATGCAGACAATATTTAATTTTCGATGCATCAGAAGAGAGAGATGCAGTAAAATCTTATGGGAAGATTTATTACAAGTAGTGGTATAACAGGTTAAAGTTTGGATGTGTATAATTCTCTCAAAACTACAACGATTTTGCACATAAAACCAACAGAAAACAGCTGTGACTTTTCTTCTTGAAGCATAAAAGTTTTTATTATTATCATTCTGATTCTGTGTTTAAAACATGTGTTGCGGCAAGTCCTAAGTTATTTCTCACTTCATAACTCTAATTGTAAAGTAAACATCACTTGAATTATGGATTGTCGTGGAACCATGAAATGATAGGCAATTTCCCTACATGTGAGTAGAATGTGGGAAACAGGCTGAGATGATCAAGTTGCTTACAAAACCGGAACACAGGAATCTGTTGCTACTGCGAATGATTGTGTGCTATATGATAGAATATTTACAGACAGGTCGATAGAGGAGTGTTATAGAGCAAAACAGAATAAAACGTTCTCGGTTCTTAGGCTGCGTCTATTTGAATAAAATCCTCGAGCTTTCGATGACCATCTCCGCCATCTTCGTCAAGAGTTCACTGACTGCCGGGACTGCTTTTTTTTCTTTATTGTTATTTTGACACATTATACAAAAGGTGGGCCGGCAACGGCATTATTACGCCGCTCTTCGGCCACAGATAGTACAAATAGAAAGAAGGAAGACGCAGAAAAACAAAACATAATAGTGGACAAAAACAGTAGACACATGAGTAAAAAACACAGAGCTATTCACAGGTGTAGTAAAATAAAAAAACGTTTAGCACTTGTACATGAACACTGATGACTGAAATGACACACGTGAACGATGGAGCGTGAGTGGTGAAAACACTGAAGCACTAACATGATGGCACACACAAAGAACTGATGGCGATGATCTCCAGCGCGTGAATGTTCACTTTATGTGTAAGAGTCTGGGGAACTGCCAAAACGGGAAAAGATGGTGGAGGAGGGAGAGGGGAGGGTGTAGATGCCAGTGGCAGAGGAGATAGGAGGGGCAGGAAAGAAGTTGCGGTGGGTAGGGGAAGCCCAGGGGGAGGAGAGGGGGAGGGAGAGAAGGGAGAGAGGGTGTCCTAAGGAGAAAACACAAGGTGTGGAAGGGGAGGCTCAAAGTAGGTAGGAAGGGTAGATGGAGGGGATGAGAGCATCATCAGGGAGGGGGAGTTGGTGGAAACCACCTTGGGCGAGGGTATGGAGAGTGGAGGGATGGAGAGCAGGTGGGATGTGGGAATACAGCCGCAGCAGCGGACGGGGGTGGGAGAGGGTGGGAGAGACAAGCAGTACTAGAGGGTGGGAGTGTGGGTGATATAGAAGTCGAGGAGACGGAAGGAAGGGGTGCTTTTGCCTACAATGATCGCCTGGGTCTTGGAAGGATTGACCTTGAGCAACCACTGGTTGCACCAGGTGGTGAACTGGTCAAGATGGGATTGGAGATGGTGTTGGGAGCGTTGCAAGGTGGGGGCGAGGGCAAGGAAGGCAGTGTCATCGGCGTACTGGAGAAGGTGGATGGGGGGTGGAGGCAGTGGCATGTCCGCCATATACAGAAGGTACAGAAGAGGGGAGAGGACAGAACCTTGGGGCACACTGGCGGAAGGGTAGAAGATGTAGGACTCCATGTTATGGATGGTGACATAGGAAGGACATTGGGAAAGAAAGGGCCCAATCAGACGGACGTAGTTGATAAAAAGGGTGAAGGTTTGGAGCTTCAAGAGGAGACCAGAATGCCATACACGGTCGTAAGAACGCTAAACGTCGAGGGAGAGGAAGATGGCGGACCGACGGGAGTTGAGCTGTTTGGACAGGAGTTGAGTTAGGTAAAGGAGAAGGTCATCGGCAGAGAAGGACGGTCAGAAGCCACACTGGGTAGCGGGAACGAGGCGGTGCTGGAGGAGATGCTGGTGGATGCGATGGGTAAGGAGGGATTCCAGGACCTTGCTGAAGACTGAGGAACGGCTGATGGGATGGTAGGAAGAGACAGCAAGTGGCGGTTTGTCTGGTTTGAGGAACATCAGGATATGGGAGGTTTTCCACAGGTCGGGGTGGTAGCCGGTGGACAAGGACACATTATATAGCCTGGTCAGGGTGGAAAGGAAGGAGGCGGGTGCTTCATGGAGGTGGCGATAGGTAACACGATCGTGACCGGGAGCAGTGTTGCGTTTCGTGTGGAGTGTAAGGATGATTTCCAGAGATGGGGCATTGAGTTCGTTGTGTGTAATGTTGTCCAAGTACTGAAAACCAGGAGCAAGTGGAGGGACAGAGGTGTCAGTTAGATCGTGGACATCCGGGAAGAGGGAGTAATCGAACTGGATATCGTCAGTGAGGGTTAAGATATCGGAAAGGTAGGAGGCAAAGTGATTGGCAGTACTAAGGCTGTCTGGGAAGGGTTGGTCATCATGAAGGAGATAGTAGAAGGGGGGGGGGGGTTAGATCCGGTGAGGCGGCGGAATGCAGACCGGTACTTGGACGAGTTGATAGGAAGTGTAGCATTAAGATGGGTGCATGTCTGTCGCCAGTCCCGGCGTTGTTTAGCATCGAGCAAGTTTCTGATGTGTCGCTGTAGTTGCCAGTGGCGTCCGGGTCACGCGTGTGAAGGAAGCCACGGTAGAGACGGCGGGGTTCACGGAGGAGGAGGATGGCCTGTGGCGGTAAAGCGGGACGGTGCGGGTGGATGGTAGGGACGTGGGCCTCCACGGCCTCAGACAGGGTCTGCTGGAGAAAGGAGGTACGGCATGGGTAACATCATCAGGGTGGTGGTAGGTGAGGGGGTGGCTATCGTCCTGGGTAGAGAGGGTATCCCGGTAGGCATTCCAGTCGACACAGGATTAATCATGGACGTATTTCGGGGGAGGGTCTATGCGAGGATCGGGACGGGGCCGCCGGGGCTGCTACGGTTTATTGCTTGTATGGGGATGATGACATCATCAGCAGCCAATCAGAAAGACGCAATGCGGCGCGTGCACGTAAGTCGACCTGGGCAACTAACGGAGCTATTGCCCGTGGCAGCACCGGTGACGTCACCTGCCACCAGGAGCAGGCGCCACGTTTGAAACTGCCGCTCCCAATTTGCGCATCAGTCTTTGCTTTCTTTCGATGTCCAACGACCGCGCCCATGCCCTGCTGAGTGTGTACCCCTGGTTTCTGTTGAAATTTTTGTTTTTTAAACGAATCTCGGCCGCTTCCTTTATGACGGAGTCCCAGTATGTAGATGCACGGGCCAACACTTTTGTATTATCAACTGTATTTTATGTCCGTTTTCTAGGCAATGCTCTGCTACGGCCGATTTGTCGTGCTCCCATTTTTTTTATATGGCGCTTGTGCTCAGTACACCGCTCCGCATTCGTGCGAATTTTTTGTCCAATATAAATACTGCCACATTCACAGGGTACACCATACACGCCGGAAACTTTAAGAGCAATGTCGTCTTTAACAGGGCGCCACATATCTAGTATCTTGGGGGCGGGCCGGAACACTGATCTTAGCCCATGTTTCTGCAGCAGACGTCCTCACTTGCTGCTAGTTGCTCCACAGTATGGCAGGAATCCAGTCCGTTTGACCTCTTCTGCTGATTCACCAGGTGTCTTTCGTCGGCGGCCCTTGAAAGCGTTTGCGATGTCTCTTTTGCTGTATTCATTTTCCCCGAAAACACGTTTTATGTTCTGAAATTCAGACTGTAGGTGGTCGTCGTCAGAGATAATCTTGGCTCTTTGAACCAACGTGTTCAGGAACACTTTCTTGTGTACAGGGTGGTGGCAACTACTGGCGTTCAAGTATCGATCAGTGTGTGTTGGTTTCCGGTACACTGAATGACCAAGCTGGCCTCCTGCCTTCCGCTCAACCAAAACATCCAAGACCGGTAGCTTGTCGTGCTACTCCAACTCGAAGGTAAATTTAATGTTGGGATGGACAACTGGCTGCTGATGAAGTCATCATGCCTATATAAGCCAGAAACGTAGCAACCCCGGCAGTCAGTGAACTCCTGCCGACGATGGCGGAGATGGTCATCGAAAGCTCGAGGATTTTATTCGAATGGACGCGGTTTGAAAACCAAGAACGTTTTATTCAAGCATGCCATCGCGAAAGACTCCGAGGACACACAGAGCAAAACTGTCAAATTGAAGTATGCAGATAGTATTTGGTCCTGACATATTTGAAGAAACGGACATGGTAAAATCATGTGGGTTGTTCTATTACAAGACAGGCTCTCATGATTTGTTTTGTAAACACCAGTGTGTTACAGTACGGCATTGGTAAACAGTACCTGCCATAGTGTACAACACAGCAACAACCTCTTCGATTATAGCTTGTTGTTCCTCAGTGAAAAAGATCGCGTTTTGTCCGACATGTGAGCAAGTGCTATGAAAGGCTGTATTCTGTAATGATATTTTACATGCCTGAAATATTTGTAATACAGACTTGCATGACAGATTATTAAACAGGCATTGATCTGAATGTGAGAGACATTCTCAGGTCATGTAATTTGTCCATCAAGCTGAGAAAGAGGGAATGTGCTGGCGGAAGTAAAAATGTGAACATGGATCGTCTTCCCTGTGTGCTTCACATGCGTGAGCACTAGTCTACGACAGGCATAGGTCCCACGTTCGAGTGACTATCTAGCAAACAGTTTTAATCAGCGTTGGCGTTTGAGTATGAGGGCTGGCCACTAGCTGAACACTTTACTCATATCTATGCTCCAGCTCTCCACAGTCAACATTCCCTCGGCGGGTTCATCTTTCAAGATGATAATGCACGAACACACAACAACCATCGGACATCTTCCTCCACGAACCTTTAATCAGCAGACTGGAATAGCGAATGGTATCAGGTGACATTAATCGGACTGAGCATGCTTGATAACAACTAAAACTAGCAGTGTGTCGGCATAGGAACACACATCAAATACTGTATTATCTTATGTGGGCTATTGTGGAAGTAGAAGGGATGTATCCTTCTACTACAATTCACTGCTCCGTATACGTGAGGCCATCTGGTGCTTTTGGTGCACCAATTATGGGAAGTATGATTCATCATACTGCCAGATCCAGCAGTAGTGTGGTCAACTAGAGACGCAGTAAGTAGAATATACTTTTATCATGAACTGCTTAATACCTACGGATGTGTGGCCTTACGACTAATGGAAATAACTATACTTAGCCTCATAAAACAAAAATAATTGTTTTTAACTTCTCAGTAAATTAACGTAATAGCCTAAATAAAAACTGAAAGTAGAAAATAAACATCATTTCACATATGTGAAATTGTAATCTGCTGCTGATTAATATTCAAAATTTTATTGGTCCATCCCGATCATTATAACTTACTTGTTTCCTTCTCGGCAAGCTGTCTACAATGTGGCCGAGATGTGCATTTGCAATCTAGTATATGGTAAATGCAAAGCAGGGGAGGGGTGATTTGGCTACGATATGGAAATTGTGAAGCATTCTGTGGGTCACTGACAGGAGTTGAAATATTGGAACTACTGGAAAAGTTCCAAAAGTTTATCCCGATATCTAGTGCAGTGCAGTCTATGGTGCATCATCCCACATTAACAGTGTCGTTCCCATCCTATCTCTCCACTGGAATGCTGCTGATTACCACATAATGGTTTTCTGAAACCACTTGGTTGAGATGGAGAGATCCTAGGCGGAATGCTGGATGTCTGCTACTTGTCGCTGTGGAGCATGGGATTTAATGTAGAGGTCATCACCTACTGACAGTTGGCTGGAAACGTTCCTCAATCCTGCAGACTAATCTTATTTCCATATGCTGCGATGCCCTCCAAATACTTTTTCCTTTCATCAATAAGATAACAGTATCTTTTCTTATTTCTACTATCTCACATGTGTCCCGGTCATGGGCGATACCAAAACAGTAATCATGTACATAACTGCAGAATGAGGAGACAACGTTCTCAAGAATGGAACACTGAGAAATCCACTACCCCATCGCTCTGGAAAATGAAATTAACTGTATAGGTCACCACTCTGTGATAGCTGTTGGTAGAGTTCTACAATGACACAGGCTCTTCCATTTTCCATATGTTGTGATATCTTCCATATCTAAGAAGCGTCGCCTGTGTGTTTTATTTCTTCCAACGTGTGTGTTGTGGGAACTGCATGCTTTGCACCATGCACTGTTCAGTCTTACGTGAGAGCCAATGGAAAGGAAAAGTGTTACTTTCTGTTTAGCACCTGACTCAGACCTCGAGGTCATAGTAGAAAAGCAAAGTGAATGGTGGTGTACAAAGCTGTAGTTGTACATTGCTTGGATGTGTTACAACCGAAGAAACATTGAATGAAACTGCTTATGAACAAACAATACAGGAACCCTCTTTTGTGATTAATAGTCTGTTTTATATGGTCTTCGTCCAGTACAGTTGACAAAACTTTACGCAAAATTGTGCAAACTGACTTCAAACACTCAGCAAGTGCTTCATGGAAGTGATACGTGTATATGTAAATGCTTGATGTCAACATACAGATGGCATTAGTTTTTTCAACTTATTGGAACAGAGAGACACTTCAGAATCTATTAGGGGGTTCTATTATTATGAATGGTATAACTGGTTAAATTCTGGATTCAGATAGTTCTCTTAAAACTACAATGATTTTGCTCATAAAACTAATAGAAATCAGCTGTATCTATTCTCATAGGTTCATGACTGTTTTTGTTATTATCCTAACGACTGTGTGTTTAAAAGTAGGTGTTACCACAAGTTCTGTGTTATTTCATATTTCTTAACCTCTGAATATAAAGTAGGCACCATTTGAATTAGAGCTTGTCTTGCAACCTTGAAATGAATATGTTTTCACCTGACAGGTGAGATGATTGCATGAAACAGGCAGTGATGATTAAATTGCTTACGAAACTAGAGCACAAGAATTTGTTGTATGGTAGAATCTCTACAGACATGTCGGTGGAGGGGAGCTACGGAGCAAAAATATCAAATATAACCGTGCATATGGTAACTGGTTTCGAAGTAACGGAAAAGAGAGGGAGACGTGATAAAATGTTGTAGAAGCCTCTATTACAAGATAATCTCTCACGATTTGTTTCATGATCACAGGTGAGATATAGCTCTGAATTGGTAAAACGGGACTTGACACGTACAAAATAACATCTTCCTCTTGAACTATAGCTTCCTGTTGTTGAACGTAAAATGATTTTGTTTCTTTTCCGATATGTGAGCTAATGGCATAAACATACTGTAATGTTATTTCATGTATATGAAATGTTTGTAATATACAAGTGCATTCAATTTATTTACAGACACTAATCTGAACACAAGAGCCACTTTCAGGACGAGTAATCTGTTCACCAAGCTAAAAGAATTTGCTCGATATGGATTGCCCTCTTTTTTTTTCAGTTTAAATTCTTGATTTGGTGTTCGGTAGTCTTTGCAGCAAAATAGTGCGAGTCTTTTTTTCCAGTTTTATGCAGGGTGAACATTTATAGGCCTCTGCAGTCTGAACCGTGTATCCTGCAGTCAAACATAAAAACCATACCGATTTGGCTGATAAAGCTAAACGAAAATGAGCTGTACCTATTTTCGTGGAAAGAGAAAATTCATTATTCTCGCGATGGTGTTCCACTTTTCCATATATGCTCGACCGTACGAGATGCATTGACGCTAAATACTGTTGTTCCAGCACAGTGTTCTCCTCATAGAACGACGTGCACTTGTGCGGGTGGTGTGTGTGTGTGTGTGTGTGTGTGTGTGTGTATGCCTGCACAGCTGTGCCCCGACCAGGGCATGGTTACATTTTAGCCTCATTCATCTCATTTGGTTCTGCAGGAAGCTGGCATTATAGCCTTTTGTGTTAGTGAAGAACTGCAAGATTACGCATCTGGCCAAATGCCCCGCATTGCAGGCTGGTTTGGCCACAGCTATGAAGACTGTGCTCGCAGTTATGGAAGGGGCTCTTGTCAGCAGAGGTGGCGGGCAGCTTGTTTTCCAAGCAGTAGACGTTTGAGAAAGATATCTTGAGAGTTCTCCTGAATTTCGTTTTTGCTCCTTTCCGAGAAATAATTTTAACAGATTGCAAGAACAATCCGCTTCTGGTCTTTTGTGTATCTGTGACTGATTTCCGCAGACTGGAGACAGTATGTCAGTGCCACTAGAAGGATTTCTTTGTGGGCCACCAGCAGCAAGACAGAACAGGCCTCCATCCCTAACTATGGCGTGGAGAGGGAGGGACAGAGGGAGGGGGAGGACTAGTGTGGGTAAGACAGCCTCGAAGTTTGTTAGTTCATGAGCACATATTGAGGAGAGTGTATGCTCTACTACCTCTCCCTCTGCAGTCTTTTGGGACGACGATTCTCCCCAGTACATTTGGTGCATTATGACACTTTCATTACGAGTGCTTGTTTCTTTCACGAAAATTTCGATGTGTAATTAGAACAGTGATGCATTTTCCATCGGTTGCGGTAGTGTGTATTGGCTTTGATTATCTGGGCTGCAAGGTGATCGTCGAGCAGGCATCTCTAGCAATTTACGATGTTAAACAGTGATAGATAAAGTCCTCTGGTGTACCCTTACAGGTAATACACTTGCTGAACTCCTCTCTGTCCAACACCAACACCTTGTCAGTTGAACATATTTCCCACCAAAAAAAGAAAGAAGAGAAGAAATAGTACCTTCCACTCCAGTCTTTCTCCCTCGGCTTGTAGGTGAACGGTAGAGTATGCCTGTCACTAGTTATGAGTAATATTGTGAAGTTTTATCCCAGCAGGATAGCACCAGTTGTATGCCATCGTTCATATTTGAGCTGTATTTTAGGCATTCCTTATGTACAATTATGCATATACGATAGTAAGTCAATTATTATCTGCAAAATAGTTATAAAATTTAATTGTAATCAAATAGGAAACTTACAAAAACAAAATTTGTCGACGTAGTGTCCTTGGGTTTCAATGCAGTTGGTCCATCGTTGTACAAGTTTCCTGATGCCCTTATAAAAGAAGGTTCTCGGTTGAGGTGCGAGCCAGAACGCACCGTTTGTTTCACTGCTTCGTCCGAGGAAAATCGACGGCCCCTTAATGCCTGTTTGAGTGGACCAAACAAGTGGTAGTCAGAAGGGGCAAGTCGGGATTATATGGAGGATAATCCAGTACTTCAAATTTGAGTTTCTGGAACATTTCAGCAGTGTGAGCAGCAGTATGCAGGCGGCCATTGTCGTGCTCCAACACAACAACTTTTGACAACAATCTTCGCCGTTTGCTAAGAATTGCAGGCTTTTGCCTGGCAGTAAGCATCTCACTGTAACGTACTCTATTTACTTTTGTGCCTCTTTCCCCACAATGTTCCAGTACTGGACCTTGTGCGTTTCAAAAAACCGTTAGCATCAGTTTTCCTGCCGACGTTTGGGTCTTGAACTTTTTCTTGCATGGCGAATTTCGCTGTTTCCATTCCAAAATCTGCCATTTACTCTCTGGCACGTAATGATGGATCCATGTTTTGTGACCAGTAATGATTCTGTCTAAGAAGTTGTCCCCTTCGTTACCATAGCGATCCAAATGTTTTTTGCAGATGTCCAAGCGCGATTGTTTATGCAACTGTGTGAGGTTTTGGAATCCATCTTGCACCAACTTTATGAAACCCTTGTCTGTTGTGGATGTTTTCATAGGCAGAAGTGCGACAAATTTACAGACGATGTGCCACTTCATCAATAGTCTAGGAGAAGCATTTCACGCGAACGCTGAATGGTTTCATTATTTGTGGCGGTAAGCGGTCGTCCGGCTCCTTCATAGTGCATAGCACTTGTGAGACGATTTCGGAATTTTCAGTCCATTTGTAGACACGTCGTTGTGGCAAAACACTGTTCCCGTATTGTACTGAAAGTCTTCGATGAATTTCGACCCCTGTTACGCCTTCCGACCACAAAAAACGGATCACTGAACGTTGCTCTTCTTTGGTGCAAATAGACAGCGGAGCAGCCATGATTAACAGCACGAAACTAACCCAGCAGCTTGAAAATTGCTAAGATATAACAACAAATAAACAAAGCATGCGTAATCAATGTAAAACGACACTATTACCAAAATAAACAAAAATATAACTAAATTGCGGATAATAATTGACTTACCCTAGTAGTTGTGTAATTAGGACCGATCTTAATGATTAATTGCTTCTTCTACTCTTGGAAAAATTCGGGCCATTGATATTCTGACTTGATAAAGAAGTAATCCCAGAGTAAGAACTTTAGTTTGGCTGCTGACTGCCTACAGTCTTTGATTTTATTTTTATTTTGACACTAGTTACACTATTTCATAATCCTGGAGCTCACATACTGATTCCTGATATTTACACTATCTCACTACTATTCTTCAAGGCCAATTTTTCATCACCCATGCCAACACAATTAGTATGAACCCACAGGTCAGCGTTGCTGGCAGGTAACGAGAACGTAGGTCCAGAAATACAGCAACGGGAGCCATTGATCATCAGCCTCTGTTCTGTAGTTCCTACATTTGTATGTTACGTAAGCAGTCTTGGTTGTAACGTGTGCAGATGACGACGACTGATATTGTGACTGAAAAGAGCTAATACGACCCTACCCTTGGGAAGAATTTCGTTTACTTGCAATCAGCTCTCTGGGACACTCATACGAAGGCTTCTTGGCGCAGAATAAGTTGACCTCGGACGACTCTGTAACTGTATGTATTAGCTTTTTGGGGCAGACTGTAACTCGCTCGGTCTCACCTCGTAATAACTGGGTAGCGGAAAGCTGTGCGAGGCACTTCCTCAGACTCCCCCTCCCGAATCATTTTAATGAATAAATTGACTTGGCAAATAAGATATTTCAGAAACGCGTCTCTTCCCGTAAAGATTAATCTCATGTAAAAGCTTCATATGTCAGGTTATCCACACACATTTCCCAGAAACTAATCATAACTCCTACTTATCATCATTATAATGATTGCTCTCACCCTGTCAATTTAGTAAGGTTAATTTCAGGTTCCCTCCAATGCTACACCTCACTCTAAATGCTCATTACTGCCAGATTTATGTAAATTATTACATGTTGCTAGAAAAAAAATTCTACTTGCGAATCCTTAAAAGTTACATTCAAATGTGGCAATATCATTAAGAAACAATAAGTAATTTATTGATTTAGCTGTGGATGTGACACTGACTTCAAATAGTTTTTCGCGGTAAACTTCAAATAAAAAACAAAGCCAACTTGATCTCCATGCTCGTATCAGTTGATGGCACCCACAGGGGCAACATATACGTTCATGAACATGGCGCTCACAGTATTTATACTGGGAACAGAAAATCTTGAAAACGAAGCCAATTAGTTCATTTCAAAGCTGCATAAATCATAATGTTTCATGTTTTTGGGCCTTAAAAACAAAATCAACGATAGGGGAACAAACTCCGATATTGGGTAGAAAGCCAGGCCAACTACAGTTTTCAAGTGTAGGAAATCATATATTATCATTTCCCCCTAAAATAGTAGTTGGTGGAGTGGAACATTCCTGAAACACTTAGAAAAAAAGAACAGGAGATGAAATTTCAGTGTCCATATATTCTTCAGTGAAACATGCCATTATGGGCGTCGGCAGCATGTGGCAGTACATGGCTGTGGTTCGCTTAAGATTAACGCACATCTTTGGGCACGTACTGCTCATAGCAGTAAAATTTTGTAAAAAAATTCTAGCAATGTAAGCCGACACACTCGTATGAAAACTGATTGCAGTGTAAAGGTCTACCTTTTTCAATCTCCAAGTCTAAACCATCAAAAACTGAATACAATCAATAATCATCAGAAAACCATGCCAGTTCTAATTAATTACAGTGTAAAGCACGATACGTTATAAAATCCTCCCTTAAAATGGTAGCTGATGGTGTGCTCCAATACTGAAAAACCTTTAAACCTTTCTTTTAAAAAAAAGATGCATTACGGTAATAGTACGAACCCACATTAGACAGAACAATAAAAAGTTATAGCTTTTTTAGTTTAGAACATGATGCACTGTCATTTCCCCCCGAAGACGTGGAGACAACACACCGTATATATTTCTGGCACTAACTCTTGATGAAGGTGTTGTTAGCATCTTTCATGTCATTTATGTACATGAACTTTACATACCGGTGTCAGTCAGGACACTCTGACAGCGTCGCAGCGATATATGGAATGCATGAAACAAACAAGACGCCAATATTCTGCGTGAAATCACCCGTTAATTCCGAACGTAAAACTTCAGTCTGCTTCAAAACCGCTTACCAGCATGTGTACAAGGAGATATGTAGCTCATAATATTGCTCCAAACAAACGGAAATCATTATAGTCCTAGGCCATACCAGAAGTGTTTACACTGAGGTAATAAAATTAGTAGGATACAGGTATGCACATAGGCAGATCGCAGTAGTATCGCGTTCACAAGGTGTAAAAGGGGCAGTGCATTGGCGGAGCAGAAATTTTTACTCAGGTGATTCATATGAAGAGGTTTCCGACGTTATTATATCCGATGTGATTACGGCTGCACGATGGGATTTAACAGACTTTGAACGCGGATTGTTAGTTGGAGCTGGAGGTATGGAACATTCCATTTATGAAGTCATTAGGGTATTCAATATTCCGAGAGACACAGTGTGCAGTGTGTGCACAAAATACAAAAGTTTCAGGGATGACTTCTCATCACCGGCAAGTCAGTGGCCGACGGCCTTCACTTAACGACCGAGATCAGCAGCGCTTACGTAGAGCTGTCAACGCTGACAGACAAGCAAAAAGGGGTAACGTAACCGCGTACGACGAACGTAATCGATAGGTCAGTGCGGTGAAATTTTTCGTTAATGAGTTACGGCAGCAGACGACCGACGCGAGTACCCTTGCTAGCAGAACGAGATTGCTTGCACCACCTTTCTTACCAAACCGGGTTGATCCTAGACGCCTGGAAAACCGTGGCCTAGGCAGATCGGTCCCGATTTCAGTTAGTAAGAGCTGATGATGGGGTTTAATTCTGGTGCAGGCCATACGATCCAATGGAGTTAAGTTGTCAGCAAGGCACAGTGCTAGCTGGTGGTGGCTCCATAATGGTGTGGGCTGTGTTGACATGGAATGGACTGGGTTCTCTAGTCAGTCTGTACACATCATTGAATGGAAACAGTTCATGTTCGTCTATTTGGAGCTATCTCCGGATGTCATATCCCCAAGCCAAGATGGAGTTTTTATGGATGATATTGCGCAATGTCACCAGGCCACAGTTGTCCGCGACTGGTTCGAAGAACATTCTGGACAGTTCGAGTGAATGATTTTGGCATCCTGATGGCGCAAAATGCACCCCATCGAACATTTTTTGGACGTAATCGAGAAGTCAGTTCGTGCACAAAATCTGCACCGGCAACACTTTCACAGTTATGGACGGCTAGATAGGCAGCATAGCTCAATATTTCTGCAGGAGACTTCCAAAGACTAGTTGAGTCCTTGTCACGTCATGTTGCGGCACTACGCCGGGAAAAAGGAGATCCGACACGATATTTGGAGGTATCCCATGACTTTTGTCACCATAGTGTATATCTAGCCATATTATTCCACTGAGATGTTTAAAACAAGGCGGTGCTCCTGTCTGGTTGTAAAAACATACTATCACGTAATTTAGACTCTAATGCAACTATCTTAGAAAGCTTTCCATATTGCCATGTTTGCGCAACGTGTATTAGAATCCATAGTTGCAACCATTCGTTCGAATGTCAGAAGCAACTTAAACAGTAAAACGAACAGGATATTGCACTTGGCAGAGTCAGTATTATGTGGATACTGACACATAATTCGTCTAACGATATGGTTTCGCCAGCGTGACGCTTCCCTTCAAAGGATAAAAGTCTCAAACGTTAAATCAAATTCAAAAACTGACTCTCAATCATTAAGAAAATTATGCCCTTCTATTTTTCATGAGCTAAGTATCTCGGCAGCTCAAAATCCTGGGTCTAAATCATTCAAGACAATGGTACAAGGTGGTCACATACTGACAAGAATGTAAAATACCTTTACGAGGATTTACAGAAGCTGACAGACCGAGCACTGAATGGTAATGAGATATTTAAATGTAAAAAAAAACCTCCACGCTAAAACGATGTCTCTGTGCAAATGTCTGGGAGTGAGAATAGAAATGAAAAATGCCACCTGTTAGCGCAATTTACCGATAAGAATACCAAATTTTTCCTTAACTCTTTCTTTCACAGTAAATCAAGCACTAAATGAAACCACCAAATATCCAATGGAACTTCTTTTTCTCTTCTGTCTTTTCTTACATCTCCTGTCCTTGGTTGGTATATAAATATAACGTTTTCGAAATGTTTGTGTGGGGCTCTCCCATGTACAGCACCAAATCAATGGCACTTCGGTGGAGGTCAGGAAGCCTGTGCTTTTCGACGAAATCTCTGGTCACATCTGCAGTACAATTTTTACTTGCAGGGTCACCTAAGCTAGATGAATTGTACCCCATGCCATATGACGGGAACTGTTACAGCGGTGCCGTGAAGTCGACTTCCCTAAGGGAGAAAATAAATCCAGCCAGATCTGAGGCAGCTTCCTGCTGAGTTAACACTACCCAGTCCCCTTGGTACGCTGCACGATTACCAACAAAGTTCTGCGGAAGCCTCAGACAACGCGGACCCAATGAAATTAAAAATGGAACTGTCATTATTTTATCAAACATTACGAAACTTTTATGGATACGACGGTCCTAAACCACTTTAGAATTTAAAGTGCTGATAGACTCTTACGACAAAGGGTCACACAGAAAAAAATCTGGAAACAGATAAACTCAACAAGAGAACTACTATAAAATGAGAAAAACTATGTCATGCTAGGGAAGTATACAGCATTTAGTTAGCTCCTTTATTGTCTTAGAAAATGATGACCATCCAGATGTGGACAGGAACGGCATTTTTAAAAAAGGCTCATATATATGTTGCAGGTATGAGGAAGGAAAAACAAAGAAAATCTCAAATTACACGTGGTGGTTATTAAATATAATCTGAGACTTTTAAGCAATCCAGAATAATAACAGGACAGAGTACGTTGCAATAAATAAAATTACCCAGAAATATTTTCCAGAGAATGAAAGTAGGTATAAAGTAAATCTGATACGACAAACAACCCAAAAAATAAAAGTGTGAAGGAAACAAAGCAGAAAATTAAGTTGCTCATACATCACGTTTCATCAGTAAATGCAGCTGAGGCTACAGAAACTTCCAAGAGATATAATTAAATACGATGGCACTTTGAGAGATAAGTCATGAAGAAACACATTTACTAATGAAAATTTAAAATACTTCGGTCGCAATTCTACATAAATTGTGTAAAAAGCCTTTCAGGGTAAGAAGAAATGAAAGGTGCCTGAGTGAGATGGCGTATCAAGAGGAGTTAAAATATGGGGGGAAAAGTAATTCATAACGGTATCGCAAAATTATTTTCAGAAGGATTGCCAAACAAGACAAAGTCCCGAAACTGAACAATGTTGTAGCTGTTCCGATTCACAAGACAGACAGAAAGATACTAAAAAAACGCTATGCTAACAGCCGTCACTCAGTTCTTAAAATTATGCCTAAGCAAATAAAAATGGACATTTTATTTTAATAGAGCGAAGGAAATGTTGAATTTACAAGTGGATAAGGCAAAAACGACCTGCAATTTATGAAATACGGTACTAACAAGAAAATAGCACATATCCGGACCATTTGACAGAATTTCTGAAATATCTGTACCAACAAGCCAAGAGACAGAAGACAGTGATTCCATCAGTTTTAATGAAATCACGAATATACACTGATAAGCCAGAACAATATGGCCACATACATAACAGCCGGTGTGTCCTTTTTGCGGGGACGCGTCAAAGCGTGACAGCAATGAGAACATCGTAAGTCGCTGGAGAGAGTTGGTACCACATCTGCACACACAAGTAACCTAATTCCCACAAATTACGGGAAGGGGAAAGATGACCTCTGACGCGATGTTCAGTCGTATCTCAGATGTGTTTGATCGGGTTCAGATCTGATGAGTTCGTGGCCAGCACATCAACTGGAAATCGCCACTGTGTTCCTCGAATCACTCCACCACACTCCCGGCTTTGTGACATGGCGCATAATCTTCTTAAAAATGCCACTGCTGTAGGAAACATGATCGCCATGAAGGGTTGTACGTGGTCTTCAACCAGTGTAAGATACTTCTTGGCAGTTATGGTAAGTTGTACGAGTTTCACTGAACCCATGGATACCCACGCGATTATTCCCAGGAACATAATGGAGCCGCCGCCAGCTTACTCCGCTCCGCAGTAGCTGTCAAGGAGATGTTCACCCGGAAGACTAGGGATTCGTGCCCTCCCATTGGCATGATGAAGAACGTATCTGGATTCATCAAACCATGCAACACTGTGCCACAGCGCCAACATCCAGTGCCGAAGGTCACATGCCCATTTCAGACGTAGTAGCCAATGTCGTCCTGTGAACGCTGGCACGTTCATGTGTCGTCAACTTCAGAGGCCCGTCGTTAGGAGTGTTCGGTGAACTCTGTGCTCAGACACACTTGCACTCTGTACGGAATTAAATTTTTTTTGAAATTCTGGAGTTAGTTCTGCAACAGTTCGCCGCCTGCTATGTTTTACCAGTCTGTCCAGAATAAAACGTCCGACATCAATAATGAGGGGTGGCCATACAACCCCTCGACGTCTGGACATCGTTTCACCTTGCTTTCGCCTCGTGTTGTAGACACTCACCACAGCACTCCTCGAACTCGAGACGGGTCGCGCAGTTTCCTAAATTCTTGTGCCGAGCCTCCGGGCCATCACAATCTGCTCTCGGTCAAACTCCGATACATGGCGCGCCTTCCTCATTCTGCACACTGAAAGCGCTCTCGCTGGTACTACATGCACCGTGAGTGTGCCTTATCAGCAGTCAAGCCTCACCAGGCGACGCTGCTACCTCCTGGACGTGTTTATGTCGATAGTAGGTCGGCGGTCATAATATTCTGGCTACCCGTGCACATTTGGAATCCGGAACACAACACGGCTGTCGCATTGTCGAAAAAGAGTAAATGTTATTCGTTTTCTGCAGACACACTTCTGCTGCGGTGCAGATAACAGGCGCATCACAGTGTGGCGGAGAAAAGACGCAGCAACTGCAAACGTATTCCAAAGCTGTAGTAAGTGGGACAGTACTATTCTTGTGGGCAAAACGTCTAAACTGCACACAGATTCATTGTGAAATCCCGGCGGTGTATGGACCAAATGGAATATCGTGTCCAGCCGTAGTGATTTAGTTCCTGAAATTTTACCAAGGCTGAATAGACGTGGGTGATGCTGATCCGCCACACATATTTTCAACAGTTTGAGAGTACATCTTGGGTGTAGAAAGATATTCTTACGATGAGAACGTTCACAAAGAGGTTCCAGGATGGCTCTGTGTCCCAGTAGTGGATTTCAGTCGTCAAGGAACCGAATGAGTGGTAGAATGTTCCGATTGTTGTTTACGGAGACTTGGTGACTATGTTGAAGAATAGTATCATGTATGTGTGTCACTTACAAGTGTAGTGCAGCATTCAATAAACGATACTTGGCTTGCTATAATAATGATTAACTTATTTCATGAAATCAACTCGTACATGTCATGTCACCGTTTCCATTAGACGTTATGGGGGTAATGGGAGAGCCATAACTGAATGAGGACTAAGGCAGAATGAGTGAAACATTATTCTCAGCTGCTCTAGAGCGAGTTTTGAGACCTTCAAACTGCCTAACTGAGGAGAAATATATGGCAAGTATACATATCTGAAGCACTTTCATTTTACATATGACATTTCTTCTGGTGCAGATGAATTTCCCGAGGCACTGAATTTAACAGAATAAATTTGAAAGTAGGTCTCCAAAGCAATTAAACAAGACCAGTACATGTCAACCATGGAGGTAAACAACCTGTTTCTAAGGGTTTACACTTAGAGTAATTGTGGATGTCAACTGGGTGGACAAGAAAATAAACAAACAAAAGGGTAGACGTGATGATAAATAGTTTTGATAAATTGAATACGATTGTTAAAATGAATTTAATAACAAACGGAAAAATTACAACGGATTTTTGTCTCAAGCTCTGACAGACAACAGTCTGGCACTGAGGCATTGAGTTTTCAGCTGGAGGACACCCAGGAACTACAGTGCATCACTGTGTGAACTAGAGTTGCGTGTTGGGTATTACTGGTCGAGACCGACAACCAACAAAATGATGTTGACGCTAGCTGGAGTAAGAGACGTAACTGAAGATGACACGGATATGGATGGGGCACGTAGCTGAGCGTCTAGATTGGAAGATGGGCCACCGCAGTGTTGTGCTGCATACTAAGACAAGAAAAAAATCCAGAAGACGTTGTAGCAGGAGCTAGATGAATAATACTAGAAAACTTGAAGCTGAAACTAGATTTTATTTGTCTTATTTATCTTAAGTCAGTAATGCTTGAGAAAGCATAGCGCGGGTAACTATCTTGCAGTGAAATTTAAATGACTGAAGGTGATAATAATCATAACCAATCAATTACTTTTTAGATGACATGATTCATTTTATTGTCTTGTCTACACATGACTTGATATTAACCTTCATGTAATGCGTCTTCTCTGACCAACATGTAATGACGTTATATAAGGCCAAAGAAGTCAAAATATTTTATTCTAACACACTGAAATCTCCTTTGTGGAGCCTTTTGGAAACTTCTTCACTGACGTAGTTTGGTCAACATGGTTGACCTCGGAAGACACTTAACATTAATCTGTTGTAATTCTCTTTGTAGTGGCATCTAAAAGAACTGCTGCAAAGACCTGAAATCGCCGATGAAGTCGTTTTACGATGGAATATCTAAGGTACCATTTCATCCACTCACGACACTAATGTTGTGTGGGGACCTGTAACAGGGGTATAGTGTCGACAGCTACAGTCCGTGCATCATGTCAGCGCCGAAAGTCTTAATATTTTGTGTGAAACAACGTAATACAAATTGCTTCAAAGACATCATCAATAATCGGTGATGTTCCGAAGACTCTACATATGTCTCTTAACATGTAATTGTTCCTAGTACTGATATAGAAATCTGAAAATATTTACTGTTGGCACGGTTATGTTGCCCTGAAAGAAGTATTTCGTCTAGTGCGCACCAAAAATTTTATCACAAGTTTTAGAATGTACTGATAAGGTTCTGTGAAAATACAATACCATGACACCGAGTTTGGATTTGTTCCAGAAGTGCAGTATTTCACTCCTTACTCTCACATTATTCAAGTGAGTTTTCTCCTATACTATGAACTCTGCGCAGATGCCTCTCCTTCTGAAACGGTGACACCTGTTTGGATCACAACTGCCCCTAACATCGTCTAAATATGCTCGACGTGGAACTCAGTGTCGGTTAAAAATGACATGAGATCATCGTATTTTGTCCTGAAAACCTACAACTTCTGTTAATTATGTATCTAACTACAAGTATTCATTCATTACATCGTTCTAAGTTGTTTGCACATTCATTCGAAATTACTGTGTATACGTAGCTTCGAAAGAAAGATGGAAGGATGATTAGGTTTTAATGCCTCGTCCACAACGAGGTCATTAGAGACTAAAAGAAGCTCGGATCGTTTCTTAAGTATGAGGAAAGAAATCGGCTCAGTCTTTTGAAAATAAAAATCCTGATATGCCCCTGGAGCGATTTAGGGAAATAAGGGAAACATAAATCAAGCTGGCAAGACGGTTATATGAACCATCGTCTACCTGATTCGAATCCAAGGTGGTAAACATTGCGCCGACTTGCTCGGCACTTAGTTATGTTATAAGCTAAACATGCTGCAAAACTTGCTGTGCCTAAGACATATTTCAGGTACACACCACCTGCGTGCTCAGTATACGTTGGTTTGGCACTGGTTCGGCGAGCTGGGAGTTCGGCGAGCTGGGAGTTCGGCGTCTGGGAACTGCAGAGCACAGCCTGTCCTCAGCTCTATTCAAGCGTTAACATTCGTTGCGGATTGAAGCGGTGGAACGCTGTACGTCACAATGCCCCGGACTGCGATGGAAAACCAACCTGACAGTCGCTCACCATACTGCCAGATAACCAGGAGTTATGGTCTGACATGTTGTAGGCTGCGTCTTCATTTCACAGCAGGATGTATTTGGTTACCATCAACGCCACCCTTACAGCACAGCGGTACGTCAACAATGTTCTACACCCCGTTTAGTTGCCCTTTCTGGCAAGCCATCCTTGGCTTACATTTCAGCAACGTAATGGTTGCGTGTCCAAAGCGAGAGATTCTACTGCTAGTCTCTGTGCTTGCCAAATCCTACTTTGGCCAGCAAGGTCGCTACATCTCTCCCTGGTGGAGAACATTTGGAGCGTTATGGACACATCGGGATTTAGACGATCTAACTCGCGAACTGGGCAAAATCTGGCACGATATATCGGAGGATGGCATCCAACAACTCTATCAATCAGTGCCAAGCCGGATAAGTGCTTTCATAAAGGCAAAAGTTGGACAATCGTGTTATTGTCTTGCTCAACATGTGAAGCTCCTGCTCTTGAATAAATTGTCCTGTTTTTTGAAATCGTAATCATTTGCTTGTCGGTACATGTACATCACACCTACCGATTTTCATCCCATTTGGATACTTCCTTCGCGTTGCGTAGATTTTTTTTCTTTTACTTAAAGCATTTTTATGGATTATGTATAAGAATCTTCCTCCTAAATCATGGTACCTATTAGTCATATCCAGACCTAAATCACTACACCAGTTCCTCAGATCAGCCTACATATATGACGGACGTGAGGAAGCAACCTCGTATATGTGAGATAATTTTTCAACAGCAAGGCAGATGTGTCAACTTTCAGCTTCATGCCTCCCTTGATTCGAATCCAGATGTGGACAAAATTCTTTGTGTGGCCCGGTGAAGAACTCTCCTATAAAGAGAACTAGATAAACAATTGCAGCAATGAGTCTCGACAGTACATCACAGGTTCACAAGGAGAGTGCTGTAGAACATAACTATAACATGTCCATCAAGCACGTTTGTTTCCTTTTTTTAATTCGCGCCACCCCAGCCACAGATGCATACTGAACTGCACACACACACACACACACATACACACACACACACAACAGCGCGCGCGCGCGAGCGCGAAGTATACACACATGATTATCATACAATATTTACATCAATGGGCCAATGAACACCTGTTTAACAGCTTGTTGTTCCACTCTTCAAACACAATACAACAGATGTTCTGCAGTAGCATGGATTCTGCAAGTTCTCGACGGGATTTCATAAGTATGTGGCACCAGATGTCATGTGTATGCACAGGTTAAGCAATTCCCTTAAATTATGAAATAGTGGTTTACTGACACGCAGGTGGCGCCCAATATGTGTTCCAATGGGTACAGATCAGGCACATTTGCTGGCCAAGATATCAGCGTGAGTTCACTAAATGCCTGTAACACCACTGAAGCACGATTCTGACCTTGAAACGCTGACAGTTATCCAGCTGGAAAATGTCGTCGCCATAGTGGGAGACTTCAAGCATTAAGCGATGCAGGTGGTTCATGATAATGTTCACATACTTAGCTGCTGTCATGATGCCTACGATTACCACTATAGATCCCATGCGAGCCCAACTCAGTGCACCCCTTAATATTATTCTGCTCTCACCGACCTGCATCTGTGGCACAGTGCATGTTTCGTGCAGCCATTCTCCTGGATAATGGCGTGTAACGACCCATCCATCGACCTCTCAATTGATAAGTAAAAGTGATGACATAGAATTCTAAGCTTCGATCTGGAAAATAATATTCCTCATTTTTGAAACTCATCTCCAAATGAAAAAGAACTACCTCTTCATTAACATTTCAAATGAAGTGCTTCCTTCTGTTTGCTTGTTATGGAGAAATTTCAAATTTTCTGTAATGGAAAAATGTTGACTCTTAATATAATCTAAGGGAAATAATGATAAACAATAACGTAAAAATCTTATAAACTAGTAAATTAATAAATGTGTCCTTTCACACCAAATATGGCTGCTGAACCTTAAAAAATTTCACATTTCTCACGCAAATAGCATATAGTGTCTCATTTTCATTGATCTTAGGCTTCCTTATAGAACAAAATAAAATTCCCCTCCTACTCGTATAGAAACTAAAAACTGATGATCGCCCATATTCCATGGCCTTACGAAATTTAGCCTCTTCTCATGCGATAAACTATAAATCGCTTCTTTTTGTGGACAGCGTCAATGGGTCGTCGTTAACTTTAAAGAGGCGAGTACTGTTCACAAAGTGACCTAATGTCAACGTGGTTCTTTCGGCCTCGTACAGAGATAACGGCAAAATTTGTGCTATGTGGTTTACTTTTGCCGTGATGTAAATATTAGCCACTGCTACTTTTTCACATTCTCTCCATAAATTTTGAAATGACTTCTGACATACAGGGTCTTGTAGATGTGACACGTTCAGCTTGCATTTACCTCTGGCTCGGTAGAGCACCTTGTTTTGGCATATTAATTGTGCCCTTGTAGGCCATATTTCAGACTGCAAATTTGGTGTTTCAAAATGGGCGATACATAAATTCTATCCAAACGATTCGCCGAATGGTTTTTTACGTGAGAGAAGCCTGGGGCCACACAGTGCTTGTGTTTCCATGGGTTAATTAGTCGTATGTCTTTCATTCTACGTTCCAGTTCAATAGTTGTGTTGTAATTGGGAGTGTGATCTTTAGTACTCACTAATCAATTAAAATCACTCCCGACTATTATATGCCCTTACCGGGTTCCAAACTGGAAACAACATTTGCTTTAAAAAATTCCGCTCTGCGACTCCTATTAGTTGATACTGGCGGAGCACAGACATTAATTAGTCCTACGTTATTTATTGTACCACCTATCCCTTCGCTGTTATGTAATTTGGTGTCGTATTTGACTTTTAAACTCTACTTTTTGAGAAGAGATATACCCATTTCCGTCCGTTTCCCCGAACTTATTATAACTTTAATTCCAGGTACGCCGTGAATCTTAATGTCAGTCCCGTCTTGTAAAAAGATAACGTCATCATCATCATCATCAGAATATATAAATTCCTTTAAGTATTGTCATTAAAAAAGAAAACTATGTATCTTGTTAATGTTTAACGAAGCGATCTTATATGCTTTTAAGTCAGACATTGTTGATCTCCGTGATCAATCGTTAAAAAATCCTTTAATTACATTTCGAGAAGGTCATTTATAAAACACATTTTAATAATACTTATCAGTCGCAAAATGCGCAAAAAATGGAGTTATCTCCTTACTGAATGTCATTTCCTTCTGAGACTGAAGTTCGGTCTGTTTAATGAACTTCTGTTATTATTATTGTTATTATTTTACTATCCAGGAAAGCACAGTACAGTTATTAACAAATTCAGAACATATTTACAATACATATATAAGACTTTGTACATGTCACGTTGATTTTGAGAACCAAAATTTTGCAACACATTATATGAATTCGCAATTGCGAATAAGGACAACCATCGCCGGTTAAGCACTATTTTTCATTGTCGTCATTTCATTCTACAGCTGAGGGTTTTCCTTATTCGCTATTGCGAATTCATGTAATGTGTTTCATGACGGCTGTAGTCACCGTAATTCCTCTTCCCTTGGACACGCATGCATGTCCAAAGGAACTTTGCATTGTAATCAGAATAAAACACGCACTGCAATATCGTTTCGTATCGTACAAAATTAGGCAGTCTTCACTGCTGGAACATTTTCTCAAACCAGGCCCTCCAGGATTCCGGCTTCAGGCAACTTCGAGTAGATGACGAGACGTTCAGCATGGGAGACTGCTAAGGTCCTGCTCCTCGGTGGCAAACCCATTTTCAGAGGAGGAGGCGGCTGCTCAAATGAAGTCCCTAACGAGTGGTATAACTCCAGGGCCAATGTGCATTGTAAGCTGAGGTCGTGCAGTTCCTCGTCCCCCCGCTAGTTGCGCCTCTCACGAGGCTATGCAATGAGTGTCTAAGGCTGCAATAATTTCCCGTCATCTGGAAAAAGGCCAATGAGGTAACAATAAAGGAAGGCCCAGACAGGGACCCCATAGAGGTAATGTCGTAAGGGCCAATAAGCTTACTGGCCTTACTTGGGAAACTCTTCGAAAAGTTGCTGGCTGACAGACTGGCAACGCACAGAGTGCTGGGCAGGGTGAGGGTTTGGCTTTCGACCGGAATGATTAGCGTCTGACGCTATTGCCCTGACGGCCGAGATCTGTGGCTCTGCTCCGCACAAGTACATAGTCGGCATCATAGCGGACACCAGTGGCGCCTTTGACCACATTTAGTGGCTTTCGCTCTTTTCCTGTTTACGGTAGAAAAAATGTCCAGAGCCGCTATATGGGTGTCCGGGGAGCTATTGTGACGGAAGGGAGGTCTGGGAATCGTCCCATTGGGGAGCGTTAGTAAAATGATAACAGTTGGGTGTGCACAGGGCTCTGTCCTGCCGATGTTGGATAGTTTACAACGAAGCGACTATGTGGTAGAGGTGATAGCCTACGCTGACGACCTCATTCTGCTGGTTGGCCGCCGTAGCACCGAGGATCTAGGACCTAAAGTAGAGCGGGTAATGAATGTGTAGTCACAATGGTGCCGAAAATCCACCCTAATAAGTCAATCTACTTGCTATTAAAGGGACAACTAGACAGAAATCCCACTGCGAGGACGGATGGCTCACCAGTTCTCCGGCGTCGCAGTGCAAGTTACGTAGGAGTCGTCACTGGCGAAAAGAGGAACTTTGCCACACTTATCGAGCCCGTGACCCAAAGATCACTTGAAGTGCGCAATTATCTTATCGAAATTGGGCACTGCAGATACCATCTCCCAGAAAATCTAGTTAACTTACATCATAACATTATTCTCAATTCCGTCGTCGATTAAAGCTCTGGAGTTTGGGTACACACGCTCACGAGACTAATACGTGCCATGATCGTGCGAAGAGTGCAATAGGACATTTCATTATGTTCAGTTGGGGTATATGGCACTAGTTTGGGAAGGGCCTTGTTGGTGTTAATGGGGCTTTGCCCCCTTGACATGAAAATAAAGGAGCAAGCAGCCTGCTACTGGGAGAACAATGGTAAAATTGGGAAGACAGCCAAGATCCTAGGGGTTTAGGCAGGAAATAAAAATTCGATTAAACGGAGAGGGGATGAGCTGTGGCAGGAGTCCTGGAAGACTGATGAAACGGGTCGAAGCACATACGAACTGTTCCCAAACATCAGGGAACGAATGTAACTAAAGTACTTTCAACCCAGTAGATATCTGATGCACTTTCTCACGGGACATGGTCCCTATCAGAGATATCTATGCCGGTTACGGAAGCGGGCTCCCCCTTCGTGTGACTGTGGAGCATTGGAGGGCATACTAGACCTTTCCCTACACGTAACGACGTTGAAACCGATCTGAGACAACTGTTACCCAATCATGGCACCTACCACCTGATTAACTTTGAAATTATCAGCAACCTATCCAACGAGCTATCAGCAAAGATTTTGAGGAAATATCTGAGGGATAATAATTAACAGCAGATTATGTAAGGTAAAGCACATAACACTAGTTTAAGTTAGGAATAGATTAGTTCAAGTACGGATAATTATCTGCAATTAGTAATCTATGATACTGCAGCGAAGGTTAAGTTTCCTGGGCCAGTGCAGCGCCAGATGCACGGCCATTGAGGTTAGCTTGGTGGGCACGGCCTGAATGGTAAGCTCATAAGATACTGTCACATATGTAACACTGGAGTTAGTGTAGTACAGTAAAATTAAGTAGCAAAACATGTATTTCCAGTAGGCTCAATAACACAATGGAAGTAGCTTACCCATTGGAACTAACTATAATAACACCCCTTGGAATTAGATGCATATTGAATAATAATTGTACATTGTAGGATCCACTAATCACTAAGGTAGTTGGTTATCATTCTGTCACTATCAGCGTTATGAAACAAGGGGTGCCTGGAACTGTTTTCCTGTTTTTTCCTTCTCAACATCTGCCGCTGTTCTTCGTCGAATATGAGGGAGTGCTATGCCTGTAAGATGATAGATTTTGTTAGCTGGAGTTTTTCGGTGCGTTCCAATATTTCTTCATCCGCACTTGAGTGTTCCGTGTTGTCCGTCCATTTTGTTGCTGTGGACGTTTTCGGTGTGTCTTAGGCAGTTTCTAGGGAGTGGATTTCATCCTGACGGCGTTTAGATGGCTTTTGGGCAGCTTTTCGTAGGTCTCTTGACCTTCAGATATATAAGCTGAGACCTCTTCTGAGACATGTGTCATTTCCGTGTTTTCTGACGTCTTATCTTTTAACCTGCTCCTTATATCTGTAGTGACGAAACGCGCCGCTCTTCGTAGGATCTTCTCTATCTCCTCTATCAGTCCTACCTGATAGGGATCCAATATAGATGAACAATACTCAAGAATCGGGCGGACAAGCGCCTTATAATCCACTTGTTTCGTGGATGAGTTACATTTCCCTAAGATTCCTCCGATGAATCTGAGTCTTGTGTCTCCTTTTCCCACTATCTGTTTTATATGGTCATTCCACTTAAGGTCGCTCTGGATAGTTACGCCTAGATATTTTACGGCAGACGCTGTCTGCAGCGGTTTGTTATCAATTGTGTAGCTGTACAGTAGTGGATATCTTTTCCTGTGTATGCGCTATATGTTACATTTATTTACATTCAGGGACAATTGCCAGAGTCTGCACCATTCATCAATGCTCAGCAGGTCGTTCTGCAAATTCTTACTATCTTCTCGCGTTGCTACTTTGGTATAAAAGACTACATTATCTGCGAATAGCCTTAAACAGCATCCGACGCTTTCTGCTAGATCATTTATATACTTTGTGAACAGCAACGGTCCTACCACGCTTCCCTGTGGTACTCCGGACATTACCTTTACAATTGTCGATTTAGTTCCGTTAAGGCCGACGTGTTGAGTTCTATGTGCAAGAAAGTCTTGAATGCAGTCGCAAGTCTGCTCCTATACTCCGTAAGCTCGTATTTTTTTTCATTAAAAGGCAGTGCGGGACGGTATGAAATGCCTTACTGAAATCAGGGAACACGGCATCACCCTTAGCGCTATTGTCCACTTCGCTGTGGACCTCATGAAGGAAAAGAGCGAGCTGCGTTTTTCAGGATCACTGTTTGCGGAGTCCATGTTGACTTTTATAGAGGAGTTGTTCATTTTCCAAGAACGTCGTAATTCTTGAGCATAAAACATATTCCATAATTCTACAACAGACTGACGTCCCCGATGTAGGTTCATAATTGTGTCAATCTGTCTTACGGCCTTTCTTAAAAACGGGAATGGCTTGCGTTTTTTTTTCCAGTCGTTAGGTGCCTTTCGTTGCTCAAGCGATCTCCGATAAATTACTGCTAGAAGGGGAGAAAGTTCCTTCGCATAATCTTTATAGAATCTTATAGGTATCCCATCTGGTCCTGAAGCCTTCCCACTACTAAGCGGTTGTTGCTGCTTTTCAATTCCGCGATCGGTTATCTCAATATGTGCCTTTTCTACGTTTGCATGACTATTGAAAGGAAGGACAATGTTCCGAGGTGAAACAACTTCAAAAGACCGAATTCAATATTTTGACCGTCTCTCTGTTATCTTCCGTATCGGTGCCGGTGTGGTCGCTGAGAGGAGGACGGCATTCACATATTGTACAGCCGTTACGGCGCCTTCCATGACCACCAGCGGCGTACGTCGGTCCCACATAATGCCACCCGAAACAGCAGGGAAACTCCACCTTGCTGTACTTGCTGGACAGTGTGTCTAAGGCGTTCAGCGTGATCGGGTTGCCTCCAAACACGTCTCTGACGATTGTATGGTTGATGGCATATGCGACACTCATCGATGAAGAGAACGTGATACCAACCCTGAGCGGTACATTCGAGATGTTGTTGGGCCCATCTGAACCGCGCTGCATGGTGTCGTGGTTGGAAAGGTGGACCTCACCAGGGACATCGGGAGTGAAGTTGTGCAACATGCAACCTATTGCGCACAGTCTGAGTCGTAACTCGACGTCCTGTGGCTGCACGAAAAGCGTTATTCAACATGATGGCATTGCTGTCAGGGTTCCTCCGAGCCATTATCCTTAGGTAGCGGTCTTCCGCTGCAGTACCAGCCCTTGAGCGGCCTGAGCGAGGCATGTCATTGGCAGTTCCTGTCTCTCTGCATCTCCTCCATGTCCGAACAACATCGCTTTGGTTCACTCCGAGACGCCTGGACACTTCCCTTGCTGAGAGCCCTTCCTGGCACAAAGTAACAATGCGGACGCGATCGAACAGCGACATTTACCATCTAGGCATGGCTGAACTACAGAGAACACGATCCATGTTCTTCCTTCCTGGTGGAATGACTGGAACTGATCGGCTGTCGGACCCCCTTCGTGTAATAGGCGCTGCTCATGCATTGTTGTTTACATCTTCGGGTGGATTTAGTGACGTCTCTGAACAGTCAAAGGGACTGTGTCTGTGATACAATATCCAAGTCAACGTATGTCTTCAGAAGTTCTGGGAACCACGATGATACAAAACTTTTTTATGTATGTAATTAGGGGCCTTGTGGCCTCACCAGCCTGCAGCTGAGAAACGCGCCTCTCTACACGTTCTCCACGGATTTGCCGTAGAAAGTTACAAGCCGCGCACGTTCTAGGTTGGTAATCATAAATTTAATCAGCTCCGTAGCCACAAACATTTATGTACTAAAGTGGAGATTTTATCAAAACGTTAGGGATAGTAACGATCGAGCTGCTATAGTCCATTGACAACAGTACTGTCAGGTACTTAAAAAGTCGTTAGCAGGGGAAAGAGGCATATGGTATGTAAATGCTATAGCTAATTCTCAGGATAAAATAATAAAATATTGTAGTGCCTCTGCTATTTTTGGGCACGACTTCAGAAATAGTAGCTCTGCTACGGGTGTATTGAAAGCCATGGACAGCCTAGAGACATTGAGACAATGATATGCTGATGTCATCATCAAGTTTGTCTACCCAATGCGAGACAGGCCAGGCTCATTTCATAATCCTGGCGACGTAGCGGAAGGGCAGCGCTGATGTGGGTGGACCTTGGGGTCACTACATCATTGTAATACAAAGGGTGTGATTTGTACGTGGTTGGAAGCACTGCAACAGCATAAAAAGCATGCAATTAACCATTATAAACACACACTGATTTTAGGCGAGATGAACAGTCTGGCAGCATCCATCACAATATGAAGGCCACCCCAACCAGCAACAAGTTAAGTATCAACAAGAAGATAACATTGGACTGGGTCGCAACCTCTGCCAGGTCAGTTCCCAGTACTAAGTCCACCATGTGGGGACATAACGCTGTTCGACGGATGAGGCACTTTCAGGATCTGTACAGCAGCAGCCTAACTTCTCCCTTGGAGAGTAGAAGTTCGTTTCTGGGGCAGTGCAGTCGCCCGAACATGACACTGGTTCGAGGGCTCCTCCAACAACCATCGCCGCCCGTTGCGGCGAGCTCTTCCTCCGGGTTCTCTGTCCGTGTGAATTATGGCGAACGGTCTACCCGACAGGACGCCCTAGTCACTCGACATTTATTTATGGCAGTCGTATACGCCACTGGCATTTTCCGCATGACGCTACACTGTGCACAGTGGGGTGCATGTCGCTGATTGGGCTAAAAATGTTTAAGCATCCCTGGATACGGGCGTCGAAGCAAGTCACGTCGGTAGTCGGCTTTCACAGCTGTCAAGAGAGGATTCCACACCATACGCCAGAGAAAGTACACTATGTGTTCAAAAGTATTCGGAGCCCCCCCCCCCCCCCCAAAAAAATGCGTTTTTCATATTCGGAGCATTGTGCTGCCACCTACTGCCAGGTACTCCATATCAGCGACCTCAGTAGTCATTAGACATTGTGAGAGAGCAGAATGGACAACTCTGGGGAACCCACGAACTTCGAACGTGGCCAGATGATTGGGTGTCACTTGTGACATACGTCTCTACGCGATATTTCCACAATGCTAAACATCCGTAGCTCCATTGTTTCCGATGAGATAGTGAAGTGGAAACGTGAAAGGACACGTACAGCATTACATCCTTGTAATGGACTGACCTGCACAGAGTCCTAACCTGAATCCTATAGAACACCATTGAGATGTTTTGGAACGCCGACTTCGTGCCAGGCCTCACCATCCAACATCGATACCTCTCCTCAGTGCAGCACTCCGTGAAGAATGACATGTCACTCCCCAAGGAAACTTCCAGCACCTGATTGAACCTATGCCTGCGAGAGTGGAAGTTCTCGTCAAAGATAAGGGTGGGCCAACACCATATTGAATTCCAGCATTACCGATGGAGGATGCCACGAACTTGTGAGTCATTTTCAGCCAGGTGTCCAGATACTTCTGATCACATAGTGTGCATAGGCACAAGTATCGCCATCCACTAGTTGCAGGTGAGTGATAGTAGGAAGAAGGGTGAGTTCAAAACCCTTGCACAACCTGCGCATTAAATTCAGTACTTATCAGGGTCACGGATGTAGGAAAAGCCATTTAATATTGTGTGTTGTCTTGTGTACAAGTAAAGTGTTAAACTGAAATGTAGTATTGTGGTGCACTATTGTGTAAATGTCAAGATGCTAATATACGGTTATATAGGATTAATTTGGTAGTGGTAGTTTTGGGGATAGAATTTTTTAGTGATCTGAGTGTACTGTGGTAGAATTTTGTTCGTTTCATGTAATGTAGATGCTTAAGTGTTTCACCAATCACATTTACCAACTAAAGTTGGGTACCTAATGGACGTTCGTAGAAGTTAAAAGAGGAGAAGTTGATCTCAGAGGATGGGGCTAGGCACGCTTTGATCTCATTGGGGGAACTCCAGCATTTTCAGAGGGAAAGGGCTACAAACTGCACAACACAGATGATCCAGACTGACATGGATACATATGAAATGCAGCTGTACTTAGGCAAGACGGATTTCCAGGTTTGCCCATGTGCCATCCAAGAGCTGTGGTCCTGCTGCCAACAAGGGATACCACATGCAGTTTATTCCATGGGCAGTATCATATGTGTGGTTGCTAACTTACATAAGTAGGGTAGGTTTACGGGGCTAAGCGATTGGAATTGCATGGCAGTGGATTTGTAATTTACAAAACAGAAAGAGACACAATTGAGCCAAAATTTCAACTGTTAGCTACTGTTACATGAGAGACTAAATTAAACATTACACAGCGATAGTTGTATTGGCCAGATAAGCTGCTAGAGGTGCTCCAATGCAGAATTTGACCTATCTGAATAAAACAGTAGATCCACACCTAATCCTCTCTTTGCATCAGTTAACAGACAAGCAAAAGGGGCGAATTTTAGCAGAAAGGTGCTGCATCGTGAGCAGTATTATTGTGAGGAGAAATGACGTACTGTCTTGACCATGAGTATCCCAATAAGAGTCACAGTGTCGGTTTGGACTGTTTTGTGCATCTTTGTTTACCTGAGGCGCAGGGCTGATCGTCAGTGTGTTCCACGAGTGAATCAAATACCACTAGACTGGTCAACTGTTCATATGTGGTGCAGAAGAATAGTGTACAGAAAGAGAAGTGTAACTGTACATTAGTATTGAGGGATCTGTATATTAGTATTAAGGATTTGCAAAACTCGCAGTGCAGGGCAAGGGGCCTCGAATTGATTGCTGTAACGAGCACTGTTGGTTGCTCGATTGGAGAAGCGTCAAGATCTCGCAGTCAATGAGAAAAGATATTAAGAGTTGTAAATGTTCTTTATTGGGTTAGTATACGTTGAATAGATAGTAATGAGACCAAACACCCGACATAGTAATGTTTAGAAGGATGAATGAGTATAGATGGGCCAATTGCCTTTACACCAGAATTGTAGAGTGAATAAATGGCCTCTTAGCCTTGCGGTTCAAACTGTGTAGCGTTGTGAAGAAAATAGTAAATAATGTATTTTGTTATGATGTATGTAGTCTTTCGTTGCATAACACTCATGGGTAGAAACCTGGGATCTGATTATTCCTACAGAAGAATGCTATGTAGCGCTGCTGCCATTTTTTGGTGCTATAGTGGAAATATAAGCTATGTTGTCACTCTGTTGAAAGCCATGAGCTGCCGATGGACACTGTTGCACTGGTACGCCCATTTCATCAACAGACCTGTTTGCCCTCCACAAGGCATGCCGGGCCAAGCCCCCATAATACTGGCGCAATCAAAGACGAGCAGTGGATCTGGGGGATTTTCCAGGGCGTTATTACATTATTGAGCCTTACATGTGTTAATTTGTATGTGGTTGGAAGGATTGTATCAGAACAAAACTCGTTCATTTGAACAGATCTGAGCTGTCTGGTAGCACCTAACACGACGCTATTCACCACCAGGCTATGGGTTAACAAGCAGCCGACGCCAGTCTAGGCCAGCACCGCCATCTCCACAATACCAGCTCCCACTACTACCTCCACTACTTGAGACTTAGATCTGTGCAGTAGATGAGCTACTTCCAGGCTCTCCACAGCAGCATCTACAATCACCAGATGCTGGGGTGACCTCTTCTACTCCCTGATGGACTTCAAGAGAATTACGGCAGCTGTACATGTCGAAGGCACTTGCCACATGTTGCCACGCTGTGCAAACTGGGAATGAACTGCGAGGGGCTAAGCAATTGTCAGCATTGATGAGCGTGGGTGTTACAGCCATCCACACCGCTAGCAGCCGGCTTCCACAGTCGTCAGCGAGGCCTCCACACAATATACCATATGCCTGGCAGGGCTCTCCGTGGTATTACAGAACTGCCATTGCTGTCGCACAAGTTGAATAAACAAGTATTAACCTCCAACGATGTTTTCCTAGCCACCACTAGCCAACATAACTGTCTCCATACTCTGCCATACCTCTTTCTCTACAAACTAGTGGCCCCTCAATCGCAGGCAACTATAACACGGTGGTTCGTGAACGAAGTTCCTTGTCAACAACACACTGTCGAATATGTAAAATCAATACATAGGAAAAATGTTTTTCTTACTGATAATTCAGATATGAATACAGCATTTAACAAAGCTTTCTGAATGTAGTAGGTAAATTAAACAACAACCTAGTTTCCGTTTGTAAACAGAGAACTCTCTTAGGAAATTGTTTTCCAAGACTGCTCTTTCAAACACACCTCCAGGATACTGACAAAGTGGAGACTGACTTGATAATTAATCTAGCATTATAATAAAGCACTGTAGTGCATATATTAGTCTAGTACGTAGCCACATTTCCAATTTATCCATCAGGAATGGCCAGTTTCCTGAAGAATTAAAGAATTCATTAGTTAAAACTCTTAGTAAGAAAAAGGAGAAAAAGATAATGCAGACAACCTTAGATCAATTTCTATGTCATCATGTTTCTAAATGTTATTAAAAAGGTTGTATGTAGGCCTACAAGAGTAGCTGATCGTTTAAATTCGGTTAACTAGCATTCATACGTATATTTTGGTTTCAGAAGTCGTTTGACAATTAGCTACGCTATATTCAATTTTCTTGATGAGGCACTAGACAGATTAAAGAAAATGTTGGGAATTTTAGGCGTTTTCTTTGATTGAACTAAGACGTTTCATTCTGTTAATCATAAAACATTACCGCAGAACTTGAAACGTTACATAATAGGAGGATTAGCTCAAAACTAGCTCCTCTCATACTCTGAGCGTTGATAGCAAACGGTAATTCTTCACAATAACGAGAACGGCTATCAGGTGGTGTCTGATTTGGGAATGGTTAAGTGAGGTGCCTCAGGAACCAAAGCTGGGACCAGTACTATTTCTTATATGTATAAACCAGCGCCCCGGCCCGGATTCGCGCTACTAACGTTAAGTATATACAGCCAGATGACTGGACTGGCATAGAGTATTTCGTTTGGGGCCACTAATGAATTTAAGATAAGAACGTTAAGCAAGTAAATGTCATCAGATTCATATGTTCAAATGTTCAGATGTGTGTGCATTCTTAGGGGGCCAAACTGCTGAGGTCATCGGTCCGTAGACTTACACACCAATGAAACTAGCTTACGCTAAGTACAACACACATACCCATGCCCGAGTGAGGACTCGAACCTCCAGCGGGAAGGCCGCGCAATTCGAGGCGTGACGCCTCCGCATTGCTTCATGTGACTTATACTCTCAGTTGCTGTGCCGCAAACCACACAATGTCCGTGGGAGTCGGTGACCTCACAGTGGGGGTATAGCGGAGTGCCTACCAGATGATCGGTCTGCAGGCGTTGGCGGTTTAGGAATTTTCCGTTCACCACGATATATTACAGAGCCCGCACCAACGTAGGAATACAGGAGTGATAAACTGAAGGCCAGACGTCCCTCCACCGTATTTCCGGGTATTTCTCTTCAAACAAATTACGTGTGCGTTGTCGTAGGAAGCAACGACGAAAGCCCTTCGTTCCGGACTGTCTGGTCACTGGCAGCTCTTCCCGAATGTAATTATAGCTAACAAGGAAGGCCCGGACGTAAACGAGCGGTGGCGTAACGTAGTCGACGTTAACCGATGTACGAATCGATACAGGGGCAATTCGTCTATAGCTGTGCTTATTAAAGTAACGCACTCGCTCCTCCAAAATCGATAGATTGTAGTAACAAATGTCACCCGTGCTCTGTCCCTCACGTGGGCAATTATGATGCCTCCTTCTTACGTTGGTAGCGTCAATGTATCGTATCGGATTATGTGCAGAAAGCCAGCACTCACAAAATATCTGAAGGCTGATTGTAACCTCGAGGCGATCACCATGGCCAAGGGCAGAAAGTGTGTGAGGCGACATACTTTTGGTGTCAAATAGACGTTTACGTAACGTACTCTGTGTTGCTTATCCGTATCACGCAGTACGCAGACATTGATACCATGTGTCCTTGATCTCCCGGATACAGTTGTTCTCCCATTAGCAAGCTACATTAAGCTTCCAAGGGCCTCTGCTGCTCCATGTCCTACGTTTTGGCAGAGCGATGGCACATATGCAGGCTTCGTGGTCGGTAAAGACCATTCGCCACACCTCAGCCTCACACGTTGTCGCATGTAGCCTACACGTCACATAGGTTCTGTCTAAATAACTAGCTAAATGGCTCGTGATGTACGTGAACTCACTGCAGTTGCCGTGCTTCAGGTCCCAGGTGTCTTGCAGAGCTAAGTCCTGGACCACCGCTTGCAATGCCCGGCATGGAAAGAGATGTTGGTGCTGATACAACTGATATCAGTAGAATGAAAAACTTGTCCAAGTTGAAGAATTTTACTTTTTATGCGTTCGATCATTAGTTTCGGGCTGAAACCAACTTTCAAATGATCCTACAGGGCTGAAAACCAAATTTACACTCATGCATAATACCGTTATTACCAAATTCCTAAGCATATGCAAAAGACACAGAACATATCGTTTTAATTTTCAAAAGTCAAAAACAGCCTTATTAAAGATATTCTGTAATTCCTATGCCACTGTGATCAACTAAAAGTGCACTCACATTACCATGAGCTTGGTGAAAACGGTAACCATTCTTAGGTCAAAAAAGGGGTCTGTCACACAGTGCTTTATCCTCTAGCCTGAAGTAAACTATACTGGAAACAACAAACAAGTTGATCCCTATCAGCTCTCTTGCGTCGAATTTCGCACATTGAGTAAGAAGCAGTCAATTTCGTATAGTTTTGGCCGTGTATATTATTCTTCAAAAGTTAATTTTAAAATCACTTTTCAGTAGGAGAGGGCAATCGTGATTCTCGTAAATAAGTACTTTAGGATGTGATATAGCCACATGAACAACGAATGGCCAGAGTGCGTACACGTCCACACCCGAACACTGCTGATGGCTGACTGTAACACTAGACCATCAAGCCACAGCCGAATTTGGCTACGTTTTCTGCTAACTCAAGGTACTGCTGCACTCCCGAGCCATGGCCGCTGTTTGGTAGATCTTAGGTTCAAATGGCTATGAGCACTATGCGACTTAACTTCTGAGGTCATGAGTCGCCTAGAACTTAGAACTAATTAAACCTACTTAACCTAAGGACATCACACACATCCCTGCCCGAGGCAGAATTCGAACCTGCGACCGTAGCGGTCGCCCGGATCCAGACTGTAGGGCCTAGAACCGCATTGTTACTTTCTGCCAGGAAAGGCTCGCAAAAAGGAAAGTGTCCAGGCGCCTCAGAGTGAACCAAAACGATGTTGTTCTGGCATGGGAGAGATACAGAGAGACAGGAAATATCGATGACATGCATCGCTCTGCCCATCCAATGGCTACTACTGAAATGGATGACCCCTACCTCGGAGGAACCCTGACAGCAACGCCACCATGTTGAATAACGCTACTCGTGCAGCCACAGGACGTCGTGTTACCCCTCAAACTGTGCGCAATAGGCTGAATGATGCGCAACTTCACTCCCGACGTCCATGGCGAGGTCCATCTTTGCAACCACGACACCATGCAGCGCGGTACATATGGGCCCAACAACATGCCAAATGAACCACTCAGGATTGGCATTACGTTCTCTTCACCGATGAGTGTCACACGTGCCTTCAACCAGACAATCGTCGGAGACGTGTTTGGAGGCAACATGGACACTCTGAACTCCTTAGACAAACTGTCCAACGAGTGCAGTAAGGTGGAGGTTCCCTGCAGTTCTCGGGTGGCATTATGTGGGGCCGAAGTACGCCGCTGGTGGTCATGGAGGGAGTCGTAACGCCTGTACGATACATGAATCCCATCCTCCGACCGATAGGGCAAACATATCGGCAGCATATTGGACGACAAAGCGCGCCCCCATCGTGCACATGTAGCGAATGACGTCCTTCAGGATAGCGACATCGCCCGACTAGAGCGTCTAGCAAGTTTTCTAGACACGAACTCTATCGAACGTGCCTGGGATACATTGGAAAGGTCTGTTTATGGACGACGTGACCCACCAACCACTCTGAGGGAGCTACACTGAATCGCCGTTGAGGAGTGGGACAATCTGGACCAACAGTACCATGCTGAACTAGGGGATAGTATGCCAGGACGAATACAGGCATTCGTCATTGCAAGAGGACGTGCTACTGGATATTAGAGGTACCGGTGTGTACAGCAACCTGAACCACCACCACTTTTGCGGGTCTCGCTGTATGGTGGTACAACATGCAATGTTTTGATGAGCAATAAAAAGGGCGGAAATGATGTTTATATTGATCTCTATTCCAATTTTCTTTACAGGTTCCAAGTATAATTGTTAGACAGAGATATATGAACCAAATTTTAAACTGTAAGACATTTCCACGGTCAGATGTGAACTCTGACCACAATTGATTGGTTATGACCTGCAGCTGAAAGCTGAAGAAACGGCCAACGGCAGTAATTTAAGGAGATGGGTCCTGAGTACCTGAAAGAACCAGAGGTTGTAGAGAGATTCAGAGGCAACATTACGTAAAGATTGCTAACGACAGGGGAAACGAATACAGTGAAAGAATAAATATTAAAATAGCTTTTAGAGATGAAATAGTGAAGGCAGCAGAGGATCAAGTAGTTAAAAAGACGAGGACTCGTAGAAATCCTTGGGAAACATAGCAGATATAGAATTTATTCGATGAAATGAGATAATATAAAACTGCAAGAAATGAATGAGGTGAAAGGCAATACAAGACGTCTAAAAATGAGCTCGACAGGAAGTGCAAAATGGCTAAGCAGGAATGGCTACAGGACGAATGTAAGGATGTAGAAGCCTATGCCACTAGGGGTAAGATAGATACTGCCTACAGGAAAATTAAAGAGACCTTTGGAGGAAAGAGAACCACCTGTAAGAATATCAAAAGTTCAGACGGAATTCCAGTCATAAGCAAAGAAGGGAGAGCAAAAGGTGGAAGAGGTAATTAGAGGGTCTATACAAGGGAGACGTACTAGAGAGCAATGTTATGGATATGGCAAAGAAGGTAGAGGAAGATGAGAAGGGAGATATGATACTGCGTGAAGAATCTGACAAAGCAAGTTGTATGAGACAAGCGAAATACCCTCAGACTTCAAGAAGTATATAATAATGCCAGTTCCAAAGATAGCTGGTGCAGACACGTGTTAAAACTGCCGAAACATCAGTTTCATAAGTCAAGACTACAAAATACTAACACGAATCCTCTGCAGAAGAATAAAAAACTGATAGAAGTCGACCTCGGGAAAGATCAGTTTGGATTGCCAATACTGACCCTACAAGTTCTCATAGAAGATAGATTAAGGAAAGGCAAACCTACGTGATAACATTCGTAGACTTGGAGAAAGCTTTTGACAATATTGACTGGAGTGCTCTCGTTCAAATTCTAAATGTGGCAGTGGCAAAATACAGCGAGCGAAAGGTTGTTTACTATTTGTACAGAAACCAGATGGCAGTTATAAGGGTCTAGGAGGGCGAAAGAGGATCAGTGATTGAGAAGGTTGTCGGACAGGGTTGTAGCTTATTCCCGATGTTATTCAATCTGTGTATTGAGCAAGCAGTAACGCAAACAAAAGAAAATTTGGAGTAGGAATTAAAGTCCAGGAAGAAAAACAATTAAATCTCAGGGTTTCTGGATTTTGCCGATGACATTGTAATTCTGTCAGCGACAGCAAATAACTTGGGAGAACAGTTGAACGGAATGGACAGTATCTTGAAAGGTGGATATAAGATGAGCATCGACAAAAGCAAATCGAGAATAATGGATGTAGTTGGATTAAATCAGGTGATCTGAAGGAATTATATTAGGAAATGAGAACCATAAATTAGTAAGTGTGTTTTGCTATTTGGGAAGCAAAATAGCTGATGATGGTCGAAGTAGGGAGGATATAAAATGTAGACTGGCAATGGCAAGGAAAGCGTTTCTGAAGAAGATAAATTTGTTAACATCGAGTATAGATTTAAGTGGCAGGAACTCCTTTCTCAAAGTATTTGTTTGAAGTGTAGCCAAGTATGGAAGTGAAACGTGGACGACGAACAGTTTAGACAAGAAGAGAACTGAAGATTTTGGAATGTGGTACTACAGAAAAGTGATGAAGATTACATGGGTAGATCACGTAATTAATGAGGAGGTACTGAATAGAGGTCGGTAGAAGAGAAATTTGTCGTACAATCTGCTTAAAAGAAGAGATCGGTTGGTAGGACACATTCTGAGGCATCAAGGGATCACAAATTTAGTACTGGAGGGAAGCGTGGGTGGTTAAAATCATAGGTGGAAGCCAAGGGATGAATACGGTAAGCAGATTCAGAGGGATGTAGGCTATAGTAGTTACTCGGAGATGAAGAGACTTAAACCGTAGCAACAACATCTCAGTCAAATCCACGCAGCCGGCCGAGGTGGCCGAGCGGTTCTAGGCTCTACAGTCTGGAACCGCGCGACCGCTACGGTCGCAGGTTCGAATCCTGCCTCGGGCATGGATGTGTGTGATGTCCTTAGGTTAGTTAGGTTTAAGTAGTTATAAGGTCTAGGGGACTAATTACCTCAGAAGTTAAGTCCCATAGTGCTCAGAGACATTTGAACCATTTTTTAAATCCACGCAGAAGCCCAATCTGCATTTCGAAAACACCACTTTCATTATTGCACCATCCATTTTCATTAGACTACCAAAAGAATTAGAAATTCTTGTAGTAATCTTCGAATAGTCAAATCTAAACTTAAGAATTTTGTAGTGGCTCTTTCCTTCTGTTCAGTCGGGGAGTTCCTGAAAAAAGTTATCTGATTCCTACGTTATATTGTTGCTTATGCTAATATTCATTGATCAGTCATAACATTATGGCCACCGATCTGCTTTCGATATAACCTCGTCCAGGAGATAGTAGCATCACCTGGCGAGGAATGATTGCTACTAAGACACACACACGGTGCGTGTAGTATCAGTGAGCGTGCTGTCCCTGTATAGAATCTGGAAGGCACGCGATCTATCTAAGTTTGACCGGGGGCACATTGTTATTCCCCGGAGGTTCGGCACGAGAATTTCGGAGACTACACGCTTAGTCGGGTGTTCGATTAGTGCTGTGGTGAGTGTCTTCAAAACATATCGAAAGCACGTCCAGACGTCGTAGGCTTGGGCGGCTACGCCTCGTTACTGATATAGGAACTCGTAGACTGGGCAGACTGGTAAAACAGGACAGGCGTCGAACTATGGCACAACAAAAATCAGACTTTAATGCTGGGAAGAGTAAAAGTGGGTCTGAGTGCACAGTTCACAGAACACTCTTACAGAACACTCTTACCGCTGCCGACGACCTTTGCATGTGCTATATTAACACCACGACTTCGGGTACTACGTCTAAAATGGGCATGTCACCATCGGCACTGGACGTCGACGCAGTCGTAGAGCGTTGCATGATGTAATGAATACCGATATCTTCTTCATCATGCCGATGGGAGGGCGCTAATCAGTCGTCTTCCAAGGGAACAGCCGTTGACACCTGTAGTGTGGGGCGGAGAGAAGCTCTAGGGAACATTCACGCGGGTCCAGTGGAGCTGTTACCCGTGACAAAGGTAGAAATCCTTATATTGGGTAAGTGGTCGTAATGTTCTGGCTTATCAGTGTATACTTGCAGCTTGTCGTTCGCATAGGATACGTGAATATTTTACTTTATTAATGCTTGATTTTCCGACGTTGGTTTCATCTATTCGCCCGTTCAATGACATTGAAGATATGCTATTCATTTGACCTCAGGAAAGTAGACTTGTCAAAAAAAATACCTGTCTTTCAGTAACCGTTTCCCAGTCAGTATTCGTTTACTGGCAAGAGGAGTGCCCCAAAGAATGCCAACGATGTTGGTGGTCGAGAATGGCAAGCTGAATGTTATATAGTTTTACTATTGTCGTTAAACAGCGTACTGGGTTGTGTGGATTGTGTTACTACAACGATCCACCTTGCTCGTGATGTATATGTTCCAAAGTCTTCGAGACAGCAGTGAAGACTGCCCATTTATCGTCCTGTAGTCAGGGACAAGCGTGTGGCTCTGAACATCTAATGAAAGTCTGGCAGGAGTATAATGCCATCGTAAAATTTAGGGGAACAAAAACAAGAAAAGGCAACACTTCAGTCTCCTAAGCCAATATTTCTAGTGAAGAATGGAAAAATTTTTAAGAACAAGATAGTTATTGTGCAAACAAACAAGTTTCGTTAAACAACCATATGTCGGCAACGAATATTGTGTGTCATTGGGAATGAAAATGTGTTAATTGTTTCTCACTGATTTATTATTCTGATCACTATTACAACAGAAAAACAGTTAAAAATTAGCACCAATAACCTCAGCGCACAGCCGGTGTCGACGTAGGAGGGAGTCCCATGATCGCTGGATATTCCGTGGTGTGTTCCATGTTAAGATGAGACTGCTGCAAGAATTCTTAAATCAGTTCTGCCTCCGAATCAGGGTTGGAGTACAAGTCTGCTTTCATGTAGCCCTAAAGAAAAGGATCTTACATAGATAAGGAACGGCAAAGCATCTACAACACTATCTTCGGGAACGTCAGGTATCACTTCTGTTTTCCTCGATGACTTTCCATCAATTACTACGAACTGTGACTTCTCTGACAGGAAGTCACAAATCCAGTCACGTAATTGAGACGATATTCCATAAGCACGCAATTTCACTATAAGCCACTTGAGTGGTACCGTGTCAAAAGCCTTCTGGAAATCCAGAAATATGGAAACGATGTGAAATCCCTTGTCATTAGCACTCAACACTTCATGTGAATAAAGAGCTAGTCGTGTTTCACAAGAGGGATATTTTCTAAACCCACGTTGACTGTGTGTCAATAGATCGAATTCTTCGAGGTAACTCATAATGCTCGAACACAATATATGTTCCAAAATCCTGCTGCATATCACGTTAATGATATGGGCCTGTAATTATGTGGATTGCTCCTACTACCTTTCTTGAATATTGGTGTGACCTGTGCAACTTCCCATTCTTTGGGTACGGATCTTTCGTCGAGCGAACGGTTGTATATGATTGTCAAGTATGGAGCTAATGCATCAGCATACTCTGAAAGGAACCTAATTGGTATACAGTATGGACCAGAAGACTTGCTTTTATTAAGTGATTTAAGTTGCTTCACTACTCCGAGGTTACTTACTTCTACGTTACTCATGTTGGCAGCTGTTCTTGATTAGAATTCTAGAATATTTACTTCGTCTTCTTTTGTGAAGGCATTTTGGAAGGCTGTGTTTAGTAACTCCACTTTGGCAGCTCTGCCTTCGATAGTATCTCAATTGCTATCGCGCAGAGATGGCACTGATTGTTTCTTGCCGGTAACATACTTCACATACCACCAGAATTTCTTTGGATTTTCCGCCATGTTTCGAGACATAGTTTCGTTGTGGAAACTGTTATAAGCATCTCTCACTGAAGTGCCCACTAAATTTCGAGCTTCTGTAAAAGATCGCCAATCTTGGGGATTTTGCGTCTGTTTAAATTCGACATGTTTATTTCCTTGTTTCTGCAACAGTGTTCTGACCCGTTTTGTGTACCAAGGAGGACCAACTCCGTCGTTTGTTAATTTATTTGTTATTAATCTCTCAAATTCTGCCGATAATATTTCTCTGAATTCATGCCACATCTGGTCTACACTTATATCATTAATTTGGAAGGAGTAGAAATTGTCTCTCAAGAAAGCACTAAGTGAATTTTTATCTGCCTCTTTCAATAGGTATATTATTCGTTTATTTTTGGGGGTTTTGGGGGTTACAATATTCAGTCTCGCTACGACAACCCGGTGGTCACAAATACCTGTATCAGTCTTGATGCTCATTATTAACGCAGGATTATTTGTTGCTAAGAGGTCAAGCGTGTTTTCACAACCGTTTACTACTCGCGTGGGCTCATGAACTGACTGCTCGAAATAATTTTCAGACAATGTGTTTATCACAATTTGGTATGATGTTTCATGAGTACCTCCGGAATTAAACATTTATTTTCGCCAACATATCGTGTAGTGGACACCTGATTTATTCAACGGAACCCGAAACCCAGCCAACCTTTAGCGCAAGTCGAGGAATCTGCAGCCTACACCGTCTGAGCCTCTGATTCAGTCCCTCCACCCGGCTCTGTACCAGAAGTCCGCAATCGGTCCTCTCAACTAAGCTGCAAATGGTCAGCTCTGCTTTCATCTTGCAAGCAAGGCTAGCAGCCTTACCACTTCTGTTCACCGCTCTAAACCAGACAGAATCTATTCTGATCCTAAGTGACACACATGATTGGTACCGACCTGAGCAACCACCTCCTGTTGGCTGCACCCTATGCTCTTCATGGTATCCGGGAGGACCCGTCTCAGATGTGGAAAGACTCCACCCGGTATGCACACGGAATGTCATGTTTACTCCGATACTTCAAAGCTGAATAAGTCTCTACCTGTTGTCCGAAGAGTTTTCAGTGAATTAAGAGTGCCAATTTTGATTGCTAACCCGAGGGAGGTAGAAACTGGCAGGCTGAAATTGTCGTTTTCTTTCCAAATGCGTATCTCCACATAACTGAGAATTGAATGCTGTGCTAAATGGCAGAATGAGTAATAATATCTCAGCTGGTATTGGATACAACTATATTTTGATTTCCAGTCACATGCTCTACCGCTTTTTTTAGGTTATGTTAAGATGAAGACTGTAAGTTTCGAGTTCTGACGAATATTCTGTCGAGTGACCTCTCGCTTTCTAAGTACTCGCTTTACCGCTCCTTTTATTTAACAAGACCCACAAGGATACAAAGATGAAGTTAATTACGATACATTGGAAACAATGTGTATGAAAAGGGCCATGACTAGAGAACCACAAGGACCGGCTGAATCAACCGATACCTCTTCGATGAAGTAGGAAATCCAACAGACCGGCGCATAAGTCGGGATACCATGGCAGGTGCAAACATTTACAGTATATTGGCCATACGTTCACGGAAAGCGATGGGATCAATATAGCCCTCTCCATTTACAAAGTAATGAACATAGTGGTCCAACAGCCATACAGTTTCACTTTTTGCTCGGAAAGTGAGAGGGGTCTGGACTCCACAGGGTATCAGAAGAATGTCCAGTACAAAATGAGCGCTCTTTGCTGAATAAAAGTTAGTGGACTACTTGACGTTATGAGGAGGCCACGGCCACTGGTCGATCAGGAAGGCTAAGGTGAATCTACGCTGTATTCCAAGAAGATTGTAGCGATTCTCGTTCAGTAGGCGGCATACAGCCAGTCCCTACCCATCGCATTAACAAAAATTTGGTAGTGAGATGCAACCTCTGTAGAACATCAGCTCCCAAGTTACCGACAGCAATATGAAATTCACGGAGGTGTTTTAAGTGAAAATTCAGCCGACCGACATCGACAGACGGAGCGAGACTGCCCGACAGCAGACAGTAAAACAACCGAGACGCGAATGTGTGGATTGCGAAAGAGATATTCAGCACGGTGCGCCGAACAAATAACACAGACGTTTTCCTCTGAATATCGGAAAGTTCACAAGCCCCGAGGGAACGCGCATGCGCAACCACCTCGTATCGAAAACGAAAAATATAATGTTTCCAAAAAAATGAATAGACAGTTACGTAGTATGCTTTGCACAAGAAGTAGATACCCAGGATACGAATTTACTGAAGCAGGTTAAAGGAGCGCCTTCATGTTCCAGGAATCCACATTGTGTCTTCTCTGTAACCGATTTCCAAGTAAGTAAAGCAATTTTAATTGGAGAACGATTAATTATAAGTTCCAATGCCTCATGTCTATCGACCACCATTGCTCAAGAAATAATAGTATTATCAAGAGCACGTGAAGTCGTCAACTAACATATGCCTTCGTTGACGGGAGCATGAGAGACAAGGCAAAAGGCATCCACGGTAGCCCTGAACAACGGAATCTCAGCAGGCAAACGGAGTGACACCAATAAATAGTCCACGTATGCGCGCCGCCAGGAGTGGCCGAGCGGTTCTAGGCCCTACAGTCTGGAACTGCGCGACCGCTACGGTTGCAGGATCGAATCCTGCCTCGGGCATGGAAGTGTGTGATGTCCTTAGGTTAGTTAGGTTTAAGTAGTTCTATTTTCTAGGGGACTGATGACCTCAGAAGAAAAGTCCCATAGTGCTCAGAGCCATTTGAACCAGTTTGAATCACGTATGCGCACACTGAGATCGTCTGGCCCCCGAGTGACCTTCCTTGTAAATGAGCGGCGATCCTTCGGAAAAGTGGTTCAACTGATAGCACGAACAATGACTTTGAACGAGGATGCCCTGAGGAAACAGTTCGTGGATGTTAATCGGGGTGTCAGTTGGCCATTAACAGCCACTGAAGCTTTGATATGCGAAACAAATTAGACAAGATCCTTCGCGCATCAGTAGTGAACCCAACGGTTTCTAGTACCTGCGACACGAAGCCATGGCTGACATGGTCGAAGGCCTTGTCAAAATCCAAAACGGCTAGAGCACAAGAGACGGAAGCAACAGCGGCAACCAATAACACATCACGACATTCAGCTACCGGCCTCAAAACAGTACTCTCAGGAATACAACTTGGATAGTCAGGAAAAACATTCTCAAGCTACGCAGACAGCCAACTATTCACAGTCGTCAAAATTTAATAAAGTTCGCCAGTTGCTGCCTGACCAGAACTTTCAGGAATTAGCACAGTTTTTCCAAGTTTGGAAGAGTCGGACACCAACTCCAGTTTCACCATTTCACATAAAATCACCATGAAAGTAGTACTCAACGGAGATGAAAAACGCACAGAAAACTCGTTTGGCAATCCATCCATTCAAGGAGATTTATGAGAAGGTTATCAAACAATAGTCATAAACATAGTCACATTGAAAAACATGCGGAATTACGTGCAGGTGTAAGTCTGTGATCCAGAGTACAAACAAGCAAATAACGTGTCGGTAGGAACGGGTACCTCCTACAGCCCGACATAGAATTCATGAAATGCATGCAAAATGTCCTTCTGTGCCGTCACAATATTGCCGTCCTCTGTCTTGAGAGACATAATACACCCACTTTACGAGTCTCATTTCAAATGAGATGATGTAAGAAAATCAGTCATCCACTACCAAGAAATGTTGTTTGAATCGCATCCTTAACTCTTCCATTTGATGATGCTTCTATTTAAGCAACTGTGTCTTTAAACGGCTGTTGTCCGCTATAAGTAGAGAAGCCTAATGAGCACAATCATAAAGGTTTCGTAAGAGAGAGAGAGAGAGAGAGAGAGAGAGTAGTAAAATTCGAGCGTCCTCGGAAATTCCCGCGCTCTATCAACGCGCAATCGTATTAACATTTGTCGGAGCCTCGACTTTTCCAGTTGAGTACACCATTCCAAAGTGGAGGCGTATCGGGCAGTTTAACTGAGACCTCGATCCCACAGGTGCCAGAGCACCTCATCTGGTGAGCCATCCTCCAAGTGCACCATATTCAGCGTCCAAGGCGATTGAAACAATTTCGCCGACTGTAGCCCATTGATTTAAAGTAACAGTTATTGTGCTGTGACTTGTGAAGCTGGCGTGTATGACCTCAATAGTTAACATCCCATCTTGCATCCACTAAGGTAAATAAAATCTGTCAAGCCTACAGTTAGGAGTAGCTGTAAAGTAGGTAAAGTTGACAAAAGTCAGATAATTACAGACCCAAACGTCTTGCTGTATCAAGGAACGAACCAAATCTGGCAGTTCCCGACAAATATTTAAATTGGGAGACTGAGCCACAAGGCGGATCACACAGTTAAAATTGCCGCCTATCAATACACCCTGCAGACTTTTGCGTAGCAAATAAACACGCCGGCAGGTTCGAATCCTGCCTCGGGCATGGACGTGTGTGATGTCCTTAGGTTCGTTAGGTTTAAGCACTTCTAAGTTCTAGGGGATTGATGATCTCAGAAGTTAAAGCCCGTAGTGCTCACAGCCATTTGAACCATTCGTAACAAATAAACAATCTCTTCCTTTTGAAACTGCGAACGGTCCAAACTGCGTCCGGAACCTGACGTTATGTAGTGAAGAAAAGTACATCCTATTGCTCTACCATTATCAAGAACTTCAACACCGTCAGCTGTAATCCCCTGCCTATAAAAACAAACACAGTCGCCGTGGAACATTCGGGAGCGACATTACAGCGCTAAAGCCAAGAAGAGAAAAACGAGTGAAGTGATCTACTTGTAAGAATACGACACCCGCACAGGAATTATAAATAAACTGACGCAACGGAGTGAGCATCAGTTCTGATTCTTCCCCATTAACATACAGAGAAAGAAATGTGTAGTCCATCATACTTTAACAACAAAAAACAAAATTCGAGCTGCTGACCTACTTAATTACGTGTCAATGAGTGTCAAGGTCCTTTGTCGAGTCCACTGAAGAGTCGAAGAGTAGGGGGCTAGCAACCCGACCGCCCGAAGGTAGTAGGTTGGACGTGTAGTTTACGGCGACTTAGAGGCAATACATCATTTGCTATCAGATATGTAGGCGGTTGTCGAACATTATCCAAAGAATAAGACCAACGAGGAGCCTCGGAGGCCCACTCTGCAGAATGGAATCCTTCCAATTCAGATCGACACACAAGAGAGGGTCAGGCAACAGAACATCTGCTTGCACAAGTAGTACTTCCTGTTTACCAATCGCCTCCACAGGAGTGAAAACCGTACGACATTCTGATATCACCTGCTTGGGTGAGATCTAGGGAACAGGTGGGTTTAGGGACACCTTAGATTGCTGCTTCTCATTCATTTATATACAACAAGGTCCATCGACTTTCCCACCAGTGACTGGTCTTGGATGAGTTATCCCAGCCACAGGAGGAGCACAAGGAGAAACACTAGAACCATCGGCAGCTATTTCGCACCACCGACCACATCAGAAGTGCAGGTATCGGCACTACAAGATACATTAACTGCCAGACTTATTACAGAAAGTGGTGGGTGAGGAGAAGACGCATTCGACTCTTCCGCATCCTGCGTACGACATCTCTTATGGTCCATCGTGGGCACTGCCGCCTCGGAGACAAAAATTTCAGGACCGTGCCGTGAGTAAGGGAGGAAAGTCGGAAGCGGTAATCTATGCGTCCCTCTGCTGTTACACTTCACCTAGAGAAGACGTGGCACAAATATCGTGAGTGGGAGAAACGAGATCAGTTTATGTCAATTGTCTACACTGTTGAAATAAGAACTTCAATACAAATATCTGCCGTGGGCAATCATGCGGCCACTTTAATTGCAAGGACAGCACGTCTCCACTTGTCCACTATATGTTACATGAATGCGGTAACCACAGACCTGTAGATGGGAAGGAATCTTACGTTTGATTACCATCTATGCTGAACGGATATGGCTAAAACACTGTAACCGTTATTGAATGGACCAGCGTTCACGCTATGTACTCGCACATTGCCATTAGGGAACAAAGCCGCTTTAAGTAAACTGTCGTCAACCTCCGGTGGGAGATAGAACACTAGGACTTCTTTGTAGTCCATTTCCGCATTAGCAAGAAGTACCATACTTATGGAACCATTGCGATGTTTAAATGGAACGTGATAACGGCGACGCAAAAGCAGCCTATTTACTTGTAGTGGCTCCAAAATCTTAACGAAAAAGACATCATAGACATCAGAGTGGAAACAGGCAGCATGAACCTGATCAGACGTTACATGAATAGTATCGACGAGCCAGTCCTGAATCTCAGGAGATCTGGGCTGCGCGGAGTGTGTGAATTTTTCAAAACTAAAGGTTTCAGCACATTTAATCGGAACACGTTTGGAAACCATGATCGACATTATGAAGCGGATTACGCCGCTACCAGGAGACACGCACAACGGCTATGTGAAACACACGAAGACACGAACACCAGTGCGGAAGAGCTGTCCAGGCGTGCACGACGCTGCGCTGAGGCGGAAAACTTGCTACCTTCCCCCTCAGCGCACGAGGCGGAACTGCCGCTAGGCGACCACACCAGATGCTAATTAGGCCCCACTGGCGGCGGCTGTTCGCTACGTGCCAATTGCACCGTAATCATGATTTAACCTCAATTTATTACAATGTAAGCAGGTTATACGAAATATTTGTAAATTATATACAAAAACGTTCCTCGTGAATCAGTGCATCTATTAATGAAAATCCCCACAGTACTTCATGAGATTAGCCTGCAAATACAGACAGGCGTGAAGCAAGTGATTTCATTTTGTATATGGATAGATACAGAAAACGTCACAGGAAAAAAAAAAAACACCTAGCAAGTGCAACAAATTGAGTAAAGAAACTGGTTACATTATCGTCCGCTCATATCTAGTGGCATGCTGTGCAGCGCAGGATAATATCATATAGGATTGAGAGAAGACATCTAGAATGTTCAGTGAACGCCCATTCACTTTGTGTTGTCACGAAACTGGGGGTGAGTCTAACGGATATGATAAAAGGGTTTTGATGACAATCATAAAAACGACGTCAGATTTCAATGCAGCGAAATTTTGTCACGAAATTGATGTCAAAAACTTCCTTCTCCGAATGCCAAAATCTTTTACTGTCTCTTATTCACACACTGATTGATGAGCACAGAGATAATATAGGTAATTTATAGTTTGAACGGAAATTTTTAGCAGTTCATGTTCCCCATGCAGTATTCGAAACTGAAACATCAGAGATAAAGTTTTAATAAAATGTTCAAATGTGTGTGAAATCTAATGGGACTTAACTGCTAAGGTCATCAGTCCCTAAGCTTACACACTACCTAACCTAAATCATCCTAAGGACAAACACACACACCAATGCCCGAGGGAGGACTCGAACCTCCGCCGGGACCAGCCGCACAGTGCATGACTGCAGCGCCCCAGACCGCTCGGCTAATCCCACGCGGCGATAAAGTTTTAAAGTAGTACCTTGCGTCCTCTGGCGAGCACATAAATGTATGTTGCTGAGTATCACGAAGTTCTAGACGATACTGTCAGGATGGAATATGGGATTCCAGCAGAGCTCCTGCATTTTTGGAAAGAGACAGGGAGGCGGTGGCCGATTTCATCGTCGCCTAAAGCAAGAAACGAAACAAAGACATTGTTCGGGGGTTTGTAATGAACGGATATTTGTCCTCATGTATTTCTTGAAATTTTCTCGTCGGATCAACTATCGTATCATCTTTAGACAGTGCATCACGGATATTACTAATTCTTGTTCGATTATTTCGTCTGATAACCTGACAACCACTACCAAGGTGCCTCGCTTGCAAGATGGTCAAATCACTTTATACAATGTTGTGTAAAGCGATTTAAAGATCTTGCAAGCGACTGACATTTACAGTGGGTGTAAGGCTGTCATCCGAAATTTAAGAACAAGAATGAAGAATATCGTGGATGCACGCCCCAAAGATGATGCAATATCGGTCCACGTGTTTATACCTACACTTTTACTGATCATATTACCACTTTCGCCTCACTGAACACAGGAATAGTTATTAGAGCGGTCAGCATTAACATGTCTAGCGCGCCGTCGGTCCTGTAGAGCTGACAGTGGACTCTTCGTGTGGCTGTAGTCAGTTCCATATGCCTGAGTGTATACTTTTCGTTCAGAAGAAGTCAGTGTGTGGGGCTTGATAGTGCACTTTTCGTTTGAACATTAGTGCATGTGAAAGGTTAGAAGTTAAAAAACAAGTGTCCTAGTTGTGGTGTCACCGCCAGACACCACACTTGCTAGGTGGTAGCATTTAAATCGGCCGTGGTCCGTTAATATACGTCGGACCCGTGTGTCGCCACTATCAGTGATTGCAGACCGAGCGCCGCCACACGGCAGGTCTAGAGAGACTTCCTAGCACTCGCCCCAGCTGTACAACCGACTTTGCTAGCGATGGTTCACTGAAAAAATACGTTCTCATTTGCCGAGACGATAGTTAGCATAGCCTTCAGCTACGTCATTTGCTACGACCTAGCAAGGCGCCATTATCAGTTGCTATTGATATTGTAAAGAATGTACAGACAAGAGCTACGTTCAAAATTAATGGATTAAAGTTAAGTACTCCACCAGCTACATCCTTTTTTTCTAGTCTAACTTCCTTGTCCTGTTCCAGACCTGACGCCAGCCTGCGAGAGCTAAAACACGTGCCTTTCGGCTTCCTCTTACATTAGTGGTTTGGCCCTCTTGCCAGTCCACAACACTAGTTATAATGAAGTTTATTAAAAGAAGGGGTTTTGATTTGCACGTGTTACAAAAGGTAACAAGCTGTTTAGATAATTTTCCAGCTACAATGCACGGCGACTGATTTTGACTTTGCCTTGTAACATTCAGAACAATACATACACACTTTACGCCTCTTTACTTTCTTTGTTTCCAACTGGTTTTTGCTACTTCTTCTATTGACAATGGCTGGAATTCCCTCCTGTTAATGCCCTGTGAGTGCAAATGCCAAATGTTTCCGAAAACGGGTGTTTGAAATTTTCCATCTCGTCACATCATGGAAAACATATAATGCATTCACAACAGCGGTATTCAAAGAAAGATCTCATGCTGACTTTCGATACAATTTTAATGTCTTTCACAGTTGACTGCCATATGCACTCATCTGATCAGATAGGTCAATAACGATTTTTCGCTTATTATATTCAGTAGAAAATCATGTCTTGCGATGAACTTTTCTTTTGGTTGCCTAGTTTTTCATTTCACTCGAGTGTTTGGCGGATGGGATCAAAATATCTTTCATGCCTTGCCATAACAGGACTGTAATCAATTGACTATTCTCTTTTGAAAGCATTTCCTCACGTTTCAATTGGGTCATCAAAATTTTTATGGCATTTTTTTTGCGTTTTAATCGAAGGCTACCAGTTAGATGCATATTCTCTGTTACGAATTTGCATGCCAAATCTTCACTGGTATACCATTAATTGGTAAATAACGTATGTCTTTTACTGAATACGTCGTGACACATATTCATCACAACATTTTGTTGATGTGGTATTTTCTTTATCAAGCACTTTGCCAGTGTAAATTAGAAAAATGTAGCAGCATCCACTATCGAAGCACAATTTAAACATTTTATGCCATACTTGTGTTTCTTTGATTTCAGATATTACCTGAACATAATTCGTCAGTATGGCATTAAAGGCTCGTCCATACATAGTATTTCGCCAGGATAAAAATTTTTGACACGCAAGCCAAAGCATAGTCGTTTGTATTTTCTGAAATCTCATCAGGATTTACAAATGATTTGTAGTCATTACTTTCCGTTCGAATTTTTAGATGAACAGTTAATCCTTGGACGAATATAAATCTAACGATGGCAGTTTAACCAATCCCATCCACAAAATCAGTCCAGACAACCGCTTTACTGCATGTTTGTTTGAATACAGCCCCTTGATTCAAAATTTCCGAAAGCGTTGTCGTTAGAGTTGCATAAATACTTCTTGGTTCAGTTATATATTCAAATATTTCATCTGTGACCAAAAGACCATAAAAAATCTTCGACCTTTGACACTTTTGCTTATTTTCATCACTCACTTTACTACCATGTGCACTCGTAAAATACATAATGGTCGGCTAGTTGCATAGAAAATCAAACCACTTATCAGGGGCATTAAACGAAATCCGTAGACCGCCCACAGCAGGACGATGGAATGCTTCCTTTCGAAAGGAATCACCACAGGCCTTAAGACATTTATCCCACTGGGAGACGAGACGACCAATTCCTTTTTCGTAGAGCGCGGTCTGCCACTGACGGATCCACAACTGCACTCACTCTTGCACTTCCTCTTCCAATTGAAACTGTCGTTCACACAGATTTAGTCTGAAACACTGCAGCTTCCTCCGTCACATATTTGACGACCTTAAAAAGACATGTGTAGGTCCATAAGGAAGTGAAAGATAATCTCGTCTCCTATCGGATAAACGTCTTAACGCACTAATTATGAAAGAACCACTACATTGTCTCGTTGTGTGTGTTGGGGGTGGGGGTGGGTCGAGGGGGAGCGGGGGGTTCGTTTGACTGCTTCAATGATTTGATAATTTTTTGACCCATCAGACGAATTGCCACTTTCGGAAGATAACAGTCACATTGCACGACGACGTTTATGCGGTATAAATGATGCACTAGATGAATCACTGACTTTTCCTCAGGAAATTTATGCTGTTATGGGCAACGGAGCTTGTAGAAAATAGTCGTTCCGAAGCTAATCTTTTCATATGGAACTTAGGCCTTCTCTAACCAGTAGTCCATTGCAGGTTGTCTTCTTACTATAACGATACCAGTATATTATCCAACTCAACAATCGTCAAGTGGAGTGCTTACATTGTGTTCACTTCAAAGTAACGCCTGTGTGCTAAGCGACAAAATTCTTGGGATACCTGCTATTATCGGGTCGCACCACTTTTAACCTGGCGTAGTACAGCAGCTAGACTTGGCATGGACTTATCAAGCCGCTGAAAGTACCTTGTAGAAACGGTGAACCACGCTACCTCTATAGCTGTCCAGATTGCGAAAGTGTTGCCGGAGCAGGATTTTCTACATTGAACTAACCTTTCGATTATGCTCCACAACTTTTATTATAGGATTCATGTCAGGTGATCTTAGTGGAGAAATCATCCGCTCGAACTGTCCACAAAGATCTTCAAACCAAGAATTGGCGTCCTTAAAAATTCCAACGTCTTATGCTGCAAATGCCATCAGGCAACCGAACATAACCATTTCCTGTCAGTGTTCGGTTCAGTTGGACCAGAGGACCCAGTCCGTTCCTTGTCAACACAGCCCACATCATAGGGATCCCCACCAGATTCCACCTGGGTAAAAATTTGCGCACATGGCTTCGTAGGGTCTGCGCCAAGCTTGAACCCTCCATCATCCCTTACCGCCTGAACCTGGGACTCATGAAACCAGAACACAGTTTTCCAGACGCTTGGGTTCCAACCGATATATCCACGAGTCCAGTAGAGGCACTGCAGATCATGTCGTGCTGTTAGCAAAGCCGCTCCCGTCAGTCGCTTCCTGCCATAGCCCATTAACGCCAAATTTCGCCGCCCTGTCCTAACAACTCCGTCCGCTATACGCGGTTACTTTACGCCTTGTCGCTTGTCTGATAGCGTTGAGAACTCCATGCAAACGCTACTACTCTCCGTCGTTTTTGCATCTCGGAACACTGAGTTCCCTAACGATTTGCGAAATGGAATGTTGCATGCCTCTAGCTCCAACTACCAATCGGCGTTCAGAGTCTGTTAAGTCCCATCCTGCAACTCATAATCACATCGGACACCATTTCAAATGATTCACCTGAGTAAACATGACAGCTCCGCCAATACACTGCCCCTTTTGCACCTTGTGTATGCGATACTACTGCGATCTACATACGTGCATACCGCTATCCCACTATTTTTGGCACCTCAGTGTAAGCACTTCTGGTGTGGCTCAGGAAAATGATGGTTTCCATTTTTTGTAGCAATATTATGAGATACATATCTCCTTGTAGACATGCTGTTAAGTGGTTTCTCAGCAGACTGATATTGTACGTTCTGAGTTAACGGGAGAGTTCCCGCAGAATATTGGCGTCTAGTTTATTTCATGCACTCCATATACAGCAAACGTCGTTTTCAAAGGGTCCTGACTGACACCGGTAGGTGCAGTTCATGTATCTAAATGACCTCAAAGAGGCCAACGACACCATAGTCGGGAGTGGGTGCCAGAAATAGATACGGTGTGTTGTCTCCTCGTCTTCGTGCGGAAATTATAGTGCGTCATGTTCTATGCTAAAAAAGCTATAATTCATTCCATTACCATCATTTACCTCTTTCTTTTAAAAAAAGAAAGTATTTCAGCATTGGTGCACTCCATCAGCCGCCATTTTAAGGGAGGATATAATAATGCACCATGTTCTACAATATAATAACTTAAAACTGTTATGCTTTCATGGTGATTATGGGTGGTTACTTAATTTTTGAAGGTATAGATTTAGATATTGAAACATGTGGACCTTTATACTATAATCAGTTTTCATACGGGTGTATTGGCTTACTTTGCTAGAATTTTTGTTTTAAATTTAACTGTTGTGAGCAGTTCGTGCCCAAACATGCGCATTAATCTAAGGCCAACCACAGCCATGTACTGCCACATGTTGCCGACGCCCATAATGACATGTTCTTCTGAAGAATTTACGAATATTTAAATTTCATCTCTTGGTTTTTTTTCTGTTTCAGGAATGTTCCACTCCACTAACTACTATTTTAGGGGAAAGTAATAATACATGATTTCCTGCACTAGAAAGCTGTAGTTGTTCTTGCTATCTGGCCAATATCGGATTTTGTTCCCCTGTCGTTGTTTTTATTTTGAAGGCCTAAAAACCTGAAACATTATGCTTTAAGCAGCTTTGAAATGAACTTATTGGCTTCGATAGTTCCTCTGTACCCGAAACACATTGTCGATAAATGCTGCAATTATGGGGTTGCTACAACTATTGTTATGGTTTCTAATTAGTTGTACAGTTGACATGCTATCAGACATTATGACTGTTGTGTTAGTTGTGGGTCGTGTGTGAGAACAGTAGGGCTGTCATAGCAGGGCAGTGTGCATCCTATTTGATAGGCCTTGTCGTTTACTTAGGAGTACCCGGTACGCACTACCAACGCCGTCGCTGGACGTAGACACATCTGAATACACCACGAAAGCATCGTAACAGTGAGATAGGAGTTCCACAACCATTTCGTTAATTAGCTCCTGGGTTTGAAACGTTAAACTGGTCCTGACATCATCTTCAAGAATAGACATTTCGAGTGGCCTGTTGCAATGCGGCATCATTAACAAAACCGAAAAACTGTAGTAACCGATTCCTGACTGGAAATTATGGAAAATAGGTCCTATGAACATGTGTCCGGAAATACATCATTGGCACGGTAGATGGTGCGGACGAGTGGAAATTCCTCTGACCACGGGCCGTGTGTTCCTTGTGTGTTGCAGTCTGTGTGATTAACGCAACGTACTCTAAGCAGACGAATGGTCAGGTATTCACGTCGGGAGCAAGTTGAGATAGTGTTCGTGTACAGCAAAGCAGATGGAAAACGCCGAGAGGCAGCACAGCTATACCAGAATAACTACCCTCACTGACACCAACCACATCACGCAACACTTCAAGCCACATTTGCGCGCCTGTGTGATCATGGGTCCTTTCAGAATGTGTAGGGGGACTGTGCGTATACCTTTCTCGGATGACCGATGTCTGACTCTCGATTTTTCCCATCTGCTTGGCCGTACACAAACACCGTCTCGGCTAGTTCCCGACTTGAATACCGGACCATTCTGCTGCTTACAGCACGCTGCGTCAATCACACAGCGTGAAAACACACAAGGAACACACGGTACGTGGTCGGAGGAACTTCCAATCGTCAGTGCCGTAGTCGAGACCTCCAGCGCACAAACATTGATGCTTATTCTCAGATTTTTTCTTCAGGGGGCGCTCTTCCAATACCCTAGATACCTTACTTTGTTACACACTGCTGGTTTTCGAATCTGGAGTTCCTCCAGTTTTTTCCCTAAGTTTAAAATGAGGATGTTAACGTATGTTTTAGTCTAGTCCAAGAAGACTAGTATCATATAACCATTCCGAGAGAAATTGTGCTGAATTGTAGTAAATAACAGCAGAAGGATTCCATTTGTTCTTTTTTCTTTTTCCGGAAACATTTTCCTGTTTTCATTCCACCATTCAAAGCGCCATTTAATAATAGTTTCTATTACCTTCGCCGATCACCGTAGCAAGGTAATAAATAGGCCGATAGACTTTGATTTATGACATCTTTTCCCGATTTGTGATTTCAGACGACGAGACATGTTTACAGCGAGTCCTGTGAGTCTATACGCTATTGAAAATTTTGTGTTTGTTGCCTAGCCAAAGTGCAGTCAATTATATCATTGTAAGACGAAAGACTGGACGGCGAATTCCACGAATATAAACAAAAATGGCTCTGAGCACTATGCGACTTAACTTCTGAGGTCATCAGTCGCCTAGAACTTAGAACTAATTAAACCTAACTAACCTAAGGACATCACACACATCCATGCCCGAGGCAGGATTCGAACCTGCGACCGTAGCGGTCGCCGGCTCCAGACTGCAGCGCCTAGACCCGCACGGCCACTCCGGCCGGCCGAATATAAACAAAATGTGGTTGCTGATGTGATCTAAATGTCGCAGCACGAACTGGTGACGACCTTGTTAAATTTTCCCAACTCAGATATATAATTTTACCAAAAAGCAACAACAGGCCATTTCCGTTAGCAATTTCGTCTTACATAAGTAAATTTTCATTATTGTTGATGATGTCTTGTTCAGCTGTGAAGAACTTCATAATATAGGCTTCCAAATTTGCTTTGTCTATGCTTTGTCTTTGCTTTGTCTTTGCGATGTTCTGGTCAATACTGATTACTAGAAGTACGTGCGCCTTCCACACTAGCCTGCAAATCTGAATCCAACCACGACGTGACTGTGTGAGCAGAAACAGGGCATTACGGCGGCGTCTGCTAACATGGGAAGTCAACTTGTTCTGTCGGAGCTCACTCAAATTATAGAAATGAATTTTGTGCTTTGTGTGTTCATAGTTTTTACTGCGTGATTAGCGTTGTCTTCATGGAGCATTGAAAAGCTACGCAAGGTCCTAATAGTTTTCCTACTAGTGTCCTCCTACAAAACAGACAAAACATGTAAAAGCAAAAAGGTATTTACGTATTACAGAGGAAAAGCGCATGCTGTACACAAATAAGAACGTAAATGGATAGACTTGTTTTAATATAAATTATTTCAACAGTGAACAAGTCAGAATTATTAGACCACAAAAATAATTTTCGATGTTATTTAGCACTTAGCAAGAAAACAGGATACAATGGATAAACGAAAAGGTCACTATTTACTGTGTTCTAGATATAACTAGACGTGTTTGCAGGTAGAAATTTTCTCGAACAAACAAATATATTTTTTTTTAATTGTTTCTATGACACTTTTCGTATTCCTTCAGTTTGCAGGATTATATAGAATTTACCACATGACCTTCCACAAGAATGTTCACTATGAATTCTGATTTGGTCATTAATAAACTCTGCCATCATTGCCTGTTCCTACATTTTGTACTATATTTAGATTTTATAATGAAAACAATTGTTACTTATAACCTCACTTTCACCGGTGAGATGCCAAATTATGCAGCAGACAGCTTTCACAACATGCGCATATTTGGCACCGAATTGTAAAAGAAAATGGTCATTCAAAACAGACGAGACTTAGTGCAGTAATATAACACCGGAAGGGGGGCGGGGGCAGCTGCAGTACACTCACTTGTCTTGTGTAGTCAATTGAGACAAGAAAGTCGATCATGTAAAAGGGGTTTAAGAAAGAATGTTGGAACAAGGCATTTTTAGTTAATCATGCCATAGTCTCTGTTTTAACAGGATTTTTCCCAGCTGCCGCAATATTCATTATGTGTTTGAACACTGATTGAAATTCCTATCCAATAAGTTTTCCCAGTGCCATTCGGTGGATCATGCCTCTGTTTCTATTATGACCCGAGCTGGGATCGTGTCGTTATCAGAAGGTCAAGTGAAGAGGGGGAGTGATCCTGTCAAGCGCTGGGTCACACATGAAACATCATTCAAATAACAATCATTTATTGGCGAAATATTACTAGCAGCGACCGTGCTGAGTCCGCACTGCTTGGAAGCGCTAGGTGACACTTCAGTTTACAGCGAAGAACTTGCTGAACGCAGGTCCTGGGGTTGGGCATTCTCAGTGCTGCGGCCCATAGCAAGGTGCGGCGGCTGTGCATCTCTGCAGTCCAGTATTGACGACACTGGCGCCCAGCGACATGTGAAACGGCTGGCAGACGGACAGATTGGTTCTTCATCCACGGAAGATTGGCCGGGTCCCAATCCTCAGTCAGTCACCGTTGTGACCGACAGAACTGCGGGGCTTGTATCACAAGTCCACTCCACAACCGGACGGCTGTGGACTCGCAGCAGTGGACTCCAAGTTGGCAGCTGTTTGTAGACATTTATTGAATTCGCAAGAGCGTCAATCAGCTAAATAGAGCAGATCTTCCATCGGTATCCGTCATGTGGGTGGAATGGCCTCACTCTGGGAGTGAGCTTGAGGACGGTGGGGGTTCTATAGCAGAAGATCCACCGCACACTGGTGATCGAATGCGCTCTCGTTTTCTGAGCCTGCCAGCATTCTCAGCTGCACTAGTGTTTCACTGCATGGTTTCAGAACATTGCTTTATGCTAAGTCTGTATCCTAAAAGTCGTTTTTGTGACATTTCTAGGTTTAGTTACTACATTTATTCCCGTTGCAGTAGAGTGTTCTGTTTCCTCCGCACTGTTGTTAAAGTGCTCAGTCAGTTGTTCTTGACTTCCCTCGCACAATCTGATGAAACGAGTTCCAATCTCGTTTGTACTTCGAGCCTCCCGTGTTAACATTCGGTTGCGATACAGTTGCATAGCAGACAGCCGTGCGCCACTTAATGATGTCTCTGTCGGTTTATAGCAAAATTTTATTCCTGCACTTACTTACTGTTGCCCTGTAAAACATTTCTGTCTCTACATTCAACTAACTGGATGAACGGCCATTTATTGGTAGTTGCGTATCAGTTAGGAGTGCAACTTACATGTTGGTGGATGAGGGATCCTCCTTGTGTAGTGCAGACACGTAACACGTCCTCCATTTTGTCTCGTTGGTCGTCTGTCGTTCCTCCTCCCATTCAGTACGGTTAACGTTTATGCGAAGACTGCAGATCACATGTTGTAGGTTGTTCGACAAATGGAACATGTTGATATGTGTCAGCGTTGTGGTTCGCCAAAACTGCGTCGCTAATCACTTCACTGATGGAAGCATGAACTGCATCAGTATAGATTCCGGCACTGTGCAGCTATTTTTTTGATGTTTATGTAGCAAGGGGGCTGTAATCTCCAGTATCTGTGGTGGTCGCAGTGCAGCAAAAATTTAAACGATCTGGCAGAACCTATTGAACTGCATCAGATACCGATACGATATATCACTATTTACACTGCCTGTCGCAGCACGCAGATGTTCCCATTCCACATCTCGGAGCAAACAGTGTTGCTGTGCCGTTGGGAAGGTAGGAGATGAAATACTAGCGAAAGTTGAGCTGTGAGGACGAATCGAGTGTCGTGCTAAGGTAGCTCAGTCGGTAGAACACTTGCGTGCGGAAGATAAAGGTCCCGATCCTGCAAACAGAAAGTTTCAGAAAAAAAGTGTAGCTCCCCACTATGAGTGATACTAGCAGAGAAATATAACGGTAATAGAGCTTCCTGTTTCTGCTAAAGAGCGGAAAGTAAATTTGAATTCATAAAAGGTTGATTAACTTTGGTAACGACACCGAACTTCCATACTGGGTATCAGTTTCTCCCTTTCAGTTGCCGACAGTTCTGAACACGAAAGCAAGGCAGAGTGATACGGACCTAACAAGTTCGTCAGCTCTGAAGGCGATGAAGAAAGGGACCATGAAAAGAAGCTGAAGGAAGAAAATAATCCAAACACAGTTTCAGAGAGGACTCCTGTTTTCCACACGAAAACTCATGATAAGACAAACTACTCAAAATGAATTTTGCAGATTAATATGCTGACTGCGTTTATAGTAATGACCGTGTTTTCGACCTTAACCGGAGAATCACTGGATAATGTCTTATCGGCGGGCATATTACATCCCTGTGACTCTGCCAATAATTTCATCTGAGAGACGAACTTGTGTGTGACGTCTGCAGGTGCTGCTGACAGTGAAGTTCAATTCAAAATACACAGAGAATAAGTTTAGTTGTAGTAGGTTTTGTAATTTTGATTATTATGTTGTCTTGATATAAGAAATTACGTGTTCTGAAATTTAACTTCAGTATCTATGTAAATGACGTTTTATATTCCAGATAAGTGCGGCTGGTCCCGGCAGAGGTTCGAGTCCTCCCTCCGGCATGGGTGTGTGTGTTTGTCCTTAGGTTAATTTAGGTTAAGTAATGTGTAAGCTTAGGGACTGATGACCTTAGCAGTTAAGTCCCATAAGAGTTCACACACATTTGAACATTATTCCAGATAAAATGACAAGGTTTATGAAATTTTATACCTCTCCTGTGCATATTTTTAGGTGCGATCAGAAAGTTTCAGTTCGTAGGCAGTACTGTCCAGAATCGGTATGCCAATCAGGCACTATCGTCGTTAGAATTCAGATTATCATGCCACCGCTTTAGAGGCTGAGGATACCTGTTTCGTATAACAGCATGTCCTGCTGCGTGAAGCAGTCCGTAACTATTCTCTGCACACCACCAACTGACAGGAATCAGCGACCCTTGTAGGCCTCATAGACGTGATAATCGCATGTACAGAGATGAGGACTATAAGGTGGTTGCTCGAGTGTTTTTCACTAGAGGTGACGTAACTTCTGCGATACAACATTTGCGACGTGGAGACGTACGTCATTATGAAGCAGGGGCACACCTTGTCGAAGCTTTCTCCTGACATTTCGCTTTCACTGCATTTCTCGAGCGTTGCGCAGTACCGTTCCCCAGTGATGGGGCCATCAGAACCTTTGAAAACAAAAGGCAATTGGCACCGGTAAAGTAAGAACAGGGCGTGCATCACCTTTCCAGCATATGGCTAGCTCTTGAACTTCTTGGCACGAGGGGACGATGGATGACACCACTGCATCGTCGGCGCTTTCGACTCCAGTTCCCTGAGGATGAGGCTGGCCTTGCAGATCGACTAGCGGCCTGTGTCGAATCGCGACCACAACGGAACCTGGTGCACCATTCCATAAAGGTGGCTTTCGACAGGCATGCCCCATTCACATTCTTCATTCTCCAATTGGTGTCTGCTGTTGTTTGTCCTTTGGCAGCCAAGAAAAGAATAACGGCACGTTGTTCCTGTTTGGACGCATTGTATTGATGTCATCATAGTTCCCCTTTCGGCATTTACCGAACGCACATCGGAAACACACGAATGTTACTCATATCTCCTGCCTACACATCGGCGGCTTTATAATCGCATCGTAGTTTCGCTACGTTGCGCATACGGTGTAGCAAAGCCCTCAAGCGGAAACTTTTGATGACCTCTTATATTAAGTACTCTGTCGTGTTTTTCTGTCTGTATGTGATGTTTAATCTCAGAAAAGACTGTAGAGATTTGGATACGGTTTTCACTAACAGACAGATTCATTCACAAGGAAGGTTTGTGAATATAATTTATAAATATCTCGTACGAAATGCATGCATTCTGACGATGTTTGTCGATCATGTAGTGCCTCTAAGGAACGTTACTGGCTTTCGTTGGTCTACTTCTTTCGGTTATACTAGAACTTTCAAGTAAGTCATATTATTGGAGCAATATTTGATATATTTTGTTTTGTGTTTTGTTTATTTTACGTTTTTAATAGGAAAATTGCGTTTTCTATCTATATATGACCAATCTATACTGTTTTCTTCATTTTTACCACAATGTCCCTCTGTTTAAATTTACAAATCAACAAGTTTTGAAGAAAACCTGAATTAAACACAGAAAATTTCAGCTCTGTTATAAATGCTGTTTATTTATAATTAATAGAGAGGAAGATATTTATGTACAGCAAAAATTTTTGGTAGGTTACACGGCGCTTTATATATACTCATGCAGTTCGTAGACGGCTTACCACTTCATGTTTTTAGGGGAATTTAGAAAGACACTGATGGTACCACCCAGGGCAGCTGGGAGCACTAACGCGCTGCTTCCTGGACTCACGTACACGCGCCAGCCCGGGATCGAATCCGCCCTGCGGATTAACGACGAGGGCAGGTGTGCCGGCAAACCTGGATGTGGTTTTTAGGTACTTTTCCTCATCTGCTAGGTGAATGCCGGCTGGTCCCCACGTTTCGCCTCAGTTACAGGGCTCACAGACATCTGCATACATTCGAACTATTCCATGGATCATACTAGACGCAGACAGTGTAGGTACACTAATTCCTTCTCAGGACAGGAAGAGCACCTGACCATCCCTTCAAAATTAACATGCCACATCCGATTAACCAGCAGACTATGCAAGTCAGGATTAAGGCTTGGAAAGAGAGAGATAGTAAAACACTGATGGCATCCATAAATAATCGTTACAAGTAATGCCCGATAGGTATTCAGCACAACTGTTGTACAGGTAATTTGGGAGCAACCTCAATCGACCAAAGAAACTAAGAAAACCTTCGTAGTCTTCTTTTACTTAAGAAATGGTCCATATGGCTCTGATCACTATGGGACTTAACATCTGAGGTCATCAGTCCCCTAGAACTTAGAACTACTTAAACCTAACTAACCTAAGGACATCACACACATCCATGCCTGAGGCAGGATTCAAACTTGCGACCATAGTGGTCGAGCGGTTCCCGACTGTAGCGCCAACAAGCGCTCGGCCACCCCGGTCGGGTTTTAAATAAGATAGTCTATGATAGCCTATGGTATTTTTCCAACTTTAACGGTAAATGTGTAAATGGGCGGTTTAGGTTTTCTTACTGGTATTGCCACGCAGTGGTCTGTATGAAAATCACTGGCTGTGCTACGTGCAGTCTGTGGCTGGTTTGCATTGTTGTTGGCTGTTGTAGTTATGGCAGTTAGCTGTTAACAGCATGTAGCGTTGCGCAGTTGGAGGTGCGCCACCAGCAGTGGTGGATGTGGGGAAGTGAGATGGCGGGTTTTTTGAGAGCGGATGATCTGGACGTGTGTTCATCAGAAACAGTACAATTGTAAGAATGGATGTCATGAACTGCTATATATATTATGACTTTTGAACACTATTAAAGTAAATACATTGTTTGTTCTCTATCACTATCTTTCATTTGCTAACTATGCTTATCAGTAATTAGTGCCTTTAGTAGTTTGAATCTTTTATTTAGCTGGCAGTAGTGGTGCTCGCTGTATTGCAGTAGTTCGAGTAACGAAGATTTTTGTGAGGTACTACGACAGAGACATTATTGCTTATCGCACCTTTGCAATTGGTGTTCAAGGTGATCGTAATTATGGAACAGCTGTTGTTCATAGTGATAAACCTTTCTCATTCTATACAAGGAATAGAAGACGTGTTAATGCTAATGAAAGAATCAATCTTTGGGCCAAGATTGTTGGTACTTTAGCAAACTATATTAATGTACAAGGTGATATTACTGTGTACTATCATTGTTAATAAAGAGAACCATCCTTATCTATCCCGTGAGATTTTTTTTTTAAATAAAAATACTAATCCAGCTACTGAAGCTTCTGTCTCTTCTGTGGGTTGCAGGGGTTACGACCTCTGGGGAGGTGGGTGGGTTTCCTTCATGGCTGTGTGACTTAGCCTGCTGCGCCGCGCGCAAGTCACGTGACCAGGGCTGTACAGTGGCCACTACGCCAGGGCTGGCCAGTGCACCAAGCGAGGCACACGGAACACAGCCCCTAGTTTTACTAGGGCTGTGTTGCTTGAAAATCAAACTTATCAGCGGAAGTGACGTCACGATAAGGCGCGCGTGATGTCTTATCAGCGCTTCCGCTACTGAGGCAGCTGCAGGCTCATTCGACTCGAGGCAGCCGCACCGAGCACACAGCCATGCCGTACCGCAGGAGAGGATATAGAAGGAGTAGACTACCAGTCTACAAGACAGTTGACAGCTTTAGCTTCGTTCCGAACAATGTTTCTCAAGAGGAGCTACTGACTGGACCCATCACTTTTGTTGGATGCAAGATTAACTTTTCATGGCCATCCTTTTGTAGGGATTTTTTAAAGTCAGATTGCGTTGCGCTAAAAATATTGTGGGTCAGTTTAAGCACAGTCATGTATAATTGTTCAAATGGGACGTTACATATGGCGACACTGCCAGGATACCTCACTGGAATCTTCAGATTTTTCCTGTAGTTTGTGTAATTATTGTAGCTCTTGTTTATTGCTAGATCGTAATTGTAGAGAGAATCTCCTTTGTAGTTGCAGTCTTTCACTGTTGTACAGTAAAACAGTTGTGGCATGCATGTAAATTTGCACCAAGTATTTCGCAGCTGCGCTTGCGATTAACTAGATATTATTTTCAGTGCTATGTTAATGTGTTTTCTTATTTTTGTTCTTCAAATTGTGCTTTTCGGTGTTATCGTGTGAAATATTGTGACAATTATGGCGTGTGAAAAACGTAATACTAGGCTCCAAAGTAAACTAGGAAATGACAGTGAAGACGAAAGCACTGTGTTAGCGCCACTGTGAAAAGAATTAACTAATGTTCAAAGTAGTAATTTGGTAATTGTGCATAGGGAAATGGAGCAGGCTGCAAATAACGGTGTAGACGGTGAAACAATTAGTGAACAGGGAAGCTTTATGGATCGATCGGTCGGCAACAGCTCGCCTCAGGAATCCAAAATGACAGGAAACGATTTTGCTAATACTGTAGATTCAGGTTTTGCGTCCTCACCGTTTTCTCAAATAAGTCAAGACACATTTTCTGCTTTTCAAAATGCGAATATTACCGGTTCAAATGCACTGCCGAATAGCACTCAGGAACATGTTTCAGACACCAGTCCATTGTTATAACAGTTAATGCAACAAATGGAACAAAGGCTACAAAAGTTAGACACAACGCTTGAACAAAATCAGAAACAAATGGGACAAAATCTTCAAAAGTTAGACACTATGGAACAAAATCAGAGACAAACACAGCAACAGCTTCAAAAGTTAGACTCATTGGAAAAAACACTTGAACAAACACGAGAAGGTTTAACTGCTGAGTTACTTAAAATCGAATCGAAATGTCAAAAAGTCTGTAATGATGTAAAAACACAAATACGTGAACGTTTTCAACCTATTTTTTCACGTCATGAAAATGCATTACAGAATCACGAAGCAGCCATAAAAGAACTGCAAACTATTGTTCATGAAAACAACGACACCTTGCAAGCTAAAATTGACTCAGTTGCATCTACCGATTCAGTTATGCAACTTGCAAAAACTCAGGAAAACTTAAAGCACATGGTAGATACTATTTCAACACAAATGGACACTCTGAAACTTGGTTCAGAAAAACACACTGGAAATCTGTTCACTATCGGAGAAAGTAGCCGAACTTATCTACAAAGGTAAATGATGATCTGAATGACACAAGACCCGTAGCCTTCACTGACGCAGAAGAGTATGGACAAATTAGAAAATTCAAACAAAATCAAAATCAAATCAATACACAGTACAAAAGAGAAATCCGGGAAGTACAAGATCAGTTGACGCAGGTAATACAAGAATTACACATTTCAGAGGACACTCGTGCTCCAATATGGGAAGAGGGACATCGAAATACTGAACAGCCACAAAATAATAACACGAGGCACTTCGGAAATTATGAAAGAAATTGGCAAGGTACATCGAATTTTGAGATGGAATCGCCGAAACGAAGTAACAATGACCGGTATGCGACTTGCCGACATGATGATTTTGACTATAAGTTGTTTATTACTACACGTAAATTCAAAACATTTAAGATTTCCGGCAACGGCATTTATCCACAAGTGTGGCTTCATCTATTCTCTCATTTATGTGTGGCTATTTAGAGAATGAACCAGCTGTAAGAATGCGATCGGTCATTCACGATTGTCACAGTGAAGGAGAATTTTATCAGGCCTTCCTCTCAGCATATTGGTCTCAAGCTACACAAGACCAAGTAAAACATAGCATCATAATGATGAAACATTTCGAACAATCCGAATTTTCCAATCTTGTGAAATATTTTGAAGACATGTTGCACAAGAATCAGTACCTGTCAAACCCATACAGCCCCTCAGAACTCATCCGCATTTGCTTAATCAAATTGACTGAACATTTATGACATATTATTTTGGCAGGACGTTGCAAAGACGACATCGAAGCTTTTCAGGGACCCTTACAAGAATTGGAAATCGACACTGACAATCATGGGACGCGAAAGCAGGAACACAACAATTACAGGTCACATCTGTCACAATTTCGCGAGGAAAGGAATAATAACAGGACACGACAAGGCTATTCTTACAACGTAAATCGTGACCAAAACCGACACCCGTATGACAACCGTTGGCAGAGTAGTAATAATTACACAGAAAGATTATCTCTCTGCAGTAATGATTATCACAGAGACAATCAGAGAAACAGACACTATGGGAACCAAAGAAATTATTATCAAGGGAGATGGAATAACCTCACACACAACGGTCGACCTCGTAGTTACGATTCCGGGAGAAATTCTCCACCACGTGACTGACAAGAAAGAAGCTATGGAATCTACCGACATGACGACAGACGATATGATCGTAACGACAGACCTGAATTGCATCACAACTGGCGGGATTCAAACAGGGCAGGGCCCTCTGAGCAAGGTGAATTTGTAGAAGTTAGGTCTCCTAATCCCTATAACGACGCGCGCCAACAAAGAGACAGACAATGACTCGCGCCGCAGGCAGCCACGTGCGCCAGCTGGCTCAGCGAAAAATAACATAGACGCTAACCTCGAGACAAATTTTTGCATTCCTTACTGACGTATACAACATGATAATTGCGTTTAAGTTATAACTCTGCGTACTATGAAGAGTAAATGTTTACACCACATATCACATGTAAAACCGTTTATTGAGAGATACTCTGCTTTTAACTTAGTCTTTGCCATAAAATCTTTCACTTCAAGCTACTAGTAATCTTTGTCACACTGAGAAACTGTTAACATGCAACAATGTTTTGAAGTTAACTAACCAGTCTAGAGCCTAGGGAACATACTTAGACAGTATTTACTAGTGCATTGTTATAGTGAACAGACGACACAGTGTTATTGGGTGTGTACATTCTTGCTTGTTAGTTACACGATTACGTAACGACTATAAGGCTTTCATACTTAGAACATATACTGCTAATGAGATTTTAATGCAACATTTTGGTTTACTTGAAAAGACATTCTTTATTTAAAGTACTTTCTGTGAGTTTAAAGATGACTTAGTATTTGGTTTCTTTGAGAGCTACACGATTATATCACGACGCTACTAATGTGTGACAAAATTTACGTTGTTGCTTTTGCGGTGTATCTGTTTTATATCTGCACAGTTTTTCTGAATTCTTCTGGAAAGTAAAACATGTTTTAGTAGTAACTTTTGTGGTATAGCTACAATGAGACAGCCTTTTCCATAGCACAACAATACGTGACAGTACAGTACTTTCTTCATCAAGGCAATAAGCATAATAACTACGATATCTATACGCAAAGCATTTCACTTTTGTTTATGATGAGGTGAGTACATTGACTTCAGCAGAACTTTGCTTACAGGGGACGATAACTACGACACTTCCACATATTTATGTAACAGCAAGACGCACATTTAGCGCTACAGGACACGCATTTGAGTGACTAATTTTATATTTAAAACATTAATTTTTAAAGATTTTTGAATTACAGAGAAAGTTTTCTGTGATACATTTCATTTCATTGCTGTAATCTGTAACACCTCAGGGTATAATTATATTAGTCCTCAGGGGGGTTACACGTTTACTTTGTGTACCATGTGTTTGGCAAGCACAAGGAGCGCTAGCTAATACGGTATTTGCTTATACAACTTTACACATCGGTACCATATTTCTCTAACACAGAATTACACAGCTATCTGATTATTTAACAGAGAAACAAAAATTTTTTAGTATGTCAGTGACACATGTTTAAGTAATTACACAGTTGGATAACTTCACACTTATGAAATCGTATTTTGTCTGTACTTTGTGAACCCTTCATATTTTCGGAACCATTGTGATACTATGAGAGCTTTGAATGTTGTATTTGGTATGGGATCATGATTTCTGAAGTACGTTTGAGGTAGATGACACTATTGAAATGAGCAGAGAATCTTTTTAGCTTTTGAAATTATTGCAGAAAGCTATGACGTTTTTGAGATTTGACTGAGGTGTTATGATATTATTACGACGACGATGTGTATTATGCTGTTGAGGAATGTTTATTATGATATGTATTTATTATGATGAAATATTGAAGAAGTGTCGACGAATATGTATATGTGTAATAAGGTAAGGAATAATGAGTAGTGGTTAGGGACTCCGGTTTGTGAAAAAGGATGTTGGAAACCAAAAATCTTACTTTAAGAGTTATGAAATGTGTGTATATGCGTTATGTATCACAATGCCGGCAAAAATTTTTTGGATGCTGTTATATTTATGGGAATTGGTTTCTACAAATTCGTAACGTAAATTCTCGACCTGTGAAATTTTGTTTATATGAGACTGTCACTGTAGCGCAAACTGCCGTCATAAATATTTCGCTAAGGAAGCTAAGTGACCCAGGTGGCGCCCAGGTGTGCCACTCGCCTGGAGAAAAAGCAATTAGGTAAAATAAAAAGGCCATTATCCTCGCTATTGACATTTCTTTGTAGAAAGCATCGCAAATACGACACGCTCAAACTTGAAAACATATGATTACACTGGGAAACTCTTAACTTATGATATTTACTGAAATGCCTAATGAAATGACGAGAAATATTTTATGTCTATACAACTGATTATGACTACTGTCTTTCTAGTTGAAAAAAATTTTTACTGCCTTATGAAATGCCATATGGCTAGTGAATGATGTTTCATGCCTTCCTTTGTACATACATACTTGGTCATTTTGTTTAATATCTAGTTCCTAGGTGCACTGCAGCATTGGTTAAAATAAAATTTTATAGATGTACTAATATAAATATTTTATGCCTACAGATCCAGTAAATAATTACTTTATGATACACTTAAAAAAAGCGAAGGAGCACTAAAAGACATTTCCCTTCACAGGAATTGCATACAGAATTTTCTTTTCAAGTACTTGGTAATTTTTTGGTAGAATAGCTTCTTGTGGTTCACCACTTTAATAACATAGATATTAAAATGTGAATAGACATTTCCCTTTTCTCCATTGTCGTCTTTTGTGTACTTTTTCTCTGCTTGAGCTATGTCATGTTTAGATATAAGTTATTGCATTTGCTGCTGCTGTTTGCCAGGCATAGTGCTACTAAATTTCACTTTGTATTACTCTGTTAAGCCAGTTTTACTACTGATTTATTTTTCTTGTTGCAGCACATTGGCTCATATTAGTTTAATGTTGCATTTGCCTTGCTAATTAAAATTTACTGCTGCTAGCTTTGCCAATTTGCAGTTTTTCATTGCTGTTTGTATTAATTGTTTTGTGCTGCTGCATTGCCTCGTCCCTTAGTTTATGCATTTGAGCTCAGTAGATTTAAGTTAGCTTAAGATGGGGTAGGCTATATGAGAGAATGAATTGTGATGAATTGGAAGAAATGCATTGAGAAGCTATAAGAAAATGGTTTGGCCGAAATGTAGTGTACACTGGAGAAAAACTATTTTTGAAAGAGGATGTGAACAGAATACAGAAAGCATGCTTGGATAGGATATATTTTGGTGGAAACTAATGTTGAAATAAGAGGAAAGATCTACGGAATGAAGTTTTTGGTTGGACTGCAGTACCAAATGTCACACTGAAAACAAACCCTGTCCTGTACTTCTGTGTTATTATGCTATGTGAATTTGTGTTATTCCTGTCTTTATGTGTTTAGCTAATAAGAGTTTGGTAGCAGAATTTTTCTAAAAACATGTTATTTACTTTGTAGAGATGTTTAGACATTATTTATTCTGTTCTGTTTCAATGCTCATGTGTGAAATTAATGTTTCGAAAACTATTCTCATTACTTTATATATTTACTTATGTCAAAATTCCTGTAACACTGATGTATACGTCTATTTCTATTCTTTTGTAAAGACCATATTATTACAAATGTTATCTGTACTATTATGTTCTTTAATGATGTATTTTGTACCTTTGTAATTGTATTCTTATGTTTTAAATTTATAATTGTATAGACACCATTTCATCAAATTAAATAACTTGTAAGCATTCATTTCACTGCACACATTTCTGTTGGTCATAGTATATGGTCAATATGTGAGAAGTAGGGACTGATAGTGTTTGCATGTGTGTTAATAATTCAGCAAGGGACTGGTTAACAGCATTGCTGGTTCTAAGGACAATTAAAAAAAAACTTTGTGAGTGCACAAGTGGTGGTTTATGGACTTGCTATATTGTCCGCAAGACTCTTCGATGGTGATTGTGCACCTGCACAGTCGCAACAGATGGCTGCTGGCTGTCTCTACAGGGACTGAAGTGGGTCTGCACCTTTGATGGGTCACCAATATCATTATCTCTACAAGGACTACAGAGGGTCTGCATCTTAGATGGCCCACCAATACCATTATTTCGACAAGGACTGCAGTGGGTCTGCACCTCTGGTGGCCCACCAATACCATAATCTCTACCAAGACTATAGTGGGTCTGCTCCGTGATGACCTACCTACCAATAATCTTCAAAACTTCGAATGACTCTGGTGTGGGTTTGCTCTGTTGTGGCACATTGCCTGTCTGCATGTCAAGAGTCAGCACTGTCTATCCGTTGCAAGGACAACACTAATTGTTCAAGACTGCACGGAAATCCACTACTTCTGTGTGCATTTTCTTTTACTGCTTAGATTTTGAGAAAAACTTAGCAATTTTACTGTGATTTACGATCAGGACTGTCTTTATGAACTGCGAGAAAATTTTAGCTTTTGACCAACATTGTATCAATAAGTGTGTGCATATGATTTCTTTGTTATTGTAATTGTGAATAAATTTTTAACAAATATGTATTGGCCAGTGCCCAAAACAATTTGTTAAAATTTTGGTGGGGAGCATGGGATCTCTGTAAGTAGGCTGTTAAGGTTTTCTTATTGGTAACGCCACGTAGTGCTCTGTATGAAAATCACTGCCTGAGCTGCGTGCAGTCTGTGGTTGGTTTGCATTGTTGGGCAGTTAGCTGTTAACAGCGTGTAGCATTGCGCAGTTGGATGTGAGCCGCCAGCAGTGGTGGATGTCGGGAAGTGAGATGGAGGATTTTTGAGAGCGGATGATCTGGACGTGTGTCCATCAGAAACAGTACATCTGTAAGAATGGATATCATGAACTGCTATATATATATTATGACTTTTGAACAATATTGAGGTAAATACATTGTTTGTTCTCTATCAAAATCTTTCATTTGCTAACTATGCCTATCAGTAGTTAGTGCCCTAAGTAGTTTGAATCTTTTATTTAACTGGCAGTAGTGGCGCTCGCTATATTGCAGTAGTTCGAGTAACGAAGATTTTTGTGAGGTAAGCGACTTGTGAAACGTATAGGTTAATGTTAGTCAGGGCCATCCTTTTGTAGGGATTTTTAAAAGTCAGATTGCGTTGCGCTAAAAATATTGTGTGTCAGTTTAAGCACAGTCGTGTATAATTGTTCAAAGGGGACGTTACAAATGTAATATACACCGATAAAAAAAGTGAAGCACTGAGAAGACTTGGTCGGATGTCAATGTAGCTTCCTTCATATACGCACCATCACCAGTGACGTAAATGATTAGAGTTGCAATTCCATGTAACAGGTAGAACAGGCACTATAGTGCATTTGAGTTGTTTGTGTTTGTTGTTATTATTAGGACTGAAAGGGTGTATAAGGAGCGTGTACAAAGTGAGATGACCTTGAAGGTCTCAGAGATGCAACGTACTCATGACCGACCGGTTATTAGCACATGAAAGAGTGTGGAAGGGCCCTCATTCCATGTCTCCATTCGGCTGGCTGGTAGAATCGTGGGTATTTTGGACTTTCGGATGTAACATTGGCGCAGCGTTGGACTGCACCGAAACATCATGGCAGACATACACCATGGTGAAGGTTCCGATTTACCACGTCTGACCACTGCCATGAAGAATCGTCGTTTCGTGCACCAAACACATGAACAACCATTCACATCTGCGACTGCATTCCGAGAAGTAGTAATCGACTACCAGCAACATTTTGTGACTACCAGTGGTCGGAGACTAGCAGCAGCCGAACTAGGCTACTATTGCCCCATGCGTAGGCCACCGTTATCACAGCTCAAACGCCTGCTCTTGGAGTGGTGGCGTGACCAGCAAGCGCGGACGGCTGATAAATGCCAGCTAACTGCATTCAGCGATGAGCTCCGGTTCTGCACTACTATGGATGATCATCCGCAGCAAGTATTCCTGTGACTCGGATATAGGTCCCAAACTTCCAATGTTTTGGAAGGGCACAGCGATGTTATTCCTGGCATGATTGTGTGGGGAGACATCGTATATGACAGTAAGACACGAATGGTAGTGACTGAGGAACCTCTACTAGGATAGCGGTACGTCACGAACATTCTGCGTTGTCTTGCTGTACCTCTTCTGCAACAGTGTCGTGTTTCCATATTTCCACAGGACAATGGTCGACTTCACGTGGTATGTGTCTCTATGTACTGTCTTGCTTCCATAGCGAGGTAGAATCACCGATCTGCCCACGATATAGTATGTGTGGGAACAGCCCGCATGCGTAGTCCGTCATGGTGCCAGTTTCCAAGATATCAAGGAGCAACTACAGCCTCACCAACCGATTCAGTGTCTGAATCCTGGATAGAATGATTGCAACACCATACCGATAAGTGGCCATGTACTACCATTTCGTTGTAAATCTGACTATATTATCTGATCACTGAAACAACATCACATATATGTGCAAGCGTAGGTTTCTGTGGTCACGGTCATTGTCAGTAAAATTATTCTGGGTATCTAGCCGCCCTGTTAATGATCAAGAATTTCCGACGTTTCCGCCACTGTTGCAAATGGCCTCCTCGGAATGTTTTATTTATTTTTGGTGATTGTCGAATCAGAGAAGTTTTGATTGCTATATACTGGCGGAAGACGCTGTTATCGAGCTCAGAGAGGGTACTGAGCATGAGGAGGGAAGTTAGAAGTCTCATGTTGGTTTTTTCACTATTTCTTTTCATTGGTAGAAATAGACGTTCTTCATTGGCGTTGGATTTATTGCTGCTGGTGGATATAGGCGAATGGGAAACGGTTTTCAGTTGTTACCTAACGCTGCTTACTTGCTGCCTCGTGCCAGTTCAGGCCTACCACTACTCTGTGTACCCCCAGCTGTCGTCGTCTCGCGCGTGTCCGTGTGTGCTGCTTCGCATGAACTGCCGTTCCTTAGTGGTGCAAATGGCTCTGAGCACTGTGGGACATAACTTCTAAGGTCATCAGTCCCGTAGAACTTAGAACTACCTAAACCTAACTAACCTAAGGACATCACACACATTCATGCCCGAGGCGGGATTCGAACCTGCGACCGTAGCAGTCGGGCGGTTCCAGACTGTAGCGCCTAGAACCACTTGGCCACTCCCGCCGGCACCTTAGTGGTGTTACTGCTGGCAGTCAAGCCGCCGTAAATCGGTACAAGTCCTCTCTATTCACGTTGGCGGGTATCTTGGCTATTTATATGGCCTCTCTAATCTTTCTCATGAAGATAGGAGGTTGTTGCGCCAGTAAGCAGTCTTCTGGAAATTCTATCTCTGTGTTGCACTCATCTTGGTGTCCCGCCACCGTAACTTCGTGTGTTACCTTAGTCGGATATAACTTTCATTTTCAGATATCTGTGTGCTGATCTGATTCCCTGTCTCACCAACATTCACTAGTTCACACTAGCAGTCGATTTGGGAAACTCCAGCAACATGTATCTTGTCAATTGCGTCTTTCGCTGAGCCAAGAAAACCTTTTATTCTTTTCCTGCGTCGAAAAATTGGTTTGATATCTGCTTGTTGGAGAATTTTGCCAACTCGTTCAGTGACCCATTGAAAATGTAGTAGTAGGGCGATGTTCTGCGACTCCTTCAGCATCAAAGGAGTAGCCTATGAACAGAGAGATGATGGAGCTATGGGTTGCCTTCTCTAGCCCCTCTTTCCTCACCTTTATGCCCTCTACACAGAGGATAAGCCAAAGTCCCCTCCTGCTGTTCATATCCTTCTGTCTGCCGATGACACTGCTTTCCCAGCCCTCTACGTTACAATCCAGAAAATCGAACTATCCCTTCAGTTCCATCTCAATGTGTACACTTCCTGGTCCAACCAGTGGCTCCTGATAATGAACCCCATCAACACCTAGGCAATAGTTATGGGCTTTACCACCCGCAGCTTCTGCCCCAAGACTTCTACCTTACAATTTACGAGAGAAGTATCCACTTAACTAACACACTAAATACCATAGACTAACATTTGATCTCCGACTAACAAGGTATCCCAAATCTACAAATCTTCAACGGAAAGCTCAAAATATGCTAAAATAGACCGAACATGGGTGTCACGCTGTTCCACAATCCTCCACACCTATAACTTCCAGATCCGCCCCATCCTCTGGCCAATAATGGCATGTACTTTTCTTCTAAGAGCCCCTTCACGCTCACACCGACGCGGTGACCATCTGTAATGACCTACATTCATATCCGTATTTGTTAGTTACTAATCGAAGACTTCACGGAATGTGGGGCCGCGATACTATCCGTGACTTACTGAAGAATTACACACTAACACGATTGTATCGAGGAGGTAGATAGTGGACGGAACACAAACGAAGGGTAGCGGTTTCAACGGTAGAGGAAAAAAGTGCCAAAACAAGCTCCAAGGGAAAAATCCTCAGTGATAGTCTCGTCGGGTAGTAAGAGCAGTTACGTTTTCTTGCTACCTGCGACAGACCATGCAAGGGTAGCGTCGTTGTTCGTTTTGGGTATCGTGCAGTGTTCGGTATAGCTGTCGTAGCTTAGGTCGTCTTATAGAATTTCAGTCCATTTAGAGATGGGTACTGCTGGACAGTCATGGGTGACTGGAATTCGAGAGTAGGAAAAGGGAGAGAAGGAAACATAGTAGGTGAATATGGATTGGGGCTGAGAAATGAAAGAGGAAGCCGCCTGGTAGAGTTTTGCACAGAGCATAACTTAATCATAGCTAACACTTGGTTCAAGAATCATGAAAGAAGGCTGTATACATGGAAGAATCCTGGAGATACTAGAAGGTATCAGATAGATTATATAATGGTAAGACAGAGAGTTAGGAACCAGGTTTTAAATTGTAAGACATTTCCAGGATCAGATGTGGACTCTGACCACAATCTATTGGTTATGAACTGTAGACTGAAACTGAAGAAACTGCAAAAAGGTGGGAATTTATGGAGATGGGTTCTGAATAAACTGAAAGAACAAAAGGTTGTACAGAGTTTCAGGGAGAGCGTAAGGGAACAATTGACAGGAATGGGGGAAAGAAGTACAGTAGAAGAAGAATGGGTAGCCCTGAGGGATGAAGTAGGGAAGGCAGCAGAGGATCAAATAGGTAAAAAGACGAGGGCTAGTAGAACTCATTGGGTAACAGAAGAAATATTGAAGTTAATTGATGAGAGGCGAAAATATAAAAATGCAGTAAATGAAGCAGGCAAAAAGGAATACAGACGTCTCAAAAATGAGATCGACAGGAAGTGCAAAATAGCTAAGCAGGGATGGCTAGAGGACAAATGTAAGGATGTAGAGGCTTATCTCACTAGGGGTAAGATAGATACTGGCTACAGGAAAATTAAAGAGACCTTTGGAGAAAAGAGAACCACTTGTATGAATATCAAGGGCTCAGGTGGAAACTCAGTTCTAAGCAAAGAGGGGAAAGAAGAAAGGTGGAAGAAGTATATAGAGAGTCTAAACAAGGGAGATGTACTTGGGGACAATATTATGGAAATGGAAGAGGATGTAGATGAAGATGAAAGGGGAGATACGATACTGTGTGAAGAGTTTGACAGAGCACTGAAAGACCTGAGTCTGAACAAGGCCCCGGGAGTAGACAACATTCCATTAGAACTACTGACGGCCTTGGGAGAGCCAGTCCTGACAAAACTCTGCCATCTGGTGAGGAAGATGTATGAGACAGGCGAAATACCCTCAGACTTCAAGAAGAATGTAATAATTCTAATCCCAAAGAAAGCAGGTGTTGACAGATGTGAAAATTACCGAACAACCAGTTTAGTAAGTCACAGCTGCAAAATACTAACGCGAATTCTTTACAGACAATGGAAAAACTGGTAGAAGCCAACCTCGGGGAAGATCAGTTTGGATTCCGTAGAAATGTTGGAACACGTGAGGCAATACTGACCTTACGACTTATCTTAGAAGAAAGATTAAGGAAAGGCAAACCTTCGTTTCTAGTATTTGTAGACTTAGAGAAAGCTATTGACAGTGTTGACTGGAATACTCTCTTTCAAATTCTAAAGGTGGCAGGGATAAAATACAGGGAGCGAAAGGCTATTTATAATTTGTACAGAAACCAGGTGGCAGGTATAAGAGTCGAGGGGCATGAAAGGGAAGCAGTGGTTGGGAAGGGAGTGAGACAGGGTTGTAGCCTCTCCCCGATGTTATTCAATCTGTATATTGAGCAAGCAGTAAAGGAAACAAAAGAAAAATTCGGAGTAGGTATTAAAATCCATGGAGAAGAAATGAAAACTTTGAGGTTCGCCGATGACACTGTAATTCTATCAGAGACAGCAAAGGACTTGGAAGAGCAGTTGAATGGAATGGACAGTGTCTTGATAGGGGGATATAAGATGAACATCTACAAAAGCAAAACGAGGATAATGAATTGTGGTCGAATCAAGTCAGGTGATGCTGAGGGAATTAGATTAGGAAAAGAGACACTTAAAGTAGTAAAGGAATTTTGCTATTTGGGGAGCAAAATAACTGATAACGTTCGAAGTAGAGAAGATATAAAATGTAGACTGGCAATGGCAAGGAAAGCGTTTCTGAAGAAGAGAAATTTGTTAACATCGAGTATAGATATAAGTGTCAGGAAGTCGTTTCTGAAAGTATTTCTATGGAGTGTAGCCATGTATGGAAGTGAAACATGGACGATAAATAGTTTGGACAAGAAGAGAATAGAAGCTTTCGAAATGTGGTGCTACAGAAGAATGCTGAAGATTAGATGGGTAGATCACAAAACTAATGATGAAGCATTGAATAGAATTGGGGAGAAGAGGAGTATGTGGCACAACTTGACAAAAAGAAGGGACCGGTTAGTAGGACATGTTCTGAGGCATCAAGGGATCACAAATTTAGCATTGGAGGGCAGCGTGGAGGGTAAAAATCGTAGAGGGAGACCAAGAGATGAATACACTAAGCAGATTCAGAAGGATGTGGGTTGCAGTAAGTACTGGGAGATGAAGTAGCTTGCACAGGATAGGGTAGCATGGAGAGCTGCATCAAAGCAGTCTCAGGACTGAAGACCACAATAACACTGCTGGGCTGGGCAACTACGATGTCTCGATGGCCAGCTGCACCGTCTGTACCTACAAATTGCCAATATTGGTATGTAAGTGGTCGATTGGTCATAAACCGAAAACAGTGCAAAAACTTTGGTTAGGTTTGTTTGCGTTTAGTGAACAATACCGAATCCCTGAGTTGCCGGTTGGTCGGCTAGTTTACACCTGTCAGTTAATTTTGCTCTACTGCAGGGGTTCACCGGTATTTGTCATGTTTGTGTGTTGTTATCATAGCTGGTTAATAGTCTCTAAATAGTAGTGTGTTTGGGCGGCTGTGTTTCCACCTACGGTTGTGATCGTAGTTGCCCTGGTTAAGGTTCAACATGGTTCAAATGGCGCTGAGCACTATGGGACTTAACATCTGTGGTCATCAGTCCCCTAGAACTAAGAACTACTTAAACCTAAATAACCTAAGGACATCACACACATCCATGTCCGAGGCAGGATTCGAACTTGCGACCGTAGCGGTCACACGGTTCCAGACTGAAGCGCCTAGAACCGCACGGCCACACTTGCCAGCCCTGGTTAAGGATGAAAGGATTTGTTCGAGTGCTTGGTTTTCTTGTACTGTCGTGCGGGAAGCTTTTTGAATACCTCCGTGAGAGTCTCAATGCGGCATCCTCTGTAAAGGTCCGCGGTGCGTGTGTATCTTGGAACGTTGCTTATGATACGTAGCACTTTGCTCAGTGTGATACGCAGCCGGCGCAAACGTCTTGGAGCTGGGTATCTCTTGCATACGTCACCAGTGGTCTAACTAGTGATGTGTTCATGGACCTCGGCACCCTCCTACTCATTGAGCTTTGCCTATAGAACACAGGGTAAAGTTGTTTGAGTCTCGCAGTTGTTCTGTTGTTTACGTATTCAACGTGGTCCACCCACGTAAGTTTCTGATCCGGCCAGGTACCGAGGTATCTCACTTTCTTACAGAAACGTAATGGGCGTGTGTGTAGTGTTATTCGTCTGGACTTTTGGTGTTTGTGCGTGTTTCGGTTTGCGTGTGATCAGAACAGCCTCGCATTTGTCGACGTGTACTTTAACACACCATTGGTCCAACCAAGGCTCTGCAGTTCTGAGTGATGTCTGTAATCTTGAATTAATGTTTGACGGTTTGAGTCCTGCCCTAGGATGGCCGTGTCATAAGTTTATATAGCTTCCCTCGTGTTTTGTGTTGCTGGGAAGTCGCTGATGTACAAGCTAAACAACAGTGGCCCCAGGAAGCTGCCTTGGGGCACTCCCCCTTGTAAATGGTTTTGTGTTGACAGTTTGCCCTGAACGTTAGTGTGAAACATCTGTTAGGAGCGTATGTGTGTGTATGAGACATATGAGTCTGACGGGGAAACCAGAATCACAGAGTTTGCGAATGAGACAGTTTTGCCATACACGATCAAAGACCTTTTCGATGTCCACAAACACAGCCCCTGTTGCTTTGTTGGTGTTGTAGCCATCTGTGGTATGTTCCTCTACGCGGAGAAGTTGTTGTGTCGTTGAGTGATGATTCCTGGATTCGAACTTCTTTGAGCTCAGGGTGTTGTTGGTGATGTAGTGCCTAGTGAGACATTTAAGAATTGCCTTGACACCAACCTTGCTGAGCGAGCATAACAGGCTGATTGATCGGTAATTTTGTGGGAGGGAGTGACCTTTCCCTGGCTATTTGAACATCAGAAACTTGGCCACCTTCCAATTGTCACGGAAATGTTGGTGTTACAGGAAGACATTCATAGTGTGGGTTCGGTGCTCTGTAGCTTTATCTATGACCTTCTGGAGGACATGGTTTAGAATTCCATCGGAGCCAGGAGCTATTCTAATTGTGACACGGACTTCTGCTCCTCCCTCCTTTTCTCACGCTCTCTGGATCCTCGAACGTCATGCATTATGCCTAGTCTTTCGGATTCGCTTACCCTTCTCCACCAACATCTCCAACTTGTAACTTGTAAAGTTCCCCTCCCTACCTTTCCATTTTGAATACCTCCGAATATTCTACATAACCTGGAAACTCGATACCGCCCAATCCCTAGAGTCCCCCCTGCCCACTACCCTCGTATTCTGCCGCACATCTGCCACCACATTCCTCAAACATTACACTTTCATACCCTCCACATCCTCTCCCAACGAATGTTTATTCGCCTTTTCTCCCCGACAGAGAAATCCGCTCTGAGATATACCTGTCTTAACAGATCTAAATGAGCCAACCCCATCGTCTCCGATCAGTCCTTTGCACCCACATCCTACGGCTTTGTCCGAAACAGCACCCGTCTTCACTCTCCCAAATTACTCTTCCAATCATCTGCCCGCACAAACACCCTCTTATACACCACCCCGAATGTTCAGTTCAGCCCGCATCTCGTGGTCGTGCGGTAGCGTTCTCGCTTCCCACGCCCGGGTTCCCGGGGTCGATTCCCGGCGGGGTCAGGGATTTTCTCTGGCTCGTGATGGCTGGGTGTTGTGTGATGTCCTTAGGTTAGTTAGGTTTAAGTAGTTCTAAGTTCTAGGGGACTGATGACCATAGATGTTAAGTCCCATAGTGCTCAGAGCCATTTGAACCATTTGTTCAGTACACGGGCGCCACTGTCTGGAGCCGAGCGACCACTACGGTCGCAGGTTCGAATCCTGCCTCGGGCATGGATGTGTGTGATGTTCTTAGGTTAGTTAGGTTTAATTAGTTCTAAGTTGTAGGCGACTGATGACCTCCGAAGTTAAGTCGCATAGTGCTCAGAGCCATTTGAACCATTTTTTTGTTCAGTTCACATGATCCTTCTCCCGCCCTCGCTATCGACACTCGCTCATTAATTAACTCATCTATGTCTGTGTCTTAATGAGTCTACACATTGGCTTTTACCTTTTAACTTACGCAATTGTCCGTTTTCGAAATATTCATTTGCTATTTCATCTGTGGCAATATTTTATTAATCAACAAATCAGATTTTTAAATGGTAACAGACTTTCTGTCTTTTTATTTTGTCAAATTAAGATCAGAAAGTAGGCCCATCCCGCTGACTTTTTCAGCAGTGGCAGCCACCGTATCAGCTAGAAAGCCAAAAAATAAGGTGCAGGAACCAAGAGTCAAAGCTAATTAAAGCAGACCACTGGTTCAGTTTTCAAATCAGAAAGCAATCAGGATGCAAAGGCTGTGCATGATACAATAACAAAAACCATTAATCCCGCAAGATAAGTCAAAATAAAAGCCATGAGATCAACTGCAAATACAGTTTATTCTAGAGTCAAAAACGCAGAGAGACAGAAAGGAAATCATTGACAAAACATCACAATTAAAATATATCAGATGTGGGGAGCCTCGAAAATTCAGACCATTGTTGGCAGTATATCAAGTACCTACCACATTGACTGAACCGGATTTTCTCGAACAGCTCTATGCATTAAATCTTAGAAAACACACCACCAAGGACGATTTCAAACAGGACCGAAAGGAAAACATACTGTTAGCAGTATTCTAGAAGTAACGCCGAAAATCCGTCTCCCGCTGCTACGAAGTGAGAGAGTGTATATACAGTTCGAGAAGCTAAGTATCAAGGATTTCCTAGCAATGCAGAAGTGATGAAAACTGCTGTGGCCTAGGCCATCTTCCGAAACGCTGTGGAAGAAACCAGATATGTGGAACCGACGTGCGAAACCAGACAACTGGAGGGACGATTGCTTCGAAGCAACACTTATTGGGTGCATTGCGTGCAAATACCGAAACTGTGTCTGTGACAAGGCTGGAGGATCTGAATCCCCAAGGTACAAGCAATTAAATGAACGACTAATTGAACGCACGGAATTTAAACTTACGGACAACGTACACTAATACGTAGTATAGCCACACTGGACGCAGAACAACGTCTCAACCATGAAAACGGACACACAATATGCTGCCCCACCACTGAGCAGACAGGATGTATGGTTCTCCGAAATGTAAACCTCTCAACTGATAAACATGAGCTCAGCTACCTCTTGGAAGCAGCATGTACACGGTGGAAAGAGGACTTGAACTTAAAGAAATTCTGCAAGGATCTTGTAAGAGCACATTGACACCAAGGGGACTAAACCCCTCTATGTTGCTTACGTTAAATATCCATTCCGAAGATTATATAATTACATTGTAGTAGGCTCGTGAACGAAGTGGGAGCGTATTTACACTGTCTCAAGAACAATAGATTCGCGGTGGAAAAATGTAGTAACAAACATGACACGGCCGTATTCGCAGTTGAAATCACTCATGGTCGATAAACATTGATAATTATCAAGGCCAACGCAATTTTTTTAAACTTTTTTACTTTGATAGCTGATCTTTATAGATTTTTATGAGCTGAATCCAAATCTAGCCTTAGTTCTTTTGTATCACCCATAGTTTTTGAGCAATATGCTTTTTACTATATAGTAAAAAAATCCCATGCGATACGGTAATCGGGGAAATTAATGAAACGCTTTGTTACAACATATTCATTGTTTGTATCTACACTAAGCTTTTTAAGACAATGCTATGTGTTAATAAAGGTTTCACTCGTCACCTGGAATTAATTTGTATTTTCTTTCTCTTTTTTCTTTGAAATTTCTTGTGTAGCTTTTTCTACTATGAGTCGCTTGCCAAATTTCTCGGGGTGAAGTGACCAGCAGTAGTCCCCCATCATGTTGGTGTTCCAGCGGACAAGGCAGCGTATTTCCATCACTTAAATGTCCTGCTGAAAGCGCTCTTCCCGCTCTTCGCTAACATCTCCCGTATTGTCCGGGAAGTAATAAAGGTGACTGTTGAAAAAGTGAACTTGCAGGCTCATTAAACATTTTAAAGGTCTGAACTTCTTTAAATTGTAGCTATAATAGAAACATATTCTTGGTCTTTTTCATCCCCTGAGAACTTTGTAACGACTTGCTTGAATGATCCCAATGCTTCTTTCTCATTTAAGGTCATTGTGGATTCAAAGTTAACATCAAAGATCAATTTTCTAATGTCAGGTCCGGCAAAGACGCCTTCTTGTAGTTTAGCTATTGAAAGGTGTGGAAACTTTTGGCAAATATGCTTAATACAGGTTCCGTCTTTAGGCAAAGCCTTTACAAACTGTTTCATTAGGCCTACCTTTAAATGTAGAGGTGGTATGAACACGATTTTTGGATCTACAAGGTTTTTGCGTAGAATGTTCTTCTCACCAGGTTTTAAAGACTCCCTCACAGGCCAGTTCTTGCTGCACCAGTGTTGATCCCTAGCCCAACTGTCCCACTCACACAAGAAACATGGAAATTTGGTAAAGCCACCTTAGAAACCAAGGAGCATGCATGTTACCTTTAGATCGCCACATATCATCCAAACATGAGCAGAGTAGCCTATGTTATGTAGCACTATTTCTAGGTTGTCATAGCTTTCTTTCATAAGTACAGAACTTCCAACAGGTATAGGTGCATACATGTTACCATTGTGTAATACAACAGCCTTTAAACTAGTGTTGGATGAATCAATAAACAGCGTCCTGTCTTCCTTTTTGTATTCAATACCAAACTCATTCATCAGACTTGGAATGTCTGAGCAGTATACTAAATCACCTTCTTGTTGAAAAAACTTGGAAAATTGCTGCTCTCTCTTTCTATACATGTTTATCCTGGTTCCAACTGCCAATAAGTTCTTTTCTTTTAATCTAGAGCCGAGAAATTCAGCATTTTGTTTCGTTTAGCCAAGATCCCTAACCAAATTGTTAGGCTCGGCATGAGTAAACAGTCTGGGCTCTAGACTTTCTGTATTACAATGGAATTCATCATTATGTGGTTCATCTAAATCAGATTGTGCTTTAGAAAATACTTCAGTTGGAATGGAATTTAAATCATCTGGTGATTCAGGAACCGGCCAATCTACACAATGCCCCGCTGGTCGGATAGCGGACGGAAGGTTCGGGTAGCTTATTACCTTCTTGTGTTTCGAATTATGACCAGTAATATCAACACTGCAAAAGTAGGGATCATCGGAATAGTTTCTTGGCTCCCTCCATATCCTAGGAATAGCAAAACTAACGGCTTTTGTTTTCCTTTTTGGACCATATTCTAAAGTCTTCAACACACACATAACATACCTTATGCGGCGCCTAAGATTTATCTTGTTCACCGAGTTTAGATCCAAAGTATAATAGATAAATCTTTTTCACAGGGTCTGTAATGTTTCTTTCGTCTCTTTTAATCACAAATTCACCACAAATGCAACAAAAAGTGTCATAAGAGTTTTTAAGGCCAAATGGCTCTGAGCGCTATGGGACTTAACTGCTGTGGTCATCAGTCCTCTAGAACTTAGAACTACTTAAACCTAACTAACCTAAGGACTTCACACACATCCATGCACGAGGCAGGATTCGAACCTGCGACCGTAGCGGTCGCACGGTTCCAGACTGTAGCTCCTAGAACCGCTAGGCCACCCCGGTTGGCTTTTAAAACCACAATTAGATATTGTACTGAGCACATGTACAGGAAAAGGTAAAGTGAGGTTAGGTTGACAGTAAAAAAAAAAAAAAAAAAAAAAAAAACACCATCCGTTAACACAAAAATAGAATCGACCTGTTTTGCCAACAAATGTTTTTGAGCAGTGCTACCAACATCGTCTACATTCATTACATCTCCTTGATAAATTATTTGAGCTCTATAAAAGCTGTTACATTATTTAAAAATCGCTTAATTTAATAAATTTAACTGTAAAATGTGAAGGAATGGTGGGTGATAGAGTTTTTTAAATATCATATTTGGACTTCCTATACTAAAAAAACATAAGAATAAGGTATTTACAGCAAAAAAACATTTTTCTATCGTTGGCCTGTGTAATGAGTCGAATGTACGCACAGTATGGTACGACATTGAACCGTTTGCAGACCTAATCAGAGAAGCTGCACAATTTTGCATAGGCAGAAGATTACTTATACTCGCAGACGTTAACGCGCTCTGCGCTCTGGTATGCTGCTACAAAAGATACTGAAGGACATATAATAGTTGACACATTAAATGTACTGAACAAGCGATGACAGGCACAAACATATTTTGATAACGGTGGAGGAATCAGTAATATAGACGTGTCACTATTTTGTTTTGAGCAAAATCTACGACAAAATGTAAATTACGATGCTTAGTTAATATGTTACATATTCTTAGTTGTAATACCAATTATTCTGGGAACTTCTTCGCATTCACTGTACAATATTAAACGATTGTTATCATAATTTTTAGTTCTCTGTCTTCACTTGATAGATAAATGCTTTCATCTACAAGGAGGGGACCTTTCAGAGATGGCAGGTAATTGTGGAAATTCTTGACTGCAATTTAGGTTATTGAAGTAGTGTGATACATAATCATCAGAATATACCTGTGTTGAAAATAAAAGGAAAACTACCATAGGAGATGCGGTAGAACAATTACTGCACAATTGTCGGTACTGAAAACAGATCATATGTGTATGAAGGCTGGTGCAAGACTGAAAGTACATAGAGACCAGCAGTGTTTAGGAAAACAACTGGCATGACCGGATGGTGCTGGTAATTAACAAAACGCATTAATGTTTATTGAAAAATCGAGATGATACACTCAGTATCGATTATGTACTATGCAATTTTAAAACTGCAGAGGAATCCTGCAAGTACAATACTTTTTTAAAAACAGTTATGAAATGCACAGAATAACAATAAACAATGTAAAAATATGTAGATTTCATGTGGAACGTTATATGTTATAACTACTAAACACGGAGCAGGTATCAATAATGTAATATGTTTGTAGCTATGTCACATTCCACGTTCACATTGTAATAATTTATGAACGTAATTTATATTATTTCTGGATTTTATACTTTGCATCTTGTTATAATTTAACTCTTATTGATATGTGCTCTGTGTTTAGTGATTGTAGCTGCTAGCTTTTCACATCAAATCTTTATGTTTTGCTGTATTATTTATTGTTATTCTATATCGGTTATATTTTTTGAATTACAGGGTTCATCCGTGATTTTCTAATTTATAAAAAAAAATGGCTCTGAGCAAATGGCTCTGAGCACAATGGGACTTAACTACTGTGGTCATCAGTCCCCTAGAACTTAGAACTACTTAAACCTAACTAACCTAAGGACATCACACACATCCATGCCCGAGGCAGGATTCGAACCTGCGACCGTAGCGGTCACGCGGTTCCAGACTGTAGCGCCTATAACCGCACGGCCACTCCGGCCGGCTCTAATTTTATAGTATAGAATCGATATTCAGCGTGTGAACTCCACTTTTCGATAGTCATTGTTGCGCTGTATCAGTTGCCAACGTCATACGGTGATGCCAGTTGTACTCCTAATAATTACCGGTATCTATGTACATCTATTGATACGTAATCAGCACGGTTTCAGAAAACATCGTTCTTGTGCAACACAGCTAGCTCTTTATTGGCACGAAGTAATGGCCGCTATCGGCAGGGGATCTCAGGTTGATACCGTATTTCTGGATTTCCGGAAAGCTTTTGACACCGTTCCTCGCAAGCGACTTCTAATCAAGCTGCGGGTCTATGGGGTATCGTCTCAGTTGTGCGACTGGATTCGTGATTTCCTGTCAGGAAGGTCGCAGTTCGTAGTAATAGAAGGCAAATCATCGAGTAAAACTGAAGTGATATCAAGTGTTCCCCAGGGAAGCGTCCTGGGACCACTGCGGTTCCTGATCTATGTAAATGACCTGCGTGACAATCTGAGCAGTTCTCTTAGGTTGTTCGCAGATGATGCTGTAATTTACCGTCTAGTAAGGTCATCCGAAGACCAGTATCAGTTGCAAAGCGATTTAGAACAGATTGCTATATGGTGTGGCAGGTGGCAGTTGATGCTAAATAACGAAAAGTGTGAGGTGATCCACATGAGTTCCAAAATAAATCCGTTGCAATTCGATTACTCGATAAATAGTACAATTCTCAAGGCTGTGAATTCAACTAAGTACCTGGGTGTTAAAATCACGAACAACTTCAGTTGGAAAGACCACATAGATAAAATTGTGGGGAAGGCGAGCCCAAGATTGCGTTTCATTGGCAGGACACTTTGAAGACGCAACAAGTCCACTTAAGAGACAGCTCACACTACACTCGTTCGTCCTCTGTTAGAATATTGCTGCGCGGTGTGGGATCCATACCAGGTGGGATTGACGGAGGACATCGATAGGGTGCAAAAAAGAGCAGCTCGTTTTGTATTATCACTTAATAGGGGAGAGAGTGTGGCAGATATGAGTTGGGATGGAAGACATTAAAGCAAAGACGTTTTTCGTCGCGGCGAGATCTACACTCCTGGAAATTGAAATAAGAACACCGTGAATTCATTGTCCCAGGAAGGGGAACCTTTATTGACACATTCCTGGGGTCAGATACATCACATGATCACACTGACAGAACCACAGGCACATAGACACAGGCAACAGAGCATGCACAATGTCGGCACTAGTACAGTGTATATCCACCTTTCGCAGCAATGCAGGCTGCTATTCTCCCATGGAGACGATCGTAGAGATGCTGGATGTAGTCCTGTGGAACGGCTTGCCATGCCATTTCCACCTGGCGCCTCAGTTGGACCAGCGTTCGTGCTGAACGTGCAGACTGCGTGAGACGACGCTTCATCCAGTCCCAAACATGCTCAATGGGGGACAGATCCGGAGATCTTGCTGGCCAGGGTAGTTGACTTACACCTTCTAGAGCACGTTGGGTGGCACGGGATACATGCGGACGTGCATTGTCCTGTTGGAACAGCAAGTTCCCTTGCCGGTCTAGGAATGGTAGAACGATGGGTTCGATGACGGTTTGGATGTACCGTGCACTATTCAGTGTCCCCTAGACGATCACCAGTGGTGTACGGCCAGTGTAGGAGATCGCTCCCCACACCATGATGCCGGGTGTTGGCCCTGTGTGCCTCGGTCGTATGCAGTCCTGATTGTGGCGCTCACCTGCACGGCGCCAAACACGCATACGACCATCATTGGCACCAAGGCAGAAGCGACTCTCATCGCTGAAGACGACACGTCTCCATTCGTCCCTCCATTCACGCCTGTCGCGACACCACTGGAGGCGGGCTGCACGATGTTGGGGCGTGAGCGGAAGACGGCCTAACGGTGTGCGGGACCGTAGCCCAGCTTCATGGAGACGGTTGCGAATGGTCCTCGCCGATACCCCAGGAGCAACAGTGTCCCTAATTTGCTGGGAAGTGGCGGTGCGGTCCCCTACGGCACTGCGTAGGATCCTACGGTCTTGGCGTGCATCCGTGCGTCGCTGCGGTCCGGTCCCAGGTCGACGGGCACGTGCACCTTCCGCCGACCACTGGCGACAACATCGATGTACTGTGGAGACCTCACGCCCCACGTGTTGAGCAATTCGGCGGTACGTCCACCCGGCCTCCCGCATGCCCACTATACGCCCTCGCTCAAAGTCCGTCAACTGCACATACGGTTCACGTCCACGCTGTCGCGGCATGCTACCAGTGTTAAAGACTGCGATGGAGCTCCGTATGCCACGGCAAACTGGCTGACACTGACGGCGGCGGTGCACAAATGCTGCGCAGCTAGCGCCATTCGACGGCCAACACCGCGGTTCCTGGTGTGTCCGCTGTGCCGTGCGTGTGATCATTGCTTGTACAGCCCTCTCGCAGTGTCCGGAGCAAGTATGGTGGGTCTGACACACCGGTGTCAATGTGTTCTTTTTTCCATTTCCAGGAGTGTATTTAGGATATTTCAGTCACCAACTTTCTCTTCCGAATGCGAAAATATTTTGTTGAGCCCAACCTACATAGGTAGGAATGATCATCAAAATAAAATAAGAGAAATCAGAGCTCGAACAGAAAGGTTTATGTGTTCGTTTATCCCGCGCGCTGTTCGGGAGTGGAATGGAAGACAGACAGTATGTTTGTGGTTCGATGAGCTCTCCGCCAAGCACTTAAATGTGAATTGCAGAGTAGTCATGTAGATGTAGATGCAGATGAAGATTCAGTTTGGCACTAGGCTTCATATATGTATTACCTGTTTGTAGTACCTTGCGTGTCCACTACTATGTGGCACCTCCATGTATTTCTTTGTAGGTACTGATGCAACGGCGACCAATGGGCAAATAATTTTCCTGTGGCGTGTTATATTCCAATTCTTTCCTTTGTTTTAAAACAGCTATGTTCTGATGATGTATCAAAACCTATCGATAAATAATCTTCGCGAAAGACTTTCCACAATTCATTAGTGCCAGTTTCATTTCTCCTGCCCCACACTACACGACGTCCGTAAAGAGCTCTGATCAAACTTTCTGACGTTTTAAGTTGAAGCATAAATCGCAACCGCGTCCACTTCGTGCGAAAACATCCAACCAGCTGACGGTCTCCACTTCATCGAATTGCGCGTCGCACGCTGCCCCTCGTGTGTGTTCTCACAGGGGCAACTCAACCGCTGGTCACTGCTTGAAGTTTTCGCGCCCTCACCGCTCCACGTCCGTAACCGTTCGCTCACTTATGATGCCACGTTAGCGTTGTTCGTGACCATTTTGACAGGCTATTATAATTTAGAGAGTGTTCCTCAAGACCCTGGTTGTCGACATATCGATATTTCAGCATATGTGGAGGATAATTAAGACTACAAGGCTGAAGGAACATATGGAATATGTTTAGGCCATCTATGGCTTCAGCTACATTATGCATCACTGATCATGAAAAACGATCTGCTCCACATATTTTTATTTAGCTACATGAAATTTCAGGTCCTCATGAACCCGAGGACAGGTCAAAGTAATTTGGAGAGGAGTTAAGTAACATCAAATAGGATATAAGGGTTTACGGTAAGATTGGTAAAACAAACGAAGACCACATTAATTTTTAAGAGAGGGACAGAATATCTAAAATTCTTCAAAATTCGTTTCTCAATAACGGAACAGAAATTTTAGTGAATCTGTTGAAGGCATCTCAAGCAGAAATTCAAGATTTACTTAAGATTACACTACAATAGGTGTACCGGGGAAACCATTTAAATCCCTATACGAACGTCTTCACTATCTGACAAGGAGAGAAAATATCTTACCGAAGAACTACAGTAACGAAGAAAATGTCAGTTCTGAATCCTCTAAGCTCAGGACCCACTACCCCTTGTGAGACCTCTAACCCCCCCCCCCCCCCCCCAATGCCCCATCCCTCCTCAGACAACAGACTACTTATCCTCAACACCTCAACTATTCCGCCGTTAAATGCAGTAAGGTTTAGGGGCGATTAAGAAGTATCTGCTTCAGTTTGTACCTGCAGCATATATGAAACATAGCGCTGCTCAGATGCAAGTGTATAACGATCGACATGCAGGCAAGGAATTAGTGTGGCATTCGTGTCTTTCCGATGCATGTGCAAAATGTTGAAACGTGGATTATGGCAAAGTTATTAACAAAAGGCGTCGAAACAGGACAAATGTGCTGTTATTTTTTTTTCTAGGCTGCCGAAGTTTCTTGCTGCTCGCGACACGACTAAAGGCACCAGTCGATCTTTGAGGCCAGCTCCATCAAAGCCAACACAAGAGGGAGGAAACCTCGAGCACCCACCCTATAGTCCTGATCAGTCCGCATGCGATTATCACGACTCCAGCCCCTTAAAAAAGAACTTGAGGGGACGAAGATTCATGTCAGATGAGGATGGGCAGCAGGCAGTTAATGATTTCTTCACGCAGCGGGACAAGCTGTTTTACCAAACGGATATTATTAATCTGGTGCATCGGTTCTTTGATTTCCCAAGTGCTCACGGTGAGTTTGCCTCATTGGCAAACCAATTGTGGATTGTACAGCCTTCGTATGGAAAAGGTTTTGGTTGTCGTTTATAATTTCATTGAAATTTTTACAAAATATTTTATTAAATTAGTTAAAAATTTCATAATACTAATATATTTTTTAAAGTTTCGCATTTTTACCCGACTGATTGTTTTCGTAATTAATGATAAAGAGGTATTTAGAAACAGATACATAAATAAAAATAAGCAAATTGTGGCACCAGTACTAATAAAGTTGAGGTAATTGAAGCCGTAAACAGTAAGCGACGGAAACGTAGATTATAAAAGAATGTCAGAGGTATAGCCCAGCTATCCAAAAAGATTCAAGACTGAATTAATAAGAAACATAGAAAATTATCGATGATGGTATTGAGGCTTCAGGTGTTCTACATAACCCTTCCCCACTTGAGTACAATGCACAGAACGTTCATTTAACCATGCGCGAGTGTTAGAAAAGTTTTTCTTTCCGATGTTCAACTTGTGAGCCACATTGGTTGAAATGTTGGCTAAATCGTCAAAGCGTTGATCCTTTGTGTGACTTTCAGCACATTGTGGTTTTGTGATACATTCGTGCTGGTAATTTCAAATATCGTCGTTTTGTATTTGATTCAGGTCACCGCAGGCGTCTACACGTCGTTGTTTTTATTCAGTATTCAATGTTTGCACGACAGTCATAACACATAGATCTCTGTTGATGAAATCTAGGCGCTTCAGTCTGGAACCGCGCGACCACTAAGGCCGCAGGTTCGAATCCTGCCTCGGGCATGGGTGTGTGTGATGTCCTTAGGTTAGTTAGGTTTAAGTGGTTCTAAGTTCTAAGGGACTGATGACCTCAAATGTTAAGTCCCATAGTGCTCAGAGCCATTTGAACCATTTTTTTCTATTGATCAAAACATTCTTCAACACTTACTTCACGAGATATGCTCCATTAAGATTTGTGATACAAGATCGTTGATACGCTACGCTTGCATGTCCACCACTTCGCTACCTGCTCACAAGAGACTGGTCTAATGCGCATCTTCTGTTTACATTTGCTCGTTCTATCTGCCACAACAGTTACTTCGCCGACGTCACTTATACGCCAGGAACAAAATTAGTTTTGGAACTTTTTGGGAGAACGGTGTGCATCCTTCAGTGGGCAGAACATTCAAAACAATAATCACGGAATTAAATTTAACTAAGAGCAATAGCAAGCTTGACTGGGAACTACCGGCTCTGGCACGAAAACTAACAACGGCTGGGAGAGCGGGTTCGCTGACCACATGTCCCTCTATACCTGCATCAGGTGATGCCAATAGGTTGAGGATGACGCGGTGGTTGGTTAGTACCCTTTGGCCTTTCGAGTTTCAAATGTAATTGCAATACATCTCCTGGTTACACCACTTGCTAGATATCACCAATTTTCACAGTGCTCTAACGAATATAGGACCAACATAGAACAATATACACAGAACTTCAGTGGACTATACTGTATTCGTTGTCTGTGCTTGGTGTTCTTCAGACACTACACTTTTTCAATGAGGCTACAAATAAAATGGTGCAAATGGCTCTGAGCACTATGGGACTCAACTGCTGTGGTCATAAGTCCCCTAGAACTAAGAACTACTTAAACCTAACTAACCTAAGGACATCACACACATCCATGCCCGAGGCAGGATTCGAACCTGCGACCGTTGCGGTCGTGCGGTTCCAGACTGTAGCGCCTTTAACCGCTCGGCCACACCGGCCGGCAAAAAGGCTACAAATACATTTATTTACGGTCTGTCGATCGCTGTTTTTACTATTGTAGCTGATCTATTTCGGACACATCACCCCTTGTATATGACAGTTAAATTGACAGTATTATGTTAAGATTGATTACTGTAAAACTACGAGAAATGATTTGAAGATCAATGACAACGTCGAAACCAATCAGTTTGATTTTAAAAATCTTGTGGTCAACAGATGTAAAATAAGTGTATTTCCTAATTATAAGAATCGCGGATACCTCCCTACCGATAAGTATGTCCAGTTTCGATGATATAAGTGTACTACGGTTTTTATCTTCCTTACAGAATAAAATTTAGTTAGGAACGTGACATGATTCTGTAAACTTTCCTTTCGCGGGCCATAATCTAACCGGCTGAGTTATTCAGACTCGACTCCCGGACCACACTAAAAACATACATTCTGCCCGTACTTCCCCCCTACTTTCAAAACTTCAGAAAAACTCTCCCATAAATGTTACTGGAGTAGCGTTCCTGGTGAAAGGAACATCGAGAAACGGCTAAGCCTAATTCTAGGACTCATTTGTAGAATAACCCTAGAGTTCTGCACCGGAGTGCTCATCATTCTGAAATAACTACGCAGATTAAAAATTAGTGCTGGGCCGGAACTAAACCCCGAAAGCTTGCCTTTCTGCTTCAGTATTATTTCAAGCGGAATACGCTTAAAGACTGAGCTATACGCTTACGATTCGCGACGTACCCGCGGAGTTTTAGAGGGTCTTCTGATCTGATACTTGTGTACCAAAATTTGATCTGGAGCTTCCACTTTTTTTCTCAGACCATTACTCGCGAGATCTGTTGTGTTTCCTACTCTTGAAATTCTCGATTCGTGTCCCACCATTATCTTACTTCGTATTGAGTATATTCTTATTCTCAGTGTTAATATTTTATTCTTGTTCTCATTACTACCTATCATTTTTTGTGAGTTTCATTTCGATATAATTAGTTAACTAATGTTACTTTTTTCTTCAGAATTATGACTTTGCAAGGACACATGCTGCAATTACAGTCCGTTAAGTGAGGGAGTTTTCGGAATTACACATGGATGGCAAAATATATTGTCTAATTTCTTTCACAGTCCAGTAGAGAGAACTTTGTCTTTCATGCAGTGTATTTAAATTCTCAACTGAGATACACAAGAAGAGGCATGAGTGCAGCCTACGTGACGCGTTTTGATGCCATGTTTCTCCGTAGTCACCCGTAAAGTCCAAAAATGAGTCGTGCTGCGGCCTCTAAATATATGGGTAAACCGAAGTCTTTTGTACAGAAGTGAGTAATAGGCCATAAATCGGATAAAAGCGTGGATAACCTTGAGAATGTGCTGCACTCTAGTCTCTTCTTGTGTATCTCAACCAAGAATTAAAAATAAACGAATGCTTTATGGACATTGAATGAAGGACAAAGGTCCCCTCTCTTACGCTGTGAAAGAACTAAGACGATACATTTCACTATCTAGGTGTAATGGCAACCACGCCCTTGCTTAATAGACTGTATGTGTCATACTAGCAGAGCGCGAACGGAAGACAAATGAAAAAAAACCTGATAATATGATCTATTGGCTTCTGAAACTAATGAGAACTATTCTTCTTTTCAGGTGACTGTACAGGCAGCGTCACAGGCACGGCAGTCCACATAGACACGATTTTAGAAGCAGCTGCAGGGAACGATTAGAAATCACATGATAAGTAAGAAGAGCAGTGGTGACTCTATTAACTCGCGATATATTTCGTAACCCAATTCAAATTGAAAATACCTTCGGAATTCTTGTTCTGAGCGTCGGGTAGTACAGAGAAGAGAATATTCCCCTTCACTCAGTCAATAATTATTAGTCGGACGCTTATCTGCAATCATGGTAATAAGTACAAACCCCAATTCTCATACGAACGCTTTCCAAACGGTACGGAACTACGACAGATACCAATATACGAGTGCCCAATCTGGATACAGTAAGAGTAGCACTATTGTAGACCGGTATGGGATCAGCACTGCCGTCACCGATAGTGTAGGTCACAACGTAGCTCAGAACGAGTACGTGAACATACAGGAGAATTACGTTACCGCCAAGTGGCAGCCGGCCGGGCCGCTGGACGGAGAGAAGTGTCCGGCAGCGTCCGGCTACTGCTTATGCTGTGACGAGAACGGCCACCGCGGTACCTCCAGCTGCTCTTCGCCCACGGCCATTGTGTTGGCTTCGTACGGCGTCTACGGCCGGCAGCGCCACGACGCAGATGGCGAGGGCGAGGAGGACGAAGAAGCGGGCTTCTCCACTGTCGTCAAGTACGGTGGCCTGAGGCAGGGGAAGGCCGCCGTCAGCACGGAGGTGGTGCGCGCGCGAGCGGTGGGGGTGGACAGCGGAGGGCTCACAGGCTGCTGGGGTTGGCGGGGGCGGCGTGCCTCGTTATTGGTGTTCGCCACGTTGGCACTGCTCGCCGCCGTCGCGGGACTTGCCGCTGTGCTCACAGGTCAGTGGCGTCTCTCATGCTTCACAGTTTTACTACGCAGTATGGAGCAATTTCTAAATTTCGCCAGTCAGTTCTCTAAAATGCGGTAACGCGTGGAGCAACAGTAGGAGAACGGTAAGTTGTTAGATGCACAAATTTCAACCAACGGAGGTGCACTTATACTGATGACCTTCACATGTTTAAGAGCGCCTTAGTCGAGAAGTCCTTGGCTGATATATAGTACCGGGTGTCTACGCACAGATCAAAGAATTCCCATATATTATAGTACATTGGTCTGTGCGTGCAAGCCAGGCACCTGATAGTGCCCGAGACATAAAAGTGAGTTCATTGTTGGGCTCCTTATTTCAGTGTAGCACGGTTCTAGTATTGCAACACCAACAGATATCTTGCTGGAAGGTGCCATCGCCATCGGGAAAACGTCAGGCATGAAGGTATGCAAGTGCTGTGCAGGTGCTTTCTATTAGTACCATAGGTTCTATGATGCTGGCCAGGTGAATATCTTCCACGGCACTGTACTGTCCTCAGCAGCCTACGTCTGAAACGTGGTGCATGTTACTAGCACCTGCTCGTCTAGGAGACGGCGTATCCGCGCACAATGACCTAGCCTAACAGGAAACGTGATTCAGTAGACCTGGCGTCATGTGTCCTTTGGTAAAAAAAAAAATGGTTCAAATGGCTCTGAGCACTATGGGACTTAACATCTATGGTCATCAGTCTCCTAGAACTTAGAACTACTTAAACCTAACTAACCTAAGGACATCACACAACACCCAGTCATCACGAGGCAGAAAAAATCCCTGACCCCGCCGGGAATCGAACCCGGGAACCCGGGTGTCCTTTGGTCAATGGCAGTTGTTATTGACGATGTACTTGGGTCAACATGTGAAAACGTAGGTGTCACCTTTACACTGTTGCATGTTCAACAATGTTGACTGAATGGTGTGTCCAGAAACGCTTATCTCCTTTACCAGCGTATTACTTTGTTGTCAGATATGCCACAGATAGCCACGTAGCCTCATTTACAGAAACGGGATTCTTGAGACCACTACGTTCTGAGATGAGTCATGGACGTCCAAAACCTTCTCGCTTAGTATTTCTTTCGCCGTCCAACAACCACATTTCATAAATAATCACGACAGTGGTATGCGAACAGCTGACCAGCTTCGCACGTTTGGTCTCAGGCGGTGGGCTACTAAAATCTGTTCTTTTCCAAAGTTGCTACTGTCTAGACAACTCCATTTTCAATCTGTGTCGTAGCTGGAATGACACCCGATTCATCTCTTCTCTTTTTACATAAATTCAGTGCTGCTTTACGTACGCGCATTGCTACCGGATAGTGAGCAGTGGTGATAACCATCTTGAATCTGAAGCTCTTCTGTCCGTGTTTGCTTACAATTAGATTTGTTTCTGGAGAGAGCATAACACAGTCCTTTTTTATTTTCTATTGTTATTCCCCACGCATATTTCGCTGGAACTTCAGCATCATCAGTGGGTTTTTGTTATATAAAACAGGATAAAAGGTTTTTACTAGTGATACACATTTAAACTTCAATTTTTAAGGACAGTATTTAAATAGTCGAAAAACTGACAAACTCTGTATATGTACGTTGTTACCACATGCTGTGGATTTCCTGGGTTTTATGTAATTTAATGCAGTTCTTTTGTATCACAGTTTCTGATGTGCAACCATAAAGAACTTAATATAGAACAGTTACTTACTTAGAAAATTTACCACTGGGCATGGTACAATCTACGTGTAAGATTATGTGCGTGTTGCGTGTGTGTGTTCAAATGGCTCTGAGCACTATGGGACTCTACTGCTGAGGTCATTAGTCCCCTAGAACTTAGAACTAGTTAAACCTAACTAACCTAAGGACATCACAAACATCCATGCCCGAGGCAGGATTCGAACCTGCGACCGTAGCGGTCTTGCGGTTCCAGACTGCAGCGCCTTTAACCGCACGGCCACTTCGGCTGGCCGTGTGTGTGTGTGTGTGTGTGTGTGTGTGTGTGTGTGTGTGTGTGCGTGTGTATTTGTAGGTGGGGTTTTGCAGTGTTTATGAGTTTTTGTTCTTTAATAGCACTCTGACACCATAGAATGGAGTTACACTGCAGAGAGCGGTGTATTAATTTATTTAGTTGTATGTAGTTGTTTTTTCTAATTATTAGCTTTTGTAGTGGGCTATTGTAGCATTTGAGAATTTTCAAGTCGGTGTTGATGTTTGTTGGTCTGTGTTTCATGTCCATAAGGTGTTTAGCAAATGTAGAATGACAGCTCCTAATTTTTAATGCTCCTCTGTGCTCTGTGTATTTGGTATTAAATTTTCTTATGATCCGCCCTTTGTAAACTGATTTGCAGTCTTGCCACGTCAGTTGGTAAATACCAGATGTTTTGTGTTATTCTGTACTTATGTTGGTTGGTCTTAGCTTCCTCTGTATTGAATTGTCCGTACTGTAGGTTATTTTTGGTATTCGTTTTTTGAATAGCTGCCTCTTCAATCGGCTGCTTTGTTGTTGTAAATGAGAGAGTACTGTTTGCTTGTCGTTATGGGCGTTTCTTGTTTATGTGTGCTTGTGTGTGTGTTTTGCATGTTTTATTAAGTGTGTTAATGTTCTGTGTGTCTGTGTTTGTATCTTGGTGACAGGTTGTTTGTTTTTCTGTGCTGAGTGTCCACTCAGTGAAGATAACTTAAAAAATTAATTACAAACAATCAAACAAAGAGCTGTAGAGAATGGATTTGATACAAACATTATTGGGAAAGTGAATAACAAAATTGAAACAAAAATAACGGGGAAACTCAGCACACAAAAACAAACAACTCACCAACGCAGACACACAGAAAATAAACACACATAGCACAAACACAGACCACACACACAAGCTCACAAGAACAAGAAACTCGCATAACAACAAGAAAATGCCACACTCTCACTTACAACAACAAAGCAGTCCATAGAATAGATAACACATACACGCAAACTGTTCTACATCAGGTTCTATATGCTTTCAGATGGAAAACTGTGAAAAACACAACTGCATTAAATTATATAAGATCTAGGCTCATCAGTGTATATCACAATTAATCGTTAATGTCTATAGCGTTCAATGACTAAACAAATTTTTGCTGTCCTATTCCGGACAACAGTTTCTCGATATTCTGGCTAGGACAGAATTGTTTGTATGATCAACCTTTCGATAACTTTCTCTGTATTGTGTCAGGAGCTAGTGTCGAAGTAACAGCAGGAACATATAAATTCCCTTGTGACCGCGGTAGCAGTTACATTGGTCACCCTATATCTACAAGTTCGGATTGCTCCATAGGGCATCGACGCCTTATCAAATATCACAATTTTGAGAAATTATGTGTTGCCGCACACGGTTGTACAAATATAGAACTATGTCTGAAAAAACGAAAACCTTGTCCCACGAATTGTCTCATGGATTCTGTTATCAAAGAAACCGTTGAAGTCAGCATGTGCAATAAGAACATGAAGGGCACGTGTATACTCCTACAGGTGAATGGAAACTGGCGATCGATGCTGAAACGCTGCAGACATTAAAAGTGAGTTAATTATTCTCGTATGGGGTTAGCAACACTACTAATTTTCATCCATTATCGACATCGATATAATATCGCATAGCATATGGAAATCATGTGCATTCTTGGCGTCCCAGTGACAAAATTCTATATAGAGCTGCATGCGAAAGGACGTATTACAAAACCTATTAGTACGACAGTTGACTCCTGAATATGACAACCGAGGAAGACTTTGTAGACTTGAGTATACAACAACATATGACGCGGTAAGATTACTGAGAGTAATTTATCCAAGAAAGTCGACGCGATAAACTACGTCCCAATATTGTATTACGGCTACCTGATCTACCAGTACGTGACAATTACCACTCCAAAATAATTTAGTACGTTTCAAGAAAGGTGAAAGTATATTAAAAGTTAATTTAAAGTTCTGTGCAATTATCAGTATTACGAGGAGCTGTTTTCCACGTTATACTCGTGCTTAATCTCAGTGGCATTGAGGAATAATTTTCTAAAGAGATTGTTAATGCATCTTTTGACTCTCCTAAGAGTTGCATGATATACTTTCGATGGTGTTGAGGCATATATCTTCCATTTCGTTTTTCACATATGTAGAAAGACTTAGCCCAAATAAAATCCGTCCCTCCCGTGTTCCAAACGTCGATTTATGTTTCCCTAAAAAGAAATTTTTGAAGGGATATTTTATGTGACATTCGATAGAGTCGTCCCAATTAGTTTACTTCGATATTCATTTTAATGATACGTGAGAACAAGGACTCAATAACACAGAACAGCAACTTCACAAGCAGGGACGGCGTAGTGCTGCTCCATGGCAGTAGAAAATATACCGAAAGGAAGGCATGATACTCACAACGAGCTGTACTAATATAGCTGCTACATGGTTTCCACTAGATCATTCGAAACCTACAACACACAGAGAAACATCAGTAAATATTGGTTCACCGCGTACTTCGCACTCAGTAAGCCCCGTCTCCTTACCGGCCGGCGTCTCGCGGTCCGCTTCCGCCGTCTAGGACCGCCAAAGCGGTCGGTTGGTTGGTTGATTTGGGGGAGGAGGACCAAACAGCGAAATCATCGGTCCCATCGGATGAGGGGAGGGGTGAAGGAAATCGGCCGTGCCTTCTTAAAAGAACCTTCTGGGCATCTTCAAAAAATGGTTCAAATGGCTCTGAGCACTATGGGACTCAACTGCTGTGGTCATCAGTCCCCTAGAACTTAGAACTACTTAAACCTAACTAACCTAAGGACATCACACACATCCATGCCCGAGGCAGGATTCGAACCTGCGACCGTAGCAGTCGCACGGTTCCGGACTGCGCGCCTAGAACCGCGAGACCACCGCGGCCGGCTGGGCATCTTCCTCAAGCGATTTAGGGTAATCACGGGAAACCTAAATGAGGATCGCCGGACGCGGATTTGAACCGTTGTCCTCCCGAATACGAGTCCAGTATGCTAACCACTGCGCCACCTCGCTCGGTGCCGTTCCGGATGAAGCAAATCTGCCATATAGTGTTTTCCTTTTGCTGCCCGTGTTTAAAGATATATTTAAACCTGTTATTGCACAATACTAATCGCAGATTGATCTACCAATTTCCAACATAAAAATTCCACTTTCAAAAGATTTTGTGTTCAGCGATATACAAACCACGATATTTTTCTAATGAATCCGAAATAATACGCCTGAGAACTCTTAGAACAAACACCTGGTATAAATCCGCACTGAAACCGTGTTCATGAAATCGAAAATCGGAAATTTTAAAATGAAACTGTAGGAATTTAACGTTAAAGTACTAGAGTACCGTAAAAACAAACAGTTACAATTTAGTGTACATAAGTACATCGGACCATATTTAGTGTTCACCTGGGACATCACAGTAATACCGAGTAACATCGTCTACAGCCTTTATGAAGTCCTCTATTCAGCGGGGAAGATTCTTCACGTATTCCTTTCACAGATGAAACCACTCTTTGATCAGTAGATCACGATGAACCACCTAATTGCTCGGACGTTGATTGCTACCATTCACTCGACGTTCCAATAGTCCCAGACATTTTGTGTGAAATTGAGAACGTGTGAATTAACGGACCAGTGGGATTACATGCCTGAGCGTTCGTCAAACTAGGAACGTATGTGTGCAGTCAGGATGCCATCTTGCAAGAAGTGGATGTTAGGCTGGCACGAGTCCAGGTGCTAGGAGAGTCGGCAAAGCGCTAGTCCGATGTTATGACAACACCATAAGTAGTATGCAGTAGTATAACAGGGTGGTTTCTGAATTCGATAACGATCTTACCGCTTCCAGTGTCAGGACGCATATCTAATGTGGGCTGTTCACTTGGGCGACTCATATTCAAAGGTCGTCCCACCCAATCCTTTCCCCTGGGGAACCAACAGAAATTGATTAAGGTCACCCAGGGGAAATCCCCCCCTTCCCTACCTACTTACCCAACACTCTCCTGGACCAGTGAGAGTCAGGTAATCTCTCCCCATCTTCATCTTTTATAACTGGGACACTTGAGAGGATAAGGTTCGATCTGGAGTTGTTCAAATAGAGAGTGGTTTGAGCTGTGTTTGTCTGTTGGTAACAAATTATGTTCAGTCACCTCACTTGAGTTCTAGACTATAGCTACTCGTTAAAATCAATTTAAAGCTATATTATTCAAGGCTCCAGCTGAGACCACACCCTGGCTGCAATACAAATACTCTCATTCACCAGAAATTTTAAGTATTTTTCACACATATTCATATTTTCACTGCTGTCCACAATTTTTTATACTTTTCCACATTTTTAGCATTTTATCCAATTACGCGAGGTCCACCCCACTGTCACTCAAGATCTACAAATGTCTACAGTAGACGGAAAGAAACTGCACCATCAAAAAACAATTAATGTAGAGTAATGAAATTTTGGGAATACACTTGTCTAGGTAACATATTTAGGTGGTTGAAATTTCAGGATCACGGTTTAATGGAAGTGCAAGATAGCCACAGTAAATGTGAAATGCTGGTACAATAATAACCGGTGTAGCCTCCAGACAGTTAAACACTATCATGCAAACGTGCATGCTTTTTATTGCATGGATGTCAGATTCCAGTTAGTGGGAGGGAGTTCCATGCGTGTTGCCCTTGGTCGGTCAACACAGGGACGGTTATTAGTTGTTATGCATGACGCTGAAGTTCTCGTCCGATTATGTCCCACATAAGCTCAATAGCAGACAGATCTGATGGTCGAGCAGACCAAGACAACTTGCCGACACTCTGTATAGCTTGTTGTATTACAACAGCGCTATGTGGGCGAGTGTTACCCTCTTGGAAAGTACCCCTGGAATGCTGTTCGTGAATGGCAGCACAATAAATCGAACCACCAGAGTGAAGTACAAATTTGCTGTCAGGATGTTTGAGATAACCACGACAGTGTCCCTGCTGTCATACGAAATCGCACCTCAGGCTAGAATTGCTAACGTTGGTACAGTGAGTGTAGTAGACAGACACGTTGGCTACAGGCCCTCGACTGGCCTTCTTTTAATCAAAACACGGCCATCATAGGCACCGAAGCTGAACTATCTTTCATCAGAAAACACAATAGACCTACAAGCTGCTCTCGAAATAGCTCTTGCTTCACACCAATGAAGTCTTAAATGGCGGTGGTTTGTTGCTCAGATTCTTGCTGCAGGTGCAGTAGAATGCGCCAGAGACATAAACCGAACTCGATAGTCTTCTCTCTCGCTACTGCCACGTGGCCATCGGGAGCCTGGTCCTCTTGGCACCGTACACTCTCATGGTCACCGCTGCCAGCAATCGTATGCAGTGCCTACTTTCCTGTAAAATCTTTCTGCTCTATCGCAAAGGAATATCAAGCTTCTCGTAGCTCTATCACACGACAACATTGACACTCAGTGACATGTTGATAATGGCGTCTTTATCACCCTATAAGGCCCTCTTGACTAACGTCAGCTCACCACGTACAGTCTCAAAGGTAACTGACACTCATGACTGTATTTGAAGCAAACCTGATTGGATTTCTCATACTACCGCTACTAGCACCACTCTTGTGCCATTGAGGCGAAATTCGAATAGACGTCATCTTTCAGACGTAGAAACACCCATACCAACTTTCGTTTAAATCACGCAACGCCTCCTTGCTGTTTCAATGTTTTCCGTGGTGCTATTTATTGGTAACAACTTAATGGTACGTCGTCTGAGGCACCAGCAACGACCACACTCAGGCTAATGTGTAAGTGGTCCCATTTTTCAACAATTGAACGTATTTTTCACCAGTTTCTACATTTTTTTCTGTATTTTCATCAAATTCATTTATTTTTCCACGTTTTCTCGCATTTCATCTAATTACAGGAGCTCCATACCGTTGTTATCAGCATTGCGTAAACGTCATGATTCACTCAGCAAATCACAATGCATTGTGTGACCTAATTATTTATCATTGCTAGGTCACCACCTGATTAGTATCGTGACTGACATCGTAGTGTACGAGCTAGAGGCGACCACGTTGGTAGAAATAATGATGGCATAGCTAAATCTGTAACCACTGTTGTTTTACCGATTTCCAACCAAAGATACACTTTGTATAGGAAATACCATTCCGAAATAGGTAATCCCCTGCTAAGTTACCACTAAATTACAGGATTGTGTAATGTCGCACCATACTTCTGACGCTTCTAACGAAAGATACTATGTGCTACACTGCGCTACAAGATATACATCTGGAGAGCACGATATGGCATATAAATTTGATTCTTGTGAGCTATACGTGTTGTGTAAAATGTTAATCTATCCACCCATGTAGATGAATTGTGTGCGTTCGTCACATTGGTGAGGTCAGCGTGGTGGAAAACCGTGGCAGAGGTGGCACCCATGTATATGTATACAGGGTGGTCCATTGATCGTGACCGGGCCAAATATCTCATCAAATAAGCTTAAAATGAAAAAACTACAAAGAATGAAACTTGTCTAGCTTGAAGGTGGAAAACAGATGGCGCTATGGTTGGCCCGCTAGATGACGTTGCCATAGGTCAAACGGATATCCACTACGTTTTTATTAAAAAAGAGGAACCCAATTTCTTATTTCATATTCGTGTAGTACGTAAAGAAATATGAATCTTTTAGTTGGACCACTTTTTTCGCTTTGTGATAGATGGCGCTGTAATTGTCGCAAACATATGGCTCACAATTTTAGACTGACAGTTGGTAACAGGTAGGTTTTTAAAATTAAAATACAGGACGTAGGTACGTTTGAACATTTTATTTCGGTTGTTCGCCGGCCGGTGCGGCCGTGCGGTTAAAGGCGCTTCAGTCTGGAACCGCGTGACCGCTACGGTCGCAGGTTCGAATCCTGCCTCGGGCATGGATGTGTGTGATGTCCTTAGGTTAGTTAGGTTTAATTAGTTCTAAGTTCTAGGCGACTGATGACCTCAGAAGTTAAGTCGCATAGCGCTCAGAGCCATTTGAACCAGCCATTTTCGGTTGTTCCAATGTTATAAATGTACCTTTGTGAACATATCATTTATGAGAACGCATGCTATTACAGCGGGATTACCTGTAAGTACCACTTTAATGCAATAAATGCTCAAAATGATGCCTGCCAATCTCAATGTATTAGGGAATATATGTAACGACATTCCTCTCAACAGCGAGTAGTTCGCCTTCCGTAATGTTCGCACATGCATTGACAATGCGCTGACGCATGTTGTCAGGCGTTGTCGGTGGATCACGATAGCAAATATCCTTCAACTATCCCCACAGAAAGAAATCCGTGGACGTCAGATCCGGTGAACGTGCGGGCTATGGTATGATGCTTCGACGACCAATCCACCTGCCATGAAATATGCTATGTGCGGATTAGCCGCGACAGCAGCTAAAACACCTACTTGGCCATCATAATTTGTTGCAGATCGTGGTTGACGTTTCACATGTGGCTGAACACTCCCTGTTTCCTTAATTAACGTAACTATCCGGCGAACGGTCCGAACACTTGGATGATGTCGTCCAGCATATCGAGCAGCATACATAGCACACGCCCGTTGGGCATTTTGGTCGTAACAGCCATACATCAACACGATATCGACCTTTTTCGCAGTTGGTATACGGTCCATTTTAACACGGGTAATGTATCACGAAGTAAATACCGTCCGCACTGGAGGAATGTTACAGGATACCACGTACTTATACGTTTGTGACTATCACAGCGCCATCTATCACAAAGCGAAAAAAGTCGTCCAACTAAAACATTCATATTTCTTTACGTACTACACGAATATGTAATAAAAAATGGAGGTTGCTATTTAAAAAAACGCAGTTGATATCCGTTTGACCTATGGCAGCGCCATCTAGCGGGCCAATCATGGCGCCATCTGGTTTCCCCCTTCAAGCTAGACGACTTTCGTTCTTTGTAGTTTTATTGTTTGATGCTTATTTCGTGGGATATTTGGCCCGGTCACTATCAATGGACCACCCTGTATATGACATCCCTACAGTACTGTGGTGTGTTACGACCTCGTTTTCATATTGGTGGAAATAATGACATTGTAGCAAATTTGTGAAACTTCCAACCAAAGATTCTGTGTGTATAATAAATAGCACAGCGCTGCAAAGAATATGCACCTACAGAGGTGAGCACTATCTGAAACAAAATCTTAAGTAGCTTGCAAGATAGGGCAATATTCGATGCCCGATTTGTGGAGTATAGCTGCGAAGACTGCACTAACCCACTGCGTTATTTTAGGTGCAATCTTCTCCGACCTAAATGCCGGTGCAAAAGACACTGATACAGTATCAATAAAGGGGTCTCCCACTCACGGTAATAATCACAAACAGATTCTGAAAATGTTAAAAGACTGCTACAAAAAACACATAGATTACTACAAACTCGTACCTGCATTCCCTGGAAAGAGCTAAGTGAGATGCCGAAATGGTATGGGGCACCTCGATTGACTGCGGGCGCCACCGAATCCTTTGCTGCGAATGAGAGAGATCCACATGACTGGCCAACACCATGACAAACCATGTCCCAAGAAATGGTAGAGAAATCTACATTATTTAAATAGTACGTATGTGTAATGGTGTCCAACGTGAGCGACCCTGTGGATGAAGTGAAAGACACTGCTACCAAATCTGACACCCAACCACAGGAAACCAGTCATATTCCGCTGTCACCTACACATTCACCACTGGAAATACGTAGATGCCTTAGCAGAGAAGCGTTGCTACCAATTTCAGCGCCAAGCACTGCCCTCCCCTGCCCCCTCTATATCCTGGACCCATCACAACAAGCTCCCACTCCTCCCCCTATCTTCATGGTTTTAATACTAGAGCCTATGCATGGGTGGCAACTTCCTTGTGCTGTTAAACCTCGGAATGGACTTTTATAAGACTAGGGATCAACCACAGCTCCCAGGTGGAATGACGACACGTAGCACGATATATAATATGGCTTTATCGTTATTAGAAAGTGTTTGACATTGGTAGAAGACACATAAAATATTCTAGCATGAGTGCTACCAATCCCTCTGTGACAATCACATTAGTAAGGTATGTCTGGAGTTTCCTCCAGACATGGGCAGAAGTGACACAATGTAACGAAACTGTTTTACTCCCACACCACACGTGAGCCACACTGGGAAATATCTATCAGTGCTGCCAGGCAGAATAAAAATACGTGTAACTCTCGCCATATTAATTTTTGACATCGCTATAAGCTTTTTAAATAGATACGGAGTATATGAACACTTCCCCACACCCGAAATGAGACTGTGCAATGGCCACCCCGCAGCTAATGTTAATTGTTCCTATATACAATGCCAACGATATCATACAATAAAATGCGACTTTAGAGAGGTGCAGTAAATGAAACGGCTAGTCCTAGGGAAGAATCACTGCAGCCTCAACATGTGGACATTGCCTGACGGCAACTTCGGGAAAATGCCCTACTTGTCAAAGAATAAAGAATGCCCGCACTGTGTGTCGGTGTAGTTAACAGTTCAGAATTCACTTCTTCACTGACTGTAATCACAGCCCCCAGTACATAATTACTGTTCTGCGACCAGTAAAGAAAGATTATCTTAGGAGAGCCCATGCACTAGCATTGTCATCTCTAACCGTAGGGCCGGCCGAAGTGGCCGTGTGGTTAAAGGCGCTGCAGTCTGGAACCGCAAGACCGCTACGGTCGCAGGTTCGAATCCTGCCTCGGGCATGGATGTTTGTGATGTCCTTAGGTTAGTTAAGTTTAACTAGTTCTAAGTTCTAGGGGACTAATGACCTCAGCAGTTGAGTCCCATAGTGCTCAGAGCCATTTCTAACCGTAGGACGCTGGCACATGATAAGATGGACAGTTTGTGTGCCACTTATCGAAAGCACTCTGCAGCCAGCAGACGCTGCATGAATGAAAACGTTCTACATAAACTATATTATTATAAAGCTCTCTCAAGTACAGAGAATATTTGCAGTAATAACGTACTACTAACGGTAATGGAGTTTACTTCCACAGCGGGGATCAATTATGTCGACTCTACTAAGAAATGACTTTGTAACACAAATATGAGGTACATATGATATGACACAATTTCAGAGAGTTTACTGGTCTCTTACAGATATGATTTTATGCGTAGACCCAAGCGGCGAGTGAAAATTATGACCAAAGCCGGGAATCGAACTTGAGTCTCTTGCTTAGGAGGCAGGTGCGTTGCCATAAAGCTACCTTGGCACAGCAGTTCAGACAACTGCACCAATTGTCTTGGCACACCTCCCTACTCGACCTAAATTCTCACTGCCACCAATGTCTACCTTTAATTCCACCTTACTCGCGACTAGAATTTCGGAGGCTCTTCATGTTCTGGAATAACTCCTCAGCATCGAACGTTGTTTGGGAACCCAGCCTGAAATCTAAGTGCCGGTAGTTTTACAAATGAAATGACATATTTTCAGATAATTTACCGGGCTGACACAGATACAATTTATTGTAAACGGGCTATACTGTCGATTGAGAATTTATAGCATCCGCTTCAGTCCATATGCGTAAGCTTATACCTGTATGAGTCTAGAAAAGCCTCTGAAATTGTGTCTTTTCATTTGTGTAATTACCTGCACGTGCGTTTCAGGCGAGATCCCCCTTTTACTCCGAGCGATATGACGCAGTTGTTAGCACACTGGACTCGCATTCGGGAGGACGACGGTTCAAACCCGCGTCCAGCCATCCTTGATTTAGGTTTCCGTAATTTCCCTAAATCGCTTCAGGCAAATTCCGGGATGTTTCCTTAGAAAGGGCACGGCTGACTTCCTTCCCATCCTTTCCTAATCCGATGGGACCAATGACATCGCTGTTTGGTTCCTTCCCCTCAAACCAACCCCCATTTATCTTCGATACTGAGGTGCTAGTCCAGAGCGTGGAGAGGCTTCGCTGTTCTGTTCCTGTGTGACAGGGTATTTCAAGTTGAAAGGGATGGCAGTGAGACTATGTGTCGAGGGGAGAGGCACGCTGGGGTAATCCGAGAAGTTATATGAACTGTGTACCAAAGTTTCTTACTGGTTAACGCAACTGCCTATTAAGCACGGGCCGTTAAATACGTGTTCTGGTTACATAATCAGTTGTAAGCTACCATCGATGAATCGTAAGACTGTCCCACAAGCTGCTACCTATGAAGATGAAGGAAAAGGAAGTTATAGCCACCCCTTTTGTCCTACGAAGTTGCTGGCCATAGTTTATTGGCAGTGAAACTTTTGTTGCTTGTTGTTGCGCTGTAACAAACTCCTTACTAAGTAGAAGACTTCTTTCAAAAAGCCTTTACATAACATTGGACCCGATAACAGTATATTTAATCAAAAAGCTGGTATTGCATGAAGTCGAATTATACAATGTACACTCTTAGACATAAAACATGGCTGGCAGCCTGCCACCACAGAGCCTAAGCCAGCGTCGATCACAAGTTGAGACAAATGAACTGACTATACTGGTAAATATTCAAACTCTTTACAAACTACATTTTTTCATGCTGCATTATGACTAGTATGGCCTACCACCTTACTACTTTATGCAGGACATAGTGCTTCACACAGACCTTTTAGCGAGTACCCTTGGCCACCACCGTGCAGCAAAATTGTGCTACGCAGTTGAGGCCACAAACACAGATGCCCATGCAGCACCAATTGGAGGTGGGGCTGCGCCGAGCTCTTTTGTCTGCACTTTGATATTATCTTTTATGTACTTCAGCAATTACATTTATTTTTAAAGAAAAATACTGGAATTTAGAATAGGAAATTATTTATGGTATAATTTAAGGAGAGAATAAAAGAAGGCAGGAAAGAGTAGATATACCTCTACTGACACCACCTGGAGAAGGGGACTTGTTAGTAACAAGTCCAACAACTTCAAGTCCAGCGTTCCCATGTGGTGGTAGCCTGTTTAGGAGCTATCCACATGAACATCCCTCTTTGGGAAAATTCCGTTTGTTCGCTCCAATCGGATCTACTATATGTCTATGTTGTTTGTTAGAACGCTGTGTTAGAGAGCTATGTGAGTTCATGTTTCTTATGCTACATAATATTTCTGTTACTACTGGGTTACTTAGTAAACTAATTCCGCATGGCTTTGGAGCAATATTCTGTCTCATTGTAATCTAATTATGTTGTGTACTGTCCCTCCAAAGCTGTAGCAGAAATAACAAGCCACCATTAACCTATTATTAATCTTACAAAAACATTTATGTAGAATAAATCTAGAACTTGTTTCAGTAGCGGAAGCAGTAATTTTGTATAATTGCGTAATAAGAATGATCTATTTCTGTCATGTAATTGCACTGTTTGATTTTGCTTGCTTACTTTATAAAAAATTATATTACATTCATATTAGTACATTTACAAAGATGTGTTCATTTATGTAACTACTTAACAATGTTGGGTGCAAATTTGACATGAATTATAGAATCAATATTTATCCACAGACTAATCTAATTACTCTTCCTTTTAATTAGATTAATTCACAATAAGACATAAATTCCAATTTTGTATTAATGGTCACGCAGATGCTTGTGCATGTATTACCAATTTTATGTTATGTACATTGTATGACTATGTTACCTCGGTGTGTCACTGTCACTCGTATTATCGTCAGTATTGGAGCTACTCAACCTATCTTCGTCTTCTGCGCCTTTTGTATTGATGATTCCATTTGTATATGTCGAGTTCTGCTTCTGAGATGTAGCTGGCAATTGCGTTAAACTGTGCCCATGTATCTGCGTTCCTCAGTTCTTCGTATAGCGTTGTCTCCGTTATGTGTTCTATGTTATTGCTTAAGTGCCTTTATCTAATGCATTTCAAAAGATAGTGATCTGGGAACCAATGGCTTTTCCAAAGTGTACAGGTTGTTAAAGAAAACGTATTCCTGAATTTGCGAGGTCATAGTATGGACCGAAACAAGATGAAATGTCTAGTGAAGGTGAATACTTGTTCATAGCTCTTAAGATATGCAATTTAGAGCCCACGTATACTGATTATACATTTTGTTTCTATCCATACAATTCCCTCTCAGTACATGAGATTGAGACACATTTTTAACACCCAAAAAAGTGAAGCTATAAGCTTAAGTAAATGCAATCAAAAATATAACATACGAATTAGCTTAATTTTTCACGGAACTCCTCAACAGAATAGAAGGATTGACCCACGAGGAAACTCGTCAGTTTCAAGTTGGAAGCGCGTGGATTACTGCTAAGCTTATTGAAATCTTGTGGTAGCTTATTGAAAATGGATGTAGCAGTAGATTGCACACATTTCTGCACAAGAGTTATGGAAGTGCGATCCACTTATTGCCCGAACCGCCCATTTCTGAGCAAAAAATATCGTTTTAGAAAGGGAAGAGTTGCATCAAAATATAACACCATACGATATAAGTGAATGAAAATAAGCAAAGTAGACTAACTTTCGTTTTGAACGACCAGTTATTTCAGATACCGATCAAATAGTAAAAATGGCACCATTAAGTCTCTAAACAGTATACTGAACGTAATCTTTCCACAATAGTTTTTTTTCTACCTGAATACCTAGAAATTTGAACTGTTCAGTTTCACTAATCATATGCCCATTCTGTGAAATTAAAACTTCGGATTTTGTTCAATTGTGTGTTAGAAACAGTAAAAACTGCGTCTTACTGTAATTTAGCGTTAGTTTATTTTCTACAAACCATGAACTGATGTCATGAACTTCACTATTTGAAACAGAGCCAATGTTACACACTGTATCCTTTACTACCAAACTAGTGTCATCAGCAAACAGAAATATTTTACAGATACCCGTAATACTACAGGGCATGCCATTTATATAAACAAGAAACAGGAGTGGGCCAAACACTGAGCCCTGGGGCACCCACCATTTGAGTGAACCTCACTCAGACCTCACATCACAGCCGTTCTCAACACTGTGAATAATGACCTCTTGCTGTCTGTTATTAAATTAAGACATGAACTACTCCCTGTATTCCATAATGGTTCAACTTCCAGAGTAATATTTTGTGATCGACACAATCTAACGTCTTAGTTAAAGAAAAATAAATATGCCAAGCGTTCGAAACCTTTTGTTTAATCTATCCAATACCTCACAGAGAAAAGAGAATATAGCATGTTCAGTTGTTAAACGACTGCGAAAGACGAACTGTATATTTGATAACAAATTATGTGATATAAAATGATCAATTATCCTTACACAGACAACCTTTTCAATAAGCAAATATTGATGGGGTTGAAATGGGTCTAAAATTGTCTACAAGGTCCCTTTGTTACTTTCTATAAAGCGGCTTTGATAATGAGTACTTTAAACGGTGAGGAAACTGACCAGTCCTAAAGGAAAAATTACAAATATGGCTAACTACAGGGCTATCATGTGCCAGACAGTACTTTAATATTCTGCTAGGCACTCCAACATATCCATGAGAGTTCCTAGTCTTCAGTGATTCAATTATTGACTAAATCTCCCCCTTGTCAGTATCATAGAGGAGTGTTTCAGACATCAGTCTCGGAAAGGCATTTTCCAAGAGAGTTATATGATTACCTGCAGAAACTAAGTCTTTATTTAACTCACAAACAATGTTCAGCAAATGATTGTTAAATATTGTACATATATGTGATTTATCAGTAAAAGAAATATCTTTACCACGAACTCACTTTATATCGTCGACCTTGTGCTGCTGATCAGACACTTCCTTCACAACCTGCCACATGGTTTTATTTTCATACTGGTCATTGTTCCAACATACATAAAGAAAATGATAATAGAGGGGCTATATCCATTCATAATCGAGGTACAGATATGATGTGGAAAATTGAGATTTCAGTGCGTTGATAGCTGTATAGGGCATTAAACACTTTATACTGAAAATTGTGTCTAGTCATTAGAAGGCTATAGATTGACAAGGAAATTGATATTTCGAGAGCCACAGTCGTCAGGAGGAGATATTTTTGATACTTCGCCCATTGTTTGATTTCACGTGAGTGGTGCAGTGATTGTAACGTTGTAATATTTATTTGTAATATTTAATTATAGTGGTAAATATGCGGCTGGTTTCCTAGGACGACTCTACTTAGAGTCCGGAAACATGACAGAGGTAATTGTTGGGGAGAACAAATGGACATTTCTGACTTAAGGCGCGAGACTCTGCGGAGCCTCCCAAAGCAAACAGGCAGGGTAAGAGTGTGTAGTTGACCTAACTTTATCGCCATCTGGGTGGATGAATAGCGAACTAATACTCAGTATAAATTAGGCAGTCTTAGCGATTGCTTGCATCGCAAGCATTCTCTGATTTTTATGTGAAAATTTGAGAATATTCAAATGTCGTGTTTACACTGGACGATTATTCCACCATCCACGCTGTAAATTGACCAGTTGACAGTTTAGTGGGCACAGCAGTAGTCTCTCCATCCACTGAGTGTCTGGTACGACCAGGATATGGATGCCAGAAGATGTGTGGGCAAAGATGACCGGAGTTGGTGGCCTACTGAAGTTCCCGCGATCTCAGACATCTAATCGTGGAAACTATTATGAAATGGATCTTGATTTAAACAGACTGGTTTATAAAGTGCCCTGTCGATGTACTGATACCTGCGGTATGAGTCGTTGTGTGCTTCTCAATACATCCCATTAGACCATGTCTTGCAGTGGAAAGGCCGAGTGGTATTCGTTTAAATAAGTGTTGTTGTACTATCTTGTTAAGCCGTTTGCCTTTCCTCTCTCGTTCTTCTTCCTGGTGCAGCAGAGAGATCCAGCTTGGGGGTTTTGTAGTGCTTTAAAAAATACACACTTAGCAGACCTGTAGGTAGTCAGGAAATATACAACCATGACAGTACAAATACCCACCGAGATTTGAATATACAACTATAATATTATACAGCACCACTTCCAGTCATTATGTCAGATTCCTGGTTCATCAATTTATTGCTTCCAATAGTGATATTGTGGGTACACTCCAGTCAAACCCCTACCCAGTCTCCTGCACAGTGTTTAAGGACAAAGCGCAACTGAGCTCAATTTTGAAGCTTTCACTACCATTTTCTACTGCCTCAAAGGTAATTTATATCCCTCCAAACAACTTAATTGTGCCAGTATCCACTATTAGGTGGGAAGGAAAATCCAGAATGGGGGCAGTATGGTTTAAAACTGGGCAGTTGCAGGATCAAATCCTGGACAGTACCAAAGTTTCCACGAAATATGACAGTCCTAGTATCCAACAATAGGAACCAAGGAACAACTGTCATACAAAGAAGGATCGATTTAATTAATTAGTCAATCAATATGATAGAATGTGGATAGCGCAACTGGAGTATTTCCAAGACATCCACACTAGGGGTTTGCCAGGTATCCGCTACTTTGTTCTGCACAAAAGAGGAGTTAGTGTGACAGTTGCTCGCTAGTCAGTAAGTGGGGGAAGAGAAAGGGAGAGAGAGAGAGAGAGAGAGAGAGAGAGAGAGAGAGAGAGAAAGAGAGAGATAGAGACAGAGAGAGCATAGATTTTAACAGGAATTTGATATGTATCAATGTCATTGACTTGTAGCTACTTGATGCTTTGTTCAACAGGAAGTAACCAGAGGGGATATAGGGAGGAGGGATGGGTAGGTTGCTTCTCCCACTGTCCTCTGGTGGTATTGTGAACTAAAACAGTCAGTATCGGCACTACAGGGTAAGAACATAGAGCAGCTGCTTCCACTGACCTGGTGTGGAAGGTTTGTGTTAGCGAACAAATCACGAATTGCGTCTGGTATCAAATTTCGAAGGAAGCTGACATCCGGTTTCACACATTCCTGTACAGGCAAGCAGGGCCTAGCAGTCCAGCGCTTGGGACTCAAAGGATTTCTAGTTGTCAGTTACATATGGTATGGCATGGCGCACACAAAGATGCAATCGCAAACACCTCAGTTACATGACGATTGTTTTTTGCACAAACTTCAATATTCCACACAGTCAATTTGATTAGAGAATTACCATAAAATACGAAAGCGATCGATCAAAAATTCCTTGTTATTTCCATGAACACAATGCATTGTGGGACTCAAGCAGTAAGGATTGTAACCTAACTGAACCAGTAACCACCAACAGGATTTGAGGCGACATCGTAAGTGTGGAGGTACTGTAATTGAGTTATTTCCTACATGGAGGATCCCTGTCTGCCGCAAAGTGATTAAAAAAAGAATATGCATCGATATATTACGACTGACAGTGATTTTAATTACGTGCCATTGAATCCTTCCCCTGCAGCACAGGCTCAGTCTCTTTTCCTGGCGGTTTCGTGATGGTGGATGGGAAGGAGGAAGTGGGTGATGGGAGTGGAGGGTTGGAGTATTTCCCAGAAGGCCAGGGGTTAATTAATTGCTCAGTTTAATTAATTAGTCAGTTAACTTAATACGAAACAAGTGCTTTATTGGAGAGGAGGAGGGCAAGTAACGACTATCCCAGAGGAGAGAGGTGGAGGAGGAGGAGGGCCATGGACACTGAGTGGGCAGATTCTCAAGAGGATAGGTTATTCCCAAGGGGTAGTAAATCCGTTAGTATAACGGTAGGATAAGGGGTGCAGGATGGTATGTGTATGCTTGCCCCTGAATGCATGCAACCCCTAATGTGAAGTCTTATCGGCTTTACCTCACTACTTTCTTCTAGCTCAATGGTTCTCATCTCTCACAGCGTTCACCTTAGGCACCAATTCAGTATTGTTGGAGTGCACATATATTAGGATCACATATGGCACCCCACAAAGCACATCTGTATAGAACTTTTGGCTGGAATGAGTATCTGGTAAGTTGATACTTGGTCCTGGTGTTGAGATGTGGGCTGGTGAAGAATGGTATCAGCACGTTAAACATCTTCATGGTGTCCTTTTTTTTCTGAGTGTGTAGCGAATGTCAGGGACCTTTCCAGAATAAACTCCAGATACTTGACGTGCACATCCAAGGGATAGGCTTGCCTACATCCCTTAGTGGGTACCATAGTACCGGTAGCCTCTTCTTAGCAAAGAGCACTGCAGCAGTCTTCGTGGGATTGGTCGTTACTTTGCTGAACTACACCCACTGTTCCATGTGATCTATCTGGCGTAGAGTCCTGTTTATTACCTGGTCTAATATGTGGCGTGACGGAGAAAGGTAATGTCGTTGGCAAATAAACTGCAGGTCACCATAGGCATCGTTAGCAGGCCATTATGTGCACATTGAACAGCAGTGGAGAGATAACAGATCCCTGCAGGATACTTGCTTCCGGTGCTTTCGTTCATGAATGTTTGCTATCCACTGTAGCATAGATGTCTCTCCCTTGTTAAAAGCTTTCTACCAGCTTCATGTAACAGTCCTTTAACGGTGTCTCAGAATATAGTTTCGCTACGAGGTTATCACGCCATACTTCGTTGTACTCCTCTTCGATGTCTAGAAGCACGCCGACCGTGGATTGGCGTAAATTGAATCGATATGCTGTATGTTCAGTGAGTCGCACCAGTTGTAATCCTGCCGACATCTTCTGCTGGAAAGCAGACTGCTCTGACCAGACAATACCGTGTTCCGGAAACAGTTGGCCATCCTACCCAAAATCACACGTCTCAGGATTTTTCCCAGTGTGGGCAGTAATGTTATGCGCCTTTGGTTCGTGGGTACCGCCAGATCTTTTATCGGCTTTGGTACTGGTACAAATTTCCCCTTTTCTGTGTCGCTTTGAAATACGCGGTCTTCAAGCAGCTGTTTATGATCCTTGTGAGGATTAGGGCTTTTCACGGTAGATGCTCGAGTCCAGCATTTGTTACACGGTCGATTCTCGGTGCAGAGTTGTTTGTCCTCCTGATGATTTGTGCTGCCTCTTGGAGTTCGGATACGTCATTTGCTGGACATAAGAATCAGGAAACAGTTAGGCCTGTTCTACAGCATCGTATATCAATCCATTTGTTCCCCCAATGGTTCGCTTAGCTTGTGTTTGATTACAGAGTCGTTTTCCAAACTTCCACTCGTCCCTTGTTTGTAAAACAAATTCGGTCATTGAGTGTTCCCATGTTTGTTGTCTCCATTCTACCGTTCATTTTCGGAGTTATCTTGACAGATGTGTTATTCTTCGTGTGTTAACTGCCTCTGTATGTCATCCAACGGTTTCTCACTCTGTTACACAGCGCCTTCTGTTCTTGAGGATGGCATGACAGGGTGGCTAATTGTGGGTCAGGTAACACTGTGGCGTTTGCAGCCCTGCGATGTGCCCGTTGGATCTCCATTGACAAAATTACTGCTGGCGTGTCGATATCAGCTGTCGTATGAAGGCTTGACGTTATTAGAGATGTACCTTTTGAATTGGTCCCAGCTAGATTTCGTTTGGTTAATGGGTGAGATTAGCAATCAGCCACAGCTGACAATTTCTACGACTGGCAGGTAGTGCTAATACAAATCATTTATGGTGCTCACCTGCGCGTTTGGATCAATCACTTTTGTCGACGCAGTGTTAAGGACATAATCTGTTTGCCCTAGGATGTGAGTGATACTGGTAGGATGTAGTGGTCGATGCACGGTGCAATTTAGGTTCTCCTGAAGCTCAAAAAGTGTGAGACCCTTCCGGTTCCTCTTTCTGGAGTTCCAGGTGGGGTGTTTGGCGCTCAATACCCCGGCTAGAAAAATTTGTGGGTAGCTGTCGAATAATGTGAGTAGGTCTTCTCTAATGAGCCGGCGGTCTGAGCTGATGTATCCCACCACCAACTTGATATTTTCTACTGCTGTGTGGACCATTAAAATGTAGCTTCCAACATCAGCAGTGGTGGTAATGTCTCCATACGGTGTCGTGTCGAATTTCGTACGAAAATCGCTGTGTCACCTCCACTCCGGTCCATCCTATCTGACCTGCACGTCTGCTTATTACGGGGACGGAATACTACTGAGTCCGTAAGCTTGGTATCCGTCACCATCGCAACGTCGATGCGGTGCCATGTTATAAAGTCGTTTAGTTCCCTGTTTGGGTGTCAACGACATTCGTATTTCAGTTAAGAAAGCGGAGATGTCCAGTTGGCGTTCGTGGATCCATTTTAGGCTTCACGAACGACTTGATTGCTCCTTTCACCGTTCTCAGGAAGAACGAAATTTGCTGCTGGGGCGTTGTTTGGAGCATTACGATGTCGTCAAAGTTTGTGAAAATGGCTTCAAAATACTTTGCCATGTCAGGTGGCTTGCGGCAGCGGGTGTTTATTCCTTCGTTCCTGCGGTTGTGGAATCCAACATAGTAGGTTCTTGTTGTCCAGTGACCTCCTGCAGGTGTAGCAGTTGTACTGGAGGTTGTTGCCTATCACTTCGTCAGTGGTGAGGTTTGCGTCTGATCAGATTGTGCCACTTGCTGTCCAAACACTAGCTTCGGTTGCGTTTTCCGTACTTAATTTGGCGCCTTTAGTTTCCTAGCCCTGGTATTGCGAAGTAATTCTTGGTATTTTTCACGACCTTTCCTAGAAGCCTGATGGTCTTTCCCACAATCCGCGCGTTTTGATTTGCTGTGCGCAGCACTGTGCAGTCTTTCGATGTATGGAAGCCTGCACAGCGGACACATCGTTTGGCAACTAGCAGTAATTAACTGAGTGCTCAAATCTCTGGAACTTCTTACATTGTTTTGGTCCTTCTTTGTCGCAGTATGATACAGTTCGCACACTTGTCTACAGAAGATGTTGTAAGCAATAGATCTTGTCGTTTTCCTTCTATTTGGGAATATTCATGACGAAGATTGACATTGGTACCAAGTCGCTGTATGGTTCCTTCCTCGTCTTATACTGAAGCCTTTTCATGGTAGAGCCCGCGTCAGTTCCGCCTTTGGAACCGAAGCAGGTAGACGTCTGATTACCACTTCAAGTTCTTTTGCTTCAGAGGACTGGTGGGGGAAAGAGGAAGTTGGTATTGTATGAAGAAGTTCATTGCCCGTTGATGATCTTCAGCGCATTCCAAATTGTACTTTATTCTATATCTCTGATAAACTGCATTGAGTGAAACCTGTAGCTATTGTTTCTGGGTTGCATTCAACTGTACATAATATTCCGTATAATATATGGTTATTGGCGGTACTTTGCCGTGTGGTGGTGTCACTTCAGTAGGTCCTGTGTCGTCTGCAGGGGCGTTGTTCGTCTCTACTGGTGCTTCTTCTTGTATAGGAAGGGAGGAGCCATTAGGAGTAAATCGTTTGGCCGTTTTTGCCTCCGCTTCTCGTTTGCTCGAATTTTTCTTCTCTCTTTCTTATCGGTGATTGTTTCGATGTTATTGCACTGGCTCAAACCATTCCTCCTCTTGATTTCGTGTTTCGCTCTCCAGTTTCCGTTTCATCTTCGCTTTAAGACGATGAATAAACATCGTATGGCCCGCATCTCGTGGTCGTGCGGTAGCGTTCTCGCTTCCCACGCCCGGGTTCCCGGGTTCGATTCCCGGCGGGGTCAGGGATTTTCTCTGCCTCGTGATGGCTGGGTGTTGTGTGATGTCCTTAGGTTAGTTAGGTTTAAGTAGTTCTAAGTTCTAGGGGACTGATGACCATAGATGTTAAGTCCCATAGTGCTCAGAGCCATGTTGAGCCAAACATCGTATGGCATAGCTTCCTTCATTTCGTGGTCCGCAATGGTGTCGTCTTTCATAGGTGCACTGTGCGCCTTTGGGAGCTGTTCCAGATGTTGTACAGCGCTGCTTACCAGAGCTGTAGCCGTTCTTCGTTGGTACGGGAGCCAATGGCGGCCGCGTGCTAAGTATTTTGCCTCTCAGTATCCGTAGTTCTTGTGTGTGTCGTTTAGTTCGTGTTTCCTTTCTCAGAGGCCTGGTCCTTTGTAAGCGGAGTGGTCGGCAGGGCCAGTGGCTGGGTATTCACAACCGGACGGCGACCCACTGACTCCTGCGCTGCCGAGGCTGCTGTCTCAGCGGCGTGCGCTCCAACCTCCTGACACCGTTGCGTCGCGCGCCTTGCTGATTACCTGGTTATTGCCGGTTCAAGGCTGTCGTCATGTATGATGGCCAGCCTCGTACTTGTTCGCATTGCGATCAGTAAGGCTAAGTCCTTTCAGAATGTCTACGACGCAGAGTGGTTCAGACGCCGATCCGAGGCGTCACTCTCCATGTGGCACACACTATGTTAGCCCTATCGAACACGTTCGCCACTGTGCTGTCTACGGCACCCTCTCTGAATCAGGCCACACCACGTCGACTCGTCTTGAGTATGAGATGGACATTTTGCCTGTCTCTCCTACAATACTGCTGGCGGAAGTTGGGCTAGCGATGAGATATGAAACGGTATCTGCACTGACTGTAGGTTCCACCGTCTCTTGCTCCAATATCCGTTCACTCTCATCCAAAACATTCAGTTGTATACAGGATGTCCCAGAAATGTTGCACCAGAGTTTGAGGAGTTGTACAGGGGACTTATCATGGATCGGAAGGCGTGTCCAGAAACATCATCCAACGACACTACAGAGAATCGAGTTATGAATGTCGGTACCTGCCACTAGGGCACCCTTTCGGTAACAAACGTGACTTTGTGCGCTGACGGACCGTAGTCGTAACGTCTCACAATCTTCTTTGTTATTCAGTGGTCGCGACTGATTGCCAGGACCGCCAGTACAAAATATGGAGCTAGCTGCTGTATAGACAGACCTTGTCTCCTTTGCATGAGATGCTCCGCTGCCTTCATGAATTGATGGTTTTGGACACTGGTTTCCCACTGCAGTTTGTTATGTTTCTTCTGACACTCTCGAAAATCTTCATTGTTTTTCGGTATATTGAAAAAAATAAAAATAAAAATAAACAGCAGATGGAAACCCTCGTCAGATACCGTCATCCACCGAGGCAACAGAGCATCGTGACATTTTTAGGACATCCCATATGTGTCGAAAGCAATAAATTTTACGCAGATGATACCGCTGCAGAGATAAATCGGAAAATTCGTTAAATGTAATGAAACAATAGGCAAACGACGATCAATAATTTTAGGTGACCTAAACCATTTTTACGATTAAAATTAGTACGTGTGACTGGCAACTCCCATGTATTGTGGGAGGGTTTGGGGGGGGGGGGCAATGCTCTATTTACAATGCGCTTGATGTTCAGAAAGGCGACCTAGGGCTTTTTTTAGCAAATTTGGTTGAGGAGAACATCCCCACTTCGATGGGAGTGCCGTCTGACGATCGGTATGCGCTTTTTATCTTGTCACTGACGTCCAGTCTGCATGGTACCTTATGATCAATGGGAAGCAAGTGCACCTCTCACGGCTTCACAGGATTCACATTAGAGACACCCGAAAGTTTGTTTCTTGTGTTGTTTTGGACATGGACGAGCATCCCCTGGTGTGTGGATCAGCATAAGTGTCTTGTTCTTGGTGCGTCAGATGCGGGCTTCTGTTACCTGTAAGAGTCCTCATCCGATACCTCCTCACCTGCTGGTCTTTCCAGACCCGAGATAATTCCCACAAACTTCATTTTTGGCACTTCCTTAATGAACGGCATTGTGCAGTTGTCCGCAGTCCCAGTTAGTGCAGTTGATTTATGCACTATCCACACTTGGTACCGATTATTCTCTTGTCATTGAAGTATTCTTCTCCGAGGAAATATGCATCTATAGTCCCATCGAGTGTGGGAATTGACGTTTCCGCCACTTCCCGATGCCTGTTTCCTGCTACGCGTGATGGTGTTAACCAAATAAAAGAAAATAAGAAATTCCTTGCCTCACTGATATGCTTTGCACCTCTATTACTCCTCGTTTCCTACAATTTCCTTGGTTCCTGGGGCAGGAAACAGGACACTGCGCCCAGGCTTCGTATTGCAACCCCTGCCCACATTGCATCCGCTCCTTCCTTTGGGTGCCGGGAAAGTTCCACTCGAAGAAATAAAAAGAAAAATCGGTAAACTCCATGTTGTCTGAATGTGACGTATCATGATTGGGACCACTCAGTGCCTACTTTTTATAGCATCTTCCGTCTAAATACTGAAGTCTTGACTTTAACGGTAGCACAGCTGCAGCGTATTAGATTTTCGGAAACATCGGCTATAACAGTTACATCAAACAATATTTTTGCGACAGATTTTTTGGTGGACAGACTGCCTGTCATCGCCCAGTCCACCAGAGCTTCCCGGGGCCCATTAACCGGGAACCGTAAGCCGTTGCATAGGTGGCGGTGCTGGGCTCACTCATCCTCTGCGAAAGCGCGAGCCGACGCTGTTTGCCCCGGATAGTATAAATTGATTTCCTGTTAAGTGATGTTCCACAAAAAAGTTAACGATTTTTACCTCACTATATGTATCAATAAAATCAAACGCCCCGTTTTAGTGTGATGACTGTTGTATTATACTAATACGCAAAACACGAGTATGGCTTAAAATTAATTGTATAGTTTGTGATCCATTCACAATACCTCACTGCGTTGTTTAATGGTAAGTTACTGCTTTAAATATTGATTCTTTTCCTTTCAAAAACGATTCTTTATGCAATTTTTTCGTCAGGAATTCGTATTCTTTCGTCAAGACACTGTGATTAACTAACGCGTAATATGTTTTAGTGTCCTTATTCGATTCTTTACCATAAATGTATGTGATAAACTGTGTGAATGATCTGGAGTGCAGCCCCACCGCATATTTGCAGTTTCTCGGGGGACTTAACGCTAATCGAAAGTGATATTTAAGGTATTTGCTGAGGTTTGTACCAATAAAATTGCCCATTTTTGAGTTGCATAGTGTGAAGGGAAGTTGCTAACGCCGGTGTGATCAAATCTCTATAGGGGTACATAATCACTATTAGAGAGATTTTGCACAGAGAGACTACGCTGACGGAAGAAAAATCACAACACCAAAAAGTGATTAATGTATAACAATGGAATTTCGGGAAACATTTGTCTACGCAACATTTTTAAGTGATTAACATTTCAGGATCACAGGTTAGTGTAAGCGCGAGATAATCCGTAGCAAATGTGGAATGTTGGTAAACTAGTAACAGGTGTTACCGCCAGAATGTTGAATACAATCATGAAAATGTGCATGCATCGTGTTTTTCAAGGGCCACAATCCAGTTTGTGAGATGGAGTTCTGTGTCTGTGGCACTCGGTCTGTCAATACAGGGACGGTTAATGCTGTTTGCGGATGTTGCTGGAGTTGTCGTCTGATGATGTCCCATATACGCTCGTCTGAAGGCAGATCTGGTGATCGAGCAGGTCAAGGTAACATGTCGACCCTCTGCAGAGCATGTTGGGCTACAACAGCGGTATGTTGGCAAGCGTTATCCTGTAGGTAAACACCCTCTGGAATTTAGTTCATGAATGGCAGTACGACAGGTCGAATCACCAGACTGACGTACAAATTTCCTCCCAGACTGCGTTTGATAACCACGAGAGCGCTTCTGCTGCCTTACGAAATCGCACCCCTGGTGTAAGTTAAGTGTGTCTAGCATGTAGACAGATTGGTTGCTGGCACATAGCTGGCCTTCTAGCTAACACATTTTTTATCTACTGGGATATAAAACAAGTCTATATGTTGTTGATTATGGGATAGTGACGTCTTTTCTGGTTCTGACTCCTAAAATTATAATACAAAAGTTTTATACCTTTAGGTGGATGTTTACGTTTTGGAGAACGGCAGTTTAGATTGATTATTCGGTAATGGCAGGATGCAATACAATATGTCGACAATATACTTAAGAAAAGACAAACATGGAATATAGGAATGAAATTTTCACTCTGCAGAGGAATGTGCGCTGATATGAAACTTCCTGGCAGTTTAAAACTGTGTGCCGGACCGAGACTCGAACTCGGGACCTTTGCCTTTCGTGGGCAAGTGCTCTACCATCTGAGCTACCCAAGCATGACTCACGCCGCGTCCTCACAGCTTTACTTGTGGCAGTATCTCGTCTCCTACCTTCCAAACTTCACAGAAGCTCTCTTGCAAACTTTGCAGAACAAGCCCTCCTGGAAGAAAGGATATTGCGGAGACATGGCTTAGCCACAGCTTGAGGGGTGTTTCCAGAGTGAAATTTTCACTTTGCAGCGGAGTGTGCGCTGATATGAAACTTCCTGGCAGATTAAAACTGTGTGCCGAACCTAGACTCGAACTTGGGCAAAGGTCCCGAGTTCGAGTCTCGGCCCAGCACACAGTTTTAATCTGCCAGGAAGTTTCGTGGCCCATACTGGTTTGTAAAGCTATGCACTGTACACCTATATCTTTAATATGGAAATCGATTACACAACACAGCCATACTGCAGCTATTTTGTAGATGATCAGATGGTGGAATGAAACTGAATTATTGAAATCATTTCTTCTGCCCTGTTACTTACTATAGGACCAAGACTGGGAAACATGCTATAAACCTTCGCTCACGATGCGTGGTCTATGACGGCGCGAAAATTTTCGAACTCGCTCTCCAAGTCTAGTTGTCGGATGCGTTATCGCCTTTTGTGTTTATTGTTAGCACGTGATACTGATAGGTGATGGCGTCTCCTAGACAACGCCAAGTGAACTACGTACCTGTTTTCTTCAGTACCGTACCGTATAGTTCAAATTGTGTTGGGATGAATATGTCATTTTTAACTTTCCCCAGTTTGATTAAATTCTTAGTCAGTCTATGGAGGAAGGTGTCAGTGATACAGATCAACAAATAAACGAAAATGACGACTATTTTGCATTAGTCAGTGATCACAGTTCTGCTATAGAACACGAGTATCATTCAGAGGAAGAACTTGAGGAAAGTTGTGACGGAGATCTGTCGGTTTCTTCAATGAAATATTTAAAGTATCTGTTAAAATCAAATGTGTTCTGAGAGATAAGAAAAAATGTAGTTCCCAGCAATGAATGACAATTTGACAGAATTTTTTTGTACCTGTCGGGTGGATTTTGTATGCTCAAGTTTAAACCCTTGAATTTATTTAAATTTCGACATTAATTTGCAACAGAGATTGTATTATTTTTCACAATGTAAGTTCAGTACTCTAACAACCTATTTATGTGTACTATTTAGAAGAACCACACAAAATTATGTGCTTTTGTGTGATAAATACTACAATGCTGCAGGCTTTGTTTAGTGCAACTAAATAAACAAGAAGTATTTGAACAACACTTAAATAACTGTAAAAATAAATCTTATATAGCATAAAATAAAAATTACAAATGATTTTTGCATTAAATCTCGGTTTAAAAATACGGATCCCAGAGACCTCATCTCGTGGTGTACGTTACAGTAAAGTCACCTCGCGAGTTAAGGGTTAATAAGCTCTCGCAGCTAAAGCTGTCAGAAACATAACCATAATGCATGTGTTGGATTCGTAGTTTTTTTTTTCATTTAAGAGCTCTAGGTTGTTTACAAGAGGATCACATGATCATGTCCTAAATTTACTTAGAATATACACACACGTAAGGGGCTATTTAAAAAAGAAGGAACAGATATCAAACATTTATTGCTTCCAAACTACGAGAGATAGAAACCGAATTCCAACGTTCCTGCAAAGATAAAAGTTCAAACTCTCGAATTCACAGTTCCAATACTGCGATGTCGCATACTTTCAAGAGTGTCAGGCATGTGGGGTATAAAAACGGGGTCTTACACGTAACCCCACAGACGAAAGCCGCATGGTGTGAGGTCTCGAGATCGGGCAGGCCACCGGTGATGAAGCTCATCTTCATAAACGACAACTCAGAGCTACCTGAAGTGATAGTGGTGACAATTGCAGAAATCGACGGGAAATCGTGGTTATTCTACTGTTAACAGGTACGAGCAGACCAACTTTTCCCAGCAGTCATTGTGCATGGGTTATTCACAATCTGAATTCCGTTGGTGGTAGCTTAATTGTTCTTCTTCGAAGAATCGGATTATTGACACATGGTATGCGAACGCTGCAGCTCTCTAAGGTCGCATTTTATCGTATAATGAGAGGGAGGTGCTGTGACCTCTGTGAGTCATCCGCTTTCTGTGTCAGAATAGTTTACTTTTTCCTCATTCTTGCGAGTGCACAGTCACATTTGTGTTGTGAGCACGTGTACATATACTCCGTATCTATTTGCTAGTGTTATACTGACGTTACACACTAATGTTGCGAAAGCTGCATGTCTTTTTATTATGCCTGGGAGCACAGGCGTATCTCCCCGAGTATGACTAATATCTATTTCTGGGGGATAAAGTAGTGTCATCACACTGCGCCACTCCTGACCACGTCTGACGGGAGCCCCAGACTAAGTTTACTACTGTGATGGAGACAAAAGGATTGGTAGTTCCATTACTTGAATCATTTTTTGCGCTCTAGCAATGTCATACACACTTATGTCGTGGTAGGCGTCTTCGTTCAAGCCGAGAGCTGTGGCAGACCGAAAGTGACACCAGCCGACGCATAAGTGCTAATCTTGAAAGCAGTATTATGATTTCTCCAGAGAAAGAAAGGGGGAGGGGAGGAGGGGAATGCTTGCCGCTTAAACCGTTATCAAAGCTTATCCGCAGAGACGTACACAGATATCCACCTGTGAACGTGTAGGCGTCAGCGAGTTACAACCTGTTTGCTGTGGCGGGATATACCTCCCTGAGTGCTTGATTTTCTTAGCTGCGCTTCCTGCACCATCCCCCGGGAAGGAGATAACTGCACATATAGCTTTACATCTCTCTCCGTCTTTGCCTGATTGGAGCAGTGACCGCAGCTATATATCACATGTCGGAGTTCGAAGGGTGTTCCATCCAGCAGGCTACTTGGGAGATAGTTTGAGATACTGCTCACTTCTATATGTGCGTATTTCTTGTAGCACCGTGAAATTTCTTGAACTTACAGTATCTTTCTTTGGAAGCCTCATAATTTTGCTAAGACGTCATTATTTCCACCCATATTAGAATGAGCTCGTTTTAACACACGACAGTACTATAGGGATGGCATTGCAGGTGTTTATATATCGAACTGGGGTCTAGACCGAAGTGGCTGTCAAAATCAATAATGTATTTTCTACTTGTAAATAACACGGTGGCTCGGGCCATGCTTTGTTTGCTCCTGCACACGCTGTCTAGCACATTCTCCTCTTATGTAAGCCACAGTAACAACATGAATGGTGCGTGGAGAAAGACAGCAAAGTTGAAGAGGTAGCCTACACAGAGAGCAATGACCACACAAAGGCGGCCGAAGTGTGCACTGAGCAGAAGTGTGCACTCAGTGGACTCACCCACTCAATTGTCAAAAGGCAGCTGCCGTGAGTGGCGGCCAACCCGCTGCTCCCAGGCAGAGACATATCTGCGAATGTAGCGTGTCAGGAAGGTAAAACACGATGTGGCACCTAGTCTGGAGGGCGGATTCAACACAGGAATTTTTTTTGGAAATTTGCGGTAAGGATTTATGGGACCAAACTGCTGAGGTCGTCGGTCCCTAAGCTTACACATTACTTAATCTAACTTACGCTAAGGACAACACACAGACCCATACCGGAGGGAGGACTCGAACCTTCGACGTAGGGACCCGCGCGGACCGTGACAAAGGGTCTCAGACCGCTCGGCTACCCCGCGCGGCTTCAATACAGGAAGTTCGTACCATAACGGAGATTCTAACTCGTGACTGCTGCTGATGGTCAGTGTCACCTCCCCCTCTGACGCAGAACCTGTGTTCTGGTAAACTGCTGGCCTGCAAAAGATTTATAGAAAATCGACAGCTATATATTCCATGTAACACTGCACCTCTTACGCAAATGTGCCGCTTCTGGTCTAGTACTCATCAACTTCACCAGAATCCTGATGAAGGAGAGATCCCCTTGCATATGTCATGCATTTCCGGTATGCTAGGAGGTTACATGGAACCAGTCTAGCCTATCTCGCAATAATTCAGCATCGTTGTTGCCTTAACTCAAATGATTCCATGCCATGCTCACCATCTACTGGTGGCTAATGCAGTTATCCGCCGCACCTTCTCACATATATGGTAGTGGTGCTACTAGGAAGTTCCCTTCACTTTGTTTGCTGGACAATTTGATTCATTGACCACAGAAATTTCTAATAGCCTTGAAACCGATCATCATTGAGAACACGATACGCCAGTCTTGGTAAGCAAGGGTCCTTTTGGGAGCACTTTTCTTCTGTCGTGTTAAATGGCAGCGAGTAGTACAGCATTCCTCGTAGGCGCGTTGTACAGTCCGCCTTGCTACACCAACAAACCGGTCATGTCAATTTGGTCAAAGTCATAGCTTCTCCCTGCTACTCAGATCGACCCACCTTACTGTGTTATTTCCATACAACCAACAAGAACGTACAAGCACATCAATGTTACGTCTGCAGTCACATAACCGTCTGCTACGAAGTCCAGACCATCCAAAGTGACCAGCTTACTAAGGCTGGTTTCACACGCCACGGTCTCAACCGCACGAAAAAGCGCCAGCTTTTCAATAACCCACAGCGTTCAATGGAGATTTCCCCACGCTACGGCATATGTCCGGAACAAAGTCTGGTGGCCGTATATCTCATTGTATGGCTTACCAACGATGAGGCCGATAGCCACGCTGCAGACTGCCATGCCTACTTGTAGTAGCCTACTTCAAGCTGTGGAGTTGTGCTCACAATGCAGCGAAAGGCAGACGGTGAGCAGTAGTCGGATGTAAGACTGCGTTACTAATTGTGTTCTTCATTGAGTTTAGGGATCTGTGAAAATGGATTTGTAAAGGGACACAAAGGAAGTAATTACTTCGCTGTAGGGAAGCTTTGTAATGCAAGAATTGAAGGAGGACGAGGATTACAATGCCACAACGAATGCCTGGAGAGAAGTAACGAAGAATTCGAGGCCATAGACACAGCGAAATATCAAGTTACATATGAGGACATACTGAAAAGTAATGCCTCCAAATGGTTTATGTGAAGACTCTTAAACATTTATAAATATAACAAAATTTATTATTATTCTACATTTTTACACTTCACATCTACGTAGTTGCAGCTCTCTGCCACTAGAGTGTTCGGAATTGTAACGTGTTACATGATGATTTGTAACGTAACTATATCGGTGAGTGGGAAACAGCGTGCTGTAATCGAGTTTCGGATCCGAAGCGTTCGTCCCCACATGAAGCACCCTCTTCTTCAGCATGACAATGCAAGGCCACAGAAGAACGCTGCAACATCTGCAACAATCCTACACCCTGCGTCCTCTGTCATCGATCATCTTCCATACAGCACTGACTTAACACCATCCGATTTTTATCTGTTTCGAAAACTTGGAAGCAACCTTCGAGGACTTCACTTTCGTAGTGATAGAGCGGTGCCAGCAGAGATGAGGCTGTGGCTCCGTCAACAAAGTCAAACTCTCTACAGTTCCGGTGTCAGCAAACTCGTCTCTCGTTAGGAGAAATGTGTTCGTCCCCAGGGTGACTGTGTTGAAAACTAAATATGTAGGCATGAAGACTAAAGATGCAGAAACTTAACAATATTTGTTTTATTCAAAAGGTTGTACGAGTTTTCACATAAGAAATTCGGAGGCATTAATTTTCATCATGACTTCGTATTTATTTACATTCTGAGCTCATTAGCATCAGTGATCCACATTAAGCTACATCATTTTATCTTCGTTTGGATCCAATGCATGTATTCTGAAAGGAAAAAAAATTAAACCTTCTTTCTTCGTTAAGCTATAGCACAGTTTCTTTTTATCACAAAATTTGTTCCACTGACAATGCAGCTCGTCAAAAGTGGTAACAGGCATACAACGGATATTTTTAGAAATAACAAGTGTTTAATGTTCATTAGTTCTTCAAACTGAAGCTGAAAATCATGGAATGATTCCCACTTTAGATTAATTGGTTGAAGTCAAGGGTTCCCTAATGGTGTTGTCATCGATAAAGAAGGCATAAAACAAGAAAACCCTTTCGATGTGTTTAAAATGATTGCTGAGGTACGACTATAGTAACAAACGTTTGCAGAGAGTTAAAGGCAACAGTCATTCAGTAGCTGACGCTTTCACATAATATGCCTTTACTCAAGAAAGGAGATCGATCTCAGTATCTTTATAACTTTAAAATTCTTTTTGAACCTTCAAATATGCTTCGAACGCTGTAATGTGTAATCTGAGAGGTAACAAACGATAAGTTACACGAACTCTCACTTTGCTGAATATACCATTTGTGGATCAAGTGCGCCGGCTTGAGTAGTGGCAAGATTTCAAGACAGTGATAAAGTAAGGTGTTCTCTACGAAGCTAATGAGTAAACGTAAAGCTTGTCAGAAAAATGTTTTAAGCAATACTGCAGTCAAATGGTGTAGAAAAAGTAGCGACGAAAAATATCGCTCAAAATGGGAAAAATAAGTTTTCTTTTTGATATAACAGAGTATCGTAATGCAATTATTACACTGTTAATTTTGCTTTTACGACAGTGAAATCTAACAAACCAATACCTAGCTGCCAGATTGTGCACTTGGCCAGCTGATGATAAATGATGATTATGAACTTAAGTAGAGTAAAAATCTAGCGCCTCATTCTCTTACTCATCCCCCGGACGGAATCTGTGTATCCCGTCTGTCTGCATCCACAGTAAATCTCATCTGTACATGTGAGAACTTGTACTGAATGTTTGTGTAGCTTGTATTTGAGGCGGGACGTGGTTTCTGTGGTATCGATAGTTCCGAAGCCTCAACGGAGGTTGGCACTGGAAGAGCGGAAGATCTTCGCTGGCCACAGCGCTCTCTAGGCGACACTGTGGAGCTCTACGAGCGCCGCTCCACTTTCGCCCAGTTCATGAAGAGCAGACGGCCGAGAACCATCGCTTTAGCTACGTTGCACTTCAGACTATCTTATCTGGACATTGGTTGCACACATGCGAGCTCATCACCTAAAGTTATGTACCGTGCACTATTCAGTGTCCCCTCGACGATCACCAGTGGTGTACGGCCAATGTAGGAGATCGCTCCCCACACCATGATGCCGGGTGTTGGCCCTGTGTGCCTCGGTCGTATGCAGTCCTGATTGTGGCGCTCACCTGCACGGCGCCAAACACGCAAAAGACCATCGTTGGCACCAAGGCAGAAGCGACTCTCATCGCTGAAGACGACACGTCTCCATTCGTCCCTCCATTCACGCCTGTCGCGACACCACTGGAGGCGGGCTGCACGATGTTGGGGCGTGAGCGGAAGACGGCCTAACGGTGTGCGGAAGCGTAGCCCAGCTTCATGGAGACGGTTGCGAATGGTCCTCGCCGATACCCCAGGAGCAACAGTGTCCCTAATTTGCTGGGAAGTGGCGGTGCGATCCCCTACGGCACTGCGAAGGATCCTACGGTCTTGGCGTGCATCCGTGCGTGCTGCGGTCCGGTCCCAGGTCGACGGGCACGTGCACCTTCCGCCGACCACTGGCGACAACATCGATGTACTGTGGAGACCTCACGCCCCACGTGTTGAGCAATTCGGCGGTACGTCCACCCGGCCTCCCGCATGCCCACTATACGCCCTCGCTCAAAGTCCGTCAACTGCACATACGGTTCACGTCCACGCTGTCGCGGCATGCTACCAGTGCTAAAGACTGCGATGGAGCTCCGTATGCCACGGCAAACTGGCTGACACTGACGGCGGCGGTGCACAAATGCTGCGCATCTAGCGCCATTCGACGACCAACACCGCGGTTCCTGGAGTGTCCGCTGTGCCGTGCGTGTGATCTTTGCTTGTACAGCCCTCTCGCAGTGTCCGGAGCAAGTATGGTGGGTCTGACACACCGGTGTCAATGTGTTCTTTTTTCCATTTCCAGCTGTGTATGTTTGCACATGTTTATACTATAGTAAAACCTCTTTCACTTCTCTTGCAGTACCGACGTGCTTTACGTAACCTGCTCCTACTCGCTTCCTTCATTCGGCCTCTTTGTCAGATTTCAGGAGCTGACCCACGCACCGCCTTACAGGCGGGATAAAAAAAGGTACCAGCCCGGTATTCACTAGCTGGGGTATGGGAAACCACCTATGAGCCACATGCAGGCTGGACAGATCACCAGCTCTCGCTGTTAAACAGTGAGGCGGATTTTCTATGGGTAAGGCTCACGCCCCTTGCCATGGAAACGGCGCGTTAACGGATTGAGCTATCCGAGCGGGTCGCTTTGCTGGAAAGTATGATGGTTCAAAATGGCTCTGAGCACTATGGCACTCAACTGCTGAGGTCATTAGTCCCCTAGAACTTAGAACTAATTAAACCTAACTAACCTAAGGACATCACAAACATCCATGCCCGAGGCAGGATTCGAACCTGCGACCGTAGCGGTCCTGCGGTTCCAGACTGCAGCGCCTTTTAACCGCACGGCCACTCCGGCCGGCGGAAAGTATGAGACGTCAGCACTACGCAAGGCACATAGCAGTTCATGTAACGAAGACAATGGCAACGTATGAAGATGGCGTAATAGTCTGTCCAGTTGAGCATATTTTTCGCCGAAAATGACACTGTTGGCTTTGTACATAACACTTTGTAAATCTTAACTTAACACTACCCCCTGTTTATATTGCATTAAATGTATCCGCATACATCAAGACAGAGATAATACTAAAAACATAGCATGAATCAAGAGTAATATTCATGGCAGGCTTCAAGTTTCAGCACCTTAAACTGAATGTCTATAAAGCATCAGTGGTAAACTGTTATACGCTGTACAGTAACATTAATGTGACAACCTTCTATTTTCGACACCTGCGTCATGTGGCACCAGTAGCAGTGGAGGGTATATAAGGCTTGTTAGGTGTCACGGAAGACAATCCAGTCGTTGTCGTAATGCGGAAATGCAGGATTTATCTTACGTCCAGAAGGACCTGACCATTCGCTTTCGGACCAAATCTGGATGCATTTCCGAGACGACTAAGTGTGTGTAGACGGTCCGGTTGCAGCCGTGGTTAAAGTATAACGTGTATGAAAAAATAACGCTATCCAAAACCGACGCCGAGGCAACTGTGGTTCGACACAGGCCATAGATGAAAGAGGTGAATGATAACTGAGGAGATTTATACGGGCGAGTAGACGTGCTACTGTCGAGCAACTGCCCGCCCTGATGAACCGAAGTGCTACCAACAGCGTCTCCTCAATGACTGTCCAGCCAACGTTGCTGCGTACGGGACTCCGCAGCAGGTGAGTAGTTCATGCAAACATACTGACTGCTGTTCATCGTCTACGGAGACCGGAATTTACGCACCACTAAAGCAACTGGGCGCCCAACGAGTGGCAACAGGTCGCCTTTTCAGACGAATCTCGTTATGTGCTCCGTCAGACAGATGGCGGTTAGAGCGTACAGCGTGAAACGTCTGAAATAAACGAGTGAAGAAAGAGGAGGGAGCGTAATGATCTGTGGAATGACTTCGTGACATTTCCTGGGTAATCTCGTCATTCTGGATGGCACAATGAATCTACACCAGCATGCATCTATCCTTGGGGACCAACCGCGCCACTATATGCAGTCTGTTTTTCGTCGGCAAGATGGCATCTAGCGGCAGGGCAACGCATCGTCTCAAACAGTTCGCAGTGTACGTGCGTTATTCGTAGGGCACTACAATAAGTTTAAAATACTCTCCTGGTCATAAAACACCTCGGATATAATTCTAATCTAGAATCCGCAGCACTACCTCGATTCGGCTGTTTGTGCCTCGGATCCTCATCCGCGATATTTCGTCTCGTGGCGTTTCGCGCTGCAAACGATGTTAATTCAGGTTCTTTTACAGATGGTCACATTTTATGACTGGACAACGTTGTTAACACTTGAGTGGATATTAAGACGCCTGGATGTAATACTGAGCTCAAATTGAGTGAAACTGCATTTCAGATGAATTAACGATTAAGAAATCACCGATATCACTATACAGGGTGAGTCACTAACTATCGCCTCCAAGAAAAACTCCGAAAATATGATAGGAGCTGAAAAGTTTGTGGGACAAAAGTTGCATGGGACAATGAGCCCATAATATAACGTTGTTTTTTTTTGTTGCTAGGTTCAGAGATATGAAGGTCAACTTTTTTTGTTTGTTTAATGGGATGCAATAGTTTTGTACTTATCTTCTGATAGCGACTATCGAGACGAATCCAATGATGTGTAACCGTGAGATCTTTGAAGTTCAACGAAGGTCAAAGAGGTGGTACGAACGTCCATTTACAGAAGGTGTTCGAGGTGATGACCATTGGGTATCAATGCAGTACTGCAGTCTTCTTACCATGGATTGAATGGTATTCCTTATCAGGTCCGCACTTACCGAAGCCCTTGTTCTGACAAGTCTCTCTCGCATATATTCAGGTGTAGTAGGAACGTCTTAATAAATTATTCCTTTTACGAATCACCACAAGAAATAATCTTGGGGCGTCAAGTCTGGCGAACGAGCTTGCCACTACTCATCTCTTCTGCGTCCAATCTAACGATTTGGGAATTGTCTCTGCATCTCATTTCTAGACATCAGCGAAAAATGTGCAGGACACCCATCGTGTTGATACCACATTCTGCCCCTTGTTCCTAAAGGCATTTCTTCCAATTATAGACCTAATGTTTCTTGCAGGAATGTGGTGTACTTCCTACCCTAATTCTGTCCTCCAGAATCCCACACCATATACTCACCGACCACGGTTTTGGTGTGCAACTTGCCGCAGCCAACATGGATTTGCTGTAGCCTGTTAATGCATATTATGCAAATTAACATTTCCATGGTTCGTGAATGAAGCCTCGTCAGTAAAAAAAATCAAATTAACAAATGTGTCACCCCTCTGAATCTGAAGTTGAGCCCATCGGCAGAATTCAATACGACGCATACAATCCGTACAAGTTAATTCTTGGTAGAGACTGATATGGTAAGGGTGATATTCATGGCGATGCAGAACACGAACAGCACTACTCTGGTTCATGCCCCATGCCCTTTGGGACTTGACGCGAACTAACTCAAGGATCTCGAACCACAGTGGCAAGAGTACCGATTTCCGTTTCCTCGTTAGTAACTCTCCTTTGTCGGATAGGTTTCCGAGGCGTTAAAGATCAAGTTGTTCTCAATTTATTACAAATGTACGAGTTGTAGGGCGAGTACGTTGAGGATATCTTTCAGCGTATAAATCTCTAGCACTCACTGGTATTCTGCGTAAATGAGAAGCTTATAGACTTGTTCTTCGAATATATCATTCACATACGCTTGATTCCACGATACTAGTCTTACCGTACCTATTATTGTTGTGTCGTGAAACTGTCGAATGGTGTTTACATGTCACTGGCACGTTAGGTGGATACTCCGTATTCGGCGAATATTCAGTAGTTGCACGATATACGAGAGAGAATTGTCAGAGCATGTTCTTTGATAAGTGCCGAAGTAATAAGCAATACCACTCCATCCATGATAAGAAGACTGCAGCACTGCACTGATACTAGTGCTCATCAATTCGAACGCTTTCTGTAAATGGACGTACATAACACTTTTTTGCCTTCGTTGCCTATCAAAGACCTCACTGTTACACATCAATGGATTCGCCTAGATTGCCGCTATCAGAAGATAAGCACCAAACTATTCAGGGTGCTACAAAAAGGTACGGCCAAACTTTCAAGATACATTCCTCACACACAAAGAAAGACAATATGTTATGAGGACATGTGTCCGGAAACGCTTACTTTCCACGTTAGAGCTCATTTTATTACTTCTCTTCAAATCACATTAATCATGGAATGGAAACACACAGTAACAGAGAGTACTAGCGCGACTTCAAACACTTTGTTACAGGAAATGTTCAAAATGTCCTCCGTTAGCCAGGATACATGCATCCACCCTCCGTCGCAAGGAATCCCTGATGCGCTGATGCAGCCCTGGAGAATGTCGTATTGTATCACATCCGTCCACAATACGAGCACGAGGATTCTCTACATTTGTTACCGGGGTTGCGTAGGCAAGAGCTTTCAAATGCCCCCATAAATGAAAGTCAAGAGGGTTGAGGTCAGGGGAGTGTAGAGGCCATGGAATTGGCCCGCCTCTACCTATCCATCGGTCACCGAATCTATTGTTGAGAAGCGTACGAACACTTCGACTGAAATGTGCAGGAGCTCCATCGTGCATGAATCACATGTTGTGTCGTACTTGTAAAGGCACATGTTCTAGCAGCACAGGTAGAGTATCCCGTATGAAATCATGATAACGTGCTCCATTGAGCGTAGGTGGAAGAACATGGGGCCCAATCAAGACATCACCAAAAATGCCTGCCGAAACGTTCACAGAAAATCTGTGTTGATGGCGTGATTGCACAATTGCGTGCGGATTCTCGTCAGCCCACAGATGTTGATTGTGAAAATTCACAATTTGATCACTTTGGAATGAAGCCTTATCCGTAAAGAGAACATTTGCACTGAAATGAGGATTTACACATTGTTGGATGAACCATTCGCAGAAGTGTACCCGTGGAGGCCAATCAGCTGCTGATAGTGCCTGCACACGCTGTACATGGTACGGAAAGAACTGGTTCTCCCGTAGCACTCCCCATACAGTGACGTGGTCAACGTTACCTTGTACAGCAGCAACTTCTCTGACGCTGACGTTAGGGTTATCGTCAACTGCATGTAGAATTGCCTCGTCCATTGCAGGTGTTCTCGTCCTTCTAGGTCTTCCCTAGCTGCTGGAATGTTCCGTGCTCCCTAAGACGCCGATCAATTGCTTCGAACGTCTTCCTGTCGGGACACCTTCGTTCTGGAAATCTGTCTCGATACAAACGTACCGCACCACGGCTATTGCCCCGTGCTAATCCATACATCAAATGGGCATCTGCCAACTCCGCATTTGTAAACATTGCACTGACTACAAAACCACGTTCGTGACGAACACTAACCTGTTGATGCTACGTACTGATGTGCTTGATGCTATTACTGTAGAGCAATGAGTCGCATGTCAACAGAAGCACCGAAGTCAACATTACCTTCCTTCAATTGGGCCAACTGACGGTGAATCGAGGAAGTACAGTACACACTGACGAAACTAAAATGAGCTCTAACATGGAAGTTAAGCGTTTCCGGACACATGTCCACATAACATCTTTTCTTTATTTGTGTGTGAGGATGTTTCCTGAAAGTTTGGCCGTACCTTTTTGTAACACCCTGTAGAATCCCATTTAAGAAACAAAGTCCACTTTCATATCTCTGACGTGACCCCACCTAGCAACAAAAAATCAACGTCATAATATGGCCCCCGTTGTCCCATGAAACTTTTCAGCTACTATCATACATTCTGAGTTATTCTAGGTGGCAATAGTTAGTGACTGACCCTGTATATTCATGAGGTCGTGTAACCCGGATATATTTATTCTCGTAGGCTCTGAGGCAAAACGCCAGACGCTATTAACAGAAGTCGAATGGTAGCCCTCATTAGATGTTTGATAGCGAGACGTCGACAATGGATTCTGTGTCATCTTGTACAGGGTCTCTACTTCAGAACTGCCCAAAACCGAATGCCTGTCCAACATCTATAGTGTAGCCTTGAACTAATGCTCAAGTGGTTGTCGAATGGAGGTCGTAACAATTGTTTTGTTCTCTCATTTCCATCAGTGTACGTAATTATCTCAGTTTCAATGGCCATCTAGCATCTTAAGTTTCACCTACCATTTTGTTATGAAATGCCGTTGCACCATGCTACTGCCAGTACTAACATCTATAAGGTCTGTTTGACATTTCCCCAAAAGTTGCTTACAACAGGGTTCAATTGAAGTATTCTATACTTTACTTACACTGATAGAAGAAATATTATAATCACTGAACACCATGAGATCGAATGATATCTGGTGGCGTTGTGGGCACGTGATGCAGTAAGTAAAATTCATAAGCGGAGCAGAGACGAATTCGGATTCATTCTACAGACGATGTGGAAAACTAAATGGGGTAGTGCCACCGACTTCAACAAACAGCAGGTTCTTACCGCACAGCACATGGGAACAAGCATTTCGAAAACTCGGAAGTTGGTTGAGTTTACGCGTGCTGCTGCGTCCGTGGACGGTAATGAAGGACGCAGAAATCAAGAGCAGGCGACGAAGCATTGGACGTCTACGGCTCAACGTGGAACGTGGAGGTCGAAAGATTGTCTGCTGTGTATAGGAGGAGAGGTGGTGATCCGCAAGATATGATAGCAGAGTATAATGCTGACCCACGCACAGTGTAAGGAATGCAGCAGGCACCGGATCACTGAAGTGGGTCTGTGGATGAACAGAGGCGTCTCGATTGGTCTGATGAATGTTGCATCAGGACTGTGGTCATGACGAGGTACCCTGCCATCCAACTGAACAGCTGCTCGAAACGTCCTTTCCGAGCAGGTTCTTGGGGTCAGCAGTAGCTATGGGGACATTCACCAGCGCTTGTTTGGGCCGTGTGGTGGTAACTAAAGGAAATATGACAGCTAGGGATTACGTGAACGTTATTACAGAACATATGCACCCTATCATGAATGATGTCTTCTTTGAAGCTAATGGCACCTTCCAGCAGATAAACTGTGGGTTGTAAGACTATTCCCTGTTGTAGTGGTTTGAGGACCATGGTAGTTAACTCACGTTGATGTCTTGACGACCAAATTCGCCGGATATGAGCCCGATGGAACTTATCTTGGACGCTGTCGGGCACCAACTCCATGTTAGCGATGACCAGCCCGCGATTTAGGGCTCATTGCACGACCTATGCCTAGACATCTGTTGTACATACCTCAAGAAATCAGCCAAGGGCGTTTTCGAATCGTTGTCACGCCGAATAGTCGCTGTAATGCGTTCCAAATGTGGACCAATACGCAGCTAAGCAAGTGGTCCCATCGGGCTCATATCAGGCGAATTTGGTCGTCAAGACATCAACGTGAGTTAACTACCATGGTCCTCAAACCAGCCATTTCTCACTTGTCTAACACGTATAATTTGGGGATTACAAAAGTCTTTAATCAACAGTTTGCAAGAATTTATATTTCACGTTCCTGAAAATATTTTATTTGATTACGACCAAAATTCATATGCCAATTAATGTATTTTACTTTCGTGGAGATGCTATCTTTGATTCGCAATTAAAAAGTATTCGTCAAGTTAGCAGTTGCTTCTTCATAATCACCGGCCGTGGGCACTGATTTCTATTGCCAAGTCTGGGCTGGGTTAGAATGCGTCTTGGGCGTTTATGCACTGATAATAATCGGCTGTTTAGTTCGTAGACCTTATCACACAGTATCTAAATAGTTTTGTTGATGCATCTTAAAGTAAGGAAAAGAGAAAAACACAAAGAAAGTAACTTCTTTGACCATCTTCACTTCCACATCATATACTTCGAAACGTGTAAAATGTTGTAGAAATGTACGTGCTAAGGTTTCAAATTCCGGAACACCATTTCATTTCTTTAAGATAGATACAATTGTCCGCTTGCTTCCAGTCTTGAGGAATGTTCTTCATTGCTTTATCTACTCTCATCATTCTCTTTGAAGCAGTCTTCCTCTCCTCTCATAGTAAAAAGCTATATGAGATATTTATTTAAAGACCAAAGGGAAAATAATTGAGCCCAGTATTGGAGGGGAGCAATGTGTTTTCAGACCAGGAATATTAACTGCGTACCTAAGATCTACTATGATGTAAGAAAGACTTTATGAATGCAGAAAGTATTTGATATTTCATTAAAGAGTCATAATTCTTACAGAAGTTATTACTGAAGACAAGCAGAAATATTCTTATAAACGTTAGTCCAGAAACGAATACTTGTTGAGATATGCGTCGTTCTGGCCTACGACAGCCATGTATCTGTTGACACTACAGGAGTTGCTCCGTATGGTTATCACTCATTCTTACACATCCCTCAGCCTTACTTCTGAAAGAACCGTGGACTCGTGCAAAGACCCCTGGCAGACTTCAGAACCTGTTCACACGCAAGGAACACATATACCTGTATGTATGGAGGGGGAAGCCAGTGGATTTTCAATACAGCTATTCGTTTAAATGTCTCCATTGTCAGAATTAGACTAACGTCAAGCGAATGGTAGATCCTGCTACAGGACCTAGGAATCGAAAATGATGTGATGGCCCATTCTGCATAAACCACATTCGTTGTCACATGCGAGCATAATGTTCACCAGCAGAGTGGGTGATTTTGATCGGGAATTGATGATAAACAGCAAATGTTACTTGTTGAGAGAAATGTATGGCCCAAGGAATCTGTTACTAAGATCTACTGCACACACACACACACACACACACACACACACACACACACACACACACAAATATTTCACGAAATAAGCGTCAAACGAAAAAAACTACAAAGAACGAAACTTGTCTAGCTTGAAAGGGGAAACCAGATAGCACTATGGTTGGCCCGCTAGATGGCGCTGCCATAGGTCAAACGGATATCAACTGCGTTTTTTTAAAGAGGAACCCCCATTTTTTATTACATATTCGTGTAGTATGTAAAGAAATATGAATGTTTTAGTTGGACCACTCTTTTCGCTTTGTTATAGATGGCGCTGTAATAGTCACAAACATATTGCTCAAAATTTTAGACGAACTGTTGGTAACAGGTAGTTTTTTTTAATTAAAATACAGAACGTAGGTACTTTTGAACATTTTATTTCGATTTTGTTCCACTTGTTGCAGCCATCGTGGATTTTCCGTTGCCCAATAGTGCATATTATGCCGGTTTAGGTTACCGCTGTTGGTGAATGACGCTTCGTCGCTAAATAGAACGCGTGCAAAAAATATTTCATCGTCCCGTAATTTCCCTTGTGCCCAGTGGCAGAACTGTAGTCGACGTTCAAAGTCGTCGCCATGCAATTCATGGTGCATAGGAATATGGTACGGGTGCAATCGGGGTTGATGTAGCATTCTCAACACCGACATTTTTGAGATTCCCGATTCTCACGTAATTTGTCTACTACTGACGTGCGGATTAGCCGTGACAGCTGATAAAATACCTACTTGGGCATCATCATTTGTTGCAGGTCGTGGTTGATGTTTCACATGTAGCTGAATTCTTCCTGTTTCCTTAAATAACGTAACAATCCGGCGAACGGTCCGGACACTTGGATGATGTCGTACAGGATACCGATCAGCATACATAGCACACGCCCGTTGGTCCAACTAAAACATTCATATTTCTTTCCGTACTACACGAATATGAAATAGAAATGGGGGTTCGTATTAAAAAATTGGTTTAAATAGCTCTGAGCACTATGGGACTTAACTTCTGAGGTCATCAGTCCCCTAGAACTTAGAACTACTTAAACCTAACTAACCTAAGGACATCACACACATCCATGCCCGAGGCAGGATTCGAACCCCCGACCGTAGCGGTCGCGCGGCTCCAGACTGAAGCGCCTAGAACCGCACGGCCACACCAGCCGGCTCGTATTTAAAAAAAAGAAAAAACCGCAGTTGATATCCGTTTGACCTATGGCAGCGCCATCTAGCGGGCCAACCATAGCGCCATCTACTTTCCCCCTTCAAGCTAGACGAATTTCGTTCTTTGTAGTTTTTCGTTTTTATGTTTATTTCGTAAGATATTTTTGTAAAATGCAGTGTGTGTGTGTGTGTGTGTGTGTGTGTGTGTGTGTTTGTTTTAGATCGCACCCCAAACCACTGGATCGACTTTAACCAAGTCTGTCATTGAAATAGCAGGTCTCATGAGTATCAGCATAGTGGGAATTATAAACCTCTGCCGCGCATGGTAGCCATGCAGCTTGAGGCGCCTTGCCACGGTTGCAAAGTCTAACAGAATAAAGAAGGTTCTGCTGCTAAGTAGTTCACACGATAGAGGTGTGGGCCAGCAGCTGCAAGAAGTGTTGGGGAGCGAATATCAGGTGACCAGCATTGTGAAGCATAGTGCAGAGTTGGCTCAGGTGACTGAAAGCATAGGGGTTTTATGTAGGAATTTTACGAAGGAGGAAGAGGTAGCGATGGTAGATGGAACACGGAATAGTCTTGATAGGGACGGGGAATATGATGTTGGTGGTGACCTGGTGAAGACAGATACTCAAACTGGTGGCACTAATGTGCATTTCGTGCAACTATTTCAGCGGTCTCGTCTTAGTGCAGCTCTTAGACGTGTTAACACGCGGCTGGCGAAGACACTGATGGCTGAGGGCATGGGTCACATTGCAGTGGCGGCAGCTGAGTCTATCAGTAGATCATGTTTCACTAGGCATGGCCTGCACCTCATTAGTTTTGGGAAGGGGAGGCTTGAAAGTCCTATACGTGACAGTGTAGTGGATTGTGGTGGGATAATTCATGGAAAAATTCCTGTCGTAGTTGCTGTTAGAGCTGTATCTTTTTTAGACTGAAGTCAGCTGATAGGTATACCTGCTTAAAGGAAGTCTCTCTAACTAAGGAATCACCTTCAGAGGACGTCATGTTTCCAAGTAGGGAAGGAATTAGCATATTTCATCAAAATACAAGAATATTGCAGATAAAGTTAGTGAACTGCTCATAGATGTTGACTCTGAAATTATATGTATATCGGAGCACCACTTAAATGATTTGACAATTCACAGGCTTCCTTTACCGGGATACAGAATAGTTGGCTGTTTTTCAAGGAGTCCCTTGGGGAGTGGGGAAGTGGCGATGTATGTAAAAAACCGTATTCCGTTCGAGTCCATAGACGTATTATGGCACTGCACAGAACAGATATTTGAAAGTTGTGCAGTGGTGGTTGAATTTAGTGTAACTAAATTTCTAATTATTATTATTTTCAGGTCCCACAACTCTGATTTCAGAGCATTTCTGCTCAAGCTAGAGAAGGTTCTTGATTCACTTTATGGGTAGCAAAAGAAATTAGTTATATGTAGTGACTTCAGTATTAATTTTGATTACGATTGTGCAAGAAAAAGGATGTTAGTAGATCTCCAAAATTCATATGTTCTGCTGCAAATTGTGCTTCTCCAGCTAGGGTGCAGGTGAACAGTAGCACAGCCATAGACAATATTTTCATTCATTCTTTATTACTAGATGGAGATTCTGTTAGTAAAATGGCATTTCAGACTATGATTCACAAATTTTAACACTGAAAGGCTTTTGTATTCAAACAGGTGTCACATATAATTACAAACTATGTGGGAAAGCTTTCCAACGGCAATGGAGAGTTTTTCAAACTACGTAAAGGAACAAGAGTGGCCAGATATTTATAGCGACAATAACATAGGTGACAAATACAATACTTTAACACATTGCTCGTGCGCTTTGAGAGTTGCTTTCAATTAGAATGTTGTAAACGGAGTACTAGCAGTAATGCAGCCTGGGTGGCTGACTAGTGGGATAAGGATATCCTGTTGAACAAAGCGGGTACTATATCAAAATCTTAGAAGTAGTCACAATTAAGCTACAGTAGCCCATTACGAACATTATTGTAAGATGCTTAAAAATATTATCAGGAAGGCAAAGAGTATGTGATACACAAATAGAATTGCTAATTCACAGGATAAAATCAAAACCATCTGGTCAGTTTTGAAGGAAGCGTCTCATTAGCAGCACAAGATCGACTAAAGTCAGTTTGTAGTAAAAATATTTCTGTTACTGATAAATCAGATTTATGTACAGTATTTAATAAGCCTTTTTTGGGCATTGCTGGTGAATTAAATAAAAATTTAGTTTCTACAGGTAATCATATAGCTCTGTTGGCCTTTCTGGGACTGAAGTCTGAAATACTCCTCTGTGATACAGACAAGGGGGAGATTTAGCCAGAAATTAAATCACTGAAGACTAAAGACTCCAGTGGATATTATGGAGTGCCTAGCAGAATATTAAAGTACTGTGCTGTATATGTGAGCTCTGTATTTAGCCGTATTTGTAATTTTTCCTCTAGGCATAGTCAATTTCATGAAGGATTAAAGTACTCAGTAGTACAGGCGCTTTATAAAAAGGGAGAAAGGGGTACTGTAGCCAAATTTAGAGCCATTTTTATGCCATCAGTGTTTGCTAAAGTTATTGAAAAGGCTGTGTATGTAAAGATAATTGATAATTTTATATCGCATAATTTGCTATCAAATGTCCAGTTCGGCTTTAGAAGTCGTTTAACTACTGAAAATGCTATATTTCCTTTTCTCTGTGAGGTACTGTATGGGTTAAGCAAAAGGTTTCGACCGCTAGGCATATTTGTTTCATCCGGCATATCAATTCATTTTTCAAAGTTTGCGGCGTCTCGAACGACCATCTGAATTTTTTCGCATGGGATATGCCGTTCTGGATGCCGTGCGGATTATATAAAAAGTTGTTTGCCGATTAACGTCATTGATTAAAACGTAGCACAGTACCATACATACCGTTTCCCGCTGTAATAATAGACTTCGTTTCACAAACCACAAGATCACTATTCTTATAGTTTTGCCAGCAGTACGTCAAAACAGTGATTACTGAATCGCTGATGCCGGACACCATTGTAAGAGTTATATACACGATAAATATCACAGTAAGGGGACTGAGTACAGAAACAAACACAGTCAATAAGAAAAGAGCATTGAACGTTAATAGGAAGGCCGTTTACAGAACTGAATTGCAACTATTCTAGTCCTAGGGAAAATGGCTCAGAGCTAAAGAAGTAATCCTTTACGAACGCACGTTCGTACACATTTTGTTTTCCAAATATATAATATTTTTCTGGGCCATGTAGAGGTCATCCTCAAGTACATGTATAATCGACGCCTGGGGAAATGAAATTATGTTTCAGCCAAGGACCATTCCGCAGTACCTATTTTACGCACACAATAGATACAGAAAAAATTAAATCTGAGGATTTCAAGGAGCCAGAAGAGTGAGAGAAAAGCAATTGACAGAGTTCAAAGTATGTGTTACAGCTGGGTGCAAACGAGACGGGACATACCATCGAGTGAGGTGGCCGAGCGATTAGCACACTGGACGCGCATTCAGGAGGATGGTGATTCAAAAACGCGTCCTTCCGTCCTGATATACATTTTCCGTTATTTCCCTGAATCGCTTCAGGCAAGTACCGGGATGGTTCCCTCGAAAGGGCAAGGTGATTTCTTTTCCAAGCCTTACCTCGTACGAGCTTGTGCTCCGTCTCTAACGAGCATGTCGTCGACGGAATGTTAAGCACTAATCTACTCCTGGCAAGGGACACAATTGCATAATTTGAACTAATAAGTGGACTAAGGTAAAGAAGTTCCCTCTCACCACTGCCGCTTATTACAGATATGAATATGAGGCAGATAAGTTAGCAGAAAGACAACTGTAGTAATAAATATCTTGTTGCTACGGAAATTCGTTGGGACTGCGGTTTCAGTACAGCAAGGATATAGCACCAAATAGTTGCTCGTTATCGAATTAGATTACCAGCAAGGGTGAGCATATTAATAAAATCTAGAACAAACCCGATTCTTAAATTTTCATTGGAGGAGGGATGCTGTAAAACGAAGAGAACCATAAGTATTCTGAGGAAGATAGGAGAAACAGAAGAGAAATAAAAGAAAGTGGGTGGCCAGAGTAGCCGAGCGGTTCTAGGCACTACAGTCTGGAACCGCACGACCGCTACGGTCGCAGGTTCCAATCCTGCCTCGGGCATGGATGTGTGTGATGTCCTTAGGGTAGTTAGGGTTAAGTAGTTCTAGGTTCTAGGGGACTGATGACCTCAGAAGTTAAGTCCCATGGTGCTCAGAGCCATTTGAACCAAAAGAAAGTGGTAGCAGAGTGGATAAGTTATTAACAACCATACGAAGCCAACTGTGGGACAAACAAGTGCACAGGAATTCCAAATCAGTCATATAAAATACCTAGCATGTGTCAGCAGCTATGCAGTGTATGTTTTGGCCCAGATAACGAACTTATTTCAAGAACACTGATAAGAGAAGGAACTGGAGAGATAAGGAATTCCAGTGTCACGCCTTGTGACGAGGTATCACGTTACAGCTGAGGCAGTTCTGCAAGTTAGATGCAATTATAACATAATTTATTAATATATTATACTATAATTATGTAAGTTTCGACATTCGAGGTCTAGAAAAGAACCAAGTGTTAGGTCTAGAAGGAGATATTTGTTAATAATCAAATAAACTTAGTGTTATTAGAATTGCACGAATTACTTCTTCAGGGCGCCAGCAAGGAGAAGCCACAACCCTAGGAGGATATGGAAGTATTCTCATTCTTCATTTCTTCTATATCGTCCCACATTTTCACCATTTTTCATATTTTTCCGTATTTACAACTTTTTTCACCCCCTCCCCTTCTCGTAACCACGCACTTGTACTGCAAATTCAAAGCAAGACCCGGTTATTACTAGAACCCTGAGCACGAGGCCATTCGTTGTCAGGTCGTAACCCGATACCTCGACAACACCTGTAGGACGAAAGAATTGGCGGAAAAGTGAAGAAGAGCCCTGGACTAATAAGACTGAAACTCCGCATCACTGTCTCCTCCTGCTTTAACAAGTAGAGCGCTTCAGTGAGTGGCTTCATTCAAGGAAAATTGGGATATTTGTGGTAAGGTCTTATGGGACCAAACTGCTGGGATCAACGTTCCCTAAGCTTACGCACTACTTAATCTAACCCAAACTTACTTACGCTAAGGACAACACACACACCCATGCCCGAGGGAGGACTCGAACCTCCAACGGAGGGAGCCGCGCGGACCGTGACGAGACGCGGCTACACCGCGCCGCTTCTTTCGAGGTCTGTGTACCATAGGGACAGGACTATTGGGTTTGTCTGGTGTCGGGATGTTGATATTTGTTATACACAATGATAAATTGAATTTATTATATTTCTTACAGTTTCTTTATTCGAGGTCTATGCAAAAGATCAGGGTGGTGTTATTTGTTATAAATTAATTCTATTATTATTATACTCACGGAAGTATCATCGTTAAAATGACCAGTGTGCGGGTATTTGTTAATAAAAAATGAAACTTAATATTATTACGATTACTGAAATTTCGTCTTAGAGGCTCCAGCAGCGACCAGCCACAGCCCTAGGCAGACTTGTAAGATATTTCGTTTTCCATTTTGTTCCATGGTTGGTTGGTGGTTAAGGGCGCTCAACGCCGAGGTTATCAGCGATATTGTCTGATGTCTTGGCAGAAGAGCCAACATGGTTTTGCTAGAGGAGGCCGAAATGCACGCGTTTAATTACACGCTGACTGGCGCGAGGTCTGGAACAGTTAAGGGAGTTAATAGTAGCAAATAGAGTACGTAGTTGATATAATACTTAACTTTAATCCACAACTGGTGTACATCGCTCTTGACGGTACATGTTTTATAATTTCTATATTAATGGGTAATGGCGCCTTGCTAGGTCGTAGCAAATAACGTAGCTGAAGGCTATGCTAACTATCGTCTCCGGAAATGAAAGCGTATTTGTCAGTGTAGCTTCGCTAGCAAAGTCGGCTGTACGACTGGGGCGAGTGCTAGTAAGTTTCTCTAGACCTGCCGTGTGGTGACGCTCGGTCTGCAATCACTGACAGTGGCGACACGCGGGTCCGACGTATACTAATGGACCGCGGCCGATTTAAAGGCTACCACCTAGCAAGTGTGGTGTCTGGCGGTGGCACCACATTGTATTTAGTCTATATGCAAACGCGTAAGAATTTATATGCTCTTGCTCTTATTGTAAACCACTGTATCGCATTATTTAACGTCATATATTGTATATTGTATTATAAAAACAGCAGCGGCAGATCGTACAACTAACACAGGACAAATAACAGGGTTTGTGACTCCAAACGTGTCAACACGAACTTTTGCGAATTAGTTATCAGCTGAAGAAACCTCTATCCCCTCTGGCATTCACGCCTCAGCATCGACTTTCACGGCTCGACTGATGCTGTCAGAGGATCGCTTGGAAGATGCAGACAGATTCTGCCTGCGCACAAGTGATGGTCGTTTGCGTGTGCGATGTAGACCTGGTGAGCACTGTCACATAGAGTGCATACACTCCGGAGATACACTACAGTCCTCGGCTACCTTTGGTGTTTCTGGAGGAGAAGCAACCAGTGATTGTTAGATGTAGAACGTAGTTCGACTTGTTATTTTGCCGTTCTTACAACAGGAGGAGGAGGAGGAGGAGGAGATTAGTGTTTTACGTCCCGTCGACACTGAGGTCATTAGAGACGGAGCACAAACTCGTATAAGGGAAGCACGGAGAAGGAAACTGGCAGCCTCATTGCAAAGAAATCATTCCAGCATATGCCTGAAACGATTCTGGGAAATCACAGAAAACCAAAATCAGGATGGCCGGAGACGGGTTTGAACCGTCTTCCTCCCGAATGCGCGTGCAGTGTGCTAACCACTGCGCCACCTCGCTCCGTTTACAATAGGAAGATGATGTAATATTTCAATAGGATAATTCCCTCTCGCGTACTACCCGTGAAACTCAACTTGCTCTGCAAGACGTGCAGCAACATCCCCAGCCAGCACGATCTCCGAACTAGTGCCCAATCGAGCACATGTGGTATATGACGGGACGAAATGTGACTGACACGACTCGTCAACCAATAATTCTTACAATACTACGTGAACAGGTCGAGCAGGCGTGGAATAACGTATCCCAAGACAGTATTCGCCATCTGTACGATCCACTGGCAGCGCCTGCATTGCCACCCATGGATGTTACACCACTTATTAATATGCGTGTTTGAGGGTGGGTCGATACCTGGTACATCAGAACCGCTTGTGCAGCTGATCTGTAAACATAATCATTTCGTATACTCCATATGCGCAGTAGGATCAATAATTGTTGGGTGTATTGGAAACGCCGGCCACTGTGGCCGTGCGGTTCTGGGCGCTTCACTCTGGAACCCCGCGACTGCTACATTCGCAGGTTCGAATCCTGCCTCGGGCATGGATGTGTGTGATGTACTTAGGTTAGTTTGGTTTAAGTAGTTCTAAGTCCAGGGGACTGATGACCTCAGATGTTAAGTCTCATAGTGCTCAGAGCCATTTGAACCATTTTTGCAAGGAAACCTCTAAATAAGAGTGCAAGTTGGCCCTATTTTTCAACATAATTTCTGTTCAGTGCGACAGCCTTACGCTAACTTACTGGGAAAGCCTGTATGCCCGTATGGCACCACTCTATTAGTCGACGTCGGAGCCAACGTATTGTTTGCATAAACAACATCCCAATCATCGACGTGCTAGTGCATTCTTCGTTGATCCAAAGAGACGGATGTGAGAAGTGCGCAATATGGGCTGTAGGGTGGATGAGGTAGAACCATCTAGTGAAGTTTTGTGATCTCCTCTCGGATGCGCAGACTTGCATTCTTATGGAGAAGAAGAATTTCGTTTGAATTTTTGTGGCTACGAACACTCTGAAGTCGTTTCTTCAATTTCGTGAGGGTAGCACAGTACATATCACAGTTGATCTTAGCACACGAAGGCGGTCATTAAACAGAATACTACCATCACTAACGGAGACGTCCAACAGTGACGTGTTTGACTGTGTTCCGTCGGCTTCGCGGGATTAGCCGAGCGGTTTAGGGCGCTGCAGTCATGGACTGTGCTGCTGGTCCCATCGGAGGTTCTAGACCTTCTTCGGGCATGGGTGTGTGTATTTGTCCTTGGGATAATTTAGGTTAAGTAGTGTGTAAGCTTAGGGACTGATGTCCTTAGCAGTTAACTACTATAAGATTTCACACACATGTGAACATGTGTGTTCTGTCGATCAACACCAATGAGAGTGTCCGCATGTTCCGACATTGAGGAGCCACGGTTGTGTGTGACCAGCTGGTACGCAGAAGACTGGACAGGTTTCTGTGACCTTGTTCCGATGATGACAGACGCCACGCCCAACAACTCACCATGATTTTGTTCACTGCCACTTCTCTGTAGACATTCTGCAACCACATCTGAGTATCTACGATGCTCTTGCTTTGCACTAAATCAAACTCAGTGACAATAGTAAAATTACTTATGGGGATGCAGCCGGAGGACGCCGTCGCCTACAACCGATATTTCGACAAGAGCAGTAAGTAAGCGTTGTGCAAGGGAATTTAAAACCAGGTTTCCATGGATATGCCGGAAAGATAACACTCGTAAATACATACACTGCAAAATATAGCGCCATCACTAACCAAATATGACCGACATCAGAAGCTATCGACAGCGAAATTAATAATCAACGGTAGGGTGAGCATAGACTATGGCCTTCTGTTTTTGGACCGGGGGGTAGAGCAGGATCCCATACAGAATTTAAGCAAAGCCTCCATCTTCATTTATTAGGGCATCTTCTCATTTAATTTCAACAGCTACCCTAGTAACACCATCCCAATAGCTGGAGGTGCATGCCAGAATCTCCGTATTGTTACATTCCATAGGATGGCCGGTGCCAATACAATGTTCTGCAATGGAGGATTTTCTTGGATGTTGTATGTGTGTGGGTCGATTATGCTCACTACACCGGTCGTCCATAGTCCTGAAAGTCTGCCCAACTTATGACACGCCCCAACTGCAAGGTATACGGTAGACATCCGTCTCACGCAAATAAAGATTATCCTTTATGGAATCTTAAAGGATCCTGATCTTAGGTAGTGGTAAAAAAAACGTCCTTCAATTCATATTTTCGCATAATATGACCGACACTGTACTAAATTACCCGTGCTTAACGCAAAAAGGCCATAGACTTCAGTATCACTTCGGTATTATCATCAACTACAAAAACGTGCAAATGTGTCTGATATCTTATGGGACTTCACTGCTAAGATCATCAGTCACTAAGTTTACACACTACATAACCTAAATTATCCTAAGGACAAACACACACACCTTTGCCCGAGGGAGGACTCGAACCTCCGCCGGGACCAGCCGCACAGTCCATGACTGCAGCGCCCGAGACCGCTTGGCTAATCCCGCGCGGCATCAAATATCAGGTGCACAGTTGGTCGATAGCTCAATGCATGTCTTATGTGTCTTTACTTTCACTTAGAGTTGACCTTGTTGTTGTTATCTCGCCTGCAATGCTACCGTTTTTTGGACAAGCAAGATTAAGATCTAAAGAAGCACTATTTACAATATAATTCAGCCTATCGCAGGATCGTTGCTGACCACACAATAGGGTTCAGAGGAAGACAGATAGCCACTTAAAGAAAAGTTCCTTTCCGCAAAAGACTATCAGGAATCTTAGTTATTATTCTGCATCTCCCCCTAGATTATATGGCCCCTCCGAGGTCCAAAGGGAAGGGGTTATTTTTCGGCCGATTGTAGCATTGGTGCTCTCAGTCATCGTACAAAAAAACACCTTGCTACTCTGTTGAGCCTCATAGTAGGTCGGGGTGAGCACCACATTAAGAACTCGGATGGTTTCTTAAGTAGATTAGAGTGAATGCGTTTGAATGACTATGATATTCCAGTGAGTCTTGATGTCGTCTGTAAGTTGACTCCTATTCCCCTGAGTGATTCATTATTGTTGATTAAGGTCATGTTTGGTGCTAAATTAACGAAAGTATTTCGACATGTGGTGACTTCCACAAACCTTTTATTCAATGACCAGGAAAAAGAGCAGCCTGATGAAGTCGCAGTGGGAAGCGTGTTGTCAACTGTTATTGACAATTTACTTATGGAAGATTATGAGGATCATTCCTTGGAGTCGATGGCTTCCAAACCTGGATGTTTTTCCATGTATGTAGACGATACTTTTGTTTTTTGGCCACATGACAGTGGTTATCTGAACCTGCTTTATAGAAAACCTTAATTCTATCCACTCGAACTTTTAGTTTACGATGGGAGTGGAGAAGGATGGCAGTCTCCCCTTCGTTGGTGAGTTGGTCAGGAGAAAAGTGGAAGGTACGTTGCGACATGCCATCTACACAGATAAGCCAAAACGTGATGATCACTGCCCACCGCGACGTTAGATGCAGGGTGGTGATATTGCGGGCACGTATGTAAGCAGAGCAAACTGTGGACAGGGTATAACGATAGCGAAGATATGGGCTGCAAATGGGGATATATATTGAGATAAGCAAGGAGCAGATTATTATTACGTAGAGCCAGTGAACGAGTATCTCGAAAACGACGAAGTTGGGCGAGTGTTCACGTAGTACTGTCGTGAGCATCTACTGAGGGAGGTAGAAGGACAGTGAAACTATCACGAGGTGTTAAATGACTGGACGTTCCACGACTCTTCACAGAACGTGGGATTTGGAGGCTCATCTCCCTGTAAAGTAGAACAGATTGTAATCCCTGGCATTTCTGTCGAAAGAGCACAATCCTGGTGCTCGTACAAATGTTTTGAGGCACACTATTCATCATACAGTTTTGAACATGGGGCACTGAAGTGGACCATCCCTACGTGTTCATAAGTTGACCTAACGACGTCGTCAGTTATGATTGCAGTGGGCACTGGATCATCAGGATTCGACCGCCCATCAGTGGAAACCTGTCAGCCCCTCGGGTGAATCACATGTTTGCTGTCCTATGTCGATGGTTGTCTCCACAAACGCCCTCATCGAAATGAATGGTTGCTCGAAACGTGCAACACGCCAGGATGCAGACTGGTGGGAGCGGTGTTATCCTATGGGATACATCCTGCTGAACTTCATTGGGACCTGTGACAGTAATCGACGACACATTGACAGATACGAACAACCTGCATACCTTAATGCCTGCTGTCTTCTCTGACAGCGATGACGTCTATCATCAGTATAAGTGGCTGTGTCTCGGCCCATTTCACCTTAAAAATTTATATTTCACCCAAATAATATAAATTACTGTTTTAACCAATAATATTCACTAATATCAGTCGTATAACTATGGTTGCTGTCCCGAATTATGTCGACCCTAATTCAATTGCTAAGTCCAAAGTCACTTGATAATGAAATCAAATTACTGCAAAAAGAAAATTTAGTCTAACAAAATTTCCATATAATACGAAGAAAAATTGAATAAACAAGCAACAATAAAACTTCCAGCAAAAAATAATAATGTGTAAGAAATCAAATTTCACAAGAGGTGGAAGGAAATACAATTATTTCAAGAAAATCAAATAAAACAGCAAACCATAATAATAAAGAAAGAAATGTGCCCTGTTCATGACCACAACTATTTCTCTATGATATATAAATAAAGTTGAGTATGAAACCTGTACAGCAATACATGCATTATGTTATATATTTCTACTTAATCTTTCCTTTCTACATTATCAAAGTCTAAATAATATAACAAATATATTGAAGGTAATTATATTCTCAACAATAATATGTTATTAATATACAATTAACTTTATATGAAGTTAACTTAAGTGACAGAAATTAAGTAATCTATTTTAATAGCTACTAAATTTTATTTTTATAATTAACGTAATTGATTACATTAAAATAATGTAGTATACTGCATAAAATAATTATATATTTTATACCTAATTACAGTAATGTGAAATATTTAATTACATACGAATATATATTTTATATGCAATAACCTAATGTAATCCAAGAAACGTAAGTAGCTATAAAACTTAATAAATGTATGAATTTAAATATAGAATTAATATTAAGGAAATAAAACTTACAATTGTGTATTGTATTAAATGTATTACATTAATATAAATCATTTACCATATATTGATATAAATAAGTCGGAATTTTTTTGAACTCACAGCAAATTAATTGAAAACAAACATAATTGTACATAATTTAACTCAATTAAGATCCTTTAATTTATATATTAAATACAAATGAAGTCCCTGATTAAAGGGTTACCTTGATAGTGTAAATCAAGTAAGTAAAAGTCCCTTCAAGAAACCAATGACATAATACAGATGTAAACTAGCTCTATTGGTATCAAAAATTAACATGCATCATACATCTTAATGCAAAAAAGGCCAGCTAAACAAGCTAATGGGTTCATATACCACTTATAGAGGTATCAATTCTCTCCTTTTTAATGACCAACTACTCTTCCAAACTTCTCTTGCTATCAACACTAATGAGAGGAATAATCCTGTCCATATCATGAATTTCCTGATTTGGTTTTGAATAGGACTAAAGATCAATTTTCATTCATATATTCCACTTCTAACAAGAAATGAAAACATAATAATAAATTAATGATCATTTAAGTATTTTATTGTCCAAGCAATAACAGCAACAATATTATTATTTTCGATCCCACTGATCCAAATAAAATATCTCATGTGATGAGTAAGATGATTTATCCATTTAATTGTAATTACATCTTGACTACTATTAAAGATTGGAGCTGCAGCTTTCCATTTTCATTTCCAGACATTATAGATGCATCAAGTTGAAGTACCTCCTATAATAGTTCTATCATACTTTTTAACATTTATTTGAACCACTACTATTCTAAGAATTATTATTGAAGCAATAGGGGGGGCTTAAATCAAATATTGTTACAACAACTTCTAGCATATTACTTACATCATTAACAATTAGAAAAAACATTTGAACTATATTTCATTATTACACCTTACTAAGATCAATTATGGTTTTACTACTTAAAGAAATAAATTTGTTCTTTATAAGCCAAATCTACTCAGTGAGAAACATAAAAACTGAAATTGAATTGTAAAATTCATTTCATGTTTATCATTAGGAGGCCTATCCCCTTCTCTTGGATTCCTACCAAAATGAAGTGTTACACAGTCACTCACCATCATAACAATTATAGTTGTATTAACAACAATCACACTTTATTATTACATACGAATTAGATTTTCAGCACCAATCATATCATACACAAAAAATTCGTGATTAATAAAAATAAAGTCCGAAAAATTAAGGTTTATTCTTCCTATAATTGTTATAATTTCAACAATGGGATTAATTTCAACATCAAACCTAGTTTTCAAAATGTTAAGGACTTTAGTTAATCAAACTAATAACGTTCAGAGTTATAATTAAAAGAAAAATCTTTTAGGCCTTAGAATAACATTACACCTTTAGAATTGCAGTCCAGAGTCATAACTGAATATAAGAATAATTAATGGTAAGAGAGAAAATATCTCATAATTAGATTTACAGTCTGCCACTCATAACTTCAGCCATCTTACCACATAAATCATTATTCTCAACAAATCATAAGGACATTGGTACTTTAAATTTTATATTTTGAGCACAAGCGGGAATAGTAGAATTATCAATAAGAATATTTATTTGTGCCTAACTACGCCAACTAGGATTACTAATTTCGGATGACCAAGTTTATAGTATTATTATTACAGCCCAATCATTTATAATAGTTTTCTTTATAGTAATGCCAATTATAATTGATGGATTTGGTAATTAGATTTTACCATTAATTATTGAAACATCAGATATAGCATTTACCTGAATAAATACTCAAAACCATCTCTATTCTGAAGAATAACACATACATACATCAGACACAGGTACTATACCATGCTGAACCTCCACCAGATTGAAGGCTTACAAGGGCGTAACACATCAATGTATAAAGATAACAAATAAGCATATCTTATATATAAACAAAACAAAGAAACAAGAAAGAGAAGGACTAAAGACACCTGTGATAAAATTTTGACTATTACCCCCTTCATTAACCCTTCTTATTACATCTTCTGTAGTAGATAATGGTGATGGAACAGTTTACCCTCCATTAGCAGGAGTTGTCACACATGGGGGTGCATCAGTAGATATAGCAGTTTCCTCATTACACTTAGCAGGGTTTCATCTATTTTGTAACACTTGTGATACTAAATGCAACTGGATTTTCTCTTTTGATGCTAGTCAATTGTCAGGATGAGCATTCTAAAGCAATATATCAGGGTGAAAATACTAAATAAATTAATTTTTTCTCTTAACAACATGTGGGCAGGGTGGGTTCTTCCTTGGCTCGGGTATGAGGTAGAATGAAACAGCATTTTTACATATGATAACTCTTATTGAAGATTAGTACAACTGTTTCCTTACTCGATGTTCTGGCTCAGAGAGCGGCAGCTGTGTCGTTTGCGAAGCCTTCTGTGGTGGCAGCGGCGGTGTCTGATTACGCGTGGCAGTGTCGATCTCGTGTTGCCGTCTCGCCCAGCTGACTAGAGACGCGCAGCGCGAGTTGGCCCGTTTAATTATTGTGAGCGAAGTCGTGCATCGGATGGTGATACCTTGGATGTGGCGTCCCAGTGTATCTCTTCTCTAAGTGGCAGCGTGTGTTGTGCGTCGGCCAGCGGAGCGGCGCGGTGGGGGAAGGCTAGTGTCCCAGACGCGGACAATGGACTCCCGCTTGCCAGTCTTTGGCTGTTAGATCTTCATCCCAGCTCACAGGTGACTGCTGATGTGTGGCCGTCTCCTTCCACTCCTCACGAGTCACCCGGGTACGTAAAAATCAGATTTCAAATACCTTTTAACTTCTGTCTTCTGGCGCCGAGGCTGCTGCTTGCTATTCCATTACATCGGCGGACTTGGTGCGTCTGTGCATGATGTAGTCTCTTCTTGCATGACGGTCTTCCGCACCGAAACTGACTGAAAACTACTGCTACTCTTCTCTTCTTCCTTCGTCTGTCAGGCTCACTGCGTCTCGTGTATTTATTCACTTCAATTTACTGGAGGTGAACGACTTCAGGGTCATTGCCTCTTCTGTCACGTTGGAAAGCTTCTCAAAGAATCTTCTTAACGTCGATCATTGGCTCCTGGAATGTAGGCGAGGGCCTTTGATCACATGTGATGACTGGGAAACACGTGAGCCGGTCATTGCCTCCTCAGTCACATTGAAAATCTTCTCGAAGAGTCTTCTTAACGTCGGTCATTGGCTCTTGGAATGTAGGCAAGGGCCTATGCTCACATGTGACAACTGACAAGGGAACCTCCCCATCGCACCCCCCTCAGATTTAGTTATAAGTTGGCACAGTGGATAGGCCTCGAAAAACTGAACACACATCAATCGAGAAAACAGATAGAAGTTGTGTCGAACTATGAAAAAAATAAGTAAAATATACAAACTGAGTAGTCCATGTGCAAGATATGTGACATCAAGTACTATCTGAGGTCAGGAGCGCCGTGGTCCCGTGGTTAGCGTGAGCAACTGCGGAGCAAGAGGTCCTTGGTTCAAGTCTTCCTTCGCGTGAAAAGTTTACTTTTTTTATTTTCACAAAGTTATGATCTGTCCGTTCGTTCATTGATGTCTCAGTTCACTGTAAAAAGTTTAGTGTCTGTGTTTTGCGACCCCACCGCAAAACCGTGTGATTAGTAAATGAAAGGACGTGCCTCTCCAATGGGAACCGAAAACATATTGCCCACGAAATACATCTCACGTATTTAATGCACTCTCGTCCAAAGTAGCGAACAGTCAACTGCCAGCCAGGGAGCCTCGTTAGCAAGAATACTCTCTCTTCCGTGCGCTGTAGTCGACTGACGTCGAGTGTTTCGATGTTTGTTAAAGTGTAGCGTTTCTATACTACGGCGCAGTTACCTCGCATCGCACGGACGGACGGATAGATAATAATTGTCTGAAAATAAAAAATTTAAATTTTTCACTCGAAGGAAGGTTTGAACAAAGGATCTCTCGTTCCGCAGCTGATCACGCTAACCACGGGACCACGGCGCTCCTGTACTCACCTCATCCTTGATTTTGCTTATCTTACACATGGACTACTCACTATGTATATTTTGCTCATTATATTCATAGTTCCACACAACTTCTTCCTGTTTTCTCGATTGATCTGTGTTCAGTTTTTCAAGGCCTATCCACTGTGCCAACTTATAACTAAATCCGAGGGGGGTGCGATGGGGAGGTTCCCTTGTGAGAAACACGTGAACCGGTCGGGCGATGCCCTGACGGCTGAATCGACAGCGTCCGCTTATGTGGAACTTGCTGACTTCATTGTCATTGTCTCTTCTGTTCTGCTGTTCTGCCTGCTGTTTGTCAGTGTGTAATTCTTGTAAGCTAAACTAAGTTTTTCAGTTACATTCTTATTTCTACTTCACTTTGATGTCACTAATTTATTTACTTAAGTACCACTCAACAATTTTTGGTGCAACAAACTTTATTAGAACATGAATTAATATACGATCCAAAAGTATAACTTTAGACAATACACCATTCTTTGTTTGCCATTACAGCCTTTCTGCAATTCTATATAAAAATTTATTTTGAGTCTTTGGGTACTCAGAGGTTTAGATTTTAATTTTACCAAGATTTATTATTATTTCGCATATTGTACATCAAGGAGGAAGGGATCAGTTGGTAGGGCATATTCTGAGGCATCAATGGATCACCAGTTTAGTATTGGAGGGCAGTATGGAGGGTAAAACACTAAACAGATTCAGAAGGATGTAGGTTGCAGTAGGTACTGGAAGATGAAGAAGCTTGTACAGGATAGAGTAGCTTGGAGAGCTTCTTCAAACCAGTCTCTGGACTGAAGACCACAACAAAAACAACATGTCCAGAAAGAGGAAAAATTGAATCATTTGGAACAATAGGTATAATTTATGCCATACTGTCAACTGCATTAATAGGTTTTATTGTATGAGCATACCAAATATTCACACCACGAAGGGACGTTCATACACAAGCATACCTCATATGAGCAACAATAATTAATGCTGTGCCTACAGGGAGAAAAGTATTCAGATGATTAGCGTCATTATATGAAACTAAATTTATGTTCAACCCACCATTATTATGAGCTCTAGGATTTATTTTTATTTACAATTAGTGGACTAACAGGTCTAGTACTACCAAATTCATTCCTTTATTTTATACTCCATGATACATATTATGTAGTATTTGCAATTATAGGTGGTGTTAGTCAATGACATCCATTATTTCCAGGATTAACAGCGAACAATACATGATAAAAAATTTATTTCACAGTTACATTTATTGGAGTAAATTTAACCTTTTCCCTCAACACTTCATAGGGTTATCAGGAATACCACGACCATATTCAGACTACCCAGATGCATATACATCATGAAATGTGGTTTCAAGAATTGGATCAACAATCTCTATTGTAGGGATGATCATACTTGTTATAAGTATATGAGAAAGAGTGGTTACAATTCGAGCAATTATATTCAGAGCTAATATAAGTAATCATCAGAATGATTACAAAATAATCCCCCTGCAGAACATGGTTACTTACCACTAATCTCTATATTCTAATATGGCAGATTAGTGCAGTAGATTAAAGCTCTACAAATAAATATTTGACCGTTTATTAGAAATGTTTATTGAACAAGGTCATATGAATCTCTTCAAGATGGAGCTTCACCATTAATGTAGCAATTATCGTTCTTCCTTGATCTTACTATAGTTGTATTATTGTGAGTTACAGTAATTGTAGGCTGCACCCTAAATTATGTACTATTTAGTGCCTACACAAACAGAAATATACTTCATGGACACTTAATTGAAACTATTTGAATAGCTTGTTGATTCAGTGGACTCAATAATCACAATTAAAACAACTGGATGACAATGATACTGAAGATATGAATACTCTGACTTCATAGATATAGAGTTTAATACATACATAACACCAGAACAAGATCTAGAAAACTATGGATATCGACCATTAGATGTAAATAATTAGACAATTGTACCTATTAATGCTGAAGTGCGAGTATTGATATGAGCTTGAGACATTCTCCACTTATAAGCCAGTACCTCCTCTAGGACATATGATTGATGCCACTCCTGGTTGACTAAATCAGGAAATCTTTACAATAAATCGACCTGGACTATTTTATGGTCAGTAAGCAGAAATTTGTGGAGCATACCACAGATTTATAGCAACTGTGTTTGAAAGAGATTCAGTAGTTTTATTATCAAGTGATTATCTAAAATAATTTAAGGAATTAGTTAAAATATATAACATTAGAGCATCACTCTAATATAACTAAGGAATTAGTACACCTTGAAACATCAGATGACTGAAACTAAGTGATGGTCTCTTAAACCAAATAAGAGTAAGTTAATGCATTCTTCAGATTAGGAATTTTAATCCAAATTCCTCAAATTTCAACATTAATATTATAAAAGAGCATAAAAAAGAACAACTAAGTTAAAAAAATCGACCATGAAAATGATAAAAAAAATTATTCTCAAAATCTGATCCATTTATTGATATCTTTAACTTATCATTAAATTGAACTAGAACATTTCCAGGACTGTTATTAGTCCCACCATTATTTTCACTTACACCATTACATATTAATATTATTTCAAGCAAATTAAATTTAATCTTACATAATGAGTTTAAAACATTATTAGGACCAAAATCATATAATCAAACAAGAGTCATCCTTACTTAAATTTTCATTATATTATTATTCAATATTTACATAGGACTATTCTCCTAAACTTTAACTAGAAAAGGACACTTAGCACTAACATTTGTAATATAAAATTAAGATTTATATTATTTGGATGAATCACTCACACTAATCATATATTTACACACCCTGTACCTCATGGTACACCAACAGCAGTAATATCATTTATAGTGTTAATTAAAACAAGTAGAAACATTATTTGACCAGGTACATTAGCTGCACAATTAGCAGAAAATATAATTGGTGGACACTTATTATTAACCTTAGTCAGTAATACAGGGTCATCTATAACAATAAATCTCATTTCATTATTAAGTTTTGGTTAAATACTTCTACTGGTTCTAGAATAAGCAGTAGCCATAATCCAGCCTACATTTTATTAATTTTAAGAACTTTATATTCTAGACATGTATACTAAACTTACGTTAACGACTCACTCAAACCACCCATTCCACTCACCAGATTATAGCCCTTGACCATTGACAGGAGCTATTGGAGCAATAGTTGTAGTGTCATGATTAGCAAAATAGTGTCATCTATTAGATAATAATCTATTCATAATTGGATATGGAATTGCTTGATTAACAATAATTCAATGATGATGAGATGTATTTCGTGGATTACACTCATGATTTCAATTTATTGGATTACAATTAGGAATTATTGTATTTATTGCATCAAAATTTTATTCTTTGTATCATTCTTCTGAGCTTTCTTCAGCAGAAGACTAGCCCAAACAATTGAATTAGGAATATTATGACCACAGAGAGCAATTCAACATTTCAATACCATATAAATTCTGTAACTTAATACAGCAATTATTTTAGCTTCAGGAGTAATTGGTACATGAGCACACCACAGGCTTATAGAATCTAATCATATTTAAGCACTACAACGATTAGTCTTTACAGTATTATTAGGAGTATATTTGACATTACTTCAATCATACAGATATTGAGCAGCACCTATCACGCTTGCAGTCGTAGTATTAGGATCAACATTCTTTGTTGCAATGTGGTTCCCTGAACTTCGTGTAATTACTTTAAGCCCCTTCGTAACAACCTGCTTACTTCAACATTCAATAAAGAAGCAGAAACCCTAAGGCAGTTTAAATCTGTGTGCCAGTCCAAGACTCAAACTCGAGACCCTTGCCTTTCATGGGCAGTTGCTCTACAAACTGAGCTACCAAAAAATGACTCAGGACATGTCCTCACAGTTTTTATTCTGCCAGTACCTCGTCTCCTACATTCCAAACTTCACAAAAGTTCTTCTGTGAAACTTGCAGGACTAGGACTACTGGATGAAAGGATATTGCAGAGACATGGTATAGCCACAGCCTGATATTGAAACTTTGTAGATGTAGTATGATTATTCCTAGATATCTCAGCTTATTGATGAGGTAGATAATTGTTTTTCTAGTATAAATAATACATTTGACTTCCAATCAGACAGATTGATATAAATCAAGAAAAACAATCCTAGTACTATCTACTAGGGTTTTTATTAGTTTCAGTATCCCAATATTTATTATGGTCCTTGCAGCATCACTATCAAAAGAATTAAATAATGTCTAAGAAGAAAGACCACCATTTGATTATGAAATAGACCCAAAAAGATCAGCACAGATACCATTTTCCCTCCAATTATTTTCTATGACTGTAATTTTTCTGATCTATTATATAGATATCGCCTTAATATTACCAATTGTAATTATTATAAACATATCAGACATTATAATCTGAACAGTATCAACAATATTCTTCATTCTAGTCCTATCAGGAGTATACCATGAATGAAATCAAGGAGCCTTACAATGAGCAGAGTAAAAAGGTTGTAGTTAACTATTACATTTAAGATGCATTCAAAAAGTGTTGATATAATCAATCAAACTTAAACAGAATAAGAAGGAAAGTATTGCAGTCAATTTCAACCTGAAATGGTGGTAAATAATTACAATTATTTTCATTAATTGGAGCCTAAAAGAGGCATAATGATGTCCATAATATAATTGAACTATAAAGTTCCAATTGAGGAAATGTAAAGCCAATATGAAAGCTACTACCTTTTCATATAATCGGTTAAACTCTGTTAGAATTTCAAACATTTGTATAGCTTAAATAAAACATTTATTTTACTGTAGAAATAATATAAACTATATTTATTAATACCTAAAAATAAAAATATCTTCTTAACGTATTTAATTTCTTGCTCTAATTGTAAGCTATGAGGTATAAGAAAAATAAATATTAAAAAATAGATAAACCTTAAAATTTGAGTTGTAACATCCTTGAATAAAATTAATGAAATAAATAAACGATCTATATAAATGTTGACCACATAATAACTCACTCCAACCATAATCAGTAGACTTTGATGAATAATAACCCACTTTAATTATCTCAAAAAAGATAATATATTCAAAGAAATTAAATTATGAGTAAAACAAAAATTTTAAATAAGATAACCTAGATAAGCACCTAAAACAACAACAGTAATTATTAAAAAATTCAAATAAGAAGGTTTTGCTATCACATGGTGAATAAGGAAAAAAGAAGCAAGACAAAAATCAACCACCAAAACAGCAACAAATAATAAAACAATTATACTAAGTGAAGTATAATTACCCCTGACATCAAAAGGTACCTTGAAAAAATTATTATCGGCAGATATTGAATAATGAAACAAATGTGAAGAATTAGAAGCAATTAAACCTGCAGCCAAAAATTAAGAAAAAATTAACAATTCATTCATCTCAAACAAATCATCTCAAGGATAAAAACATTTGAATAAAACCCAGCCTTAAGAGGCATGCCACACAAAAACAAACTACAAACATTAAACCAAACAAAAGTTGTAGGTATAAAATTAACAATGGAAACTATAAAACGAATATTCTGAAGTCCTTTGAATTACGTGTTATTGAACCTGCACACAAAATAATAATATCATAAATAAAGCATGAGCCAACAAATGAAACACAGCAAGCTTTGGATAACCCATGGACAGAACTCTCATTATTAAACCAAGTTGCCTTAAAGTACTAAAACAATTATGTTTTTTTTGTAAATCAGACTCAAAATTTGACCCCAAACCAGCCATAAATATAGTTATACAACCAATAAAAAGTAAGAACCAACCACAATTATAAGCCTGTAACATTGGTCTAAAACAAATTAATAAATAAATAACCACAGTAACAAGAATAGAAGAATGAACCTAGATAGGCAGGAGCAGAAAAATCTATAGCAACAGGAAGTCAAGAAGAAATAGGAATCTGAGCTCTCTTACCTATAGCAGCTTGAACAAATAATATAGTAAGATGCTTTATTTCAAAACAACTCGAAATAAAATCGTAATAGCAAATATAATTCCCACCACCAAAAGTAAATAGACAAGCCACAGAAATTAAAATAGCAACACCACCAATCCGATTAGATAAAGTTGTTAATATACAAGTCCTATAAGATTGTACATTTTAATAATAAATAACTAAACAATAAGAAACGAATCCGAAACCATCTCAACCTAACAAAATTCTGATCAAATTGGGACTAACAATTAAAAATCCTGTTGAAGGAATAAATATTAAATTAATAACAATAATATGGGTTATATTCTTCTCACCTGACATATAATCCTGTCTATAATAAATTACCAAAGAAGAAATCTATATCACAAAATGTATAAAAATGAAATATACTCCATCCAAACTGGAAGTCACAACAACATAGAACAATTGAAGTTAAAAAGTTCTCAATCAACAATAACCCTATAATCAGTTATTAAATAACACATAGCCAAAATGGAAATTATAATTCAAAAAAATAAATCAAACAACTAAAAGAACAAATAGTAAATAAATACAGCCTACACAAATCCCACAAAAGGATAATTTTAATTAAAACTCTTAATCAATTTAAACAAAGGAACACCCTTTAAACAATGAACATTTAAAAGCAGTGAATGTAAAAGTGAAAGATGATACTCCCAAAAATACACAAAACAACAAATATAAACCGCAAACTAATAAACACTATCTTGAGAATCAGAATATGCCTATGATGTATAAACAGCTGTAAAAAGAGGAAAAATTAAGATTCAAAATTCTAAACAAAGGTCAAGATATAAATCAATTTAATATTCACAACTCACCTAACAAATTTAACGTTGGAGGAGCAGCCATATTTGATTATCTTAAAACAAATCACAACTAAGCCATTCTAGATATTAAGTTAATTATACCCTTGTTAATTAATATTCTTTCTCTATGTAAGCGCTCATAAGTAATATTAGACAAACAAATCAAACCAGAAGAACCTACACCATGACCAGCCAATAAAGAAACTGAACCTATACCACCCTATCAGTTCATGGGTATCAGGCCACTAATAACCATGCTTATATGAGCAACAGGAGAATAAGCAATCAAATAGAAATAATTAAACTTCAATTCCAAGTAAAATAATAACCTCCATCACATGGAAAAATCGATAATCACCTAACTTCAACAGAACACCACAAGAATCGTTCTACCACAAATAGGAGCCTCTATATGAGCCTTAGTTGTAGATGAACCAAAAACATAGGTATCTTAACCAAAAAAGTCAAAACCATCAAAACATAAAACATACAATAATAAGAACCAAATTAAAACAACAAATGGACATATAATGTGTTAGCAAAATCATAAACCTTAAAGAAAACTAACAATAACGGAAATCTAGCAACCAAATTATATAAAAGTTAAATAAACACCAGCCTATAATCGCTCAGGTTGATACCCCCAACCTAAACATAAAGGCAAACTATGAACCAATCTAGCCTAAAAAAAGTAGAGTAAGAAAGAAGACTCAAACTAACAAATGAAGAATAAAGCAGAATTCTTAAAATCAAAATCATAAGAACAAAAAATTAGAATGATATGCAGTTAAATAAACAGGACCTCTGGCAGTAATTATTAATGAACAAATCCAAAAACTAAAAGAAAAATACTCAACACCAAAATAATATCTAATTATACTCAAATCAGAGTGAGAATATACACAAATCATAATATTAAATTAAAGCAGGCAATATCAATAACAATATTCATTATTCTTCTGACTTTTCATGTTTGACTAATAACAGTAATAACAATGGAAAGATGTTGATTGTAAGATATTGTATTTTTAACATTTATTGGTGTTATAATAGTTCTATTTATTTATATCATAAGAACTGCATGAAAAGAAATAATTCACCCTAGATCAATTACTACTATTATTACTACAACAATATGAATCTTCACTATATGAACATTAATTATATTTACATTTAGTAATATTTATATATTTCTTCAAAGAAACTGAAACTACAAATATTAATAATTCTATCAGTAACCAAGAAATTACAATATATTTATAAAAATTATGTAGTAGACCAACATTTATTATTAGAATAATTATAGTTATTTTTTTATTATTAGTATTGTTAGCAGTAGTTAAAATCATTAGTACGACCCAAGGACCTCTTTGTAAAATAAGATAATATTACTAATGAATAAAGCCTTGCAATTAAGATATCTTTAATTAAAATTATTTATCATTCCCCATACCAACATTTCATTTTGATGAAATTTTTGGTGTCTAATAGGATTATGTTTAGTAATTCAAATAGTGACTGAACTAATTTTAATTATACATTGTACCTCAAACACTGATATAGCTTGCAGTATTGTCGTCTACATCTGTTGGGATGTATATAACGGTTGAATTATTCGAACATTACATGCAAATAGTGTATCTATATTTTTCATCTGCATTTATTTACATGTAGTATAAGGGATCTACTATGGATCTTATATGAACATACACAACTGAATAATTGGGACATGAATTCTATTCTTAGTTATAGGAACTCCATTAATATGAGGCGCAACAGGAATTACTAGTTATATATCAGGAAACCCATACTTCAGAACAGAGCTAGTTCTATGAGTACGTGGAGCGTTTGCTGTTGGTAATGCAACATTAAATCGGTCTTCTACATTTCATTTTGTATTACAATTCATTATTGCAGTTATGACCACAACAGACATGATCATATTACCTCCTAGGATTAAAATTACTTTTAAGAATTCTGTCACATTTGTAGTAATAAGATCATTGTTAACTATACTATTTCTAATTACACCTTACATTCTGGGACACCCATATATATTTGTACTTGCCAGCCCCTACTGACACCAGTTCACATTCAACCAGAACGACGTTTCCGATTTGCTTATGCATTCTCAGTTCCCAATAATTTTAACAGGTGTTATTGCACTATTTCTACCTATTGGAATCGTAATAATTCCATCATTTTATAACAAAACACCATTTACAGGTACTCAATTCTAAGTTATTAATCAAATCGTACTTTGAAACATAGTAGTTGTTGCATGTTTACTGACATGAATTGGTTGAGTGAAGAGTTGAAGTGGTATTTTGACTGTGCAAAGGTAGCATAATCATTAGTCTTTTAATTAGTGGTTGGGATGAATGGCTTGATGAGGAATCAACTATTTCTTAATAAATTTTTCAAATTTACTTTTAAGTCAAAAGGCTCAGATTTCTTTTCCGAGTTAGAATATCCATAAAGCTTAAGATTTTACTTTTATACAGTTATTAGTTAATGCTTCTACATTTAAAGATTGTTGGGGTGATGTGAAGAATAAATAAAGTCATCATTATTATATAAGAGATCTAAGTTTGTTGTTTTGATTCATATTTCATGATTATGAGGCTAAGTTACCTTAGGAATAACAGCATAATAGTTTTTGAGAGCTCATATTAGCAAAGCAGATTGTGACCACGATGTTGGATTAAGAAAAATTTAGGGTGTAGGAGCCCAATAAATAGTTATGTTTGACTTTTAAATGCTTACATGATATGAGTTCAGTCCTGCTTGAGACAGGTCGGTATCTATTCTAAGATTATTTACCTATAATAATATGGAAGGACCATATGGTTCAAACATTTCTTATGCTATTGATTAATGTTAACTAGTTACTATTTTGACAGATTAAGGTGTTGAATTTATAATTCATTTATGTAGATAATTTCTACAGATACAATTGATACTCTCTGAATTATTTATGTTTGTTTTGAATTTTCCTTTATTGGTAATCTGTGTTTTAATTAGTGTGACTTTATTGACTTTATTAGAGCATAAGGTTTTAGGCTATACAGAAAGTTTAAAGGCCTGAATAAAGTAGTGTTTGTAGGGATCCCTTATTGTTTTAGTAAAGCTATTGTATTAATTTGTAAGGAGCAGCCTATTTCTGTTATATCTACTTATTTACGTTATTATTTTTCCCCTGTTTCTAATTTAATAATTTCTTTGGCTGTTTGAGTTATCTTTTCTTATTTAGCTTACATATGTTCATTTTCTTATGGTTTTTTGTTTTTTATGTTGTACTAGACTAGGTGTTTAGAGTGTAATAATTGCTGGTTGATCTTCCAATTCAAATTATTCCATGTTAGGATCTATCCCTCCTGTTGCTCAAACAATATCATATGAAGTTATACTAGATTTAATTTTATTGTCTTTGACTATTTTAATTGGGAGTTTTAATATATTGGATTTCGTGAACTATCAACTTTATTGTTGATTTGTCATTATTTGTTTTCATTTAGCTTTAGCTTGTTTTGCCTCTTGATTAACACCTGAACTCATTTCGATTTTTCTGAAGGTGAGTCTGAATTAATTTCATGGTTTAATATTGTAATGGTGCAAGTGATTTTACTTTATTTTTTTAGGGTGAATATACTAGCATTGTTATTATGAGAATGGTGTTGACTTAAATTTTGTTGGCCGGTGTTTTCTACTCCTTTTAATTTTTTATTAAGCTTGCTATTATTTCTTTTGGATTTATTTGAGTTCAAGGTACTTTACCTCAATTTCGTTATGATATCCTAATTTAGCTTGAAAGAGTTTTTTAACCCCCAGTTTTTCGTTATTGGTTTAAAGATTTTGTTTACTTTTTTTATTTAGCTAAATTTTTTGAGAAAAGTTAATAGAAGAGTTAAAATTCTAGCTTTATGTTTTCAAAACATTTGGTTTCCCTAAGCAAATTAACTTATTTACTTTTATTTTCTTTTGTCTCACATGTTTACAATGTGTACAATAATTAAGAAGTATGTAAAGTAAACAAGTTTTAGGAATTGTCCTGTTATAATATATTTTTTCTTAAGTAACAAGATATCTTAAGAAACATTTAATATTACATTTCTATAAATAATTTAACAATTATTATGACACATTAACTATAAATTATTTGAAGAAACCCAAATCGAGACCTGTAACATAAATTATAAATGTTTGATAAATCCTTATACAAAAGGTACAACAAATAAAACATATTTTGAAAAATTTAGAATAATACGTTTATAAGACCTTTATATTACAAATATTTTACAATTTAAAATATCTGTTATATAGAATAATATAAAATATACTAACACAAGAAAACAACATAACTAATTATTTTAATGAATTAAATAAATAAAAATCTAATATAATATGTTTAATAATCCATACATCCTGTTTTGAATGGAAAATTTTCAGTGTAAGTGAAATACTTTACTAATAAGTTATCACTTCAACTTCTTCCCAGATACACTTTCCAGTACATCTTCAATGTTATGACATACCTAATCTAATTGAAGCTACCTTAATATAATTTCAATAGAATAATCAATAATGTGAGTGCCGGGCAATGTGTATACACCTCAGGGCCCATATCAGTTAAATTAAATAAATCAAATTACTGTCAAATCCACCTTTGTTAACAGAATTTCATCATTAAATCCATTGTAAACAAAACCTATTGTAACCTACTTCCAGTGGCATAGCATGGTTGTAAAGGCCGGGCAGACTCTGCAGCTATTATAGGGAGACAAAATAGTACAATAAACAATAATTTAAACAAATGAAACAAAATGCTTCAAATAAAACAACAACTACAGCAAATACTATTACTACTACAACCATTACCATCGCCACTAACAATAATAATAATAGTAATAATAATAATAATAATAATAACTAACTTGTTCAAGAAACAATGACAATTTTGTAGAACTCCAGCAGCAAGAGAAGAAGCACTTATATTGTCTTGTACACAAATGCAATGCACCTCTCTTTTCTTTCCACGAATAAGCTTATAACTCGGTCTACAATGATCTGATCACTCGATAGCTCTCCAAGTAGTGTCATTTCTATAGCTAACGTGCTCAAACACAACAGCCAGGTGATGGACATTGAATTGCTTAAATAATTCTTCACTAGTTTAAGAGCACTCATGCTTCGTTCACTGCTTGCTGTAGTTGCGGGTAGGGTCAAAACCAAACGCAGGAACTTCGTTGTTTCCTCATCAACAGAGTCTAAATCATTGTTGACAATGTACTTTAAGAGGATTCTCGGAGATAGTTTTTTCTCATCAGTGTATATGTTACATAGTTCATTTTCAAGTTGTTCTTGTTTGAAAAAAGGTTACTGTTCTAATAATTGAAGCAGTTTCAACTTTGGGAATTCTTTTTGATAGTTCGGGAAACACTTTTCTTTCAGAAGTTCAACAAACAATTTGGCGAAAGTTTTGAAACCTTCTTTCCATCTGAACAATTTGCAAATCCAGTATCTCGTAAGTTAGTGCACTGAGAGATGTCTTGACTGTCACAGAATGATAAGTTGCCATTCAAACAAGCTGCATTTAATACATTCATCAATGAATGTTTCCGTTCTTAATTGTCGTAAGTTTCTCATAACAGTTCTTATTTCGTCGTGGCAAGCAGTTATACTGACAGATTTTGACTGAAGAACATTTAAGAGATGATCAAAAATGGTTCAAATGGCTCTGAGCACTATGGGACTAAATTTCTAAGGTCATCAGTCCCCTAGAACTTAGAACTACTTAAACCTAACTAACCAAAGGACATCACACACATCCACGCCCAAGGCAAGGATTCGAACCAGCGACCATAGCGGTCGCGCGGTTCCAGACTGTGGCGCCTAGAATCGAGAGAGATGATCAACATAAACAAAGCACACTTGGTAGAATCAAAGCATGTAGACAAACTTAGAATCATCCATCCATCTTTCCATTCCCACAGCACAGCTCAAAAATTCTGGGTCCCACAGAGTCTGTATCATGAAATATATAATTAAAAACACTATATAGCCGTGAGAAATTACTAGATGTTGTTGAAACTGCCCTGGAACGAAAGTCCCAGCGAGTGTTGCTTGCATGTGGCAGTTTAAATCCTTTCTCAGTTAGCAATACATCTTTGATTATTTGCTGAAAAACGAATGTTTGGAAGATCACTTACAAACATGCGTACTTGTCATATGATTTTGGAGGCATGTAACAGTACCAAACCAAATTCAGTTTGTATGCGTAACAATGAATAAACAGCGCATAGGGACAGAACTCCTTCAACAACTGTTGTAGTCCTCTTTCTCAGCCCGCTATTGCTGAAGCGCCGTCATATGTTTGACCAACCACTTTTTCTTCCACATTCCATTCTTTCAGTACTGTATGAACAATGTTTGGCAAATCTTCAGCAGTTTTCTCTCCAGAAACGTCGTAAAATCCTACGAATCTATCCTCAATTTTGTCTGCAGTACAGTACCTGAATATGATATTCATTTGACTCTTGCATGGCACGTCTAATGTTTCATCAGCCTGAATCGAAATGAAATTGCGGTTCAGAATTTCAGATTTTATTTTCTCATTAACTACTAGAGTTATCATTTCTGTTTCATCATTCTGTATATCTGGAGAACTTCCTTTAAAGGTTGAAGATGATGACAGATGGTCTCGGATTAACTGCTCTCCTTGAGCTAGTAAATCCAACAATTCCAGATAGTTACCTCTGTTGCTGGAGGATTCGTCTTCTCGATGGCCGCGAAAAGCTAGTTCTTGTTTACAAAGAAATACAATTGCCTGAATAAGATGAACCAATACTCTCCTGCTGGATGCACCTTGTTTGCTGTATTTTATTGCTGTCAGACGAGCGGCTTCAGAAAGGGCTTGCTCAGTTCTACTTCTGCCCAATAACTGAAACATTTCTTTGTTCTGCAGGTGACGTTTTTATATCTGATAATTTTGTGCTTTCCTGTCAGCGTTCTTTATTGTACAAATGCCCTCATTTCATCATTCCTTTTTGCCACCTAACAGAAGACATATATAACATTATGACATGTTATTAACTGCATTCGCAGTCAGCCAAGCATACTTTTCGTACCAGGCTGTCTGAAAAGTGCGTTTTGGTTTGGCTTAACTCAAAACTACACTGCTTATAGGAGTAGGTCATTTGTCTTTCGATTCGCACTTTTTTTCGTACGTTAATGTAGGAAAAGGCGTTTTAAAAAAAATTCTGTAAGATGTTCAGTTGCTGGCTCACTCATGTTGGCGACACCAGAAAAATATGCACTAAAATCACATAAGAAAGTCTACGAACCCAAACCGCGAGACAGCTCACTTCTGTGTTAAATGCCAGCATAGAAGCGGCAGAGACTAGTCTCGATACCTTCTAGCAAGTGCAGCGCACCGGCCTTCGTGGAAGAGGGGAAGTGGTGGAGAGCCGAGAGCGCGACTAACGCTCAGGCGCACACAGCCAGGTAAGGGAAGGGCAAAGACTGAGAGCTGTCGAGTCTCAAGCAGGCAGATACACCAATACTCAGGGTGCGGCGGCGCGGGCTACAGAACTGACGTCTTCGCACATTTAGTGCTCCTAGTAGGAAGTTGTTTAAATTTTTGTTATGATTTACTATTGCATCATTTTCAATCACGAATACAGGGGAGACTAAGTCCCAGTCTCCCCTCACGCTACGCCACTGCCTACCTCCTCTTAATTATAAGCTGCACCTTGACCTGATATATTTTATAATTATAAATTTTGAGACTTTTAACTCTAAATAGTTTCTCTGATAATGGAGATATGCAAACAAGTACATTAACTAGAGTAAATTGTGCAATATCAAGCACGGGATAGGTTCCTGTGAATGGAATGAGATACTGCCAAATTCCATGGGATTACAAGACCCTAACCAGTGGTATCCTGGTATGTATAATTAAAATTTAAGTAATGGGGTATCTAATCCTAGTTTTTATTTAATTTGACAGATTCATAAAAGGGCTATAAATAATAATATTCACTTATATCAGTCATACAACTGCGGCTGCTTCCATGAATTATGCCGATACTAAATCAATTGCGAAGTTCAAGATCTCTTGATAATTAAATAAGCTTGCTGCAGAAAGAACATTTAGTTTAACAAAACTTGCATATAATGTTATACGGCTCACGTGTCCTAATCCACACCAACTAACAGGTGTAGCATTTCTCCTCAGGAAGAGCTTGAGTCGTACGAAGTACGATATCTGCCCAGTGCTAGAGGAATGGCCGTAAAGGTACCTGGCATATCGTCTGTCATTGCGTACTTACAGAAAGAATCGACGTCGCGAACGATTGCTCTTCTTCGCGGAAGGAGTAGCACCGCTCTTTCATGGCAGGCACGAGGGCTGGTGGGTACGGGCGATTTCAATAGTATCCAGGCGTTGAAAGATCAACAGGCACGCCATTCAGACACCCGAACTTGGCAAACGCATCACCTATCGCCATGTGATAAATATGCGCTATTTAGAACACATGTAGTTATTGCGTCCGCCGTCTCCCGACGTATCCTACAGCGATCGGTTGGCAGTTAAATAGCGCCAGACAGGCCATACTAAGAACCTCGGTTACGTACGCTCACGAGACTGGCTTTGAGGCAGCGCTCCCTAGTCATAGTCATTCTCCTTCGCGAATGCGTATCCCGGTCATCCACGCCAGAACAACAGTTGACAATCCACCAACCGAAGGCACAGATCGTAGCCAATATGGTCGCCACCTAGAAGGAAAGAATGCGAACACATGACACAAGAGCGATGAAACAACCCACTATGCACCACGTCATTCGAGAATGAAAAGACGACGACGGGCACTGGTACAGGCTATCACTACTGCGGAGAGCCACCGCTGGCCGTGCGAAGCGGTATTGGTGCAACCTTCCTCGACCATTACTCACGACTTTACTCGCCTCAGTATTCCGACCCGACGACGGTGACAGGCGTATCACGATCGATTTATTGCAGTCTTGCACAGTACTAGCGAACTAAATTATTGGGTGAAATTATGGAAGACAAAGGCAACGACGCCGTAGGTAAAGGAACGCCGAACAAGTCTTCTGGCCCCAACTGACTCACCATTGAGTTTTATACAACATTAAAGTACTTCATGGCTCTGAAGTGAACAGACATTTTTCGGTGCCACTACTTGCAGCCTTCGTCGATGGAAAGCTTATACCAGTCCACAAAACGACTGGTGGCGCTCGAGTACATGATTGCTGCCCACTAACACTCTCAACTCGCTACATGAATGTGTACATCAGACTGGTAGTGACTCGTATACGACTAACCCTGCCTCAGTTCATCTTACCAGATCACGCTTCCCTAGGGACATGAATAACACTCACACAGCACTATGTCGATACTGTGACGTAGCAGTCCTAGCGAGGACACGCCACATCTTGGGAGCATTGTTGTTAATAGATTTTAGCCAAACGAGTGATTCACGCGTACATGACGTCCAATCCCCAACACATGCAGCACTCACAGCAATTCACAGACATCGTAATGCGCCTCCTGCGAGGGACGTTCGTCAAAGGGTGTATGACACAGCCCCCCTCATTTCCAGATCGTGCCTCAAAGCTACTCTCTATCGACGTTACTGTACGATCCTTAACTGGAACCATTGATCTGTGGCCTACTTCAACGTCTAGGTTACCTGACGTCACATTTCGCTGTACTGCGTACGCAGACGACAAGGCGCTAGTGCTCCGCAACGGTGACGATGTAACCAACGCTCTATAATGAACTGACACATATGGTGTAGCTTCCGACCAGAGCCGTGCATCGCGCCACATATACCCACCTGACCCTGGCTGCTGCCGACCGCTCCGTCCCGTAGCCCGCACTGCGGGTAGTCGAGCTCAAGTGTACCGGCAACGGAGTGCACGAGCCGCGATGCGCCGTCGAACCATGCGGCTCGTCGGGCACCCGACGGAACGCGGGTGTCATCAAGGCTCGGAGCAATAAGGACACAGGAAGCGCAGGGAAGGCGGGATTGGCTGGCCCCACACGTGCGGAACTGCTTTATGAATCGTCTGCACTTCTTTGAGAATCGTAATGGTTTTATATGCTAGGAAGAGGGCGTTCTTGATCGTTTCAAAGAGAAATAGCGCGTAATGTAAAATGATGGAAGTAGCACAAAAAAAATACGTAGTGTAACACTAAGGTAACTGAATTCATAAAAGATGGTTTAAGTGAGCTCGATCATTACAGATGTTACATAACACGTGACTGTTTATCCAATGTAAATACATAAATATGCGGCATTCATTTTTTGAAAGAGTAACTGATTCATTCCATCCTGTTTTCGGACTTTTTCAGACTCATCTTCAGATGATAGCAGGACGTTACATAGCTATTTCAAGCGTAATTCTGGGGGCAGGAAGGTCGACTTTGCTTTAAAGCGATGATATGAGTGTTGTTTACCTGACAAATTGGTTCAAAAATTAAGTTTTTTGCCTACTGCGACAGTATGGGCAGCCTTTGTTGGTACCACTTGGCCATCATAATGGAAGCAGACAGATGGATATTAACGACAAAACCCGCCCATACCGTCATAGTAAGTACAAGACTAAATTTTGGAAACACATTGGCAGATAAACAATACTCACGGCGATGCATTAAAGCATGTTCTATCTGCTTGTCACAACGCCAGCACCCAACATTATGTTTGGAAAAGCTACGTAGCGTCCTGTACATCATCAGAAGATGTACCTGGGAAGGTTCGAAAATCGGTTAATTGAATGAGTAAATAACTATTTCATAAACGCGGTAGGTAGCAGTTTAATGCATATACCAACGTTTTAATAACCCTAATGCTTTTATAATGCTTTTCATTTCACATGTACCACATCAAAACGGCTGAAGAAGCTTTTGCAGAACGGGTAGGCGTAGTACGCAATATTAAAGTATTTTACACTTTTCTCTTCATCTAAAAGTGTTCGTTATGGAATTGAGTGACTCAACGCCTCCTCGGAATTCGTTGGGGAGGATCCGCCCGCTTTGCATGTGACATAACTTTGACATCAGGAACCACAGAAGGTAAAGACAGTCTGAGATTGCTTTCGCCATGGCGTTTGTTCCTGGATGTAAGAAGGAAAGCTTTTTCGCACAGATATGTGTATGAGCCAGGTAATAAACTTGTTACCGCTTTTAGAAACTCCGTCTTTAAGCTTAACCAGAAACGAAGATCTGTTTTCTGTAAATTAGTCACTGGATGTTTCGAGTAGTTGCTCATTTCAATTAAACTTTATGTGGATTCCAAAACTATTGCCTTTTCCGAGAGACTGTGAATCCACTTATTATTACTACATACAGCAGGGAAATCGTGTTTAAAGTTTTTCCAAAGCCCTTCACATGTTCCTTAATTTTACTCTTAGCATTTTCGTCCGAAGTGAGATGAATTTCTACTAGGAAATCGTGAAGGGTAAGAAAGCACTCAATTTGATGGGAATTTAGACAGATTTCCCGAACTGCAAGGCTTTCAACGAACGATTCGTACGGTCTTGCACATTACACAGGTTTGTTTTTGGTCCGTGAAGTAAAAAATTTATACTGTAGATTTTTAACAAAATTTCTGTCAAAAAACCTGCAGTCGGAAGTTAGACTTTGCCTAGCGAAAGACGTACCTGGTGAGAAAAAAATAAACATCGTGAGGTACACATGTACCTAAACAATGACTTGCATTCATAATTACAAGAAAGGGTGGAGATTTAAGTAACCATCTTGTTGCTGATGATACAGCCATCAATAATTTTAATATAAGACCGGGGGTAAGGAACTGTGTCGTTAAATACTGTGCGAAGTAAAAAATTGCTTGTAAACGGGCCACAGTGATTTCGTATCGCCCCAGCAATAATGTGATGCCTGGCGCGCGCGTGACTTGACGAGCAGCCTAGCCGCACGGGCGCCCGGGGAGACTCGCGTTCTGGCGGGCCACCGCACTGCCTGACAGGCGCCGTTGCCGTTCGACCGGCTGACCGTGTAGCGCAAGTCGAGGCCGCGGTCACGGGGACTTGGGAGGGGGGCGCGGGGGAGGAAGGGGGGGCGGCGCAGCCTCGGTTCTCACCTCTGCTACCGGCATCTGCCTTAATGTAACCAGCTCTGTCGCCATGAACATAGGGGTCGGGTTAGCCCCAGCGTGTGTCGACCCCGGTAATATTAAATGCCTCGGAGTAGAGCTATACGACAACATATGACACACCTCGGCCTTTAACTAGCGCCGCTTGTTAGAACAAATTCGGGTCGAAATCTCCAACTTTGGCCTACGGTCGCGTGACGGTCACAAAAGAATGCAAATCGTCAATATTTATTTATCATCACACATTCCACGAATAAGGCATGTACTTCAAATGCAATTACTGATGTCTCAAAAAGTACTCTTTGGCGACAAAAGTCATGGGATACCTCCTGACATCGTGTCGGATCATCTTTTTGCCCTCATAGAGTATCAAGTTGATGTTGCATGGACTCAAAAAGTAAATGAAAGTTCCCTGCAGAAATACTGAGCCTAGCTACCTCTACAGCCGTACATAACGGCGAAAGTGTTGCTGGTGGTGCAGGATGCTATGCACGTACTGACGTCTCGAGTATGTTCTGGAATTGTTCGATGGGGTTTATGTCGAGAAATCTAGGTAGCCAGTTCATTCACTCCAAAACGTTGTTGAAGCAAATCTAGAACCGTTGTGGCCTCGTGACATGTTTGGGAATGTGAAGTCCATGACTGGCTGCAAATAGTCTCCAAGTAGCCGAATTTCCAGTCAGTGATCAGTTCACTTGGACTAGATGACACAGTCCATTCCATGTAAACACAGCCCACACCATTACGGAGCCATCAACAGTATGGTCAATGCCTTGTTGAAATATTGGGTCCGTGATTTCTAGTGTCTACGCCACACCTGTACCTTCCCACCATCTCTTACCAACTAGAATCGGGACTCATGTCGATAGTCTTCTAGTCGTCTAAGGTACAACCGTTATAGCCACGAGTCCAGGAGTGGTGCTGCAGGCGATTTATTGCTGTTAGCAAAGGCACTCGCATCGTCGTCAACTGCAGTAGCCCATTAACAATAAGTTTCGCCGCACTGCCCTAACGGACAAATCAATAATTAGTTAGCGAAGTTCGTAAATACCCACTTGCCTAAAAAACAGGCTTTTGGAACATTTATCAGTCGTTTGACGTATTTAACGTTACGTGTGCGCTTTATGTATCATGTCAATAGCGAAAAAACCAATTATATCAGTTTTATCAACATTTTCACTATCTTTCCTCGAACATTCTGATGTAAATACTATTGAGTGCCAGTTACTTTGATACTACGAACTTCAACCGGAAATTCCGTTTTTACATTTTGTACTATACCTTTATTAATGTTAGGAATAGAATCCCACGTGATAACAAGATTTAATTAATGATTCTACGATAGGTGTTGTTACTGAAAATTCATAACCAAATTTCCACACAGATGTCAAAAGAACAGTATTTAAAAATGTATTCAGAATGAATAAACATTTATTGTCTTCAAAACTGTACTAACAGTTTGTTGTAAATCATTAACTTTTCACTATAAATCAGTAAATTTAATTGTTTTTGACAGTAGTACAAAGAATATACATTGTTAAGGTAGGGTACATATTGCGCAAAGCACTTGGCACTTTAAGTCAATTGCAGTTTTGCCAATGGAATGACGCAAAGTCTGTAACAGTTACTCGCTATGTGTGAACATCTTCGAAATGCTTACGGAAAATACATCTGCTGTTAAAAGGCAGATCAGCAATATACATCCGTTAATGGACGTTATTGGTGGAAGAGATGCGACGGTTCAAAGCAAAATATTCCACAGCAAACACTATATCACTCTCACATTACATTGAATCTCTCGTAATGAGAAGTATTTTAGCCAGAACTGCAGTTGGAGTAACATTAAAACATGAATCACCCGAGAACAAATGACAGCTCCCCCAATGCCCTAACCTTTCTATACCTCGTGCACGCGGTACTACCGTCATCTGTATATGTACATAACTCTATCCTATAACTTCTGTCATCCCATTGTCCGTGTATTAGCTGCATTTTTAGCCTGGGTCAGAAACGGCATGCTCTTCAAAATCAGTTTTGAGTTCAGATCCTTACTCCAGAAAGAGGATGTCTTCCCCTCCTTCCCCTCGTCCACGTCCTCGACTGAATGATGGCCTTGTTTGTCAGCTCGCACATTAAACTGTGGCGGCTCCGCCTAGAAAGTATGATGGGTCTGCTGCTGGAATTCTTGGCTCCGCCGTCCTTTAGGCCCGCACTGACAACGTCTTTCTGATGCCTGGTTACTTTTATCTTGAACACAGTTATGTCCTCATAGGACTAAGAACGACGAAACAGGCGACGGCACCAGAGGTTTATCGTGTCCTACAACGGAAACGTCCTCCAAACATCCTGAAGGCAAAGAACTCTTATATTAGTTGGTATGTGGTGTGGTGGACGATACATGTTGTTACACAGGATACAGACGTCCGAAGAACGTGGTACTTCACAGTCAACAGTACATAGGTCACCCGACTGCACCTCAGTGCGCGGAACGCGGAAAACCAGATAGGGATGAGCGCCGTCTCAGATGTGGCACAGAGGAAGACGTAAGGTACTTGGTGAGACAAATTTTGGCGTACTTTCTAAGAGTGAAAACGAAAGATTTCGCACCTAAGCATCAGCTTTTTACAGTTGAACTATATTTCCTGCGCGCCAAAACCAACACAGTCACGTGGATCCGTGGGCAATTTGGGAAATTTTTATTTTACAATGGACCCAAAGATGGCTCTGAGCACTATGGGACTAAACAGCTGGGACTAAACAGAGGTCAGCAGTCCCCTAGAACTTAGAACTACTTAACCCTAACTAACCTAAGGACATCACACACATCCATGCCCGAGGCAGGATTCGAACCTGCGTCCGTAGCGGTCGTGCGCGATCCAGACTGAAGCGCCTAGAACCGCTCGGTCACACCGACCGGCACCTAAAGATGTATTGGACTTTTGGAACTACCTTCAAGTACTTCATACTAAGATTGTACAGAACCAGAAATATTGGCCACACTTTTCTTACTAGTTAGGAAGTATCCTAAGCGATCTTCCGCGCACACGGATCATAAACAGGTAGAGGAAGATACCCATTAACTGGGCTGACGACGACACGACAGAATATCGATGGAATAACCTACGTCATTCCTGAAAAAGTACCTGGATGATCACATGTAAGGACAACAGCGGCGCACCCATCTGCATCGTGGTACGTAGCACGTTTACCATTTCCCCATATATATTGTCTCGGCATAGGATAGTACTGGGATATTCGTTTCTTTACTTGGTGCACGATGCAGTGCTATAGTTGGAGCCATGAACAGCAGCGTTGGGGTTCAGGCTAGTTGTGCGCATCTGACGTGACGTCATCCTCCGACAGCCAATGAACATTCAGTAGATTTCTCAAGACTCTGCTGTAAACATCTTGGCCAGTGCGAGTGTCAAACGTGTTTGTGGAAGTTATTAGGGGAATTTTTCGGTTTATTGCGATTTGTCATTGCTGATGGTGGTGGTAAGCGACAAATTCTCCATGAACAGGCAAGAGACATAAATTACAGGATATACGCTCTCTTCAAGCGCTTAGATGAAAACGGTGTGCCTATCAGAAATGTAGCCAGATCTTAGGAACGGACAGCGGCAGGAGTGGCGACAGCTTGAGAACTGTTCAGAGGATTGCCAGTGAAGGTAATTTGTCTTCCCATACAACTGAAGCCCAGTTTTTAGATCGCCAAGGAAACGTCAAGTCGTGAGAAGCCTGTCACCAAAATGATGTCCTAAGTCGAGTTGTGTTAAATTGGTACAAGACAGGCGAATTTCCTACTGTTAAAAAACTTACGTTTAAAATGCGGGAAACCACATACTTTAAAGGCAGTTTTACATCAATGAGAAGAATACTGAAAGACATTGGGTTCAGATATGTAAATACAAATTACGGACGAAAAATTTTTGTGGAATTCCGTTATATCATTGCTTCAAGGTCGCAGTTTTTAAGATGTATTCTAGTAATAAGAAAATTTGGCAATCAGAATATTTTTTACCTGGACGAAACATGGGTAAACCAGGACATACAAGGAAGGAATGGGTGTTGGAAACTGAGTGTTGAAATGGCTCTGTGCGCTATGGGACTTAACTTCTGTGGTCATCAGTCCCCTAGTACTTAGAACTACTTAAACCTAACTAACCTAAGGACATCACACACCCATGCCCGAGGCAGGATTCGAACCTGCGACCGTAGCAGTCGCACGGTTCCAGACTGTAGCGCCTAGAACCGCTTGGCCACTCCGGCCGGCAAACTGAGTGTGGTTCGGGTGGTTTTAAAGTACCACTTGGCAAAAGGGGACGAGTAATTCTGGTTCACACTGGGTCTGCTTTAGGATTCATTCCAGAAAGCAAACTAGGGTTTGGGGCAAAAAAATTGAAATTCAGGTGATTATCATTGAAATGAGAAAATTTGCCGCGCGGGATTAGCCAGCGGTTTAGGCGCTGCAGTCATGAACTGTGCTGCTGGTCCCGGTGAAGGTTTGAGTCCTCCCTCGGGCATGGTTGTGTGTATTTGTCCATAGGATAATTTAGCTTATGTAGTGTGTAAGCTTAGGGACTGATCACCTTAGCAGTTAAGTCCAATAAGATTTCGCACTAATTTGAACACTTTTTCAGAAAATTTACATTATGGTTTAGGAAACAGTTTCTCCCTTACTTGACTGCAAACTTGGCGATTGTTATGGGCTCTGCAAGTTACCACTAGATTGTTTTCACAAGGATCCCACAACAAGTACAAAAAAAGGCGATGTCATGCAGTGGCTTGCAAGTAAGATGATTCAGCACACTGCCAGCCAAACTCGGCTAGGGTTTCATAAGTCTCGTGTGAAAGTGTACGAAATCCATTATATTGCACAGGAATATGGACATACAGTTCTGCGTCTGCCACCATGTCAGTGCCAGTACAATCTGTTTACTTGGACTAGAAGACACAGTCCATTCCACGTAAACATAGGGGCACAAGTTCAGAAGTGAAAGGATATGTTGCAGAATGAAACACTAGATGAAGACAGTCGCTGCAATTGAAAACAACCAGTGGTGAGCTGCACATACCATGTTCACGTTGTCTTTTCTATTTCTGTACTTTCTCTTCCGCAGTTGCAGTTATACCATTAATATTTAGATATATTCCGTCTTTTACGTCTGTAATGAATGTCTTATTTATACCAGCCACTTTTTGCTTTATTTTGAGGCATCTTCAGTGGACAGTATTTTGACTTCTATAAGACCACTTGATTACCTGTCGTAGTTTTATGCGTCGCTGCGATTGTAAGATCATATTCAACGTTTCTCTCAACTGATCTATATTTTAGCAATTAACTGCTGTTTGTATATGACAGACACACTCAAATAAGTTCGTATTTTGGTGCACGTCCCTTCACTATATAACACACAATAATTTTTTGTCTTTATGTCTTCGTGAGTACGCAACTGACTTTGTATACTTTATCTACTTTGTTTTAATCGAGGTGCTTTAAAAAAATGTGAAATGTGTCTGGCACAAATAAAACGTTTGACACAGTCAGAAAAGACGGAAAATTTTCTAATACTGCATACAATATTTCTGTGGTATTAAAATTATTTCATTCAGAATGTTACAGTGCTGCGTGAAGAGGAACAAAAATCTTAGAATTCTGTTATTTAATGGTGTAGTTTTGCATTTCGAATATAACACAGAGGAATAACGATAGAGAGTATCTTTCTATACCCTATCTGTAAACCACTGAAGATAGAAGTGTGCTAAATATTTGAAATGTTGAAAACAGATTTAATAATTTTCTGATATTGATAAAGATATTATGAGAGATTATATTGGATTAGAGAGTAATATGAAATCGTATTGTAGCTGTGTGATATCGAGAAACAATGAGGAACTGTAATTTGATTTTGACTGAAGCTATATAAATTGATAACATTGTAAAGAGTGCCAATTCACACATATTAGCATGAAACGTCTCACTTCAGTAAAGATGATCATATTGGAGATTGACTATTGCAAGAGGGCTGTAGGTAACAAACAATTTATATAAAGTATTCGTAGAATTTTATATAATCAATTACTGCAATTAATTATATTTTATATGTATTGAAGTAATGACTAGTAATGATATATGTTTCCTGTGGGGTATGAAACGTGTGTTTTTGCCAGGAGCAGCATGGGTTGATGGGTACTTACCACAAGAGTAATAGGATATAAGCTGAAGGAATAGTTAGCACATTTCAACATCATATTATAATCAACATACAGAACTCAATATTGAGAGATGAGGTGTCACACGGGGTGTTAAGTGATGAACAGTTTGAGATGTGGCTGTAACAATCAAAACAAAAAAGAAAGTCCAGTAAAAGTGGGCAGTATAATGCATACCTTAAATGATATGAGGACTTGTTCATTTTCGATACCGCAAAACCGATCTCTTCTAATGAATTAATGCTCATAGCTCTTAAGGTATGTATTTTATAGGACATATTCATTGGACATTTCTTCAGGTTTTGATATTTACTATCACCTTTCATAATATTTGACACTTTTTAACATGATGTATAATTATTTCAATAAAAAGGTCAATAAATATTCACGTTATGAAAAAGTATCTGACAACTGCAATTTCCAAGAAGTAAAGGAATATGAGCATTTGTATTTAGTATACTTCCACAAATGTACGTTATCAGTAATATTAGTTCGTACATGTAATCAAACTAATGTCTATAAAGATTAGGAAATAAGATAAACAATGATTTGTCAGCAACATTTTTCAGCATTAAGTGTAAAAGTGATGCAACATCCACAGGGCGATTGAAATGAAATGGATCCAATTAGTGGTTGCTGCATTTCATGTCATTAGAAATCCGAACACACCGACCATCATGGTGGTTTTAATACCTATATTGGCTGAAACCATGGACCTGCGGGGTTAGTTGTGTATCAGTGTATCTGCTGGGGTCTACGGAGCTTTTGTATTGTTGCTATTCTGGTTCCAGACTGCAGCGGTGTGCGACTTAATTCCCGTACCATGGCATCAGCCTAGGAGTCATATTCCTTATTATATTTACCACGGCAATATTTGTTATAAATGTTTATCCTGGATGTAAAAACCATTAGGAAGCGTTTATTCCCCTCTTATGTTGCTATGAGCCATGAGGAGTATGCAGATCCCTTGGGATCCTCTGATCCTCTGATAATACTCTTCATACCCCCCCACCCCACAGCCTCGTTACCATGATGGCTTGGTACAACATGTGTTGTGTTAAGTGTTGAGAACGGATTCAGCCTTAATTTCAGTGAAAGTCATTAGTGAATGTATTGTCTACAAGTAAACGTTTAGTGGCAGAATGTAATCAGAAAAGACATGTCGAAAGCAATAACATACGTTTTGGACACAATAAGCGAACCATGTCCATCAACAGCGGCAAACTACCACATCGTTACTACAAGGTCAAGGTCTCTTATCTGGCTTGTAATCCTCATATTTTTGCGTTTTTGTCTTTGCCAAAATACTCTCCATTGTAAAGAGTAATGTTCCTTCCTTTCCTCCGTAAATGCTCAGCGATAGTCGTTGTGTATTCTCATATTTTTATTGACGTGTTCCTGGGTATTAACGATGTTAAAAATTTCGATGATACATGTGTTGAAGCACAGAAACTCAGATTTAAGATCTCATAGTTTCACTTATTTTCAACAACTTCCGTAGTTTTATAATTTATGGCGACTGTTTTAAGCAGTGAATGCAGTTTCATCCATTCAGAACTCACGAAAATAACTCACTCGATGGTGTTTATATTTTTCACCCTATGTCTCTCAAAATGCCTTGCAATAATTATTAAAACACTGACTTGTAATTTATTCTGAGAAAGGAAATGCTATACATTGTTCTCACAGCATTTTTTGTACAGAGACTTAAAGAGTGTGATCACTTTCCAAAGTGTACTGATTCATTCATTTATTTTCTTCCAGATTTCAGCAAAAGACCGACCTTGGCCTACAACGGGGGTGAGTGTAATTCAAATTTTGATTTTAAACTGAATTAATATGTGCTCTTACTGTCAACGAATGGAGAATCTCATACATGGAAAGAGACGTACCTTTGTTTTCCACCAGAGCAACGGAATATGTTGGCTAAAATGTATTTTTTGAAACTGTGGGCATATAATTTAACGTTAAACTTCTGTTGTGAATTCGTGAAACACAATCAATAACGTCTCTTGCTCTTAGTTTTAATTATTGAAAAGACGCATACCAAAAATATGTACATGCTCTTGGGTTGTTAATGTTATCATTACCTGAGTTACAGGCTATATATGTGTTTTTTGTGTTTAGAGGTAATTACTACAGCATCCACAGAAATCTAGTAAAACTAGATAGAAACTACAGCGTTGGAACTTCATCTCGTAATTCTAGTATAGCATTCTCGGAGCACATACAGGGTGTTACCAAAAGGTACGCCCAAACTTTCAGGAAACATTCCTCACACACAACGAAAGAAAATATGTTATGTTGACATGTGTCCGGAAACGCTTAGTTTTCATGTCAGAGCTCATTTTATTACTTCTCTTCAAATCACATTAATCATGGAATGGAAACACACAGCAACAGAGAGTACTAGCGCGACTTCAAACACTTTGTTACAGGAAATGTTCAAAATGTCCTCCGTTAGCCAGGATACATGCATCCACCCTCCGTCGCATGGAATCCCTGATGCGCTGATGCAGCCCTGGAGAATGTCGTATTGTATCACAGCCGTCCACAATACGAGCTCGAAGAGTCTCTACATTTGGTACCGGGGTTGCGTAGACAAGGAGCTTTCAAATGCCCCCATAAATGAAAGTCAAGAGGGTTGAGGTCAGGAGAGCGTGGTGGCCATGGAATTGGTCCGCCTCTACCTATCCATCGGTCACCGAATCTGTTGTTGAGAAGCGTACGAACACTTCGACTGAAATGTGCAGGAGCTCCATCGTGCGTGAACCACATGTTGTGTCGCAATTGTAAAGGCACATCTTCTAGCAGCACAGGTAGGGTATCCCGTATAAAATCATGATAACGTGCTCCATTGAACGTAGGTGGAAGAACATAGGGCCGAATCAAGATGTCACCAACAATGCCTGCCCAAACGTTTACAGAAAACCTGTGTTGATGACGTGATTGCACAATTTCATGCGGATTCTCGTCAGCCCACACATGTTGATTGTGAAAATTTACAATTTGATCACGTTGGAATGAAGCCTCATCCGTAAAGAGAACATTTGCACTGAAATGAGGATTGACACATTGTTGGATGAACCATTCGCAGAAGTGTACCCGTGGAAGCCAATCAGCTGCTGATAGGGCCTGCACACGCTGTACATGGTACGGGAACAGCTGGTTCTCCCGTAGCACTCTCCATACAGTGACGTGGTCAACGTTACCTTGTACAGCAACAGCTTCTCTCACGCTGACGTTAGGGTTATCGTCAACTGCACGAAGAATTGCCTCGTCCATTTCAGGTGTCCTCGTCGTTCTAGGTCTTCCCCAGCCGCGAGTCATAGGCTGGAACGTTCCGTGCTCCCTAAGACGCCGATCAATTGCTTCGCACGTCTTCCTGTCGGGACACCTTCGTTCTGGAAATCTATCTCGATACAAACGTACCGCACCACGGCTATTGCCCCGTGATAATCCTTACATCAAATGGGCATCTCCCAATTCCGCATTTGTAAACATTGCACTGACCGCAAAACCACGTTCGTGATGAACACTAACCTGTTGATGCTACGTACTGATATGCTTGTTGCTTGTACTGTAGAGCAATGAGTCGCATGTCAACACAAGCACCGAAGTCAACATTACCTTCCTTCAATTGGGCCAACTGGCGGTGTATCGAGGAAGTACAGTACATACTGACGAAACTAAAATGAACTCTAACATGGAAATTAAGCGTTTCCGGACACATGTCCACATAACATATTTTCTTTGTTTGTGTGTGAGGAATGTTTCCTGAAAGTTTGGCCGTACCTTTTTGTAACACCCTGTATAATAACAGTTTGAATCGTTGTTTACAGGCTTCAGTTTTCGCTGTTTTAAGAAGGATTTTAATAATTACTCGCTGCTGTTCTTTCAACACTATGTTGACGTTTATCTGGGTTTTTAAGTAACATGTAATACTGTTGAAATATTTAACACCAAACTAAATAGACCACTTATATGAACTATAATTCACATAATTTGCATAATGCGTTAAAATTTGATTTAATACCTAGACTACTTTGAATGATGAAAATGTGAGTCGACGAAAAAGTATGAAAAGCAGAAAACGTACCTTACAACAATACCAAAAGCTCTTCCTTCTTGAGCTGAAGAAGGAACCTGTACAAACACTACTTCCAATTATTGATTATAGCAATGTTATTTAGCAAGGCCGATGTCAAGAACGCTGACGACGCCTGAAATTAACTATCAGTGTCCATGTTAGTAATATCAGGGACGTTCGATCCATTGATAATATTTCACCATCACATGCACAGCGATTCTGGCTGTGTGCAGACAAGTGCTGGGATTTCCATACCTTCTGTCTTTTGTCTTGCCGTACCTTCTCTGCTCAACGTTCACTTTTCCCAACATTTTTCCTCGACCTTAACGCTCGTTTCTGAAAAACAAGGCAGAAACACAAATTTCCATCAGAGCGAAGTTCTTTCGCCCTACTCCACTGATCAGAAACCTATTCTCGAAATCTCTCTCTGTATTAGGAATCCAACTGTGGTACAAGCTCCCGCAGCATAATAGAAAACTTTGTAACCTCACCAGCTTGACAATAAAGGTAATGGAAAATCTACTAAGGGAACAATAATAGTTATCACTGTCCCTGTAGGCACTCTTTACCCCCGAACGGCCATCTTTCCAGCCAAATATTCTCATTTTTCGGTATTCTTAGCTGGTGCAGTATCCATACATACTGCGTTCCCAGAACTCGCTGTCAGAAAAATCTACTTTGTACACCTACAAATCCTTTTTTTGTCTGCCACTACCATTATTGGTATTATGTTCCTTAATACCATTCTGACAGAAAAAATCGCAGCACAAAATGATTAACGTCGATTAATGAAGTTTCGCGTATACATTTGTCTATGTAATATATTTAAGTGATTAGCATTGCAAGGTCACAGGTTAACGTAAGCACGAGGTAAGCCATTCCAATGGTGAAATGGTCGTACATAAATAACCGGTTTAATCTCTAGAATGGTGAATACAAGCAAGCCAAAGTGCACGCATTGTATTGCACAGGTGCTGGATATCAGTTTCTGGTATGGCGTTCCACGGCTGTTGCATTTGGTCGGGCAATACCAGTACGGTTGATGCTGTTTGTGGATGATGCTGGAGTTGTCATCCGATGATGTCCTATATGCGCACCATTGGAGATAGATCTCATGATCGAGCTGGCCACGCCAACATGTCTGTTAAGCATATTGCATTACAACAACGGTTTGTGGGAGAGCGTTATCCATTTGGAAGTCATCCCCTGGAATGCTGTTCATAAACGGCAGTAGAACAGATCGAATCCCCTAACTGGCGCACAATTTGGGGTCACGGTGCGTGGGATAATCACAAGGGTGTTTCCTGCTGTCATACGAAATCACACCCTAGGCCATAAGTCGAAGTATACGTCCACTATATCTCTCTCTCTCTCTCACACACACACACACACACACACACACACACACACACACACACACACACACTCAGGTTGGTTGCTTGTCCTTCTTCTAACAAACACACAGCCAACACTGGCACCGAGGCTGAACCAGCTTTCATCAGAAAATAAAAAAGGATTCCGCTTTGTCCTCCAGTGAGTTCTCAATTGACACCACTCAAGTCGAAAATGGCGGTGTTTTGGGTTCAGTGGAAGGCATACTACAGGGTGTCTGGCTCGGAGCTTTCCTTCAAGAAACCGATTTGTAACGGTTCGTTGTGTCAATGTGGTGGCAACTGCCGCTCATATTGCTGCTGCAGATGGAGAACGATACTACAGAGCCATACGCCAAACGTGATGGTCTTCCCTCTCCGTAAGGCCATGTGGCTGCCTGGAGCTGGCCATTCTTGCGACCGAACATTCTCGTGACCACTACTGCCAACATTCATGTACAGTGAGTTAATTCCTGCCAAGTCTTTCTGCAGTATCGCAGAAGGAACAATGTGAGTCTAGTAGCCTTATTACACGACCTCGTTCAAAATCAGTGAGGTGCTGATGACGGCGACTTCCTTGCCTCAAAGGCGTCTTTCACCAACATCAACTCACCACGAAGATTCTGAAAGAAAACACACGCTCACGACCGTTACAGCATGTGTTTAAAGTAAACCGGATATTCATCCTCATAGTGGCGCTGCTAGCGCCACTCTTACGCTAGTGGTGTGAAGTTAGGTCACACATCATCTTCCAGGTGTACAAATACGCCCACCAACTTCGTTTATGTCACACAACTCCTCCTTGGTGCTGCGAAATTTTCCGTCACTGTATTATTACTGTTATCTCTATTAGCGGCAGCAGAAAAAGTAGTACAAGTACCGCAAATATTATCTGTTTATAATCAGTGTTATTTACTCGCATTTTCACTATAGACACTTAAATCACTTAAATACTATTTGAAAAGTTCAAATCGTTATTTATGAAGCAACTATGACTTAAAGAATGTACTGTATGTTTGAAACACTGGTCCGATATACACTCCTGGAAATGGAAAAAAGAACGCATTGACACCGGTGTGTCAGACCCACCATACTTGCTCCGGACACTGCGAGAGGGCTGTACAAGCAATGATCACACGCACGGCACAGCGGACACACCAGGAACCGCGGTGTTGGCCGTCGAATGGCGCTAGCTGCGCAGCATTTGTGCACCGCCGCCGTCAGTGTCAGCCAGTTTGCCGTGGCATACGGAGCTCCATCGCAGTCTTTAACACTGGTAGCATGCCGCGACAGCGTGGACGTGAACCGTATGTGCATTTGACGGACTTTGAGCGAGGGCGTATAGTGGGCATGCGGGAGGCCGGGTGGACGTACCGCCGAATTGCTCAACACGTGGGGCGTGAGGTCTCCACAGCACATCGATGTTGTCGCCAGTGGTCGGCGGAAGGTGCACGTGCCCGTCGACCTGGGACCGGACCGCAGCGACGCACGGATGCGCGCCAAGACCGTAGGATCCTACGCAGTGCCGTAGGGGACCGCACCGCCACTTCCCAGCAAATTAGGGACACTGTTGCTCCTGGGGTATCGACGAGGACCATTCGCAACCGTCTCCATGAAGCTGGGCTACGGTCCCGCACACCGTTAGGCCGTCTTCCGCTCACGCCCCAACATCGTGCAGCCCGCCTCCAGTGGTGTCGCGACAGGCGTGAATGGAGGGACGAATGGAGACGTGTCGTCTTCAGCGATGAGAGTCGCTTCTGCCTTGGTGCCAATGATGGTCGTATGCATGTTTGGCGCCGTGCAGGTGAGCGCCACAATCAGGACTGCATACGACCGAGGCACACAGGGCCAACACCCGGCATCATGGTGTGGGGAGCGATCTCCTACACTGGCCGTACACCACTGGTGATCGTCGAGGGGACACTGAATAGTGCACGGTACATCCAAACCGTCATCGAACCCATCGTTCTACCATTCCTAGACCGGCAAGGGAACTTGCTGTTCCAACAGGACAATGCACGTCCGCATGTATCCCGTGCCACCCAACGTGCTCTAGAAGGTGTAAGTCAACTACCCTGGCCAGCAAGATCTCCGGATCTGTCCCCCATTGAGTACGTTTGCGACTGGATGAAGCGTCGTCTCACGCGGTCTGCACGTCCAGCACGAACGCTGGTCCAACTGAGGCGCCAGGTGGAAATGGCATGGCAAGCCGTTCCACAGGACTACATCCAGCATCTCTACGATCGTCTCCATGGGAGAATAGCAGCCTGCATTGCTGCGAAAAGTGGATATACACTGTACTAGTGCCGACATTGTGCATGCTCTGTTGCCTGTGTCTACGTGCCTGTGGTTCTGTCAGTGTGATCATGTGATGTATCAGACCCCAGGAATGTGTCAATAAAGTTTCCCCTTCCTGGGACAATGAATTCACGGTGTTCTTATTTCAATTTCCAGGAGTGTATGATATGGCCTGATAGCCTAATTAGATCATGGTAAATAAATTATTTAATTTGAAATAAGTGAACTTAATGCAATATGTTAATTTCCACTTGACGGCCTGTAACTCTTTGATGTCACAAGTGCACCAGCAAATGCTTAACCGCAGACAAGTGCGAATGATCAGGATGAGTATCCTCCTACCCGTTTATGACATGTCCCGAATATGCAAGTTCTTCATGGAAGACGGACCACTTTTCCTGATTGCACTTTAATCCAACCTCAGAGAGCACTAGAAATAAGCACTCTAAATGGGCGAAACGTTCTGCAGGCCTATTATGTGGGACAACAGATAGTTCGTACATGAAGGGACATTGACTACTAATTGTTCCTGGAAACGTTGAAGAATAACAGGAACTGACGACAACCTGTGAAACAGGATCAATCACATGTGAGTATTGATCACTAAATTTTGCTTGGACTGACCGTCCAGTGGTAGCTGTTAACATTCATCACATAAATCAATCTTCAAAAGGAGTCTACCTTCTCCCACTGTCCATTAATTCCCTCGGTCTTGGAAGAAGAAAATTAAGCACGACACTTTGTCGTTTCACTGTAGCTTTGAAATAAATGCATAGACATAAACCTCCTGATGTCTTTTTAAGAATTGCGTTGGGGGATACCCGCTAGTTTGCCAAAATGAGCTATATCATCCCATTGTCCTTCCATCGTTCCAGACCCCTCGCTACCAACTCACGTAGCTATAGCATGAAGGACAAACCAAGCACGATAAAATCGTGGTTACACATATTCTTTAATAGTAATGTCTGCCTCAAAACCTTTGGCTCTACCTCATCCTGTTTCAAAACGTTTGCTACACTTACTGAATAAGTCAAAAACAAACTGAGTAATTGACTTGTAACACAATGTCTTTCATGCACAGGTTGAACAAATCAAACATGTCTAACAAGGAACTCTTTGAGTGCAAAGTCGCAAAAGGTCAATGACGTTTACGGCATTCAATGCCCCACATGTTGTCTACCATGCAACCGAATACTGACTGCTAATGGCAACAGGGGGCGGGACTGGAGGTATCCATTGGTTAGCATATAATGAGGCTACGAAGCGTAGCTGAACTGTTTAGTCGACCATTAACTCACAATAGTGTTACAGTGCTATTGGTGTTGATACAGAGCAGAGAAATGACAACGACAAACAAAGCAAGCATTGCATTATGTCTGCAACTACAGTCGCGAAAATTGACATTTCGTTAGAAAGGACTGCATGGAATTTCGCATAGTCGGAAAGAAGTGCCAGATGAAATATTAGCGTTTCTCCAAGATGAGTCAGTGATATTTGTGGTGTCGTATATGCTCGACTGTGTGGACGATGTACATGAGAAGTTCAATGATGAAGTTACATACTTATCAAGTAAAAGTGATACGAAAACAGGTGTCGAGCAATGTAGTTCATCAGCCTTATTCGCCAGGGAGCCACAAAGCCCGTCTCCAGTTAAACGTATTAATGGGCAGTCGCTGTTCCAGGACATGAAAGATCATCCAAAGCACAATAAAAGAAAAATAAAACTAATTACATTCCAGGAATGGCAAGGCACACTTGTTACAAGGATTGGTGTCTGTACTTTTCAAGGATGGTCGATACAATTTCAAGACGTGAACGATAGTGATGTACTACGTTACACACATCAAACTTGACGCGACATAAATTGCAGTGATTTCAAGTGAAGCTGTGGATGGTTGTATAACTTCAAACAATGTTACAAAATTTGAAGACGTAAGATAACGAAATTCCAAACAAAGCGTCAATCTGACGATGCACAAAAACTGCGGAATCATCATAAAAATTAATAGATGACATAAATAAACTTATCCTATTGTTCAGTAAAGGCTTTATTTTCGATTCGGACCATCTAGGGTTTGAAGAGGAAATGCATATGAAACGAACCCTTGAAAGTAGAGGTTCCAGGAGAGTGGCATCGAGATCTGCTGACATCAGTGCCTTAACACAATCGTATAGATTATGCCATTTCTACTCTGGATCTTCGATTGGCTGGAAAGTTATTTATTGTGCTAGGAGAAGTTAGAGATGCTCTGCCCCCTAAGATTCTTTTTCTGATGCGTAATCTCCCAAGGGCAGTAGGGAATACTTCCTTCGTAGCAACGAAGTGTGAGAAAATTGGGTAATAGAACTACAGCTGTGGTATGAGCAGTGCTTTTGGCCAATAGCTGGTCAAAATAATTTTATTTTGATTGATTCGTGATCTGCGTATAAGAATCATACTTATTTAGAGCATTTACCCTCCTGCAAAGTGTGTGACATTACAGTTCAAACCATCTGGAACCGTTAGACATATTCAGCCTCTGGAGGTTTTTTTTCTGTGCCTATAAAACATGTCATCGTCCTTTCTGCAGCTACAGGCTCGGTGGACACCAGTCGAACTATAATATCCGCGACAGACTGTTTGGCATTCGGTTGCATGCCTACACATTCCATCTGTTCTCATCATTTCGTTACACCAATATGATTCTATATGCATTATTTAAGAGTGGATACCAAGCTGAACGTCCTTCACGATTTATAACTCCTAAGGAATTCGTCTTCGATTTGTGTTCGATGTTCATGGTGCTAGTTAATGGTTTCTTTTGGACATTTCCTGAATGTCGACGATGTCCGTTTTGTGAAGTGTAATTCATACATCCCACAGAAGGTTGATCTCTGCACCTCCCGGACACTCATTTTATGTAACCCTCGTGATGGATATGGTGCGTCATTAGCAGCCAATTTTTTTCTGTCATGATTGTTAACACAACACTATGAAATGAGCTTTTACCAAAGATTCAACTCGTGACCTCGCACTCGAGTGTTTCCCTGTTAGCCGAAAACGTTTGCAATGTTTCCAGAACGTCGTACAAGGATTGAAACATACTTTGTTGCTTGCAAGCTGTCACAGCAAGTCTTGGTATGGCACGTCCATCATATGCAGACAAAACAGAGGTAGGCTCTTGCAGCTATGGGCTACCCACCATATCATAGGCATCTTCTCTGATCAGGAAAGCAGACACGCCACTCTTAATTGGAAAAAATGCTCTACCTTCTATGCACTGCACCAGAAGGCTTTCGCATAGCAGAAAAGCGAGACTTTCTTTGTGATGACCCTACTGGCTGGACTGTGGCGACACTCATGTGCTGACAACAACTCTGTGGCTTCAACTGAGAGTATTTCTCTGCATAATGACGTTGTAAACAGGCTCTCTGTCTATGACCTTGCTTACTACACATGAGAGTCTGTGCTTCAAGACAAGGACTTGCTTCTGTGTCATAAGCAGGAACGCACTGACAGCTAGACCTCTTCATCTTATTTTGAAGTACACCTCATTTACAATGGGACTGAAAGGTTTCACCTTTAGCCGTAAACTGGGCGCTGTTTTAATCTCTTTATTGCTTTGTATTAACTGTAGCCTGAGTGTGTTGTGCACTACAAACAATAGAAATGTACGGAGATCCAAAATAAATATTCGAATACCTTGATGTTCTACAATTGACATGTATGTCCAGACAGGGATTTGGCAGTTTCAAAGATGCAGCACGTTTACATACATCTGACACGTTTTGTGTGACTGCATCATGGAGTATACCATCACTATAATTTTGTCCACGAGGACGCTTGAATCTGTAATGTCTTCCTAGCTCCTTTAGTTCAACCATTCATTGATTTATTGACAGTTCAGAGTGCTTCTTAACACGAGAAAACTTAAATCTCGTCTTAGTAACATTAGTTTTCTTACAAGTTTCTGATAATCAGCATCATCCGGACGAGAGTCGGGAAACAATTCGACACACAGACGATAGACGTCGGCTGCAGCGGCGGACTGAACGAATGCAATGCGGGCCATATCTTTAAAGTTGTACGTGGAGAAAAGAGCTTCCATTTGAGAGCGATACTCCGACCAATCCTCTTCCTTGCTGTTGAACTGACGAAACTTGGGAGTGGCTGTGTTGCTGCTTGTTGCGATGGTAAGACACTGATAGCAGTCGTTCAATCAGCTGCACCTGACACTGGATAGCTTCGGTTATTGATAGTTCACGTGGTTGCTCGGAGCTGGTTAAACACATTACACTAGATATAAAACAAAAACAAATATTACTGCCACTGTGACCAGCGGCTACCAAAGCGCGTCTAGCCATGCAGGCGGAGCGGAAGTCTGTTTAGCAGTACTCGTTGCCATGTTCATATTTGACGATCGAGAAATCTCTTGAACATACAGAGTTACAGTTATTGAAGTATATGAAATAAAATCGTTATATAACGGAGCGAGGTGGCGCAGTGGTTAGCACACTGGTCTCGCATTCGGGAGGACGACGGTTTAATCCCGCGTCCGGCCATCCTGATTTAGGTTTTCCGTGATTTCCCTAAATCGCTCCAGGCAAATGCTAGGATGGTTTCTTTTAAAGGGCACGGCCGACTTCCTTCCCCGTCCTTCCCTAATCCGATGGGACCGATGACCTCGCTGTTTGGTCTTTTCCCCCAAACAATCCGATCCAAATCGTTATAACTTCTGAACGCTGTACGTTAGGACGTTCAAACTGCACTGGTGACCGTGAGCATGACGGGAATTAGTATGTGCATGCGTGATTTCGTATACCGACGAAGATCATTTTCATTCCGACGGCTTAGCCAATAAGCAAAATTGGCTCATTTGGGTGAGTGAGAATCCGCATTTCGCGATCGAGAATTCTCGTCACCCTCAATGGCTGACTCTTTGGTGTGCAATGTCCAGTTACGTAATAATCGGTGCGACATTCCTTTACGGCACGGTGACTACAGAACGGTACGTGAAGGTTTTAGAGGATGATTTCAACCCCATTATCCAAAGTGACTCTGATTTCGACAAGATGTGGTTCATGAAAGACGGAGGCTGACCCCATCGAAGCTGGAGAGTGTTTAATGTCCAGGAGGAGCACTTTGCGGACCGCATTCTGGCTCTGGGGCTACCCACATGCCACTGCCATAGGCCTCGATTGGCCGCCATATTCTCCGGATCTGAACACATGCGACTCCTTTCTGTAGGGCTGTATTAAAGGCAAAGTGTACAGCAATAACCCCAAACTATTGCTAAGCTGAAAACAGCCGTTCAGAAGTCATCGGCAGCATCGATGCTCCGACACTTCAGCAGGTCATGCATAGTTTCGCTGTTCTTCTGCGCCACATCAACGTCAATGATGGCAATCATATCGAACATGTCATAACCTAAATAAGAATATCTGTAGTATCGTTTACATGTTGAATTAAGTGTGTGCGCCCCGTAGTTTGTATCTAATTTGCGTTTCTTTTATGTAAGTCAGTAATTGTCACCGCAAATGTAGGAATATACTCGTGGTCTTGTACATGTACGTCGCAGCAAGGCTGGAAAACAGTCGAATCGGGTTACCTTCTTGAGGGGGGTCTAGAGGAAGCTGGAGCATATAGATAATATTGGCTGCTTATCAGTAAACCTCTTTAATACTGAATACTTTTCTTAAGTAGAAATCCATGTCCATGAGAGGGACTAGATACGTTTACAGTCTCAGAACTTAATGATAACTGGTCTTCAAATGTATGTGAAATATTATGAGACTTGTCTGCTAAGGTCATCAGTCCCTAAGCTTACACACTACTTAACCTAAATTATCCTAAGGACAAATGCACACACCCATGCCCGAGGGAGGACTCAAAACTCCCCCGGGACTAGCCGCACAGTCCATGACTACGGCGCCGTAGACCGCTCGACTAATTCCGCGCGACAACTGTTCTCGAACAGAATAGTACTGTAATGTAACGTCGCAACAGTTTTTTTTCTTGACGTTCCTCATAACGTAAAATGAGTAAGAGACATCTTTACGTACCTTAAAGAATTTTTTTACTAGCAAGGTCCCAGTCAATATTGTATTTTACTGACCAGCTTCGACAGGTATATCATGTTCAAATCTGTAACATTATGCGCTTACATATATTTGGTCTGCCATTATTATTTTTGTTAGGCATTACAACTGAAGAAATGGTAATTATACGTTTACATACGTTTACTACAGGCATATTTGAAGATTGTCTCAGAAAGGATCACCGTAGTATCAAAACTGCAGACAGGAAATATTAAATGCTTCAGAACGAAGGTATCTGCCAGGTGACTTCCGAAACTACTCAAAAATACCTAACACCAGCCGAACCCAGGCATTAGAAGAAATGTAACAGTTGTGCAAGCCGATCCGTACATTTTTCAGCTGTCTAACATCATCGATGAGTGCTGAGGGTATCAATATAACTAAGTAACAAAAGTAAAAAGCAAACTATGGAGACATACGGATTCACCACCACTGAAAACGGCGGGCAATGTGTTGTTGAGTGTGTTTCTACGGAAAGCCGTGCTGTGATAATAAGAGATTATCGTCTTAAGAGGTAAACCGCCACGGGAGCGTACAGCCGAAGTCTTCTCACAACGTTATGGATGTCCGTTTAGAGGAAGTGTCGCAGCAGTCTGTTGAACGGAGTATTTTTGCTCCTCAGTTCTTTTGCATAGAACACTACCACAAATACAGTTTTTTTTAAGCTACAAAATTTTGTATCTCACCGGTGATCCCTGACGTGGTACTCAGAGACATCTTCCTCATTTCTCGGATGAAGAAGCCATTGCGCGGCAGGCATTCCCAAATCCAAATTGATGATGAGGTCCTTTTCGATGTGGAACGTTTTCCGAACAGCCGAAATACAGACTTCTGCAACCACCAACTTTTTCGTCACCCATCGTTGGGGAAAGTAAGTTGCATTGAAGGGTGGATGTATAGAGTACTTCTAACAACATCATCAATTGTGATTGTTGCATTATGAATTTTTCGAGGTGATAGTTTATTGTTTATTACATGATTTTCCCTAACCTCTTGTGATGGTTCCCGTGATAAATCTATGGCCAATTTCCTGTCCCATCCTTGCCCAAATAATATCTGTATTTCGTCACTAACGACCTGAACGACAACGACACGTGAAGCCTTAGGTGACTTCCTTCATTGACTAATATTTACAGAAAAATTTTCCGCTAAAATCGTTGAAAATGCGTCACTTGTGAGTGATACAATCACTTTTATTGTTAGAACTGAAATATATCACAGGAGTAGCCATAATGTCTGTTTCTTTCCTGAAAAGAGAGAGGAAGTAGCATTGTGCCACCATTCGTAAGCTATAAATTAAGTAAATGCTACAGTATGTAATTTTTGGGAATGGGGTAGCCGTGCGGTTTGAGGCGCTTTGCCATGGTTCGCACGGCTCTCCCCGTCGGAGGTTCGAGTGCTCCATCGGGCATGGGTGTATGTGTTGCCCTTAGCGTAAGTTAGTTTAAGTTAGATTACGTAGTGTGTAAGCCTAGGGACCGATGACCCCAGCAGTTCGATCCCTTAGGAACTTAACACAAAAACAAAATGTTTTGGGAAATATTTCACATAAATCGTCGAAGGATTTTTTACCGTTCTACGTTTCCTCTAAACAAATCTAAAATTCCATTAAAAGCTTACATTACCTCAGTTATAAACATTGTATTGCCTTCAGTATCGTGATAGGTAAATTCGATTTCTTTTGTACTAACATTTGTGTAACTTCCCGAATGGACATTTTGAATGACTTGTGGAATATCAGAAGTGTCCCTGCTATCTCATACCTGCAATAAATCCATATAATTAAGAAATCCGCGACATTATAAGAACATAAAATATGTTTCAAAATGATATTTAGCTTCATTTAATGCCGATTACTAATTCGTATTTTCCACAGTGTATGAAGTGATTTTGAATCTTGCATGCGTTCCTGTACCCGACAGAGCGAACCGCTCCACTTAACCCAATCTCTTTGTAATCACACGGTGAAGGAAGGCTTATTAAGAGGTGGAGATACGATAGGACAACCTATTTTCATGTATATCACTTCCTGTCTCGCCACACAAGCTTTTCTGCATGCAGACTCATACAAAACTGTGTTATAGGAGAAATGGTAAATTACGTGAATCCGAAAATGGAACGTACACATTTAGTATGTGAACTTTATGATTGCAACACGAGAGAACGAACACGTATTCACTCGTTTAGTTTTCCTACTTGCACACATACTGAACAGCCAAAACATTATGACCACTGCCCAGCGCCACATTGGATGCTGCCTGGTGACGTTGCGGGCACATGATGCGGTAAGGTATGTAAGCGGAGCAGACAAATGGAAAAATCCATTGAGATAAGCAACTTTGACAAAGAGCACATTATTATTACGCAGAGAATGTGAACGAGTTTCTCGAAAACGGCGAAGCTGGGCGAATGCTCACTTGCCACTGTCGTGAGCATCTACGAAAAGAGATAGACGGACAGTGAAACTACCACTAGACGCTAATTGGTTTGAGGTCCATGACTCTTCACAGAACATGGGTTTCGGAGGCTTGTGTTCTCTGTGAAGTAGAACGGGTGGTAACATGTGAAATTTCTTCCAATGCTGGTGTGCGCACAAGTGTCCGCAGCACGCCATTCATCGTACGTTGTTGAAAATGCTGCTCTGCAGCAAACCATCCCTGTTAGCCCAACGACATCATCAGTTAAGATGGGCCATCACCACGTGTGCAAATCAGCGTCCCGTTATTTACATTAATTACACGTCCTGTGCATAAACACATAATGCTGCATACCTCCAGAAACTTACCAACAAACTGTCGTATCTCTGATATGTGGAATCAGTTACGAATTTCGTCCCAAAGACGGAGAATCAAGCTATTGAGCAGTTGTTCACAACGTTTTGATTCATCAGTGTGTTTGAGACATAGGAACATTGAAAGCGTTACGTGACGAATTGCGAAGGATATGAGAGTCTCAGAATTGAGCGACAGATTACGTAAACATGTCAGTATTTCTATTGTTGGTTTCGATAACAATCGTTTGGTTCACGTTATATGATATACTGATACCAGCAGTAGAAGTCATATAAAATTGACGGCGTCGATAATTCTACGACAGCTACGAGTTTCAGCCATCATTTGAGTGAGCATATGGAAGGAAAAACATTCTTTCTCGAGTTAGTTTTTGTACTTTGTAACTGTTTCTCTTTCTTGTCCCTACCAGTTGCCCATCAGTACAGGGTTAACTCTAGTTCATGTCGTGGCAGTTGTTTATATTAATATGGTGTCCCTCTAGATCTGCTAATGTCACAGTCGTCAGTTTGTCAAAGGGAAAAACTGTCCTTAATTTCTCTACACTTTTCTTGTCGTTGTTACCTTGTTCCAATCGTGTGTGTTTCCTGAGGCGGAGATTGGGATGAAATCAACTTTTGCCTGAAAGACAGTAAGAAACCACTTAGAGATCACCCTAAGACCTACTTATGTACTAGTACAATTATGATGCACAACGTTAGCACGGGAATCAAAATCATGAAACGTCTGCTAAGACACAACACATCATCGAAGATATACAAGCTAATAAGTAGTCCATAATATCTTTTTAAGAACACCCACCACAAACGCTGGAATTTTTCCCGTATTTGTTTGTTAAGCAGTATACGTACAAATCTAGAACTCATGTTCACATTTGTATCTTATAATGTAATAATTTATTCTGATAAATAGCAATTTTTAGCTCACTCTAAACCCACGTTTGTACACAGTATCGACACGTGTATTTTAAAATTGTATCTCGTCCATTAGTCTCTCGCTCAAGTGCATAAAAGTGCAGAAAACGATTCACCACCACAGCTGCTCTAAGTTTCGTTTAAAATCCAACAGACGATTCCTCGTAGTTTTTCCTCAGTGATTTTTAAGAACATAGTTTTGGCACCTTGTGACCTAGAAGATGTAAATGTAGTGTTAAAAACGCTTCACGTGGTGGAGAGCGAACTGTGGACGAAAGACAGGATCACACTTTCAGTCTCTACCATCCAGTGCACGCTATGACCTACCTATGCATCATTCCCATTCGGTGGAGCATAGTTTACAGTGGCGACCTTGTGATGCACAGGATTTGGACAGTACTTCCACTACCTTCAGAAACAGGCAAGGTTGCACGCTAGGGAGGCGTGAGAACACAATCCGCATGAACACTGATCATGTATCGAGAGCTGGCTGCAAGTTACGCTCACAAACTTTTAAGCTTTGCCTGTTTCCAGATCTTATTCCTACAAAAGGGCATGATACTCAATCGGGAAATACAATCACCACTCTACAGGGAGTTAGCTCTGAGAGGTAGTAAAATTAGAAAAAAAATTCAATAATTTCAATAAAGAAACTACATATCTATAAAGTGTAGCTTCGAAAGGCGGTGTGATGTCGATCAACTTATTGAACCTCTTAATTAACTTCAGTGTTAGCGTAGCTGAAAGTCATTTCTCTCTCACCTCCTGCCACGTTGGATGCGGATGTTAGCAGATCTCCCTCCTTATTCGTAGGACTTGTTGTTTTGCATGTGACAGTCTTATGTTCCTCTTAACAACCAGACCCAATCAGCGGCCAACGGTAGAAATGGTTCAAATGGCTCTGAGCACTATGGGACTCAACATCTTAGGTCATAAGTCCCCTAGAACTTAGAACTACTTAAACCTAACTAACGTAAGGACATCACACACACCCATGCCCGAGGCAGGATTCGAACCTGCGACCGTAGCAGTCCCGCGGTTCCGGACTGCAGCGCCAGAACCGCTAGACCACCGCGGCCGGCGGCCAACGGTAGAAGGACCAATGTGTACTTACAGCGATAAATCTTACAAAACAGTGCAAACAGTTAGGTTTATTCCCGGTTAGGACGGTGGGGCTAATCATAGAAACGATTAGTGTTATTTCTAGCCACCCGGGGTGGCCGAGCGGTTCTAGGCGCTACCGTCTGGAACCGCGCGACCGTTACGGTCACAGGTTCGAAACCTGCCACGGGTATGGATGTGTGTGATGTCCTTAGATTAGTTAGGTTTAAGTAGTTCTAAGTTCTAGGGGACTGATGACCTTAGAAGTTAAGTCCCATAGTGCTCAGAGCCATTTGAACCATTTTTGTTATTTCTAAATTGGCGTTGCTATGGTACCGAAAGCCTTTTACAAAAAGACTCTTCTAAAAAAGACCTTGCTAACGCAAAATTTCTGTAGTTTCAATACATCAGCCTTCCAAATAACGCTAAATATAGAAGAAGGTATTCCGACCAAGGGTCCTACCATAGTTTCTAACCCCCCCCCCCCTCCCCCACCCACACCTATAAATGGAAGCTTGGAACAACAGTGACATTTTGGAACACTATTTAAACAATTTCTAAACAAGTTTATTGGTGTTGCAGCAATCGGTTTGGAAGAAATATGACAACAGTTACTACTACTATCGATACGAATTAGTAAGATTTAAATCATATACGCTGTTTCATGTGGCTTCTTAGCTTATTTAGCTCTACGTCTGCCTTCAGGCCCCTAAGAGCTGCTCAGTCCCAGAGACAGCTCAGCACATCGGGTTGCCGAGGATGACGTGTGTTTGTCTTTCGGGAAGCGAGGACTGTTGACTCCCGGAACCATTCGCTCGCCTGTCGTTGTGGTGGAAGCAGACGGCGGGGCCAGGGTCTCATTAAAATTTGCGCAGCGCAAGCACGCACCATACGGCGCGCATACTGTGTCTGCAAACGAGGCCGCACCACACTAAATGTCTTGCGCCTGTGATGAGCACTTCTCTGCCAGCGAAAATGTCCGGTGCCACAGGTACAACAGCGACACTTCTCCGCTGTGCGTAGCGGTAAGCATCTCATAAAATTTTGGTCACCCTTGGGAGACATTATGCTAATAAAGAGTGTTCCCGCCTTTAGTCATGACAACGGCGTCAATTAGGCGACTAAGAGGCCAAATGTCTCTTTATGAGTTCTTTATCCATGCCATGTCACTAACTGATTAAGTCACATAGAAATACTGGCTGTAAGATACTAACTGTTACGTTTCAGCCTCTGATTTAAACACTCCCAAAAATTTTTCATGTGTTTAATTCAATTAATTTACCGCATCAGCCGAGATGCGACAGGGTGCCTAAGATTCTTTAAACTACAAATGTTACAGGTAGTCTGCAAACACAGCAGTTGTCACCATGATAGAGGAGAGTGTTAGTGGTAGAGTAAATTACTCTTTCAGTAAACTGTGACCTTTTATTCCCTTCGCGTTTCCCTCTCTAAGCAGCGCCCAGCCCCTTCCCCTATACCCACCTCCCCTCTCCTCCTCCTCTTATCCCCACTCTTAAGTTGTGCCCATTTCCGTCCCCTCCAGTTTCCTAGGACATCCCCCATTTTTGGAATGAATTCAGTCATGGGAATGCCAAGCCAGCCCATATGTGTAGCTCGCCCGACCACAGATCACTATTTTACTTCCATATCAGCTCATTGAATCACATTTCACATCTTAAGCCATGCCTACCTATTGGAAATAGGGAAATCAGTGTTCTTCCTAGAGCTAGTATGAGTACGCCTTAACATCTACCTCATCCAGTGGTGTTGACTATTGAATAGCACCTGCCTCACGTTCGACGTATTTGTGTCATCACAAATATTCGATCGTTTTCGGTAGTTGGGCCCTAAGATGATGAGGCATTGTGCTATGGACAATTTGATACGATATTATAGGTTTAATTTTTAATAAACTTTCCGTTGTAGATAAAGCTATTGACAACAACATTCAAATGGCTCTAAGCACTATGGGACTTAACATCTGAGGTCATCAGTCCCCTAGACTTAGAACTACTTAAACATAACTAACCTAAGGACATCACACACATCCATGGATGAGGCAGGATTCGAACCTGCGACCGTAGCGGCAGCGCGGTTCCGGACTGAAGCGCCTAGAAACGCCCGCCCATAACGGCCGGCACTGACAGCAACATTCGCTTAGAGGTATTGGGCGTCAGAAACATACGCTAGCATAATACTCTATTTGGCTTTATTTCACACTCTAAAAAAAGCTAAAAAAAATCGAATCTAAGGTTATCTCTATAGTTAAAGCAACAACCTACACTACTGGCCATTAAAATTCCTCGGTTTTTGTGTTATTCTAGAGTTACGTAAGAGAGCGAACTTTAAATGAGCCCCTACCCCAAGCTCATTGCATACCGCTCAGGAATTTTAGTATGTAGTTCACGGCATTCCCTCCTATCACTGTGCAAAACTTTGCGACTACACGAATTTTTTGTCCTAATTGTTGTCTTGGCTATCAAGTGTTGCCTCTCGTGCGACAGTATCATGATACTACACTACTGGCCATTAAAATTGTTACACCACGAAGGTGACGTGCTACAGACAGGAAATTTAACCGACAGGAAGAAGATTCTGTGATATGCAAACGATTAACTTTTCAGAACATTCACACAAGTTTGGCGCCTCTGGCGACACCTACAACTTGCTGACATGAGGAAACTTTCCAACTGATTTCTCATACACAAACAGCAGTTGACCGGTGAAACGTCGTGATGCCTCGTGTAAGGAGGAGAAATGCGTACCATCACGTTTCCGACTTTGATAAAGGTCGGATTGTAGCCTAACGCGATTGCGGTTCTTCGTATCGCGACATTGGTGCTCGCATTGGTCGAGATCCAATGACTGTTAGCAGAATATGGAGTCGGTGGGTTCAGGACGGTAATACGGAACGCCGGGCTGGATCCCAACGGCCTCGTATCGCTAGCAGTCGAGATGACAGGCATCTTATACGCATGGCTGCAACGGATCGTGCAGGCATGTCTCGATCCCTGAGTCTACAGATGAGGAATTTAGCAAGACAATAACCATCTGCACGAACAGTTCGACGACGTTTGCAGCAACATGGACTATCAGCTCGGAGACCATGGTTGCGGATTCCCTTGACGCTGCATCACAGGCAGAAGCGCCTGCGGCGGTGTACTCAACGACGAACCTGGGTGCACGAATGGCAAAACGGATCGGTCCAAGTGATGCAGTGACACTGCATACTCATTTTCTGGACACAACAATCTAAATCCTACCTGCAGGGTCATCGGTAAGAAACCGTGTATGCTGAGACATTGTAACAGCGCATTTATGTTACCTGTCATGCCTTTCATAAGCAGGATGACGCATTTGAATGTATATTTTATTTATTTATGTATCCTGATCTGCTTACGGCCGTGAGGTCCTCTCTTATGTAGAACCAACGGTTTCACATATACAATAACATTTTACATCAAAATTTCCTAACAAATAACGATTTTAATGTGACAAATAGTATTAAGATGATCTGAGTGTCCATAGCGACCATGTGAGTAAAACAGTTCCGATTATGAACTTATGAACATAATAACTATAATGATAGATGTTGATATACGTAAAAGGAATTTATAGGTGTACAAAATAGTTGCCTTCTGATATAATAACTTCTAAATGAAGCAAATTTAAGGAGGCTGCTCCAGCTAAGAATACTAGGAAATGAGAAAGATCTGGATGGAAAGAAGAATTCACAGGCTTAACCTCCGTGTACGAGGATCATTGTAATCTTAATTTTTTCTTTATTGGATATGACATTAAATCTGTTACGAAGCTGGAGTTGTTATTCAGATCTCTAATATACTGTAGCAGATTATTCCAGACTAGGGCTCCTGACAGTGAGATGGACTTCGAGAGGAAGTGATGGAGGGGGGGGGGGGGTGTAGGAAAGATTTTGCTCTAATGGGAACAGGTGTTCCTGCCATGTTGTTCAGATAAGAGCGTCAGGGTCGTGGAGAGATATGGGGGTTCATGAATGTGGATAAAGCTGTAGAGCAGATAGAGCGTATGGAAATCTCTGCACTTATCAGCACGCAACCAGGATAACTCTGCATATGGTGTTGAAATATGATCAAAGAGTCCGACATCACCGATATAATGAAGGCAGGTATTCATAGTCACTTCAAGGTGGCGTGAGCTCTCCTGAGAAAGGCCTTGCAGGATAACGTAGCTGTAGCCAATAATTGGAAGTAAAAGTATTTCTACATGTTTGTTCTTCAGGTCTAGAAGGACGAGAGTTTCATATTTTTATAAGGAATGGAAAGATGCCGAAACTTTCTTGCACACTGCAGTTGCGTGATCAGTTTACTTTAGATTTTCGTGAGTTACTCCTAGACTCTTTGCTGAGGGAGAGAAGTGTATATTTATCCCATGTAAAATTAAAGACGGTAGGAATTGCCGATAATTCAGTCTAATGAGCCTATAATGTCAAACCAATAGCCCCTGGGTTTTGGATGGGTTGAACGTTAAATTTACATCCGGCGCCCATGTTGATAGTGCGCACAGGTCGGCAATGAGATTCTCTATAGCTGTCTTTAGGTCTTTTGATTTTGCACTAAGATGCAGCTGGAGGTAATGAGCATGAAACGTTCACGATATTCCCTCTTCGTATTGTAAGTAACATTTTCTTCTTACGTTTTTCGTCTCTACGAAAGGAAAACACATCAGTATGTGACGAGCGGATATACCAGCTCTAACTAGCAACGAGTAACACATCAACTGCTTGTATCAGGACGCTATGATATAGCAGGGCTGCGTAGATCAAGTGCTTAACAGACCTACCTTCGTTTTTCTCCAAATTTGACATCCAGATGCACCATGCACACCTGTCAAACTTAACTGATTTACCTACACAACAGCTAACTTCACGCTGCACTCCAGCCTGGGAATTCTGAATATGAAGGAACTTCGAAAATATTACTCATTGCAGGTGGTTATCCTCGTAAACAAACCACACACAAAGCTGATAAAATCTCTATATATTGTCGAGGGGCAGCGTCCTCGAATTTCGAATGTGAACGATCGTTTCAGCACTAGTATAAATTGCCAACTGCTTCGATCAGAAATCACAGTGCTCTCGTGAACATAACTTTTGCTTCTTGGTCCGAAACTACGATGTACAAAACCACTTACTTGTCTGTGCAGGCGCAGTAATAATCTCACATCGTTCTGCTTCACTTGAAACTCTACCTGCCAAGCGGGTCTCGATACCGCATCCTGATAGGATGTTTTTGGTAATGTTGGGAATCTCATAATGAACCCAAAATGACTATAATCTTCCGCTGTCGCAAACAAATGATCACAGCGGTGCTCATTATGTAACACTGAGAGAACACACAGTGGAACAGTAAAGACATCCGACTTACTTGCTTGCATGGTAGCAATGGTGTCACGACTGACAAGAGCTTTGCGTATTGTCTGATAACGTGAAAGCCTCTGCATATGTCACAAAGCAAAAAACCATTATAAGAACCCAACAATTGTGTTTCCAACTTGACTTGACTATTTAAAACATTATTTACGAAATATGTGCAAAGACAAAGTATATTTCACTATAATGCTGATGCCACCTCTTGTTACATCCACTTGCCTCCACCCCAGCCGAGTTCTCCTCGAACAACGGCGCGTCCTCCTCTCTTCTACCACACCATGGCGAAAATTACATCACTCTACCCCCGTTAATAATTGTGAATAATTTGATATTAGAATATCTTCCGTAGTTAGCTCCAAGTGAGACGGTTGCAGAATGATGTCGGGCAGGATTTTACACCTCTCCTTACCATCACAATCCTTAACATACTTAGACCCTACTTTATATGTTACCGTGGACTCCCCCAATCGTTCAGAAAGTTGGGTGTCTACTGCTGAAAACTACGCAGTATTTTCGGTTTAGAACACATATCCTACCCATCATTCAGGTGTGCACCAATACCTCCCCAAGGCGCGACATGGGCGGCGCCCGCTCGCTTTACGCCCCTCGTTTATAGAGAACATTTTAACTAAAACGCAAATATCCCGTGAGCAGTTATTCGGTCTCATTGCAGTTTTCACCTCGATTAATCTAATAAATTTTTATGCAACTAGTTATGAAATTAATTGCTCATAATTTCATTAATTATTTTAATTTCCCCAGTAATGGACGAGGAGTACCATGAGCGAGAACAGTGGACACCAATACCACTGTCACCTCTCACCCTGGCCACATTGGTTTTAAAACTATAATGAATTTGAAAACAAGCATACTAAATCTTTGTAATTCGGTGATTACTCAATCATACGGTTCAATATCGTTTTCTTCCTAATTTTCTTATGTCAAATAGTGTTCTACGCTTCACATATTCTGATTCTGCCTTTGTACCCTACTTTACTGGTTAACACATAAAATAATTCTAGTCTAAACTTAACACTAGTGCATGAAATTCGTGGATAATTATTCCCTTTATTTTCAATTAATTGGGCATACTAGATACCACTTCAAATCAATACTAGTGTTGATACAGCAATCGAAAGCACAAGGGAGGAGCGTCTCTTTATATCCACCTTGAGGGTTACCATTTTCCATTTGGCCAAGAAGGGTACTGATACATCTCAGGTTATTGGTGACGTCACCTCTTTCCTTGTAACTGAAGCTGGCTGCTCCAAACACTGGCTCTTAACTCCCTTGCCCAATGTGCCCCTGTGTTTGTATAACCATGCTATATTCTGCATTTTTTAGATTAAAAAACCCACTGATGATGGTGATATTTGTCGCCGAAACTAGTTTGGGAGAATAAAGAAATAAACGATTAACGAGGTATTTGCATCAAGGCGGTCTCAGTTTCTGGTATTGTGTTTTTTTTATGCAAACACGGACGAATTGGGACAGCGCCAAGATACAATTATGGTCTTGCTCAACTGTTGACGAGCCTTACAATTCTCCGGCGTTCGACCTTGCTATGATGGCGGAAGGCCATCACTTGTCTCACGGCGTAATAATAAGAACTGTTGACCTAGACCCAGATTTATCAGTTCGATTTTTTGCTTTTTGGATGAGTAATTCCACTGTATAAGGAAAACGTAGGAAATTTCATGTTACTACACATCCGGTTACCTTCTTCTGACGTACACGCAGAATTTCATTTCCCCGTCTCTGGCATTTACTGTACCATCATACATTTTTTAATTAGACCGAATATCGCACTTTCTTAGCATTCCTTTCTGTTGTCACTTAAATCGTAAACCTTCTTATGTTCATATAAGTTAAGTGAACTCTTTTAGCGCTTCTGGCTGCACATCTATGTTGTACTCTCACCAGCTTAGAAATAGTAACAACACAAAGCTTACAACTATTCTGACGCATTATGCTTCAGAGTCCATTATTTCTCTTTGGCCAACTTAGAAATAAATATAAAACAGAAACTTGGCTCTATTCTGGAGCTTTATGCAACTTAGTCCGGTAGTTATTCAACCATTACCTGCTCATGTCTCCTTCTTAATAATGTTCTTCGTTCTATGCTGTACAGTATTGGTTCACTTAGGCTAAATACATACTTTCAATTTTATAATTTATCTGTGCTACCCTGTACTCGTTATCTTGACGTAAAAAAAAAATGGTTCAAATGGCTCTGAGCACTATGGGACTTAACTTCTAAGGTCATCAGTCCCCTAGAACTTAGAACTACTTAAACCCAACTAACCTAAGGACATCACACACATCCACGCCCGAGGCAGGATTCGAACCTGCGACCGTAGCTGTCACGCGGTTCCAGACTGTAGCGCCTAGAACCGTTCGGCCACACCGGCCGGCCATCGTGACGTACATATCTTTCTCTCATACATCTTACTTCAGTTACAAGTTAACTTCCTTTTCACGTTTAACTCCTTGAAATTCTGTCAATTAACTGCCAGGACCACTATTCACACATTAACGTTTCAGAGCAGTTCATCCCAATTATTAGGTTCCCAGGACTTACATCTAATCTGTACTTCACTTAAATCCGGTTACTTTCCTTACATTTCACAACTTTATTCACTTGGCTTTCCTTCTGGTATTCTTTGTTGCTACTGTCACCTTCATAACCTATTATAACACCCTATGATAATTTCGACTGTTTTTTGCTATTTATGTCATTTCTCCCGAAACTTCTCTGCTTTCTAGACATTCTCTACAACATCAACCCATTTATAGATAAAGTAAGAGAGGAAGATAACAGAACAAGAAACAAGAGAACTGTCCTATAAATTTCAGGTGTGCGGACCTGCCTCACTGTGAGATTTCATAAAGCACAAGAAGCCCCTTACAGTTTGACATTAGAACAACTTATCGTCCCTTCTCATGCATTTATCTGACTCACGTTCTGCTGTTAGTGATTCGTTTTCACTTTGATAGCCCCAGGTTCTGTTTCTGCTTCTCTTTGAACTCTCACGAAGTTACGCTTTGTATTTTATGCATTTTTGTCATAGTTATTCGCGACCCAACTCTGACGTTCAGAGGTGTTCTAAACAGACTCTTTTTACAGTGTAAACGGTATCCTAGTCGCTCTGCTTTTGACATAAGTTTTCAAATAACCAAGTTCAAAATTTACGTCATAATGAAGCAAATTCAGAAAATCGGTTCTGATAAACAGGTTGAATCTGAGTTTGGAAAATATTAAAAACGCATGCTCCATAGCAACACCCTTGAACTGCACTGGCAGGGTAACCTCATGCAATAATGATTTGGACACCTTGCGTGTAGCTCCATCAATTTCAAAATTAGAGACCGGATATGCCATTTGTTTGGCAACAGTGAAAAACATACTGCAAAACTGTGGAGATTTCTGAACCATTGCCTACTAATAACTCACTGTGCAATCCTCCTATTGCTATATTTGCAACAGGGTACACATCAGGCGGTATGGGTAATTGTTCTGATTCGTATAAAAAATCCTTAATTATGGCTTTCCGATAAAACTCTGGCATCACTATCCATTTATCTTTATTTACTCTTCCTATAGGCTGACATTTAACCTCTTTTAGAATTCCGTCGTGAAGTGACAGGACACAAATGCGCCGGGCTTCCTGACATTCAGCCTTGGGGTCTGATAGCTTTTCAGAATCGTTATCAAACCGTAAGGTCAGTTCGCTCTCGGAATATTTGTGGAATACGAATTCATAAGTCACGTTGCTTTCCTCTAAAGCCACGCTTGTACTTGCTAATGCCATTGCCTGTTCAGGTTCTCTTTCTTGCTTTTCGAAAGATTACAAAATTTCGTTTTGTTTAATAGACTGCTCCACTGCCAACAGTTAACATAGTTTCTCACTCCCTGAATTATTATCTATTATAGTAGTGGGTGCAATCGGTTCTGGTTCCTTAAACAATTGCGCCACACCGCTGTTGTCAGCGCGCTCACATCGTTAAGCAGATCATGGTCGCTTGAGCTGCAGTTTCTATGATCACGCTTCCTCGCGTTTGCTTTGAGCGAGTCACTCCTACGCCTGCATAGTAGAGATGACGCTTACCATTGAAGCAACAGCTTTTCCTTTATATCGGTTTCTTTCCACAACAGTTTAACTTGACTGTTAGACCCGCTCAGAATAATCGCTTGCAGAAAAAGTCGATCTTCAGTTTTTTGTCCTTCTTACTTCCTGTAATAAACGTAGAAATCGATTTAATAAAAGTGGCAAGTGGTTGAATGATAGAAAAAATCACAAGTATTCTGGTACAGATTCTAGTTCTTTTTTAAACTCTCCTAAAAATCATGTTATAATGAGGGATAATAACAGTATTTGTGTATTACGAACAGTCGGTGCTAACGGGTGAAAACTGAGGTTGAAGAAGTCTTTTTTTTCGTGTTAATTTGTCCGTTTTCAAGAGCTACAAACAGACGAAGAGATATTATGTAGGCACTGGCAGTAAATATGCTGCTCTCTATTTTTATTGTGCATTGTGCATTAGTTGTTGTTAGGTTTTTAATTTATTACTGTTACTGTCATCTCATACCGATTTATTATTTCATAGAAAAGGAAGACAAATCTTTAATTTACTAAAGCAAATGAAGTATTGTAATTCATTGTTATGCCACTTTGTAAAAATATTTCCACACCAGGGTTGGTGCAGTTCTGCAATGCAATGGATGCCTGGCGACGACAGCGAGAAACAACTTTCTAGACCAGGTCGGGGCAAGTCTAGCACACTGCACGTACATACGTACCTTAAGCCACGACGCATTGCAACGGGGACAGCATTGTCTCAGCGATGCTGTACCAATTCTTATACCTCGTGTTTTTTGATCGTTTCTGTCGGTATTGTGATTAAAATAGTACTGATCACTTTCCACATATTCTGTAATAAAGCATGATTTCAAAATAACGTAAATTTTACGCATAAAAATTACCTCCTTTTTAAGAAAGGTTTATTTAAAAATGAAAAATTTTTGCACTGTCGCTATGACTTACTGATATTTCATTTCTTACTCGGTTATTAGTAAAAAAAAACACCTGCTATAACCGAGAACAAATAAATAACAAAAAATACCAGTTACTCGGCACTAAAACACCGGTATCGGTTTTTACCGGTCGGTTTTCCCCTGCCTACTGCCCACGTTTCTATAAAACTCCATGTGATGTTCCACCAGGCCACGCAGTGAGACTAGGATCTCCACCAGCCATTCGTCTTATCTACCAAGTTAATCGGTCCCTGCTACATTCGGCATAGGGCTTTGCTCTCTAGCTATTACCATTACTTGCCAATGTTCCCTTAAAACTGGGGTCTCAGACATCTCTCTCTGGTCGATCCCTTGATGAGGCTTTATTTAGTTTAACGTCTCCTATTGGCTAGGTTAACTGCCATGTTCAACATCGTTATTACTACTGATTCTGCTGTGACGTCGGTTGCTTCTTTATGTGCAGCGGCCACCTCAGCACGTCCCGCGCACCTCTCTTACATATTTCTGCGGAATTGTTTCTATACTTGGGCGTTCGCTATAATTACCACTCAAGCGTTCGACTCTTTCAAGGAACCCCGTGTAGTTCTCATAATCGTTTCTCGGCACTGCCAGTTATTTGCGCTGAGTATTAAACTGCAACACTCATTCTATTTCCGCCCCAAACAATTATACAACAATAACTCCATCTAGATAGTTAATACTCTGCCACCAGTATTCCTTTCATCGTACCGCGCGCGATCGGGTTCATACTTGTTCGCACTCCACAAACTTGCTGGCAGTTCTCCCTGAATTTCTGCCATCCGATAGTGCTTTAAAAACTTGTCCTTGCCCTCTCGTAAATCACTGCCTTCATTAGGTAAACCATTTGCCCATCTAACAGCGTCTTCCCTGCAATGTATACCACAAAAGAAATTTGTTCCTGAACAGGCCATGGTACGGATTGTACGTCCATAAATCCTTGTGTGAACGGTTCCGGAGGCACATTTCCGTGTAGCTCAAAATTACTAAATTTATGGCAATGAATAACGGAAGATTCCGCTGAAGTTATAGGTGAATGTTGTAATACAGTTATTGACAACTTTTAAAATTTCTTACACATTTCATTCTAAATATCCTCTACTGATTTATTCTGTAGCCAACGGCCTTGCCGCATTGGTAACACCGGTTTCCGTCACCGAAGTTATGCGCTTTCAGGCAGGGCTAGTACTTGAATGGGTGACCATCAAGTCTGCCGATCGCTGTTGGCAACAGGAGTGCACTCAGCCTTTGTGAGGCAAATCGAGGAGCTACTTGATTGAGAGGTAGAGGCAGCGGTCTCGTAAACTGACATACGACCGGGAGAGCGGTGTGCTGACCACATGCCCCTCCATATCCGCATCCAGTGTCCAGTGACGCCTGTGGACTGAGAATGAGACGGCGGGCGGTCGATACCGTAGAGCCTTCATGGCCTGTTCGGCCGGAGTTCAGTTTAGTTTTAGAGATACCGTGTGCCAGCTGCTCTGTTAGGAACAACGTCCGTGCTTTGTTCTCCACATCCTGCAAGTGTCCTTCTCATTCACATGTTCATCAAATTTAGTACTTTCATCAAGTATTGTCTTATTACCCATATCATTTCATTTTATGTTTACTGCTTTTTGACGCTCCAGATATCTTAGTGAGATTTTCTCAGTGAAAGTGCGATACCCAGCGTCACTTGCTTCCTAACTTTTCGCTATCTACTCTCCGCTTCCTTAGCTTGAGTATAATCATTTAGGCGTACTTCTTTCAGACCTGAATCTACCTTTGAAAATAGTGTTCTCTACGTTTGCTCTACCAACAACAAAACATGTTGTCCTTTCGATTTAGCCTTTGAAGTCAACTGAAATTCCACTTCGTCTGTCACTAGCTGAGTCTTGTTAATGCCTGCAATGTGGTGAATCACCAAATTACTATTCACTGACTCCACTTTCCCTTCTTATAAATCGACGAATATTGGAGATTCTAAAACATTTCCTTATCGTCTAAAATTATTGATAAGGATAATTGTTTCTTAATACTATGCATGCCAATGGTTGAAATGGCTCTGAGCACTATGGGATTTAACTTCTGAGGTCATCAGTCCCCTAAAACTGCTTGAACCTAACTAACCTTAGGACATCACACACATCCATGCCCGAGGCAGGATTCGAACCTGTGACCGTAGCAGTCGCACAGTTCCGGACTGAAACGCCTAGAACCGCTCGTCCACCGCGGCCGGCTCCATGCCAATTGTACATTCTATTTTCCCTAGTGAAATGGAATTTACTGTGTCTATATCAGAATCAGCCGTTCTATTCTGTTACTAGCGCCTCTGAAAACTCGTACTCATTATTAGGGCTTAGCTTTGAAAGTGGCCGCCGTCGCATCGTCTCCCACAGCTGCGTCCGATGCGCCGGTCGGTCGGCCGGGTGGAACCACCCGTCGCTGCAGGCAGACGCCGGGATAGCTGTGCATATGCTGGTGAAATATGTTGAAAGGGTCGAACAACACAGATATGACGAACACAGGCATTCATAACCAGATCCAGGGGCCGTGAGCTTTCCTGAGAAAGGTGTTGCGGGATAACGTCTCTATTGTCAATAACTGGGAGTATATGTGTTTGTAGAAGCTTCTTCTTTAGGTCAGTAGGAAAGAGCTTTTTATATTTTTCTAGGGCGTGGAGAGCAGCACATTGCAGTTATGGGCTCAGTCCAATTTCAGATTTACATTTATCACTCCTAAACTCTTCGCTGAGAGAGAGATGTTGATATTTGTCCCATTAAGTGCTAAAGATGGAAGGGATTCCAGACATTTCGGGCTAATGACACTAGGATGATCAACCAGTACCCCTTGGGTGTTGGATGGGTTGAACTTTAACCGCCGGCCACTGTGACAAAGCGGTTTTAGGGGCTTCAGCCCGGAACCGCGCTGCTGCTAATGGTCGCAGGTTCGAATCCTGCCTCGGGCATGGATGTGTGTGATGTCCTTAGGTTAGTTAGGTTTAAGTAGTTCTAAGTCTAGGGGACTGAAGAACTCAGATGTTAAGTCCCATAGTGCTTAGAGCTAAATGAACCATTTGAACTTTAATGTTTTGGTGTTGGATGGGTTGAACTTTAACACAACATCCTCTTACTGTTCCGCTAGTGTACATAGTTCGGTATAGAGATACTATACAGCTGTCATCAGGTTTATTGGCTTTGCACTGAGATACAACTGCAGGTCATCAGCGCGTAACATTGGCGATATTCCCTCTTGAATATTAAGTGACTTTGTCTTCTTACCTTTTATGTCTCCACCAAACTAAAACACATTGGCATGTCACGAGAGCACATACGAACAGTATCCAGTAATGTATAACACGTCTGCTACCTGTGGCAGGACGCTCTCGTCTCACAGGTCTGCGTGGAATGAATGCTTAGCAGATCTACCTTTGTGTCGTACTCCTGTTAGGCACATTGCCTCGATATGCTAACACCACTTTATGAATCTTCGGTTGTCGTAATATTCTGCAAAACGAGTGCTTTGTAAGAGTCCTCTGTGAAACCATTCATGAGATATAAAGTCTAGTAGGTTTATGTCACATCCGTGTTTACCGTATTATGCGGCGCCGAAATACTGTATATACAAATGTATCGTCTCTAGCAGGTATTGGGTTCGGTTCTTCAGCTGTTATCAGTTGTGCAGACCTAGTGCCGGTTATTGTTGTACGTTTTATTACTGTCCGCCTGAAATTTCACGCAGTTCCTCAGATTCTTCTAGTTATTTTGCAGTAACTACTGAACTGTATCGTACAAGTAAAAGTAGACTTGATAAGAATGTTACGTCATCCTACATGTAGTACCTAGCGACACCGCCATATCCCGTTAGCTACTTCTTACTTCCTTGGCTAGCACCTCTTGCAAGCTTTTCTAGATGCCTGACGTGTATATCACTCATCGATAACTTTGTAGCCATTTCTATAATGACAGTGCGGCCTTAGAAGTAGTGTATTTTTAACACTGCTCCTGACAGCGACAGCCCTTGCAAAGCCTACTCGAAGCCAAGCCGATCTCCACGTCAGCAATACCAGACGTTTCCAACAAACTATGCTAATGAGGCTAAGGATTATGGCCAACTGCTTAATAGCATGTTGGTCCACATTTGTAACGCAACATACAGGTGTTACGGGTATACGTGCAGGTACTCCTACTGATGATTGAAGACAGTGTACTGAACAATGTTACGTAAGCATTTACTTGATTTATGTTGTACCACTGGTGGTCACAAAAGTAAGTTGTAGACTCGGAAGCAGGAGACAGACCGCGGTATCTGGACACACTACAAAATATTAATAGACAGAGCTGTAATTGAATAATGAAACACATTTACTTATCTTTTGAGAAGCCGTTGTGTAGAACATAACAAGCATTAACAATCTATGAATAAAATCCTTCATCATTTCAACAGTAACCTATCTCCCAAGCTGCGCTAATTCCCGCACACCTAACTAAGAATGACGTCGGCAGACACTGCCCCGTGGAGCTCAGCTCTCGAACTGAGGAGACGATCTGCGATGACGAACTAGCCACCACATGCTGTCGTCCTCGAACATTATGCTAATGCTAGAGAGAGCATGGTGTCGTGTAGTTTTCCCGAATAGGACAGGTGTGTCTCGTATACTGGCACACTAGTGCCATCCTTTGCGGTCAGCAGATATTGACGTTCGCGCTGGCGATTTTTTGACGGCCAGAGCACGAATGGTGTCTTTCGATGACAGCACACCTCTTCCACTGAAACCTATGTACGATAATCGAGTACGGACGCCTATCATAACGACGGCCGGCCGGAATGGCCGAACGGTTCTAGGAGCTACAGTCTGGAACTGCGCGACCGCTACGGTCGCAGGTTCGAATCCTGTCTCGGGCATGGATCTGTGTGATGTCCTTAGGTTAGTTAGGTTTAAGTACTTCTTAGTTCTAGGGGACTGATGACCTCAGATGTTAAGTCCCATAGTGCTCAGAGCCATTTGAACCACTTTTTGATGTGCTGAGTTCTTGTTAAGTTGCCAAAATAGTACTTTCTGAATTCCCAAATGATTAATAGCAAACCCAAATTTCGGTTTTTATGTAGTGTTAATATAAAAAGTATATATTAGAAAGTAAAAGCTTGTCTTTTATACTAAGCTTTCTTCGCACAATCTTTCATACCACAGGAATGTGGTTTTTAATATCCGCAGAGCTTTGTCTTCACATTTTCGGTCAATGTCCTCCCTAAATTTATAAAGCTTATATACTGCTAATTGGCTCGAAGTCCTTAGCACACATTTCCACACACTTATCAGTCACTACGTTCTTGTCCTCTTTAAAATTATTTGTAGACTGAGGAAGCTGATGGTCAAATTTACAAACGCGCATAACATACTGGAGGCTCCTGGACGAGCGTTCAGCAACTTTTTACACCATTTGCCCTGTGAGACACCTACCGGTTTGTCTGTAGTTACCTCATCAACACATGAAGACTTTTGCTATGCTGGACTTTGGCTCTGTTTCGTGACTGGTATATATTCGCCAGTACTTTATTTATTTCCAGTCTATTTTTAGTTTGGTTTGTTCATTTTGCTACTCCCACCATTAAGACAGCTCAGTTGCTGTGAAACTGCCTACACAGACATACAATATACCTGGGTATTCTGTAATCACGTTGTACTGACATCCTAATCTGTTGGCAGGTGCAGCAGGCTGAACTGTGCCTCAGCACACATTTACTCTTGTGCCTCCGTTGCGGTAGGTTGAGCCACTTTAATGGTTGCGGCGCAGAGAGTGGCAGGAGGGCTGGATGGAGAATTTTTACACCTCCGGCCGTAGTACACCTTGGACAGCTTTTTCTAGTTTCAGCATTGTTTTGCACTGTGCGCGAGGCTTGGGCGGTGAACAGCACGGGCCAGCTGTCGAAGTCTGCGTTTTCCTGGACCGGTCGCGGCCCGGTCCTGGAGGCCACTAGCGGCGAGCAAGAGGGAACAGAAGTGTTATCTATAGAGTACACAGGCGCAATACCAAAGCTATCAGCTGCCGCTTCGTAAAGGTCCTGATAAACTAAAATTTTAAATATTTGCTGCAGGATCGGGTCTGGGTATTTCAAGATTTCTTCGTAAATGAGAGAATCCTTCACATTTTGAGTGATTGCGTCTCTGATCCATTGCTATAATGTTTGCCACACTTACACGTGAACCGACGTTGCCATGGAGGACCTAGCAAATCAATATAACACTGACGGTATGTATGTCCAATGTATTTCTTCAACCGAAAAAAACTGTAATGTGTAGCCGCCACATGCACTTTTTCTTAAAGAAATATTTATTAAGGGTCACTAGTAAGTAACGAAATAAAGGTTTTCCTGTTGGGACGTATGAAACGGAAACATCTGCAGTCGGTAGGGAAAATGGAAGTCTAGTTTCACCTGTGATGTGATGTGAAATGAAATTGGCCTGTAGAAGAGCAGTATTAGTCTTGCTAGTTTTCTTTAGCCTCATTGCATTCGAGCAATGGCGATGCTGAGTACAAGTGGTGTGGCTGATACTGAAACGGAGGTGGTGATGTTCGTTGAGCGGAAACTATCGCCGGTAGCAGACGATTCATGCTGTCCAAAAGTGAAGAAATATGTTGTGTCTGAATCTATATCAACTGTTTTGATCCGACGCAGAGGACATCACAGCAGCGTGATGTAAATTTAGCGCAGTCGCGTTAAACAAGCAGTGCAAATGCAAATCAATATCGGTCCCGAGATCTGCTAAAATATTTTCCGTGATCTGCCAAGATATTGACCACAAACCGGCCCGATGACCTTAGCAGTTTGGTCCCATACAACCCTACAAAAAATGGCTCAAATGGCTCTAAGCACTTTGGGACTTAACATCTGAGGTCACCAGTCCCCTAGACTTAGATCTACTTAAAACTAACTAACCTAAGGACATCACACACATCCATGCCCGAGGCAGAATTCTAACCTGCGACCGTAGCATCAGCGCGGTTCCGGACTGAAGCGCGTACAACCGCTCGGCAGCAGCGGCCGGCCTAGGATCTAACTATACCACAAACACTCCCAGGTGCAGGTACTGCGAGGCAAAAACAACATGTAATTTTTCGATGATTTCGAGGAAGGTGCATGGACAGAACTCATCGTAAATTACTGCTTCAAATGGTTCAAATGGCTCTGAGCACTATGGGACTTAACATCTGTGGTCATGAGTCCCCTAGAACTTAGAACTACTTAAACCTAACTAACCTAAGGACAGCACACACATCCATGCCCGAGGCAGGATTCGAACCTGCAACCGTAGCGGTCTCGTGGTTCCAGACTGAAGCGCCTAGAACCGCACGGCCATACCGGCCGGCAAAATTACTGCTGCATCTTGGGTCGTCACACAAGTAATTCGTAGACTAGGAAGTAAGAGACAGGCCAGGGTATCTCGGCACACTACAGAGTATCAATACACAGTGCTATAACTGAACAATCAAACACTTTTACTTATCTTTTGAGAGGCAGTCATTTGGAACATAATAAGCATATGCCACTTCTGAAAAAGTGTTTCGTCATTTCAACAGTAATTTAACATTTTAGCTGCGCTATGGCCCCGGAGCGCTATCGTCTGCGTCCTTTATTCCAGCGACGGGAAGGCACTGGTGTCAAGTAATCTTCTTGGAGAGGGGGAGGTGCGGCGCCTGATTTGCGTATACTGCCACGCTGGCGCCACCTCTTCGTATCCGCACACACTGACGTTCGCGTTGGCGGGGTTTACACGGCCAGCGCTCTAGTCGCGTCTTAAAATGAGACCACAATTTGCAGACTAATAATTATAACTATTACGAGTAGTATGCTCTTAGGATGGTTAGTACCTTTAAGTATGTGTCTCACAAGTAAGCCATTGACGCTTTCTTTGGGCAGCAGGTCAGGTACTGAAGTGTGGACACAGCAACAGACCTCGTCACCAAGTTATTGTTGCATCTCCGGAGATAACTAAAGTAATTCGCAGACTGGGAAGCAAGAGACAGACCAGGATAGCTGGGAACACTACAGAGTATCAATAGACAGTGCCGAAATGAATAATCAAATACATTTACTTATCTTTTGCGAAGCAGCATATCATGCTTCACGGAGTGCACTAGTCTCCGTCTTCTACGTAATGTCATGAGGCATGGACATCCAGGAGTTAGTCACCTACTTGTTGTTTCACCGTCCTTGAAACACGTTCCATAGGTTCCTCCGAAGATATTACATAAACACGCGGCCTGCTTCGTCATTTACGAGATGTTCATTATCGTCCACCAGGTAATAGTAGTCCACTCTTTGAGAATGTCGCTTACGCCAGTGGGTTTCTTTACTGGCCGCCCTTATTTTCACCAGAATGGTTCCACATGTTCTTCTGCTCTGCTTATACTGGATGATTTTTTCCATCGTGTACAAATTCTAGGGATTGATCGATCAAAGGATACGGAACAAAAAAGTTTTAGTAGACTTATGTCCGGAAATTCATTGTTTCCATGCTAGAGAACAATTATTCCATCATACATTGCTACAGAAACTGCGGTCTAATACCCGCTGTACCATGCAGCCACAGTCACAGCATGCGTTGGAAATGGTTCCCATGTGTATCACCGCATGCGTGTACGCGCGTAACATGTTCAGTCTCACACGTCCACATCGCCCAGGCTGCATTCGAAAAGAGTCAGAGGAAGCATGTATACGCTGCTCCATTGTCTCAACATCTGGAATGGGCTCTGTATACACGATACTTCCGAGAAGGCCCCATAACCGGATATCCCACGGGGTGAGATGCGGTGAACGAGCCGGTCATGCAACTGACTCCTTCCCCCCTCCCCTTTCGATCCATCGAGCAGGGAAGACATGATTGAGATGCGTCCGGACGTTAACGGTGAAGTGGACTGGAGCACCATCAGGTGGCAGCCATATAACCCTTCGAATCGTCAACGGCACTTCTTTCAGCCGGGGAGAAATATCATCCGTAAGAAATGCAGACAGTTCCGTCCTGTTAGGAGACGTTGAACGAAAACTGGTCCCAAAATATGGTCGTCAGCTACCCCGGCCCACATATTCCGGCTGCACCGATGCTGACTATTCGCTGTCACCATACCATAATTCTGCGTACTACCCACAGATGTCTGTTACGAAAGTTGAAGATACCACTCCGCGTAAAGGTGGCTTCATTTGTGAACATGATGGATGACACAAATCCCGGAATCGTGCTTGACTGGTGAAGAAACCAGTGACAAAACTGCTTCCGATGTGGAAATTCTGTCGTCAGTGAGCCCTGCACACGCTGTAAGTGATAAGGGTAGGAACAGTTGTCATGGAGAACGTCCCACACGGTCCTCTGGATTTCTCTGTACTGGCGGTTCAGCTGCCACCGACTGACAGTGCTGCCAACCTTCCACAGCGTTAATCGTATTTTCCTCCAAGTCTGGTGTCCGAACACTTCGGGCACTTCCTTCATGATTTCCTGCTTTCTGAAAACGACCCTGTCTCAGACAAACGGCGGAACACTGTTGCAAACATTGAATTCTGTGGTTATTGTATGTGGGGATAGGTTCCCTGATTCAACCTTGCTGCTCGCCTCCCGTTGCCATTTGCCTTTCCGTAAATAAACACCATGCCCCCAAGTTCTCGATTCGAATACGGAACCATTGTGTACAAGGTTGTATTCTATCCCCTACAAGGTGAGTCAGCAAGAGAAGTGAATCGGACACAACTTTACGAATTACTAAGGTAGGATAGGGACCTAGGGCATGACGTATGAGGAAGAGTACCACCCTCAGGGAGGTAACCACGCATACAGTAACTGTGGCAGCTTGGTACAGTGCGTATTACATCACAATCTCTGTAACTATGTATGATTGAGTAAATGGTATGTAGCATGGGATCCATGCATGTCCAGTCATAAGTTCTTTAGACCTTTCTTGTGGCGTATGCTCTCATCGATCCCTAGATTTTCTACACGGTGGGAAACATCACCCTGTATATTGGGTGGCAATAGTTAAAATGTAGCTAGGCGCTTCAGTCCAGAACCGCGCTGCTGCTACCGTCGCAGGTTCGAATCCTGCCTCGGGCATGGATGTGTGTGATGTCCTTAGGTTAGTAAGGTTTAAGTAGCTCTAAGTCTAGGGCACTGATGACCTCAGATGTTAAGTACTATATTGCATAGAGCTATTTGAACCATTTAAAATGTAGCTACCCACGGATGCCCAGTTTGACTATAATTATCGTAGACATGCTAATGCATTAATGGGGGACTGATATACGCGGGAAAAGAATTAGTTGCACTTGTGGCCACCAGATGCAAATCTGGGTCTGTACACTGCTTGTATGACCGTCATTTGAGAAGCCATAGCGTGCTTGAACAATATGACTATCGAGAAGAGAGACCATATCCTGTCAGTGAAACTGTTTTATATGAACGGCTGCCATTACAGAGAGTGTATCACCGACTGAAAGATCTGAAGAGAGGTCCATTGTAATTAAACGGTTTAAAGAAGATAATAACGAATTTCGAAAACGTGGGGGAGATTTGTGTGGTACCTGTACAGAATAGACTTCCTGTCCCAGTGGAAGTTATTGACGAAGTTGCTGTTGCTGTAACTGAGAATCCAGCAAGTGCTGCAGCTTTTGCTCGTGCACTGTCACGAGAATTGTCCATCCCATGATCAACCGAATGTTTAGTTTTGTGGTCTGTTTCACACTAGTATCCCTACAAGGTCCAGACGATGCAACAACTCCAACCTCATGACACTGTAGCAACGTTCTGAATTTTCTCTTCGTTTTGTGGCACTGGTCGAAGCTGATGGCATGTAGCTGGGTGATAGTCTATGGAGGGACGAAGTACACTTTACACTCCAGGATTCCGTGAATACACAGAACTGCCGATTGTGGTATTATTAAACTGTGTATTGTGCACAAAGAGGCAGTGCACTCACCGCATGTGATTAAGTGGTGAGGATTTGCGAGCTTCCTTGTTCTCGGTCCATTCTTCTTTGAAGCGGACACACCCAGAGGGTGTGATTAACGCTTTGGAAGAGCACAACTTCGTGTAAACCACTGTTTTCATGAAAGATAGAGCAACACCTCATGTCGTTCGCCTAGTGAGAGCTCTGCTTACTGTAACCTTCCGCGAACTTGTTATCTTCAGAGGTTTTACAGATGAATGGCCTGCAAGATCACTTGATCTTAAATCATGTTACTTTTGACTCTGGGGATACCTATAAGAACGCGTTCACCTGAGACACGATAGGTCACTACCTGAATTGAAGACCAGTATACAAGAACATGTTCTCAGATTCCACCGGAACTGCCGTGTGCTACTGTAGATCACGTCGTTTCATGAATGTAGCATCTCGTCGGCGTTTACGATGGTCGTATTCAACAAACTGGGTTATTGTCGATTCTGATCAATTCCCGTACCTAATCCATTATGTATGGCAGCATCACTATACGTATTTCTTGTATACACAGGCCAGATTTGCACCAGGTGGCGAAAATTTGAACTAATTTTATTTTAGCGTAAACCGGTTACACAATAAAGCACAAGAATATTTACCATGTTTTGCTGCGGTACGATAATTACAGACGACGCTGAAACAGTGTCCGGTGCTGCACTTTAATTGGCCCGCATCTCGTGGTCGTGCGGTAGCGTTCTCGCTTCCCACGCCCGGGTTCCCGGGTTCGATTCCCGGCGGGGTCAGGGCTTTTCCATGCCTCGTGATGGCTGGGTGTTGTGTGATGTCCTTAGGTTAGTTAGGTTTAAGTAGTTCTAAGTTCTAGGGGACTGATGACCATAGATGTTAAGTCCCATAGTGCTCAGAGCCATTTGAACCGTTTTTTTTTTGCACTTTAATTATAACCACCCGGAATTTCCCTTATCGCGTCACGTGGCCGCAACGCCGGCGGGCGGCATTCAATCTCGTATAGGAAAGTAGTCATAATGTTCCGGCTCATCTGTGTGTAAGGTTTTGGGGTCAGAACAACAACTGTGTAAGCTGTATATAATTTTGGTTTAATCTTGCAATATTATCACAGAAATACACGCATTTACACAGTTTACCATGTAACCATGTTACGACATTTGTCAAACGAAAGCATTTCTTTTGATTGTGTTTCTCCACTCGACGTTGATGGTTCACTACTCAGTAACTTAGCTTTCAGTCATAAATCTCACAGTCGCATGAAATTTTCAAATGTATATGTGTATAGTTGGCTCCGCTTTTTCACATATGGGACGCTAAGGCAGAAGAGTCGCGTACAAATTTCTTACGAATTGGAGATGTTGGCTGCAGAGTCTCCCGATTTTAATTCTGACTTTGGCGTCACAGGAAAGCCTGTTACGCAGAGGCCTGTGCTGCCAAAGGCTGGCTCCACTTTGTTTTGCGGGCCTGCTTAACGTAGATATGTGTAGCACCCTCAAATTAATCCTCTGAAGGATGTACGGAGCTAAAGAGCTGACTAACTAAGCGTCTCACCTCAGACCGTGAGAGAATTCGTTACTGACGTAAACCAACAGTTAGCAACCTTAATTCATATTTTCAGGGCATAATATTAGATTGCTCCTTCATTCTCAGACTTCAATTGGGAATCTCTACACAGAGCCATAAGACATGCAATATGAAGAAACTACTCAGTACTCGATTTAGAGGCGATGCATCTAGTCCCTGAATTACAACCCACAGTCATATGTTCAAAGGTGCTAAACATTGTGACAAAGGGTGACAATACAGCAGAAAACTGACAACTATCTCATCAATTCCCTGAAATCAGCTCATTTTCACGGGATGTATATTATCAGAAGTATCCCGCCTGCGCAATGTAAGTGACATATTTCCCAACGAGCCTTATGTACTGTAGCCTCAAAAGTATCTTGACGACGTGAGTGACGTTGCGACTGGTTTGCATGCAGCCCACCAATGTACTTTTCTTGCAGGTCCTGTAATCTTTTTTCGGTAGAGTCGTTTGACTATTCAAACATATTACCACAAGAGACCAGTAGTGAACAAGATCAATGAAAATTAATAACAAGATACAGAAAGTATCTGAAAACTCGTTATTGGAGATGACACAGTCTTTAACTCTTATATACTCAAATTAATTACAATAATGTAAGTTTGATAAAGTCTCAACCGGAAATTACATGACGATAATTAATATTCTACTTTACACGACCTGGGACTCCTATGCAGCAACTATATATAGTCCATGTTAACTAATCTAGGAAGGTCATGAATATGGATTCGCTTACAAATAACGTGTTTAACCATGAAATTACATGATGCAAGGTTTTGTGTTGGTTGCGGATTTCAACGCAGTACCTAATCGGATTATTACCTAAGCGCATTCAAGTGTTAAATATCGAATTTTTTCATTAGTAGCAAGACAATTGAAACAGCAATGATGAGACGAAAAAGTTTTGCCCTACCGCGCTTCGACACGACATCTGTCGCCGTTGTTTTGTAGCAACAAATAGACTTAGATGTCGGCTAATTTTACCGATAGCAAGATATGCGCATATTTGGACTCAACGTAACGTGACGAAAAGTTCTGTTTGTCACTAGAAGTCGAAACTTGCACTTCTCACCGGCAGTGAACGAGACGGTGAATACCGAATACCTTACCTCCAGTGGCTGAGACTGTCGTGTTTGGACTTGAAATGATGTGGTGAGAAGTTATGTGTCTGACTGGAAGCCGAGACCAACGCCTACCCTTATTGTTGACAATGCACTAAGAGACATAAAAGTCATAAGTTTTTCAACAGTAATTTGGTGATTACATGCTACTGCTTGAAGTGACCTGAAGAAAAATATTATGCCGTATAAGGACTCGAACTCTGTCACTCATCTTTCATTCACACCTTGAAGAGTTTGGAATTTTTGGGATATAACGATATGATGGAACTATATCAAACTAGTGGAGTCAAATCTCGTGAAAGAGGAAATCTCAGTTCCAATCCTAGTCCAGATCAACATTTTAAACGTATCAAGCTCACACGCAATTAGAAGAACGTAGCCTGTGACCTTATATGAGGGTTGGCCCACAAAATAAAATAAAATTTCTAGTATAACGAAATAGCAAGCAAACAGTTGCATAAATGAAATTTAATTTCTTTACCGGTGTCGGGCACTTAGTGCCCGTCCTCAGAAGGTTATGCTCATCGCAATATTTGCGAGTGTCGCCAACAAAGTCATATTGCACATTGCCGTGGTCTTATAAAGTGTAGGATACGGAAATCTCTATAGGCATTGTTTCTTTCGACTTGAGCTGCCTTGCTGCTGACTATATTTGTGGGTTTGTGGTAAATTTTGTGCGGTGGAAGTGTGAAGGCGAGGTATGGAAGACACTCCTCTCTCTATTACTTGAAAACCGGATAACTGTGTAGGCAACAGCGTTGTGAGCGCTGCTCACGCAGCTTACAAAGTGAAGAATTTTGAAGTATGTAATCTACAATTACAAATAAAATTTATCTGAAGGAAGTAGGTTGTGCATTTGTTTGCAGATATTTTGTTTAACGCCGTTTCACTCACGATGCTATAAGTATCTGTTGTCATTTTTATTTGAAGTTATAGGGTTGACCTTGTGGTGAATTATTGAATTTTCCGTATTTGAAGGCTATATAGTTAAAGCGACTGAAAACGGTGTGTCAACTGGAAACATTGCTGTTGTTTCTGACTTTTGTTCTCTTTGGATGTAATAAAACGGCGCCAACAGCAGAGGCCACTGGAAACATTTTTCTCGTGTACATGGTAACTGCATCAAAGATATCATATCAGAAAATAGTTTTCGCGTTCCAAGTAGAAATGCTTTTACCAGTATTATATTCAAGAAAATCAGTGGTTTTTGATATGTCGGTTGTTGTGGTGGCCAGTAAAATCAATCAGACATCTACAAAAAAATGTTCAACTGTGTGTGAAATCTCATGGCACTTAACTGCTAAGGTCATCAGTCCCTAAGCTTACATACTACTTAACTTAAATTCTGTTAAGGACAAACACACACACCCATCCCCGAGGGAGGACTCGAACCTCCGCCGGGACCAGCCGCACAGTTCATGACTGTAGTGCCCCAGACCGCTCGGCTAATCCCGCGTGGCAGACATCTACAAAAAGGTCTTACATTCTTAAGTTTAATTGCGATGTCACTTAATAATTGAGATATACTTAACTTTGTGTAGATGTAGGTCCATTTGCGGTGCTGAGTTATATACACTGAAGCGACAAAGAAACTGGTATAGGCATGAGTATTCCAATACATAGATATGTAAAGAGGCAGAATATGGCGCTACGGTCGACAACGCCTATATAAGACAACAAGTATCTGGCGCAGTTGTTAGATCGGTAGGGATTTTACCGTCCGACCTTTTCACAAGTGTACCGTGAATATCAGGAATCGGGTAAAACATAAAATCTCCGATATCGATGCGGCCGGAAAACGATCCTGCAAGAACGGGACCAACGACGACTGAAGAGAATCGTTTAAGATGACGGAAGTGCAACCATTCCTCAAATTTTGGCAGATTTCAATGCTGGACCGTCAACAAGTGTCAGCGTGCGAACCATTCAACGAAAAATCATCGATATGGGCTTTAGGAGCCAAAGACCCACTCGTGTACCCTTGAAGACTGCACGACACAAAGCATTACGCCTCGCCTAGGTTCGTCAACACTGACACTGGACTTCAATGACTAGAAACATGTTACCTGGTCGGACAGGTCTCGTTTCAAATTGTGTCGAGTGGATAGACGTGTACGTGTATGAGATATCCTCATGAATCCATGAACCCTGAATGTCAGCAGGGGACTGTTGAAGCTGGTGGAGGATCTGTAATGGTGTAGGTCGTGTGCAGTTGGAGTGATATGAACCCCTAATACGTCTAGATATGACTGTTACAGGTGGCTCGTACGTAAGCATCCTGTCTGATGACCTGCATCCATTCATGTCCACTGTGCATTCAGACGGACTTGGGAAATTCCTGCAGGACAATGAGACACCCCACACGTCCAGAATTGCTACAGAGTGCCTCCAGGAACGTTCTGCTTTTGAAAACCTCCCTAAGGCGCTGAAGTCATGGACTGTGCGGCTGGTTCCGGCGTAGGTTCGAGTCCTCCCTCGGGCATGGATGTGTGTATCCGTTCTTAGGATAATTTAGGTTAAGTAGTGTGCAAACGTAGGGACTGATGACCTTTGCAGTTGAGTCCTATAAGATTTCACACACTTTTTTTTCTTCGAAAACTTCCGCTGGCTACCAAACGCCCCAGATACGAACATTATTGAGGATATCTGAGACGCCTTGCAACGTACTGTTCAGAAGAGATTTCCACCCCCTCGTACTCTTACGAACTTATGGACAGCCCTGAAGGATTCATGGCGTCAGTTCTCTCCAGCACAACTTCAGACAGTCGAGTTCATGCCACGTCGTGTTGCGGCACTTCAGCGTGCTCCCCGGGGCCCACACGATATTAGGCAGGAGTACCAATTTCTTTCACTCTTCAGTGTACAATGAGAATAATGTTCTCGATAGAAAAATAGTTTTCAATGATAACACAATCTGATGAGTCACTGATGCGTAGTAATGCGATGGAAAAGGGAGTTTGCCGGCAGCATGCTCGCGGGAGATCTGCACGTGCCGTCTCCTACGTAGCTGTATGTGTGACACGCGGAGAGCCGGATTTGGTTGACGATGATGAAGTCGATACCGTGTTCCTCCCCTCATCCAACCCCCCCCCCCCTCTCCCTCGCAATGGAACACCTTCATCGAATAGTTTATATGTGGGCAACGACGAGAGGCATTTCTGTGCCATGGTGCTGCAAATGGAAATTTTGTCGTAAGTTCCTATGAAACCAAACTGCTGAGGTCATCGGTCCCTAGGCTTACACGCTACTTGATCTAACTTAAACTAACTTAACGCTAAGGACAACACACACACCCATGCCCACGGGAGGACTCGAACCTCGGACGGGGGCAGTCGCGCTGCTACCACGCACGGCGCTGCAGATGAGGTTGGCTGTGGCGTGATGGCAGATGGCTTCAACCAATCTTCATATCGACATTCATCTTGCAAACAAACGGGAACATCTAACGAAGGTAAGTCGTCCATCCATTAGCACGGATGGGTGCAGCATTGATGCTGCTGACGATGCAGAAGACTGTACCGCTGATGCACACTTTATGTTCGTGATTTTCATCACAGGGAACTACAAGGGGAGGGGGGACGGGCCGTGTGGGTAAAGGCTGAAAGGCTGCGGAGACAGCAGCGGCTGCAGGGGCAGGTCGGAGTCAAACTCCGTAGCACAGTCGTCAGGAGACCCAAGCGGCCTGACATTAGACACCATTAAGAGATGTTCATGGGCAGTAGTATGGGTCGTAGGCAGTGTTCCTGAAAAATCCGTAGCAGGATCACTACAATCACGGAAATAAAGTTAGTACTGGTGCCATCGATGGTGGTCCGGTGCACCATGAATACATAATGAGCGCGGCCATATATCTGAATGACGACGTTCTAATTCCAGTTGTTATACTTTTTGCAAAAGACGACAGAAGAAGTAGCCCCTCGTGCTGAACTGCACTGCAAAAAGTTAACGCTGAAACCAGAGTTACGAAGGTGAAAGACTTGCAGCAGAGTGCGGTGGCGACGACCATGTAAAATTTCCGTTCACGAAGCCTCCTCATGAGCAGGTATAGTGCAGTCGGTGGTCAGAAACTACAACAAATCATTTTCGTCGAGTGAGAAGCACAAAGTTTAGACATCTGAGACTTGAAAGTGCAAAAGAAACATTCTTCTTCAGCCTTCTATTGAGGAGAGAATGGTGGAGTTTTTTTTGCATATGTAGCATTCCATTACTTAGGCAACTTTTCTGAAAGTCAGAAAAATCAATTTGCGAACCGTTGTGCGAAGTAAATTTTTTGTGGCAATCATTTTAAGCAACAGACAGAAGCGAATGCTTTGACGGTGATAGCAATAATAGCTGAATGCATTGCAATTGCAGAAGAATATTTACTCTTGACCAATCATGTATTCCAGAAACTGCCAATTAAAAGATTTCTTTCGTTACACTGCCTTGTTATCCGCGCATGCTACGCAATGGGCAGTCATATCTTGAATCTGTTTATCAAGCCCAAGCCACAAACGATTTCCCAGGGTCCTCTATACAATATTTTTAACAAACGTAATTACAAAGATGTGGTGATCAATACACGCGTTTGTTCATTACGGCAATGCAATTAAAGACACCGTTCTGAAGAGGGAAGCTAATGCATTATGAATCCTATTTGCGGACTACTGCATTTCAGACTGATTTCCGATTATGAGACCAACCCATCCAAATATAGTAGTCGAATAGTCGTATTGATCGATCGTGTTCAGTAGCCTGTGAAAACTGCTGAGAGTTAAAGGGGAAAACATTCAAGTGCTTTCGAATCATAATGATCAATTCGGATACAAGGAACTGCCAATGCGACAAAATCCGGATCATGTCCCCTACGCAAGCGAGGCAGAGTGTCTGCATTTGTATGCTGTACCGTATGACGATAAGCAATTCCATATTGGTAATTGAAAGGAAATAGGGATCAGCGTTGCAGCTTCTTTTCTGTGCCATCAGATATATATTTCGTCGGAGAAAGAGGAGCAGTCATCGACTTACGATAGGCAACAGGAAAAAAAATTTCTACCATGCAGATATTACTGAAATTTTGTGGAACCATAAACTGTAGTTGAATTGGGCCTTGTTCAGAGTCGCATCTAAACGCAAATTTTATGGGACATTTGGTGATGCCAACCTTGTTAGATAAAGTGGACCAATTCCAATTACATTCTCCAGTACAATTAAAAGGAACATTATTACGTCAGTGGTGAGTGGGAGCGTCTGTTTGCGCTGCATTCAGAAGGAATTTGATGTACTATGTCAGTTTGCCACGAACAATGTGGAGTTCTCATCCATTTATACGACAACATAAATTCCGTATAGCCTCAAAATGCTTAATATGGGACGAGCGCCATGGACGTCAGTGACATGACCCCAAATATTCATTTTAAATATTCACGTATGACCTTGAATACGTGACTCCAAATTTTCAAGGCTCTGTTCCGGTATTTGTCCGGATACAACGACATCAGGACGGAAATTTCGACGCAATTTCTTCAAGAAAGTGTTGAAATAACGCTGGAGAAGAGGCGTTTCGAAAGGGAAGGCCCTGTTACTAATAAATTCCGTAATTGTTTGGTTTCCTCATCTACAGAAAGTTGAAGATAAACATAGGTCAAACTTATATTTGACAAGAATCGTCCACCTACTAGGCGATCCATCAGTTTCTAAACGTGGAACTTGGGGGAATCAGTCACTGTATGAGTGTTAATTGTTGCTTTAAGGTGGGCTCAAACATTGACCTTCCTGTTCGCTTTTCTTCTGATCACAAGAGGAGATGCCCACTGACTTGCTGAAACAGGTTTCAAAACTTCGATATGTTCTAATCTGTGGATTTCCGAAGCAGCTTCATCGCGAATGGCATGGGGCACAGTAAGAGCGTGGCTAAACTTAGGTTTTTAATTGTCCATTATGGTAATGTGACCGTGAAAATTCTTTGCATGTCCAACAAATATCCTACTTTTTCACACAAATGATAAATACGGACATGGGACAGTAGTTTATCAATGGACTTCTCCTGAATATCTAAACCGATTAAATCAAGAATATTCACGCCAAAAATATTGGGACTACGACATGACTGAACTACTGACAAATGCACTAATGTAGTTGTACTCCTACATTTTAGTTATAAAGAGCACTTTCCAAGAACGTAGATAGTTATAATCGGGAAAGAGTGCGCAGTTAGTATTTAACCGGTAATATGTGGTAGATGAGACAGTTGAAAATAATTGTTCTTAGAACACGTGATTGCTGGTTTATGTAGGAACAAATTATGTTAGTTACAGCAGCCGAACTTTCAGTACTTAACTTAAATGTCACTCTATGTAAGATTATGCTCATTCATTTTCTTGACCACATCGTCCGCTGAGAGTACGCGACACGTAGTCAGTGGGTACGCACTAACATAAATCAAAAGAAAAGTCGACATTTACTTCATAACCCATGCATTCCTCATGCCACCATTGGCAGCAGTTTTAACACATGATCCAGTCTTCCGTGACGGGCTCCTTGTGAGCTAAAGCACTCCCTGGGCAAATTCAAAATATCACAATCAGACTTGGATTTCGGCTTGGTTGTTCCTGAAGTGAATTGTGCGAGTAAGTCCAGATTAGGCTTAAAGATCTACGTTCCTTGACACTGGTATTTTGTCCCTTCCTGGTTTTGTCTGGTTTAAATGGTTTTTCTAACGACGCATTTTTGTATGGCAAGGCAAAAAAATCTCGAATTTATTTGCCATTTTTTCTTTGTTTTTCATCGATCATATTGCAGCAGTAGATAGATCTCTTGCCGGTACATCAGTACTTTGACTTTCATTTGTGTCGCCCTCTTGATTTTCCCCTGGTGACCACGCAGGCATATCTTGTCTTTCTGAGGAGCAGCATTTGTCCGTAGAATCCTGTTGAGCTGCTGTGTCTTCTTTAGTTGTTTGACATTCGGCTCTCTCATTGATTTCTTATGGGGAAAAGGCTTCCGCTGTGAATACAGATTGAATGGGAATATTCTCGTCGACCCTAAGGATTTTTGAGCTATTTGAATTGCAATTTCTCTGGAATATGCAACTCGAAACAAAACACTTCCATCTGTCTGCGTAATTGGTCTTCCTGCATTAATAACATTGAACATTCCAGCTCCCACTGTATATACTGGTTTAGAAAGACCACTGAACCCCCTTTCCAGTGATGGTATCTTGTGACTGGACTGGGGAGGCAGGGACCGAAAAGTCATGTTATTTTTTCTGGAAAATGTATTCGCTTGAAAAGAACAATGGGAGACATTGTTGTCCAAAGGCTCAATAGTCGAAGGTTTTACGCACTGGGAAAAGTGCTTCAACCAATGCAAAAACCGTTCGGAATTTATGAAACCAAACTCAGAAACCAGAGGTTAGATTCCTATACAGGGTGTTACAAAAAGGTACGGCCAAACTTTCAGGAAACATTCCTCACACACAAATAAAGAAAAGATGTTATGTGGACATGTGTCCGGAAACGCTTAATTTCCATGTTAGAGCTCATTTTTGTTTCGTCAGTCACCTACGCTCAATGGAGCACGTTATCACGATTTCATACGGGATACTCTACCTGTGCTGCTACAACATGTGCCTTTACAAGTACTACACAACATTTGGTTCATGCACGATGGAGCTCCTGCACATTTCAGTCGAAGTGTTCGTACGCTTCTCAACAACAGATTCGGTGACCGACGGATTGGTAGAGGCGGACCAATTCCATGGGACTCCACGCTCTCCTGACCTCAACCCTCTCGACTTTCATCTATGGGGGCATTTGAAAGCTCTCGTCTACGCAACCCCGGTACCAAATGTAGAGACTCTTCGTGCTCGTATTGTGGACGGCTGTGATACAATACGCCATTCTCCAGGGCTGCATCAGCGCATCAGGGATTCCGTGCGACGGAGGGTGGATGCATGTATCCTCGCTAACGGAGGACATTTTGAACAATTCCTGTAACAAAGTGAAGTCACGCTGGTGCGTTCTGTTGCTGTGTGTTTCCATTCCATGATTAATGTGTTTGAAGAGAAGTAATAAAATGAGCTCTAACATGGAAAGCAAGCGTTTCCGGACACATCTCCACATAACATATTTTCTTTATTTGAGTGTGAGGAATGTTTCCTGAAAGTTTGGCCGTACCTTTTTGTAACACCCTGTAGAGGCCTCAGAGAAGATTTCTAGTTTCATGCGTTTAGAAGGGTAAATAAAAGTTGATGGAACATAGATTTCTGTTGAGCTGAAATATCAGATGACTGTAACAGTTTCTTCTCTTCCGCCTCACACTCCCTTGCACACTCTTTTCTTACGTTTTGGAAACTGGATACCAGGTTGCTTGGGCGGTACTGTTGACATTCATGTCTCTTCCATGGTGCAGATACTGTTGAGTTGAACCTTTTCCCATCGTGGCACGAATTCAAATTATTTAAAAAACTGATCTATGTCGGTTTTGCTGACACCCATAATCCGCCCGAAGCTGCAGTTCTCAGAACTATGAAGAGATAATCTCTCTCTCTCTTGATAAAGTCAATCTACTTTCTTTCCAGTTTTTTCGGTTGAATCTGTGATCAGGAGTATTCTGCTATGAAAAATCGAACGCCAGCATCATTATTTGTCTTCATGTCAGACGATATAGTCTGGCGTCCAGGTCCCAGCAATGATCTGCAAGTTCTCTCCCCCAACTGGATTAAACGTCTTCTTGAATCTGCCAAGTGACGTGCGGGCGTACCCCTGTAGAAGTAAATAAGATAACTCTTTCCACTGAGATATATTTCATTACGCCTACAGGCCAACAGAATGCAGACCACTCAGTAGGTATACAACAGCAAAAGCAACAACGACAATAATAATAATAAGGAAGTACTTACGCGCTTCAGTTGCCTCCTTAGCCTACATTCGTTCTTTTCTAGCGTCCAGCATGTTTTGAACGCAGAGTTCTTACACGCCTTTCATATCCAAAGGGAGCAGTTATTGTACCCCGATGACTATTCTCCGCGAGTTAATTTTTCACAGTGGTTTCTGCAACAAAGTGGCCGAGATGTACTTTTCCTGCCGCGCGGTATAAGCCGAGCGGTCTGAGGCGCTGCAGTCGTGGACTGTGCGGCTCGTCCCGACGGAGGTTCGAGTGCTCTCTCGGGCATGGGTGTGTGTGTTTGTCCTTACGAAAATTTAGGTTAAGTAGTGTGTAAGCTTAGGAACTGATGACCTTAGCAGTTAAGTCCCACAAGAATTCACACACATTTGAACATTTTGTGCTTTTCCTACCTTGCGTCTTGTTCTTTGAGGAGACCACATTCACTGGGTTCAAAAAATGGTTCAAATGGCTCTGAGCGCTATGGGACTTAACAAATGGTTCAAATGGCTCTGAGCACTATGGGACTCAACTGCTGAGGTCATTAGTCCCCTAGAACTAAGAACTAGTTAAACCTAACTAACCGAAGGACATCACAAACATCCATGCCCGAGGCAGGATTCGAACCTGCGACCGTAGCGGTCTTGCTGTTCCAGACTGCAGCGCCTTTAACCGCACGGCCACTTCGGCCGGCTATGGGACTTAACATCTATGCTCATCAGTCCCCTAGAACTTAGAACTACTTAAACCTAACTAACCTATGGACATCACACAACACCCAGTCATCACGAGCCAGAGAAAATTCCTGACCCCGCCGGGAATCGAACCCGGGAACCCGGGCGTGCATTCACTTGGAATGGAGTATTCAGTCACCACAGTGAGCATTTGTGGGAACAAGGAAACGCCTACCGTGTGCAGCACCACGCGGTACAACATCGCTTGACAGTTAGTGAGTAGGAGGATTTCGTCGGCGACTGCTTTGTCATGCCGTCCCGCTTGACCACCGCAGATTGTCAGACCCTTCTGGAATATGTCCCTCCCAGCGTATTTGAAGATATTCCAGCAAAATTGAGGTGCAGCATGTGGTTCCAACATGATGGGGTGCCTGCTTATTTGGACTGGGTGTTCGTAGGCATTTAAACAGGTCATTCCCGCATCAGTAGACTGGTCGTTGTCGACCAGTTTCCTCGTACCTACTCTCACTGGATGTACTGATCCTAAATTATATCTTTGGAAGCCGTGAAATCCGTCACATATCGCGATCCAGTGCAGTCTGAAATATACGACGCAAGAATCGCCTGCGCAGCTGCTACACTCAAACCAACTCCGGTTGCGTTCTAGCGTGTCTGGGACATCCTGTATACAGTAATTCATTTGATGTTCACCACCAGGGTAGGATAATTAAATATATGTTTTGAATATGTATCACTTGACATATTCTCACGTTGATGTCTATAATATTTTGTCTTATCTTGTTACCTACAAACAAAAATACATACGAGAAAAAGTAACGGTCACCCCGTGCCGGTATGTGAGGTAGTTTCGATCAGCATGCGACTAATAAGCGAATTCATATTGCATGACATTATTTTCTCGAAAGATTGAGAGTACTAGCATTCACAGCCAATGTATATGTTGCCTAAGGTATCATTCTTTGTGTAATCAATTTGTACTTTGGATAATAAAAACTGTAAGCATAAAACGCGTAGCTTTATAACCCATTATCACTCCTGGTGGTCTGTCTTCGAGGAGAGCATCGATATGTCATTGCATCCAGTCATTACTGAATATTTCGTTGAAACGACAGTTTTTCGCAGCATATACACACCCAGCTAAGCTATAATACTTTTCTACTGTAATTTTAGGAGTCATTACTGGAAATGGCATAATGATCAATTGATCCGCACTCATGCTCGCGTGTATCACCTCCCAGCAGACAAAGTGTAGAATGGCATTAGGGCTATATATACGAAAATTTTAGTAGACTATGGACTAAACCTGCTTGACACATTGCCCCCTTTGCATCTCAAGTCATAATGTTGTGCATCACTGCCAGAAACAGAGTCAGGTGGCTAGAGGTATGTTCTTTGCGTTCTTAGTTCCAGTGTCACGAGAATTGTCCATATTGTTAACACCAGCAGATGACCTCTGGAAAGGATGTATCCTGCACTGATTTTGAAATGTAATTTGCTTAAAATGAATAGCTAGCCGTACAGATGTACAACATAGAGTACCACCAAGATATATTCTACAGCTGAACAGGCAGCATCACCGTTTGGTAATGCATGTTATAAATTTCCACATTGGACCGCTACATTAATAAATTTATCCCGATAAATATGTGATGTTGGTGCACAGAGTAAAACTATGCACACAAAAAAAGCACAGGCACGTTCCTTATATTTGTTTGATCCACAGCTCACACATGGCCCTGTGGTATCCACGTCGCAGTTACAAGAAAATAGTGTATTTGGACGGTATATTCAATCACATTTAGAAGGTAGAACAGAAGTTCATATGACTGAAAGTGTTGTCATCATGACCTTTACAAGGAGGGTTTTGCTACTGGTGTGAATAATAATCATAAAGTAAAAGCATTTACTGTTGGACAGCCTGATCATATTGCTACGCTAAGAAGCATTCCGGTGTTAGTCCTACAAATTTACAAATTCTGAGACAGGCTGCTGTGGGACCTAAACCTGCATCTTCCGGAGAATTCAATGAAATACTGTTAACTTGTGCGCATTTAGACACATTCCAGGTAACCGAGAACGACATTTGGTTGCAAATAAATGCTCTCTACGTCTGTAGCTTTAATTATTTACAGTGTAAATTGGTCTACCATAAGGCGTTGCTGGCAGTCCTGCTTTAGTCTGTATCTTGATGGTGTACTATGTTTTACATATGGATGACTGTCTATACATAGCAAGCAAATCACATTTCAGAATCAGTATGGGATTATAATACCTTCTTAGAGGTCCCTTGCTACTATTTAGGATATAGAAAGTTTTAGTGACAATAGATCTGAGAACGTAAAGAATAGCCATACATCTCTAGAGGCATTAGTGTCTGGTTGGCAAGGTTGATGAACATATTATGCCTTCCTGATGTGTAAAGGTAACAATGTGTCAAGCAGACTTAGAAAATTATCAACTAAAGTTGTCGGTTATGTAGTCCTCATGTATTTCAGCAATTTCTTTGATAGGTAGTACGAGATACGAATTTATGTGCTGATCAGTTGATCATGATATCTTTTGCGATTATGACTCCTAATATTAGAATAGATAAGTGTTATATTTTAGCTGGGTGGGTACATGCTGCCGAAGGCTAATTGTTACCGAATATTCGGTAATTGTAGGATGCACTTCCATACACCAATACTGTACTCTAAATAGACAATCAGGAGTTATAATGGGTTGTAAGACTATGCACTCTATGCCTAAAGCTTAAATTGTTTAAAGTGGAAACTCATTGCAAAAACAGTGACAGTGATAGTTAGTCGTTGTGTAGACTATCCAGTGGCGTATTTCTATCATACTCAGTTCCATGAGTCTAATCATTATGTCAGCCATGTAAGTGGCATCTGATACTTTCCACTGAACCAAGAAAGAGAACATGTTTTATTATGCATACAGAAAAATGGATATCAGAAGCATCATCTTCTCATATGAATGGCTCTGAGCACTATGTGACTTAACTGCTGAGGTCATCAGTCCCCTAGAACTTAGAACTACTTAAACCTAACTAACCTAAACACATCACACACATCCACGCCCGAGGCAGGATTCGAACCTGCGACCGTAGCGGTTGCGCGGTCCCGGACTGTAGCGCCTAGAACCGCTCGGCCACACCGGCCGGCTTCTCATATGAGTTGCTATCCTAAGGCTATAACGCTGCAACTGACAGCTGTTTATGTGAAATTGTATTACACTTCCACCATTCTGTGGTAATATCATTATGGAGACGTAAATAAATATCTACGATTAGCAGTTGAATCTATAACTGTTTAGTACTCGGATAGATATTAAGGATTTCAGTGGAGTGTCATCAAATCATACGGTATTCTCTCTTACATCTGAGATATACAGCAGGTTGGATTAATAGATGGGGCATACAATTATCCCAAGGTCTATGCTGTAGCTCTTCCCTAGAAGCCTAATTCATTCTCAGTCCCTGCGTCTACATACGTGTGTCTCCGAACAAATGTTAGACTAACACTTGGACACAGATTTTTCATGGTTTTGAAGTAGTTCCGAAATGTAGGTCTCTTGTTTAAAGAGTGCCACGCAATCGTACTTTCCGTTCCTAAAAAATTTAGAATACACACATACTCCGTTTGCCACAGTATTTTACTTCTGCCCCTCTGAAAAACCTGGGCTACAGTGGAAAATGTCAGAGTGTACTAAACTTAATTTCTTCTGTTTTATGCTAAATGTAGGTTGCGCACGAATGCTGGTTCAGTCAGTGTCTAGCGATAATGTTTTATGCAAAATGATATCGCGTAGTTGTTGCGTTCTGATCGAAAACATTAGTAAAAATTTAGTGCTACTATGTGACGCCTTACATACTGCACGGGGAGACGATCACTTTTTATTTCAAATGTTGTTTTTCTTTGTAGGTTACAGGAAGCATTACAAGAATCAACGTGTACTCTAGTAGTTCATGGGCGATTACTCGGAAAGCCACAGGAAAAGGTGTTTCCTTCCTACATTTTTCCGTCAGTAGCGGATCGAAACCCAGATATGAATTCCAGAACGGCTATGTACAGAAAATGGCTCAAAATTTTCAAAATATATTCCTAAGATCCCACTCTGAAACTACCTACAACATTTTCTCTATACCTTCATTCCTTTCCGAGATATAGAGATGTAACTTTACCCTACTTCTAAACATAAAATTCGGTGTGAAGTGAAATCTAGATAATATATAACCGCAGAAAATTGCTCAAAGATTGATGGTATGTTCTATAGACTTTTACCTAGAAGAGCCATCTCCACGTCTTCAAAAATTCTTATCTGTTATCAAGAAACACCATAAAATCTTGTTTTTTGGGGGCCAAAACATATCCGTGGATTCTGAGACAGCTATGCGCAGCAGATAGCAGCAATTTTCATTATGTATTCTCAAGATCCCCATCTCGAACAGTCTTGACAATTTTCTTCATATATTTATCCGTTTCCGAAATAGAGATGCTCAAACATATCCTACTTGTATACGTAAAATACTCACATCCGATGCGAGGCAAAAATTTAATTTATAAAGTGACGCAACACACAAAAAATTCTGTGGAATGTCTTAGATATCATATGGGAATTCCTTGTTGTAGTACTGAAGCACATGTAAAATTTTTCTGCGATAAAATCCGGGGTGGAAAATTTGTTTTGCGTTATTTCAACTTGACATAAGTAAAATACCAGAATTTTACTGACAAATACATTACATTTCATACGAGTTACGTGCCTTGCTGCAGCAGGAAAAGGGAGGTAACCAGCGGCAAAATACTCCTATCCGAGCACAATAAATGGCAATATGTTCCTGTTTATTTAAAAGACGTTGACTGAAAAGTGTGGTACCAGCTGCTTCATTCTACTTTGCTCAGCGCTTTTAAGAATTTTCACAAAAAAATTAGCATACGAACATATTCGCGCTGTTTTATGCTGAGAGAGAAGAATGTGGTGGCAGTGACGCAGAGAAGCAAAAGTAGTAAATACAGGAGGATAGTAGACTCTGCTTGTGTTATACTGGTAAGAGCAAAGCTGACAATGACAGTGTTAGAGAAAGAGACAGATGCAGTGGCTGTGGAACATAGTTGACAGTGACAGGCCAGTGCTAGGAACAGAGCGGGAGAGACACTGCCCGGGGTGAGGGAGCGGAGGAGGAATAAAGAGAAAATGGAAGTGGATGAAATCCGGTGATAATGATAGACAGAGTATATGACAATGAGTGCCAGAAAGAGAGAACTAGTCACCGTGAGAAGAAACAACAACAGTAGGAAGAAAGGAATGAGATATTAGCAGTTAGAGACAGCATGAGGGAGACAGTGACAGTGAGAGTAGACTAAAGTAGTTGGACAGAATGAAGGGAATTGTTACTGTAACACAGGAGACAATAAGAGAGACACAAAGTCATAACGACAAAGAGTTGGGGTGAATGAGTAAGTGAGAAATAGCAACTGGGAGTGGATTGGTATTGACGTCATAGAGTGATTGACTACTGGGTGTTAGAGAATTACAGTAGGAGTACGAGGTATATTGCATGTTGGAAAAATATTTTCGCATGAGAAAATTCTTGTGAAAATTTTTACTGTGCTGAGAAAGATAGAATGAGGCAGCTTGTACCCCACTTTTCAGTCAGAATCTTTTATATAAACAGGAATATATTGGTGTATTTGTGCAACGGATAGGAGTATTTCGCCGCTAGTTCCCTTCTTTTCCCCGCTGCAACAGGACATGTAAGTCACACGCAAAGAAATATGTTGGTCAGTAACATTTAGTTAGTTTACTTACCTGAAACTGAAATAACGACAGACTAGTTTAACACCTCAGACCGCCATTCGTGGCAGAAAAAATTTGCACGTGCTTCACTACCACAACATGGGATTCCCAGATGATAACAGCGACACTTTATATGGTATTTCTTTGTTCTGCATCACCTTATAAACAAAATCTTCGCATTGCACCGGATGTTAGTGCGTATTTTATGTGTAGAAGTAGGGTGACTTCGAACCTCCGTATCTCAGAAATGACTAAAAAGATGAAGAAAATTTTCAAGGCTGTTCAGATTGTGATCTTAAGAATGCATCGTAAAAATTGCTTCCATTTTCTGTCCATAACCGTCAAGGAATCCATAGCTGTGTTTTGGAAAAAAAGAGATTTCTGGGAGTTTTATAAATGCCTCGAGAACATGCCCTTTCTGCGGTTATTTATTATTATTATTATTTGCATTTCACCTCATATTGGATCTTACGCGTAGAGGTAGGGTAACTTAGAACCTCTATATCTTTCAACTCCCAGCACAATGTGTGCACTGCTGGTGGATATCAACACCCAATTTGGCAAGAGAAATCATGTCGCTATTTCTGATACAGGAGTATTCGAAAGACTTCTGTTTCTAGTAACACAACACACGTCCATAGTCAGAATGTGTTTTAAATAGGTGAACGGAAAGTGTCAGTTTTGAGGAAGTTTCACCTATCTACATTTAATAGCCGGCCGCTGTAGACGAGCGGTTCTACGCACTTCAGTCCGGAACGGCGCTGCTGCTACGGTCGAAGGTTTCAACCCTGCCTCGGGCATGGATGTGTGTGATGTCCTTAGGTTAGTTAGGTTTAAGTAGTTCTAAAAATCCAGGGGACTGATGACCACAGATGTTAAGTCCCATAGTGCTTAGAGCCATTTGAACCATTTTTACATTCAATAGGGCACAGAGGGCACTACTCACGCTTTAAAACCTTGCATAAGACGATTCTAGTCAGTCGAGGATGTACAGCAGGCAGTTACGGACTTTTTCACTCAGTAGGACATTGTTTGTTCCCAAATGGGTATCTAACCAAGTGCGTCTGTAGCGTAATTACCTCAATGCTCACGACGATTTTGCCACATTGGCATAACGATTCTGGACTGTAAGGCCTTCAGACAGAAACCTTTCGACTGTCCCATACACAGGATACTTGAAATGTATACACATATTCCGAACGCATGTACTTATTAAACAATAAGACACACAATGAAACTATGGACACATATTTACGAATTTCTCAAAGGTTCAATACGTCCTCCACCGGCCACACGAACAAAATAAGATCGATACTCGAATTCCTCGCATTCACAGGCAAGAATGTCCATCGTCACCGATTTTATGGCAGTTTGGACTCGGTGCTTCAACTCATCTACGTTTTGTGGCAGTGTTGACCCTTAAACGTTATTCTCAATCGATCTCCAAAGGAATAATTCCAAGAGCGGCAGATCGAGCTAATGCGGGAGCCTGCTTAAAGTTCTAATTCGCTAGATGTTTGACGACCAATCCGACGGCTCAGAAGACTTTGTTTCAGATATTCACACACTTGGTATCTCCAGTGAGAGGTTGCCCCCTGTTGTTGATAAATGAAGTTGTTTTCATTCAGCCACCTACATAACTCGTTTTGTAACATAGTAGGATACTGCCGACCATTAACCGTGTTTCCGTCAAAGAAGAATGGGCCGAAACAGATGAATGGGATATGGCACAAAACCCATTGACTTAGGGTGAATCTCGCATAAGTTCATTGTGTGCGCTGAAGTTTTTAAGCCAGAAATTCGAACATTGTATTTGCTTACTTTCTCACTAAGGTGGTAAGTTGCTTCATCAGTAAACACGACGCTTTTTGTGAAAGTGTTATAATGTCATCAGAAAGTGTCACACATCTGCGTTTGTCGTCATGACGTAGAGCTTGTTACAGCTGTAATTTGTACAGCTTCATAATCAACCGAAGTCTCAATAAACACCAAACTGTTGTTCTAGGCAGCTGTTACTCCGGACTGGCACGACAAGTTGATTATGCAGGACAACGTTGGAAAGCGATTTGATTTCGCACGACATTTTCATCGGAAACAGGAGGGTGGCCCCGACTCTTTCCTTTACATACATATTCTCTCTCTACAAACGGTGATACCATCTGCGAGTGTTCCATTCATTCAGAGGATCAGTTTGGTACCTCAGCCTTTGCACTATAATGACAAAATTACACTTTGTAAGGTCGAGAGAACAAAATGATTTCTTCTGCTCACTGGCCATTTTGCAACACGTGATGGTACGCAAGCAAAAAAAAGACAGCCGACATCTAGCAGCAATGAGTATAAACAAGACAACGTATTTAATCCTGCAACGAACGACCCATGGAGCAGCGTCGATAGTCTTGACAACTTCATACTTTGTAGCGGAAACATTATTTTCGAAACACCCTATGTATAGCAGAAGTGTGTAACCTGACACCGGAAGTCCTTATCGCTGACAATGGGATAAGATCGTTGTCTGTTCCAGAATATCTACGCACTTGGTGGTAAGAAACTCTACAAGAAAACCTCAATCACGAGGTGGGCTGCGTGCAGAGACACTTGACTGTCGAAGTGGAACAATCGTTAGTGGGAAATGTCCGGGGAGCCGGCCACACCTAAGTTGTGTAAGGCTTATCCAGTGAAGCGGGCCTCTCTGTGGGTGGACTCTTCTTTCCTTAGCTTATCGCTTTCTATTCCTAGCTGAACCTGACAAGAGAATCGTGTCGACAGTTTTCCTGATACAGGTGTCAATCCAAAGACTTCTGTTTCTAGTAACAGAACAAAAGTTACTAGTCAGAGTGTTTATTTTTTTAATAGCTGAAAGGAAAAAGGACAGCTTTGGGGACGTTTCACCTTTCTACATACAACAGGGTTTACAGGGCATTGCTTTTACCTATAAAACTGTCAAGCGATTGAGAAGTTGGACGCTGTTGGTTGAACCTTCTAGTTCCCATCAAGCAACGTACATCCAGACAGCTAAATACCTCTGAGAATAAGTAAAAGAAACGAAGCTATACAACAACATAATGTACAGAAAAGATGCTGTACCGTGCTGAGATCTTGTTTATAGATGAGTAGGCTCAAGAAGTGCAAATTATAATGAAAAAGGATTGATGGCGAGCAGATCAAACCCGACTCGTTTATCCGTACATTGAATAGTACGAAAGTTCCATAGCATGTCAACGTTTATATATTTCACTTAAACGAGCAGTGTTACGTCCCCAACCCAATGCGCTGATTTACACCCCAGCACCCTGAGCACACTACTCTCGGATGCAAGGGAGAAGTCACTTGTGGAAAATGCACTAAAGTCGCTCATGAAGGTGGCGTTTGTTCATCTTTTCTGAAGTGTTTAAATTGCTCTATGGATCACCCTGTCTGGAGTAGAGACTGCCGCGTCTACCATGAAGAAAGGAAGATACAGAAGCTGAAAGTAACGAAACGTATTGTGTTTAATGAGGTCAAAATGACCTATAAGGGTATGCAACATTCCACGTTCGCTACTGATTTTGCTTCAGCTGTTAAAAGGCTGTTCCAAAAGCTAATATCTCTACACAAACTGAAGTTGCTAGTGTCAGCACTGGTCCTACATTTTTCAATGAAGCTGTGAAGGTGGTGCTATTCCAGAGCCCAAAGCTCCCCCCCTCCCCCGCCACCCCCCACCCCAAAAGCATCAGAAATGGCCGCAGTTGCCGACACTGGAGAGTTTCCTGTACATCAGGTACTTGACTTTAATAAACAAACTAGCTCAGATAGAACCACTGCTGCTGTCATTCCACCGAAACCGTCTATGAGAAACAAACCAAATGGGAACAAGAAAACAGTCGTAATCTGTCAGATTATGTAGACCTCAATCTGACAGTTGTCATGACTTGACTTTTGAGCCTATGGACTGTCATGCCCGTCAAGGGTAACTATCTCGTCTCAAGACAAAGCCTCCATCTATTGGAGGTTCCCCATCCTGGCAAAGGAACGGGGCGAAAGTACTACCCCCTCCTCGCAGCTAATTTTTCCCCATACTACAGTGGCGCATCATTGTGTTTAGGGTTCAAGTGAAGGAGATGAAATTCCTAACACCGAAACACTCTATGTGCTAGTGTTTACTGGAAACACGTTTTAAAGCTACTGACACTACTGCGCTACGCAGCTATGTCCTCCACTGTAAGCGTGACCTGATTGGCGAATGGGCAAAGGGTGGGGTCGCTGTGTTTATGGATAACAAACACCACTCCTCTGCTCTATGCCTTGTTACTGAATTGCAAGCAGTTACCTTTGAAGTTCATGCAGGTCACTGTATTACTATCTGCTCTGTGCATTTGCCACCATGGGGAAGAATATATTCTTATGCTCTCACAGATCTTATAGAACAGCTCTCCCATCTATTTCTGGGGCTCACACTTCATATCCGCAAGGAGTCGAGTTTTAGAGAGCCTCATGATGTCTCAGGAGCTGTGCATTCTAAACGCAAGGAGACCCACTCATTTCATCACTGTTACTCGGTCATCCTCCTGTATAGACCTCTGGTTTTGATTCCCTGTCATTGTAGATTCGGTCTGTGGGAAGGTATTGATAACCTTCCCACTCTGCATTTACCTAACAGATAGAGATGTGGATAATAGGACGCCACTAGGATGGATGATCAGTTGAGCTAACTACGAGCCGTTTAACCAGCTGGATGTGTTTGAACGCCGATTCAGCATCCAGGAATTGGTGGAGCACAATAGACGATTGATCCACCACACCACAGACTTATCCATCCCAAAGTCCTCAGGTCATCTTAGCAGATAGGATGTTCCTTGGTGAACAAATGACTGCAACTCAGCTATCTCAGTCATGTGTGCAGCTGTGTGACGATGTAAGCCCCGCCCAAAAGCAGAAATCCTCGCAGCCTTTCGATCAGTGACAGACAAAGCTCGCCACATAATCAATGAGAACCAGACAACGTCTTGGCAAGAGTTCTAGTACTCTCTAAACCACTCTACTTGTTCTATGAAAGTATTGGAAGCCATCAGGTATCCAAGTAAATGAAATTCGTTATACATAGCAGCGGTTGGGAGACAGGAGTGTCTCTTAATGACGCCTGGAAACATCACTCAGGAAATGGCTGAGCACCTTGCAAGGATTACTGCCACGGCCAGCAGGGATCTGGCATTCCATCGTTACTGTGTCATTATGGGGAGGGTGAGTTTGGACATCAAATACTACAATTCTGAGTCCTATAACCAACCATTCTCTATGTGGGAGCTCAGTTCGGCACTGTCTGGGGCACATAGTACTGTTCCTGGTCACGAGAAAATCCAATACGTCATGCTGTGGGACTTTTAGCAGGTGTGAAAGGAAATACTCTTACGTTTTAATACCATATGACGGAGAGGCCATTATCCCAATTTGTTAAGTGAGGCAGTTTCGATACCTCTCTTCAAACTAGGAAAGGGCCGAACGTGTGCTAGTCGTTACAGGAGCGCCGCCTTAAGGAGCTGTGTGAGACAGACCTTGGAGCAAATCGTCCGTCTCGTGTTGTCTAGATTTTAGAGACCAGTAAGGTCCTCAGCCGCTCTCAGTGTCTGTTCAAGAGATATCAATAAATTTACAATAACCTGACCCTGCTAGAGGCCGCTATTCACCAGCCTTACCTAGACGAACAACGTTGGGGAGGTATACCCTTTGACATAGGTATGGGATACGATACCACCTGGAGACACTGTATTATAGGGCAGCTGCATCAATGAGGGTTACGTGGTCTCACCCCCTATATTCATTCGGTCCCTCTAGTCTACGAGGTTGTTTAGTCATAGAACTAGTGGCGTGCTGTCAGATAGTCTTACTACCAGCTCTGCAGATGTTGGCGTCCCCCCCACGACCTCGATCTCGCCTCTACCTCAGACGAAATGGTTCTCCATTCTGGCTCTCCTTCGGTGGTGGTAGGTGACCCAGCGGCGTAATCTGCCTCCTCAGTCCCTTCACGCCTTTTTCGACAATGGACAATGTCATCCTCCAGTGGAATTGCAGCGGTTCTTACAACCACATTGCTGAGCTCTGACAACTTCTCAGCCTCCACCCTTTCTTCTGCATTGCTCTCCAGGAAACTTGGTTTCCGGCGATACGCAACCCCGTCCTCCATAGTTATCGGAGTTATTATAAGAATCTGGCAGCTGGTGGAGCTCTTTACAGCGAGTGAGTCCCTCTTCAGATATCTTTAGAGGCTGTCGCTGTTCGGGTGTGGACACCTCAGGCTGTTACTGTCTGCAGTGTCTATCTTCCACCGGATGGTGATGTCACTCAGCATGTATTTGCTGCACTGGTTGCGCAATGGCCACCACCTTTTCTGCTCTTGGGCGACTTTAACGCCAATAATCCTATGTGGGGTAGCCGAGGCACTGTCGTTGAGCAAGTGTTGGCACAGCTCGACCTTTCTCTTTAAAATGATGGTGCCTCCACACATTTCAGTGTGGCACATGGCACGTACTCAGCCATCGACCTTTCTGCCTGCAGCCCTGGCCTTCTAGCGTTTGTCCAATGGAGTGTGCATGACGACTTCTGCGGTAGTGACCACTTTCTGTTACTGCCCCAGCGTCACTCACTTGGGCGCCTCCCCAGATGGGCTTTGAATAAGGCAGCCTGGGACTCATTCGCCTCCATTGCGACTCTTGAGCCTCTTTCTCATGGCGCCATTGATGTGATGGATCAGACGATAATCACCGGAATCGTTTCTGCAGTGGAATCTACAGTTCCCTGTTCTTCTGGGTCGCCTCGGAAGCGGACTGTGCCTTGGTGGTCACCAGAGGTCGCTGAGGCGATCAGAGATCGCAGGCAGGTCCTCCAACGTCATAAGCGGCACCCATCGCAGAAACACCTCCTTGCCTTTAAGCGGCTCCGTGCCCGAGCTCGATGCCTTATTCGCCGACAGAAGCAGGAGTGCTGGGAAAGGTATGTCTCAACCCTTGCCCTCTGTACCTCTCCATCACAGGTTTGTGCCAAGATTAAGCGACTTTATGGGTATCAGATAGCCCGTCAGTGTACCTGGCCTTTCCCTGAATGGAGCAGTCTGTACTGAATCCAACACGATTGCAGAACTCTTACCAGGGCATTATGCTCAGAGTTCCGCTTCTACAAATTACCCACTGGCCTTCCGCTCCCTGAAAGAACGGTTGGAAGGTCGGAGTTTTTCATTCCTTACGTGCCACCCCGAATCGTACAATGCTCCATGCAGTGTGTGGGAAGTCCAAAGTGCCCTCACCGCTTTCCCTAACACAGCTCCTGGGCTGGATCGCATCCACTATCAGATGCTCCAGCACCTCTCGGTGGACTGCCAGCAACACCTCCTAGATCTTTTCAACCGTATCTGGGTTGAGGGTGAGCTTACGTCTCAATGGCGGCAAAGCATTATCATACCAGTGTTGACGCATGGCAGGAAACCACTGGTGGTGGACAGCTACCGCCCCATTGACCTCACTAACGTTCTGTACAAGTTGCTCGAACGTATGGTGAGCCGAAGGTTGATTTGGCTGCTTTAGTCTTGGGGCCTTCTGGCTTTTTCTCAGGGTGGGTTCCATAAGAGCGACTCTGTCACTGATATTCTGATCTGCCTGGAGCCTGCCATCTGTATGGCATTTGCATGCCATCAGCATCTGGTTGCTATCTTTTTTCACATGCGGATGGCATATGATACAACATGGTGACATCACATCCTCACTACGCCTCATGGGTGGGGTTTTAGGGACCAGCTCCCGATTTTTAATCAAAATTTCCTGTCGCTTCGTTCCTTCCACGTGCAAGTTGGTTCCTCCCATAGTTCCTTCCGAGTCCAAGAGAATGAGGTCTCGCTAGGCTCTGTCTTGAGTGTCTGTCTATTTTTAGTTGCTATCAATGGGCTAGCTGCTGCTGTGGAAACGCCTGTATCGGCTTCTTTGTGTGCTCATGACTTTTGTCTGTACTATAGCCCCACTGGAATTGCTGTTGCTGAACGGCAACTACAGGGCGCTATCCGCAGGGCGCAGTCTTGGGCCGTCACGCACGGCTTCCAATACTCGGCCGCCAAGATTTGCGTCATGCATTTCTGCCGGCGTCGCACTGTTCACCCTGAGCCGCGGCTTTATCTTGACGGCGAACCTCTTGCCGTGATGGAGACGCATCGGTTTTTGGGCTTGCTTTTTGATACCCAGTTAACTTGGCTCCCTCATATTCATCAGCTTAAACGAATGTGCTGGAGCCACCTTAACGCTTTTCGTTGCTTGAGTCATACCAGCTGGCGTGCCGATCGGTCTACCCTTCTACGACTGTATCAGGCGTTTATTCAGTCCCGTCTCGATTATGGGGGCCTTGCTTAGGGTTCGGCATCGCCTTCCGCGTTGCGGTTGCACGACTCCATACTTCATTGCGGGATCCGACTCGCCACTGGTGCTTTCCGCAAAAGCCCTGTAAACAGCCTACTTGTGGAGACTGGTGTCCCTCCATTGCAGATACGGCGCCGACGTCTACTGGTCAATTATGCTGCATTGTTTGTAGCTTTCCTGGGCATCCAAATTACCGTCTCTTGTTCCCCCACTCGGTCGTCCACCTTCCAGAACGGCGGCCCCGGTCAGGGTGTGCGATTGCGTTCGCATCCAGGCTCTTCTCTCTTGGCTTGAGTTTTTCTCTCTCCCACCTCTTTAATGGGCTCACATGCGTATACCTCCGTGGTGCGTGCCCCACCCATGCCTTCGGCTGGATTTGGCACAGGGCCCGAAGGACTCAGTCCCTCCTGTGGACCTCCGCCGCCATTTTGTTTCCATCCTTGCCTCGTTTCACGGCTCTGACGTGGTCTGTACCGACGATTCGATGGTTGCTGGTCGAGTTGGTTATGCTATTACTCTTGGGGATCATTCTGAACAACGCTCATTGCTGGCTGGCTGGAGTGTTTTCACTATTGAGCTGGCCGCCATCTCCCGCGCCCTAGAGTATATCCGCTCTTGCTCAGGTGAGTCCTTCGTTGTCTGTAGTGACTCCCTGAGCGGTTTAGGAGCTATCGACCAGTGTTTTCCTCGCTCTTGTCTGGTGATGGCTATCCAGGATTCCATCCACACTCTTGCCGGTTGCGGCCTATTTCAACATTACTTTCACTTTTTAAGCTCGTATCGCCATCGTTATACTCCTAATGTACATTGTCCGCAGAGTATACGTCACTACACATTCCACTGATTCATGTTGCAGAAACGCTGATAATTCATCTGCCACTTCTTTCACACTTTACGAAATTCCTCGGGTTCCTTTCTGATGAAATGGCAACTTTGGTAACTGTTGTTGCAGATATAATACAATGTTTGCTTTGTTTATCGTTGCCATTGCCCTGCTTTGCATCAACACTACTAGCATCGTAACACTGTTGTGAGTTGCTCCTCGACTAAGCGTTTCAACTACGCTACGTAACTTCACGCTGTGCTCACCATTGGATACCTCCAGTCCAATATTGAGGTGGCACAGTAGACAATATGTGGGGCGCCGAACGCCGTAAACACCATTGGCCATTTGCGACCTCGCACTCAAGGGTTTCCTTATGAGTAGCTAATATACACTGAGTTAACAAAGGTCATGTGACAGCGATATGCCCATAGATGGCGATAGTACCAAGTCTCAAGGTACAGAAGAGCAGTCCGTTGGCGGAGCTGATATTAGCATTCAGGTGATTCATGTGAAAGGGTTTCAAACGTGGTTATGACCTCACGACGGGAATCAACAGGCTTTGAACGGGAGATTGTAGTTGGAGCTGGACGCATGGGTCATACCATTTAGGAGATCGTTAGGGACTTCAGTATTCAGAGATCCTCGTGGTCAAAAAGGGGCTGAGAATCCCAAATTTCAGGCGTTACGTCTCACCACTGACAACGCAGTGGCCGCGGCCTTCACTAAATGAAGATCTTATATTCGTCAGTTTATTGAAAGGGTGAAGGTTCAAAAACAAGCTGCATGCAGCTTGTGTGAGCGATTCTGTGGCACAAGTGGAGAAGTGGTCTACCATCCACAATCACTTGAAATGTATTTGGAGAAGCCTACAGTTTGGAACACTTAAATTAAGGTAAAATAAATAAAGCACAAGATAATTTCCAACGGTAATATCACGTGATTGTCGTCACTGCTGTATCACCTCAGCATAGTCCTTGTGGCGCTCTTCCATTGCATTCAGTGAACCCAGACATAAATATCGGACAACTGTTCACCAGGAAACCTAACTATACCGTTGTGCATCATTCTTAACGTACAGATAACACTGTCCTAAAAACAAACTCGAGATAGGACTGCGGAATGGTGAACGGGAATTTGAGAACGAAGAGTTATGTCGGCATTACTGTAGACAGCAGCAAGAACTTCGAGTGAATGGAATACGTCTTCACTTTAACAAGATACGTAGCACGTAAGAAAGAGAAAGAAAAGGTGATAAGAGATCACACTTACTTCAATGACTCTGTAACGAGACACTGGAGCATAATTGCCCTTGATACCAATATACGTTGAAAATATCCCTGAAAATACGAAGCATGTGAAAAACTCTTGCAAAGCTTGATATGTGGTTACGTTTCAGCAGTGATCACGTGTTCAGAAATGCGTTCTTTTTGTTCTTTGTACAAAAATCTGAGAAAGAAGTTGGCGAACATTCTTAGATTAGACCCTGTGAGGCACTAAAGAGAAAGATGGCGTGTTTTTGTCCAGTATTGTACAATGTAACGGCCGCATCATGGTACTACCGAATGGTTGGGAAACGATTGTTTCGGTCTGTAAGGGCGAGTAGCCATTCTCCCTTCCAGGCGTTGTGGTTTCCACGCTGGTAGTGCAGGTCGGAAACCATTCAGCAAGATGCTAACAGTTAAGGAACATTATTTATTTAACACTGTATTCCCTACACACGCTGCCAAAAGACGGCTGTGCGTTCCCGTCCTGCGCGCACAGTCAGGCACCATACTCTAGTTTGGGCAATGCAGGACCGCGCTTCGGCGCACAGTGAGGGTGCATGGTAGTGGCTTGTGTAGCTGATTCAGCTGGGCGCTGAGTGGGCAGCTGGCGGTCACGCCACCCGCGGTGCGTCTAGGGCTTGCAGCGTCGGCCACAGTAATGAGAGCAACGCAGTGGCAGTGCGGCACGGGTGGCCTCGAACTCTAGACGTCAGCATACAACTGACGGACTGATATGTCCGTGATGGGTAGAAATTACACGATCCTGAGCATGGAATCCAATGCTGCACTGTGCTATATTCCTACGAGTGTTGTAGGATATGTTATATGTCAGCGTGACTTCTTGTTGCGTTTGGAAAATCAAATGACGTATATAAAATGCTAAAAGGAATCGAAAAGTGATGTACTAATTTTCACTCAAGTGTTTACTTTTTGAAGCTTACAAAGAACAAGTTTAAGGGCACAAGCCTAATCAGTTCACGCATATAACGATCTTCTTATACATACATCATGGAACTGTTTCGTCCAAGCGATGGACGTTTGTCGAAAGGTGTGTGAAAAATTTCGTTCACGAATTAAGCGGCAGCGTTTTAGGAACCAGTGTTCTTCGTACGGGGGTTAGCAGACTGTTCTATACTTTCCCTTTCATGTAAGCTTCGTATATGCCTCCTCTGACTGCTGCGTGCAGCAGTCATTTCCAGCCAAAGGTAGGTCCCAAAGGCCGATGTCCAGAGCTATAATCTTTGGCATTAATTATTGTCTGTACAGTTCGGCAAACAAAAAAAGGAAGAGGAATTTTAATCTACAAATTGCACAACTCCATATACCTCAAAATGTTGTCCTGCATGCAGGCCTATGCAGGGTACAGGAAAACGACACCAGAAGCCTTTAAGGCGTTGTAGTGAGAGCCTTAAAGAACATACTGAAGTTGGGAACCAATTTATAGCTACGATATCCATTACAAGCGTACAAACCCGTTATATCGCATTTCTTCCTATCTATCGCCATGTGAGTCACTATTCCTGTAGCAACTTGTGACCTGCTATAGCAATAATAGAATGTTCAGCTCATCACCGTGTTGCTAGACGAGTGCCATGAAGCTTGTTCTGTGAAGTTACTGCAGTTACGGTCGTTGTTTCGAAACTCGTTGAAGCGCTGGTAATCTCCATGCCCGTTTTTGTCTTCCTTCTCTAATGCAATTGCAAAAGACAAGAACAAGATTTGGTAAAAAAAATCTTAAGAAAGTTTCTGCATTCGTGCTGCATTTGTTGTACAACAAACAACAGCCTTCTGCTAGGATGTCACAACTTCCAGTAATAAGTACCATGTTTCAGTCATTAATTGATTTATATGTCGGTCATGGTGGAGCTGGGAAATGGAAACATTGGACTTTCGCTTGACAGAGTACTCGATTGAAACGAGAGTTCTTAGCACCCAGACAAATGCAGATCAAGCTGATTGAATTCAATAGTAAAGTACAGGTGACGAAAGTCGTGGGATACCCCCTAATATCGTGTCAGACATCCGCTTGCTCAACTTAGTGGTGCAATTCTACGTAGCAGGGACTCAACAAGTCGATACAGAAATACTGAGCAATGCTGCCTCTATTGCCGACATAAGTGCGAAAGTTTGGCCCATGCAGGCTTTTGTGCACGAACTGACGTCTCGTTTATGTTCCATGAATGTTCGATGGGGTTTATGTCAGGCAATCTAGGTAGTCAAATCATTCCCTCGAAATTTCCAGAACCAATCATGAAAAACTGCGGACCCGTGACATGATGCTTTGTCATCCATATATATACCATCGTTGTTCGGGAACATGAAGCCCATGAACAGATGCAAATGGTCTCCGAGCGGCTTACATAACTCCACTGGAAATAGTCAGTGATCGGTTCAGTTGGAGCAGAAGACACAATCCATTCCATGTAAACACTGCCACGAGTGTATTTATAAAATACCATTTTCTTGTTTGAAATTCTGCTGCTTGTACTGCAGTTACGCACTGAAATTAGCATACTTAAAACATCAGCATTATTGAAGCAATGCAAAATAGAGTTGAAAGTGAGAAAAAGATGAACATTTGTGACATATTGCTCACTTTGGGATTAATCGATGGGCGAAGGCATTGGAGGGAACTCAGAACTTCTGTACTGTGTATGGAGCCAGTGATCTTCGGGGAAAAGGCAGTAAAACTGTATCTTTTAGTGTGAAGGAAGATCGCCCTGGAATGAACGATTTTCCACATTCAGGATGTCTCGATAACTGAAATATGTGGTGAAATGTGACCAATTCACCATAGTGCAACATTTGAGGTCAATACGCGAACTTTAGAAACAATTTAGGAGTACCGCCGACTTTAATTCAAAGCAACAAAAATTAAAGTGGTAAATATTACTGCACACTCGCTGAAACGTCATCAATTCGCACATTGAGCATTCAAATGGTTCAAATGGCTCTGAGCACTATGGGACTTAACTTGTGAGGTTATCAGTCCCCTAGAACTTAGAACTACTTAAACCTAACTAACCTAAGGACATCACACACATCCATGCCCGAGGCAGGATTCGAACCTGCGACCGTAGCGGTCTCGCGGTTCCAGACTGACGCGCCTAGAACCGCACGGCCACAACGGCCGGCGCACATTGAGCATTCCAGTAATATATATTGTTACTGGTGAAGAAGTATTATGTGTTTATGTTAATCACTTCATAAAAAGTTACCCAAGCATAGGTCAGTGTGAGCATAATACACTGGTGTCCAAAATTTATTTAACAAACGGAAAATTGGCAAGGTTTCTTTATTTTGCTACAGAACAGTATAAACAGGTGATAAGGTCGAGCATTATCGTCCATTAGTACAGCAGCTCGCAACAACCGCAAATGAAGTCCCAAGATCTCGTCAAGATACAAGACAGTAGTTAAACGTTGCCGATCCACCTTTACAATTTCATCAGCAGGGGTTCCACTGGTAAACATAATCCCTGCCCACACCATTAGGGATCCTCCTTCATATCGGTCTCTTTCCACAATGTTTGGGTCACGATATCGTATGCCGTATTCCCTCGAGATATGAATCCATTGAGAATCTCTCTCCAGACTAAATCGAGACTCATCTGTGAAAACCAACTTGACCCACTGTTCGACCGCCCAGGTGGCATGTTGATGACTCCACTCTAGACGTTCCCTTCTGTGAGGACGCGGCAGAGATTGACGTACAGAATGTTTCCGACAATAAAGGCCACTCTGCCGAAGCTTTCTGCACACCGTTTGCCCCGATACAACACGTCCAGTGGGTGCTGCGAGCTCACATGCCTTTAAGGCAGTACAGTCGTGCCCATAGAGCCAAATGACGGTACTGTCTTCTGAAGTCACTCGTGGTTGGCCCAGCTCTGATCTTCGGGACACAGTTTCCGTCTCTATAAACTGTCGTCACACTCGAGAAACAACAGTACGATTCACACTAAGCCATCGGGCCATATCAGTTTGCGACTGTTCTGATTCCATTCTTTCTATGGCCCTCCACCGCAGAGAGTCAGATAGGAAACCTCTCTATGCCATTCTGCACCCTCTGTGGCTGTGTACACAGTGATTGTGATCGAGGGACTTCCCCTGCAAGCACTATTTCGTTTCGCACGTGACCTGGCGTCATCGTTGGCATGGTTGTCCGTCGACTGGAATGCAATCTTCTGTGCAGAACAGGATCGTACAGACATGTGGTTGACAGTTTGTATGATTATACCGTGAATTAGATACAGAACAGGGATATAAAAGTTTGTTGGTTTAATCTTGGACACCTGTGTATTTGGCATCTGGTGGGTCAAAAAGGGTCTATTTATTGTGAAATCCGAAGCAAGGATGTGTCTACGGCAGCCGCTTATTGTTGCCAACAAGTGACACACATATCAGTCGCAGTGTAAGATAAACGGCCAGCGAAACATCGTCACTTGTTGTTACTAACGGTAACGCACTCTGATGATTCCACAAAGAAAACAATTGAATGTTTTATTTGGGTAGTCATTCATCACGAACTTATTATTCTGATATTATGCTATCAAACGTTCACGTTTCCCGTTCCATATTGAACAACCATCAACAAAATTCCTTTCTGGACGAAAATGCAGCTCAGACCTGCTTTGACGACGTCTTTAACCTCAGGACCAGTAGGTTCCTTAAGGTGTGGAATCTGTAAACTACCTGAAGATTTTCTGAATGTTTTACAAAATGTGAAAGATTTTATTATTGATGAGTGATTTATCTCTGACGTTTACTGCTGTTTTCAACAAAAATGTTAACGCCATTAAAGTATGCACTGCGCTACCACGAATTAAATACAACTTATCACCAGAGCCTTACAGTGAAAGTATATTTTAATAAAATGTAAAGTACTTGTAACACTAGTGTGCCTACATCATCATGAATTAGTAAGATATTACTTACGTTGGACTTCAGAATGATCTATGTTTACTTACTGTTTCGTGTCATATGCAGGTGGTATGGAAGTGTGGCATTTTATAAATAAAATTGTGTATATACAATTGGCAAAAATTATGTTGAATGTTCAAATGTGTGTGAATTTCTAAGGGACCAACCTGCTGAGGTCATCGGTCCCTAGACTTACACACTACTTTAAAATAACTTATGCTAAGAACGACACACACACACCGATGCCCGAGGGAGGACTCGAACCTCCGGCGGGCGGAGGCGCGCAATCTCTGACATGGCGCCTCGAACCGCGCGGCCACTCCACGCGGCAATAATGTGGATGAAGCAGGAAGAAGCATTATCATTTGTGAAGTGTCATAGGTTTTCACCCTTACGCAATGGTGTACTGGAAGCAACGAGACTACTTTTGATGGAAAAATGTCCTTAACATTTCCTTATTGATTTTCTATCAGACTGCTTGGAGTTCTGTTACAGAACGACTAAAATTGTGACCTTCAGCCTTACCAGAAGAGGGAGCAAAAGGATCTCAATTTACAAGTTATCACGTTGCATCAGAGCTGCCTAAAAGCTCTGTGTCCGAGTAGTGGCTATGATAGACAAAATGCAGTGTTAAAGACGAGATTAGTAGTAATGTCCAGGTAGGACGACTTTCCTCCGTTCAGAATCATACATTTAGAACCAAGTGCCATACGTTAAGCGAAACACACAAATATTATTCTAAGGAAATGTTAGGAAAAATCAGGTAAATTTAGCATGACAATTACCTACTAACCAGGAAGAGGCTCGCAGGTTACAGAGTTGGCCAATATATTTTGCGTTGTGGCCAAGATTTTGTTATATCACCAGCAGGAAGAATACCAGCTGATATGTTCGCTGAGTGACCTGGAAGTTACTATTGCTTGTGCCTCAAAGATCGAGTTGCCGAGTGTCGGAATACCAAAAGAATAAGTCAGGGAGTTTTAGTCCCAATTCTGTAACTAGGTTTACGGACTAGAGCATAGTTACTAATTAGACTCAGATATAATGCCTGCAAAATGAACATTATATATCAATAAATGTCACCGCTACTTGTATTTTTCTGTGTTAAGTTTACTGAAAACTGAAAAGTTTGTTCACCAAGAAGACGGAAATGTTTGGAGCGATCCAAGGACATACTGTAAACATTACAAGCAGGCCACCGGAGTTTTGGCCATTAAAGATTTAGAAACAAATTTTCTTCAGAACGCTGTCGTTGGACGTATCCCCAACACACAGGAATACAAATGAGCAGGTAACAACAGAGCATTGACTGCTAAACGTGAATATCCACAGAGAGAGTTCCTAAGTTATGAAGAACTTTAAGCTACAAATGAAGGAAATTTACTGTGGACGGCAACCATACACCAAGGCCGAAAATATGAGCTCAAAACGGAGTGGGGGAAATCAAACAAGCTAACATGAAATAAGAATCAGTGGCCACTAGAATGTGAAACAAGGAACACAGAACTCTGAAAGTAGTAATTACAACAAGTTACCCTTAAGCAAAACTCTCACTCAGTCCAAGAGAGCCAATAATCATCTAACGCTTTGTAAATAAAAGCAAATGGTTCCTGTGGTGAAGAGCTTTTCAACTTACATTTTAGACAGAGGGAACTAAGCTGAGTTGGTTGATTTGGGGGAGGGGACTGAACGGCGAGGTCATTGGTGCCATCGGATTAGGGAAGGAAGGGGGAGGAAGTCGGCCGTGCCCTTTCAAAGGAACCGTCCCTGGATTTTCCTGAAGCGCTTTAAGGAAATCACGGGACACCTAAATCAGGATGGCCAGCCGCGGGTTTGAACCGTCGTCCTCCCGAGAGTGAATCCATTGTGCTGACCACCGCGCCACCTCGCTCTGTAAGCAAGCTGAGTATGGTGCTAATTTTTTATTCGTTGCTTCATACTCGGCGCAAAGTGTTATTAATTTAGTTGGTTGGTTGGTTTGTGGGATTAAAGGCACCAGACTGCTATGGTCATCGGTCCTATTAATTTAGTTCATTAAATTTTCGTACAAACTATAACTCTAGAAAACCTCAATATTCATATGAGAATCATCGAGGTATTACGACGCATGTTGCAGTAAGTTGTATTCTCTCACGATCCTGGTGGGAGCAGTATCATGTCAGGGAGTGGTGACATTGCCGTATATAGTAACCTCCCCCTTACAACTCGGCCTATCCTGGTTGCGATATAAAATATGACCGTGGATCGCTTCTATAACTAATGGATTTTTACTAATTGGATAACGCTATCTTTCCCGAAGAAATAATGCCGATAAGTAGGAGGAGAGTGTACAACAGACACTTCTGACGGAAAAGTGTACTAAAAATAAAAAGTAATTGAACCGAACATGGTTATAATTTGGAAAAATAAAAGTATTTTCTGCGTTCACTCAATAACAACACAGTACAGAAAAGGGGGTACCATTGATCATGAATCCAAAAGTTACACTAATGAACGAGAAGGAAATAATTAACGGTCGCCATCACACAAGGATAATTTACATCCAAAATCCTGTACAAAATGATGGGAAAGAAAAACATGTATTATTAAACACTGACATGACTGCTGAAGCTTGTCACTTTTTTTGACACTAACCTTAAGTAAGTATGTAATGTTAAAGAAAACTGAGAAGTCACTCTTACGTTATGTTTGTCATTAAATTTTGAAAAAAGAAAAACAATCGAGTAATTATTTGAAAATATGCAATTAAACTGTATGTTAGTATTGAACGTCGTTACATTAACAATGACATTCAGTGGACTCAACGTAACGTCATCAAAGAAATTTAGAAAAAACCAAGCACTTTTACTTTGCAGTTACTTATTTTGCAAATTGGATATCAAATTACAGTCTGAATAACTGAACCTTTTGTACTGACTTGAACAGAAATATATAATAAAATACGTACCAAACCAAACAGCTATGTGCTCCAAGCTATATGTAAAATAAATAAAACTTCCACACTCTTAATTTGTGCATTTCTTTAGATTTGGAGTTTTTCCAGTGATTGCTTCTCATATTTGAAAAATGAAATTGCTTTACTTTACTCATATACTGAAACCTACGTTGTACAACAGTTAATTGAGTGTAGACTGAGGCTAAAATTCTTAAAAGTGAAATTATCCGTAAATAAACTGGCTGTAACTGTTCAGTTTGTTTCTTATGACTCTTTGTTAGCATATAAGGAAAAAAAGGATCAAGGATCCTGCTTGGTAACAATGTCTGAGGACAATGAGGACACAATCGCCCTGAGATTAACTGATTATTATTTACATAGATTTTTTCAATCAAATCACATTCAGCTCTGCTGGTGGGTTAGCCATTAATACTTTTATACCAATGAACAGTCTTACTTCAGTGGTGTGCATACGACGAAACTCGGAGATGACTACGAATCTGTGTTGCTGGAACTTCTGCTGTTGTTTAAGATGGTAGCATCTTGTGGAGCACGGCTAATTACATGAACGGGCAATCGTAATTAATACAGCCTCTTCCGCCCGTCCACTGTCCTTACTCCTGCTACTAGACCTCTGGCCCACGCGCATGCATGATACCGCCAAAATTGTACACTCTACTGCGAGAGCATTAACACCACACTTCCGCACACTACAAGTGCTGAGACCCGTCTCCCTCCCTCTGCGCGCTCCGGGCAACAACTCCCTACCTAAAGATTTTACAACACACAAGCACTGCTATTATCGTTGCTACTCGATGCAAATAACAATTCATTTGGCTTTTCCCCAGAGCTTGTAAGTTCCACAGTAAAACACAGATAAATACAATGAAATGTCAGCAGACTTCTACCTAAATTAACACATACAGTGAAGCAGTTTTCAAAAACTATGACAAGGCGAACAGCGAGAATTACAGGCATATTAGTCGTTTACTTATATTTTATGAACTGCTAACCAAAGCGTTACGTATCGCCTCAGTCAGAAATTTTACTTTTGTTAGACAGTGGAAAAGGTGGGATTCAGGGAAAGATTCAGTCCTACCGATCACGTCCAAGCAATACGCACACTGATAAATAATTGTGCCCCACGCCGCATGGTTACCATAAATTACCAGAAGAGCTTCGACACAATCGAAATCTGGGCCATACTGAGGGCGACGAAAAGAGCTCACTGTGCATACAGATATACCAAATTTATCCGCTGCGTTGACGAGACTGCTACTCTGCTTGTAAAAATAAAGGAAGAGTTGATCACTGGACAACTTCTAGTGACAAGAGGCATCAGACAAGGAGACATACACCTACCTAATCTATTCATCTTCCATCTAGAGGCTATTTTAAAGTGTTTATCCTGCACACGGAAAATTATCAGCATGGAAAGCTGTGACACAAACGGTCAGTCAAAAATGATCCGAGAACTCAAAGACGCTTCCCAACGTCTAAGTAAGCGTCCAAAGTCTAGAACCCTGTCAACATTACGGCCTCCATCGAAAAATCACGCTCTGGAAGTAAAAAAGGCATGTTTTGGGCTTTTGAATTTATTCCTGACCACGTGTATTGCCCAACGTCCCTTCAGTCTCGCTAAGATCATAGATCCCCTTTCTTCTCCTAATCTCTTAATTCTTCATCGTGTCTCTACTCACTCCAAACATTCCCCCCCCTCTATTACCCTTCGAAGATTGGGTGGTGATTCGCTCAGATTTTGTAACTATTATAGTTTCGTGCCAGTATGTGGCAACTGGCAGGATGCATGTGTAATAATACTTCCATTTTGATGTGATTCTTCAGTTTCCCCTGGCGTATTACTTGCTCGAAAAGTTCACGGATGTACTGCTGCTCCACAGTGTCCCACGGGCACAATATTTCGGTGACCAGACATGTCGCCCTCGTTTGGTGCGCTGGCGAGCTGAGCTTGCTAAATGACGAATCTTACAGGAAGATCAACGCTGACCCTACTAAGAAGGTGGAGAGCAAGACTAAAGCTCTTCAAAGACCTTACTGAAGACGGAGGTGAGGCAGATGGGACAATAGGAAGAGATGGCAGAAGGGGGTTTGTTGGGTTTGAGGAATAAGATGACATGGGAGGTCTTCCACAGGTCAGGGTAGAAGCCGGTAGAGAGGATGATGTTATAGAGATGGGTGACGACAGTCAGGAAGGAATAGGGGCTTTCTCAAAGGTGGCGGTAGCTGACACAGTCATGACCAGGGGCCGTGTTGTGTTTGGACTGGAGGATAAGTTTAATGTCTTGCGCTGTGATGGGAGTGTTTATGTCAGAGGGGGCAACTGCCCCAAGTACTGGAGACTAGGAGCAAGTGGAGCGACCGAGGTATCGGCACGTTCCATGACAGTGGGGAAAAGAGAATAATCATAGTGGGGATCATCTGGGGTGGAGAAGATCTCGGAAAGGTAGGAAGCGAAGCAGTTGGCCTTACTGAGATTGTCAGGAAGGTGGCGATCGTTATGGAGAAGGGGGAGTGGGGAGCGGAAAGGGAACCAATAAGGCGATGGATGGCGGACTAGTACTTGCACGAGTTGATAGGGAGGGTGGCGTTGAGTCGTGTGCAGGTCTGGCGCCAGTCTCAGCGTTTCGCTGCTGTAATAAGGTTCTGTACGTGTCGCGGTATTTGCAGGTGGCATTGGAGTGTATCCCTGCCACGAGCGTGCAGGAAGGAGCGATAGAGGCGGCGGGATTCATGGAGTACGAGGACAGCCCACAGAGGGAGAGTGGGACGGTGGGGATGGATGGTTTTAGTAGGAACACAGGCCTCCATGGCGTCAGTAATTACCCTCTGAAGGAAGGACGAAGCGTGAATGATGTCGTCAGGGTGGCGATAGGTAAGAGGGTGGCTTTCGACCTGGGTGGTGATGGATCCCCAGTACACATCCCAGTCAGCACGGTAGTAGTCATGGACGACCTTGGGAGGGGGTGCAGGGTGGGGAGCCAGAGGGTGGGGATGAGCAGACGTTATGGTGAGAAGGTCGAGGAGGTGATCGCTACCTGTGGGGTAGCGACAGCGATACATCCAAGGAGGTTGGCGGAGGCAATGACAACATCTGGGGTGGTTTCACTTTCTGGTCAGGTGTGCTGGGGAAGGGGAACAAGGTCACCTTGGATCGTGGAGAGGAACTGATGCCACTGCCAAAGGGCGGCAGGACGTTGAGGTCAGCAGCAATCACGTAGGTTGAGAAGGTGCGGTCAATGTGTGAGATGAAGTCATATGGAAGGGGAGCGGACATAGATGGTGGCACAGGTAATGGTGAGGGAGGGGAAGAAGACACTGTGGATAAGGTGTTCAGTGGGGTAATTGAGGAGAGTTTGTGGCCGGACGGGGATATGCTTAAGGTGGCCAATCACGACTCCACCCTACGCAAGAGAACCAGGAGCGTCAGTGTGGTGGAGGATATAGGGAGAGGAGTGGATAGAATGGTGGGGCTGGAGAAAAGTTTCGTTCAAGAGGAAGGTGTCGACCTGGTGGTGGGAGAGGGTGTGCATGAGTGTGCATCTGTTGGAGCAGAAGGAGCGAATGTTCTGGAGAAAGATGCGATCCTCGTGCCACGCCATGGCGGGTAGAGAGGGGGGAAGAGAGGGAAGGGAAGAGGCTTAAACTAGGGTGTCGAGACGGGTGAAGGTGAAGTGGGCTTGGTTGTGGGTGTAAGTGGCAAAGGTATTCAGGTGGAAAACGGTGCGAGTGGCAAGGGAGATTTGCTGGAAGGTGTGGGGGCACTGAAAAGGGTGAATGTTTTGGAGCCCAACGCTAAGGAACCCGATGATGTCCTCGGCCGTGGGAGGGTGGACGAAGGAATTGTTGGGGTGGACAGGAGGATCAATGGGACGGACATGGACTGTAAGCTCAGGGGTGGCTGGAGGGGTTGGGCTTTACACTTACGGGATTAAGTGGGATGGGGGCCATTGCAGATGTTACAGGAAGGAGGAGCAGCGACGTTGGGGCAGTTCTTAAGACAGTGGGAGGCCTTACAATGGGGACAGGTTGGGGGGGATTGCAGTTAAGATTCAGGTAGTCATTGTACATCAGGCACCGCTGGCAGTGGTAGGACTGGGGAGGGGTTTGGAGGATTCAACAGGGTGGCGATGATGGTAAATCAGGGCACCCTGAGTGAGGAGATGGTCAACGGAGGGGGCGGACTCAGAGGAGACCCGCATGAAGTAGGTGGGACCAGAGACATTGTGGATACGGTGGGCAGAGTGGATTTCCAGGTCTGGGTGTGAGTTTAGTTCCGGCAACACCTCATCCACCATGATCACTGGGCTGATCTTGGTGATCACGCCGGTGTAGGTAGGGGGGGCGGCGGGGAGGCTGGGGCTGATGAGGAGTGGAAGAGGAAAGAAGGAAGGGTGACAGAGATGCAAGGGGGCCAAATATAACTCGTGGGAGTTTACAGAAGAGGTACGTGTGAAAGGAGGAGGACGGGGACTTGATAAGGACTGAGTCCCTGCGAGGAATGAACTGGGAGATGGGAGCACCAGGTAAATACTTTCGTATCTCCATGGTGAGGGTACAGGCATCAAGGAACTTAGGATCAGGATTTCACTGGACAAACGTGTGGAGAGTGGGGGCCAGGGTATGGGTGGCTGGAGGAGGAGTGGTGTCCATGGAGACGACAGGAGGAGGGGAAGTGGTGTTGACTTTTTGTGGTAAGTGGTGGGAGCAGAGTCAATAATGACACGCTTACAGGGTGTTTTGGAGACTGGAGGCTGGGAGGAATGGAGAGGGATGGGGAGGAGAGGGAGGTGGTGGGTGGCAGATCCCTGTGGCATAGTGGAGGTACCAGGAGAAGTAGCCGGTTCAGTGGTGGCGATGGTGACTCGGCGTGACATGATGTGTGCGGGGGATGCAGATGATGAACTGATGGGGTGGGTGAGAAAGGGGTAGCTGACCCCCTGAGGGGTGGCAGCAGAGGCGGCAACAGAGTCGCATGTGATGGCCAGGATAGTGGTGGGAGCAGTTGAGGGTGTGGAGGCTGGAGGAAGGGTGTAGAGGTCGGGGTGTATAGCAGGGGAAGAGATAGGGGAATGGGTAAGTGGGGGAAGGGGAGGTGAGGTGTAAGGAGGAAAGCCAGGGGTGGCACTCCTGGAAGAGACTGTGGAAGAGGGGGAGGGAGAGGTGTAGATGACAGTGGAGGTGGAGTGCTCATGGTGGACGATCGGCGACGGACGCACGGACAGCAGGCGGCGGCGGCGGCGATGGACGATGGCGGTCGGACGGCGACGGACGGACAGCAGGTAGCGGCGGCGATGGACGGCGACGAACAGACGGACAGACAGCAGGCAGGGGCGACGACGACGACGATGGATGGCGAGCAGGCAGGCAGACAGGCAGGCAGATGGACAGACAGCAACAGCAGCAGCAGGCGACAGACAGACAGACAGACAGACACTAAACGTAACAGCAGCAGCAACAGCGGCAGCAACTAGCGCTTCGAAGACGTAGATTACACCCTGAGGGTATCCCAGGCTGTGGAATCTTGTGCCTCCGAAGGAGGGAATCCAACCCTCTATATCTCCTATAATGCACTCATTCATTGTTTTTCAGTTGAGAATATGATGATCATACACATTTACGTAGTTAAAAATATTTAAAATACTTCACAATTCTATAAACGAGGTATGTACGCATGTGTGGCTTTTAGTGATAGCTGTAGGGATGGACATCACTCAACAGTTAATATATTTTCAATTGAAGACATGCGGAGAAAAACGGGCTAACAATCAACTGTAATAACTTAAAGATAAATGTTGCCATCTGTTGCTGGGTATGGTAAGTATCAAATTGACACTGGTCTTACCCCTAAGTGATATTAATGGCTTAGACCAGTGTAAGTTTTGATAGTTCCAATAGCCGGCCGCTGTGGCCATGCGGTTCTGGCGCTGCAGTCCGGAACCGCGAGACTGCTACGGTCGCAGGTTCGAATCCTGCCTCAGGCATGGGTGTGTGTGATGCCCTTAGGTTAGTTAGGTTTAAGTAGTTCTAAGTTCTAGGGGACTTATGACCTAAGATGTTGAGTCCCATAGTGCTCAGAGCCATTTGAACCATTTGATCGTTCCAATACCCAGCAACAGATGGGAGCATGCACAACTAAGCTTTTACATTTGAGGTTTACCCAGTTTTTCCACCTATGTCTTCAACTATTTTCGTAACAGCTTTCCTTCACTGTGATCACCTAATTTCTCTAGTTTTTGGGATAACTGATATATTAACGTCTTAATAAATGAACCTCAGTGCAATGGGTATGATGACTAGATTTGTGTGCCGGCCGTTGTGGCTGTGCAGTTCTAGGCGCTTCAGTCTGAAACCGCGTGATCGCTACGGTCGCTGGTTCGAATCCTGCCTCGGGCATGGATGTGTGTGATGTCCTTAGGTTAGTTTGGATTAGTTAGGTTTAAGTAGTTCTGAGTTCAAGGGGACTGATGACCACAGATGTTAAGTCCCATAGTGCTCAGAGCCATTTGAACCATTAGATTTGTGCTGCAGTGGAAGATCGCAACTATACTATAAACTATTTCGTGGTAGCCATATTTCACCCCTGATGTTCAGCAAACCCAACAAGCCTCCATCTGATATCTCTTCCTATCGTCCTATCTGTCTCACATCGGTGTTCTGCAAGCTCTTGGAATCCATCCTTTCCCGGCGCAACCATCACCACCTCCGCCAAAACCACCTCCTCCCCGGCATCCAATGTGGCTTTCGACCTTCCTTCTCTGCCGATGACCAACTCCTCTGCCTCACTCATCTCCTCTCCCTCCAGCTTAATTCCCGTCGCTCCGCCATTTTTGTCTCCCTCGACCTCGAAAAGGCCTACAACCATATCTGGCATCCCGGTCTCCTGTTTAAACTCCAAAATGGCTCTGACCACTATGGGACTCAACTACTGAGGTCATTAGTCCCCTAGAACTTAGAACTAGGTAAACCTAACTAACCTAAGGACATCACAAACATCCATGCCCGAGGCAGGATTCAAACCTGCGACCGTAGCGGTCTTGCAGTTCCAGACTGCAGCGCCTTTAACTTCACGGCCACATCAGCCAGCTTTAAACTCCAAACCTTTGCCCTTCCCATCAACTACATCCGTCTGATGGCCTCCTTCCTCTCGCACCGCCCTTCCTATGTTACCATCCATAATGCCAATTCCCGCACCTTCTACCCCTCTGCAGGTGTGTCCCAGGGTCCCAGGGCTCTGTCCTCTCCCCTTTCCTCTACCTCCTGTACACAGCAGATATGCCCCAACCCACCCCCCTCCAGTACACCTCTTGCAATATGCCAATGACACCGCATTCCTCGCCCTCGCTCCTACCCTCCAATGGTCCCAATGCCTTCTCCAGAATCACCTTAAGCTTTTTACCGCATGGTGTAACCAGTGGCTCCTGAAAATCAATCCTTCCAAGACCCAGGAAATCATCGTAGGTTGTACCACTCGCTCCTTCTGGCTCCTTGATTTCTCCCTTACTGTCTGCACCTATCCTGTCCACCTCACCCCACCCTCACCTACCTTGGCCTCACTATTGACCGTCACCTCACCTGGATCCCTCATCTCCGCTCCATCCAATCCAAATCCCACAACTGCCTTCGACTCCAGAAACTCCTCTCTGGCCAGACATGGGGGTTGCACCCCTCTACCATCCTCCACACCTACAAATCCTTAATCCGTCCCATCCTCTGTTATGCCAGTCCCATAAGGATAACTGCCACCCCCCCCCCCCCGAATTCTATAAATCCCTCCAGATCCTTGAGCGTCATGCACTCTGCCTCGCCTTCCATGTACGCCTCCTATCCCCCATGCGGATCCTAAATGACCTCATTCATTTTCCCCATCTTCTCCTGTTTCTCAAACATATCCGTATACTCTACATCTCCCGCTACCTTGATCCCCCTCACCCCCTGGTTGCTCCTCTCCTCTCCCATCCCCGACCCCTGCCACGCCTTCACTGTTGTGTCTCCTCTACCCTCCATCTCTACACCCTTCATCTCCTTTACCAAGGTGGCTTCCATCAGCTCCCCCTCTTGGATGATGCCCTCCTCCTATCAACTCTGATCCCCACCTGCCCTCCTTTCCTCCGTCCTTTCCCTGGGCTCCCTCTTCCCCCCTTCCATCCTTTCTTCTCCCCAGCAAACCTCTCCCTATCTCCCTTCCCCCCCCCCACCGAGTCCTTTTGTATTCCCCTCCTCTGCCTTCCCCACTCCCTGTCGCATCTGCCCAGTACCCCCCACCCCTCTTATGGGTCCTCATCCTCCATCGGCTCCTTTCTCGCCTCCCCCCCTTCGCTTTTCCTCTCCTTCCCCCCTTTTTTATTTTCCTATCATCTGTCCAGTTACCCCCCCCCCCTCCCCCACCAGCTCTCGGCTGTGGTATGTCACATTTGCCAACTTTTTAGTGCAGTGTTTCAGTGATTGTTCAGTGTTGTTCGTCTTTCTCGTGTTGCGAACAGAAAACATGCTGTCGCTAGGTGTGAATTTTATATCTTTTGCGAATAGAAACCAGACTGTTGCTGTGTTTTTTAATTGTCTGTCTATTGTTTTATCTGTCTGCTTTGTATGTATTTTATCATCCCTCTGTTCTTTGTTTTAAGTTCCACGATTTTTTTTTGCCATGTTACCCGTTAAGTCTCCGCTTTTATCGCCTGTTTTTTATTATTTATTCTTTTCATCTTTTTAACAAAGTCTGTAGGCTGAAGAGCGGCATACTAAGATGCTGCCAGCCCGTCCCAGTCGGGGGAATTGAAATTGAATAGCCGGCCGAAGTGGCCGTGCGGTTCTAGGCGCCGCAGTCTGGAACCGCGAGACCGCTACGGTCGCAGGTTCGAATCCTGCCTCGGGCATGGATGTGTGTGATGTCCTTAGGTTAGTTAGGTTTAACTAGTTCTAAGTTCTAGGGGACTAATGACCTCAGAAGTTGAGTCCCATAGTGCTCAGAGCCATTTGAACCATTTTTGAAATTGAATAAAGAAAAAAAAACATATTTCACCATTTTGCGGACGCCGCAGTTTTAAAATTTGCTCTCACACCATATCAGGCTTTCTGCCGACTATCCTCATGCGTCAACTCTTGCTTCCTGGGGGAAACCTCCTACGAGCAGCCGTCGGGTCCTCGCTTGTCGAGAACCGCGCGGCTAGCTGTGAAAGCCTTGGCTATCAACCTTCACCCCAGCCCCTTCAGCCGAACCTTCACTTAAATTCTAAATATCATCGGTCTGATACCTCACCAGCATATTCGTTTCGTTACAATTCCCTAAAGGAAGGCTGTTGAGGTTCTGACTTTAATCAGCAGGAGACTTTAGTTTTCACATTCACAGTCATTGGTTATGGCAATGATCTAGACACCTTCTCATGAGAAAAGATGAAAACAACGCAATTGCTAGAGAAAGACTGCTTTTACAGAATCTGAACACTTGGGTACCTTTGGACTCTATGATAAATATTAGTGTACTTATTACAAAAAAAAAAACTGTTTTTGATTCAGAACAAAGGAGTGGTTGATAGGCTCATTGAGAAACTGTTATACATCGTTTATAGTGTTTGCCCACAAAACGTTATTCAGTCTAGGTTTGATTTCATTAGTGCAGACACATCTATTAAAACTTTGTTAGCTGCTGCTGAGGATTTCCATATTTACCCAGATTTTAATAACCTATTGTTTGGTATAAGTAGATTATAAAAAGTGTTGAAAGTGAATAATAGATGAATCAACACCGAAGAGGCCTAAATCGAATCAGGAAGAGCAGGGAACCGGTAATCTGGATTGTGTTTCTACAGATTATGGTTTTAAGACGCGAAAATGTACAGCAGTTATTAATAACTGGACAGGTCTCAAGGATACTAGACATACCTCGAACACATGTTTTCAAGTTTTTGAGAATTTATGATGGAAGTAAATCAAAAACTTAAAATAAATTTTTCTCATCTTCGTAACTTTCTCCTGCCTGTCAGGAGAAGTAAGTGAACTAGACATCACTGTGAAAAACATAAATATTTTGGATTCAGAAAGAACCTTGAAGTGTTATTCAACAAACTTGAGAGGCAGACATATTGAAATTATACCAGGCTTTCCAGAAAAAGCTTCAGGTCGGACATTAAAGTTACAGTAAATCTATGTGTCAGTGTCAACACAAATAAAAAGTGTTTATAATGGACTACAAAGAAGGATACCCAGAGTTATATTAAATTCACGTGGTGTGATAAATATTCAGTCACGGGACAATGCACATATCAAATTCAAAACACTGACACGTTTGCTTTCATTAAAGCAACATGCATTATGGGACTTAACTGCTAAGGTCATGAGTTCCTAAGCTTACACACTACTTAACCTAAGTTATCCTAAGGACAAACACACACACCATGCCAGAGGGAGGACTCGAACCTCCGTCGGGATCAGCCGCACAGTCCATGACTGCATGCCTGCGTGCATTCTGTGAGTCAATGTACACTCTAAGGTAAAAATGAAAGAAAAGGCACAACGAAAGAGTTATACAAATTCTTCACATTCTGATATTCATACAAGTATCTACGGAAATGAAAAATTGTTAACTTGGTGGCCCATGGATTAATGAGTAATGCGGCAGCGCAACTCCACCGCGCTGCTGGCATGGCTAGTAAATATGATGTAGGTAGATACCAGCCCATAAAGTCTTTGCGAATTTCATTCCACGTACGCAGATGGACAATAACTATTCCTCGCAGACAGGTGCGTGAACAGTATACGCAGATGTTAGCACCTGAGAGAGAGGACTAATAGTTTGCCTCTGCGAAGCCAGCTGGAGTAATCGTGAAATCGCTCGACATTTAAATAGGAGCGATGCCACAAGTGGACGATGTTGGCATCGGGTGAAACATGGCCGAACACAACGTCAAGAAGGAAGCGGCCGACCTAGAGAGACGATAGTACGTGGGGACCGAGCAATCGTCACAAAGGCAATCAGAGTCCCAAATTCATCATTATCTGCAATTCGACGTTCAAGGCGCCCGTTGTGCAATAATAAGGCCTTTTTCTGAGTTATCTGGCATATTAGGCTTGGAATTTCATTTACTGGAGTATAATTGTCTTCAATGGTAAACCTCGCTTCAAACTGAGCGCCAATGACCAGTGGAGACGTGTCTGAAGACGCTCCGAACTGCTGTTGGGTATGAACCGTACTGTCGCCCGCCGTAAAGTCCGAAAACCAGGAGTGATGGTTTTGGCTGCCATTTCGTTTCATAGCAGGATCCCTTTCATCGGCATTCTTGGCACCCTTACAGCACAGCGATACGTCGAAAATATTCTGTGCTCCGTTTTGTCGGATTTCATCACAAACATTCATGGACTTACATTTCAGCTACATAATGCCCACTCAAGCATAGCGAGAGTTTCTATTGCCTGTATTCGTGTTTCCCAAACCCTACGTTGACCAGCAGGGTCTCTGGATCTCTCCTCAGTTAAGAACTTTTGGAGCAATATTGGCAGGCTCCTCCAATCAGCTTGAGATTTTGACGATCTAACGCGACGATTGGGCAGAATTTGGCACGATATTCCTCAGGTGGACATAAAACAACTCTTCCAATCACTGGCAAGCTGAATAACTGCTTGCATAAGCTGAAGACGTGGACCAACACATTATCGGCTTGTTCTGTTTGTGTGTCTCTTTATGTTGAAAAATCATCCATTTTAATCACTTGTTTGTCTGTATGTGTAAATGACATCTAGGGATTTCCGTCGTATTCGGATAATTCCTTCGTGGTTCGGTGATTTTTTTTTTTTTTTTTTGAGTGCATTTACCTTGTCTAAACGAATCCCACTTTTTCAACATGGCGTTTCCTATTGAGTTGAAGCACGTGTACATATTCCAACAGCAAAATAAATGCGTCGCTATTAATGTGTACAGTATCCAGTATTTTGATTATGTAGAACTGGTTGCTGGGGAGGAAGAAAAGGAAGAGGAGGAGGAAGAAGTGCAGGATCGTGAACAGAACTTGAGAACCGAGATGTGACCGACAATACAAAGGGCATCAAGGTTGTTCCATTATACACTACAAAATATAAACTAGGATAACATGTAAAACTGCGAATGCTAGAAACTGCTAATAGACGTATCTGTCGTTTCTATTACATAATGATTTTCGAGGTTCATGCATTTTAGAATCACTGTTACTCATAAATCTGTCATAGTATGTCAGTGTTGTCTTCGTTGCTTCCGTTCAAAAGAGAAGTTCACAGATCACCTAACTGACGGTATACAGTTTATACCAGTTAATAGTATAATAACTGGTGGGAAAAACGTATATGTTTCAGAAACAAGTTAAAGGTGCCCTTTGTAATGAAAGAAGACCCTCTTAAACCTTGAAATCAGAGGCCAATTCTGCCATAATTCAAATTACTGTTCGCATTCTGCCCAAGTACATGAAGATACACCTTTCAGTATAGCATATTACTTGCATTGTAGCTGTTGTGGTTGGCAGAAGTGCCAACACAGTGTTACAAGAGTAGGCCGAAATGCACTCGTTTTAGCTCACGCACGCTGGCGTGAGGTCTGGAACATGACAAAGAAATTAGAATTTAGAAAAACGGACGTAGCTGGTGGAATACTTAACTTTAATCCATTATTGATGAACGTCGTTCTTCACGGTACATGATTTACAGTACCAATAGTAACGGAATATGGCGCCGTGCTACGTCGTAGCAAATGACGTAGCTGAAGGCTATGCTAAACTATCGTCTCGGCAAATGAGAGCGTATTTTGTCAGTGAACCATCGCTAGCAAAGTCGGTTGTACAACTGGCGCGAGTGCTAGGTAGTCGCACTAGACCTGTCGTGTGACGGCGCTCGGTCTGCGATCACTGATAGTGGCGACACGCAGGTACGACGTATACTACCGGACCGCGGCCGATTTAAAGGCTACCACCTAGCAAGTGTGGTGTCTGGCGGTAACACCAAAGTAGCTACGATGATGAATATTCAGATTTTAAAATATACTGAGGTATTGATTGTATAGTATGGTTCACATAATTGCTAAGGCTGTGAATCGACTCTTGATGAAGAATAAAAAGATGGACATAGATGGTGAAGAATACCTAGAATTTCAGTCATCGAAGCTTTGTCATATTTGCCATGAGAGGTTTCAAAATGACAAAATAACACACAGAGATGGCAGCCTTTTTATTACTGCATATGGAGGAGCTGCACATGTTCCCTGTAACTGGAACTACATACGTTTTGAGCTGCCCACTGTATTTAAACATGTATGTAGCTGTGACGATAGATTGTGATGAAGAAATGAAAATAAATGAGGGTTGTGTTTCGTTGGTACCATAGAGCATGGTGTAGCGTAAGTCATTAAAAAAAAAAAAGATTCTCACAGTACATCAGAATGGTAACTGTGGTGTAACGTTCCAATGCCTAGACTTGTGTTGTAATTTTTCTGTACAACACTGTGGATTTTACGCAAAAGCAGATGATGATCTTAGGATAATAAGGAAATATTTTCCAAATGAAAGACAGGTTATTCCAGTTAATTAGTAATGCAAATTTCCATACAATTGTGTGAGTAATGGGTCTGTTTCACTAGAAGAGGATTTATCTTCAATTGCGAAATGTAAAAGTTTATTAGCAAGTGAAGCTGTCACAGAAAGTAAATACCAAGTTTCATGCAGTGTATCTACGGCATTCATTCAAGAGCAAAGTAATTGGAGAATACTCTGACCTTTATTGCTGATGTATTCAAAACATCAATGGCCCGCGTCTTAAAACATATGAAGTAAATCCTACTCATTACATAACCTCACCTGGCTCAGCATGGACTACTCTTCTGAAAACGGCTAGAGCAGAGTTGCAGTTTATTACTGACATTAAAGTACTTCGGTTTATTGAAAGAGACATTGTGGGTGGTGTTGTTTATTGCCCATATAGATATGCTGTTGCAAAAGCTTGGTTCATGGCTAGTTATGAAGAATCATGATTATGAGAAGATTTTTCATACATATGAATAATAGTGTGCTTCGTAAAACTACGCAGAATGTATTAAAATGATTGATTTCAGACTTGTAGCATCATCGGAGGATTACTATGTTGGTGCTGCATTGATTAATGAACTAAAATTTAAATGTAGTATTAGAGTTAAGAAAAATCTTTGTGCTGTGAAATCAGTTAAAGTTAATGTTGTGTTTCATAAGCCAATAGTAATAGGTACGGTTAATTGACAAGTATCAAAGACTCATTTTGTAGATTTTCACTAAGAGTATACATTGAAAAGTTCTATTGATCTATATTGAAATGTATGGTACTGATAATGACTAGTTATCATTTTACAATTCCAGATAATTATGAGGGTATTATGAATGCCACACTCAAGAGGTTTGATACATCAGGTTTCACTGAAAACGCCTAATATAACATTGGCCTTATAAATAAAACGATAGTGGTGTTAATGACTGAAGCGCTATATTCAGAATCTACAGCTGAATTTATTGGACTAAGAGTTGAAATACACTGGTGTCCAAAATTAAAGCAACAAAATGCTATTTCTCCGTCCTGTGTGTAATTCACGATATAATTATACAAACTGTCAACAGACGTCACTACGATCGTGTTCTGCACGGAAGATGGCATTTTGTTCAGCGGCCAATCAAACCAACAATAATGATAGGGCACCAATCAAGCGAGGTAGTGTTTTCAAGGAAGTCCAACATCCACAATCGCCGTGTAGACTGTCAGAGACGGTGCAGAATCTCACATAGAAGACGCCTACTGACTCTCTGCTGCGGAGGGTCATATGATGTGTTGTATCCTGCCTAGTTTTCAAAGATGGGGTGTCTAAGAAACCTGCTTCTTAGATCGCTAGACAACAATTCAAGCAAGTCGTAATAAAGAGTTTATTACAGAAGATAAATGAGTATCCCTAACTTTGAGAAATACATAGACGTGTCGTAAGCAAAGGGCGACATCCAACATAATCAATGTCCTTCAGTATGACGATTCCAATACAAGTGAAGTAATACAGTGGATGCTTCTATCCAGGTCGCTGGGATTGACGCTTCTGTGCCGGCCGCGGTGGTCTAGCGGTTCTAGGCGCGCGGTCCGGAACCGCGCGACTGCTACGGTCGCAGGTTCGAATCCTGCCTCGGGCATGGATATGTGTGATGTCCTTAGGTTAGTTAGGTTTAAGTAGTTCTAAGTTCTAGGGGACTGATGACCACAGATGTTAAGTCCCATAGTGCTCAGAGCCATTTGAACCATCTTTTTGACGCTTCTGTAGAAGTGGGCAGTGACCAATCTGGAGCAGCGCTCATATTCTCTTCGCCTAGAATCCTCAACTGTCGTGTTGTCGTCCTAGAGGGGGGGGGGGGGGGGCTCATTCAGCGTGTTATTGGTTGACGTCGTCTCAAAGCCCTCTGTGCTCTAACGTTCATGACCGGCTTGCTGGAGCTTGACTTTACGTCGGAACGGGAAGAAAGGCAGCAGAAGAGTCGCAGACTAATGTCGGCTGATGGCTAATTGTGAATTGTTCTGTTGTTTCATTGATGAGGCGACAGTTTATAGAGAGCGAAATTGTATCCCTGAGATCAGGAGAGGGCCAGCCAAATGTAACATAAAAAAGAGTTGACCGTTATTTGGCTGCAAGGGCATGACGATACTGCTTTAGTACTGCACCGCAACAGGCATCCGACCTTACAGCATCCCTGGACATGTTGCATCGAGGCCAACGGTGTACAGAGGGCATCATCAGAATGGCCTTTATCGTTGGAGACCTGATGTTTGTTTAACTCTGAAGTGTATTCAGAGAAGTGAAAGTCTGGAGTGGAGTTGTCAACATCCCACCCGGTCAGGAGAATAGTGAGTCGATATTCCTTTCACAGATGAGACCCCATTTGGTCTGGAGAGAGATTATCGACGGATTCGCATCTGGAGGACACGTGCAACACGATTTTGGGTCCCTCACATTACGGAAAGAAACTGGTATCTAGGAAGATCTCTAATGGTGAGGGCATGGATTATGTTGACCACCCGAACACCTCTTCATGAAATTGCACGGATGAATCAGCAAAGTGTAACTGCTGTCCATGCGCGGTCGTTGCGAGGTGCTGTTGCGCATACTGCGTATTGATGAAAAATAATGTTCGATCTCATAGAGCAAGGGTGGATGAGGACATTTTTTCTGTATTCTGTACATTGTTTCTGCTTTAATATCACCTGTTTAAACTGCTTTGTAGCAAAATAAAAGCAACCTTGCTTAATTTCTGTTTGTTTCTTTAATTTTGGACACCAGTGTATATACACCGGAAACTGAATCGTATCATGTAATACAGACAGCAAAAGTAGTGTAATGAAGTTCTATAAAAGACCTCACCATTGAAGATTACAATGACTGCGGATTAAAAGAAAATGTTAAAACTGCTGCTCAGTATGTTATTTAGTTGAAGTGACATGTAGGTGTCGCTGTGTGACAGTGCAAGATAGCATAGTTAGAGGAAGATGACGGACATATTTTACTGTAAAATAAAGTCAATAATGTAGCATGAGGCCACTAAACAGGTAAATAACATATGGATGGTAGTTATTTTCATTACGATAAAATAAATAAACTCATAACGATTAATGTTGTGCTTTTATTTTCAACAAAATATCGCTTTTACATTCTGTACAGTGATTGTTAATAGGAGGTGAGCCATCACTATGACACCGCACAGTCATGATTTACGAAATTCCAGCATCCTGGAATAATAGAATTTCAGTCATCGAAGCTTTGTCATATTTGCCATGAGACGTTTCAAAATGACAAAATAACGCACAGAGATAGCAGCCTTTTTATTACTGCATATGCAGGAGCTGCACATGTTAGCTGTAACTGGAACTACATACGTTTTAAATTACCCACTGTATTTAAACATGTATGTAGCTGTGACTATAGATTGTGATGAAGAAGTGAAAATAATTGAGAGTTATGTTTCGTTGGTACCATAGAGCATGGTGTAGCGTAAGTCATTAATAAAAAATTATTCTCACAGTACATCTGAAGGGTATAAATAAACTCATAACGATTAACGTTGTTCTTTTATTTTCAACAAAATATCGCTTTTACATTCTGTACAGTGATTTTTAATAGGAGGTGAGCCATCACTATGACACCACACAGTCATGATTTACGAAATTCCAGCATGCTGGAATAATTGTAAGTCAGCAACTTCTGTTAACCAATACTATGGATAGCCAGGCAAAGTGGCAAATTAACTTTTTTTCATTCACTCTATCATTAGTTTCGGGGTGGGACCGATTTTCAAATCATAGTAACAGTCAGTCAAACTGCTACTTCCGAAAATGTAGAAACCATGACAATAATGAGGAAATACCAATTGCACTGTCTGTTCCAATGACTTGAAAATGGATCCCGGCCCAAAACTAGTCATCAGGTGAATAAAATAAGTGAAATTTGAAACTTTGGCTGACTTTCCATTGTACTGACCGCATTTTCATGTTGTAATCCTCATCACAGCGCTGATGTTGAGAAATAAAGTCATCAGTATAAAAACCTTAGAGCAACTTGCGAAAGTTTAGTGAAATGTTGTTTATGTTGATGATCATCCAGCCTTAGGGCGCTCAACATCGGGGACATCAGCGCCCATACATTGACTGCATGAGAGAAATGGGACATATAATGCGATACCCCACACGTCGAGAATAGTTGCAGAGTGGCTCCACGAACACTCTTGTTCACCATATTCCCCAGACATGAACATTATTGAACATATCTGGGATTTCTTGCGACGTGCTGTTCAGAAGAAATCTCCACCCTCTCGTATTCTTACGGATTTATGGACAATCCTTCAGGATTCATGGTGTCAGTTCCCTCCAGCACTACTCCGGACATTAGCCGAGTCTAGGCACGTCGTGTTGCAGCACATCTGCGTACTCACGGGGGCCCTACATGATATTAGGCAGGTGTACCAGTTTCTTTGGCTCTTCAGTGTAGTTTACGAATGGAAGGATGCTCTCTCATCCACAGATGTACCATCTCGTTGTACAGTGAGTGAGTGTCGTGTTTGATCTACTGTGAATAGCTGCACTGGGTAGACCCGTAAAGGTTGCAGCACCAACCGGCAACTCACATATGATTCCTAGGTAATATTTTATATCCGATACGTCAATTAGAATACGATACGTAAGTTGCAATTCACCCACTTTGTTCCCGTATACCCTTGTGAAATTGGACGAATTATTTCGAACTGCCTGAAAGCCCTGTGATAATTCTCCTGTATCGAAACAGATGCTTTTCAGTATTATGATTTTTATGAAGAAAATTGAATTCTGCTAGAGAACTTTTAGTTTGATAGATGACACTTCTGCGCACCGACTTAGATAAGCAGACGGTTACGGTAAACTGAAAATCCATAGCCACTCCCGAGAGTAGAATTAAACCACAGATATTCCATTTAGGATGGCGTGATGCTTCTGAGAACAGGAAGGTGGGAGGCGGGATGAGGCGGGGGAGGGGGGTGGCGGAGGGGAAGATTACATGTTTTTTATGCACTTCCAACTTCGCTGGCTGAAGTAGCCACAGCTTGTGGGAAGAATGGCCCAACTTAACCTTGGAAACCACCCAGATCCTGTATTTATACATTCCGAGACGAAGCTGTTTTGAATGGCAGCAAGTTGAATACACCGTTTTAGGCATGGCAATGTGCTGTGTTTTTGATGTTTCCGCATTTTTGTCCACCCTTGTATGTGTTTCTGCTGTAACAGCACTGTATGTCACTGATCAAATGCATCATTACATCCTCAGTACTTCTTCATTCGCAGAAACCGGCTCGATTATTAGGGAATAGGTCACGGTGGTTAAACCATCACTTTAGCCATACCCTGACCATTCTTTCCAGAATCTTGTAGAATCATTGTACAAATTTTGTTGGTCCTTACAGTGCCACCAAACCAGGATAATCTTCTGTGTCAGGACAGACATTTGCTGCCTGTATTGAGGTTCTCAGTAGTGGAACATTCTGTCCACATTTTTCCAATTACCGAGTAAGTATCTTTGTCCTTCACAGAGCAGAAATGGTAACACATTGTTTGTCAGTATTTTTCCCGAGGAGGGAGCTCTCTGCATATCGACCACTGAGAACGACTGTAGAATGTGAGACTTTCAGTGGGATTTGTATACTCTGTGAGGCAGGTGTTTCATGGAGGTGTGTATCTGTTTTTGTAACATATAATCCATAATAGTAGGCAGGAAATGTGACGATGAGATATCACGTGTATCTCGAGGCTCTTACCTTCCTCCACAAGCTTGACATTGTAGTGGCCTAGTTTATGGTGTTGTAGAACCTTTTTCCTACTCCTGCACTTCTTCTTTTTAAAATCCTCTAGGTTTTATTTGTAGTTTATTGAAAGCTGAAACAGTTTTGATGGGCACTAAATCTCTTACGATTAATCAGGCTACCTCTGCAACTGCTGGTAGCTGTCAGCCATTCTCTTCCCACCAATCCCTTAAGCGGTACCTATCATTAAGTTAAGTTTCATTGTCCGGTAAATTGTGGGCCGCTGCTCTTGACCAGTGTATGGAAACAGCAGCGCAATCCTCAGACATATCCATCACGCCTTCCATTGTGGCGCCACTTGTGGTTGCAAACAGACGTGAAACGAAGACGAAATGATGTGTCGTCGCGACGCCACACCCGTACGCCTTGTTACATTTATTAGAACGTGGGTAACTGCTGTGGCGACTGGCTGAAATGAGCAGATGATCTGAACAGAATTCAGGACCCTCGGAGACAGGGTTTTTTTGTCAGGAGATGGCACCCATTGGGCGGCCTCGCCTCAGCTGATTCAATTCGAAACCTAGAACTATATGGGCTACATGACGGCTTAAAGCTGAGCGACTTCACCTATTTTTTGGATCTTATTGGTTGAGGTTGGACTAACGTGGCCATACATTCGGCCAATGAATGGCGTATGGGCTGTGGTGGTCGAATGTATGACTCCGTAGGAATGTTATTACCAGCTGAGCTGAGATTTCAAATGGTTCAAATGGCTCTGAGCACTATGGGACATAACTTCTGTGGTCATCCGTCGCCTAGAACTTAGAACTAATTAAACCTAACTAACCTAAGGACATCACACACACCCATGCCCGAGGCAGGATTCGAACCTGCGACCGTAGCGATCGCTCGGCTCCAGACTGTAGCGCCTAGAACCGCAAGGCCACTCCGGCCGGCAGAGCTGAGAGTATTCTTACTCCCTCCAGCCAGATGTGTTATGACACGTCGTAGACTCCTGTCACGTACTCGACTGTGGGAACATCACGATGTGCTTATCACTTAACAAAAAGTCACACACTTATGGGAGACTACCCTGTTGTAGAGTGCTTCTCCAGTGATATTCCAGCATACAAATGAAGAAATAAGTTGGTGACTAACCCCCATATTCCTTGACTGGTTTCATAGTACTGCGTAAAGCTTACGCCACTGGTCTCGTTCGACCATTAACCGTACCCTTAGAAACTGGCCTCAGCATATGGGGTCATCGGATCCTGCCGTCCACCCCTTCCTCTGGTTTTAGTTCTGAGGCCATAACGGATAAAGTGCTTGCGTCATAAGTATAGCGGCAGGAGGCACTGAAGAGAAGGATAGTCTGAACTAAAATCTCAGTCTCTGCGATATTAAGCTGAATCATCATGAAATAAATTCGTATTGGTTTGTAAATCTTCGGAATTTGCCATTTCATCAACATTAACTGCATGTTATTACTTAGTAACTGATTTTGAAGGCATTGTGATCATAGCTTGCGGTCTACTGAGGTTCAACAAGCCCCACTAATCCTATAACTTGTTTTAACACAAAACGGAAAATAAAGTGTAGCTCCAACAAATACTGGGAATAACATGGGAGATATTAAATATCTCAGTTGTGATGCTGAAGCATTTCAGCTTGCACGCTTCGCAGAAGAACGGGACCATTCATGTTATTTTATACCGTGTACATAATCAGAATTTATGTACCTGGATATCGAATTATCGGAAATATCCATTAGGGTAATAGCGCACTATTGGGGCCACGGCCACATCCAAACTTGCGGCTGGTCGGATGCGGCCAGGTTTGCATGGAAAGGTGTCGCGCAACGCGCACTGAGCCGGCTGCGGCCAGCCGCCCGTGCGGCAAGCACTTTGTCTTGCACCCAGCCGCCGGCCAGCGTGCCGCTGCGGCCAAACTTAGGCTAGGCGCAAATTGAGAAGCGTATAGCAGGTGTGACGTGACACGACACTACAGCGCGACACGCACGTGCCGCACGGGTCGCGCGGGTCCGGCGCATATTGCGACGCGTACACCATACTTCGCACGCGCTGACCGGCGATGCTCTGCGCTGACTGAACCGAAGCGCGCGCTAACTTTTATCTTTCTCAAACGATTTTACAGAAACTATTCTCTGAAAATATATCATTTTTGCCTTACTTGTAGTGTTATATGTCAGCTTCGTGACGAAGTGCCCATCACCTCGCTAATGACCATTCTTATTGTGATGTACACATTTTAGTAAGACACTACGCTAAACTCAAAAAGTTTGCAACGAAAATTAGGGGTCGTTATGATTTTGCGTTTGGTGCGTATTACACAATATGCTGCTGCGTAAGAAATTTAGTTAACATGCTGAATTTTTGTTTAGACTTGGGAGGAGATCTCTATCTGCCTCCGATCTCGAGAAAATGGATCCCATGTAGCGCACTCACTTCCGATCTCACGCCCGCGAGAATGAAATACTCGCAACATCTTTCATATCTCCTAAACCGCTCGAGACATCGAAACGAAAGTTTGGCGAATGATAGCACACAAGGAGGAGAGTGTTTTGCCAATAATTAAACACACAGAACTTTCTTATCTATGGCGATATATCACTACTTATACTTCTTTTTTTATTTATTTCACTCTAGTACTGAAATTTTTTAAGAATTATCGACAGCTAGCGAAACAATAGCTTTCTAGTATGAAAATAAACATGAAATTTCTTGTTTTATGTTAGTGCAAACCGATACTATGAGGTTTTTCGTAAGCTATTGAGCTCTATGATTGCCAATTACTTGTTTCATGAGGCCCTCCGTTTCGGAATTCTGTCTCAATAGCTGCTGTGAGATGAGTTTGGCAAATTACATTGTGACAAAGGAAGTACAATTAAACCAGTCACCAAGAGAAATGTGGCCTTTACTCATAAATGGTGATGCTTCTTCGAATGAGAAAAGGTTAACAACCCACACAAAAACAGATTGGCAATTCTGTTGGAATTTTGGTGGAATCCCCGTAACCCATCGTATTTTTAACACTGAGAGATTGGAATGGAAACTTACCGAAGGATTTTATTCCTTGCCCTGATCTGAGCAGTATTAACATAATGACGAGCGTTCCTTCAGGCGGTATGATAGGCACATGCCAGATACTGTTTACTCACCTAGGGCTTGCCAAACTGACAATGCGTGATCGCGAATAAAATAGTTGTTATTGAGAAAAATTAACAATTGATCTGTCGCACAAGACAATGGTCAGTGTATTGTCAGCAGCGAAGGATAATGCGCGCGACAGGAATGCACAAGCTAGCCATGTGTGCCTTGTGAGATGGAGTTCGAAAACATTGTCATGATAGTAGATCTGCCTTTGTCAGCAGCACATTTCAACAAATTAAATATATCTAATCATAACACTCTTTCAGGATATTCCTACTTTCGTAATAATACCGACCACTTTCTTCATTTGTGTAGCCTGTTGTTATATAATTAGTTTATTAATGCTGATAATGTCCATGCAACAACAGAAATGCTTTTTCTCATCACGGCGAACCAATTAAAACATTGTTATTTGTGACTGCTTTTCGACTGTTTCTAGCTTGCAGTGGAAATATGTTGTTCACATGCATGTAGTACAGTGTGTCGTATTACATTATTAGATACGTATCAGAGTAATCACAGTGAAACTTCTATACTTCAGATCTTGGACGCTTTTCACCACAAGCACAGAGGGATCACACCTGTGGAGATTATCCCTTTCTAAATTTTTGTAACAGATCGTACAGGTACACTAGCTTACTAGGCAGCGAGAATATAACCTTGCTTTACTTTCCTGCCTTGATTCTTAATCACATGATTTTATAATATTCCTTGCTTCCTAATTCACTACCCTCTGTCCCATCTTGCGATCTGGAAACATCGCGGAGGCATATGGTGCAATTCCAGCGGCCAATGGCTCATCAGTTACTGAAGTATACATTTATCTTGACAGAAGAAAAACAAAACAAAACTATGCAGATATAAAAAACAGAAAAGTATAATGTGCTAACGAAGAGAGCTGGAGCGTTTAAATGGCGAAAAACGAAATACTAGCCAAAGGCGATAAAATTCAGTAGACAGTAAGGCAAAATTTATCGTATTGGCAATACTTCCACTGCTGATATGCGCCGTTCAGATGTGAGCATATGGCCGGGCTACTATTCCGCTCCCCGCCTCAAATTTCCCACGGTGCTAGCGAGGCAAGCGCGACGCGCGGCGCGAAAAAATGTGCCTCAACCACAACGCCGGGCGACCTGGCGCAGGCGCGTGTCGCGTCCCAGTCGCGTCACCTCGCGATTAGCGCGGTCCCATTTGAACCTGTGATGTTACAAAAACGCGCGCTGCGCTGCGTCGCGCCACACGCGCTATACGCGCCTTTTATACGCAGCTGAATGGGGCAGCGCGCACGTTTCATTGCCAGTGTACGGCCAGCCGTCGATGCGGTTCCAGCTGTGGAGATATTTTACAATTTATTATTCGTTTGCTGCAGCGTGTCTGCAGATGGATCTTCCTGTCATCATGGACTTTTATTCAGAGAAATAAGGGGAGGCCTGCTTAGTGGGACTTGTCATCTGAAGAATATGCTGACAAAATGTGAAAAAGAGAATGTGGGAGGATGTTACCATGATGTTCGGGGCCAGGGAATGCGCAACACTGCAGGAACAGAACACGCTGTGTAAGTTCTATTATTTTTATTTATCATTATTAACACAACATGTGCATATAGTTCAGACATCAGTGAATGTAATCCAATTGCCATGGGAGAGCGCCTTCATGCACAAAGTAATCGCCAAAAACGTTTTTGTAGTGTGAACTGGATGCACGTCTACGTGTCGTTCTGGAATATATTCATGAACTGAAGGATAACCATACAGTGTATCTAAATATTAAACATCATCATTCTTTCTTACATAGTTGTGTAAAACACAACATGCCTTAACAATGCCTATGGCGAAATCGACGTCCACATTCAGGGGTCTGTAAAAGATTCTCCACTTATTTGCCATTATCCCGAACGTGTTCTCTACGAGACGTCTTGCTCGAGAATGACGATAGTTGAATACTTTTTTTCTTTTGTATCATTTCGAAGACCTACGTATGGACACACAGTACTGTGTGACAGCGAAAATGCGTCGTCAGCAACAAATAAATAAGGCACTGGCGTTTTTTTAGTGCCTGAAATGTGTTTGTCTTCTGGAATGTCCAAGTTATTTGACAGTATTCGCTTATAGAACAGTGATTGTTGAAACACCGTTGACTCAGCACATCTACCATACGATCCCACATGTACAGCGGCAAATTTATAGTTTGCATCACAAACAGCAATTAATACAATAGAGAAATAATTCATATAGTTGAAGAACATTGATGCACTGTTTGCTGGTTTCACCAGTCGCACATGCTTTCCATCAATGGAGCTGAGACAATTAGGAAAATTGGCCTCAGTTTCAAAATCTTTTGCTATTTGCAGCCAATCGTCCTTTTAGGTTCTGACAAACATTAATCTGTTAAGAAAATCCAGATTAATGAACATACTCTTCTTACAATTTCTCTGATTGTTGTTACTCCAAGTCGGAAAGCATGATGCAAATCAACGAACGAATTTCCCGTTCCCAAATATCTGAAAGGGAGAAATTATTGAATTATCTCACACTTTTGCGAGATACATTAGTTTTAAGCAACTTTTTTCTGAACAAAATGTCTTGAAATATTTTTCTAAGATAATCTAATAAACAGAATTTCTCTGTTCATTTTCTGTAAATTAACGTATGTCCTATTAGTTCCTTCCACATATGGCATGCTGAAACTCATCTAACATAACACTATTTATAGCGTCCCTTTGCAAAGAATAGACGTTGTTGGTAGCTAAGATAATATTTCATTTTTACAGGCATCTCATTACAGAAGAAATCGCGTAACATTAAAAATTCATACTGCCGAGAAAATCGGGGATTAACCGGTAAAAGTTATTCTGCAGCTGCAAGAAAGACGTCATATCTGTATTTTAATCTCCTATCACGTCTGAATATTACCAATCCACCTTCGCATACACATAGCAGCGTGTCATCTGAGAATGCTGAGAATCAGGCCACAGGAGAAAGTAGAGTTCCAAGTGGACCATACCAGGCTAGGGCGCTTGGTAAGAAAAGCAAAGCACAAGACGAATTTGGAAGACAACTAATCGATGTTCCGCAAAAATCTGAAGAAGCCTGGCAGCAACTGAACACAGAAATGAAGACAGATAAGGACAGACTTTTGATCTTTTCTTTGGTCAGCGACTTTAAAAAATACCTCAGCATGTGAAGTTGTCAGTAAAACGACAAATCTCAAGTATTATTGAAGAAACTTAGCCACGTCCTAACTGTCCAAACACACCTTCCTTCGAACATTATCCAGCGTACATTTTTAACCGTCCACAATCATCTGCCGGATATTCCTCACAATACCAGCCTCTATCTACATCTTCTGATGGAACAGGAGATTATAAGGAAACGTATCCCACGCTGTCTAGTTCTTCTTCTTCTTCACAAAATAATAATTCACCATAGCCTCCACCAGAAACCACCGATGAAGACAGTATTGATAATCGTGTTATATCATCACTTCTTATATGTTTCGGTGAATCATAAAGTTAATATTGCTTACTACATAATTTAACACTAACAATTTCACTATTGGTAAAAATTTTCTTCAATAAAACTTACCTTAGTGTGACTAAAAATTTCACTTCATTTCCTATGAATTGTCGCATTGCTTTGTCTGTACCTTTTATGCTGGTTCCAATTTTCTTTAATATTCCATCAAAAGATTTTATAGACATTCTAGTGAAATTGAAGAATTTATCTTCGTGTTGACGAAGTTCACAAAAAAAGTAACAAACGTTCCGTTTGTAGAGCAGGATTGCAAATACGATGTACCCAGTATATTTCCTTCTTTCGTTTCGCCTAACGATGCCAGAGGTACACAGCCGTTGCTATCTCCGTAATTTCCATCGTGCGACTGAGCTGCGGCCACGGCCAGCCGTTGGTCTTGGCCGTGGCCGCACTAGTGCGCTGTAGCCCCTACTAGACAGCCATTCTTGTACTGAGTAAAAGGCTTTGCTGAAGCTTAGAAGGTTCATTTAGAAAACGCTATTCTTTTCCTTGGAATTCTCTTGTATTAGCCTTAACACCGAAATTCCTGCCCATTGGACATGGCTATTGCCATTTAACGATAAGCAAGAAGGCTGTCTTTCGGCGAGATGTTTCCATATATTCGAAAGAAATTCACGCACAGCAAGAATGATTATATAATTTATCACCTGCACAAGCAATTAGGAATTTTTTCTTCATCACAGAAGAGATCCATGTACTGTAATTTAGTTGACAGTGAATATCCTGTTTACCATGTCTTCAAGGGACAAGGTATCTCTTTCATTAGGACGTTATGCAACACAATAAAAAGTTATATTCATCGGAAGCAAACTTTTAAAATGACTGGAAGTCAGCGTATGTTGAACTGCGAAACAGTTTGGTTGTGCTGCATAACGAAGCCGATGGTAAGACCCTACATCTATGAGAATAACTGGAGATATACTTCCATAAAATCTAAAAACCAGTATCTAAGTTAAACGAACAGACAGGTTTCGCAAGCCACAGTTATTCCAGTAATTTTAAAGACCTATTCTAAAGTTACTCCCTGCACGTGTCAATTGGTTAATAATTAGATCTCTGGCACTAAGAATAAATTCATCTTTTATCACACCACGTACAACATCTGTGAGATGTTTTCAAAATTGTGTATGCAAATGTGCCTCTTGAGTGTAGTAATATGCACTAGCAGGATGCACAAATCAATGTATGATGACGTTAAAAAGTTAAGAACGCTTTTGTTAGATTATATGGTAAGTTTACAACGTTCATTTTTTCCACTATTTCGCACATATTTTCCTCATTTGACTTACAAAATTCATAACTTAACGTCAAACGTTTCATCACAGCAACATGCATTTCACCTGATTCAAGAATAAAATTAACTCTTTTCTAAAGTAAATTTACACCTATTGATGGATCCACGCGGTCCAGAATACATCGTGTATTTAGTAAAGCACGAAAATGTGTGACTGGAGGCTTTTTTTTTAATTCATACTTCCTGTGTACTGAATACAGTCACCTTCCCTGTTGCAAAAGTTGATACCGGTCTCAGGACAGATATTTCTAGTGAGAAATCTTCCAGCGGCTGAGGGAAACAATACTACGCGATAGTAATTGCAATAGTTCCAGTCGCCCTTATAAGGATGATCGCTATTAAATCACTCGAAGAGTATGTCGGAACATTTCGGCATTCCGCAGTAAAAAGTACATCCAGATGGTCAGTTATAACCGCATTCTCCATCCTTGAGAAGTACTGGACGAAGATGATTTTAACCAGATAGCCATTTTTTTTTCTACCTATATGAATTTTTGGTTTCTCGTATGGAAGAAACGTCGTGATGATATTTAAGCTTCGTAGAAATATTTTTGAATCATTCTTCACCTGCATAGATGGCGACACCTAAGAATACAGATAATTATCTCCAACGCTCGTTGATTGGGAAGCTATCTTGAAAACTGCTGAGCCATTCTTGGGTTTCAAAGGGTTCTCGGAATTGGTTGACGGGACGGACACAGTTCTACTAACATTGAATGTAGCTGTACATTAGTAGTGCTGACGTATAATTTCCTCTTTTTATCTGCCAAGACACCAGAATATGGTTCGAACTAGCTCTTATAACCATTTTTTATGTTTTCATTATGTGTAACCAACGAATTCTTCACTCGCTTTGGAGACTGCAGACAGAGGGGTTCAGTACTGTTCAGCGCCTTCATGGCAGAATATGGAAGTATTACTCTAATGAGCGAATGATAATTTGCTTTATAATCATTACCTGTGAGGCACTCTTCCTTTAGTGTGTGTCTTACTTGTTTTTCAACTTTTTCAGATTTCAGTTAATATGGAGAAACATTACTGATCTTACTGTTCAGCTCAGTGTTCATTGGGGGGCATCAGGTCTTTGCTTATGAACACAACAAACGTACTGTGATCACACACACTCACATAAGCTATTCAGTACCAATGTTTCAATATGGAATTTATCAGGATGTATATTTGAGATTCCGATGCAGTGATTCACTGATATTGTTAGAAAAAGAATTCTGTTATTAATTCCACCATCAGGGAATTATGTTGTAGACAGGAGTTTTAGAGCGAGCTCCATTCTCAGCCTCTGCGTCGAAACTACAGAGCCACCTCTTTACATTCGACAGCAAATACTCATGGTGCGATCAGCGTAGAAAATATAATCTTATTTCGTACCCAAGGTGTTTGCATACCCAGGGTGCCAGTTCAGTAATTTTCCGCGAGTGATGACGCCATTTTGGATCCATACAAAGATCAGCACTTACACAATAAGTCTGGGAAACATAAAGGTTTACTCCAAGATTGGAGTTAAACAACACCTTGTCTTCTTACGTGGTCACGAATTGTAGAAATATGACTGCAGAGTGAAAATCTCATTCTGGAATCATCCCCCGGGCTGTGTCTAAACCATGTCTCCGCAGTATCCTTTCTTTCAGGAGTGCTAGTTCTGCTTGGTTCGCAGGAGAGCTTCTTTAAAGCTTGGAAGGTAGGAGACGAGATACTGGCAGAAATAAAGCTGCGAGGACCGGGCGAGAGGCGTGCTTCGGTAGCTCAGATGGTAGAGCACTTGCACGTGAATGGCAAAGGTCCCGAGTTCGAGTCTCGGTTGGGCACACAGTTTTAATCTGCTAGGAAGTTTCATATCAACGCACACTCCGCTGCGAACTGAAAATCTCATTCTGGAAAGGAAGTGTTGCTACAAGTGAGTGACAACAGGCTGCATCCTGTGAAACCAATTATCCGTCGGTGGTGTTCATCTTCCACTCACAAAGGTGTTATGCAGCCGCACCCGTAAGTCTTAGTGCCGGGCATTGACCCTTAACACTCGTTTTTAGCGCCAATGACGTACCCATTTCAGTATGACATATTAAAAATAGTGCATTTTGTACTCTGTTGACAGGGTAGCAATAAGTTTCTGGGGGACTGCACCCTAATTTAGCAGACGATGAGACGAGTGTGGAACACATTTGAAAATTGTGTGATATTCGAGATTACATTGTGATATCGCAGACTGAGTGTTTCACAATGTACCACATTGGCTTCCTCATCCTATATTGGTCCTGTGATCAGCTATCTATATTTTTTGCTATGTTATTCTGCATCTTCCGTTTTAGGGCAGACGATTATTTAGGGAACTAGTTTTTTTTTAAATTAAAGCACAATATATTGTGCTTTTCTGTACCACAAGTTCTCACTACTGGTGCTAAATCATAACAAACATATCATTTTCCACTAGGTTTTCTGTGGTCTGTTTCATTTTTGTCTACTATAATAGCCCACACTGCTCATCCAGTGCCAATATGAACATTTATGCGCCCAAAATAATCGCATTTTATGGCTAAAAACATGCACCAGAGTCACTAATCAGATTTTAACGTAAAACTGAAGCAGAAGCATATATTCCGGTAGTGGCAGCAGAAGTGAAACGTTTAGTAATCTTATATTATTCTTCTCCCCAAAAATATGTAATTTATTACTGCAGTCAATATGGGAAAGACTCTTATAAAGTAATTTTAAATAGGAATCCTTCAGCTGAGACACGCTGGACTATATGAACAACCTATTAAAACAATGTCTACACGTTGTTGTTTATTCTGGACGAAAGAGCAGTAGAAACTTAATCTCAGTAGAGAACAGCCTTGTGTCAGTAGTGCAGCAGTGAATATTCTAGCTAAAAACGCTGACCCAGCATTCGTTAGCACTTTTGTATGATGTCACTTTACAGCTGATGCAGTTGCGCACGTTATATTCACGGTTAACTCGGAGAGGGGGTTGGAAGGGGTGGGGATAGGAAAAAGTGGGAAGGGAGGGGAGGTCGGATAATCGTGTTATGAACCTCTCAGGCCAGAGCCAGTCACAATTCGGCACGTGTTGTTCCTCTTAGCCAATCATAATCAAGCTCCCATTCACCTTTATTCTTATTATAAGGATCCACTCGCCCTCATGCGAGGTCTATATGCTATAGTAAAGCGCCATAGAATCTCTTCTCTCATGGATTCCACTGATGACACACTCGTGTTGAACAAAGAAGATTTCAACATCTGCATTTCTTGCAAAAACATCCAACAGAGACATGTATTCAAAGCATTCTACATCAAGAAAGAAAAGCCATAGTAATGAAAAAGCGCATGACACTTTATTCAGATCACCCAAGAATCAAGATTTGTACATACAGGTATACTTTTCAGCAAGTAACAACAGTGCATAAGAATGATATGAAGATGCGTTACGTGACTGAGCTTCCCAAGAGAGTGAAATGCATTTTCTGTATTGGTCTCCCATTTTGGAATCTCTGTCGAGTTTACTTATTCTGCTGTTCAAATAGCAGCAGTGACTTGCACAAGGCGTTCTACAACATGAATGGAAGAGCACATTACTGGTTAATCAGACTACCTAGCAATGAAGAGATGTAAATGCATGATTATAATGGCAATGCGGTAAAATGGCGTGAAGATGCAGGGTCTCTCCAAGACAATGAGCTGCATTTTTTTGGAACTACCTTTCACTTTTGAAACGAGTAAGCTTCGCAAGTGAAGCAGCATCTCCTAGTCGCATCTGGAAAGCAGGTAGCTCTCTACCTATCATTAACAATGATTGTTATTTATATATTCTCTCATTATCACGTTATAGTTATTTTGTAGCAAAACTAAGGGTAAGGACGCACATCAGCGCAGGAGCTATTCCAGTGATCACCACCCATCAGTGAAAAAAGTACCAGGAGATTTATTTTAAAAAGGAGAAATTACTTCAGCCAATGAATAGTCTCTTTACTAATATTATAAAAAAATTATAATTAATATAATTTTCACAAAAAATTGTCTTATTTTGGCCCACCCTATCCTGTAGACGTGCAGACACAGTAACTATGTGAATGAGATATTTGTTTGTAAATAATAAAAATGATTTAAGAGAATCGTTCATGATAAATGGAAAACCTTGTATAAGTTGACCTATTTGCAGCAGTGAAACAATTTTCTTTGTGCGTTAAACAAAATAACCTCATACATTTCTTCTTATTTTAAACTAATACTAATACAGAATGCACATGCAACATTTCCCATGAATCTTTTGTTTTCGTGCAAAATTTAGATACAATTTCATATACCTTTTTTATAATTAAAGAATCCATATGCACTACTAATCATTGGATTTTGTAAATCATTCACACTTGTAACCATTTTCTTATTTCTCATTGTATTTCACGTGGTATATTCGAATCAGATGGATTAGAAACAGCAGACACATGTACACACACACGCACATACACATGCATCCCCCCCCCCCCTCCACACACACACACACACACGTATTCACACTCACGCTCATATCTACAGATGTATATAAATGGACAAACAGTATGCATAATACACACAATATTTACAATTCGCACACACACACACACACACACACACACACACACACACACACACACATACACAAACACACACAGACACACACACTGTGTGCAGTTATTCATTTGCATATACGCACACACATTTGACCAAGACTTCATATTTCTGCCGGCCGCGGTGGCCGTGCGGTTCTAGGCGCTGCAGTCCGGAACCGCGGGACTGCTACGGTCGCTGATTCGAATCCTGCCTCGGGCATGGATGTGTGTGATGTCCTTAGGTTAGTTAGGTTTAAGTACTTCTAAGTTCTAGGGGACTGTTGACCTAAGATGTTAAGTCCCATAGTGCTCAGACCCATTTGAACTTCATCTTTCTATTCCAGCCGTTTGGAGTGGCCGAGCGGTTCTACGCGATACAGTCTCCAACCGCGCGTCCGCAGCGGTCGCAGTTTCGAATCCTGCCTCGGGCATGGATGTGTGTGATATCCTTAGGTTAGTTAGGTTGAAGTGAAGTTGAAGTGAAGTGAAGTGAAGTTGAAGCGAAGTTCTAAGGGACTCATGACGTCGGAAGTTAGGTCACATAGTGCTCAGAGCCATTTTAAAAAAATATTTCTATTCCTACACTCACATGCACACACTCACTATTTGCATATCCATACACTGAATCTACACTCTAGTACATAGTGTAAGAAAGGTAGGGGATGACCACTTCCCATCGGCACTGATGAAGCATTTGCCATAATGATATGAGAGGCCAGCGTTAATCTTTAGTGCAGTATGTACCTCATGATCTAATGACCAAAAGACCACTTTACATACCACTAGACGGTGCATGTGAACAGCAGTGCTGGCACTCCATGTAGCCTTGGATCACGAGAGCCAATGAGTTCAAAAATTGTTCAAATGCTTGGAGTACTATGGGACTTAACATCGGAAGTCATCAATCCGCTAGGACTTAGTACTACTTAAATCTAACTAACCTAAGGACATCCCACACAACCATGCCGGCGGCCGGCGCCAATGATTTAACACAATGGCACCTGCATGTTAATGGTATGCATAATTTTACATTTGAACCCAGCGATCTGTAAGCTATTCGTCTCGTCTTTCATCAGGCTGATAACCCTATTTTTCTTGGATATTATGTCGTTATAATTATCACTTGCATATCAAGACGTGTCGAATTCATCGGGATCGTACGTAATTCCTTCATATGGACTGTAGTCCTTAACACAATAGATGACACTCCTGTAGCCATTAAAGTAACTGGCGATCATCATAGGTTTTTTTTTCCGAATTCATGCTGGAATAGGTACATGCGAGGTCTGCAATATTTAGCGAACAATTGCTTCGTATAAGTCTTAAGTTCTATGGGGGAGGGGGAGGCATGGGCTGCCATTTTTGGATCACAAATTATAGTAATTGACACAACTCTGACATACATATAGAGGCAGTCATAATGCGTCATCAATTACGCTAATAAATACTAGTAAATGCTAAGGATAATTACGCAGGTGGCCGTTTAGAGTGTTAAATTATAGTAATTTAACTATATTGGGTTATAAATTTTAGCCATTAAGGTAAGGCAATTATGCAGATGGCACCAACTCCCCCTCAGCAGAACGTTAACACATCTTTGAATTTCCTCCCATTTACTAATACACAACACCCAGTTGGCCTAGAAGGAGCGGGAGTGCGTAAGAAAGTCTTTGAAAGTAACTGATGATGTTGGATTATGTAATGGTCATAAATCATTTGCCCCATTCACTATCAGATGTACTACTATTACGGTCCCTAATTCCTCATTACTTAGTGTTCTGTTATGCCCATGTTGATTGCACCTATAACACTTACGTGTTTTACAGCCCTGTGCTGGAGGTCTACGTCTTTTTCACTTTTAACAATTGGGTATTCTTTTAGGTTTATCCGTGTGCCCTGGTTTTTCGTAGCGACATCAAAAATTCTGGAAGCTCATGGATTCTTCTGCCTTCCTGGGTGTCACTACCCGTCGTATCCTTGTGCTCTGCTTCCACGTCAGAATTCTCTAGCCATGTGACCCCGATGCCCACGGTTACATTTTCCTTCTTTATTACCTCAGTATTCGATTTCCTTACGAACCATTTTCAGGAACTGACCCTTTACCTTCATGGATAATACACTTCCCTCTTGCGACATTACTTCCACTGAGTCACCCACACTAATTTTGTACGTGGTCTCTGTGCTGTCTAAGATGTCCGAAAGAGCACACACATTTTTGATCCTGCAGCAACTCTGAATCGAGACACAAAGGAAATAAAGATATAAGCTGTCAGGGTGCGTTGATTTAAATCAAAGGAGAAAGTTTAATATTTGTGCTGGCCTGGGATTAGAACCTGAATCTTCCGCTTATTTGATAGATGCACTGACCACTACGACATCCAGACATGTCGGCCAATGAGACTGCACATACGAACCCTAGAACGACTCCAGTCAGACACAAATTTCAACTTATCCATACGCTACTGTTATAATGCCACTTGCCCATCATCCACTTTATTCGGGGAATTTCGCCGTGTCTCGTAAGAGTGCGATCTTGGTGTCTATCTACACCGAAGGAATTGTTCCATGTCCGAAATAACAGACCACACATACATAATTCAGAGGAGGAGGGCAAATGATGCTTTCAGTGCAGATGCGCACGGAGCTCTAACTGTTATTAAAATCGGTGAAATGCCGCGAGTGTTGAGGATAATGGACAAGGGGAGCTACACAAGTAGTGTGTGGATAAGTCGAAATTTTGAGTCTGACGGGAGGCGTACTAGGGTACACTGTTCAGTTGCGATGACCACTGTGTCCGGATGATAAATTGGTCAGCACATCTGCCTATACTGAGGATAACGGGTAAGGGCCTCTTCACCAGTGGTATGGGGATAAGTTGGGAATTTTAATCTGACGTGAGACGAGCTAGCGTAGTCCGTGCACCTGCGATGGCCACCGTCACCAGAAGATGCCGTGGTCAACATATCTGCCTAGTAAGCAGAAGATCCAGTTCCGAATCCTTGTCTGGCACAAATTTTCAACTTTCCGCATTGAGTTAAACCAGTACCCACTGGCAGCTAATGTCTTTAACTCCTTTGTGTCTTAAGCTAATTTGTTCACACTAGCTTTCTTCGGTTTTTTAAATCTCGTCGTTTACTAGGTCCTATATAAAGCAAGCCCATTATAATGAGTTCTCCCGATCTAATGTACTTTGGAATTGCGCTGTCTCTGTCACTTTAGATACTGCCTCTCTGAATGATTTCAATAATACATCTAATCGATTTTCCCATGTTGCACTTGCTTCCCCTGGGCGTTGTTTGGCCTAAGATATCTCTCAGGCATAATAGTCAATCGATAGTCAGTGATGTGCTTTTATGAATAACTTTCTTCCATGCGTACCTTCACTTGATCGCAGTTATTAGCTCTACAGCAGATATTTAATTTCACTCTGGCTTCTACCGTAATGTTAGACTTGATGTACCGTAACAGCAATTGTTTATCATGTATTGCGACTACTTCTTGCACCAGGTTCACATTCTCAGTCATCTCTCTAAGTTCAGACTAAGCCCCGCTGAATGGCTTATTTACTAATACAAGAGCATCCTATGCAGTGCTGCTTCTGACGTCTCAGCTTCTAGCTGCAGTCATCCTACGTTGATGCAATGTCATACACAAAGTCTTAAAACTATTGATGTTATCGCTTGCCTGAATTCCCTGCACTGAATCTTTAGAAGTTCTGGTGCCTCCCTCTCAGTCCCTTCTACAAGCATTTTTTCCTCTGCTTGGCTCTCCTGCAACTCGTCTGTCCTGGAAAAATTCGCCAAGTTTCTGCTAGGTTCCTGGGATGGCTTTTACTGGCTTTTACCTGTTCCACACGAGTGGTATTCCTTTCTGTATACAAATTGAGAGACTAACTGATATAGTATTCCTACTTCCCCCTCGATATTCTGTCACGTGATTCCCAGGTTTGGAATGGGTATACACAATTCAGCCCACACACTTCACACCAAATCTTTATTGTCGCATCGCCGTATTGTCGCATTTGCCGAATATTTGGCCTATCTAGCCCAATCAGGGCGTTGACGATTATACTTTACCATGGGCTGAGGTATGTTAAGTCATCTTTAACGGAGTAAGAGAGCGAAAGTCTCCTAGGCAGTGTAGCACGAGCGATTCTGGAATCGGGATGAGAAGTTGTGATTCATAGGACGAGGATAAGGTACAAACATTTAAGGATTCAATTTGAGAACAATTTATTTTCCCCAGTAATTTAACCATATTCGGAGAGGTGTGGTATAGTGGCTGTATATCTTTGCATATTAATGAGTACAGCCTACCACTCAATATGTTGGCCTTTTCCGGTACCTCCCGGTTCCTGAGTTTTACCTTTCGTTTACAGAGACGACAGCTTAGCTTGCAACCCGTTCCATTAATACACAATCAAATACCTTATCCACAACTGTATACAAGTACGAGAAGCACTTGCTCCTCCCTACATCCTACCAGACAGGAAGATCAACAATTACTTGTTGTTCGACAGCTATGACTACACCCATGATGTGAAGACATCGATGGTTCAAGTGCTATGCCATTCGCATACCCCTAGCTCGTGGGGCTCTGAAGACGTTAGTACAGTTGAGGGAATATGCTAGACTACTAGTCGCAATGAACAGGAAGTCCCACCCACAACTTTTCACCTCTGTATTACTACAGTGTTGGGCTGAGTGAGTCACAGTACACCCTACAAATTTGATACATATCGCCCCCAGATTTTGTAGTCTCAACGTGTTCCAAATGGAGAAACCCACCTATGAGTGTCCACAGAAAGGACCAAAATAATTCCAAGGGAAAGGCTACAACTGTCCCATCTTAGGTGTTGACACAGGTAAATCTGATCTACTCAACCTACGACCAGGGACACGTAAGTAACATGCAACGATTACAGCTATAAGGACAAGGTCCAATAATAAATTTCACCGGTTGTGATATATCTGGTTCATACACACATCAAAAAAAGGTTTTGCATCACCTCGGTTCCAAGAGTTCCGGAACCTGTACAGAAGACTGGGAATAGAGATCAACACAAACATTACTTTCACGCATTTAATTTCTCGTGTAAACCACACATTTCATGTTTTACCACCATACAGCGAGACCTTCAGAGGTGGAGGTCCAGATTGCTGTACACACCGGTATCTCTAATACCCAGTAGTGTTGGTCCAGATTGTCTCACTCCGCAACGGCTAATCGGCGTAGGTGCCTCAGAGTGGTTGGTAGGTAATGTCGTGCATAAACAGCCAAATGGTCGAAATAGTTCTGAGCACTATGGGACTTAACATCTGAGGTCATCAGTCCCCTAAGCCCCTAGACTTAGTACTACTTCAACCTAACTAACCTAAGGATATCACAGACATCCATGTCCAAGGCAGGATTCGATCCTGCGACCGTAGCAGCAGCCTGGTTCCGGACTGAAGCGCCTAGAACCGCTCGGCCACACGGCCGGCCATAAACAGCCCTTTTGAATCTATCCCAAGCATGTTCGATAGGGTTCATGTCTGGAGATCATGCTGGCCACTCAAGTCGAGCGATGTCTTTATCCTGAAGGAAGTCACTCACAAGATGTGCACGATGGGGGCGCGAATTCTCGTCCATGAAGACGAATGCCTCGCGAATATGCTGCCGATATGGTTGCACTATCGGTCGAAGGATGGCATTCACGTATCGTACAGCCGTTACGGCGCCTTCCATGACCACCAGCGACGTACGTCCTCCCCTCATCATGACGTCCCAAAACAGCAGGGAACCTCCAGTTTGCTGCACTCGCTGCACAGAGGGTCTAAGGCGTTCAGCCTGACCGGGTTGCCTCCAAGAATGTCTCCGACGATTGTTTTACTGAAGGCTTATGCGACACTCATCGGTGAAGAGAATGTGATGCCAATCCTGAGCGGTCCATTCGTCATGTTGTTGGACCCATCTGTATCGCGGTGCATGGTGTCGTGGTTGCATAGGGGGACCTCGCCATGGACGTCGCGAGTGAATTTGCGCATCATGCAGCCTATTGCTCACAGTTTGAGTCGTAACACGACGTCCTGTGGCTGAACGAAACTCATTATTCAACATGGTCGCTTTGCTGTCAGTGTATCACCGAGCAATAATCCGTAGGTAGCCGTTATCCACTGCAGTGGTAGCCTTGGGCGGCCTGAGCGAGGCATCTCATCGACAGTTCCTGTCCCTTTGCATTTCCTCCGTGTCCTAACAACATCGCTTTGGCTCACTCCGAGACGTCTGGACACTTCCCTTGTTGAGAGCCCTTCGTGTCGCAAAGTAACAATGCGGACGCGATCGAACCGCGCTGTTGACCGGTTGAACTACAGACAACACGAGCCGTGTACCTCCTTCCTGATGGAAGGACTGAAACTGATGGGCTGTCGAAGCTCCTCCGTCTAATTGGCGCTGCTCATGCGTGGTTGCTTACATCCTTGGGCGGGTTTGGTGACATCTCTGAACAGTCAGAGGGACTGTGCCTGTGATACAATACCCACAGTCCACGTCTGTCCTCAAGAGTTCTTGGTGATGCATTTTTTTTATGTGCGTACTTTCGGCAACCTACTATCATTGCCTTAAACAATAACGTCAATACCAACCGCTATCCACTTTCCTTACCTTGCCATCCTTTAAAAATTATTTGTACATCAATTCGGACCTACCTGAATGATACGCATTACTTCTTGCCACCCTGGACGAAGTGCTACTGTGCGAGAATGGTCGTAGTTGAATGTAGTAACTATTTGAACATATTAGGCAATACCATAACGAAAATCAGCATAGACTCATCGCATTGGCAACCTTCGCGTCAGTACAACTCCTAATCCGGTTGATAACATGCTTCATGTATTTCTTTTGTAAGATTAGTTTCACACGGAACCCACCCCTACCAACCTTCCTCCTACGGGTCTATACTAATAGCGTTGACACACACGAGGAAACGGCTTAGCTTTTGAAAGTTGTGAGTTAGTGAACTATAGAAAAATGCAAGCCAAAAGCTCAGCAGACTGTGACGAAGAAGAACAGCACTACAGTCGACTATACTCAGGTATAACCACAACAAAGAATTAGGTGGGCTAAACTCTTCCTAAGAGGGAAAGGGGGGGGGGGGGGGTGTAATGGCGCAAGCCAAGGCAAAGGCTCACTGTGGTAATCATACTACTCACTGTAACTTGCTGGCACAGCATTACGATACGTCACCTGCCCAAGAGCCAAAGCTTAACTGTCAATGACAAACAAGGTTACCATAACCTCAGACACCTTGACAGTGTTATGGCAAATGACATAGATGACAACTGTCGCGACTTCTCAACAATAGGCCCATCCTGGCTCAGTAAATACAGGTCACTCAGTCAGACTGGGCATTGAATTGATCAGTCAGTGAGTCGGTGCCCTTTCGCCATGAGGCTGACAATGCCAAACGCCATCCTTACCAGCGAGTCCAGCTACAGCATCATTGAGCCGAGTGTCGAACTGATGTCCTCCCAGTCTCTGATCCACAGGACGACACTGACCCAAAATGCTGTTACCTGGACATCGGCAATGTGGTTAGCACCTATGCATGTCTACACTCCTGACAATTACCATGATTAGGGAGGTTCTCCAAGCACCTTACTAGCAATACATCCGGGCCAGATATCCACCTCTGCACCTACCACTGCACGGATGATACTGCCCTGGAATGCACACTACGTAAGGTCTCTCCACTTCCAAACTGCAATGAGTGTAGAGTCCGCAAGAATCTTCGCAACTACACAATGGGCACCACGTTCCTGTGATTCGATGTCCATTACCCTGTTTCTGCCTGGTATGGGAAAGAGTCTACATTAAAAAACTGTCTGAAAACAAATGATGTTTTTAATTGCCTTCGAGCAGCTGTCTGGGACTTGTGCTGCTAGCCTACCTCCACAAGAGAACAACCCTACCAATGTTGAAGGTTCTCTCAAGTGGAGACTGATGAGACGGGGCCAGTCTAGAGCAGCTCATTGTTAGCAGTAGATTTAGTTTATTTCCAAGTGTATTTACTGGAGGTTTGTGCCAATGTCAGTAAGTTGATGGGCGGCAGATGTCTTGCTCTCGGCGGTTACTGATGATGTAGCCTATCAGTTGCCATGTCTAGCTCAGCACAGCAGCACATGACCCTGAGACGTCTGCATACTCTGGCTGTTGATTCTGGTCTAGCTACAGCGCAAGGTGGCACAGATGGTCTTCGCCGTTGGTGAATCTGGCTGGTTGGTGGGATCTGGTGCTGGCAGGCACCGAGTGACTCGGTGGGTGGCAGAGTTTTAGTTCCACTTTCAATCCTTCCGTGATGTGGCTGGATCCAATTGCAAGCAGTTCAGTCAGGAAGGCGGTCGAGCGGTAGATGCCTAATGGTGGAATCCAACACTACAGCTGATACCGACTTAATGACTCCCTTATTTAATGGCCAGCCTGAAAAAAAATATTATTTATAACAGACAAAGTAAGATTGTTGTGTGGTTGCTGCCACAAATGTCATATACAGCGCGTACCGAAAAGCAGTTGGTTTCAGTAACCGTCACTATGCTACACCGCCATGCCATACTGCGTGAAGCGGTTGCCTGCCCTTTTAAATTAGACTTGCGGCGTTACATACCTTAGTATTGCATTACTGGAGCTAATGGTAAAGTAGGTATGTATTCATTATATAGATCAAATTTCATGTATTGAATATATTGTACGACCTGCTTTGGGCGCACAAGAGGCAGAATGTCATAAAAAAACATATGAATATGTTGTGGTCTTCAGTCCAGAGACTGGTTCGGTGCAGCTCTCCATGCTACTGTATCCTGTGCAAGCTTCTTTATCTCCCAGTACCTAATGCAGTCTACATCCTTCTGAATCTGCTTAGTGTATTCATCTCTTGGTCTCCCTCTACGATTTTTACCCTCCATGCTGCCCTCCAGTACTAAATTGGTTATCCCTTGATGCCTCAGAACATGTCCTACCAACCGATCCCTTCTTCTAGTCAAGTTGTGCCACAAAATTCTCTTCTCCCCAATCCTGTTCAATACCTCTTCGTTAGTTATGTGATCTACCCATCTAATCTTCAGCTTTCTTCTGTAGCACCACATTTCGAAAGCTTCTACTTTCTTCTTGTCCAAACTATTTATCGTCCATGTTTCACTTCCATACATGGATCGCTATACTCCATACAAATACTTTCAGAAACGAAGTTCCTGACACTTAAATCTATAATTAATGTTAACAAATTTATCTTCTTCGGAAACGCTTTCCTTGCCATTGCCAGTCTACATTTTATATCCTCTCTACTTCGACCATCATCACTTATTTTGCTCCCCAAATAGCAAAACTCCTTTACTACTTTAAGTATCTGATTTCCTAACAAATTAATAAATAAATTATATTACTAGTCACACTACACAGTGACTGCACTATAATGCTAGGAACTAATTCCTTTGTTAATCGGTTTACCACGAATTTCAGACAAAGATTCATCGGGCCATGTATTGTGGTGACAAAGTATTCCACCAACATTTCAGGCTTCGTAACAATCGACTTAACCGTAAACCCCCCCCCCCCCCCTCTCCCTATTTTCTGTTCCCTTAATGAAATATTTGCCCTTCGCCATAACCCCAGAAAGTGCCTCTCACAGTTACGAAACACTCCTTATACGTCTACCTACTAATTTGTCACAATGGATTTTCAATAGGCAATATTTTTCTTAAATTTTTTATGTCTGATTCAAATATAGTTTTTTTTCCGTGGCTTGCCGATGAAAACCACAATTACTTGATCTTTGTGACCCAGTAAAATCATGACGTATTTGTTGAGGAAATTATCAGATTTTTCGGAACTGAAAACACTGAGAGAAGACATTCGCTCTAGATTTCAGTTCCTAAACGTAGTAAAATATGCAGGTACAACTAATGAAAAAGTTGTTCGTTGGGTGTTTTGGAAAAAATCTAAAATATTTTGTGATTAACTTCCAATAGTTACAGTATGTAAGTAGTTATGCTGGTACGAAACAATGATCCTACTTTTGTTATTACAATGGGTATTTTGGGGTAATTTTTACGAAGGCGTGGATCAGTGTGCATTTAAAGTGTGGATATGTCCACATGCAGATGACCTGTCATATTACAAAAGCATCCCACGAATCTCAAGCAGTGATTTTCGTTAAAGCTGTATATCTCAATTAATGGCGAGAAATTATGGAAGAATGAATTTAGCCTGACGCCATACATTAAAACATAAAATAAAACGATAACTCAGTACGAAGCACTTAGTGATTTAACGGTGAGGCTGATATCACCAGTCATGACTTGATGACAGCAAGATGGTGAGCTAAAACTCATTTTGAGGAAGTAAATTACGAGTATATTACTAACCAACCGAAACGTTTTATGTTGGCGCAGTTAAATGTTCTGATTTTAGATTCATTACTAGTTTACAAACTCAAACATAAAGTCACTCATTTGGCAAGTACACAACTAACAGTCCGCTGATAACAAAGTTCAAAATGTTCAAATGTGTGTGAAATCTTATAGGACTTAACTGCTAAGGTCATCAGTCCCTAAGCTTATTCATTACTTAACCTAAATTATACTAAGGACAGACACATACACCCATGCCCGAGAGAGGACTCGAACCTCCGCCGGGACCAGCCGTGATAACTATGACAGTGAGGTTAACTGATATGTGTAAACCACTGAGTGGCCGTGCGGTTCTAGGCGCTGCAGTCTGGAACCGCGGGACTGCTACGGTCGCAGGTTCGAATCCTGCCTCGGGCATGGATGTGTGTGATGCCCTTAGGTTAGTTAAGTTTAAGTAGTTCTAAGTTCTAGGGGACTGATGACCTAAGATGTTAAGTTCCATAGTGATCAGAGCCATTTGAACCATTTAAACCACTGAATCGGCAGGCAGATCGATTCACTATCGACCCGCATTAAAAGCACTGCATATCACCTTGGGAAATGCGTTTAACATTCGTCAATATAACTGAAATATCGTAAATGTTAGTTCTACCCCCGTACTAGTAGAAAGTAGAAAGCCTGTGTTTTATCAATTGGTATATATATATATATATATATATGTTTGGTGACCATTTATTTCCACTGAGTGTAACTGCAAATTGAGCCGTGAATTAATGTGAACCCGAGCAATAACACTTAAAACATCTTTCGTTCATGAAAGTAGTGGTAGTGCCAGTAAGAATGAGAATCTAAAACAATAAAATATAGGAGACGCAATCAGAAAAAGGGGAGACCTATATTAGCTGTAGTAAACTGCTGCAAAATGTTGCGCATCGTATTTTCTACCTTTCCCGGTTGTAAATAACTCTAGTCATACCAAAAGGGTAGCAATCGTTCAGTAACGGAGTTACCAAGTACTAGATATGTCAAGATAATAAAGTAAATGAATGCACGACAACCATAAAAGTTCGACGATGTAGACGTAGAAATAAGTATGATGTGATGAACGGGGACTATACTTTATAGAAATGTATATAAATCCTTCGTTAACTTTAATGATTTACATTCCCCCTATCAAAGAAGAAAAGCAAAAATGCATGATATGTTTGAATTTTACCACTGGGGTCAACTGAATATTCTAGAATTTTCATCTCAGCAAAGAAACTTGCATTACACACAAGCGTGGCTGTTCACACAAAAATAGCAAGTCATCGTGGTTTTTTCCCTTCATCCTTTGCTTTGTTACGTGAGACGTGAATTAACTTTGCATAATATTGCTGTAACCCTTTTCACATAGGCACTGATGTGTTCAAATGGTATCTAAACTGTAACACGTATTCAAGTTACTTGAAACCGAAAAGGTATGTTGTTAAATTTTAGTTGTCTCTGTGGGTGTGTATCTTTTCTTTAAAACAAAAAAGTTTTGGTAAATCATCGTACAATTCGGGAAATAAAGAAGATCCTGATGAAGATGAGGCAGCTGAGTCGCAACATGTTCGAAGCATGAGAGATACTCAGTTTGAAATGACGTATTACTTACCAATAAACATTCATCGGTTTATATGGGAATTTAGTCAGATCCCTAGTCAGTTACTACAATGTCGGTAGACGTTTACTTTTTTTGAAGTAATTACCCTGGCTTCGAGTCAATTATTTTTCTATCAGTTGGTGGTTAACGCGTCTCTGCCTGAATAACCTGCATATCGGTAGCCGCCTGCTCGGCCATTAACTCTGTGCTCTCATTAAAATCCTGTCAGCTAGAATTATTTCATTTCGTCATGTGTGTAGATGTTTTAACCCGATGACGTATTACTGGTTGGCAAAACTCAGATAGACTCAAAGCCAAGCTGAACCTGAGAACATTTCTAGGGTGACTTGTTAATTTACCCGATGTCAGAGACTAATTAGAACTGGAACACATCTGTTTCCTCTGGCGTTAGCAGGAAACAGCAAACAAATTTCTCTCCAGGAGGTTCTGACCGGCTGTAGGGCGGTAAAAAACCTTGGGTTCGTAATTGGAGTCAGAGTGGCAGCGAACGTTTACGAGTGACTAGAGGAAATTTCCGAAGGCGGTAAAGAAATGGAAACGGAACAGCAAACTCTATTATTCAAAGCAACAGCTCTCCCGAGAGAAATGAAACTGACAATTTAATTACACGAGGAACAGTTTTAACACACACCAAGACTAACACAAGGGAAATGTTCAACAACGAAAGGTGACATAAGCAGGGTGTAAGAAAAGTAAGTGCACTAAACTTTATGTTCTTTAGAAGAGACAGATAGTTAACCTTTTTCTTTTATCTGAGAAAAAAGTCACATGTCCACCGTATTCCTACTAGTACTCCGTGAAGGTTCTGACGCTGCTGACAATCGGGAACAATGTCAAAACCGCCGCGTGATAAACATTGTCTTAAAGATGGTTCTGAAGATGTCGTCTGTTTACATAAATACACAACTGGCATCTACGTGTTACTCAATACCTATCACGCTCGGATCAGCTAGGTGTTTTACGGATAATGACTGCAACTTCAGCCAAACAGGCAATAATGTTCTCGCTTCCCCCGCCCGGGTTCCCGGGTTCGATTCCCGGCGGGGTCAGGGATTTTCTCAGCCTCGTGATGACTGGGTGTTGTGTGCTGTCCTTAGGTTAGTTAGGTTTAAGTAGTTCTAAGTTCTAGGGGACTGATGACCATAGATGTTAAGTCCCATAGTGCTCAGAGCCATCAGGCGATAATGTCTTCTGCAGCGCCCAGCGGTGTCACTTACAGAAAGTGCTTCATCTTTTCCCATAAAACGAGATTTTTAAGGACTCAACAACATCTATAAAGCAACAGTCATCGCAAAACAGCTTTAAAATCACCTGCAGCATCACTAGGTTTAAAACATCCATGGACACCTAACAGACAAACGATGAAATTTTTAACACATATATATAGTGTTTCTCTGTAACTCCTCTAATCCCTATGCAATAATGTATATGTAGTTTTCTTACCCAATAGATATTACTCTCCAAAGTTTTGCAAAGTGTGTTTATCATTTGACAAATTCTGAAAACTATCAATATTAAAGTAAATATGAATTAGTTCTCCACATTTAATCTTTTTAATGCTGTGAAACTAGACAGTGCCGTACACCGGCTTCACCTTCAGGAATATACGTTCAGAAACTTGACGTGTGCTAGCTCAGCCATCCAGTGTGCGGTGTTTGAACATCTTAGGTGCTGGGAGTGTGTGTATGGGTTTCTTGGAAATCTGTCTATAAGCGTACAAAGCTTATCCATCAGAGCATTTCACATGAAGACTTTAATACGAATTTAAATTCAAGTTGTGATTCAGTGTGCAGTATGTATGATGCATCGTCATCATCACTATTTCTCGTTGCTACACCGTTATGTTCATATTTGTACTTATTTGTGTGCCCTACTGTATTTTTCCCAAGGCTGTCCGGTCTTTGAGACCATGGACCGCTGGACTAAGTGTTTCATTTACGCTAAGAGTAATGTCCCGACTATATCTCTCAGATGCCTGTATCCTCGTGGGGTTCACAAGATTCAGCGAGATATGGTGGTGATTCCACGGTTACCAGGTATCAGTAGCCCATTTTCCCTGCAGTCTTTGCGCATATGTTGTTCGCAGTTTGAATCACGTTGGCAGTAGGTTAATTGTAAGTAATAATTGGTCTTTGAAGAATATGCTTATTATTATCTGTCAACTCAGCAACTCTCTTTAAGATCACATTTTTTTATCTCGTAGCGAGAGTGGTGTAGTGATCTCTGAGTCTACGATTTTGTACATTGAAAGAATTTAATTTTGCTGAGCTATGGCCATTGTACAGTCTTATATGCGTGTCACGAGGATGTATGTAGTTCGGATTACTTTCACATCTATTTACGAGGCTTATTGTGACGTCGCACACTAATATTAAGAGAACTATATAATATTTTATACTGCCTGGAAGCCCTGGTGTATCGTGTCCACAGAGTGTGTACTTGCAGGATGGTTTTTACGAGTCTTATAGCAACAAGGTAATGATTTTTCAGAGTTAATTCTTTATAAATTTCATGTTTTGGTAGGTTATTAGTGATTCCTTAGCTTATCACTATTAAATCCATGCGTATGTATGGGATGCCACTCATTATTAATGCATAGATAAGTTTACATAAGTATATCCGTTTTTTTTTTGTTTTTTTTAAGTACTGTGGTGTGCTAGCTGTCCAGCGTATGTCTTCGGAATTTTAAAGATCAGTCGAAACTACGATAATAGCAATGACTATACTCGAATTTTCCTTTAGTTAATATACAAGGCTAATAGTAATATGAAATATACTAATAACATTGAAGTACTTGTTTATTTATTTATTTCATTCCAGGTATCGTAATTATGATTACACTACTGGCCATTAAAATTGCTACACCAAGAAGAAATGCAAATGATAAACGGGTATTCATTGAACAAATATATTATACGAGAATTGACATGTGATTACATTTTCACGCAATTTGGGTGCATAGATCCTGAGAAATCAGTACCCAGAACAACCACCGCTGGCCGTAATAACGGCCTTCATACGCCTGGGCATTGAGTCAAACAGAGCTTGGATGGCGTGTACAGGTACAGCTGCCCATGCAGCTTCAACACGATACCACAGTTCATCAAGAGTAGTGACTGGCGTATTGTGACGAGCCAGTTGCTCAGCCACCATTACCATTGACCAGACGTTTACAATTGGTGAGAGACCTGGAGCATGTGCTGGCCAGGGCAGCAGTCGAACCTTTTCTGTATCCAGAACTGCCAGTACAGGACCTGCACCATGCGGTCGTGCATTATCCTGCTGAAATGTAGGGTTTCTCAAGGATCGAATGAAGAGTAGAGCCACGGGTCGTAATAAATCTGAAATACAACATCCACCGTTCAAAGTACCGTCAATGCGAAAATGGGTGAAAGGTAGTTCAGACTGGGAATGAATGAGAGAACATACATATCTGCCTAGCTGTGGTCTCTGCTGGTACCTCAGCAAACGACCTATTAAATTACCATTAACAACTACAGCTTAATGGAAGTGATTTAGTGTAATTTGTTATTCACAAGTGAACACAGTCTACAATCATTTCCTATGCTGTTCAGCTCCAGAGTGACCCACTCCTACTCCAGTGTCCTAGTTATAAGAGATGAAGATGCGGAGGGGGAGGAGAGGGTGCTTCATCCTCACTGATGCACTTAACTGTGCTCCCTTTGACTGAGAGAGATATCCCGTCAATTTTCTGTCACGTGATCGCTATCGAGTTAAATCATAATCTTGAATATAACTGACGAAATTGCTTAGGGCTTGTGGGGATTCCCATGAGTGATCTTGATCACTTCTCGTAGGTGCTCTGTGGGGGGCGGGGGGCCTCCAAAGAGCCCGAGTGGGAACTTGACACCGGATGTGTAATCTTATTCAAGGTCACGGTCATCTGAAATACATATTGCTATCCTGCTGGCATAATGGCCAAAACTGTCGCCCATTTTCTCGCACTAAGGGTTTCGAAACGGCTTTCCTGAATATTTTAACAACACAACTGTTGAAATAAATAAAGTGTTTCATCGATGTCTCACTTAATATTACGAAACTAAGCGGGGGGGAGGAGGGGGGTGGGGCAGACGGTTTATTGACTGACGAATGTTCTGGTATTTACAGCTGTTACTTTTAATTGGCCTATCGGTATCTCAGACATGTCATTTTTATTAAGTATTCCATAAAGTCTGGAGGATATTGTATAGTACACGTGAATCACAGATATTGTAAAATAGGATTTGTTACACGTCGCACACTAACTCCTCCAGTACGTAAATCTCGTTAATTTTTGTACATGCCTGTTATCTCTTTTTAAAGAAAGGAGGGCAGCAGCATTCTCCTGCTCTCCCGCTTCCATTTTGAAAACGATCTGCTCGAAGCTCTCTCTCTCTCTCTCTCTCTCTCTCTCACCCTCTTTCCGCTCTGAATATTTTTCGCGTTTCCTGTAAGAAGTACCGGAAAAACGTCAGAAAACGCCAAATGAACTATCTCCGCTTTGATGTTGTGGTTCCCAGAGGATCACATCTCAAGTTCTCATACAGTTTAATGAATAATTCGGGATCCTCGCCGTAGATTCTGTTTACTTCTAACCGACAAGAAGTTGAAATTACGACTTTAAATTAGTCTCTTCGTGGTCCCTACATAATGCTTTTAAAGTGAATTCCTCGTCGAATACTGCAATGTAATGAGATAATTCTATCACTAGCTTATCTTTTACTTTCTGTCACAGTCTCTAGTTGGTAAATGAATTTCAGATTCCTTGTTACTTCGCTTCTAACAGGATCTTTCTAATGTCTGGAGTGCATTAGAGACAGTTTAATATTGCCAAAATTTAGCTGTGCAAGAAGTTTCCATCCCTAACATGATTGTTTGGCGAGGCCTTAACCCCAAAACTAGTATGATGCTGCTTTCCGTGCTAGTGTATCCCGTGTGCTAACCTGTTTATTTCTTAAATACTTCTGCTGTCTATGTCCAGATAAACCTGCTTACTGTAGTCACGCCTAGGTCTCGCAATACACATTTGTCTTCGACGCATCCTTCCATTGTAAATTTGACTATTCCTTGATACCTCAATACGTGTTCTATAAACAGATTCCTTCCTTTCTACTGTATAGCGTATCAGATATCGATAGTTACGTGCGGCATATCCTTGTAAAACGCTAATATTTTCATTTGAAATAATTTAAAATATAGCTTGTGTTTATAATTCTCAAAACTAAACATTCCGGAACAGCTAAGTGTTGTTAAATCATTTGGTCTTGAGAGTTTTAGAAAACTTTTCCAACTTGTTGCTGAATCAGTTATTCAGAAATAGGACAGAGTTGTTCCTTGTATTTGGTATATTTTTAACTACCCTCACTTCTCTGAACTGATGACGTTGTTGCACTATTTATAACACGGTAGAAGAACTCTAAGAGTTGAAACGATGAAGAAAATGCAACTTTTCACGAAAGAAAAGATACAGAAGAACAAATCATTTTAATAGTTGGCTCTCGTTGCCCCACCATTACCTAAGACGCTGTTCTAGAATGTCACTGTTGAATATTTGTTTTATTTTCTTAGTGTGAGTTGTTGTAAATGGGCAAAATGAAGATAAAAATGCATTCCTGTCATTTTCTGTTGGAACAACCGCTATGAACAAGACTTGTACGTAGCTTTTACCACTCAACTTTCTGAGAACCTTCAACATTTTAGATGGACTACTTCAACAAACTTCCACTCTGATGCATTGTACTCCCTCTCACCCCATTAGAAATTTCGGCAATTGCTCTTTCCATTAACAGAAACAATTCGCATCTCTAAGGAGATATTACAAAGCGTGTGTCTTATATGTGACTGTACGAATATGTTAGTCCAATGATCAAATCCAAATATATACCTTTATTGGTGTCTCAGTGCTCACTTGCTGTATATAATGTAACAAAAATCGTCCGGAACAGGAAACTGTGGCCGGAGACTCCTCGGCTTCACATTAGAATGACGACCATCCAACGGCAAAAGAGAGTTCAGCATTGGCACTGCTATGGGCGCCGAAGGCAGTACTGTTGACACAGGCTCGATGTCCGTGACAGCTATGAAGGGCGATGGAATCTGATGCTGTCGAAGCGGTTGCGGAAGCGGCAGTGGCTGTGTAGGCGAGCAGGGGTCGTCCTCCATGGAAGAGTGGCCTGACGACCCATGCGTCTTCCATGGCAGGGTCGTCAGATGACCCATGTGTCTGAACGTCAGGCACCGACTGCCTGGGATGCAGGTAGCGTAGCTGAAACATAAAAATCTACAGCAGGATCACAATAACAACGAAACCCAGTTAATTCCGCTACCGTCGGTGGGTGCCTGGTTACGCGCGAACGGCATAGTGAGCACAGCCAGTCGGATTTCCAGTTTAAAGATTTGCTAACTACACGATACAAAACTTTGTCCTTCGTGTGGAACTTGGATCCCAATTTGGGGACTGGAGGAGACTGTAGACTGTGAAATAGATGCAGCAAAGTACGGTGACGACGGCCGTGGAATAATTCTGCTGGCGAAGAGTCGTGAAAATACAGAGCGCGATAGGTGCCGAGAAACAACAACAAAATATTTTTGTGTCAGATGGGAAACATGAAGTCTGGTCATCTCAACCTTGAAAGTTATACCGAAACGTTCGACTTCACCGTTCGACTGGGAGACCACGATGCCTGTTGGATATGGAAGTTCCCATTTTGTTGGAAAAATCGCTGAAAGTGCAATGAAGAAAAACGCAGATCATTGTCTGAAACAAATGTTTGTGGCAAAACCAACTAAACAAATGGCGCTAGGAGTTTACAATAATGTTACACCATTATGAACAGTCGGCGCCTGACGTTCAGAATTATGAACAGAAAGGTTGTTGCATTACGCGCTGTATTTGCATACTACTGCATCTGGAATTCATTTCGGAGTACGAGGTCGACACATCCGAACTTTATACTCCAGGAGGCTCCAGGAGACGTTGTGACTGGTCCTGTTCAGTAGCATGTGTGATCCGCCAGCAATCAATCGGAGAAGCTTGCAGTGCTTGCAAATCGGAGCTAATTTTAGGACAGGGAACTTCTGGTGCATCTGATTCCGGACCATGTCCCATTTGTAAGTGAGAGACATTGTCTGCGATTGCTTGTTGTGTAGTAGGGCGACAGAGAATATCATACCGGTCATTTGGAAGAAGTAGTGATCAACGCTGCAAGCTTCTCTGCTATACGATCAGGCACATCTTCCGTCGGACGAAAAAGAACAGTCAGTGGATTATGAACTCTCATGAGAAACAGTTTCCTAACATTGAGATATTGACGAAATTTCAAGAAACCGTAGGTAATAGCTTATGCTTCCTTTTCCAGATAGTTGACTAGGGTGTTGTCTAACGCTTTCACGCGAATGTAATGGTGCGTTCAGTTTTGCCATATTTGTGAGATAAAATGTGATGACGCAGAAACTACCTTACTACTGGTGAATAAAGCATGTTGGACTAAGCAATGCTATTTTCAATGTTTGAGATGATTTTTCGCTTCCTCCCGTCGACGGGAAAGAGAAAATTTTCTTCCTGATGTGATGAAAAGGCGTAGCAATTTGCACTCTGTTCTGAATGCATTTCATACAGTAGGTCAGTTGCCCCACAACAGCCTGTAGTTCTCATACATTTTTAAGGCACGGTAACCTCCGAATTTCCTGTAAATGGTTAGTTGAGGGACTACATCCTGGGCGTCAGTGATATGCCCAGATATTCAATTCCGCTATTGAGAAATGAACCCCTGCGAAAATTACACTAAAGCACTGCGTCAGTAAAATTTGAAAAAGGGTTGCCAGATGTTTGAGACGCTGTTCTGGTGTTTTTCCGGACACAGTGTAATGTGAGTCTTCCATCCGCCCCTCCTAGCAGAGTACTCTTTTTATTTGGAATGTAAATATCCTATATCTCAATATGCATAAGTGAAAAAAAAAGACAGCGATATCCTCTTATACAGATGGCTGTATTAACGCGTACACAAGATATAAAAGGGCATTTCGTTGGCGGAGCTACTATTTGTACTCGGGTGATCCATGTGAAAGGGCTTATAACGTGATTGTAGCCGCAAGACGGAAATTAACAGACTTTGAACGCGTAATGGTAGTTGAAGTAAGACACATAGGACATTCCATTTCGTGAATCGTTATGGAATTCAATATTCCGAGATACACGGGTCAACGCTAGGCCAAGAGTACCAAATTTCAGGCATAAAGTCTAACCACGGACAACGCTGTGGCCGATGGCATTCTCTTATCGATCGAGAGCGGCGGTGTTTGCGTAGAGTTATTACTGCTAACAGACGAACAATACTGCGTGAAATAACGGCAGAAGCCATGTAGGACGTACGACGAACGTATCCGTTAGGACAGTGCAGCGAAATTTAGCGTTAATTTACTACGACAGCAGATGACCAACGCGATTGCCATTGCTAAAAGCATGACATAGCCTGCAACGGCTCTCCTTGGCTCCTGACCTTATCAGACGTACCCTAGACCACTGTAAAACCGTAACCTGGTCAGATGAACCAAGATTTCAGTTGTTAAGAGCTGACGGTAGGGTTCGAATGTGGCGCAGATCCCACGAAGTCATGGACCCACGTTGTGAACAAACCACTGTGAAAGCTGGTAATGGCTCAGTATTGGTGAAGGATGTGTTCACATCGAATGCACTAGATCCTCTGGTTCAAGTGAATCTATCGTTGACTGGAAATGGTTATGTTCGGCGACTTGGAGACAATTTGTAGCCATTCATGTACTTCATGTTCTCAAACAACTGCAGAATTCTTATGGTTGACAATACGTCATATCACTGGGCCACAATTGTTCGCGACTAGTTTGAAGATCATTCTGGACAATTTGAGCAAATGATATGGCCACCCAAGTCGCCCGACATGAATCACGTCGGACATAAATGAAACGTAATCGAGAGGTCAGTTCGTGCACAAAATTCTGCACCGGCAACATTTTCGCATTTATGAACGGCTTTAGAGGCAGTATAGCTTAGAATTTCTACATGGGGCTTGTAGCGACCTGTTGAATCAAAGCCACGTCCAATTTTTGCACTAAGCAGCACAAAAGAAAGTTCGACATAATATTAAGAGGTATCCTATGACTGGTTACCTCATTGTATATATAAACAGCTGACATATACATCAAACACTTCCAGAGGATCTCTAAATCATTTATGATAATTGCTGAGATGCTTGTACAGAAAATGCGCTGCAAGAGTTCACACAGAGGTACGGGTCTCTGTTGTTCAGTATAGTACTAGGGGTTTTAGTAGTAACTCTAGCAGTAGTATTATATATATTTGTGTGTGTGTCGACCCATGTTGCAACACCCTTATTGATGTATTACACATTTTTGCATCCAGGACAGTACTTAACTTCCTCAGTGTCATATGATTATTCAGTTTTTCTTGATCATTCTTCTTTTTCTGTTTTCAAAACATCTTTAATATTTGGGAGAGTTCGTGTTTCCTTTGCTCTGCCCATATTTGGCTTGTTTTATCCCTTTCTTTTACTTCTAATTTCGTGCCCATAATTTTGCTTCTGGATCTGTCTCTGTCATTTATCAATACGGATCCCGACTTGTTCTAGATTTCCTTCTCTTTCTTGAAACTAAATGTTTTCTTTATGGAATTGTTTACTACATCAAAAACCGTTTTTGTGAGCCTTGTTATTAATTTTATGTTTACATCCATAGAACGTTAGTCAGCATTTCCTTATCGTGTCTGTGATTCTTTCTATGCGTTCGTATAATTCTTTGGTAGGTCTTACTGAAGTTTTTCTCTTCATTCTATGTCGAATGCCTTGTTTGATTTGTATATATTCCCCAAGATATTTCAATTTTTCGGCTCTGTTAGCCTTTCCGAATTTTGTGTACATGGCTTGGTGTCGTTATGCTTTCTTTCTATGTATTGCTTTTCCTAACATGGTAACTATTGATCGACTTTGGCAGGGGCTTCATGTACGTATTTCAGTTCTTGAGTTTCTTGTCTGTCGTTGCCGAGGACTGCTAGGTCATCAGCAAATGGCAGGCAAGTTATAATGGTCTTGTTTGCGCATGTTATTCCTAACTGAACGTATTTTATTTTTTTCCCATTGTTTCATTATTTTTTTCCCAAGACCATATTAAAAGTGGTTAGAAATCATGTCCTTGTCTGACCGCTATATGTATCCGGAATAGGTCTGAAACTTCTCCCATAAATTTTATTTAGGAAGTTGTGTCTCTATGTGTCTGTTGTATAAATATCCTAGTTTTTCCGCCTATTCCATATTCTTTTGATGTGACAAAGAGAGTCTGCCTGTCTGTGGAGTCGTAGGTTTTCTTAATGTCCACGAGTGTGACTACATTGTTGTTCGTCTGTCTGACCTTCAGGAGAGTTCGCTGGTTCCAGATCTGTTCAATACAGGGTCTTCTTTCTCTGAAATCTCCTTGGTATAGTCTGAAACTTCTCCCATAAATTTTATTTAGGAAGTTGTGTCTGTATGTGTCTGTTGTATAAATGTCCTAGTTTTTCCGCCTATTCCATATTCTTTTGATGTGACAAAGAGAGTCTGCCTGTCTGTAGAGTCGTAGGTTTTCTTAATGTCCACGAATGTGACTACATTGTTGTTCGTCTGTCTGACCTTCAGGAGAGTTCGCAGGTTCCAAATCTGTTCAATACAGGGTCTTCTTTCTCTGAAATCTCCTTGGTATTCACTTACCTTTGTATCAGTTTGTGGTTCTACTCTGTGCAATAATGCCTTGGAGAGAATTTTGTAGATGACCGGTAATAATGAGATAACTGTTTATTTATTAGGTTCTGTCTTGCCCTTTTTGTGTGAATTAACACACATTTCCATTCCAATGAAATTTTCCCTGTATTCCCTATTCCTGTGAAAATTTTATGGATTTTCTCTGTGATGTTTTGGTCTTTGAATTTCCTGGTGTTGGAACAGATGCCGTCTCTTCCTGTTGCTTTTTATTTGTTTTATAATCTCTCCTGTGTGTGTGTGTGTGTGTGTGTGTGTGTGTGTGTGTGTGTGTGTGTGTGTACTCGAGAATTTCTCTATCTGCTACATACGCTGCTAAGCAAAATTGTGGAGCTTCCAGAAGTGCAGAAGGAAACGAGAACAAACTTAACGGGTTGAAAATGTATATAATATTATTTCAGTGATTGGAAAATAAATCATATTTAAAATAAACGTAGAATTATGATTCAACTCATCCATATGACTTTGCACTTCTTTGGTGTGGATGCATGCGAAGACTGCGAATGGTGTCATCCTCTCCAAAACACTGGAAAAGTGGGACTTGACAGGTTGCCGAATTGCTCACTGACGAAAATCATATGGGATGGTTCTGCAAACAATGTGATGGCATTCATCAGTAGTACATGATTCCCATTCTCGGTACGATTCCAAACAAATCTGGTTGTGCTGTGGTGTTAACAGCATCCAATGCTTGCGACATTAATTCCGTAGTCCAGCTGCTAATATTCTTCAATAGGTGGTGGTGCATAATGACACAGAATGTTGCAGACGGTCAATTACTTGTTCTCAGCTGGAAAGTCATAGGTGTGTAGGGGTTAAAATGTGGTCACACTTTGTCAGTGGGAAACTTGATGACGATCTTACATACCCTCACATTTCCATGTAGTCCAGCAATGGGGCTATGACACATTCAAATGCCTCATAAATCGGGTTATTGCGTAATTCGACTAGGTGGTCAAAGAGACACCCATCATGGGCCTCTATCAAATGGTGTCAGGTTTTGGTAACACTGTCTCACATGAATATTTGGCATCTCAATGTCCTTGACCACTTAACATATCAAGCTGTTCTTGTTCCATACATACTTTACCATACCCAGTAATGGCACTAAACATAAACAACAAAAATACACTCTGGTGGCTGTTCTGTCACAAACAATGAAATAATTTACACATATGCCTAGTTTGTTCATGTATAGAATGTTAGACTGACAAATGACAATGTCCTCTGGGTGCTTCACTTTTTTGTCCAGCAGTGTGTGTATATAACTACATATACCATAGTGTTGGATTCAAATTCAAGTGTGTCATGCATAGTATTTGAAGACTACGGACTGTAAATTAACTTCCCATTTGGAAAAAACCTGCTGTTGAGCAGCTTAGATAACGTGACAGATGGAGTGATATGCTGTATACATATTTCACAGATTTAGAGAGTTCATGGAGTGCTGTGATACGTGCTTTTGTCAAAGCGGTTTGTATTGATCACACAATGCAGACGTTGAAGTTTCTTTTTTGCTGACACTGACCATGACAATAGGAGAGTTATTATTCTTCTGGAGAGGACATTCATTTATATAACTGTGCAGTACTCATATTTATTAATGCAGTCTGCATCTGTTTTTGTAACGCCTGTGACTGCATTGAATAAGTATATATTAAAATCGACTGTCTATAAGGTAGTTGTTGATATTTAATAAATAAAGAGTATTATTTATTATGATGTATCTTTCTTCTTATTTTCAAAGGAAAAGAAACCGGGACGTGAATCTCAAACTTTATAACAATAACATAAAGAATGTTTTGACTTAAATGAACTAGAGCAATTCTATGGTAAAAGAATCAGGTGAATTATTGTTATGATGTGATGTATTATTACCACTAGGAAGCTCATATGATAGTTCCACCACACATTCAGAATATATACCTGCCGGCCGGTGTGTCCGTGCGGTTGTAGGCGCTACAGTCTCTAACCGCGTTATCGCTACGGTCGCAGGTTCGAATCCTGCCTCGGGCATGGATGTGTGTGATGTCCTTAGGTTAGTTAGGTTTAAGTAGTTCTAAGTTCTAGGGGACAGATGACCACAGATGTAAAGTACCATAGTGCTCAAAGCCATTTGAACCAATATATACCTACTGATCCATACACTGCCACGTAACATGAGGAGTGTTGGTGGTAGGAGCAATGAACAAGCTGAAACTTGCAGTGAGCCTGCTCACCCCATCCAGTAGGTGAGTGGTACACAAGATGAGGGTAAACAAGACAAAACTTGCAGCAAGCATGTTCAAAGCAGACAGGTAGCAACCCCCAAACAGCACTACCACCACTACTACACTCAGCTGCCAGCTACACAGCACAGGCGACTAATTGATCTGTGTGTTCCAAACCTTGTGAAAGGCGCCTGCTCCAGCACTCAAGACATTGCCTGCTCGAGCACTCACAATGCTATCTGCTTCATAACAATTTTTTATACACAAAAAATGTAAGTAAATTATATCAACGCTGCTTCTGCCATTATAACTGTCCTATTTGCGCCATTTTCAGCATCTTTTATTTTTGAACCGTCATTTTGACTGACATATTTGTGACATCTTGAAAGTCTTAAGTAGCACAAGTTCACTATCTCCAGCATAGTAGTAGAAATAAAAAGCCTCAGATTTACGACATGTTAAAATTTTTGCAACTTCTTTTAACTTAGAAGAAGTGAGGTTCTTTCACCATCTTGAATTTCGTAAATAGTGCAAGTGGACTTCATACGTCGGATATGTGGCAGTACAGCATGGGGAATGAAAATGGCCAGCTGAGAAAGGAGACGAAGGGGACGAGAGGGGTGGAGGTGAAAATGGGGGAGGGAGGGAGATTGAAAATGGGGTGTCCTTGATGAGTGACACTGATGGCTTACCTTAAGGGGGAAGGTGTGTTAGTGACCTTGAGAGGAAGAGAAGGGAAATTTTTTGTCCTTAATAGAAACCAACTTCATCCACAGCTGACATTAGCACACATGATAAAAAATAAAAACAACTTATTTCTTAAGCAACAGATTGTAACACAAAATGAGGCCCAATGTTAGCGGGATCCCTCTGATGATAACTTGGCCTTGGCATGGAGTCCGATTCAGTGGTATGGGGAACACAGTTGGGACGACATTTTCCACTCAACCAGAGTACGTGTAATGACTAACGATGCTGATCTGCATCACTTGTAAGAGATTACAACTTCCTAGGAGTCCCCACTTGCTGAACTCTAAGGTTCACCACTTTACTCACATTAGTGGCTGCCAGCAGGGCCCGAGGCAAAATGTCTCAGACTTATGAGATAGTATCAGAATTTTGCCCCTAAATGTATCAGAGTATCTTCCCTGAATCTGGGCAAATGTCTTCCTGTTCCCTTATGAGAAACTTCTAAAAACTCAGTTTCTCCCTGCCAGGGTTTACAATTCAGGCTCTACCTGGGACCGGACGGAAATGATTATCGTACTAATATTAATGGTGTTCTTCCTTTCTTTTCTTTCTTATCAACAATTCTTCTTTACATCTCCTGGCACCAACAAGTTCAGGAAATTTTTCAAATGAGCTTAAATTGTTCCGAGTGTGTTACGCAACCTACCCCCTGTCAGTCAGGTGCTCTGCAAATCTATTGCTTCCACTTTCCGAAAGATGATCATTATTTCCTTGGAGATGGTAGTCCATCTCTTTCAAGTTTGCGAAACACAGTACTCTCGTCCAATTCGCTGCAGACTTCTGCCGCATCTGTTGTACCTCGGCAGATAGTTCTCAACACAGCTTTTCAGATAACCAATCAGCCATGTGTTAGAATTATAATCCATGAAGAAGCAGTGTTAGGATGAAACAGCAACTAATCACTTATTTCTCTTTCTGTCTCTCAGGCAATGGAAAATTACAGAACACACTTCGTAACCGTATATGTTGAGGATCGTGACCAGTGTATGAGTAAGGGGGGAACGAAGTCTAAAATGCAGACTGCCTTCTGAATGTTCTATGTATTCGGTAGGATATAATTCTACATAAAAAGACAGCCTTTACATTTATAACCAAAACAGTACATATACCATGAAGAAAATTATTCTAAAACACGTAATTTAGAAATATCTACACTTGTATGTACCTACATAAAGTGAAGCAAATTTAGAACTTGAAACCAAATTCAAACATATTCACGGAAATGAGAAAAAATCAGCTAGAAAATGGAGAAGCATTTCCGTGGATTGAGGTAAGGCGAGCAGAGGTATACATTATCAGACATCCAGATGTCTAAGCACAGGTAATTGAGTCCCTATAAATTGCCAGCTAATTGTTTGTGCGGGTACGGATCAGGCACATTTGGTAGCCACTATATCAGTGTGAAGTCACTTCCATATTCCTGAAAGAACTATAGCACAATTCTAGCCTTGTGACTTAAACAATAATAGTATCAACAGACGCCATCGCTTTCGGAGGAGACATGGCACATGAGTAATCATGTAATTCACAACCATCATAGTGCCTTTGATTACTAACACAGATCTCATGGAATTACAGGTGAATATCCTCTTTGTCATGACACAGCTCAAGTCGGTCTCCATCTGTGGCGAGGTGCGTATTTGGAGCAGCTTCTCGCCTGCCATATCCGGACAAAACCGTCGACCAGACGTAACAAGAAACTAGACTCATCGCAGGAGGTAAAACATTTTCATCTACCCACTGTCCAATGTCAATCACACATTGTCACTAAAACCATAACTGATAATGTAGTACTGTCAACATGGGAACAGTTAGGATTCACCAGTTGTCGCTCCATGTTAACCACTGTGCCCTGAGTAGTGTGCTCCGAAATACTTGCACAAGCACCAGCATTGCACTCTGTCGTCAAGTCTGCCACATACCTCCACCTATACAGAGCGGACATGCCTCCGTTCTCCACCTTTTGTGATGGGGCGCAGAAGTCCAACATCTTGTCGTCTACTCGTAGTTTCCCTGTCCTTCCACTGCTTTCGGTATATGCTCCAGACTGTAGCACACTAGCAGCCGATATGCTTTTCCTGTTCCTGGATGTTAATTCCAAAATGCTGGGCTATAACTTTGTGCCACAATGTCAATGTATCTCCTCAATCACTGCTTGTATCGTCACTAAAATCGTTCTCCATTCACCCCTCCTCCGCCCCCTTACCGCGTCGCGTGCCGGCATCGCCATTAAGCGCCATTCAGTCTCGCTGTGGGCACTGGTCATAACATTTCGGCTTCTGTACACGTCTTCATTCCTATTGACAACTTCTGAAAATGTGTAGTGTAACCTCTAAATGCATTCACGTGGTGTCTTCATTTGATGTCTGTGAATTTGATATGTTGTGCCCTCACTCGTGCAGGCACCAGTCTGGCGGACTACATCTGGTCGTAGTCAGAGGTATTTTCAAAATACGTCGCTGAGGGATAAGCGACATCCACTGTAATGTAAAAAACGATTTCCAAGTAGTTCCAGGATACCTATAAACGTCTTTTGGTGACCAGTAAGTGGAAGGTCTTCAGCTCGCTCTGACGATATGTCTACTGCATGCAACAATCGGTGAACGGCGAAGGACTCCACTAAAAGAAGGTGTCCAGACGTATCGCTTTTTCGTCCAATCACGTGGTCGCTGTATATCTGTGTGTCTTGTCCTTGGAGCTTGAAAACTCACTCTAAATGAAAAGGAACCTGATACCACTGGAAAACAGCACTCGGCCATGAAATCTGCTATCATAGTATCGAGGCTTGCGTTTTATATGTGTTGTTGCGCCCTACCGCCAGTACAATGCCACTAGCGCGTATAAATTCAGACGAGAATCTGCCTCAGTCACTTTCAGAAGCTACGTAGTGAAATCTGTCTTAGGTTCCTTCTCTCTACGGTCACTGCTAATGTAGAGACCTTCGTAGTGATACTGGGGCATTTTAACTTTCAGCAATCTTCCTGTTGTAGGATCTTGATATGACTCTTTCTATTTTTAAGAAATAATTTGTTTCCTTTATTCCAAGTTGTATCCAATGTCGCCTGCTTCTTGATATTGTCTTTCGATTAATCACAAAAATTAACTTTGTTTCTAAAAGTTGTTATATTTTATCCTGTGTCTTCTCTCAGTTCGTATTCCCAGATAAAGCCTACGTAATCTTAAAACCTGCTCATCCCTTAGTAAACTGCCTCTCTTGGTTTCATGATGTTAATAAGGAATCTTTTGTGAGTGACGCAGTTGAAAATTCAAACGCAGAATTACAAAGATCCGTGGAGTTAACCGGACACGCTTCATGATAGGCACCATTTCCCACCTTGAAGAACTTGTTTTGCAAACACAGCCATACGAAAACAGCGTAAAATGAACATCTACGGCCATTCGTCACAACAAAACAGGCGCTATCACGGTACAGATAGCACAAAAAAGTGCCTCTAGGGTCACTTTTAATAGGGAACGAAGCTCATTCAACATTTTACTTAATTTGCAACAACGCTTTGGTATGACACTCAGAAATTTGGCGATTTGAAAGTATATATAAAAGTAATAGGTATTTGCGGTTTTTCTTTCAGTCAGTATTTACAGACTGACAGTGACAGGTTATTGGATTGGAGAGACAATCTTCAGCATGTTTCAATGTAATTATCGTTGAAGCCTCGTGAGTGTAGTGACATACATTGGACAGAAAACTGTATGAAGGTGCTAAACCTTACGCCATTAACTATTTTCTCTTGTCATACCTGCGCAAAAGTCATTTACTTAAAACCACGTGACCGTCATGCGAGAAAACTGCAGGTTCTGTATATTGTATAACGCACTGTGTTGAACTAGTGAGAATATTAGTTAATAAATTTCATTTACGTGAATTTTACTTTTGTGTACTAACCTATGAATCTCACGAGCGCACACACACACACACACACACACACATACACACACACGCACATACACCAATGGTTCAAATGGCTCTGAGCACTATGCTGTCATCAGTCCCCTAGAACTTAGAACTACTTAAACCTAACTAACCTAAGGACGTCACACACATCCATACCCAAGGCAGGATTCGAACCTGCGACCGTAGCAGTCACGCGGTTCCAGACTGTAGCGCCTAGAACCGCTCGGCCACCCCGGCCGGCACACTAAACGACAAAACATTTCTAGTAAAAGGTATATACTGTGATCATAGTTGAATTAGATACGAAATTCAGACGAGAGCTGCGGAAATTTCAGCTAGGTAGGAAATTAAAGACAAGTAGAAAATCGAGGTTTACCTTCCGAGCGACTGCAAGGCTATTGGAGATGGGCCACAAGCTAAGACTTCAGAAGGATCGCGAATGAAATCGGCTATGTCCTTTCAAAACGACAATCTTTGCATTTATCTGAAGGAGTTTAAGAAAATAATGGAAAACCTAAATTTGGATTGCCAGATAAGGACTTTAACCGTCGCCCTCACGTATACCACTGCACTACCTCGCTTGGTGGAGGTTGCTGAGATGTGACAAGCATAATATGAGAAAATCAGGTGTCTTTGACAGTTTCCAAGGAAAATGAGGTAATGACTAACTTAAATAGGCTAAATATCAGAACAGAATGTGGGAGGGTACTTAGAAAAATTAAATATATGGGCTATTTGGAAAGTAAGGTCCGATTGGTCACGAAATGGAAACCACAGTGAAAATCAAAAGCATTTTACTTGCAAGAGTAACCTTCCAGTTACTTCTCTAAATAGTCGCCGCTCCGACTTAGACATCTATCGTAGAGTTGTACGAACTTTCAAATAAGCTTGTCATAGAAGGCAGACACCAGTGCTTTTAGCTAATTCCCCAAACTGCTCCTTGTATGTGCCACAATGTTGTCCTCATAGCCAGAGGTTCATGTGAGCAGAGGCGATACTCAGAGGGAGCCAATTAGGAGCTGTATTGTGAGAGATGAAAAATTCCCATCGAAAACGCTACAGGAGTTCTTCAAAGCCCCTGCAGAGCGCTGCCGAGAATTGTCATGAGGAAGGAAATGCGTGGTGGTTATGTTATGTAGGCTGCATAACATCAGGCGAAACCTCTCACAAGGCCCTCATACTTGGCGGGAGACACTGTTATTTAGACATCGTTACATCCTTACTGTGCGCTCAGAACTGAGAAGACGGCGTGACACGATCGAAAAATACATAAGAGCCACTGGCCAACAAGTATGCGCAACACTTAATCAGATTTTAACTATGGTTACACAGCCATCAGAATAACAACCATGCCAAAACACAAGGTCCACTAGAAATTTTTGGATAGTACACGAAATATTTTGTTTAACTGATTAGATGAGAAAATATAAAAATGCAACAAATGGAGCAGGCAAATGAGAATATAGATGATTAAAACCTTGTATTGACCGAAGGAGCAAACTGACAAACCAAGAGTGGCTGAAAGATAAATGTAACACAGTAGAGGCATGCATAACTATGTGAACAATAAATGACATCTAAAGGAGTATTAAAGAAACACTGGGTGAGAAGAGAAGCATCTATGAGAACATCAAGAGCTGAGATTGAAATTCAGTAACATTTGGAACATCTATGCAAGAAAAGAAAACGTAACACAGTATTATGGGACGGGAGGAGGTAGTGGATAAAGGTAGGACATGGAAGCGACAATGTGAGAAGAATCTGACAGAGCACTGAAAGACTTAAATCGAAACTAGATACCTAGCATACGTGATATGCCATCAAAACTCTAAAAACACGTGTGGCAACCAACAGTGACAGAACTATTCCACTTCGAATAAGGGATATAAATTATCTCAGAGTAAAAGAGGTGTGTCTTAATCCTCGAAACAAAAGAGCAAAGTTATATAGGGACTTATTTGGGTTTAGTTATATGGGTACACGTTTTATTTTTTTCTATTTATTTTTATCCATTAACTCCCCCAAGTAGTTTATGGCAAAGATTAAAATAAGGTGTTCCCTCAGCAATAAGGCCTGTGGAGATAGCGAGAAAAAATTAAGAACAATAAACTTCATATATTTTGTATTAACTCCTGTCGGATGTTTCGTCGATGTTGAGCTATCTGTGACAGAGAGAGGGCACGAATTCCAATTCAGTTCGCTAATAATATGAAATATATTAATTCTTATGCTAATATACAAGTGTCGGTTATTTTTATAGTTTATTATATTTGTTTGACCTAGTTTAGATATCTGTGTAATACTTCGGAGAAGCTAGAAATTTTATCAGAGCAAGCTGACGCCGTAACGTTGTCTTCGAAGAAGAACAGGAGATTAATAACTTCAAGGCTAGAAGATATATCATTGAGTAATCTAACATTATATGTTTTAAATTTTTTATGTATACGAAAAATCATAAGCCTGATTGTCTGTAGTATGCGTCCCTGCGTGTAAATTAGCTGAGATACACGTTCCCTAGCGAACTCGCTACTGTTTCGCCTCTTGTGCAGCTCCAGCGAATTTCCATTGTAATTATTATTGTCAAATTATTAATTAATCAGTAGAACTGGTGACCTCTCCCTGGACGATGTCAGACAGATTAAACAGGTGCAATAATTAAATTATATAAAACATGTTTTGTAATACTCTATTGAACTAGTTGTTTTTATTGCCTTTTTCATGTTGGGCAAACCACATGGTACGCATTAATAACAAATTTTTAACCGGAATAACTTCACGAAAAACATTTAAGAAGATCGTTTGTAATATAGGAAGGAACTCCAACTTATAATACGCATGACTGTGCTTGGTAACGCCTCGATCAAAAGTATTATCAGTATCTTACCCTACCCAGTCACAAATCTGAAGCATTTTTTTTTAAAGTAATAGAGATTTGGGTTAACATGATTTTGATTTTTGGACTGTAGATACAGAAATTGTAAACGGCCACAATAAGCTGTAATACTAGAGCAGGATAGATCATGCACTGATCGGGAAAATTCTCGCAATCAGTTTTAAGATTAAAACACAATTATACTTCATATTTATGACTTTAAAAAAGATTTACGAATTTGAACCCAATAAAAAGTCGAGCCGACTAAAGAAAACAGAGTAGAGATACAAAATGTCGCTACAGTGGGTGCGACGTCAAATGATAGTTATACCGAATATGTCGATCATATCGACGGCAGCCGGGAACATTACACAAATTCAGTTTATGCTGCTTACCTCATGATGCTACGAAGTCAGTGAAAGACGGATTAGTACGGAATCGATACACTTCAGTTTCTTCATGTCACGAGAATTTGTTTCAAATGGGACGGAGGAAGGCACGGTAGGTACACAATCCATAAATGTATCATCAACTCATTCAGTGCAGAATATGTATAAAAGCCTCACTGAGCTAATGAAGAATTAATTTAACAATTTTTCTACACTGCAAAACGAAAAACTTCATGAAAAATTTCGTGATTTTAAAAATGTCCTATCTCATGTTCGATAATTTAAAATAGAATCAACGCACTGACGTTTCTAATGATTTAACATTCGAACTTGTCGATATGGCGACGAAATTAAATGTGGCATTATTCACTGATTTGTCTCAGGAGATGAAAAACGTAGATCAAAAAGTGTCATCTATAGACAAGAGGAAGTGGCAGGTAAACTAAAGATCATGAGTAATGTGCAGGCTCAGATGCAAGAGGCTCAGTCGGAAATTTAAAGAAATTTAGACACTATGATAGGTACTGTTAATGGGTTGCCATCTTTATGTAAAGATTTGCCGGAAGAAGTACAGGAGCTGATTCTAAAATTGAGTAATTTACATGTATTCACTAAGTTCACAAAAAAAGCACAAGAAAAATTGCCGCCGGGGTGGCCGACGGTTCTACAGTCTGGAACCGCGCGACCGCTACGGCCGCAGGTTCGAATCCTGCCTCGGGCATGAATGTGTGTTATGTCCTTAGGTGTAAGTAGTTCTAAGTTCTAGGGGACTGATGACCTCAGAAGTTAAGTCCCATTGTGCTCAGAGCCATTTGAACCATTTTTGAACAAGAATAATTCTAAAAATAGGTAAGGAATATAAAGCACAGAGCCTAAGCGGGAATGTTTGATAAGGGTACGACCCTAGCCCAGAAGGTCGTACAAGAGCAAAAGACCCACGTCGAAACAGTTGAAGATGTAGTGCAGAAAAGAGAAAACAAATTTGCTTCTAAGATTGAGCTAGGCGTAAACGCAGCGGACGAGAAGTCACAAGAGAGACGCCAATAGCAACAAATCAAGTGCTGTCGGGCAGGATAGATAGCGGTAATACTTACCAGCCATTTGCAGCCAGTCGGAGAGGAAAGGAATTACAAAATACAACAGGCACTGCAAATGTAAGTAGCACTGTGCAAATTTATCCAGAGTATAATGAGGTGCATCCGAACAATGCCACGGCGGCAAAAGACAATAGTGTATGTTTGTCTACTTTATTAGCGGAAGAGTGTCTGCTCTGTCATTGGCAAACTGGACAGAAGCACAGAAAATATGTTTCATTCTGAAGTACACACAGGGCGATGATTTCTTGTGGGCAACAGATACGGCTGAGAGGTGCCATACCTATGAGCAATCTGAACGGGCTTTCTTGGGCAAATATTGGTCCACACCAGTCCAAGAGAGGCTACGTCGAGAGATTTGCAACCCATCACCATTCACTAATAAACATGGTGGACTGAGGAAGTATTTCGAAAAATACTTAAGCAACATCAGGTATTGTACAAACACAGTTCCCCACGTGGACGTTTTGAAAATACTGAAATGTCACCTGGCCACCCATCTCAATGAAAATGCGATTACTTCGCCTGAAAATGATTTCAGGCCTGGTGATGAGTATTTCTTATTCGTACTCAACACGATTGACACAATAAATGAAGAGGGGCCGTCGCAACCACAAAACATTGATACGCAGTCTGCGCCTCATCAAAATAGTTAACAACAGGATGGCAATGGTGGAAATAAGCAACACGGTTGGCACCCGTATGCCTCGTGGAACAACAATAGCACAAGAAATAATTATAGTAACGGAGAATATATATACAAGAGTTCAAAGGAAATCACAAGCAGAATTACAATAGACCGGGTTATACCGAACAGAGAGGCTGTGGCCAACAAGGGACCGACTGCAGATAGACCATCCGGCAATTCTCCACATGGTAGTTACAATGAGCGGAATAACATTTCTATATCAAGTGGAGGATCAAGAATAAGGAAAATTTAATTGTGAGGCACAACAGGATACGATCTGGCGAGGTCAAACCCACAACTTGCTGGTATTTTAAGTTACCCACAATGAAGAGGCTAAGTCCCCGACCAATCAGGACAACGAACAGGTCGCAATAAGCCCCAACTTACAGGTCAACAAAAGAGGTTAAGGTTGCAATTTATTCTAAACTACTTTCTCAGGTATGACCAAGGAGTAGATATGAAAGAAGAACTCTGTCGCGAAGTTGTACACAACTGAGACAAGGATAATGAGGAGTTAGTGGAAGCCGTAATTAATGCCCGGATATGTAATCTATATGTACATGTGATGTGATACTTGACGCGTGTGCATCTATAAATGTAATATTGAAGGTCTGTTTAAAGAGCTGCAAACACGATATTATATACCAACCTTTCCGGTATAGAATTGTGGTATTCTGATCACAGTGGGGAGCAAGTCAAAAGAAGTTAAACTTGAGTCATCAGTAATTTTTCTCTTGCGTATATTTTTCCAGTAGTGTAAGAAATTGAAGTAAATTGTCTTATTGGAATTCGTACCTTTAGGCAGTGCAAAGTACTGATAGGCGTAGAGCAAGGAAAATGTTTCTTTACAATTAATGAACAGAGGTTATCCGTAAATTTAATTATGCTGGTTTACTTTATTTTTATCCGTATATTTTTATCCATTAATTCGTCTCAGTAGTTTACGGCAAAGATTAAAATACAGTGCGCCCACAGAAACCAAGCCTGTGGAGACAGCGAGAGAAAAATTGAAGAACATTAATTTTCTTATGTTTTGTAAAAATTCCTGTCGGATATTTCATCGATCTTGTACTGTCTGTACTGTCTGTCTCTACTCGTCCATGATAGAGAGAGGACGTGAATTTCAGTTTATTTATCTAATAAAGTTAAATATATTAATTCTGACAGTAATAATCAATTGTTGCTTATTGTTTATTTCACCTGATCTATCTGTCTGTGACACCTGTATCTGTAATACTTCGGACAACAAGAAATTTAAGCAGAGCAGGCTGGACGCCGTAACATCGTCTTCCAAGGAGAAGAGGTAAATGCCCTGAAGGATAGAAAAAATATCATCTAACAATCTAACATGTACGGTACATATGTTTTGTGCATAAGAAAAATCATAACCCTCGTTGTCTGGAGAGTGCGTCCCTGTGCGTAAGTTAGCTGAGACACACGCTTCCGAATAAACTCAATTTTTCGCGCCTCTAGCGTGGAAACAGCAAATTTCCATCGTAATTATTATTCTTAAGATTATTAAACAATCAGTTGAAAGTTATGACAGTAGTGAGTATTTTCAAGTCAACCGTTTAATAAGTCAGAATTACAAAATAATAAACGTGAATTATCTACAAAAGAAAAAGGGGACAACTGGTAAAAGGCGACGTGGTGAAAGTTCTGTTATGGTTCTGGGGAGATGTAGGAACTCGCGAGGGAGTATTGATCATACATCGTATCTAGACCCAGGATCTGTACAATGTTGACTGGAAACATAAAAACGTTATCGATGATGATTATGCGTTTAAAGAGACTAAACTGCCATGTTCGTCAGTCACAAAAGATAATCCGCAAGTACTGCAGAAAGCCGGCAGCAGCTATAAGAATTCGAGGATACAAAAGGGGAGCAGAGTTTGTGAATGGAGTGAGATAGTTTCAGCTTACCATCTATTTTATTCAGTCTGTACGCTGAGGAATAGATAGAGGAAACCAAGAAAAAATTGGAAACAATTAAATTTGAAAGCGAACAAGTAAAGGCTTTGAGCTTAGTCGATGACATTGTAATACTGTCAGAGACAACACAGCTCTTGGAAGATGAGTTGAACAGAAATGGATAGTGTCTTCAGAAAAGACTATAATATCAACATCGCCAGAAATAAAACAAGAATAATTAACTAATTAATTAATTAACTAAATAATTAAGTCTAGTGAAACTTTGGGAATATGATCATAAAATGAGACTCTAAAAATCATAGATCAGTTTTTCCATTTCTGAAGCAAAAAACTAACATTGGCAAAAATAAAAAAACATGTGAATTGCGGACTGGAAATAAAATGGCAAGCTCTTCTAAAAAGAGAAATACCTGAACACTTAGTATAAATTCAAACGCTAGGAAGCTTTTTCTACACGTATTTGCCTGGAGTGCAGACTTAAATAGTTGTAAAATGTTCACCATAAGTGCTACAGTCTATAAGCTTCTTAAATGTGATGATCCAGAAGAATGCAGAACGTTAGATGATTAGATCGTATAACTAACATAGTAGTACTGAACTGAATTGTGAGTGAAATGTTTATGGCTCCACCTGCCTAATGGTGGGGCAAAGTATGTAGGATAACTCTTGAACTATTAACGAAAAATTAATTTGGAAATTTTGAGTGTATAAGGTGAAATTCTGTAGACACTAACTACAATCAACTGGTTCAGTTGCCTTAAGTTGCCGCAGCTGTACAGTGCTTCAGAGATTTTAACAGGATTAATTAGCGTGAATAGGTGAAGGAAACCAATGTTCCGACTGCCAACAATAACAAAAACCGTTATTTTAAAACGATTCGTGATTATTCATCCGAAAAAAATATCAAATGCGCCTCTCGGAAACGAAAATAGAAAATTTATGACAGATTTCTACAATTTTCACTCAAGCTACTTATATTTACAAAAACGTGAAAAAACCTCTGGACACACAAACGAGAACATCTGGGTAGTTTTAAGGAAATATCGATCGAGCTGGACATCACTATCCCCTCCTGTGGATCTCTTTTTAAAAGTCGTCAGATGTATAACTATAAACGTAAATAGCACAAAATCTTTTGCACTCACCGGCTGCAGCATTAAACTATTGATTTCGTGACGTCGTATAATTATGTAGGGCACTATCATAAAACCACTTCAAATAGAACGAACTCGTGAATCAGTGGTATAAATCAGACTGGAGGACTTCGGTTTGCCTTAACTTCCACAGTACTTCCCTTGTATTTGTGGTCACTGTGAAGTACACTTGATAGTAGACTTCGCCACAATCAAGATTAGACTTATAACAGGTGTCATTAACCGGCACAAAATTGTAATTTAAATGCTCAGGGAATATCAATCGGGATCGTTTGAATGGAGACGTTATTCACGAGTACTGTCCTGGATACATATAGGGAATTGTATATGGAGGAAGTTGTTTAAGAACTCTCCTATCATTAACCTGAATCTAGAGAACCGCAATCGGATAAAGATTATTGAACAGCTCTGCTACCTATGTCACATAAGTTACGTAAGGCTCAGGAAAGTATGGGAATAGAGATTAGGTTGCGTACTGAGATATTAACAAAGTGTTTCATCCCTCGCTCAAAACGCAAATGAAATAGGCTGGGTAGAACTAAAATAGATACAATGAACCACACACATTGCAATATACAGTAGTTTGTGGTGCATGTGTAGGTGTATATGATGATATAACTGTGGAACAGATGCTCTCTGAGTTCTCTTAACTGTTCTTATTTTGCTGAAACGTTTATTATCTTTTACAATGTCTGCTAGGCGACTGATAATTATGAGTCACGAGACAAATTTCAGTAACTGCTGTTATCTTATAAGACCGCAGCGCCAGCAGGACGTGCCTGTGCATGAGTGAGGTTCCAACCACGAGTTTTGCGAGGACGGCAGAGGTTATAGTCACGGTCGGAGTACGGTCGTAAAACTCGACAGATTCTCCTCAAGCGGCTACAACCGTTGGTATCTCATTACATGGAGATAGATAATGTTATGTCTCTCTTATCGCGTAGCGTTACACCGTCTTGGAAGTGGAAGAAGTGTGAATAAAGTCATCTAAACTGCCAATAAAAACGAGAAAGCTGGTTTTTCCATAACAACTAAGCGACTGAACATTGTGAACACAGTTAAGTACATCTGGCTCTATGTGTATACTCTGGAAAACACTGTTTATGTCGCTTCAGTGTTTTTCCCCTTCCGTTCGAGTATAAGACTTCGGCATAATGACATTTCAAATGCCTCAGTGCTGGCTTTAAGTAACCTAATCGTGTCTTCCAGGTCCTCATGGGAATGGTATGTAGTTGCAAAAGGCTGAGTGAACAATATGTATTTAGATTCTTCACTTAATAGTGGTTATTAGAATAATTGAATTTGCAGAGTCTTGAGGACAGGCTCCAGTTCTTCCACTAAGGCTTGGTTGTAAAGTTTCTCCATTTTCATGGCGCTCTCCGTTGGTAAAAATAATGTGATCAATCGTGCCGCCCTTATTTGTTTATGTTCAATATCACCGGTCAGTCTTAGCTCACACTTTAACAATATTCTAAGATGGGACGTGCAAGTGATATGTATGCAGGCTCCCTTGTAGACTGACTGCAATATGCTAATATCCTGCCAATAAAAGGATGTTGAGATTGCCTATGTGATCATTTCCTTACATGTCGCTATAAACTGACAGATGCAGGTATTCATATAAGATGAGTAATTGTATCTGTGATTCACTCATACTGTAGTCGAAGGATACTAGATTTCTGCGTTTTGTGAATTACATAATTTCATATTTCTTAACAATTAAAATATGTAGCAATTCTTTGCACCTCTTCGAACCAATATCAAGATCTGGCTGGAGATACGTTCAGCTCTTAACAGATAGTACAATTTTGATTTCGCTTCATCTTTACAGTGGTGCGAGGAGTAGTTACAGTGGCCTGTACGTAAGTGTTACTGACATGTAGTAGTTCTATCCTAAGTGCATATGAAACAGCCAACTGCCAAAAGTTTTACTATCTAGGCTCTCTCAGTCTGTATCAAGATACTACGATGTTTTATGCTTATAATAAAAAAACGATTTATTAGTGAACATATGAACAAAGCAGTATCAGTAGTCTGAGGAAACGGGACACATGTAGCCGGTGTAAATAATGAAGATACCGTAAAACACCCAGAGACAACTTTTTCACGTTTACATTGCACGAAATATGCGAGTTCACAGTAAACGCAACGTGTATAGAAGCAGTTTTGAGCAGTAGGATATAATTTTTTCCGACCTGATTTTTTTTCTGGAGGAAAAAGAATTTTTATTTGTGTAGTAACTTTCATAAGTGATTTTTAAAGATTTTAGATGAAAGATTTATAAAAAAAATATGTATCCGTTTCCATTTCATTCATAAAATAACTAATTGCGAAATATTTTCTATTGCCATAAATAGTAAAATGATTATTCAGTAATTACCATGCAAAATAACAATAATAATATTCAATTATACAGTGGAATATAACGAACGAATCACATCCGTGAATACTGATGGTCACGAGCTGCTGCGCACTGCCACATTGACTTGCTGATATCTTCATAGCGAGGCCCAAGAGTAGACAGGCCGGCCGCTGTGTCCGAGCGGTTCTAGGCGCTTCAGTCCGGAACCACGCGGCTGCTACGTTCGCAGGTTCGAATCGTGCCTCGGACATGGATATGTGTGATGTTCGTAGGTTAGTTAGGTTTAAGTAGTTCTAAGTCTAGTGGACTGATGACCTCAAATGTTAAGTCCCATAGTTCTTCGAGCCATTTGAACCATTTTGAAAGAAGAGTTGACAGCACTTGCGCATGAAAAGGTTAAATATTCACAAATGGATACCTCTGGGTTACACTGGGAAAAATAATTTTATAGCAGCTAAGACACAGTAAAAGTTAATGCCTTTAAGTGAAGTGAGAGCGTCTGAAACGGTTAAGAAGAATGAGAACCTATGTGATTGTTTCCAACAATAGAAGGTTTGAAATACTGAATCCAAAAAACAAATGTTGTTTGTCGCTTTCAACATGTTTTATTTTGAGCAAACACGTAGACTGCAGGTGCAGCAAGAAGCATTTATCTTATGTTTGTCAACTAATATTCTCTGTTGGACGCGTCGTCACTGCCACGAAACAAGTAGTGTGTGGAAACAAATATCGACGCTACGTTGACAAATAGAAACGTATTAGAGAGTGAACGTTGTCGCTACAAATAACATGAGCCCGAATCAGTATCGATGAACGATAACCAGAATCGTATTACCCATCAACTAACACTCAAAGGATTCTGAAACCGAAGTTTAATTGTAAAATACAATAAAAGCTGTACTTGACCATCACAGTTTACAACAGAATTAACGCGTTCGCCGGCATATGCATGACTTATGATGCACACCGGTTTCTCCATTGTCGCCTTGTGCATCGTATTCGATCACGTGAGAGGTCCTGAGTACTAGCCTGCTCTGCATATACGATCACAACTGCGTTGCAAACAAATTGGCGCCACATTTGACTGGTCAATGACAAAGGCCGGCCGGTGTGGCCCTGCGGTTCTAGGCGCTTCGGTCTGGAACCGCGAGACCGCTGCGGTCACAGGTTCGAATCCTGCGTCGGGCATGGATGTGTGTGATGTCCTTAGGTTAATTAGGTTTATGTAGTTCTAAGTTCTATGGGACTTATGACAACAGATGTTAAGTCCCATAGTGCTCAGAGCCATTTGACTCAATCAGTGGCAAACTTTATGTGATGTTGTTTTTGTAGTAGTAGCGCGTGGGTAACAGAGTTGTTACCTGATTAAGGTGTAGCACCGATACGTGTTCCTTACTGGTACTGGCGTTTTGTTTAGATATGTGGCGCTATATAGTGTTTGTTTTCAATAAGACTTTGCGGTTGTTTGTTGAAAAATGGGTTCACAATGGAAGAGAATTCGAAAATGGTAGGAGGAATCGAGTTTATCTGATAAATCACTGTTCAGAAATGGCAGTAATTCCGACCCAGACTATTGTTCCCTTTCTTCGAGAGAAAGTAGTACTGAAGATGAAGTAATTCCATTGAATAAACAAAAGCTACACATGCAAATTACGTATGACACGTCCATAAATGGGGAAAACGAAATTTCATCTTCCATTGACGAAGACAGTGAAAGTGAGCTGTCACCTGAAGAAATATCTTGTACTGATGGACTCCTTACTTCACGAATAAAGTGGCCTGGTGCGCAGGGAAATGTAACTGTGGAGTAGTCAATGCGCTTTTGGACAATTTAGTTTCAAATACTCGTCCCATAGAAGTTTACAATTTTTTCATGCAATGTTCAACAAAGGATTATCAGTGGAATAACTGCAGAGACGTTATTATCGTTATCATGAGTGACTTCGTTGATTTGAGGAAATTTATGGGCCTCATGTTGTGGATGGGGCTTCATCACAAGCAAAGAATGGAGGATTCCTGGAACCAGAATCCGCTTTATAAATACCACGTGTTTTCTACTGTGTCCCGAAATATGTTTGATTTGTTGCACTGCTGCATACATTATTGCAACAGTGACTAAATGGAAGAACATGACAAGGTGTTCCCAATTAGGAAGCTTGTGTATCGTCTGAACGCAAAATTCCAGGATGCTTTCACTGCACGTGAAGCTGTTGTATCGATGAAACAATGATTCCATTTCGTGGAAGGTAAGGCTTTTGTCATTACAATCCCAAAAACTTTTTAGCTACTGAGTGAAATAATATACGAAATATATGCTGTTGGTGAACATACGTGGAATGTTAAAGCATATTGTGGAAAAGAGGTTAATTCTGTATACGTAACAACAATTGTTTTGGAGTTAATGGAGTCACTTTTGAGTTCTCTTTGTAGATAACGGCTTTAGAATGCATCACTCCTGCGAAACGCAGCTCTCCCTTTTTTCACATGATACCTTGCGAACAATGGATGAAGGGTATCAGACGCATGCCATATTCCTTAACTTCCGGAAAGCGTTTGACTCGGTGCCCCGCTGCACACTCCTAACTAAGGTACAAGCATATGGGATTGGTTCCCAACTATGTGAGTGGCTCCACGACTTCTTAAGTAATAGAACCCAGTACGTTGTCCTCGATGGTCAGTGTTCAGCGGAAGTGAGGGTATCATCTGGAGTGCCCCAGGGAAGTGTGGTAGGTCCGCTGTTGTTTTCTATCTACATAAATGATCTTTTGGATAGGGTGGATTTGTGATTGGTGTAAAGAATGGCAGCTAACTCTAAATATAGATAAATGTAAATTAATGCAGATGAATAGGAGAAAGAATCCCGTAATGTTTGAACACTCCATTAGTACTGTAGCGCTTGACACAGTCACGTCGACTAAATATTTGGGCGTAACATTGCAGAGCGATATGAAGTGGGACAAGCATGTAATGGCAGTTGTGGCGAAGGCGGATAGTCGTCTTCGGTTCATTGGTAGAATTTTGGGGGGATGTGGTTCATCGGTAAAGGAGACCGCTTATAAAACACTAATACTACCTATTCTTGAGTATTGCTCGAGCGTTTGGGATCTCTATCAGGTCGGATTGAGGGAGGACATAGAAGCAATTCAGAGGCGGGCTGCTAGATTTGTTACTGGTAGGTTTGATCATCACGCGAGAGTTTCGGAAATGCTTCAGGAACTCGGGTGGGAGTCTCTAGAGGAAAGGAGGCGTTCTTTTCGTGAATCGCTACTGAGGAAATTTAGAGAACCAGCATTTGAGGCTGACCGGAGTACAATTTTACTGCCACCAACTTATATTTCGCGGAAAGACCACAAAGATAAGATAAGAGAGATTAGGGCTCGTACAGAGGCATATAGGCAATCATTTTTCCCTTGTTCTGTTTGGGAGTGGGACAGGGAGAGAAGATGCAAGTTGTGGTACGAGGTACCCTCCGCCACGCACCGTATGGTGGACTGCGGAGTATGTATGTAGATGTAGATGTACTCTTCTATAAACTTGGCGCACGATCTTCTAGAAAAACAAACTTACCTTTTGCGAACACTCCACGAAAAAATAAAGGGAAATCCTAAGACAATTATCACAAAAACGTTGAAGCAAAGGGAGATGGTTGTTGTGGAAAGCAACAGAAAGGTGGCTGTCGGAATATGGCGTGACAAGAGCGACGTAATTTTTTTAACAACCAAACACAAACGTAAGCTTGTGGCAGTGAAAACCAAGAGAGGTGAAGAGAGAAAACTAAAGGTAGATGTGAATTACAACGCAGACAAACGTTCATTGATCTTTCAGATCAAAAGAAAACATGTGGTTAAGGCCTGAGGAAGTCAGCGAAGTGGTACAGCAAAGTGGTCTTTGAACTACTATTGAATAATAATATTGTAAATGCTGTTACTTTTATATATTCAAATCAGAAAACAAGGAAAGGGTAACATAGTTTTCGTGAGGCTGTTGCAAATGAATTACTCGGGCTTGGCGATGTTAAGGAGACGCCAATAATTGGGAATCATCAACTGGTTGTAACTGCGGCGAGACGACGTTGTAACAACTGTTACCACAAACTCCCCAAAGCAGGCGGGCCAAAGAATGCCATCAAACATAGCAAGCAGATTTCACCGAAATGCCAAATTTGTCCTCAGAGTTTCATACACATGGATCGTTTTTTGCAATGTATAAATGTGTCAAACTGTAAGGTTTTTATTTTTATACTTAAAGCAATTGTATAACATGTTGTTCGAGATTTTATTTTCCAATAATAACCTCATCCTCAAATATATGGGTGTGCATCGAGAGTGATGCAAATGGTCATATAAAGCTTCCAGTACAATCGTAAATTTATAAAGAGGCATGTGCATCATATTTGGTCACACCATATGTATCAGGCTAAAACCAAGTTCTTACAATTTCATGCTTGATCAGATATACTAACTTGAATTTTGTTAATTATTATGAAGGAAAAGTCATGGCCAAAATGTTAAATTTACCAAAATGCTGTCGGTGGTGAAATTGATAAGGGTGAGATAGTTAATCCTTGCTGGAAGTGTTCAAAAGTGACTTAATTAAATCCATGTACTGTTCGCATAGGCTGCTCTGAATGATTGAGGTTAGCAAGTGTGTAGGCAGACATTGGCGGATATATTTCTCAGTTGGGATGCAACGTTCATACCTTGTAACATATAGGTCCATATTTAAAGCCTGCTTAGCCACGAAGGAAAGGAATATTTTCAACCTAAAGAAAAATATGTCTGTTTCAATAGTGGGTGAAAATTTCAAACGCTGTAATGCAGGACCTCTTCACAGTACAGTCTCTCATCGGGCTACCTATATGTATAGGGTGTGAGAGGAGACAGACTGAGAAAAAGACAGAGAGACAGAGAAGACAAAGAGCCCCTTTCCCCCTTCACCCGTCTCTGTCTTCTCCGTCTCTCTCTCATTCTCTCTGTGGAGGGAATTTGCATAAATTCCAACATCACAAACCACATGAATGCAACACAAAGACCAGTAGAATAACGAAAAATCCAAGGACCCTTAAATAATAATGTTCTGATAAACGAAGTTCCGTTAAAAATAGTGTGGCGTGTTATTTGTCAGTTTATTTTCTATATATTTTTCTATTAGCTTGACTTTATTAAGTTAGTGGGCGGTATAGATTAATGGAGAAACAGGAGTAAAACTTCAAATAGTCAAGATTTCTATAGCTGTTTGAAGTTTTACTTCTCTTTCTATATATATATATATATATATATATATATATATATATATATATATATATATATATACTGTTTTTAATCCTAATTTATAGTACTTCATTTACATAACAGATTTTGTAATTGCTTCATATCTAATTTTTATTCATTAATTAATTCATTCATTTGTGTCGATTACAATTACCAATATTATCTCTGAAAGTACATTAGGAGAACTTCTAGAGTCACCTGAGGGCAACATACAACACTGAGCATGCAATTTTTTCCACGTTGACGATAACCCATTTTGGGATTTCACTTGTCTTACTTTCGAATGCTGTCTGTGAACTACACTCATGCTCATAAATTAAGGATAATTGCAGAATGTGGTGTCACACAACGTGGCACTAACACAAAACTGGCGCTAATAGCATAGGCACATAGGGAACACACACGATCTGTAAGTCCACGGTATTGGTGATAAGTTGAGAAAACCGTCCCGAAACACATGTGCTACGAAACGCCACTGTTTCCTGCGCATGTACACCGACATCAATATGGGATATGATCACCATGCACACGTACACAGGACACAACGGGTTGGCATACTCTGGATCCGGTGGTCGAGCAGCTGCTGAGGTATAACCTCCGATTCTTGCACCAGTGCTTGTCGGAGTTCCTGAAGTGTCGTAGGGGTTTGAAGACTTGCGGCAATACGTCGACCAAGGGCATCCCAGACGTGCTCGATGGGGTTAGGTCTGGAGAACAGGCAGGCTACGCCATTCGCCTGATATTTTCTGTTTCTAGGTACTCCTCCACCCTGGCAGTTCAATGGGGCCGTGCGTCGTCAACCATCAGGAGGAAGGTGGGACACACTGCATCCCCGAAAAGGCGGACATACTAGTGCAAAAGTCCACATTTTACAATAGTTTCATGTCCTTGTTATTTAATTAATAATCGTAGGTGCCTCTGCCATTAACTACGATTCTAACATCCGTGACAGCTGAAGTGATGTATTTTCTCGAACACCTTCCATCTGTTGGGATAAACGTTCTGCTGAGTCGACATTGTGCATAAATTCGGTAGAGGTAAATGTTCTGCTTTAGAATCGAGGATAATGAAAGCATCCAATACTGTCGTCTAAAGGTAAGACGTATAACTTTCATTGCCGTAAACTTACGAAACAGTTTTTATTTAGTAGAAGAGGTTGTCAAACATATATAATTTCAGTTTGGACTCAATTTTATTATCAATGACGTTCTTCATACCACTAGCTACGTAATAAAAAATTTTATGGCTGATTACCTCACTCCTTCCTGTCCCTCACGAAGGCTGAGTGATAGACAGCCTACGTCGTTTCACCTTGTAGTGGTAAATTTAACGATTAATTATATTTAACGGTTACATTCGTATGTTCGATGACTTAATCCTTTTGAAAAATATTCACTTTTATATTTGATTTTAGCAAAAGCGACCTAATCACTTATACCAAAAAATTATGTCTATTTTGTCATTAATTCATATCTTATCCGTCATCTGAAAACTAATATGATACCTGTTTCGCTCATCACCATCGCTGTCACTACTTACCTGTTCATCCACATACCAAGAACAGTTAACCTCTTCACCAAATGCTTGATATCCCACATGAATGTAAATAATAAATTTTACAGTATCTAGGATCTTAGCCTTTTTGATAGGGCCGTTCCCGAGATGATCAGCAGCGGCTACTGGCTATACTTCATCATTTTGACAGCGGGAGTGGGCCAGTTAAAATGTATGCTGCAACAAATCATTAATGTGTGTCAAAATTATGGCACTGCCTCCAAGGTTTGGTCGTTAAATGAAATGGTGAATCGGTGGGTTGAGAAACTCAGCCTTGTCTCGCGCCAGGACTTTCTTCAGGAATGAAACTTTTCATATATTAGTACAGCTACCAAATTCTTTAATCTGCGCTTTCTGTTCAACCATGTATTTCTTCAATACTGAATTTGGTTTTTTGTAATGCTAGTATCAATAAGTTCCATTTATTTATAAATACTGTAAAACGATGATACGGTTTCAAGATTCTGTTAATCATGTAGAAGTCCCGGTCAAAGGACGTATGAGAAGTCCACCTGTTAGATAGAAATGATCAGGTCTCTTCACACATCCTGTATCTCTTAGCGCTAATATGAAACTGCTAACAAGGGGGTTTTCCATAGAAACACGTAATTATCGGAATTTCTATGTTGCTCTTGTATTTCAGGTGACACATGTTACGAGAGACAGAACAAGAAATAAGAAATTATATTGGGCATATGTCTGACAATCCCTCATAAAACAGCAGTATTCTTTTATGTCATGAATACGTAATAAATTCACTGTTAACTGCCTCATATAAAGCTATTCTTGTACTGGAGAAACCGGCAGCTGAATATGCTGCATGTAATATATAACCATTGATAGACTATTGGGATCGTTTTTCGTATCTTTTATCAGTTTACCTTTTCATACTACACTGAGGAGGCGAGGAACTGGTACACCTGCCTAATATCGTGTAGGGCCCCCGCGAGCACGCAGAAGCGTGCGACACGACTTGGCATGGAATCGACTATGTCTAAAGTAGTACTGGAGGGAATTGACACCATGAATCCTGCAGGGCTGACCATAAAGCCGTAAGAGTACGAAGGGGTGTAGCTCTCTTCTGAACAGTACGTTGCAATGCATCCTAGATATGCTCAATATCGTTCGTGGCTGGGAAGCTTGGTGGCCAGTGGAAGTGTTTACGCACGGAAAAGTGTTTCCGGTCGTTGTTGGTCTTGCTCTTGTAGGATCTTTTTCCGGCCGCAGCGATGTCGGAGATTCGATGTTTAACGGGATTCCTGATTTTCACGGTACACTCGTAAAATGGTCGTACGGGAAAATCCCTACTTCATCGCTACCTCGGAGATTCTGTGACCCATCGACAAAAACACCACTTAAGACTTACTTAAATCTTGATAACTCGCATTGTAGCAGCAGTAACCGTTCTAGCAACTGCACCGGACACTCGTGTTCTATAGGCGTTGCCCACTGCAGCGCCGCATGCTGCCTGTTTACATATCTCTGCATTTGAATACGTATGCCTATTACAGTTTCTTTGGCGTTTCAATGTAGAAAGATTTCTTCTTTGTTAGCGAATACTGGGTTCTGCTACTTCACTTATTTTGTTTACAACGCTGAGACCGGGGTGTGCACTTTCTTTTCAGTTGTTCACATATACAAAGAGAATCTATTTGTGGCCGGCCAAATGATAGCTTGAAATTTTCATATCTAATTTCAATAAAACTGATAACAACCTTTCCCACTTGCGTGCTTCGGCTGAAATAACTCATACATAACTTTTATGTTTGACTTAGTACCCAAATACTTAACAGACTGACTACTATGGCAACTGTAATTTGTTGCAAATGGGCTGATAAGCCTCGCGGGATTAACCGTGCGGTCTGAGGGGCAGCAGTCGTGGAATGCGCGGCTGGTCCCGGCGAAGGTCCGAGTCCTCCCTCGGGCATGAGTGTGTATGTTTGTCCTTAGGATAATTTAGGTTAAGTAGTGTGTAAGCTTAGGGACCGATGACCTTAGCAGTTAAGTCCCATAAGGTTTCACACACATTTGAACATTTTTTTGGGCTGATATCCTCGCGTATCCAGGTTCTTTTTTCATCACAGAGACATTTATGGTGTATACCATTATGCCTCATGTCTCGTGGACATCTACCTACAATACTCAACCGTCTGATCCATTTAGACGTTTTTCGTATGTAGGAAGCATTGATAAAAACGATCTGCAGCACACTTCCTGCCGCTGGTAAACATCTACCAAATCATTGTATTTGATTGCTGCAATGTTTCTTCTTCAGCTCTCTTCTTTCCTTGATCTACAGCATTGAATATGCTGTATATCGTCCAGCTTGTGACAAGACACTGTGTTCGTCTTAATATTCATTTCATGCACGGAAGTGAGAGTTCTAACCCGCTGAACCTCTCGTACCTTTTCAAAACATTTTCCTTTGCACTTGCTGCCACAATACATTTACTTGAACGATTAATATTACGACAGGAGCATTGAAGCACATTAAATGTGTTTGATTTTGACACAATATAATGGAGGCTGGTTAAATAGCACGTCCATTACACTTACCTACATGCTTCGCCAGTCGCGTAAGATGGCATTTACTTTCCTGCGTGACTGACATTACTATGTTAGGTTCAAATGGCTCTGAGCACTATGGGACTTAACTTCTGAGGTCATCAGTCCCCTAGAACTTAGAACTACTTAAACCTAACTAACCTAAGGACATCACACACATCCATGCCAGAGGCAGGATTCGAACCTGCGACCGTAGCGGTCGCGCGGTTCCAGATTGTAGCGCCTAGAACCGTTCGGCCACATCGGCCGGCTACTATGTTAGGCGTCCAGGGTAATGCCTCATTGAAATCAGGTAAGCTTTTCTTGTATGGTTAGATGTACATCACGGTGAGAGATGCCTTTCACTACTGAAGAAACAAATATTTGACTCATTAAGTATCTACCTGCTAAAATATTGTCAACTAGCTGAGTATCCCTTGTTGCCCGAGTATGTATATATTCCAATTTTCTATTACTCCATCTCCTGCTTCCCCGTGTCTCTTCCCATCTCCTCTTCTCCTCCCCCTTACTCTCTCCATCTCTACCACCCACTCTGTCTGTCCATCATCTCCTTCTCCACTCCTCTAAGTCCACCTCGTCCTTCCCTCTCCTTTCTCATTGTCTATATCCTCCTACATTAGTCTCTGGCCATTCATTCCTCTCCTCGCCTATGGCCAAATCCTCCTTCCCCTATCATCTTCCAGTGCTGCTCCCTCTCTCTGTCCAATTCCTCCATCCCCCTCCCTGTCCATCTGGTACAGTTCTTCCTCATGTCCATTTCCTCCCTCCCCTTCCTCTGTTCCTCTGCTTTTACCCCCTCACGGTCCATCTGATCCCCCCCCCCCTCGCACTGTCCATCTTCTCAATCCACTCTGCCCATCGTCTCTTCTACCCCTCTGCCCATCTCCTCCTCCATCTCTCTAAGCCTATCCATTCCTCCACTACATCTCTGTTCTCCTCTTCCCCTCCTGTCTCTGCACATCTCCTCCTCCCCTGTTCTCTGTCTATCTATTCCTCCTCCCTCTTGCTGGCCATCTAGGCATCCCCACCTGCACTGCCCATCTCCTCCTCCCTCCTCTCTCTGTCCATCTCCTCCTCTTTCTCCCATCTGTCCACCACTTCCTCTCCCCTTTTTCTGTGCATCTTCTCCTCCCCCTCTCTCTGTCCATTTCTTCCTCATCTTGATTCTGGCCATCTCCTCCTCTTCCCTTTCTCTGTCTATTTGCTCCTGTCCCACTCTCTGTGCATCCCCATCCTCCCCTCCTATCTGTTCCCATCTCCTTCTTTGCCCTCTCTGTTGACCCAACTTCTCTATCCCTCTTCTGTCTCCAAGAAATGATCTGCACCCGAATCGGAAGCTGCTGCATCTTAGCTGACATCCCAGTATATCTTTCCATGTAGTAAGTAATGTGTGTACAAAATTTTGTTGACATTGATGCAAGGGCTTAAGGGGACCTTTGTAACCGTGGATTTGCACGCGCGCGCACATCTCGGACATACTTCAAATGTATTTAACATTTTTCACACACACACACACACACACATATATATATATATATATCCCCTGTATCTATATCAAATTAGCCCTGCAAATTGGTTTTCAAGCTGCTCATTGTTTATGACACCGTATCTCGTCAACTGTGTGTCCTACAATGATGTAATTTTGCAGGTACCTCCAGTGGTATATGGGGATATTGTCTGCGAAATTTGTTGCGAATAGAGTAAGTAGTAGAGAAGAAATTAAAATGTCAAGCATGATGCAGCCGTTTTTCACGCATCTCCGTGTTTATGACGTCATATTTCCTCTACTGTGGTATAATCGATGGTATATGTGAACGCTGCGTGCAAATTTTTTCACGAATAGAATTAGTGATAAAGAAGTAATACATTAAAATAAAATCCCTGAGGCGGCAGTTTTACTGCGTGAACAGCGAAAATATGGTAGGGAATAAACTTTTTCCCTTTCATCATTTTGTGGGCGTTTTCAGTGACAGAAGGTTTACTAAAGGCTTGCAATCATGTCTAAAGTGTGTTGCAAGTAACTAAATGCTCTCATTCTCAAGTAATATATGAACATAGTCCGGAAATTTGTGATTCGTGAGCTACGCCACTTTCTCAAATGGTCAAATGTGTTTGAATTCCTAAGGGACCGAACTGCTGAGGCCATCGGTCCTAGACTTACACACTACTTAAACTGACTTAACCAAACTTATGCTCAGAACAACACACACACCCATGCCAGATGGAGGACACGAACCTCCGGTGGGAAGTGCCGCGCAATCAGTGATATGGCGCCTCTAACCGTGCGGCCACTCCGCGCGGCCCACTTTTTCACCCCGACCCCTTCAATAGGTACGTGGTTCATAGACTCACAGTGACTTTTTCTAGACAGTAAGTTTCAATATATGTGTATCAAGTTCACATGAAACTGGTTCCATCGTTTAGAAGCAGAAGTGAAACAAACACACATACATTCAGTTTTGTAACATGTACGGATTAGTATATGGTGATGCCATTAAAACGTCGCTTCGGGTCCAAACGTGTTTCTTGGCGCCTCTGGTCGTGTGTCGAATTCTATTTCTGTTAGAACGACAACGTGTGTTATTTCTACTAGCATTTCTGGAAATCCCGTTTGCACTGCGACGTCTCGGTTAGCAGTTTATGCAGGAACGTATTTAGGTACGGTGCTCGGGTTCTTCGGACAGTACCAGGATTTTTTCAGCACTGTCTGTCATTATATACGTTTAATAACCGCTACACCAAGTTGCGTCGATCTCAGTTTTGAGCCATTACTACTGCAGCCTTTGCAAGTGCGAGCATCGTGTGAAGTGGGTGGAACCGCTTACTATTTCAGCGTAGTCCTTTCCACCACCTGGTCGGTTCACTGCTACATGTATCACTTATCGTTTTGCTTCATGGAATGTTTGCTTCATGATGTCCTTACTATTGTTATGGACTTTCCCACTGAATCTGTTTGGACTTCTCTAGCTAGTCGCACACATTTTACTGAGATACTTGATTCAGACTCTGGCGTTCTCACACTCACACCCTTCGTACGGTGTCAACAGTACAAGGCAAACCGAAATAAGTACGGTGATACCATATGACTATTGCTGTGAAATTCATAGCGATATTCTGATAAGAGTTAAGAAGAATGTAAGTGAAAGGCCTAAGACTTTTCTTAGACACACTACAGGTGTTCTGTACGACTCGTTTGGGCCACACAGACGCCTACGTGAGAAAGCGACATTCTATTTCACATCGTACATCTTTAAACATGGGAGTCACCGGCACAACCGCTTTATAAATGCGTGTTTGTTTAAGTTATGCAATAGTCCCTGGCAAAGTAGACTCATCTATTTCACATCGTACATCTTTAAATCTATTTCACATCGTACATCTATTTCACATCGTACATCTTTAAACATGGGAGTCACCGGCACCACCGCTTTATAAATGCGTGTTTGTTTAAGTTATGCAATAGTCCCTGGCAAAGTAGACTCATACATAAAGCCTTTCACACATCGCAGAAAAAAAATTCATACCTCTCAGGACCAGAGGCTTAGGTGGCCAAACGCAGAACACTGTGTCTTCACGTTTCATATGACAAACAAACGGATTCGGAAAATAGAGGTGTACAAAAGTTCGAATTTCCTTATTTCAAATTAAGGGTTATGTCTCTAGCGGAATGATGTAATTTGTGGAATCCATATGAAGATGTGTCAATAGCCATTAAAGAAACGATTCCACGTATACGTTTACTGAACCACTTAGCTCAACCATGAGAAGAGGACCGTAAAATTTTTATGCTTGCATCGTAAAAAACACATTAACTTTCAGTGAGTCATGCTGATGGTCAATTGTACGCGAAGGCTTTCCTGCAACCTCTATTCAAATTCTGAAGAGACTAACATTATTACCTACGTGGAAGTTTACCTCGCAGCTAAATCTGAGAGGTGCAACAAATGTTTTTTCATCCATGGTTTCCAACATTGTAGTTACATAATTTGTATGATTCAACTAATCTTCCTGTTTCAGTGTAAGTAAAATCTGAATTACTTACAGTTTCATTTTCAGCTTCATTCTGCGAATATCTCAAACAATTTTTGTAGCATTTGTAACTCTGACTTTGTACGTCAACTGCCTCGCATTACCTACGGATGACACGTGGTATCTTCCAGTGTTTTGTGCTGATACACATGTCCAGCCAGAACTGTTCCCTTTGTACAGGTAACTTATTTCTTCAAACTACCGATTATTTCCCCAGTCATTTTTCACATTGGGATGTGCTTAATTTCGTATCTGACGAGATATTTTCTGCACTGTGATGACAGAACGACAGCAGTTAAAGAAATGCGCCGAATGTCTTCTGTACGAGACACACCATTGTCACTTGTCACAAGGAAATTTTCACTTACTCATCACTGTGTATATTCCGGGTTTCTATGCATTGCCCTGGCGCAATGATCAAAATTTTGACCTTGAACAAGTATTTCAAGAAGTTATAAATAACTGCATGACTATTTTATTTTTCTAAGTAGTCACTGATTAAATGTGTTAATTTTAAGATACTTACTAATATGAATTTGTCTACAGCTGTAGTTCAACAGCTGCAGAATATTTCAACAACGACTAAAAGTCAAGTGTCAGCTGCACAAGAAACCCATTAGCTGCTTCACTTGACCGAATAAAGGTTGTCTTGTGCAGCTGACTACTGAATTCTTATCTTTGTACTTCGAAATAGTTCCTAAATGAAGAAAAAGCTACAACTTTTTAATTATTCATTTTGAAAAATGACTAGATATACACTCCTGGAAATGGAAAAAAGAACACATTGACACCGGTGTGTCAGACCCACCATACTTGCTCCGGACACTGCGAGAGGGCTGTACAAGCAATGATCACACGCACAGCACAGCGGACACACCAGGAACCGCGGTGTTGGCCGTCGAATGGCGCTAGCTGCGCAGCATTTGTGCACCGCCGACGTCAGTGTCAGCCAGTTTGCCGTGGCATACGGAGCTCCATCGCAGTCTTTAACACTGGTAGCATGCCGCGACAGCGTGGACGTGAACCGTATGTGCAGTTGACGGACTTTGAGCGAGGGCGTATAGTGGGCATGCGGGAGGCCGGGTGGACGTACCGCCGAATTGCTCAACACGTGGGGCGTGAGGTTTCCACAGTACTTCGATGTTGTCGCCAGTGGTCGGCGGAAGGTGCACGTGCCCGTCGATCTGGGACCGGACCGCAGCGACGCACGGATGCACGCCAAGACCGTAGGATCCTACGCAGTGCCGTAGGGGACCGCACCGCCACTTCCCAGCAAATTAGGGACACTGTTGCTCCTGGGGTATCGGCGAGGACCATTCGCAACCGTCTCCATGAAGCTGGGCTACGGTCCCGCACACCGTTAGGCCGTCTTCCGCTCACGCCCCAACATCGTGCAGCCCACCTCCAGTGGTGTCGCGACAGGCGTGAATGGAGGGACGAATGGAGACGTGTCGTCTTCAGCGATGAGAGTCGCTTCTGCCTTGGTGCCAATGATGGTCGTATGCGTGTTTGGCGCCGTGCAGGTGAGCGCCACAATCAGGACTGCATACGACCGAGGCACACAGGGCCAACACCCGGCATCATGGTGTGGGGAGCGATCTCCTACACTGGCCGTACACCACTGGTGATCGTCGAGGGGACACTGAATAGTGCACGGTACATCCAAACCGTCATCGAACCCATCGTTCTACCATTCCTAGACCGGCAAGGGAACTTGCTGTTCCAACAGGACAATGCACGTCCGCATGTATCCCGTGCCACCCAACGTGCTCTAGAAGGTGTAAGTCAACTACCCTGGCCAGCAAGATCTCCGGATCTGTCCCCCATTGAGCATGTTTGGGACTGGATGAAGCGTCGTCTCACGCGGTCTGCACGTCCAGCACGAACGCTGGTCCAACTGAGGCGCCAGGTGGAAATGGCATGGCAAGCCGTTCCACAGGACTACATCCAGCATCTCTACGATCGTCTCCATGGGAGAATAGCAGCCTGCATTGCTGCGAAAGGTGGATATACACTGTGCTAGTGCCGACATTGTGCATGCTCTGTTGCCTGTGTCTATGTGCCTGTGGTTCTGTCAGTGTGATCATGTGATGTATCTGACCCCAAGAATGTGTCAATAAAGTTTCCCCTTCCTGGGACAATGAATTCACGGTGTTCTTATTTCAATTTCCAGGAGTGTATTTGTGACAACCAGAAATAATTTTAATTAAAATTATTGCATTAATACTTATTTAAGAAACGCGATTTAAATAATTATTGTAATATTTCACGGGCAGTTGCTCACAACATGTGGAGTGCTTAAGCCGCATGCTGCACGTGAGACTTTCTCAAAAGCCAGACGTTAATGCTTAACTGAAGCGTTCGCTTCACTTGTGTCGCGTTGCACCACATGAGGCAGTACGGACAGCAAGACGGACGTTGCCGAGTCCCTACCGCCTTGGGACTTTTGAGAAAAGCACAGCCGTTTCCATTACATACAATGTGGTTTGTTATTGGGCGGTTGATTTCTGTACAACTCTGGAATGTAGACAAACAATTAAAGCAATGGGCTGGACAGCCAACAGCAACACTGGTAAATCTCACAACAAGGAACACGTAAGACCGGCACAAGAGTTCTCAGGCTACACGCCAACCCTGCAAGATCGATATTTTAAACTGGTAGCAAGATGAGGGGGAGCGGGGGGGCGGGCGGTTATGCAGCCTTGATCGCTTGTTGGATGGGACTAAAAATTAGCCCCATCAATACCAAAGACGATTCGATGGAAAATGCAGCGTGCTGGAGGTCGTGGTGCTGGAAATCTGTAACAAAACTACCATGCAGGAGCAGCCAGCAGATCAGGCAGCCAGCAGTGAGAGGTCTGTCGGTGAGGAGTGACACGGGGCGTCAGCAGTCAGTCAGTGAAACAGCACGGTAGAGCACAAGATCTGGTACGTAGGACATTCGCAGCTGAGATGGATGATAATTTAAAGAGATCTACTTCATTTGCACTAATATTTACGCAAACCACGCCCGGTTTTTTATCATCGCTTTGACAGCATACTCCCCTCTTCACCCATTTGGCCTATCTACTATGCCTTGTTGCCTATTATAGCACATATTTTTACTAGTCTGTGAGTTCAATGTATGACGCCAAACTCATGATTTTTGTGTGTTATTTCGATGCTTACATTACTACTTCAACATTTTAGATATTTGACGGTGTCTATAAATTTTACTTTCATTTTTGACACTCTAGCTCATACATGTGACGATATTCTTAGCATAGTCCATATTACCATTCATTTTTGTTACTTTTGTCACTGCTTTTGTCCCTGGTTCATTCATTTTAACTATGACCCCTTGCCTAGTTGCCTAAATAATTATTGTCATATACTTGAGAGTTATTTCATCTATCGGCTACCACAGCTCGCTGTTTTCTATTACGTCCTTGAATGAAGTACTGTAAGCTCTCGGAGCAGTGAGTCCACATTTTCTATATAATCGCTGATAATGTCAGTTTACGTGCTTGTTCATCGTCGGAGCCTGCGCCGCGCCGAGCTTCGAGACCTCCGACGCGGCCCTGCACACAATAATGGTTGGAATTCCTACCTTGCGGCTGCCTGGCGGTGGACAGTGTGATGAGAACTGAGTTTGTTCTCGCCTTTTGTTTCCTTCGTCCAACTAATCCCGAATTTACATTTTCAGTTCAGTTTCATTATTGGGCAAACCCCTTTCACTTTTTTCTAGTTCCGACGTCATGCGATGACGGGAACTCTTGCATTGACTGGTCCGGCCGCGTGTTATGTTTCATCAAATACATTAAATAAGGGGCCATGTTTCGGGAGTCTGTTCTTTTGGTTTTTACAAATATTTTGCATTCTGTTTCTTCCATCTTCTCTTTTGTATGTTACAGTTCTATACACCTGAAGATAGGATTTCAAAATCCCGAAACCGGTTGCGGGTTGAATGAATATTAGTACGACCGAAGCGGATCTCTCTACATTAATTAGCAATGCCTAGAGCCAGTTAGTTTAGATTCTGGAGGCATGTCTATCTATCGTCAACGCAGTTTTTCGACTAAGTCAGATACCTACATTCATTCCAATACCTATCGTCACTTTGTGACACTCTGTTTGTGTGCTCTGTGTCGAGTGAACAACTTTTGCTGTTCGATGCTCAAATCTTTAAGCATCTTAATGCATTCATTTATCTGCTCTCAGGCTTCAATGCTCACACCGCCTCTACAAGAGAATCACCACACCTGAATCGCGCTAGTGTAAAAACATTACATCAGCCACCGAGACTGCGCTGTGCTTGAAAGAATTAACACAGGTGGTCGGACAGTGCAAAGTAAGTAACAAACTAAGCTGCCCAGGGCGTCCAGTGCAAACTACAAAATAAGGAAAATGAAAGCTATCGGCTGTCAACCAACAGTCACACGTATGATGTATGATCGACGTGTTGGAACAACACTCCATCTGACACGTGCCTTCATGCGAAATTACCATCGACTCCGTTTACTGGCTGGATGCGGTAGTTCATTCCACCTTTGCTAGCCAGAGTACCGTCAAGGAAGCCTCTGAGTGCGAGGTCGCAAGCTCAGTCTTTAGCAAGGTTCATGTAACAGTGTTGTGTTAACAATTATACCAGGAAAAATGTTAACTGCTAATGACAAAATATTAGTGTCCGGGAGATGCAGAAGTCTCACTTCTATGGGATGGATGTATTACATTTCACAAAATGGACATCGTTGACATTCAAGACGTGTCCAAAACAGACCATTAACTTGCACCATGAACACCGAATGAAAAGTGGTGCTCCACAGTGATCATGGATGTTTACCCCATCAAGATCAAAGGCAAACTCTCTGATAGTTATAGACTGACAAGAACATTCAGCCAGATATCCACTCTTAAAGAATGCATATAGAATCATATTGCTGTAATGGTATGATGAGAACAGATAGAATGTGAAAATGAAATAATCGTATGACATTTATTGGCTGGGATGTCCCCTTCGGAATTCGGCCTCCATATTGCAAGTGTTTTTAGCTGACGCCACTTCGGCGACTTGCGTGTCAATGATAATGAAAGACACACAACAACTACTCCCATGCCGGGAATCGAACCCGGGCCCCCTTGCGTGTTAGGCGGTAACGCTACCTCTGCGCTACGGAGGCGGACAGATAGAGTGTGATGGCATGCAACCGTTTGGGAAATACTCAGCGTGGAGCTTGTGAAGCTGGCTGTCCTTCAAGGCGTAGCTGTAGATATACAGGCATGGAAAAAAACCATCCAGAGGCTGAAACTGTCGTGAGGTTCTAGGCGGTGTGAATTGTAATGTCACATAATTTTCAGGAGGGATAGCTTGCTCTCGGGGAGTACGATTTCTCATTCGAAGACCAAGAATCAAGAGAAATCAACATAGTTTGGCCAGCTATTGGCCAAAAGCTTTGCTCATACCATAGTTGTAGTTCTCGTACGCCCATTTCCCCAGTCTTGCATGATGTGACGTCAATACCTCCCACTGTTCTTGCAAGATCACGCACAAGAGAATAGATCTTAGGGGGCAGAGCACCACCAACTTTTCCAGTCACAATTAACACCTTCCAGCCAATGCACCATCCAGATTAACAACCAACGTAATTGTATACGAATGCGTTAAGGCATTGATTTTAGTTAGTCTTGATATACCTCTCTTGGTACTTCTAATTTCCAGTGTTCCTTCCATATCCATTTCCTCTTCAAATCCCCATCGGCTGGAGTTGAAAGAAATTCCTTATTGAACGATGGGATAGGTTTGTGTATTTCCCCGACAAATTTTCGGGCCGATTCCGCAGTTTGCTATAAATTGGGCTCTGCTTGAAATTTCGTTGTCTTCCAATCCTATAGCGCTGGCTGAACTCAGGGAACCATCTACTGCTTCCCTTGAAATAAATGTCATCTGCACCGCGCGAAATGTGATGTACATAACGTAGCAGGTCACATCTTGCACATCCTGTAAACTGTACGGAGCGTCACTGAAGGGCGGAAACCCCAGTTTTAATAACAAGTGCGCATTTCCCTCCCTTGAATGTTGGTAGATTTTGTTATGCACTACAAGATCATATTGCTGCGGACTTACTCTAAATCTGTTCATAATTATTTTTTTATTATGCTGCGAATGATCTCCCACATACGTGGTTATCGTTAGTACTCGCTCATTGGAAAACAAGTGTCCTTTACCACGTTTCACAGGAGTCGGAATTTAGGGCTCTGTCCGACAAAGATGATGAACTACATTACTCGACACCCGTTTGAACAACACTTTCACTTGTTAAGTACGTGTCGTAATCATTGTCCTCCTCACGTACATTTATCGCATAGTCCAGCGTGTAACACACCATGCAATCTATTGATTTTTCTCATTCTGTGAAATTTTTTGGGTTTCTTTCTGACTAAATGTCAATTTCGGCAACCGTTGTTGTAGATACAAGGCATTGTTTGCTTTGTTTATCGTTGCCATTGCTCTGTTTTGTAGATCCACCACTAGCACTGATGTGAGTTACTTGGCGACTGAGCAGTTCAGCTACGCTCCCCAGCCCCATGTTGTGCTCGCCATTAGATACCTACAGGCCCTCTCCCTGTTGCTTTTAGCAGCCAGTATTGTAACTGCATAGTAGACAATGTGTGGAGTGTTGAATACTGTGAACATCATTGGCCTTGTGCAACCTCGCACTCAAGGGGTTCCTTATGACTCGTGTAACGCAAAGTGGAATCGATCCTGAGAATAATATTTGTAATGCTGATCTTATGATAATAATTTTAAATCTCTCCTTGTGTAGATCCTTCATTTAAGTAGCTGTTTCGTCATAATCAGGCGCCCAAAGTGAAGTGATCTTGTTTTCATAAAAGTTTCACCCTATTTTAACTCACATTTGACGCCCAATGTGAACCACTTAACATATTAATTTCCGTGATTTCATCGTTTAGAATGTATTACATTATGTAGAAATGACAAAACTGCAGCTCTGGCGTAACATTTTTTAAACATTTGTAACATTTTATAGCTTGAGGAAGAGTCTTTTGACTGATGAAAGCTTGCAGATTTAAGGGCTTAAACATTTCATTCAGGATAAGTCAGGAAAATGGATTTAAAAGGACCATAAAATTTGTTTTGATTGGCAAACGTACCATTTCATTCTCTTTAGGAAACGTAATTGATATATATCCTCTTCTACATCTACATCTATACAGATACGCCATAAGCCTCGTTGCGGTGCGTGGCGGAGGGTACCCAGTACCACTACTAGTTACTTCCTTTCCTGTTCCAGTCGCAAATAGAGAGATGGAAAAGTGACTATCTATATGTCTTCACATGAGACCTAATTTCTCCTATCTTATCTTTGTGGTCCTAACGCGCAATGTATCGTGGCGGCAGTAGAATCGATCGGCAGACAACTTCAAATGCAGGTTCTCTACATGTTCTCAAAAGTGTTTTTCGAACATACTGTGGCCTTCCCTCCAGGGGTTTCCATTTGAGTTCCCTAAGTATCTCCCTAACACTTACAAGATGATCGAATCTACCGGTAACAAATCTATCATCGCGCCTCTGAATTGCTTCACTGTCTTCCTTCAATCTGACATGTTACGGATCCCGAACACTCGAACAGTACTCAAGAATAGGTCGCACGAGCGTCCTGCATGCGCTCTCCTTTACAGGTGAACCACTCTTTCCTAAAATTATCCCAATACACCGAACTCTACCATTCGCCTTCACTACCACAATTCTCACATGCTCGTTCCATTTCATATCGCTTTGCAACATTATGCCTACATATTTAAACTATTTGACTGTGTCAAGCAGCTCACTAGTAAACCGTCTCCCAACGTTACAGGTTTGTTCTTCCTACTCATCCGTATTAACTTACATTTCTCCACATTTAGAGCACGCTGACATTCATCACACCAACTAGAAATTTTATCTAAGTTGGTTTGTATCTTCCTGCAGTCAGTCAACTTAGACACCTTACCGCACACCACAACTTAATCAACAAACAATCGCAGATTCCTGCCTACCCTCTCCGCCAAATCATTTATGTATAAAGAGATCAACAGACGTCCTATCGCTCTACACTGGAGCACTCCTGACGATACCCTCGTCTGTGAAGAATACTCGGCGTCAAGGACAACATATTGCGTTATATTACTTAAGAAAACTTGGAGCCACTCACATATCTGTGAAATTATTCCATACGCTTGTACCTTCGTTAACAGCCTGCAGCGTCGCACCGTCTCAAACGCCTTCCGGAAATCTAGAAATATGACATCTGCCGGTTTCCATTCATCCACTGTTCGCAGTACATCATCTGATAAAGGGCAGCTGAGTTTCGCTCGAGCGATGCTTTCTAAAGCCATGCTGATTTGCGAACATAAGCTTCTCAGTCTCAAGGAAGTTTAATATATTCGAATGAGAATATGTTCAAGAATTTTGCAGCAATCCCATTTTAGGGATATTGGTCTGTAATTCTGAGGGTCTGTCCTTTCACCCTTCTTACATACTGGAGTCACCTGCACTTTTTTCCAATCGCTTGGTACTTTATGCTGCGTGAGAAATTCGCGATAAATGCTGTAGAGTACACGTTGTAAAACCGAGTTGGGACTCAATCCGGACCAGGTGATTTATATGCTTTCAAATCTTTCAGTTGTTTCTCTGTGTCGGGGATACTTATCACTACATTGTCCATACGGAAGTCTTTCCAATGGTCAAATGACGGTATGTTGGTACGATTTCCCTGTGTGAACGGTATTTTTAACAAGTAGTAGATGGGAGATGGGTGCTCAAGGAATCTCTCGTTATCAAATTGATATTCAAACTAATGAAATTGATCAATTAATAACCCCCCCCCCACGCCCAAACCCACACTCACCAGTCCATGATGGAATGTGTTTCCCTCAGCCTGTACGTGGGTCCCCATCCCATTCAAACTCCCCACAACACACCCACCCCCTTGTTACCTACTCTACTGGCGGAAATTCCTAATTTTGATGGGAATTTCCTATTTTAGTGGGAATTTCTAAGTTTTGAGGGAATTCCTATGTAGCAGGGCTCTGATGACGTCCAACGCCACCACCAAACCCGGGAAATGGCGGGAAATTAATGGCCTTGTTCTTTAAAGGAATCGAACTCTGGTCCTTCTCGACAGAGACTCCAAGCACACACCCCCAACACGTGGAAACTATCCACATGCAGGAGAAGATGGTTAGGTTAGTGTACTTTATTTACTTTGGTATTAATAATGAGGTAAATATCGGTCTTAATTACGTAATTAATCTTAGAGATCGGCCCAAAATTACAATATTACATCCACAACGCTACACAAGGAGTGCCTAAAATCACAATATAGCTCAAAAATTGACGATGCCATACAACTGGTGCTATACATGCAAGAAATTTAATAAATATAGTAGAAGGAATACACAGAAAAAATAAACACTTAACTTGCCGCTCTGTAGATGTATCTCAGACGAGAGCTAGAGCATGACTGACATATAAAGAGATCTGATATAAATATTGACTCGTTATGAGGAAGATTAATATTGTATGTATAAACATGGAACCCACAGACCTTTCAACGAAGGGTACTGATATGGTGTGATTAAGAGTCATAGATTTAAGTATCTGGTTAAACTTGTAATTAATGGCGATGTGTTGTAATTAATTTAAAATAGTTAATTTGCTAACCTTACTCTTTCAACAACAGCTTTATATTTGGTGAATGATCTTTTTACAATGAAAATTCGGAATTTACTGTCAGCTCTTTCTTCAAGCCAACATACTAGGCAGTTCTTTTCTTAATTCTGCTTTGAAATTTTCACATACGGAAAAAGATTAAGGAAGGCTGGTTAGAACACCGGCATAAAATACCATTATAGTCGTGTTATCTGTTTAGTATCGATTAGATTTATTATCTGCCGTTTCATTACTGTACTGCGGAGAATTTAGTAGAACAAACTTTTCTGTGGAGCGGGAATGCTTCTTAACTATTGCTTAAATCACTTAGAGGTCAGTTTTTCCAGATTCGTTGCAAATGCTCGTCATACGCCTAGAATATTCCACATCTTTATTCTTAATTACATTTAATTCGAAAGTACTGGATTTAAAAGTAATTTCTCGTTCAGCCCAGACCATTGTGACTGCCATTTTTCGTGTGCTTCTCTTCGTTCAACTTTTTTCTAGAAATATTTATTAGTGAAGTAGTAACTGGCTCGTATTTTTCAAAGTGTGGTTGACTTTCACTTGGCATTACCTGTGAAGTGGCAACCGCGAAATGTCTCCTACACGAATTGTCATTTCACGACAAGAAACTCTGTCAGAACGGGAAGTCACCCGCTGAATTGTCGTGCTCCACAGTGACATGTTGGGAACATTCACTTGTGTTGTCTCAGGTGAAACAACCAGCTGACGGATTATTTCGGGAAAATATACGTACTTCTGTTAATTCATGGATTTTATTTTCGGGACTGTAGGAGAAATTTCTCAGAATAAAATCCAGTCTTCAGTTGTATATTTATCTTTTATTATACGTTACAGGTTTTAATTTTTCATCTTCAGAAGCCTACAGATTTACGGATATTAAAATCTTTAGACATTGGCAACACGTTTACGTGAAGTATAAGCTCAAAATGGCTCTGAGCACTATGGGACTTAACTGCTGAAGTCATCAGTCCCCTAGAAGTTAGAACTACTTGAACCTAACTTACCTAATTACATCACACACATCCATGCCCGAGGTAGGATTCGAACCTGTGACCGTAGCGGTCGCGCGGTTCCAGACTGTAGCGCGTAGAATCACTCGAATACTCTGGCCTGCGAAGTATAAGTGAAGTATAAGAAGTGTATTACAGATACCTACTTAGTATTGGCTTAGAAGATGTCGATATCTTCTTGATCACAACATACCATAATATGCCCAGAAATGTTCATACTGCAGTTTATTATTGTAATGAGATATGGACACTTTACAGTAACTGAAACACATCTACTGCATATATATGGCAAACTCTTGTACTTGCAATATGTACATTTATAAATCATACAAAAATAATCGAAGTATATAAAGAAGATATATATATTACATCGGAATTAAAATATGGCACATAGTTCTAATATATAAAGAAAATCGACTAATTTTCACGTTTTATAACAGATGATATACAATAAAAATAGTGTGTTTTAATGCAAGTCGATCGTTCAACAAATCTTTTGAATTTATGTGGTACTCCTTACATATTTTCTATTATTTGAAGATGTTGATTTTGTAGCCCTTGTCAATTAAATGCGATATTTCCGTGTTATGCAAGGATGGAAGAGGAAGAATGTTTTTCTCTGTTGTGAGATATTTTGCGAAAGCTCAATTACAAGAAATCTCGTCGCCTTTGTTGAGCAAGAGCTCACAAAATTGGATCTTAATTTTCCTCCTGTATGTCCTTTACAAAAATTAGTTCATGTACTCCAGGCGACATTTCATATCATACAGCTAATTAATTTAAAAAGTATGAGACGATTGCTCTTTTACCACAAATGATGCCACCAAGTCGCTCTTTATACTTAATGAGAAACCTATAAATCTGTCGAATCTGGAGTACATAAGACACAATATAATATATGTTAGATTTTGTAGACATAACAGACAGAGTAGGCGTTTATAACCCATTTACTTGAGCATTTGGTCAAAAGGGTGGCGAGAATTCATATAAGCCAACTTTTCAGTACATCCCACAGTAGGGAGACACACCATCTCCTTCCTAGCTTAATGTGGAAATTTTGCATATAGTTGATAATGGGTACAAAACGAACATTTTAAAAGAATTTTATATGAAAAAACATTCTCAGGTAAGGTCAAAATTTTTTTTGTTGCATTAAAAAGCAGACACTATGCGATTCCATAACGTCTCTTACAAAATGGCAAAATTAGCCCATTCCTTTTATATATTAGAAATATGTGTCATTTGTTTTCAAATGTGTTATACTTAATTTCTTTACATACCTTTGTTTTATCATCTATATGCTTTTATATATGTTCCTTGCTGCTAGCACAACAGCTTAACATATACTTAAATTTTACTCAGTTACTGGAAATGGTCAATCTATGTTTACAATTTTGAAGTGCGTTATGTACATTAATTCTGGACATTTCACGGCAATATTCTTCTTTGAAGAAGATATCGACGTCTGCCAAACAAATACTAAGTAAGTGTCTGTAGTTTACTTCTTGTACTTTACATAAATGTAAAGCCAAGGTCTAAAGATCTATAATCTAACTAATTTTTTAGGCTTCTGAGGATGACAAATTAATGAGACGAAACCATCAAAGCATGATAATATATTTATTTCCAACTGACGACTAGATTTTACTTTAAAAAGTATTTACGTTTGCTCACGAAATATATCCACCGTATTATACTTAGGAACATGCTATGGCATAGTGGAGTCACAAGACCTTATTACTCATTTCCGGTTAGTGAAACCATTATAAATACAAAGTAATTTAAGTGCTCCGACGATGGAAACTTCTAAAGAAATAATTTCAATTTAGCATTCATGAGAACAATTTGTACTAAAGATGAAGCCATTGCTGTGACAATTGAGTATCTTAACCACGCAAACGTCGTTGTAGGAAACATTTAAACCATATTATATTTATTGGACCGCCCTTCTTACTTTCATAGCTGGATTTTTTTTCGGGTTACGATTTCTCTGTACTTTTTTCACCACAGAAAATCACGAGGTATAGATCCCTGTGAGAGAGACGTAAAATGAAATCTATCACAGTTCACCAATGAGCAGAACAATGTAAGTTGTCTTAGCTGTTACTTCAGTCAACATGCCATGAAATGTTGTTACTAACTTAGCCTGTGCTCGCGTTGTTCTGTCACCCTAAGAAGAGTTGTCGTCGTGGGACTACTTACGCTGGTTTTACTTACCCCTCAGTGACGTATTTCGAATATACAAAAACTATGGCGGTACACAAAACATCGGCCACGTAATCGTCAGTCACAATCCGCAGTATCAGAGTATGGCTGCTACCTACATAATATGGTTCCTACGCACCCTGATAGAATAGCTGCAGCACTGCGTACTGCGTTGTGGGAGGGAACTCCAAAAGTTGTATCGTCCCAGAGAGTACAATCAGTTTGGTCTCTAGGCGCCCATCATGAACAACAGTAGAAGGCCCTGAACAGTATAGTCCATGAAGGAAATGGGCAAGAGGACATCTGGAATGGAACCTGCACCAGTGATGTCGTGTTATCTTCATCGATGAGTGCCAGGTTTGTCTGATGTTTCACGATCCTCATAGAAGAGTATGGAGGCGAGCAGGTACCAATGGGACATGCAGTCCCACGGGCTCAGCTATGAGATGAGCCAATGCTGTTTTTAACTGATATGCTGCTATAACTATTGTTCTATAATCGTATATAAGTTTTTCATCACTAAATGCAGCGTAATACTCTTGAATGGTGGAAAGATGTTAGGTTTCGAATCTTTTAAGAAACTCAGAATGAACTAGCAGGGTGAGCATCACACACAGGCAACAATGAACCCGTCATTGTAGGAAAAACTAACGAAAAAACTAAGATTCAGATTCAAATGGAAGAGTTTCTTATATATATATATATATATATATATATATATATATATATATATATATATATTAAGATGAAATCTAATAACACTGCGGTATTATTTAGATAAGGAGAGTAGCTATTAGTTTTTGTAGAGATCTGAACCACACAAGGATTAACTAAACAGAGAAGGATGACTGACTAACCATCAGAACGTTTCTCGTTGGGAACTAGAGCGATGGAACGCTAAAGAAAAGAAAAACGTCTGACGCATCTCATCGATGTCTAGTAGTGCCTGAGTGCTTTGCAGTAACATTATATATACCATACGAAACTCTTCCATTTTGTAACAGTTCTGTCACTAAATGTAAATGGGTTTTCTCTTTTGATGCTAGTAATAGTCAGGATGAGCATTCTAAAGCATTATGTCAGGGTGAAAATACTAAATAAATTACTTTTTCTCTCTTAACAACATGTGGGCAGGGTGGATTCTTCCTTGGCTCGGGTGTGAGGTAGAATGAAACAGTATTTTCACATGAGATAACTTTTATTGCAAGTTTCGTACAGCTGTTTCCTTACTCGATGTTCTGGCTCGGAGAACAGCAGCTGTGTCGTTTGCGAAGCCTTCTGCTGCGGCAGCGGCGGCGTCTGATTACGCGTAGCGGTGTGTATCTCGTGTCGCCGTCTCGCCCAGTTGATTGGAGACGCGCATCATGCTGTGGCCCGTTTAATTATTGATAGCGAAGTCGTGCATCGGACGGTGATATCTTGGATGTGGCGTCCCAGTGTTTCTCTTCTGTAAGCGACCGTGTGGGATGTGCGTCGGCCAGCGGAGACCCCGGCGGGGAAAGGTCAGTGTCCCGGTCTCGAACAACAGACTCCCGCTTGCCAGTCTTCGGCTGTCAGATCTTCATCCCAGCTCACAGGTGACTGCTGATGTGAGGCCGTCTCCTTTCCATCCTCACGAGTCACCCGGGTACATAAAAATCAGACTTCAAATACCTTTTAACTTCTGTCTTCTGGCGCCAAGGCTGCTGCTTGCTATTCCATTACAGCGGCGGACTTGGTGCGTCTGTGTATGATGTAGTCTCTTCTTGCATGACGGTCTTCAGCACCGAAACTGACTGAATACTACTACTACTATCTTCTCTTTCCTTCTTTCGCCTGTCGGGCCCACTGTGTCTCGCGTATTTATTCACTTCTGTCCACTGGAGGTGAACGACTTCACGATCATTGCCTCTTCTGTCACGCTGAAAAGCTTCTCGAAGAATCTTCTTAACGTCGGTGATTGGCTCTTGGAATGTAGGCGAGGGCCTTTGCTCACAAGAGACAACTGAGAAACACGTGAGCCGGTCAGGCGATGCCCTGACGGCTGAATCGACAGCGTCCGCTTATGTGGAACTCGTTGACTTCATGGTCATTGTCTCTTCTGCTCTGCTGTTCTGCCTGCTGTTTGCCAGTGTGTAATTCTTCTAAACCAAACCAAGTTTTTCCTTTATTTTCTAATTTCTACTTCACTTTGATTTCACCAATTTACTATCTTAAGTACCACTCAACTAATTGAATCTGCCTGTTAGTTTTTCCTACAATGACAAGTTCATTGTTGCCTGTGTGTGATGCTTACCCTGCTAGTTCATTCTGAGTTTCTTAAAAGAATCGAAACCTAACATCTTTCCTTTCCACCATTCAAGAGTATTACGCTGCATTGAGTGATGAAAAACTTATATACGATAATAGATCAATAGTTATAGCAACATATCAATTAAAGCCAGCACTGGCTCATCTCCTAGCTGAGCCCGTGGTCTGCATGTCCCATTGGTACCTGCTCGCCTCCATACTCTTCTACGAGGATAGTGGAATGTCAGACAAACCTGGCACTCATCGATGAAGATAACACGAACCTCCAACCTATTTTTCAGTCATGTAGTGAATATTTCATCGACGGTTTCGTCTTTACAGACGGTAATACTTGAGCATGTTGCACCCATTTCAAGTATAATCAGATTTTCCGTATGGAATGACCAGAGATATCTGTTGAAATGAGCTGGTTTGAGCACAGTTGAAACCACTTTAAACCAGCAGTGCATCATCGCAGGACTGCTCCTCAGACGCGTACAACGTGTAAGTAGGCTGTTTATGTTTTCTTATTGGCAACGTTACGTAGCGCTCAGTATGAAAATCACAGGCTGTGCTGTGTGCAGTCTGTGGCTAGTTTGCATTGTTGTCTGCCATTGTAGTGTTGGGCAGCTGGATGTGAACAGCGCGTAGCTTTGCGCAGTTGGAGGTGAGCCGTCAGCAGTGGTGGATGTGGGGAGAGAGATGGCGGAGTTTTGAAATTTATAAGACTGGATGTCATGAACTGCTATGTGTATTATGATTTTTCAACACTATTAAGGTAAATACATTGTTAATTCTCTATTAAAATCATTCATTTGCTAACTATGCCTATCAGTAGTTAGTGCCTTCCGTAGTTTGCATCTTTTATTTAGCTGGTAGTAGTGGCGCTCGCTGTATTGCAGTAGTTCGAGTAACGAAGATTTTCGTGAGGTAAGTGATTTGTGAAAGGTATAGGTTAATGTTAGTCAGGGCCATTCTTTTGTAGGGATTGTTGAAAGTCAGATTGCGTTGCGCTAAAAATATTGTGTGTCAGTTTAAGGACAGTCGTGTATAATTTTTCAATGGGGACGTTTCATATGTCGACCCTTAGCCGAAGATACCTCACTGGAATCTTCTGATTTTTTCCGTGTAGTTTGTGTAATTAGTGTAGCTATTGTTTATTGCTAGCGCGTAATTGTAGAGAGAATCTCGTTTGTAGTTGCAGTCTGTCGTTGTTGTACAGTAAAACAGTTGTGGCATGCATGTAGATTTGCACCAAGTATTTCGCAGCTGCGTTTACAATTAATAAGATATTATTTTCAGTTCTATGTTAACGTGTTTTCTTATTTTGCTCTTCAAATTGTGCTTTTCTGTGTTGTCGTGTGAAATATTGTGACAATAATGGCGTGTGAAATACGTAATACTAGGCTCCAAAGTAAACTGAGAAATGACAGTGAAGACGAAAGAAGTGTGTTAGTGCCACCGTGTAATGAATTAACTAACGTTCAAACTAGTAATTTGGTAATTGTGCATAGGGAAATGGAGCGGGTGGCAAATAATGGCGTAGACAGTGAAACAATTAGTGAGCAGGGAAGCATTATCGATCGATCGGTCGGCAATAGCTCGCCTAAGGAATCCGAAATGATAGGACACTATCTCGCAAATACTGTAGATTCAGGTTTTGGGTCCTCACCGTTTTCTCAAATACGCCAAGACATATTTTCTTCTTGTCAAAATGTGAATGTTTCCGGTGCTAATGCACTGCCGAAAAGCATAGAGGAACAGATTCCAGACACTAATACATTATTATTGCAATTAATACAACAAATGGGACAAACACAGCGAAAGTTTCAAAAGTTAGACACAATGGAACAAAATCTTCCAAAGTTAGACACAGTGGAACAAAATCAGAAACAAACACATCAAAAGCTTCAAAAGTTAGACACAATGGAACAAAATCTTCGGAAGTTAGACACCACGCTTGAACAAACACGTGAAGATTTAACTACTGAGTTACATAACATTGAATCGAAATGTCAAAAAGTCTGTAATGACGTAAATACACAAATTTGTGAAAATTTTCAACCTATTATTTCACGGCATCAAAATGCATTACAGAATGATGAAGCAGCCATAAAATAACTGCAAACTATTGTTCATGAAAATCATGAGACCTTGCAAGCTAAAATTAACTCAGTTCCATCTACCGATTCGGTTACGCAACTTGCAAAAACTCAGGAAAACTTTAAGGACACAGTAGATACTCTGAAAATTGGTTCAGAAAGACACATGGAGGAAATTAGTTCATTATCAGAGAAAGTAGTTGAACTTTCGGATCAGCTAAATAATTTATCTACGAAGATAGATGATAATCTGAATGACACAAAACCGGTAGTCGTTAATGACACAGGAAAGTGCGAACAAATTAGGAAATTCGAACAAAATCAGAATCTAAGTAATACGCAACACCAAAGAGAAATCCGGGAAGTACAAGATCAGCTGACACAGGTAATACAAGAATTACGTATTTCAGAGGACACTCGCGCCCCAATACGGGAAGAGGGACATAGAAATACGGAACAGCCACAAAATAATAACACAGCGCATTTCGGAAATTATGATAGAAATTGGCAGGGTGCACCGAATTTTGAAATGGAACCGCTGAAACGACGTAACAATGACCGATATGCGACTCGCTGACATGATGATTTTGACTATAAGCTGTTCATTACTGCACGTAAATTTAAAACATTTAAGAATTCTGGCAACGACATTCATCCACAAGCGTGGCTCCATCAATTCTCTCATTGTTTTCCTCCCAACTGGTCATTAGAGAACAGATTAGAATTTATGTGTGGCTATTTAGAGAATGAACCAGCTGTAAGAATGCGATCGGTCATTCACGATTGTCACAGTGAAGGAGAATTTAACCATGCCTTCCTCTCAGCATATTGGTCTCAAGCTACACAAGACCGAGTAAAACATAGCATCATAATGATGAAACATTTCGAACAATCTGAATTTTCCAGTCTTGTGAAATATTTTGAAGACATGTTGCACAAGAATCAGTACCTGTCAAACCCATACAGCACCTCAGAACTCATCCGCATTTGCTTAATCAAATTACCTGAACATTTACAACATATTATTTTGGCAGGATGGTGCAACGACGACACTGAAGTTTTTCAGGGACTCTTACAAGAATTAGAAATTGACACTGACAATCGCGGAACGCGAAAACAGGAACACAACAATTGCAGGTCACCTCCGTCGCAATTCCGTAATGAAAGAAATAATAACTGGACACGACAAGGTTATTCTTACAACGCAAATCGTGAACAAAACAGACACCACCCATATGACAACCACTGGCAGAGTAATAGTTACAGAGAAAGATCGCATTTCCGTAGTAATGAATATGACAGAGGTAACCATAGAAACAGACAATATGGGAACGAAAATAATTATTATCAAGGGAGACAGAATAACTTCAGACGCAATGGTCCACCACGCAGTTACGATTACGGGAGAAATTCTCCACCACATAACCGACAAACAAGAAAATATATAAACTACCGACAAAACGACAGACCTGAATTCCATCAGAACTGGCGAGCTTCAAACAGGGCAGGGCCTTCTCGACAAGGTGAATTTGCAAAAGTTAGCTCCTGATCCTAATAACGACGTGCGCCAACAAAGAGACAGACAATGACTCGCACCGCAGGCAGCCGCGTGCGCCGGCTGGCTCAGGGAAAAATTACAAAGACGCTAACCTTGAGAAAAATTCCGGTATTCTTTACCGACGTATACCACATGATAATTGCGTCGAAGTTGAAAACACTGCGTACTAGGAGGAGTAAACGTTTACACCACATTTCACATGTAAAACCGTTTATTGAGAGATAATCTGCTTTTTAACTTTGTCTTTGCCATAAAACTTTTCACTTCACATTTCTAGTACGCATTGCCAGACTTAGAAACTGTTACCATGCAACAATGTTTGAAGTTAAATATCAAATCAAGAACCAAGAGAACTTATTTAAACAGAAATTACGAATGCATTGTTATAGTGAACAGACGACACAGTGTTATTGTGTGTGTACATTCTTGCTTGTTAGTTGCACGATTACGTAACGACTATAAGGCTTACATACTTAGAACATATACTGGTACTGCTAATGAGATGTTAATGCAACGTTTTGATTTACTTGAAAATACGTTCTGTATTTAAAGTACTTTCAGTGAGGTACCAGATGACACAGTGGTTAGTTTATGTGACAGCTACACGATTTTATCACGACGCTACTAACGAGTGACAATTTACAATGTTGCATTTGCGGTGTATCTGTTTTATATCTCCACAGTTGTTCTGTATTATTCTGGAAAGTAAAACATGTTTTAGTGGTAAATTTTGTGGTATAGCTACAATGAGACTGCCTTTTCCGTAGCACAACAATACGTTACAGCACAGTACTTTCTTCATCACGGCAATAAGCGTAATAACTAAGATATCTATACGCAAAGCATTTCACTTTTGTTTATCATGAGGTAAGTACATTGGCTTCGGAAGAACTTAGCTTTCGGTGGATAATAACTACAACATTTCCACAGAGATTATCTTACAACAAGACGCACAGTTAAGCGTTACAGTACACGTATTTCAGTGATTAATTTTGTACTTAATTCATTTCTTGTTAAAGATATTTGAAGTACAATGATACAAAGGTTTTCCGTGATACATTTAATTCCATTGCTGTAATCTGTAACACCTGAGGGTATAATTACATTAATCCTCTGGGGGTACACGCCTACTTTGTGTACCATGTGTTTGGCAAGCACAAGGAGCCCTAGCTAATATGGTATTTGCTTATACAACTTTACACATCGGTACCATATTTCTCTAACACACAAATTACACAGTTATCTGATCATTTAACTGAGAGAGACAAACATTTATTTTACTACATCAGTGACACATATTTACATAATTACACCGTTGGATAACTTCACACTTACGAAATTGTATTTTGTCTGTACTTTGTGAACTGTTCATATTTTTTCGGAACCATGGTGATATTCTGAGAGCTTTGAATGATATATTTGGTACGGGATCACGATTTTTAAAGTACGATTGGGGTGGATGACACTATCGAAATGAGCAGAGAATTTTTTTAGATTTGGAAATTATTGCAGAGAGCTACGACGTTTTTGAGAACTGGCTGAGTTTTATGATGTTATTATTACGATGACAATGTGTATTATGCTGATGAGGTATGTTTATGATCAATAAGCTGATGTTATATGAGGAATTTGATTATGCTACGTATTTATTAAGATGAAATATTGAAGAAGTGTCGACGAATATGTACACTCCTGGAAATGGAAAAAAGAACACATTGACACCGGTGTGTCAGACCCACCATACTTGCTCTGGACACTGCGAGAGGGCTGTACAAGCAATGATCACACGCACGGCACAGCGGACACACCAGGAACCGCGGTGTTGGCCGTCGAATGGCGCTAGCTGCGCTGCATTTGTGCACCGCCGCCGTCAGTGTCAGCCAGTTTGCCGTGGCATACGGAGCTCCATCGCAGTCTTTAACACTGGTAGCATGCCGCGACAGTGTGGACGTGAACCGTATGTGCAGTTGACGGACTTTGAGCGAGGGCATATAGTGGGCATGCGGGAGGCCGGGTGGACGTACCGCCGAATTGCTCAACATGTGGGGCGTGAGGTCTCCACAGTACATCGATGTTGTCGCCAGTGGTCGGCGGAAGGTGCACGTGCCCGTCGACCTGGGACCGGAGCGCAGCGACGCACGGATGCACGCCAGAACCGTAGGATCCTACGCAGTGCCGTAGGGGACCGCACCGCCACTTCCCAGCAAATTAGGGACACTGTTGCTCCTGGGGTATCGGCGAGGACCATTCGCAACCGTCTCCATGAAGCTGGGCTACGGTCCTGCACACCGTTAGGCCGTCTTCCGCTCACGCCCCAACATCGTGCAGCCCGCCTCCAGTGGTGTCGCGACAGGCGTGAATGGAGGGACGAATGGAGACGTGTCGTCTTCAGCGATGAGAGTCGCTTCTGCCTTGGTGCCAATGATGGTCGTATGCGTGTTTGGCGCCGTGCAGGTGAGCGCCACAATCAGGACTGCATACGACCGAGGCACACAGGGCCAACACCCGGCATCATGGTGTGGGGAGCGATCTCCTACACTGGCCGTACACCACTGGTGATCGTCGAGGGGACACTGAATAGTGCACGGTACATCCAAACCGTCATCGAACCCATCGTTCTACCATTCCTAGACCGGCAAGGGAACTTGCTGTTCCAACAGGACAATGCACGTCCGCATGTATCCCGTGCCACCCAACGTGCTCTAGAAGGTGTAAGTCAACTACCCTGGCCAGCAAGATCTCCGGATCTGTCCCCCATGGAGCATGTTTGGGACTGGATGAAGCGTCGTCTCACGCAGTCTGCATGTCCAGCACGAACGCTGGTCCAACTGAGGCGCCAGGTGGAAATGGCATGGCAAGCCGTTCCACACCACTACATCCAGCATCTCTACGATCGTCTCAATGGGAGAATAGCAGCCTGCATTGCTGCGAATGGTGGATATACACTGTACTAGTGCCGACATTGTGCATGCTCTGTTGCCTGTGTCTATGTGCCTGTGGTTCTGTCAGTGTGATCATGTGATGTATCTGACCCCAGGAATGTGTCAATAAAGTTTCCCCTTCCTGGGACAATGAATTCACGGTGTTCTTATTTCAATTTCCAGGAGTGTATATGTGTAATAAGGTAAGGAATAATGAGTAGTGGTTAGAGACTCTGACTTGTGAAAAAGGATGTTGGAAACCAAGAATCGTACTTTAAGAGTTATGAAATGTGTGTAAATGCGTGAATGTATCACAATGCAGGCGAAAATATTTTGCACACTGTTATATTCATAGGATTTTGTTTCTACACATTTGCGACGCAAATTCTCGACCTGTGAAATTTTTTATATGAGACTGTCACTGTAATGCAAACTGGTGTCGTAAATATTGAAGTAAAAAAGTTAAGTGACCACTTTCACGTAATGAGTCATGGGCACCCAGCTGCATGACAGTCGCCTGGAAAAAAGCCATTACTGTGTGCCTTTCAGAGGCACAGGTGGAGAAAAAAAAAGGGGCCATTAACCTCACTATTGACATTCCTTTGTAGAAAGAACAGCAAATACGACACGCTCAAACTTGAAAACATATGATTACCCTGTGGAGCTCTTAATTTATGATATTTATTAAACTGCCCAATGAAATGATGAGAAACATATTATATCTATTGTCTTTCTAGTTGAGAGAATTTTTTTGCTTTTGGAGATGCCATTTGTCTAGTGAATGACGTTTCATATGTTGCTTTATATATATATATATATATATTTGCTCATTTTGTATAATATCAAGTTTCTAGCTGCACTGCACCATTGGTTAAAATAAAATGTAATAGATGTACTAATATCACTATTTTCTGTCTACAGACCCAGTAAAGAATACGTTTATGATGTACTTTCTTAGAAAAAAGAGCACAAATAATCATTTCCCTTCACAGGATTTGCATGCATAATTTTCTTTTCAACTACTTTGTCATATTTCTCGTAGAATAAGTTGTGGTGCACCACTTTAATTACATAGACATTAAGATGTGAATATACGTTTCCCTTGTCTGCATTGTTGTCGTTAGTGTAATATTTTTTCTGTTTGAGCTATGTCATGTTTAGATATAAGTTATTGCATTTGCTGCTGCTGTTTGCCAGGCATAGTGCTATTAAATTTCACTTTACATTACTCTTTTAAGCCAGTTTTACTACTGATTTATTTTTCTTGTTTGCTGTTCATTGCCTTATATTACTTGTAATATTGCTGCTTGATTTGCCAATTTGTATTTTTTTGTCATTGCTGTTTGTGTTAATTGTTTTGTGCTACTGCATTGCCTCGTCCCTTAGTTTAGCATCTGAGCTCAGTAGATTTAAGTTAGCTTAAGGGGGGGTAGGCTATATAAGAGAATGAGTTGCGATGAATTGGAAGAAATGCATTGAGAAGTTTTACGAAAAAAGTACAGAAAGCAGGTATAGATAGGACTTTTTGGGAATAATGAAGGATGAAGGGAGATCTCCAAGCAGTAAAGAAAGTTTTGTTTGCAATATACTGCAGTGAAACAAACCCTGTCCTTTCTTTGTGTTATTCTGCTATGTGTTTGTGTACCTTTGTGTATTTGTGTTTTTCCTGTCTTTATGTGTTAGCTGATGAGAGTTATGTTGTAGATTTTTTTCTAATTCTATGTTATTTACTTTGTAAAGATGTTTAGAAATTATTTATCTGTTCTGTTTTGTTGCTCATAGGTGAAGTTGACTTTTCAAAAGTTATTCTGATCTTTATGTATGTACTTATGTCATAATTCTTGGAACACTGATGTACATGTCTATTTCTATTCTTTTGTAAAGCCTGTATTACCACAAATGTTATCTGTATTGTTATGTTCTTTAATGATGTATTTTGTACCTTTGTTATTGTATTCTTATGTTATAAAATTGTAATTGACACCAGTTCATCAAATTAAGTAACTTGTAAGTTACATTTCACTGCACACGTTTCTATTGGTCATAGTACATGGACAATATGTGAGAAGTAGGGACTGTTAGTGTTTGCACATGTGTTAATAATTCAGCAAGGGACTGGATAACAGCATTGCTGGTTCTAAGGACAATTCCAAAAACATTGTGAGTGCACAAGTGGTGGTTATGGACTTGCTATATTATCCGCAAGACTCTTCAATGGTGATTGTGCACCTGCACAGTCACAACAGATGGCTGCTCGCCATCTCTACAAGGACTACAGTGGGTCTACACCTTTGATGATCCATCAGTACCAGTATCTCTACAAGGACTGAAGTGGGTCTGCACGTCTGGTGGCCCACCAATACCATAATCTCTACTAGGACTACAGTGGGTCTGCTCTGTGATGACCTACCTACCATTATTCTTCAAACCTTCGACTGACTCTGCTGTGGGTTTGCTCTGTTGTGGCCCATTACCTGTCTGTATGTCAAGAGTCAGCACTGTCTTTCCATTGGAAGGACAACACTACTTCTTCAAGACTGCATGGAAATCCACTACTTCCGTGTGCATTCTCTTTTACTGCTCAGACTTTGAGAAAAACACTGCTATTTTTCTGTGATGAACGATCAGGACTGTCTTTATGGACTGTGAGAAAATTTTAGCTTTTGACCAGCATCGTATCAATAAGTGTGTGCATTCTATTTCTTTGTTATTGTAATTGTGAAAAAAGTTTAACAAATATGTGTTGGCCAGTGCCCAAAACAAATTGTAAAATTTTTTGTGGGGAGCATGGGGGCTATGTAAGTAGGCTGCTTATGTTTTCTTATTGGCAACGTTCCGTAGCGCTCTGTATGAAAATCACTGACTGTGCTTCTAATAATTTCGGAAGTCACTGGCTGTGCTGTTTGCAGTCTGTGGCTAGTTTGCATTGTTGTCTGCCATTGCAGTGTTGGGCAGCTGGATGTGAACAGCGCCTAGCGTTGCGCAGTTGGAGGTGAGCCGCCAGCAGTGGTGGATGTGGGGAGAGAAATGGCGGAGTTTTGAAATTTGTGAGACCGGATGTCATGAACTGCTATGTATATTATGATATTTCAACACTATTAAGGTAAATACATTGTTTGTTCTCTATTAAAATCTTTCATTTGCTAACCACGCCTATCAGTAGTTAGTGCCTTCTGTAGTTTGAATCTTTTATTTAGCTGGCAGTAGTGGCGCTCGCTGTATTGCAGTAGTTCGAGTAACCAAGATTTTTGTGAGGTAAGTGATTTGTGAAAGGTATAGGTTAATGTTAGTCAGGGTCATTCTTTTGTAGGGATTATTGAAAGTCAGATTGCGTTGCGCTAAAAATATTGTGTGTCAGTTTAAGGACAGTCAAATATAATTTTTCTAAGTAGACGTTTCAAATGTATAACTTCAGGAGTGTCGTTGTCGAAGTTTGGCACAGGCGTCAGCAGGAACGTCAGCTTCCCGAGAAGAAGGAAGGAAGCGTATTACAACGCATAATGTCTAGTAACACTATACTGAATGCTACAGATCAACATGTATTTATTTCGTAGATGTGTAAAAGTGTGCTTTTCCCTTTATTTTGAATATTTTTCAATCTTTTTTTTTACACAGTAAAGTGTATTTGGTTGAATTTCACAAGTTTTATAGGATATTTCTTTCAACATCAGCTGCTTCTAGTTCTGTCTTCTGATACCAATACCCTTCAAACAATTGTCAGCCAAAGTGGTGTACCTAATTGTTGAGTGGTACTTAGGTAAATAAATTAGTGAAATCAAAGTGAACTAGAAATTAGAATATAAATGGAAAACTTGGTTTAGTTTAGAGAGTTACATACTCGCATTCAGTGGGCAGAACAGCAGAACAGAAGAGACAATGACCGTGAAGTCAGCGAGTTCCACATAAGCGGGCGCTGTCGAATCAGCTGTCAGGGCATCGCCCGACCGGCTCACGTGTTTCTCAGTTGTCGCATGTGAGCAAAGGCCCCCGCCTACATTCCAAGAGCCAATGACCGACGTTAAGAAGATTCTTCGAGAAGCTTTTCAACGTGACAGAAGAGGCAATGGTCGTGAAGTCGTTCACCTCCAGTGAACTGAAGTGAATAAATACGCGAGACGCGGTGGGCCCGACAGATGAAGACAGATGAAGACAGATGTAGACAGATGAAGACGGGGACGAAGACGTAGACGGAGACGGAGACGAGAGACGAAGAAGACGAAGAAGTGAAGAAGCGTAGCAGTTGTTTTCAGTCAGTTTCGGTGCTGAAGACCGTCATGCAAGAAGAGACTACATCATACACAGACGCACCAAGTCCGCCGCTGTAATGGAATAGCAAGCAGCAGCCGCGGCGCCAGAAGACAGAAGTCAAAAGGTATTTGAAGTCTGGTTTTTACATACCCGGGTGACTCGTGAGGACGGGAAGGAGACGGCCTCACATCAGTAGTCACCTGTGAGCTGGGATGAAGAGCTGACAGCCGAAGACTGGCAAGCGGGAGTCCGTGGTTCGAGTCCGCCACACTGGCCTTCTCCCGCCGCACCGCTCCGCTGGCCAACGCAGAACACACGCGGCCGCTTAGAGAAGAGAAACACTGGGACGCCACACCCAAGGTATCATCCGATGCACGATTTCGCTCGCAATAATTAAATGGGCCACCTCGCGCTGCGCGTCTCCAGTCAGCTGGGCGAGACGGCGACACGAGATTCACACCGCTACGCGTAATCAGAGGCCGCCGCCGCCGCCGCCACCGCCGCCGCCACTGCCGCTGCCGCAGCAGAAGACTTCACAAACGACACAGATGCCGTTCTCCGAACCAGAACATCCAGTAAGATACAGTTGTACGAAACTTTCAATAAAAGTTATCTTATGTAAAAATGATGTTTCATTCGACCTCATACCCGAGCCAAGGGAGAACCCACCCTGCCCACATGTTGTTAAGAGAGAAAAGTTAATTTATTCAATATTTTCACCCTGACAGAATGCTTTAGAATGCTCATCCTGACAACTGACAGCATCCAAAGAGAAAACCCAGTTACATTGAGTGACAGAAGTGTCACATTTAGTAACACAACTGTTACATTTGATGTCAGAAGCCGTTTTAGTTGTTACATAATATTCTTACGCGTATCAGTGACAGACAATATGAGCTTCTTTATACACTCCTTAAGTCTTCAGAGACGGATATCGCGGTGATGAGTCATGAGACAGAGCGTGAGGGACGACACGTCTAGCTAATGTCCAATTTCCAGCAAACTGTTCATAATGGTGTCCTGATATTCGCACCCAGTGAAATTCGCGCCCAGGAAAGGTCGAGGAAAGCACTTATAATCTCTCCGTCCTATCTCCGCCCAGCAGGTAGAATCGCCGCCCGTCAACTTGGAGAAATGAAGCCATTATTTTACGCCAATACGTGGCCGTAATAGTTTTGCCAGCACCATTGCTGCAACGCGTCAATGCCCAGGCCATAAACGACAAATTTCTTGTCTGTACGTGTTTGCCTTTCATTCCCAGCCTCGATCCTTCTTCCTCAGCCGAGAGTGCTGCTGTCTCAATTCACGTGAAACAGTATTATCTCACTCTTGGAAATAACGTTCGTCCAATGAGTTACATGATCCACTGCTCCAAGAATACAGAAGCAGCTACAGGTATGTAAAATTGGGAAAACGAGACAACCAACGAGAAATCTATGAACTTGATAAATATATTTACAACTAGAGCGAAAGGAGCAGAAAGTAATGTATACAAAAAGCGAATTCTGAAAAAGGACGTTCTTTCTGCAATCGTTTTAGAAGATCTGCAGTGCAGAACAGAAATTTTATTCCATAACGGTTATTAAGATGCCTGAAAGGTTTGAAGCTTCATCACACGATTGAAATGGGCATCAATTTGCCAACTGTTGTTATTTTATTGCGGTGGTTGTATACATAATTTTGCACGCCATTTTACCCTGGTCAACTGTGATCTACTGCTTTAATAAATTCTTTGAGCCCTCCCACCAACGTATTGCACATTCCTTGTACCAATAAGCATAGGGAAGAGAACTTAACTTTAAAGATATAAACATTTTCTGTTCTTCGGGTCTGGCAGCTCAGATATGTGGAATAAATACATTTTTAAACATTTACAACGAAGTTTCTAATTAATTAGTTAGTGTTCGTTGCTTAGTTTCGGACTTCGCACATTTTCACAAGCCACTTCTTACACAGAACAAAATCTGCTACGAGCGGATGCGTTGATTGTAGATAATAAAGGTAACATAAATAAAATGGTTCATATGCTAACTATTTACGTATTTTGTTCAAAAATTGGTTCAAATGGCTCTGAGCACTATGGGAGAAAACTAATGGACAAATTAGGCATCCAACCAGGAAATAATATGATAGCTGTGTTGAATGCCAAAGATTGTCAGCAAGTTGCTGAAACTGAAAGGGTTCCGAAAGTCAGCACTAACGCTACAGAGTAAAGAAAAGATTCCTGAAAAAGTGTACAGAGGATGAGGATTAACTGGCCACCAAGAATTATGCTGCTTGAATGTTCTGAAGGAGGCATACGCTGAGTCGAAAACACTGAGAACAATCTTTTCTCAAAACTACATGTTCAGGACATTAGGTACAAATATATTCACAATGATTTGAGCTGTGTTCACCAAATTCCTGCAAAGTGAACCGTCCATTACACAGAATGTCGTATATCATAATCTATAACAGATAATTAAATAGCTGTCCTTTTACAGCTTTAGTTAATGTCATTCAGTGTTGGTACAAAACTGCTACTTCCCTTTAGAACTGTAGATCAAGAGTAACATGCGATGAAAGCGAAGGGTAGATATGCAGTCCGTTGAACTCCAGGCCCCCTTAAAACGAGATATACAGGGCACATAAACAGGAGCGAAAATAACCTTTCAATTTTCAGCACGCACCTCATATATACACTCCACTGAAAATATCGAGAGAAATTTCACTACTTTACAGATGTCTTCAAAGGCCATTTGATGGACATGTTAGAAGCAATAACTGTACAAATCTACATTCACACGACTAAGCTCCCGGAGCAAATGTTAAATCAACAAACTGACTCGCGCAGCAGAAAAATCATAATCATACATTGATCATCAAATACGTGACTACAAACGATCATAGAAACCTTCAAGAGTACTCTAATCAGCATATATAAATTGAGAAGTATAACAGCAGGATACTGTTGTATGTAGATTTCATTGAAATACAAGTTAAACATTGTGTTTGCTTGCAAATAGTGCTGAAAGGAAATGAAATATTCATTGTACAACAGTGATGTGATGGAACACTGTCTTATACTGGATATAGACACTGATCTTAATACACTCGTGAAGTAAATTGAATTCATCAAAGATTAAGTAAGACATAATAAAATTCGTTGCATCTACATCTGTCAAAATTTTGGTAGTATTTACGACAAATAAGCTAGCGTGACGCACAGTGTAGGTGGCTGAGGAACTTCTCCAATGTATATAAGATATCGCTCTCACGTGAATCACATCATGCTGGGTAATGAAGGAACAACAATTATAGGAAATATATATTATGCAAATAAGTTAACATAATACAGTAAAGTGTAACTACAATTGTGACATATTTTAACGCAGATCTGAGATACATATAAGTGTTACGAGATCAGTACAATTGTCCACACGAAACACATGCTAAACAGAAAATACGCAAGCAGTTACCTTATGAGCCACACCGTTACTGACAGGCTACATTTATTATCCACATTCGACGCATCGACTCATTACAAATTTTATTCTCTGTAACATGTAGCACCTGAAAATAGGCAAAGGCCGAAACTTGTCAACCAACACTAAATAACAAGCAAGTCTGGTGTAAACCTTAAAAAATATACACTCCTGGAAATGGAAAAAAGAACACATTGACACCGGTGTGTCAGACCCACCATACTTGCTCCGGACACTGCGAGAGGGCTGTACACCAGGAACCGCGGTGTTGGCCGTCGAATGGCGCTAGCTGCGCAACATTTGTGCACCGCCGCCGTCAGTGTCACCCAGTTTGCCGTGGCATACGGAGCTCCATCGCAGTCTTTAACACTGGTAGCATGCCGCGACAGCGTGGACGTGAACCGAATGTGCAGTTGACGGACTTTGAGCGAGGGCGTATAGTGGGCATGCGGGAGGCCGGGTGGACGTACCGCCGAATTGCTCAACATGTGGGGCGTGAGGTCTCCACAGTACATCGATGTTGTCGCCAGTGGTCGGCGGAAGGTGCACGTGCCCGTCGACCTGGGACCGGACCGCAGCGACGCACGGATGCACGCCAAGACCGTAGGATCCTACGCAGTGCCGTAGGGGACCGCACCGCCACTTCCCAGCAAATTAGGGACACTGTTGCTCCTGGGGTATCGGCGAGGACCATTCTCAACCGTCTCCATGAAGCTGGGCTACGGTCCCGCACACCGTTAGGCCGTCTTCCGCTCACGCCCCAACATCGTGCAGCCCGCCTCCAGTGGTGTCGCGACAGGCGTGAATGGAGGGACGAATGGAGACGTGTCGTCTTCAGCAATGAGAGTCGCTTCTGCCTTGGTGCCAATGATGGTCGTATGCGTGTTTGGCGCCGTGCAGGTGAGCGCCACAATCAGGACTGCATACGACCGAGGCACACAGGGCCAACACCCGGCATCATGGTGTGGGGAGCGATCTCCTACACTGGCCGTACACCACTGGTGATCGTCGAGGGGACACTGAATAGTGCACGGTACATCCAAACCGTCATCGAACCCATCGTTCTACCATTCCTAGACCGGCAAGGGAACTTGCTGTTCCAACAGGACAATGCACGTCCGCATGTATCCCGTGCCACCCAACGTGCTCTAGAAGGTGTAAGTCAACTACCCTGGCCAGCAAGATCTCCGGATCTGTCCCCCATTGAGCATGTTTGGGACTGGATGAAGCGTCGTCTCACGCGGTCTGCACGTCCAGCACGAACGCTGGTCCAACTGAGGCGCCAGGTGGAAATGGCATGGCAAGCCGTTCCACAGGACTACATCCAGCATCTCTACGAACGTCTCCATGGGAGAATAGCAGCCTGCATTGCTGCGAAAGGTGGATATACACTGTACTAGTGCCGACATTGTGCATGCTCTGTTGCCTGTGTCTATGTGCCTGTGGTTCTGTCAGTGTGATCATGTGATGTATCTGACCCCAGGAATGTGTCAATAAAGTTTCCCCTTCCTGGGACAATGAATTCACGGTGTTCTTATTTCAATTTCCAGGAGTGTATTTTTCCAGTTCTTGAAAGAGGAATATCAGACCTCTGTATCAACCCTCACTAGCAGAAAACTGTACGGTTGCAACTCGTATATGGTAGGTAATAGAGGTATTGGTTTTACCAATTCTCGGACGAATTACTTTTAAACGATACATTCGAAATCGGATTGCAGCATTCTGGAAAAGGTATGTTCCCATTATCAGTTAACAAGCTAAAGTTTCTGAAGGAGTTCACCTCCTTTAGAAAAGAACACATCCATGATTCCCTGTTTCGTTTGTTCTTGCTATTTTTTTTTCTTGTAGAATGCAATTGTAGGAGAGCTCCACTCCTATCCAGTATCTTGCTTCTGTTCATTAGGAAGCCATAGCGTGGCTCATGTAAACACATTTGGACCCGGGAAATGCTTTTCCGCGAACGTTTCCAGACAACAGTGGCCTGCAATGTTGCCGTACATTTGGCTGTAATTTGTGTTGCCGTGATACTGCTAGACAACACTGCCGGCCCATTTTGCCGGCAACAGCCAATTTTTACAGTATGTGTCAACGTAGTTTTACGTGGTGTACAGGTGAAGGGCTCTAGTGATGATAGAAAATGATTCGTAATGCCACATTACTTATTACGAGAAGTGATCGTATTTTCTGTTAGATGATTTTTACTTAGTACTATATCTTCAGACTATAACTATAATCGAAAACAGAAAAACCAATATACAAACAAAGAATAATTAAAAAAAACATAAACTAAAATATTGTCAACAGCCCTGGATCAGCATATGATACACGTAATGTCTACAGGGTGAGTCACCTAACGTTACCGCTGGATGTATTTCGTAAACCACATCAAATACTGACGAACCGATTCCACAGACCGAATGTGAGGAGAGGGGCTAGTGTAATTGTTTAATACAAACCATACAAAAATGCACGGAAGTATGTTTTTTAACACAAACCTACGTTTTTTAAAATGGAACCACGTTAGTTTTGTTAGCACATCTTAACATATAAACAAATACGTAATCAGTGCCGTTTGTTGCATTGTAAAATGTTAATTACATCCGGAGATATTCTAACCTAAAGTTAACGCTTGAAACCACCGACGTTCAGTTGCGTGTTGTAACAAACACGGGCCACGGTCGGCTAGCAGCATCTGCAGGGACATGTTTACGATGACGACCGTGTTTACGAGTGTGGTCGTAGTGCACTGTTGTGGTTTGGTCTAGCTGTTGCAGTGTCCGCAAGTAGCGCTTGCTGCTATTGTTATTCTGCATTCGTCTCCGCACGCAGACCAACTGTAGTACACCGTGTTACCAGACGTCTGCGATAGTGCAGTGTTGTAGGAACTGTGACCATGGTGTATTCAAACTCTGAAAAGGCGGAGATGATACTCATCTATGGCGAGTGTCGACGAAATGCAGCTGAAGCCTGCAGGGTGCATGCAGAGCGGTACCCGGACGGAGAGCATCCAACGTGCCGCACATTGCAAAACATCTACCGCCAACTGTATGCAACAGGTATGGTCGTAGCACGCAAACGGCTCCGTAACAGGCCCTTCACAGGAGAAGCGGGTGCAGTTGGTGTGTTAGCCGCTGTTGCCACGATCCCACACATGAGTACACGGGACATTGCGAGAGCCGGTGGACTGAGTCAAAGTAGCGTCATGCGCATACTGCATCGTCACCGCTTTCACCCGTTTCAAGTGTCGCTACATAAGCAATTACATGGTGATGACTTTAATCATCGAGTGCAATTCCGTCAATGGGCATTAACAGAGAATGCGTTGCAGTTCTACCTGTTTACCGAAGAAGCGGGTTTCACAAACCACGGGGCAGTGAATCTACGGAACATGCATTACTAGTCCGTGGACAATCCTCGCTGGCTCAGACAGGTAGAGCGACAGCGACCGTGGACTGTAAATATATAGTGCGGGATCATTGGCGACCACCTCATTGGTCCTCACTTCATTGCAGGGGCCCAAACAGCTGCAACATACGTCGCGTTTCTACAGAATGATCTGCCAACGTTGCTCGAATATGTCCCACTGGAAACGCGTCGACGTATGTGGTATCAGCATGATGGTGCACCTGCACATTCCGCAATTAACACTAGGCTGACCCTTGACAGGATGTTCGACGGGCGTTTCATAGGACGTGGAGGACGCATAAATTGGCCAGCCAGTTCTTCTGATCTTACAGCTCTGGACTTCTTCCTGTGGGGTACGTTAAAGGAGAATGTGTACCGTGATGTGCCTACAACCCCAGAGGATATGAAACAACGTATTGTGGCAGTCTGCGGCGAATTTACACCAGATGTACTGAGGCGTGTACGACATTCATTATGCCAGAGATTGCAATTGTGTGCTGCAAATGATGGCCACCACATTGAACATCTATTGGCCTGACATGTCGGGACACACTCTATTCCACTCCGTAATTGAAAACGGAAACCACGTGTGTACGTGTACCTCACCCCTCAGGGTAATGTACATGTGCGTCAGTTAAAAAGACCAATAAAAAGGTGTTAGCATGTGGACGTAATGTGCTGTTCCAGTCTCTTCTGTACCTAAGGTCCATCACTGTTCCCTTTGGATCCCTACGTAATTCGGTGCTCTCCGATACACACGATCGAACAGCGGAGAAGTGGTACTCAAGCGTCAACTTTAGGTTACAATATCTCCGGATGTAATTAACATTTTACAATGCAACAAACGGCACTGATTACGTATTTGTTTATATGTTAAGCTGTGCTAACAAACCTAACGGGGTTCCAATTAAAAAGAAGTAGGTTTGTGTTAAAAAACATACTTCCGTGCATTTTTAATGGTTTGTATTAACCAATTACACTAGGCCCTCTCCTCACGTTCGGTCTGTGGAATCGATTCGTCAGTATTTGATGTGGTTTACGAAATATACCCAGCGGTAATGTTAGGTGACTCACCCTGTATACGACACGTTGACATACCAACTAGAAGTCCGGTGTTAGGCACGAATATAGATGAAATTAGCTGTACACAGCTTCTCACGTAACACTTAGCGCTACATACGCGCAGCCCTTGTACAGGACACTTTCATCTTCGCACATATGCGACAACGCATGTTATTTACTCTACATTACGTATACATGATACCCCATCCTAGTTATGAGCCACACTTTATTTTATGTTTATTTTAAAGTACGTTTTTGACCAGCATTTATTGGAATTTTGTGATTACGTCAGAGATAAAATACAAAAAAAATATCAAACAGCAATCATGATACTTCATACATGAAACGTCGTTTCTTACATCAAGAGATAATATTGTGTCTATGGATTTATCGTATTAAATAGACCCATCACACTTTGTCCAGGCTTTAGACTGGTTAAATGGAAAGAGCAAACTGTTATTCAGGAGTGTTTAAAATAAGTTTTTTTTGTATTTTGTCATATTTTTTATTCTTTGTGTTTAACTTTTTACATTTTCTATTTTATTTTTAAATTTGTAAGTTACTATGAGTATTTACATTTTGTACATTCTTTTCATATATAACGTCCAAAGCTAACATATGGCTTCATTCAAATTTTTGTACATAAGAGACTGCTTTCAAACAAGCTGTGTGTTACCATCCTCTTCATACTTTTCTACTACTTTTTCCAGCCTTTCATCACGTTTCGTGTAAGTTATTTTCTTTCGTTTGCCTTCCATACTTAATTCTTATCCCATTAATGCACATGCCGACTTCTCTGTTTCTGTCTTCATACACTGAATCACGTCTTTAATTTTAGGATTCAGTTTTCCGTAAAATTTATTAATTTTGACTTTTCAACCTTCTACCGCGTTGATCTTACGATGGCGCCGTCTGCGGCAGTTCCAAAGACTGATCGGGTTTTCGTTATTTTCCAACCAACTATCTACAAAACAGTCGAGAAATTGAGAAAGCTTGGCGACATCCGGTGCTTGTGAATGTATCAAGAGCCAGCCATCCCAGGCATATTCAGGTAGAAGGAACGCCAGAGCAGCATACATGCGAATTTTCAGCCTAACTTCTTCGTTTTCTCTGTATTCGCAAGTACGTCCCAAGTTTTGTACTTTCCTGCAGAGAGATGTCTTGATTTGGAAATGGCAGCTATGCACTATAACCGTCGGGATCCCAAATTATTGCGCTGAAATCGCTAATGATTCGAAATCAACGGTGACATTATTAGATTTACATTCTGGCACATTATCCACAATATTGCGATGAAGACGGATATATGTTTCTTTTATTTTATTTGGTAAGAATGCAAAAGCCACCGGATAGATGTTTGTTTCTTACTCTGAACTTCCGGAGTCTGCGTGAATAGTATATCTTTCTCAAAATTGCTTGCTAGAGCATTTGAAGGTCACATCCATAAAAAAGTCTTGTTTAGTCTTTAGAGCCTCTCTTCCCGCTTTTCCGCTAAAAACTATGATCCTCTTTCCAAAGCTGTCATCACTTAAGAGAAAGTTACTGCCGTCATTCATGGTTAGTAACTCTGCTTGAAGATCAACTTCTTATCGTGTTTCTGGCTGTTTTTGACTACCGTGTGATTTGGCCCAATGCATTTCGGTAACAAAATCATATCCTCGATCGTACACGTCGCCTAACTCTTGGGTATACATTTTAGAAATCGAAGTCTCTTCCACTCGTGTTCTCTTCTGCGCCTGATTCAACGTCTTTTTTACTTCTAAACTAGCGTCATCTGGTGCCCCACATTCATGCTCGTTTGAACTAAGCATGATACAGTCTTTGGTCTAAAGCATTCCCCGACAATATGTTGTTCAATGTTTCGAACAGCGCCGTATTACAGTCCCATCTGCTTTGGTTCTCTTTACGTTGTTCGAGTAACCATCATAGTGGGCACATGGTTTACTGTGGGTGGTTGTTGACAGTTCCACATCGAATGTATAAGCACACAGAGACACAAAGGCGAACGAGCTGAACACTCCGAATGATAGACTCACACTTGCAGTCACTAGCCAAGCAATCAGTCACTTGAGTGGACGAGGGCTTCCCGAGTGCAGGTAGGCCGTGCCGCACAGAGATCGTTTCCGGTGGATGACAACTCCTGGGGGCGCAGTTAGGCTCTGCCCTTGAGTACGGAACTTCCAAAAAAATTGGGTGAGAATTTCACAGATTTCGGGCTGGGTGCGACTTTCATTGGGTGCGAGTTTCACATATTCGTTCATGGTGGTCTTTGCAGTTCCTCTGGGTGCAACACTGGTACTTCATTGTGCTGCGATCTACGAGTAATTAATAAATGCGTTTCATCATATTGTGCATTCCAGGCATGATTTTTGCATGTCATTGCATACCAGGAACAGTAAGATGAGCGTGTGCTACTCCCTAGGCATGCGGGCATCAACAAGTACATACTGGTGAAAGCTCACGTCCACCGTTTACGGAGTTCCCTCAGAGAAACCCCGTCCGGATTTCTGCTATCCCATAGTGCCGCCTAGCTGATTTTTAGTTAATGTACTCGTTGCTACCATCCTGTCCTGTGCTCGAAGTTTAGTAGCAATAGAAGTTTATCTCAAAACCAGACAGGAGATCACTGTTTTGGAAAGTTAAAGACGGCTATTACGTGCTCAGTGCTTTAATGAGTATATGGTTTCTACTCCACCTGGGCCACGCACTTTGTAACATTCACTTGGTTACCCACCATCCGTGCGTCAGGCACATACGTATAGTGTACGTGTACATATTCCAAAGCGATCATTTTTGTTTATCCACTGATATATCATTCCTGGTTACGCAGTTCTACGAATTTCAGCTAATTACCAATAAACGAATTGTATACAAGAAAATAAGAGAAGATTTTTTGAAAAAAAAAATTACTTTATTTGTTCTCTTACTTCGTCCCTAAAGAAGCCCCGACTGGATATACTCTCATGCAAGCGCTTTTTCCAATCCTCGAAAAATTTCTGAAGCTCGACCTTTCGGTTAGCCTCCTGCTCACTAAGCAACGCCTTTCTAAACTTATCTAAGCATGTAAAACGATTGTCCTTTAAGGGTCTCTTTATTTACTTCAGCAACAGAGAAAAGTCATATTGGGTCAAGTGTGATGAATTGGAAGCTGGGGTACTATTACAGTACTGTTTTCGGCCAAAAACTCAAGAGCAAGGAATCAAGCATGAGCAGGTGTATTATCGTGGTGCAAAGGCCATTAATTATTTCCCCATAAATTCGGGAGTTATTCGCGGATTTCGTCAAGCAAAAGGCGTTGAATTTGTATCACTCCTTACTTGCCGTTCGACCGTGTGGTGAGAACTCATACTGTACTATGACGTTAAATTCTAAGAAGAGGTTGAGTTTAACCTTCACATTTGACAGCGGTCAACGAGTTACACTATGTGATCAAATGTATCCGGACACCTTGCTGACAATGACTTACAAGTTCGTGGAGCCCTCCATCGGTAATGCTGGAATTCAGTATGATGTCGGCGCACCCTTAGCCTTCATGACAACTTCCACTCTTGCACGCATCTGTTCAATCAGGTGCTGGAAGGTTTCTTGAGGAGTGGCGGTCCATTCTTCACGGAGGAGAAGTATCGATGTCGGTCGGTGACGCGTGGCACGAAGTCGGCATTCCAAAATATCCCAAAGGTGTTGTATAGGATTCAGGTCAGGACTCTGTGCAGGCTAGTACATTACAGGGATGTTACTGTCGTGTAACCACTCCGCCACAGGCCGTACATTATGAACAGGTCCTCGATCGTGTTGAAGGATCGAATCGCCATCCCCGAATTGCTCTTCAACAGTGGGAAGCCAAAAGGTGCTTAAAACATCAATGGAGGCCTGTGCTGTGACAGTGCCACGCAAATCAACAATGGATGCATACCATCTCCATGAAAAACACGACCACATCGTAACACCACGCCCTCCGAATTTTACTGTTGACACTACACACACTGGCAGATGACGTTCGCCGGGCATTCGCCATACCCACACCCTACCATCGGATCGCCACATTGTGTACGGTGACTCGTCACTCCATACAACGTTTTTCCACTGTTCAATCGTCCGATGTTTACGCTCCTTACACCAAACGAGGCGTCGTTTGACATATAACAGTGTGATGTGTGGCTTATGAGCAGCTGCTCGACTATGAAATCCAAGTATTCTGAACTCCTGCCTAACTGTCATAGTACTTGCAGTAGATCCCGATGCACTTGGAAATTCCTGTGTCATGGTCTGGATAGATGTCTGCCTGTTACACATTACGTCCCACTTCAACTGTCGGCTTCCTCTGTCAGTCAACAGACAAGGTCGGCCTGTACGGTTTTGTGCTGTACGTTTCCACTTCACTATCACATAGGAAACAGTGGACCTAGGGATGTTTAGAGGTGTGGAAATCTCATACAAATGACACCCAATCACCTGACCACGTTCGAAGTTCGTGAGTTCCGTGGAGTGTCCCATTCGGATCTCTCACGATGTCTAATGGCTACAGAGGTCGCTGATATGGAGTAACTGGCAGTAGGTGGCTGCAAAATGCGCCTAATATGAAAAATACATGTTTTTGGGGTTGTCGGGATACTTTTGATCACATATTGTATTTTCAATTATGCTTACTCAGAATACTTCTCTGATTGTTATTCGGAAATCTTCTATAATTGTTTCTTCCATTTTATTTGCTATATCATCGGTTGATGAATTGTTGGTTGGTCTCAACCTCCTTCCTGAAACGCTTATATCGCTCACCTGGCTTTACTTTCAGAGAAATCACCAAAAGCAAAGGTTAACATTTCTAATACTTTGCAGCACTTTATTCGGTTCTTACGGCAAAATTTAATACTTGCCTGCGAGGCGCAAGGTCTCGTGTCCCAGTCTCGGTTCGGCACAGAGTTTTGATTCGTCAGAAAGTTTCAGACCAGCGCTTACTCCACTAGAGAGAGAAAGTTCCATTTAGAAAAATAAATACAAATTGTCTGATCCATTACTATATAAAATACTGCCAACACATAAAAACACAAACACAGCTCTCAAAGAATAAATATCCCACATGGCTAACACCATAGACAAACTTTTCAGACATGTTTACTAACACAACGAAAAACCAAGGTGACTTAGTCACATGCAACAGACCAGATTCCTAAATTCAAGTTACTTTTTTTTGAAGACGCCACGTTCAGCGTGAATCCGCCAGCAACAAAATTTCATAGCTTATTCGGGGATACTGTGAGTGTTTTGGTGTAACGGACTTCCAATCTCCGATGGCTCGTTACAGATCATTACTGTAATTGTGGTTTATTCCGTTTGTTAGGCAAGTTACAATTGTTACTGATAAAATGCCTTCAGAACAGTGAGATAGCTTTAATATGCAAACGCCAAAATCTACACCAAAAAAACAAAGATTAATGTAACAACACTCAGACGATGCGAAGGCACTTCTACGTGGACGCCGTCGCTACCTGAACAACTCAACGTAGCGTCATTATGCCGCTCTCCCATGGCATTGGGCAAATCTTCACCAGTAAGCCCATCCACATTCCTGTGTATCACCGCTAGTGAACAAGAGAGACTGTCGATAAAAGCATACCCGAGGCAGAACCGACTAGTAATGAATGCAAACTTGGGGTCTAAAAACTAAAATGGGCCTTGCTGTTGCAAACAGTAAATAGTGTCATCTAATGGAATAAGTTCATGTGCAAACAAGACGCAGAGCACTTACCGTCAGTATTTGTAGTATTTTCAGGTACTTTCGTTGTGCTCTAGGTAGAAAGGTAAATGATGGTAAGAAATGAAAGGAAATGTATGAGCTCTGGATGAGTCACTTTGGACGCCGTGTCCGGAACATAATCATTCTCAGCAAAAATCTCTGAACAACCTGCGAAATTTTTTTCTGGTTGACGTTGTATTTGCCTTATCGAGATGTCTTGTGTTCAGCAATGTTATATGTATTCTTGTTGACTCTCAAACCTACGCTAAGTATCAATAGTACCTAATACCTACATGGGACAATTTTGTCTATCAATAATGTATTAATGAGGTCCTGAAAAAAAAGGACGTACAGGAAGTTTATATCAAACGAAAGAGGTATTACACTTTAAGGCTGACAGATGCAAGGAGTTCCAGGAACAGCAAAGTACAGGACCGAGATCATCTACACAGAGGAAAAGAGAAGAGCTGTGTGGCTGCATCCTGTATTGGTTACATAACGTAAACAGGTCAGTGCCCTGTCCATGTTATCACAATTACTACCCTAATTATCAATGATGTCAATATTGTGTCAGAACTTCAACGTGCTTATCAATGACGTCATGATCATTGTGTACCAAGCCACTCCCTCCCTACCCCTTTCTCCTTTCCCCTCACCGGGCCCCCCGTCCCTCCAGCGAATCACAGCCTAGTATTAAAATGAGGCGTGAAAATGGCACAAGATATGCAGTAAAAAGTTACGTAACCTTCATTTGATTAGTCGCCAAGGTAATAAAATGCATTATTAGCGTGAGTGTCAGAGATATTTGCTCTGGTATAGGGTGCACCGGCGCGCGCGCGCTCAAACACACACGCACACACACACACACACACACACACACACACACACACACACACACACACAAACACACAAACACAAATATATGGGTCGCTTCATTGACTTTCAGTGCCCGCCGGGGTGACCGAGCGGTTCAAGGCGCTGCAGTCTGGAACCGCCCGACCGTTACGGTCGCAGGTTCGAATCCTGCCTCGAGATGTGTGTGTTGTCCTTAGGTTAGTTAGGTTTAAGTAGTTCTAAGTTCTAGGGGACTGATGACCTTAGAAGTTAAGTCCCATAGTGCTCAGAGCTATTTGAACCATTTTTTGACTTTCAGTGTTGATACCCACTTTTACAATTCTGAACATAATCACTTACGTTTCGATGCTCGTATAAATTCAAACTGGGAGAAAACTGATCAGCTGAGTGGTATATCTAGCAGCAACACTAATATTTCAGTGCTGAATTACCATATCTCAATTATATTTCATATCTAAGTAATTTTTCACATGAGATACATACATGTTACAAGTTTAATTAAAGAAATAAAGGTATTCATCATATATTTGCGTTGTCACCCCGTGTTTTCCTTGTTCCATTCTTCTGGTTGTCTGCTTGGAAGCGTGTTTGTCGTATACTGGAATTTCTATATGTCTTTGTACTTGGGGTAATTTTCTTTGAACGTAGAGACAGATTAGCCCACTGTTGGGTGTAGCAAAGGAGAACTCTTCTGGGTCAGAAAGACACCGGCGAGCGGCGATCCGTTGCGTTTGTTCACTTGGCACAGGTAGAACATCAATATTGTCTGTACTCCTGCTTCGGGGCCGCGGTACTGTGGGTGAGTAGCGAGAAGCCTCTATGCTCTGGGAATCGTCGAACAGGTAACATCTAGTTTTAGTCTTTAGTGCTATGATTTTGTAAACGTTTACGTTCCAGTTTAACTGACTCCTTAATTCATTTCTTAGTAGGTTACAGCAATAATAGAATAACTCGGGATCCATTGCGTAGGCAGAAACTGAGAATAATTTTGCTGTTTTAGAAATTTATCGCAGTATTTTCTTCGTAGTCTACACCTTTGTGACCGTGGGGCACAAAACCTCTTGTATCTATGAGAGTGACTAGAGTCCTGGGTAAATCATGTAAATGATTATGAGCACTGTGTATGTTTTTAACATTTGATAGTCATATGAAGAAAATGGTCATTGTTTTTGTGGAGATTTGAGTGAGTTTTCTTTGTGCATTGTTGGTAGTCGTTACCACGTGTTCTGTTCGTGACACTGAGCTTTAGTACTCTTTGCTAGCAGTTGAACCAGTTTCCTTGCTGAAGTAAATTTTCGAGTTTTATTCCTTGATTTCGTCATCTTCTTGTCGTGAAGTTTTGTTATATTTTATCGATTTTCCTTTGTAGTGGGTAGCCACGTGGTAGTTATTCATTTTCGCTAGCTCCTACCTTTTCGAACAATTACTCACAATAAGTAGTTCCTGCTTACTGTTCTTCATTGCAAACTCGAGTATTTTTTTTATGAACATGGTAATAATTCTCCGTTAAAGTATTCGACCATCGAGATTAGTCTCGCTCTAACCCAATTTGGATCTTGTTCCCTTATAAAAATATTCAACGACGTTTTTCTCTTTGATGATTGGTTAGTCTGAATGTACGTGTGTATGTAATACATCTTTCTCACGGGGCTTCCGGTTTCCCAAATATTGGTGTTATTCATGTATGCATTTCGGACATTTCTTAACCATACCCTTCAATACCGACACTGCATGGTAAATTAAGCTTTTTCTGCTAAATATACTTCTTTTCATGTACCTACTTTTTACAGATAGAGTCACGAAATATATGTACAGTAAAAATCATTCCTGATCTTCTGTAACACAGTCGTTATTTACCTAAATCCCTATTTAGTGTCTTGTAGGTCACCTTAGCACAAACTTGTGTGATTTTTCAGTATATTTCAGAGCATTTCACAAACTGATTCTCCTTTAGATTTAATTAAGAATTATCCAGGTTATCTAAATTTCATTAATTTTTCATGAACTGAGGCTTATTCACTAATCATTTTTTTTCTTCCCAAGGAAGCATTCAGAGTAATTAAGCAGTAGGTCAATTTAGGTGGTTACTCGTCATATCTTCTGTAATAAAATCCCAATTAAAATTTACATAATAATGTAGTAGGCTACGAAGCAGCATAGAGACAGAAGTGATGACGATTTCAGCAGGACGTGATCATCATTTTGTAGGACAATGCTTAAGCACATGCAGTGCCAGCTGTTACCTAATTGTTTGACTGATGGAGCTGCTAAGTGCTGTACCACCTACTGCACTCCCCTGACTTAAGCCCTCGTGAGTTGAACTCGATTTGTAAACTGAAGGAAACACTTCACGGCATTCGCTTCAGAACTCCGAGAAATTCGTCGGGCATTAGACCGCGCCGCTCGGTGTGTCAACAAAACTGGCACTGCTAAGAGTATTCTACTTCTTCCACGTTGCTGGAAACGGGTTATACACAATGCTGGTGACTACTTTAAAGGTCAGTAGAACTTTGAAACATGTATCTATTTTTAAAATAAATAGTTGCCACTATTAAAGTCCCAACCCTCGTATAAGTAAACAGGCACGTTACAATACACACACACACACACACACACACACACACACACACACACAGACAGACAAGCGCACACGTACACTGAAGCACAAGAAATATAGTACAGTCAGGATTCGAAGGAATAAAAATACTGAAACGACAAATACTCTAAACATAAAATGCTTTACAAAAAAATAATTTAAAATTGCAAATCAAGATAACAACAACAACAGTAAGGAGTATGTCAGTTCACATTAGTTACAAAATGGAACAACATGCTGATTAGATCGAAACATGTATTGCACAGTCACCCGTACTTCCGAATCCAATATACACTGTCTATAATCATCGACGGTTAAGCTGTTAATCGGAGGTTGTGTTATCCCTATTTGCAAATTATACGCCCAGACTTGGTCTCGGGAACATAAATTTTTGCTCACAGGCCAACAAAATTCTGTAATACATTCACCATTATATTCGTCTTTCATCAGATCAACCACTTTTTTATTCAACAACGAAACTTTGTATCTGTTACCTGCTGATGAATTCGAAATATTGAATTACTTATGCACATGACTCCGGGTATCCTCATAGGTATTTTAAGTTGTAATGCGGTAGTTAGCTGTGTCTGCAAGAAAGTTTTAGATAATGTCTCAGAAACTTATTTAACCGAAGGCGATTGTATCTAAATACCTTATTCGTTGCTGTGAAATCAGGGTTATTAGACATCAGCTAATAAGATTTTTTTACATATGAGCTAGTATGATCGGTGGGTATGGTAGGACTCAAAACAGTTTTCAAAATGTAGAATAAAACCACAGTTTTTCCACTGTCATGTACAGAACACAGGTTTTTGTGACATTTTGTTCTTCGCAGTCGGGCAATATACATCGGTAAATGAACTCGTGTCTTTGCCTGAGGTGTCGGCTGCGAACAGAGTACTTACGTACCTGCGCATTCTCTAGCTGTTTCTGTGCAACTTTGTTCCTGAGGTCGGTGTAGCAGGTCTTGCTCCTTCGACTGATCTTGTGATATACAGTGAAGGAGTTGAAGATAAATCACGAAAAAACAAGTAATTTACTTTATTGTCACTGCTGAAAACACTGTCAATAAGTTTCCGTTAATCATCATCTTAACCACAAACTACTCTCTTCACAATGATGGCTGTTTACAAATCTCAGCTACAGGGTGAAGCACGAGACCAGAGCTCTCTTTTAGAACAGGTTTAAGTACCACCTGTTAACCATAAACTGAACTCCAATGGATTCATAAAGCGAAGTGTCCATTTCCGATTTAAATGCCACAGCAATTTCACGCGACTCCCGATCGTCATTAGATGCGGTTGGGGTAATGTACGTCCATAAAGGAAATCGAAAGGAAGCGTATTAGAAATATCCAAAATGGTGGTTTGCAATGCTATGGGTTTTTCTCATACTAAATTAGGCCTGCACATTCCAATGGCGACAAAATTTTCGTTGAAAATGACGCTCGTTTGACAATTTGGTTTGGTAATTGATGTAGCTGCCCCAATTTTTTTTTCTGAGGATGTTATTAGTTTTATATCCCCATCTTTCATACAGTTTGGATGGTTTCTCCAAACACACTATTATTCACCAGTTTGAGAAAGTTCTTTGTGAACTTATTGATTACACTCAATGGCTTATTTGCTCTCATTTCTGTGTATGACTTCATCCAAGGAACTTGCCTAAGTGATGAAATTCTATGTATCTTGTTAAAACTAGTTTATATTGAAAAGGTTCTTTCAAATTTCTGTAATGAATAACATAGTTTTTCTTGGCATATAACACCAAAATTAATTCCTTTGGTTATTTACTATGTGATGCGGTACCAGTTTCTCCAGAAATAAAGGAAAATACGAATGTATATCGTGATTACTCTTGGGGTATTCACGATCTACTGCTAATACGTTCCCTACGTTGGAATCGCCTGGTACATTTTCCACATCAGATGTTTGGACAGTCTGGAGGAAGCCATTCAAAACTGGTCTACGGAAGATGCATCGACATCGTCCAGCTGAATACATATTCACTTCAAAATAAGTATCTCGTCAATTTTCTCATTATCAATAGTCATGAATATTTTGTTGGCAATGGCGTGCCTCCAGAAATAATGAACAATGTTCTCTCTCTTGCCTCGTTCAACAAACTGGGATTTTTCGATATCCGTAACATGTGTCAGTTCCTCTTTAGTAATTTACAGCACAGTTTCCCAAGCTAAGGCAACTGAATTAATTTAATTGCCAGAATCCAGTTCATTATTTTAGGATATAGACAGCGAAATTATTCGAAGGAAAAGAGGTATAATTTATATATGAATCTGAAAATTTTTCAAGTGTTTTACAAAGGCCCTTTAGCACTTGCTTTCTGTTATTGTTTTACCCGTTAATAAACTTCTAAAAATTTCGATCTGGGGTATGTGATCGTCCAGTAGAAACGACTCGTTGCTCACAAACACACGAGGAGAAACCCTCTTCTGATTAAGAAGACGAAACCCTGAATCATCGAAAAAATATGCCCATATAATATTCATTTAATGAGATTTTGGGTTTGATGTGCATTTCTTGAGTGAATAGAATTTTCCGAATCAATAAATCTGAAATTTATATTCCAATGCTTTTCTTGGTGCAATACAAAAATGCTTCTAGAAAATTATAAATACAACCTTTATTTAATTTTATTTCTTTGTCTCTATCTGATATCTTTTGTTCACTGATGTCCATGATGAAGGAATGCCGGTCGTGGCAGCTAAGATTGTGTAAAATGACTGGAAATGTGTAGCGAGGTGTCCAGTATAGGCTTACATTGTATCTGGGATTTGCTGCATCTCAGATCACACTGGTGAAATGAGAGTAATATGTGTATAAGATACTGCCTTCTTCAAATGTACCCCTACTAATAAGATACACCTCTGCCAAGCGAAACGATTATTCTTCTTCGTGGCTTAATATAATCCTGTTATTTAGCAATACATTGGGGTTACAGGAGCCATGGGATAGTGACATGCACATGTAGAAATGGCAGCAGTATAGCGTAAACAAAGTATAAAAAGGATAGTGCGTTGGCGGAACTGTCATCTGTACTCACGAAAAAAAGGTTTCCTACGTTTTTTCGGCAGCACGACGGAATTAATGTACTTTGAATGCGGAATCGTAATTGGAGCAGGACACATGGGACATTATATTTTGGAAATCGTTATGGAATTCAATATTCCGAGATCCACAGTGTCGAGAGTGTGCCGATAACACCAGATTCAGACGTTATATTTCACCACAGACAACACAGTGGCTGACGGCCTTCACTTAACGACTGATATGCGGCATTTGTGTACAGTTGTCAGTTCTACCAGACAAGCAACACTTCGTTTACCAACAGAAATCAATGTGAGATTTTCGAAGAACGTATCTGTTAGGACAGTGCTGTGTAATTTGGCGATAATGGGCTACGGCAGCACACTACAAACGCAAGTGCCTTTGCCAACAGCACGATATCGTTTGCAACGCCTCTCCTGGGTTCATGATCACATAGGTTGTACCCGAGACAAATGGAAAAAATTGGTAAGAATTGAAGGTACGATTCAAGTGTGGTGCGATCCCGTGAAACCATGGATCCAACTTGTCAAGAAGACACTGTACACTTTGGTGGCTCTATAATGGTGTGAGTTGTGTATACATGGAATGGACAGGATTCTCTTTTCCAATTGAATCGATCATTGACAGGAAATGATTATGTTCGGCTACTCTGAGACCATTTGCAGCCGTTCTTCGACTTCATGTTCCCACACAGCGATGAAATTTTTGTGAATGACAATGCACCATGTCATATATCCACAATTGTTTGCGATTGGTTTGAAGAACAATCTGGACATTTGGGCGATAGATTTGGCCACCCAGATTACCCGAATCCCATCAGACATGTATGGGGCACAGTCGAGAGGTCAGTTCGTGCACGACATCCTGCACCGGCAACTCTTTCGCTTTTATGGGCGGCTATAGAGGGAGCATGGCTCAATATTTCTCTAGGGGCTTCCAAATATTTGTTGAGTCCATTCCATGTCGAGTTCCTGCACTATGCCTCGCTAAAGGAGGTCCGTCCCGATGTTAGGAGGTTCTCCATGACTTTTGACGCCTCATTGCGAAAAGGCATTCATATTCTCAGCAATTACACAGAGCTGTCCGCCTGCTTATCTGAATGGTAACGTGTTTGGGTACCATGCAGCGGGCCCGGTTTCGATTCCGGCCGGGTTGGAGATTTTCTCCGCTCTTGGACTGGGAATTGTGTAGTTCTTATCATCATGTCGTCATCACCGACACGCAAGTCGTCCAATGTGGCGCCACTTCAAATTAAACTTGCAGCCCAGTGTCCGAACTTCCGCGGATGAGGCCTCCCGGCCATCAATGCCACACGGTCAGCACTTTTCACATAGAGTTGTTGAGTGAACAATTCCATGTAGTTGCTGTCTTCATAGATTTTAAACTCGGAATATTCCTGGCTACTGATGCAGTGTACATCGTAAGCAATGCTGTATGTTCTATGCAAACGCACCTGTTTGGAATAGGAACCATTGTCATTATTACTACTGCTAGTGGCAGTTGGTTCTGCTATGCATAACCTATAAGAATTCAGTTGATTTCTGAACTATGAAGATTATGTAAACTGGTTGTTTCCATTAGGCGTGACACTGCCAACCAGTTTAAACCGTGCGCAGAAAACTATATGTTCATTTAAATTTTCTTTGGATGAAAATAGCACAGGGTGTGTTCACATTCTAGAACATAACAATAAGAAGGAGTCCTGACACCATGCGTGAGTCTTTGTGTGTTTAAATAATATCTGTATTACTAACGTGTAATACCAATGTAAGCTGCGCGGAGTGGCCGCTTGTTCTAGTGTCATGTCGTGGATTACACGGCCCCTCCCGCAGGAGGTTCGAGTCCTCCCTCGGGCATGGTTGTGTGTGTTGTTCTTAGCATAAGTTACTTTAAGTAATGTGTATGTCTAGGGACCGATTCCTTCAGTAGTTTCGTCCCTTAAAAATTCACACACGTTTGAACATTTGATTACCAATGTAATAACAAGTTTCAGATAAACCATGAAAAAGTCATCGAAGTTCATTTAGTATAAGTCTGAAGTTGACTGACGAAAATTATAGTGCAGATAACTTGCATAGATAGACGCAGTGAACTTTTGAAGTTCAGGCTAGCTCGCCTGTAGCGAAATATTCTAAGCCACCACACTGAAAATACTTCAGAGCGTTCGCTAGCAACACATGCGAATATCACAAGTCCACGACTCTATACTTAGAATAATATAAAAGCCCTATAGATGCGACCTACTGCCAAACAGACACTGTCACACTGCAAGATCTCAAGCTAGACTGCAGAACGAAAGCCGCATGTACGTCCTGGCCTGTAATGAAAAATAGGTAATATTTTATTTAATAAAATCGTCTACACTGGACCAGTATTGCTCACTGAGACCTATACGTAGACACTTCGTTTGTAAAAATAACCCGGCCGGGGAGACCGAGTGGTTATAGGCGGTACAGTCGGGAGCCGCTCGACCGCTACGGTCGCAGGTTCGAATCCTGCCTTGGGCAATGATGTGTGTGATGTCCTTAGGTTAGTTAGGTTTAAGTAGTTCTAGGTTCTAGGGGACTGATGACCTCAGCAGTTAAGTCCCATAGGGCTCAGAGCCATTTGAACCATCTTTTTGTAAAAACAGTTTTCGAGATATTAATTTTAAATTTCATTTTATTTCTATAACGTTTAACATGAAGTAATTTAAAAACAACACATCTGATTAAGGGCAAATTTACATTCTCGCACTCGTCTTAATTTGGTTTTGTAATCATGTTACTGGGTTTCTTTGTCACTAGCTTGCCTCAGGTTTGAATGGATTTAGTCTTATCTGCTACTTTATTCTGGACGCTCAATTCAGCAGTGGCAGCTACCCATCCATGTTTCACTCCAATCGCCGGAAACGCAGGTTTCCCTGACCACGTGGCCAGAGCATGTGTTTCGCTGACCGCTGTACTACAGTTCTGATACTCTGAGTGTCCGCCCATCACTGCAGCTTATAGGGTGCCACAAGCCGCGCGGTATTAGCCGAGCGGTCATATTAATGTCAGCAAGTCTCGCCTTCAAATGTAGCGCGTTGCAGCGTCTACAATCTTATTTAAACCAAAAGATTGTTAGACGGAGAAAATTATGATGACGAAAATGGTGATGATCATTATGATGATGATTACAGGCTGCTCAGCAGCGTGGTTTCCAGTTTTTCAAAAATGAATTTCTGCAGTTGGTGAACATAGCACTGAAGTCATTAAAAGTGTCACTGTAAGGATGCACAATGGAACTACATTAGGTGCTGTTTTGAGAACGGATGACAAAGTCAAAGTTCAGGAGGCTATGAATAGCCGTCACTCTGGAACAGACTTGCCAATGAAGCGTGTTAACTGCGGCCTCCGATGCTGCTTTGTCAGCTCACAACCAAAGTTCTACCTTTCAACTGCACTTAGGTCTCGGACTACAGAACAGACCAGTCTTTCGGCGAAGCCTACTTTCCAGAAATTAATACAGAGGCAAAAAATATCTGTCTTCTCTCCCTCTTTGCGCGTGTATTACGTCAGAAGCCATAGCATCATTACATGAAGGGAAGAAGCCGACATACAGCAAAGGTACACTACTGATCATTAAAATTGCTACACCATGAAGATGACGTGCTACAGAAGCGAAAATTAACCGACAGGAAGACGATGCTGTGATATGCAAGTGATTAGCTTTTCAGAGTATTCACACAAGGTTGGCGCCGGTGGCGACACCTACAACGTGCTGCCATGAGGAAAGTTTCCAACCGATTTCTCATACACAAACAGCAGTTGATCGGCGTTGCCTGGTGAAACGTTGTTGTGATGCCTCGTGTAAGGAGGAGAAATGCGTACCATCACGTTTCCGACATTGATAAAGGTCGGATTGTAGTCTATCGCGATTGCGGTTTATCGTATCGCGATATTGCTGCTCGTGTTGGTCGAGACCCAATGACTGTCAGCAGAATATGGAATCGGTGGGTTCAGGAGGGTAATACGGAACACCGTGCTGGATCCCAACGGCCCCGTATCACTAGCAGTCAAGATGACAGACATCTTATCCGCATGGCTTAACGGATCGTGCAGCCACGTCTAGATCCCTGAGTCAACAGGTGGGGACGTTTGCAAGACAACAACCATCTGCACCAACAGTTCGACGACGTTTGCAGCAGCACGGACTATCAGCTCGGAGACCATGGCTGCAGTTACCCTTGACGCTGCATCAGAGACAGGAGCGCCAGCAATGGTGTGCTCAATGACGAACCTGGGTGCACGAATGGCAAAACGTCATTTTTCGGATGAATCCAGGTTCTGTTTACAGCATCATGATGGTTCAAATGGCTCTGAGCACTATGGGACTCAACTTCTGAGGTCATTAGTCCCCTAGAACTTAGAACTAGTTAAACCTAACTAACGTAAGGACAGCACACACATCCATGCCCGAGGGATTCGAACCTGCGATCGTAGCGGTCTCGCGGTTCCAGACTGCAGCGCCTAGAACCGCATGGCCACTTCGGCCGGCCATGATGGTCGCATCCGTGTTTGGCGACATCGCAGTGAACGCATATTGGGAGCGTGTATTCTTCATCGCCGTACTGGCGTATGACCCGATGTGATGGTATGGGGTGCCATTGGTTACAGGTCTCGGTCACCTCTTGTTCACATTGACGACACTTTGAACAGTTTACGTTACACTGAGATGTGTTACGACCCATGGATCTACGCTTCATTCGATCCCTGCGAAACCTTACATTTCAGCAGGATAATGCACGACCGCATGTTGCATGTCCTGTATGAGCGTTTCTGAATGCAGAAAACGTTCGACTGCTGCCATGGCCAGAACGTTCTCCAGATCTCTCATCAACTGAAAACATCTGGTCAGCTGTGGCCGAGCAACTTGCTCGTCACAATACGCCAGTCACTACTCTTGATGAACTGTGGTATCGTGTTGTAGCTGCATGGGCAACTGTACCTATACACGCCATCCAAGCTCTGTTTGACTCAATGCCCAGGTGTATCAAGTCCGTTATTACGGCCAGAGGTGGTTGTTCTGGGTAGTGATTTCTCAGGATTTGTGCACCCAAATTGCGTGAAAATGTAATCGCATGTCAGTTATAGTATAATATATTTGTCCAATGAATACCCGTTTATCATCTGCATTTTTTCTTGGTGTAGCAATTTTAATGGCCATTAGTGTAGATATGGTTGTCCCGTGCAGTGCCCACTGTTCCTAAATCAGTACAGTCTGCGGCGGAAAACTACATTGTGCGATTGGGTCTGAAATGTATAAAACATTAATTATTGATATTTAAAATTATAAATTAAAGTAATACGCACATATAAACAAAGAATGAAAACATAAACAGACTGAAACTCTTCCTATCATTCGTGTCGCTGACTGACTACTAATTTAAATCAGTAAATTTTTGATGAAGTCTGTTCCCCTACAACATGGATGCATGTCTCCTGTCTAAGAATTTAATGCTCTGTTTTCCACACACAAAAACCGGACTAGAGCGAGTAGGACTGGCGCTCTGAGCGTTCCGTACAAACTTACTTATATACATACATAATAATATTTTATTGAGATTCAATGGCCTGGAGGAAGACTGCAAAATTCCGCGGTTCGAGCGATATTCGATCCCCCGAACTCTCGGCTTTGCAGCATGCTCTTTACCCCTTTTTCTTTTCTTTTTATTAGGCTACATGAAAAAGACGAAGTGAAGAAGAAAGTGTAAGAGCCAGGAATCAATCCTACAACTTTTCTGTTCATAGCCAGAATCTTTGCCCCTTTTTTGTTTAAACGAGATTAAAAGACAGAGCTTAAAAATGTGACCCAGCCGGGATTCGAGTCCACAACGTTTCGATGTTTAGGCAGATACTTTACTTCTCCCTTTTTAAGATCACAAAATCGAGATACGGCTCCTTAAACATTGATAACCGGCACCGTCATAACCAACTGGATATTAGAAGTGCAATGGAAGGAAGGAAAAACAAAGACCCGAGAACGAATCCACAGTCCTTCCGATTATGAAACCAATCGCTCACTCGCCTTTTTTGGTCAAACGCAATCAGAAATTCAACAAAAGTTCACTGAAGCACACACGTTCCGCCACTGTACTACCTTTCAACTGACACATATGTGAAATAACATGACCGGAGTTGAAAAAAAAATGCGAGATTCGAGCGACCGACAACGGTGCCCGAATGCTAACCACTATTTTAATAGTCCAGTATGAAATTAGAAAAAAAAACATTACATCAAAACCCATAAGCGAACTCACCTAGAGCTCTCCAACTGAAAACACTACCACTGCATCTTTTTTATTCTGTACATCTGTTAAGTTACGTGTCTGATACACATCAGCCAAAACTGTAAGTTGAATCGTCTCTCATATGATAGTTTTTGTGCAACTATGCAACAGAGCGTGCTAACACAAGCCACTGGCACCCGCATCCTACCTCAGGCAATGCCATGCTGGTAAATCGTAAGGGTGAGCATGCTTGCAAAGGTGTCCTGATAGTGGGGCAATTGTCAGCCGCACCTCTACGCAGAATGCATATGCTAGCGAAACACGTAGTAACTGTCTGCCCCTTCACCAGCGACAACGACAACGATGTGAACAAAATGCCCAAGCAGACACAATATTGCATTGGTTTTCGTGTTCGGAAAAGCATAGTTGCAGTCCGCAGGACAATGTCAGTGATGTGGACGATGTCCACAGATCTGGTAAGAAAACCCAAGTTCCCAGAGCCACAACCAGTTGCCGGCCGGTGTGGCCGAGCGGTTCCAGGCGCTTCAGTCTGGAACCGCGCTACCGCTACGGTCCGAATCCTGCCTCGGGCATGGATGTGTGTGATGTCCTTAGGTTAGTTAGGTTTAAGTAGTATAATAATACTATCTTTCAAGTATTGTCTTTCAGGTGATTAGCGGCGGCAACAGTTCTATGGTACTGGAAGAGACCACTCCTTCCAAGTGAGCAAGCAAACACGAGGTCGTAGGTAATGGCAGCTTCAGGTTATCGTCACCCAAGTAGCTCAAACCGAGGAAAAATTCTCTACAGTGCCGTAGTTTAAACTTAGGCGACCAGCCTCTACTAGCGAAGCGAGATTTGGTGGACGAACAAGTGTAAACAGTCAAACTAAGAAAGTGTGCAACTCCTGGGTAATAATCAAAATTGTGAGCCGAAAGTATAAAGAAGAAACTTTGATCTTGATGTCCGAGAAGCGTAAACCCTTACAATACATGGTATGGTTTCGATCGCACAGCGAAACTTAAATAAATAATGCATCCATAAATCAGCTCAGATAATTGCCGCAATTTCTTGCCATCGTCGTGGCGAGCAGGAACAAATGGAAAATGTTAAACTCCTTACACACCATATATGTATCCTACATACAAACATTTTGAGGAATTTAAACTTGGCGCCCCTCGTGTTCTAGTAAGGAGCCCCGGATTTTTTATGTTACAGTTTTCCGGTTATGAGTCGCCATTTCAAGAGAACAACGATCGATGACAACCTCCAGTGATGTACGCTGGTCTACTGCAGTAACCCACTCACCAGCAACATCATCGACGCCCTAAAGTGTAAGAATTTTACTTTCGACTCATTCAGCCGTGCACCAGAGACTACGGCAGAGAAAAAGCACCACATCATCGGTATACGTCATAACAGTGAGTGTCGCACCAGACAGTGTCATTCGTCGTAACAGTAGTGAGAGATGGCGAAGCAGCGGTTCCAGAGATGTAACAAATATGGATTTCGAAAGAGGGATACTCTGGGACACACCTCACCTAATCACGATCGTCGGCGTCAGCTGCACATTAAGAAGTATCTCCGCTACAATGTGCTGAAAGATGTGGGAAAGATCTACACGAGCCTCAGAAGTAACACCCATTATCTCCAACACACGGGCTAAATGACTATGAGAAACACTGTCAAATGCCCTGTAAAAATCCAAAAAAGGAAGAACAGACACAACAGAAGTGGCTGCAGCAACTGAAATCACATCTCGTTACTCCGCTATTCCAGTCAAATTCGAGCGACCGAGAAGGCAACTCGGATGCCTCATATCACGCTCACCAGCAGAGAGGATAATCTGCTATTGCTTACTCTCGCGACAGTTTTATAATCAAAACTAAGCCAAATGAGAGGAAGGAAACAATGCACTGTGATAAGGCCAGAGTGTTTCGCTACTAATGCCATCTTACCCGCTTTGAAGGCTGCAGGTACAGTTCCCCCGGTGTAGCTTCGTTTAACATCACCGTAAACAACGCAACAAAAGGGGCAAAGAGTGGACATAAAACTCCTTAGAGGGATCATCTAAACCAGGAGATTTGCCATAAGGAGAAGCAGCATTTTCCCGAAAGCAGGCGTAATCCTCCCACATAGGGCTCGATAAACATAATTGAGAAAGGGCGTCACATTGTTATCCACTGTATACAGTTCTGCGTATTATTGATTGTCCAGTAAACCAGCGCCTGCTGCAACTGTGAGAGATGGAATGAAGGAGTGATGACGGCACGACTGATGGCGAAGCAGGCAATACGAGTACAGTGATGTCAGTCCCCATTCAACAAGCAACCGAAGTTTAGATTTAATCTGACAACCCTCAATCTGATACTGCTTAACCTACAGCAGCTTTGCTTTAACTCGGCTAATGTCCCCCTGCGGGTTCGGGAGTGAGAATGGGCCCGTGGTATTCCTGCCTGTCGTAAGAGGCGACTAAAAGAAGTCTCAAACTTTTCGGCCTTATGTGATGGTCCCCTGTTGGGTTCAACCTCCATCTCTCAAAGTTTTTCCCAAGAGCGAGCCGCTTGGGGAAGGGCGCCTTACTTGGTGCATTATGTCCATCCTGCGTTGAGATCTTTCGCCAGCTTATTCGTCGTTGCATTGCAGTCATGCCTGCTCTCCATCTCTTGGCCATGGATACGTTTCTGCGTGCAGCTTCCGCCATGCAATGTGCAGTGCCACTTTCTGCACTGATGGCGACAATGGACTACATGTCACCTAAAATCCAGCACGGTAGCCAGTCTGTTGTGGTTGGGCCGTCATGTACCCTGTTGGTTGTAGCCCCCTGAGAACAAAGGGATCGCTCTGCTGATGCTGGGTGGCGCCCATGGGGAGGGCCCTTGGTCGGAGTAGGTGGCATCAGGTTGGATGACACGCAATGAAGCGTGACACATCATCTCTTGCTGGTGGCCAGCAGTCTCTAAGCGTTCGAGGGCCCATTTTAAAGGTACCGTTTATGACCCCATATCGTTCCCCTCCCTGGCCACACCATGGGACGAACGAAAGGCAATGAATGAAAGTGAATCGTATTCGCCCAGGTATCTCGTCTGTACCAGAGCTGACGGGAAATAATTTGTATCGGCGAAGCCTCAGTTCTTTGTAGAGCATTTAGAGGACAAGTTCGGGGAGGTGGAGGGCTTGTCCTAAATGCGGTCCGGTTCGGTATTGATAAAAACGGCATCCTCCGCCCAGTCACGGGCCTTGCTCGCTTTTAATAAGCTGGGGGATGTTTCCGTTACTATGACGCCCCACAAAAGTTTAAATAGGGTGAGGGCATTAATTTCCACAGGGATCTCCTTTTACAGTCCGATGACGAGCTGCCCGCTAACTTAGACCGACGAGGTGTCCATTTCATCAGGCGCGTCCACTGGGGTCCTAGCGATCATAAAGTTGCCACTGGTGCCTTCATCTTGGCCTTCGAGGGTGACACATTACCTGAGAAGGTCAAGGTAATGGTCTACCATTGTGATGTCAAACCCTATATCCCTCCCCCGATGTGGTGCTTCAAGTGTTGGAAGTTCGGCCATATGTCTTCTCGCTGTGCTTTCACCCTCATCAATCGCGATTGTGGTCGACCATCCCATCTCCGGAAGGAGCAGAAGATAATGGAATACAAGACCCTGGATAGGCTGACCTACACTGAGGCTAAGCGTAAGTTTGAACAACTGCATCCAGTACAGATGACGTCCATTTACGCCGCCACTGTCGCTCCTGTAACAGTTCCCTTAGCTGCACCACACACCGTTAGCTCTCAGAGTCAGGGATCCACACCTGCCCCCTTGTTGGTGGGGGGCATTTCACTCCCTGTTGCTCCTCATCCACTTACTTCAGGACCATCGCCCCCCCCCCCCTCAACCATTGGGGACATCAGTTCCCCCTTCCCAGCCGGAGAAGCGTAAGACTTCTTCGGCTCCTCTCGCCAGGAGGGGGGTCCCTTGGGGACCTCCCTTCGCAAGTCGGTACAAAAGCAGACACCTGCAAGTGGCTCAAACAACCACCGGTCCCTGCTCGTAGGGCCTCACGGTCGTCGTCCATCCCTGAGACTGACCCAGTGAAGCCCTCCCAACCTGAACCACCGAAGGCACAGCGAGATAAGCTGAAAAAGAAAAAGGTATCCAAGAATCCCGACATTGCAGTGGCACCTGTCCCACCGCTTCCTACAAGCTTAGCGTCTGAGGAAGAGGTCGAGATTCTGGCGTCTGCTGAAGACCTGGATCACGCCGGTCCCTCAGACGCCATGGATGTCACTCACGCAGGTACAGAATCGGTGGTAGTGAGTGAACAAGCGGCGTAATTTGCCTTGCCAGTCCCTACACTCCTTTCTCAGCCATTGACAATATCATCCTCCAGTTGAACTGCAGCGGTTTCTTCCACCATCTAGCTGAGCTCCGACAACTTATCAGCCTTCACCCTTTCTTCTGCATTGCTCCTCAGGAAAATTGGTTTCCAGCAATGCGAACCCCCGCCCTCTGTGGATATCGGGGTTATTATAAGAACCGGGCAGCTTATGAAAGGGTGTCTGGTGGCGTCTGCATCTATGTCCTTCACTCACTTCACAGCGAGTCTGTCCCTCTACAAACACCTTTAGAGGCTGTCGCTGTTAGGGTGTGGACGCCACAGGCTGTTACCGCCTGCAGTCTTTACCTTCCACCGGATGGTGATGTTGCGCAGCATGTCCTGGCTGCGCTGATAGCCCAATTGCCGCCACCTTTCTTGTTATGGGGCGACTTCAACGCCCATAACCCTCTGTGGGGTGGGTCAGTGGCGACAGGTCGAGGCGCCACCGTTGAGCATTTATTGGCACAGCTCGATCTTTCGATTTTAAATGATCGTGCCATCACACACTTCAGTGTGGCGCATGGCACGTACTCCGCCATCGACCTGTCGATCTGCCGCCCTAGCCTCTTACCTGCCGTCCGATGGAGTGTGCATGATGACCTGTGTGGTAGTGACCACTTTCCGATCTTTCTGTCACTGCCACAACGTCACTCTTCTGGGCACCCTTGCAGATGGGTTATGAATAAGGCTGACTGGGACTTGTTCTCCATTGCCGCTATTGAGCCTCTTTATAATGCCGCCAGTGATGAGGTGGTTCTCTCGGTCACCAGCAGCATCGTTACTGCCACAGAATCTGCCATTCCCCGTTCTTATGGGTCCCTCGGCGGTGGACTGTGCCTTGATGGTCGCCTGAGATTGCTGAGGCGATTAAAGATCGCCGGCGGGCGCTCCAGCGTCACAAGCGACATCCCTCCATAGAACACCTCATCACCTTCAAACGGCTGCGTGCGCGAGCCCGCCGCCTTATCTGCCAACGCAAGCCGGAGTGCTGGGAGCGGTATGTGTCCACCATTGGCCTCCATATCACTCCATCGCAGGTCTGGGCCAAGATCCGACGCCATATGGCAATCGGACCCCTTTCAGCGTCCCTGCGCTCTCACTGAATGGAGCAGGTTGTACAGACTCCGACGAAATTGCCAACAGCTTGGCAGATCATTTTGCTCTGAGTTCCGCTTCTTCCAATTACCCACTGGCTTTCCGCTCCATTAAAGAGCGGAAGGAACGTCGGCGCCTTTCTTTTCGCACCCACCATCCTGAATCCTACAATGTTCCATTCAGTGAGTGGGAATTTCACAGTGCCCTCGCCGATGGTCCTGATACCGCTCCTGGGCCAGATCGCATACACTGTCAGATGCTGAAACACCTTTCATTGGACTGCCAGCAACGCCTCCTAGACCTTTCCAACCGTATCTGGGTTGAGGGTGAGTTCCTGTCGCAATGGCGGGAAAACATCGTAATCCCTGTTTTGAAACCTGACAAGAACCCTTTGCAGGTGGACAGCTACCGTCCCATTAGCCTCACCAACGTTCTTTGCAAGTTGCTTGAATGGATGGTGAGCTGGCGGTTGATTTGGGTACTCGAGTCTCGGGGCCTTCTGGCTCCATCTTAGGGTGGGTTCCGTAAAGGCCGCTCCGCCGCCGACAATCTGGTGAGCCTGGAGTCAGCCGTCCGTACTGCCTTTGCCCGCCGTCAGCACCTGGTCGCTGTCTTTATCGACATGCGGAAGGCGTATGACACGACATGGCGTCATCACATCCTATCTACGCTTCATGAATGGGGTCTTCGGGGTCCACTGCCGATTTTCATCCGAAATTTTCTCTCGCATCTAACCTTCCGCGTGCAAGTCGCGGCCTCGTATAGTTCCTCCCGAGTCCAGGAGAACAGGGTACCACAGGGATCTGTCCTCAGTGTCTGCCTGTTTCTAATTGCAATAATCGGGCCCGTTGCAGCGGTGGGAAATTCTGTCTCCGCTTCCCTGTATGCCGAAGACTGCTGCTTCTACTATAGCTCCTTTGGCATTGCTGAACGTCAGCTGCAGGGCGCTATCCGCAAGGCGCAGTCTTGGGCTGTAGCGCATGGTTTCCAGTTTTCGGCTGCCAATACCTGCGTTATACATTTCTGCCGGCGCCGAACAGTCCACCCTGAGCCACGGCTTTATCTTGCCGAAGAACTTCTTGCTGTTGTGGAGACACAGGTTTTTGGGAGTTGTTTTTGATGCCCGGTTCACTTGGCTGCCTCATATTCGGCAGCTTAAACAGACGTGTTGGCGGCATGTAAATGCTCTGCGATGCTTGAGCCACACCAGCTGGGGCGCCGACCGATGTACCTCTTACTGCTCTACCAGGCGTTAATCCAGTCCCGTCTGGATTATGGGAGTCTGGCTTATGGCTCAGCATCCCCATCTGCGTAGCGGGTGCTGGACCCAATACTACACAGCGGGATATGATTTGCCACTGGTGCCTTCCGGACCAGCCCTGTGGACAGCATACTTGTGGAGGTAGGTGCCCTCCACTGCGGTTGCGGCGCCAACATTTACTGGCCGTTTATGCTGCCCATGTTTTTAGCTTGCCCGGCATCCAAATTATCGTCTTCTGTTCCCGCAATCGGTCGTCCATCTGCCAGAACGTCGGTCCTGGTCTGGTTGTACGATTGCAGTCCGCGTCAAAGAGCTTCTCTCTGGGCTTGGGGTTTTCACTGTTCCACCTCCTTTCCGGGCCCCTTTGCATACACCCCGATGGTGTGTTCCTCGCCCTTGCCTTCAGCTCGACTTGGCACAGGGCCCGAACGACTCAGTCCCTCCGGAGGCCTTCCACCGCCGCTTTTATTCCATCCTGGCCACGTATCAGGGCTCTGGCGTTGTTTACACTGACGGCTCGATGGTTGCTGGTCGTGTCGGTTATGCTCTGACTCTAGGGGACCACTGTGAACTACATTCATTGCCAGCTGGCTGCAGCGTTTTTACTGCTGAGCTGGTCGCCATCTTTCGTGCCCTAGAGTATATCCGCTCCTGCTCAGGTGAGTCCTTCGTTATCTGTAGCGACTCCCTGAGCAGTTTTCGAACTATCGACCAGTGTTTCCCTCGTTCTTGTCTGGTGATGGCTATCCATGAGTCCCTGCATACTCTTGCCCATTGCGGCAGTTCTGCGGTCTTTGTGTGGACCCCAGGCCATGTTGGGATACCCGGCAATGAATATGTAGACCGCCTGGCGAAGGAGGCCACTAGTAAACCATCTCTGGACATTGGCCCCGCAGAGACTGATTTGCGAGGGATCGTACGCCGCAAAATTTTCGAACTTTTGGACACTGAATGGCGCGCCCTGCATTCACCTAACAAACTTCGGGCCATCAAGGAGGCTACCGGTGTGTGGCGCTCCTCCTTGCGGGTCTCTCGCAAGGAGTCTGTTGTCCTCTGCCGGCTGCGCATTGGGCACACATGGATGACGCACGGCCACCTATTGCGACGTGAGGACCCACCTTTATGACGCTGCAGTTCCGTTTTCACCGTGGTCCACATTTTATTGGAGTGTCCACTTTTAGCTGTGCTCAGGCAGACGTTCGCACTGCCTGACACACTCCCTGCCCTTTTAACAGATGACTGTGCCATGGTGGACTTAGCTTTGCGTTTTATTCGGGCAGGTTTTTATTTATCATTTAATCTGAGTGTTTTTTACGTCCTTTTTGTTTTGATTGTGGCCTTTGGCCTACGATTTTAGACTGAGTTTTTAATGTGTTCTCGGTGGTTGGCTTTTCCTGTTTCATCTCTATGGTCGGCCAACCACCGTCACACTCTGTGTGATTTTAATTTGTTTTGTCTGATCTCTGTCTGAGTCTTTCTTGTCCTGTGTCGTCTGCCGTCTTTTCTGTTGTTCATTTTTTATTCTGTGTGGGTGATTTTAGTTTTTTTGTTTTTTTTGGAAAAAGGGACCGATGACCGTAGCAGTCTGGTCCCTTTAATCCCACAAACCAACCAATCGGCTAATGTCTTAGATCCGTAATGGGGCTTTATTCGCTCGTTAATACAGCAAAATAGAGTCTTGAATTTGTAAGTTTCTGTAAAGTCGCTCACTCGAGCAATTCGATATGGTATTAACGACTAACGGAGCTTCCCTTTCGCTAAATCGGCCCACCAATCCAACAGCGAGGAATAACGCACAGTGGAGCAGAGGCAACACTTCCACTCGTCACCATCATCCACCGCGCTAACTGTGAGGTGAGAGACATTCAGCATCCATTGTGCCCGAAACAGATTCTCAGATAGCAGTTCGAGGTTTACAGTAGCCGCCGCAGTGCAGTAATCAGAAAAGGACACGGTGATAACGTCATCCACAAGAATTATATCACTTGAAGAACCAGGTAAATAAGACCTATCGATAATGATAAAAGGGGTGGCGGTAAAAAAGTGTATCTAATCAGTGTGGGATATTTCTGCATCCACACGTCACACAAGCGTATCGAATAAAAAAATTCGCTCAATTGATGACAAAATTATAATGTGAGGACGGACTGCTAGAACGTAAAATAGAATTCTAAGCCCCGCCAAGCCGGCCGCTGTAGCCGAGCGATTATAGGCACTTCAGTCCGGAACCACGCTGCTGCTACGGTCGCAGGTTCGAATCCTGCCACAGGCATGGATATGTGTGATGTCCTTAGGTTGGTTAGGTTTAAGTAGTTCTAAGCCTAGGGGACAGATGCCCTCAGATGTTAAGTCTCATACTGCTTAGAGCCATTAAAAAAACGCCAAACATAATTCACCGAGAGCTCTTGCACAAAATACAGACAACCTCCTCTTAGTAAAACGCGAAAGCGCCATTGTACGACCCGAATCAGAGAGTGCGTATAAAACAACCAAGGTGAGGTCAAAAAGAAGACACGCTATCCCCCTGCCAGAATCTAGTATTTCGATATCGTCAATGGGAATACCCTAACGAAAGAAACGGTGGTAACCGCCTCACCATCAGGTGCCACATTAAAAACAGTCTGAAAACCAGAGAGAGCTATAGCAGAGAATAAAACGTCTTGTAAAAGTACAATATCAGCACAGGAAAAATAAATAAAGAAACGTAACAAACCCAGACGTGAACATGATTCCATTCTGTTAACATTTAGACTAGTAAAGGTGTAAGCTTGAGTCACCAATCAAAACAAGAATAGGTGAAAATGGCAACAAAAAATTCAACTTACTACATCCCTCGACCATCACAGTCCATCACAGCATCCATCGACGATTCTGCAGGAGGGGGTCTTATGACGCGTACAGCGTTACCTTTAAGCAGCTGTTTCTTCTTTGCAACAACACTAACCGTCTGGATGAGTTGTTTACGAAGGCCATGTGGTAAGTTATCCTCCACCACAGGCAGAGTGGGAGATTCGTTCCCAGCATCCAAGTCAGTCATTGACGGCCCTGAGTCGGAAGCTGTCAGCAGAGGAGGAACCCCTAGGGAAAGGGACCGAACCATAACACAATGTGGCGACAGACCGTTTGTCACGGGAGACAAACCATGTGAAACTACTCCCAAGTTCGGCTTCTCTAACAGCAGGGAAACAAAGACGTTGCCGGGAGTACTAGACAAGGAACAGGGGTCTGTGAATCAACAGGTGGAAATGAACGGAACAATGGAATGGACACCAAATTTTCGGAACTCAGGAGAGCTTCAGAGGAAACACGAGGAAATCGAAGGAGCACCAGAATCCTCCATCTTAATAGTCCTGACTCCATACCTATCATCCAGAGAATCAGCTGATATACGAGGTCTTGGGGGGGGGGGGGAAGGGGGACAGTATTCTCCTCCTGTGTACGAAGCCTCTTATTTTGGACCGTTTGAGCATCAACGCGATAGGCAGTCACATCAGAAATCATCTTGGGTCGTAACGGTGGAACTCACCCGCAACGAAATTCAAATCCATCCGGTTGGCGTCATCAGCACAAAACCGCCTAGCCACTGATTTAGTTCCACTAGAAACGAAGTCCATCACCGTTAACGTACACCTCTGTTTAAGGGAAGATCGGAAAACCAAACTCCTTCTCGGGCAACTGATACGAAGATCACCACTCTTGTCACACAAAATCCACATCCCCACCAGGCCCCTTGTTGTAACTTGTATCTGTAGCAACATAATTTTAAATGATACGGAAAATTCTGTTTCACCTGCACTTCTGCAGAACGAATGCTATTGTGAAAGTGAAGTCTGTGCTGGCTGGACAATCATTCAAGGTGAATATACAAACTTCAAAACAAGTTGACCATCGTCCTGGTTCCCAGAACTCCTGAAGATACACGTTGACTGTGGATATCGTATCACAGACACAGTCCCTTTGACTGTTCAGAGATGTCACTAAACCTGACCCAAAGATGTAAACATCCATGTAAGAGCAGCGCTTCGAGCTGTCTGTAGTTCAACCATGCCTAGACGGTCAATACCGCGGTTCGATCGCGTCCACATTGTTACTTTGTGCCAGGAGGGGCTCTCAACAAGTGAAGTGCCCAAGTGTATCGGAGAGAACCAAAGCGATGTGGTTTGGACATGGAAGAGATATAGAGAGACAGGAACTGTCGATGACATGCCGCGTTCAGGCCGCCCAAGGGCTACTACTGCAGCGGATGACCGCTTCCTACCGATTATGGCTCGGAGGAATCCTGACAGCTACGCCTCCATGGTGAGTAATGTTTTTCGTACAGCCACAGAATGCACAACTTCACTCCTGACGTCCAAGGCGAGGTCCATCTGTACAACAACGACACCATGGGCCGAACTACATACCGAATGGACCGCTGAGGACTGGCATCAAGTTGTCTTCACCGATGAGTGTTGCATATGTCAATCGTCAATCGTCAATCGTCGGAGATGTGTTTGGAGGCAAACCGATCAGGCTGAACGCCTTAGACACACTGTCCAGTGAGTGTAGCAAGGTGAAGGTTCCCTGCTGTTTTGGGGTAGCATTATGTGCAGCCGACGTACTCTACTGGTGGTCATGGAAGGCGCCGTAACGGCTATACGATACGTCAATGCCATCCTCCGACCGACAGTCCAACCATATTGGTAGCATACTGGTGACGCATTCGTCCTCTTGGTCGACAATTCGCGCCTCCATCGAGCACATCTTGTAAAAGACTTCCTTCAGGATAATGACATCGCTCAACTAGGATACCCAACATGTTCTCCAGACACGAACCTTATTGAACATGCCTGGGATAGATGTGAAAGGGCTGTTTTTGGATGACGTGACCCACCAACCACTCTGAGGGATCTACGCCGAATCGCCGTTGAGGAGTGGGACAGCCTTTACCAACAGTGCCTTGATGAACTGGTGGGTAGTATGCCACGGCGAATACTGGCATACACCTATGTAAGAGAACGCGCTTCTGGTTATTAGAGGTACCGGTGTGAACATCAATCTGTATCGCCACCTTTGGAGGTCTCGCTGTATGGTGGTACAACATGGAAGTGTGGTTTTGATGAGCAATGAAAAGGGCGGAAATGATGTTTATGTTGACCTCCATTCCAATTCTATGTACAGTTTCTGGAACTCCAGGAACCAAGTTGATGCAAAAGTTTTTTTTTATTTGTATATTTAAGCTAACCATACTTAAGGAAAACGTCTTTTTAGACAAACATTATCTACCTCGGGACGCAGGTTGAACACACGAACATTCGTGTATTCAACTTCAGCGTTCGCAATGAGCGCTGCACTAACTGAATCATCCTTGTCACGGAATAGAACCTGGGAATCATGTTTAAGCAATATGTTTCCCACTTTTAAGGGATGCACAAATTTAATCGTGAAAACAAGGTACTCTCTCAAACCAGACTGTGTGTACCTGATCTGAAGTCAAACCAAAAGTATCTACTACCCAATCGTGGATATCCAGGCAACTGAGCTGCGCATGACGGGTCGACGTACTGAAAGAAAAGCTGACTGTACCTTCACGTGGACTAGACCTGGACATCATGGAAACAAAGACAAATTCGATGTAGGGTATGAACTCACAAAGCAGGAAACCTGATGTACATAGCAAATTTCCAATACTCGTACCGCTGCGATGGAGTGGAAATAATCAACGTCCTACCCGTACGGCGTCGCAAGCGGAACTAACCAGTAGGCCACCACACTAGCACCACACCAGATGGCTACTAGACCAGCAGGCACGACATGTGCGAAGACAGTTCAACTATAGTTTCCAATGAGTGAGTTTGTGACTATTAAACTATGGGGCATATAAGGCCATATGTTTTGAAGGCATTGGCTTAGAAATAATTTTTTTTTTTTTTACATTACTGCCAGGAGAGGTACAACTTAGTATCTGACCTTAATTCAACTTGATATCTGTAGCTGCTCCTGGGAAAAGGGGCTTAAATGACGGACGGACAGACAGACGGACGACGTATTGAAAACATATGTTTTATGCGATATAATGACAAAATTAGCAGTTTTCGGGTTTTTTCTTTTTTTGTACTGCGAAAACTTGCTTCTTGTCCAAGTTAATGGTTGTAGGTCAACGGGGAGTACCATGTAGCTTTTGATGAATGGGTTAGCAAGTATCTAACAGTGTGACATAAATAACCGCATCTTTTGATTACAATGGCCTAGAAGCTTTAAATTTTCATATCGACAAGGGATCTTAGACCTTCGTACGTGACATAAATTCCAACTTCATATCTCCACCCGTTCGTGAGATAGAGGGGTCTTAACAGTCTGACGGACAGACAGACAGACTGTCAACACAGGGATGGTAGAAGGGTTCTGTTTTATCGACTGAGGTGCTGTGGAGTTTCCTATCACTGAATGTTTTAAACCAATTAAAATCTGAGCTCCCATAACTTAAATGATACTACAGATCCAAGTACAGTAACGAATTACATAGTAATGAATTACATGGATTACACCGATGAATAATATTGGTTACACACCATTCCAGGACTTTCGCCGCTGTTTTCACTTGTGGTATGTTCCAAGTATTATTAAGTAAGTTGAATTATTGATTCAAAGCTTGCAGTTTTTTGGTAAATAACATTCACAGAAATCAAGGTTCACGTTACGAACAATATCGAAATGTCGGACATGTTGTTTCAGAGCTTCCTACGTAATTTTGGCAGACAATCATAAAAACTTCACGAAAAGTAAATCATATTACCCACCCCAGTGACGTCTCAGAATGAACTGCTGTTGGCGTCTCTCAACAAGATGTACATAGACATGCCTCTCTCCACTAGATCAGGGTATGTGAGGTCACAAAAACAAAATAAAACTTTGTACTTCATGGTACAAGTATACTGCTGGTGGCAGGCATTATTTTAGTTTATAATATTTACAACACAAAGAGATGGTTACTTCCAAGTTAAATCAGTTGGAATGTATACAAATATGATAGCAACAATATGGCAGGCATAATTTTAAATTATAATATATACAATACAAAAGAGATTGTTACTAGCAAGTTCAAACAGTTGGAATGTATACAAATGTGATAGCAAGAGTAATTTAGTCGCCTATTCCATCCAAAAATCAATCTGCTTTCATAGCAAAATAAAATAAATTTAATTTTTTTGAAATTTAAAATGTCTAACAAAAGTTGTGTAGATCTTCTCACCCTAAAGCATTTGCTGTGCTGATTCCAAAACTGGTCTTAGATTTTCCGTAACTGTCATATTTCCAAAGTTATGGAAAACAGAATATTGTGTTTAATATGAGCAGAAATTTTGAAACATTAATTCACCTGATACGTTTACTATCCATTTGAAGGCGTGAAACGTTATAATTTGTCCTCTGGCATTAGCTGAATGAACTATATATTTAAAAACTTCGTTTAATTTGTTTTTTATTGCACAGTGGATTCGTTAGTCCATACGGGATATAGTTTTGTAATTCACCAAAAGAGTAGGTTTCTCATTAAAGCTTTTATCGTATTGCGAACTTAAGTTGTTATAGATTCGAAATTTATGATAGGACATATATGGTAATGTGCTACAGGATTCAGTTTCCAAAGATTTGTTTCGTATTTATTGAATCAACAATCCAGAAATATTGTGTTGATGTTAGAAACCTATCCTGTGTAGAAAGAAATAGGATTTACATAGCATCAGGTTAGAGTCAAAGAGTCTGTTGTAAGGTATTGGGATTGACTTTGCTCCCATAACAGATAATAAGAAAAAACATTCTGTTAAAATATGGCGCACAGTTACAGTGACGCCACATGCGTCACTATTTGAAAGATCTACATTGAGCAGGAGAAAGCTATGGGGTATAGGGAAATTCTTTATAGGAATCCATAGAAAGCTGTGTAGAAATCTCCTCTCGTCTGAGAGAATGATTGTATGTTCACCATGGACTGGTGGCCCGTTCAACCGTCCGAAGCTTATTCTTAGTCTTTTCCAGACACTTTCCTTTCTAGATACCTGTGTACTTATAAATATTCTCCTCACAAGTAGTATAACGTTCGCAAAGGATCCTCAAGTGGTGAAGCTAAAACGCCATCGTAAACCAGCTTCGCTACTTCATGTGCGGTCTCGCCATCGTGAATTTGCGGTGTCTTACAGAATGGCGCCTTTTTCTGCAGGAAAACAGGATATTCTGAATCTTCTAGAATAGATGATTGACAACAAGGTCCAGTCTTTGGATGCTCTGAAGAGCGTTTTGGAGCCGTAGTAAACAGAGAAATATATAATGTATAAGCACATCTCATTCGCATCGTAACAATCAGTACTGCGTATAAGACACCAAATTCCTCTCGTAGACGACTCCATAGGACGTTGTTTGTAAAACAATGGAAAAGCGAAAGTGATTATACTAATGGATAAAATGTAGCGTATTTAACTTTATGTAGGTAGTAATCTAAAATTTATGATGAGCCTCTCAATGAGAGGAAATCGGTGTCTTACACGCAGTACTGATTGTTACGATGCGAATGAGATGTGCTTATACATTATTTATTTCTCTGTCTATTACCGCTACAAAAACGCTCTTCGGAGCATCCAAAGACTGGACCTTGTTGTCAATCATCTATTCTAGAAGATTCAGAATATCCTGTTTTCCTGCAGAAAAAGGCGCCATTCTGTAAGACACCGCAACTGATCATAATTCACGATGACGAGACCGCATACGAAGTAGCCAAGCTGGTTTACGATGGCAATTTAGCTTCACCACGCGAGGATCCTTTGCGGACGTTATACTACTTGTGAGGAGAATATTTATAGGTATATAGTTATCTAGAATGGAAAGTGATGCTGTTCCAAAACTGCAGAGGATTTTTTATGTCTGCTATTTTTCTCTGTTTATAGCTGTTTCCCTCTGCTCTTCAATGGCTTTTTGACTAGTGTGTGGCTCAGATGCCGATGCAGTTGCTGTGCTGAAGTATGAGCAATGATTATCTCCATCACGTCTACTGTGTCAGTTATGCTGTTTATAGCAATGGTGAAGAGGATGTCACTTAAAATGCTCCTTTAAGAGGAAAAATTATTTTTTATAATATTGCTTTAAGGAGTGTATCGTATTTGGTATCAGAATAACAGCTCCGGAAAATTTATTTCAATAAAATGGCAAAATTCCACACAACACCAGTTTCGAGGATGGCTGAGAATTTTGCACCTCCACGTTGTGCACTCCTTTTCCAATATAGAAGAATATGACTATGAGGTTCTATTGACATAGCAAACCCTTCTGTTGAAGCGGCTATTGAGGGTCAGGTTATGTACGGTAGAACAGTACTTACTTAACCCACATAATGTGCTTAACGAGTTTGCTCCACATTTGACGGTGGTTACATCTTCTGAATGGTCCTTCCTATTCATCTTGTGAGATCAACACTATCGGTACTGCAACTGCTTTAGAGGGCTAACATGACAGATCCCTTACATGAATCAGGGTGTAATTCCCGTGACAGTATGCTGTTATAAATAACAGAGTGAATAAGGGTTTTATTTTGCTACTTTACACAGCTAGCACAACTTGCTTACGTACACTAATTTTGTCCTTAGGCTATGCCCTTAGCAGCCGGCAAGGTGTCCCGCACACCTCGTACAGAGAAGATGGAGTTATGTTGTAGTTGGTAACTGCACTACAATCCATTTACATACTCTCAGCCCGCATCTCGTGGTCGTGCGGTAGCGTTCTTGCTTCCCACGCCCGGGTTCCCGGGTTCGATTCCCGGCGGGGTCAGGGATTTTCTCTGCCTCGTGATGGCTGGGTGTTGTGTGATGTCCTTAGGTTAGTTAGGTTTAAGTAGTTCTAAGTTCTAGGGGACTGATGGCCTAAGATGTTAAGTCCCATAGTGCTCAGAGCCATTTGAACCAGCCAGCCATACTCTCAGAACCTTCTTCCTTACCTGGGAGTTTGGGATCTTCGTTGGCCTTAGATAATATGTTATATGTTATGGAATGAATTGGTGATTGCCTATGCTATGTCTGTAGGATACGTTAAATCAATCCCTTCATTCATTAGGACCAAGATGCTCGTTGATCTTCATTTACCAGACACTCTCCAGATCGACTCATATACCTCTGAGGATGGGGTAGAAAGATTAATTTATTTTAGAAACACTTGCAGAAATCTTTTCCTGCTATAATAGTTCACTGTGAATTAGTCTTTATTATCCAGATGGCTGCTTCTCTCTCTTGTGATAGGTATTAAATCTTCGCAGAGTCAACCGCCTGTTCCTGATTGCAGTGCAGCATTTGCATTCCCACAAAGGGTCAGGTTGCCTCTTAACGTCTTCTGAGGTCTTTGGGACGGATGTCTCATCCATAAGCTGTATCAAGCGTGTAATGTAATCTATCCAGTCCTGGACTCTTTCTTTACGTTAGAACCCACAGGGCTTTGACAAAAATATTGAACACCAAGAAACTACACACTACCACGCCTAACAAGGTGCTGGAAACCTGCTGGGATTCAAAACAACTTCGAATCGTCTCGGAACGCATAAATACATTTCCTGTATGGGTTTCAGGGAAATGGTATACCATTCTTTTTACAAAACAGTGCAAGAGTAACCATCATGGAAGTGTATCCGATTACAGTCTTTCTCGGCGTATTCCACTGATGAATTCTTCTCTGGCTATCAGCCGAGTGGTGGCGTCGTCTTGTCACAACGTTTCGATGAGTTTCGTATCCATCGTCTTCTTTCGAAGTCTTCGCTAGGTGATGATGGATACGAAACTCCTCGGCTGATAACCCGAGAAGAATTCATCATGGAAGTGGATAGGGATCACGCACCCTTCCCTCCAAAGTAGACCACATATGATCAATTACATTTAGATTTGATCAATCTGGGGTCCAGGGAGATGCGAAAACTAATCCCTATGCTCACAAAACCGGTCCCGAACGATGCGAGTTGTGCGAACCGGACCCTGACGTCTAGGGACACAGCATCACCACTGGGGGGAACAAATATTGTTCCATAGGATGGACCTGATAAGTCAACATGGTTACATAATAGTTGGCAGTAATGCGCCCTTGCAATGGATGCCTAAATCCTCGTAGAAACCCCGGAACATTAACTCATAAATTGGACACTGCATGAAACAAGACGCACTCTCATTTAGATAAGCGACTTTCTTCCATTGCTCCATAGTCCCGGTTTTATGGCTTTGTAACTACGTTTTCATTTTCCAGGGATTCTCATACCGAATGAGTGGTTTAGGAATTCCAGCTCAACTTACAATTCCCTACTTATGGAGGCCCCATCTTGCTGTTTCGGTGCTGCTAGGGTTCGCAAATGCGACATGGAATTCTGCAGTGGCTTCTGCAACTCTCGTCCTCTTATTTCCGTCATAATTGTTTTCAGTGGCCGTCTATGACGATCACTTAACACACACTCATCCATGTTGTGACTTAGTGGATGATGTTTTTCCAATTTCCCTGTATGCGCTATAATTCTTCAGTATGCTGCGTCTTGAAACATCAAACATTTCGGAGGCAATCGCGATACGCACACAAACATTTTGATCGCGTTCAAATGCACTGAGTTCCGACAGAATCTACTCACAACTACACAAAACTGTTCTGACCAAGACTGACATTTGCAACGTATTGAGAGCACTGCACAGGTGTCGTTCGTAGTTAGACACAATAGCGCATCATGCCGGTGGTGGTGGTGGTGGTTAGTGTTTAACGTCCCGTCGACAACGAGGTCATTAGAGACGGAGCGCAAGCTCGGGTTACGGAAGGATTGGGAAGGAAATCGGCCGTGCCCTTTCAAAGGAACCATCCCGGCATTTGCCTGAAACGATTTAGGGAAATCACGGAAAACCTAAATCAGGATGGCTGGAGACGGGATTGAACCGTCGTCCTCCCGAATGATCATGCCGGCTTGCCGGCCGCTATGGTGGAGCGGTTCTAGGCGCTTCAGTCCGAAACCGCTCTGCTACTACGGTCGCAGGTTCCAATCCTGCCTCGGGCATGGATGTGTGTGGTGTCCTTAGGTTAGTTAGGTTTAAGTAGTTCTAAGTCTAGAGGACTGATGATCTCTGATGTTAAGTCCCATACCGCTTAGAGCCATTTGAACCACGCCAGCTTTCCTAGGACCTGCATTTATGTTCAAGAGTGCATTTATCGCGATGTTTCCATAATTTTGTCCACTCCCTGTAGCTGACTGGCTGTAAAGCATCTAATTCCTTCTGCTTTGTTCCCATTTAGGAAGCTCCGTTTCGGATTCTTGTCTAGCTGTGAAGGATATCCAGACAGGTAAGTGGGCGCTTGAGTGTAGTTCAGTGTCCACCTCCCACTCTGATATGTAGGGGGAACAGGTAAACGAAATGAACAGAACGAAAAGGCAGCGGCAAAGAACGACTCTGTGACTAAGCTAAAATGCGACACTAGATGTCTGTTTGTAAGACCGAAATCTTCTCATTCAATTAGACCCTCTATAAACGCATCCCTGGAGCAGACGTTTTTGGAACCCCAATGCACATGGTGTGCATTAAAACTCTCAGCAAGTATGAATGACTGAGGAGTTGCCTGAAGATGTCTACGAGACGCTCGTCATCAGTTGGGTCAGTTGGTGGAAAATATGCTGTGCATACAGTGATTTTCAGTCACACACCGATGACAACAGTTACTGCCTGCCTAAGAGCAACAGTTGACCACTGTTTTTGGGTGCAATTGCTTGTTGATGATCATGCTGCTACGATCTTCGCATACCTCTCATTGCTCGACATCGACTGGACAGTCCCCAAATTCTACAAGGAGACCTCATGTGACTACGAATCAGAAAATATTTTACCACTGGTTCTGTATAGCAGTACAGAAGAGAGAGATGTATATCTGATCAGAAGAAACAACTGTTGCAAAAAGCTAGTCGTGAGAATTAGTTTGTCAGCCTAAACTCAAACATCAGAGCCGGGAATAAATACATTTACTTGCCTTTGCAAAGGTAAAACTTCCTGTGAGAATAATAATGTGGCTTTAATAAGATGTTGGTCCACAACGAATCAGACATTATGCGTGGTGTGGACTTCACAAGTTTCTGGTTGTTTTCTGGAGGCACCGGCCATACAAGAAAATTTTACACGATTCCGGTGAATAGAGGACCAATGTTTCGTGAGCGAACATACGACTTTTGTGGCCAAAATATGAACGTCGTTTCACTATTACGCTTGTCGTACAGCTGTAGTACGATTCTGACCTTGTGACGCTGACAATTATCCTAATGTAAGATGCCACCGCCGAAAGGGAATACTTCAAGCTTGATGGGATGCAGGTGATCCCCAATAATTTTCACGTAATCCTCAGCTGTCATGGTTGCTTCGATTACTTCAACTCGTTCAAGCTGTAATAATATTTAATTCATTCGACTAGGCGACACGTTTCCGCTCATCCACGGTCCAATCTGAATCATCCTGTGTCTACTGTAATCGTAGCTACTGTCGTTGGGTAAACATGGAATACGTAGAGGTTATCTAATTCAGTGCCCCATGTTCAAGAATGTACACTGTACGATGTCCTCCTAAACGTTTGTACCTATACCAGCTGTATACTTTGTCGTTAAATCTGCTACAGATCGCTGCATATCCTGCTTTGCAGACCAGGCAAGATGTCGACTTTCACGTTCTATAATGAGGTGTGAACCTCCAACACCTTGTCACCTAGTCGTGGCTTCCTTGATCTCCAGTTACGTTCCATAGATGATCAGGAATGTAGAACGAGAAAGACAGTCCAGTTTCGATGTTTCCTAGGTGCTCGTACCCAGTCACCAGGATATAACAATCTGCCATGCATGAAAGTTACTTTTTGCAACGGTTCTTCTTATTTATCTGGGGTATAGTCATTAGAATTATTCCCAAGTCTTCTCTGTTCAGCTTACGTACATTCCTTAGCGCACCACATGTCCGCAACGCCACCAGGTAAGTATGTACATTCAGTAAGACAGGAGTTCATAAGAATAGAAAAATCCAGAATAAGTTGAAACAGAATAACTTGGATAGCTACGTGCTTTTGAAAGTGTAGTAAGTTGAACGGGTTTTGTGTTAAGGTTTTAATATGGTATAACAAACATCATGAACAAGTGCTGAAGGGAAAATGACAACCTTTATGTTTGTTGTGTGAATCGCCGTTGCTCTGAACAGAGGGTGCTTCGTGGGGCAAAGCCTCAGTTAAGGAACATGTTATACGGATTAAAATTCTTGAAATCCCCGTCAAGAATTATATTTACCCTTTTTTGATTAAATCAGATTACTCACAACGTCTTGGTTGTATCTTCATCTGAGCCAGTGCTCCGTTACGACGAGAAGGAACTTTAAAATCAGTCTTGCCTTCAATTCTTGCCCGGTACAGATCTTCCTTTTATCTCTCGATTAAAGATTTCTTTCCGAACTTTTGATATTATCAACGCACCTTGATTTTCTTTCCTTTCAGAAACTGTTGCCCTTGTATCCACATAACTTGTTTTGTTTGGCCAATTCACCGCTACTTTCTACATTTTTCACTGTTATGAAACAGCTACTCTGATGTCCATTATCTTAACATACTTTGAAAGGACATATCTCCGTCCCAGAATGGAACTTTTGTGTCGTGAACGAGATATGGTCTAAGGAAAAATCCCTTAGAATTTTACAGATTATTTTTCGTTTTCAGTATCTTTTGAAGATAACCTCGTCAATGAATAAGATTTTTTCGCGCACCAGAATGTTATCCTTATCTACATTACAGTCGCTATTCAAGTATGCCACTGAAATAATGTAGGATACGCTGGAAGAAATGACTGAAGGGGACGTTGCGACAGTCAGAGTAACACAAGAGGCTACAAAGTAAAATATATGTAGGAGGTCAAGTAGTACATAGATTAAAACTCAATTTAATTTACGACAATGGTAAAGTTTAATTTCTATTTCAAACCAACAGTTTTTAAATTCTTTTCGGAAAGGTTGAAAAATGTCCGATGATTGTTGCTTATGGGACAATGAATTGCAGAGAACGTAAGTGGTGTAAGATTCTGCTAAATGGATATTACAGGGCTCTGCGGTTCCTGTTACTAAGATATACAAAAAATAAGGTGATCAGAGAATAATAAGTGATAGGCGCTACCTAAAATGATCCAAGGGACTTACTGGTAACAAATATTTTACGATAAACACGATTCAAGCTCGTTGTATTTACAGCTTCCGGGATTACTTAACACGGTGAAGGAAGTAAGGACAGAGATCGCGGTGTGCAGTAGCTTCACTAACTAAAAATGTGTCAGAGAGGTACTGTCAACGTGAATAAATCTTCTTACAGGGATAACAGTATATTATTGGCAAATAATACATGAATGGACAGGAATTAGTTCACGACTGGTACCTGTGAATGCATGAATTAATTTTATGACCCGTTTTTAATTTTAATTATTTTGAGAAAAACGGTATTAAAAAATTTTAAATATGGAAAAGATGGGTGAATTAAGGTAAACTGCTTGGCTTTTGTGTATGATTTCGCAATACTTTCAGAAAACCTGACAGAAGCAGTTACTCAAATAAACATTCTGGAAAAATTATCAAACAGAACTGGTCTCAAAATTTCAGCTGAAAAAACAAAATTCATGACAAATATAAAAAATGCACGAAACTACATAGAAATACAAATAGGTAAAATAGAGCGAGTAAATAAATTTAAATATCTTGGAGAAACTATACAACAGCATGGACTAGAAAAATCTGCAATAGATGTAAGAGTTAACAAAATGGAAAGAGCATATGGTTTGACCAAAAATATTTACAACAAGAAATGTATATGTAGAAAAACAAAACTAAAACACCACACCACAGTGGTACGACCATAATGTTTATATGGATCTGAATGCCTAACGATGAACTATAAGATAGACAAACTAGAGGTACTGGAAAGAAGGATTATTAGAAAAATAATGGGTGCAATGAAAACTGCAGATGATTGGAAAATAAGAAGTAATGAGGAGATCTACAAAAATATAGAGAAAATATCTGAAGTAATGGCCAAACAAAGATTAACCTTTTTTGGACATCTCTACCGAATGGATGGAAATAGACTAACAAAACAAATACTCCTATATATCTGGAAGAAGAAATCGACAATAGCATGGATTACAGAAGTACGAAAAGATCTTGAAAGAAACAACATCAAAGAATCAGAAAAATCAGAAAGAAACTGTTTTAAAAACAAAATACTAAACTTGGAAGGCTTTCAAAGCAGAAGAAATAAAAAATCGGGAACAACATGGACAGAAGAAAGGAAGAGACTTCATGAGGAGAAAATGAGAGAATACTGGAAAAACAGGAAACAACAACAAAGGAAGAAGTGATCCTAGTTGGTCAATACGATCGTAAAAGGAAAAAGATAGGTGATTTAATACATGACAATAATATTCCTGTAATGGACTGGCCTGCACAGAGCCCTGATCTGAATCCTACAGAACACCTATGGGATGGTTTGGAAAGCCTACTTCATGCCAGTTGTCACCGACCGACATAGATACCTCTTCTCGGCGCAGCACTCCATGAAGAATGCGCTGCCATTCCCCAAGAAACCTTCCAGCACCTGACAGCGTATGCCTGCGAGAGTGGAAGTTGTCATCAAGGCTAAGGGTGGGCTATTACCATATCGAATTCGAGCATTACCGATGGAGGGCGTCACGAACTTGTAAGTTATTTTGAGCCAGTGGTCCGGATACGTTTGATCACATGAAGTATGTTAGAGAAGCAACATTTTCATCATGACACCACTATAGGTAAAGTAAGAGAACCGGTTTTCGAGAAGGACTACAGGAGAATGATTTTGCCTGTGCACTGTAGCTCGTACTGAATCATGAGATAAGACAAGAGAGCACGGCTAGTACTATGTCGTATAGTTATCTATACTAGCTCCGTACGCTAATTGAATAGAACAAATGTGGCTAATAGTGGGACGAGGTTCTCTTTCCATCATTCACTCTATAGGAGCTTGGGAAACATATGCGGGATGTACAAAAGAACGCTGAAAATGTTTAGATTGTTGCGTGCGACGGCCAACTGGTCGTTTTGCTTGATGGAGACGCTACCTGAAAGCGTGTTTCACTCAGTGGGTTCAACGTTTCTTAAGATTTTGTATGTTAATCCAATAAGCCATGCAATACATTATCCATCAGCGCAAAGCGCAAGTAAGGACAGTACCCTCGGATCGCTATGCATATTGAGAACTCCTGTCAACTGGTGATTTTTCAATCCGGAATAAATGTCCATATTTTCATTGTTTAGGCGATAAGAGGTGTCAGAGTTAGTTAGGTGCTGCACATTTTGGACTGAAACCTAACGAGAGCGTCTCGCCGTGTACTACACTACAAGAGCGCCCCAACATTTTGATTTGAATCTTCCAGAGGATGGAAGTCGTCTATTCTTAGACGCCCTTCCTACCCTATACTCATAAGCACTTGGGTAAGCACTTGCCTATCTCAAAGAATCGATAGTTACTTATCCATCTGCTCGCTTAGCTCATCCTTGGTTGGAACCTGTAAGGTACCTGTATGTAGTAGCAAGTCGCCTAAATCTTAATGTGAGCCAGCCACTAGGACGGCTTGGTGGCAAAGTCGGTTTACGAAGCCGCATGTCAGTGGACAAGAGGACACACTCAGTGCTTGCACCTGGAACCGTGAAGAGTTGTGTTGCTCTGCTTAGTGTAGTCGTTTGTCTTGCGATCATGAAATGGATACAATGAAACGAAAGTGTTCTGGATTAGGGTGAGATGATTACTTGTTAGCTTGCTCTGCATTTGCAAATTTATACTTTACCTCATCACATTTACTCATACGACTTACATGGCAGTCGTGTTTAACGGGGGCGGAGTTAGGCCATTGATCGAATTCAACCCTCCGTTAGGACACGTGGCAATCAATATCATACTTTTCCTCAGCTAACCGAGTTTGGAAATTGCTTGTCTAATGGCATTTCTACTCATAAAATAATGTTATTAGCGTCAATGCTAATGTACATAGTGATTATCTTTGTATTTTGTGTACGGTGGATCATGTAAAGACACGTGGCTCAATCGACATCATTGTGTATTCACCTTGAGATTGACGGCCGGTATGGCCGAGCGGTTCTAGGCGCTTCAGTCTGGAACCGCGCGACCGCTACGGTCGCAGGTTCGAATCCTGCCTTGGGCATGGATGTGTGTGATGTCCTTAGGTTAGTTAGGTTTAAGTAGGTCTAAGTTCTAGGGGACTGATGACCTCAGATGTTAAGTCCCATAGTGCTCAGAGCCATTTGAACCATTTTCAACTCGAGACTTTGTATTCTATTACTGAACGATATATTACGTATTTGAGTAATCTGGGATCCTCAAGAACTTATTTTTCAGCCCCCTGATCTTTTTTCTATAAGATAAGAAGTACGTGCTTAAGAACTACGTTGTCGAACGCTCTACTAATGCTTTAACTATAAATCCGAGACAATGAATTGCCTTCAGCAGAGACGAGATCTTTGTTTTAAATGAAGTTTTCAGCTGGTCAGTTAAGTTCTTGTTGCTGTGAAACTGTTGAAAACTTCTCGTGAAACTCTGTCCATTAGACTTAAAGAACCAGTGCTTTAATTGGACGGTTCATCATCATATTTCACCATCGTATATCTCCCGTAGTGATCGTGTCAGTAACGTAACATTAGAGTGTCCACGTATGCGCATACACAGTCATCATCCTCCTCATCAATAAGTAAATGGAACAGTACAGATAACTGATCATATTTGTACAAAGTAAAGTCCTCTATGTACTGCAGACTAGCATGTGGAGTATTTATGTCGTTGTGGAATTAGATCATTTCATGGATCTCTGTATTTACGAAAGCAAAAACATATAAAAACCATACGGCACACAACCTATTCACTACGTACACAGCACCACGAAAACTTCATAAACACATAATTAGAACCTGAAGGCATAATACAAACACTCGCTAATACACGAAGCACTGCCCTTAGTCACAAAACCATCACGTACCAAAATCTCAGAGGAAGTTCCATAACCCGTTGCAAAACCGTTGATATGCTTTACAGTATTATCACCTAAGCAAGAAACCAATCAGAGATATTTCAGCCCTTTATAGCTGTCCAGGTCAACTGCTGGTGATCTGATTCCGAACTGGAAACCCAAAGGAACAACCACAGATCAACCGACACCAGGCAGACCTCATGTTCTGAGGGACACGGATCTTCGAGCACTGCGGCGGGTGACCGTACAAATACCATAGCATCAGTGGAAGGAGTCATTTACGAGTTTAAAAGTGCTACAGGCAGTCCAGCTAGCACGACTGTGCTTATGGAGTTACAAAGAGAGGTATCCAAAGACCGGGCAGCTCCTCATAAGCCACACATTTTTGCAGTCAGTGCTAAGCGACGCTTGAGGTGGTGTAAGGAGAGGCGAAACTGGACAGAGGATGATGGAATCGAATGATTTTGAGTATTTAATCCCTCTAAACCCAGTTGGAGTCCGATGGTATGGTGTGGATTTTGGGAATGTGTGGATCCGTTACCTGAAGTTTGTGTAGTGCCAACAGTGATGCACGTACGATGTGGTGTGGCCGTAGCTTTTCTTTTTTTCATAGTTAGAATGAGATCCCCCCATTGCGCTTAAGAAAAAGCCAACTGCTGCAGGCTATGTGTATCTTTTACAGCACTGTGTACTGCTTACAGTGGAAAAACAGTGATCATTTGTGTCAGCATGACAATTTACCCTTTTACGAAGCAGCATCTCTGAGGCAACGGTTTTTGGACAATAACATTCCTGAAATGGAATGGTCTTCTCTGAGTCTCGCCCTGAACTCAGTGGAACACCTTTACAATGAGCTTGAATGTCGACTTCACTACAGACGCCAGTGTCCATCATCACTACCTTTTCTGGGTTCTGATTCCTGCACAGACTTTCAGACGATTCATTGAATGTGTCCCCAAAAGTAATCAGCCCGTCGTAAAGGCAAAGGTTGGATACTACCTATATTAATGTCCACTAACAGGTGCCCGGATACCCATGTTTAGATAGTGTATGAATTCCTCGCTGGACCCGTACTCACGTATCCCAACGTTGCATGAATCACTGCTTTCCATAATTTGGCAGATTCCTAGAGATACGATAAAAACATCAGTTTCACTCCTCCTTTTTCATTTGATGATTCTGTTCAAAAATGGTTCAAATGGCTCTGAGCACTATGGGACTTAACTTCTGGGGTCATCAGTCCCCTAGAACTTAGAACTACTTAAACCTAACTAACCTAAGGACATCACACACATCCATGCCCGAGGCAGGATACGAACCCGCTACCGTAGCGGTCGCGCGGTTCCAGACTGTAGCGCCTAGAACAGCTCGGCCACTCTGGCCGGCGATGATTCTGTATTAACTCATGCATTTTCTACACCTTCTTCTTTCTTGGGTATCTAGAAATCCCGTGCGTATACCGTACGTTCAAGTCACAGCTAAGTATCATAACCATCAGTCATCCACCTCACCAACCACCGCTGCGATGACATTACATTCATATGCAACCGCAATGCACGTTAGATGCCGTGTCCATCCTACCCTACCGTAACTTCAATAAACTACCTGTTTCCATACATGAAGTTTGCCCTAGCATTTACCAAGCCTACTATAGTGAACAACGCTCACTCGGAGTTTTATGCGCACATAACGTCATTTCTTTCTGCCTCCCATTCAGTACTATTAGTCAAGCTCACTTCATCATCGTCTCATTGCTTTAAGTGTCTTTATTTCTCCATCTCGAACAAGGTTTCATTCATCACCAATACCATTGTCATATCACGGCAGTAACAATATCATCCTCTCTTTGCAGTGTTATCTGTTACTTAAATCACATTTCAGTATTGTAATATCGTCAAATACTAATACATATATAACCCCTAAATCAAAAATTTACGCATCATTTGCATCATAAACAGTAACATATGTAAACCACGTAATACTTTGGCTGAAGTCAGCGGTCCTGTAAATCGGTAACCGAAATAACAATAAAGTAACAGAGCTAGGACTCACAATGAGAGAAGTTACAGGTCGTTATGAACAGGAAGTGCCCCATCAACATATGATGTGCGGTTGGGAGACTTTGCGATCGCTTTGGCGCGTCGTAAGGGGCGAGCGTCAGCAGCGCAGCCAATTTAATCACCGCAGGCTGCGGAGGGGTGTTTTCCAGTGGCTGCGCCGCCGCCGGGTCGGAACGAGTGCGCCAAACCGTTCTGCGCCATTTAAGCGGCTCGATCGTTTAACCGCGTTAACGTACCGTTTCCTGAGAACGGTAAACACTGCCGACCAGCGTTACATGCTGGCGGACATATGTTGGGAATCTGATGAAACGCGAGGTCGATTTGCGTTTATTCCCGTTAACTCCATGGCGAATGGGAAGGTAATGTCATTATTTAATCACACGGACCATCAGCTAATCTTTGCGTTACAGTGAAATAGGATGCTGAGCCTCCACATTGGTTTCTTAGGAATAAGCACTCACTGTCTGATAGTTGGCCACTACCCTTAATGAAGTTCCGTTACGTATTGTCCAAGCGTAACGTAATTGTTATGACAAGTTGACAAGAGCAAGTTCTTTATTTAGGCAACAACTGAGATTGGGATTTCTACATAATGAACTGTACCGGATTTGCTTATTGTTTTCATAACACACGAGAATCGACGAATATAATTGAATTACAAATACTTTGTACAATTTTCTATTATACGAAATGCAAACGGTCGACAGTCTGCCAAGAAACCCACTATCTCAGACTAGTTTGTTTTAAGCGTATGATTTGGTTCACCTTTAGTGCTAGAGTGTAATCTCGTATTACAGTTTTAGCGGTAGAGGTGATCGAAATCATACGCTTGTAACAAACTGCTTTGAAAAAGCCGCATTTCTCAAACAATCATTAAAAATTTCTTTCGGAGATTAGAAGATTTCCCAAAGCTGTTAACCAGAAATTATTTCTATTCAAGTCACAGTCGCCGGTACAATGTGTTTGATGGTGCTGAAGCCTTGGTTCAAATGGCTCTGAGCACTATGGGACTCAACTGCTGTGGTCATCAGTCCCCTAGAACTTAGAACTACTTGAACCTAACTAACCTAAGGACATCACACACATCCATGCCCGAGGCAGGATTCGAACCTGCGACCGTAGGAGTCGCACGGTTCCGGACTGCGCGTGCTGAAGCTTTGCATAACCGTTTGTGCCACGCTGTAGTTCATTGCATTTTAAGACAATAGCCGATTATAAATTACAGAAAAGTAGGCGATTGCTTGGTTGGTCATGGAATATATGCTCTTTCGAATATCGCTACTAATAACTTTTTAAAACTTTTTAAGTTCTTTATTATTAAATCATAAATTTTAATTAATGTAACATCTTACGGTTTTAATTATGAATCACATGAAAATAAGAAACTTACTGGGCATGGGTGTGTGTCTTGTAAATAGCATATGTTAGTTTAAACAGTGCGTAAGTCTAGGGACAGATGACCTCAGCAGTTTGGTCCCTTAGGAATTCACATACATTTTAACATTTTGTGTATGTGTGCGTGTGTGTGTGTCTGGTTGTGTATGTGTGTGTGTGTGTGTGTGTGTGTGGGTGTGTGTGTGTGTGTGTGTGTGTGCGTGTGCGTTTGTGCGTGTGTTACTTACAGATGTGATCAATGAATATAAACTCGGCAACCGTGTGACATTTAGGTGTCGTACTGCAGAGTACTTTAATTTACTCTGACGTCGGCCATGGAGCCAGAAAAGGACGGCAGATGTCCTACTAAGACAGGCTACATACGTGACGCGTTTTATAAGCTGAGCATGAGATCAGGATGCTTGGCACTGATAATCATTTGTGTCACAAACAAGTGCGCGTCACTCATCCCTAGGTTCGGATTGAGAGGTAGTAACATGAGGACCTGATGATGGCATTTTGCCAATATTTGCGGGTTCCCTACATAAAGGAGCAACGCTATTACACTCCAAGCTGTCAACAATTAAAAGTGGTATAAACCCTAATACCACGTTGTCAACTGCAAGATCTAGTTCAGGTTGCCTATATGGACAAATGCCTGACATCACAAACTACACCCTATCCTTACCTGTGACGTAATCATCATGTCACAAGCTACACGTTCCCCACGTCTCCTCCTCTCCCTCTGCTTTCCAGCCAGTCTCACTGTAGTAAAAAAATAATGGAGAAAATGGTGCCACCTTCCAAGATGGGCACTAAAAAATTATAATCATGAAATATATTGCTGTTTAGCACATGGGTTCATGCACACGCTGCAATCACACTCACATCTGCACACATTCTCACACTCACCCCCTCACATGCACATACTTTGCCCCTTGCCCCACACAAACACAGTGAATACAGTCCAACTCACTCTCCTCTCCTCCAAGCAGATTATAATGTTATAGCCATCATGTAAATGAAAGAGCCAACTACAATGTATCCCCACCTGGTCTGTGTTCAACAGTATAAAAACACACTTAAAAAAATATCTGAATTGGATAAAATGACGAAAATGTCGTCAACTAAGTTTGCATTACTGATTTAAAAAAATCATTAATGGACTGGCTCACCAGTAGCATCAGTAAATTTCGCTGAAAGATATGTAATAAGCGCTATGCAATATTATGTGTATGTAATATAGTCTCCATAAATAGTTTAAAAGGCAACATTTGCTTGTCCACTATAGTTAACGACTAAGTAAGAGGTAACGATCGAACTTGAGTTTTACTTTCAATACCATTTTTCAAGACCTCAAAAGCGTGCAGTGAAGTCAGCTGCTGTTTTTATGCTTTTTGTTGCTTGTATCCTTTATTTAAAGGATCAAATTAATTATTTGTTGCATGCTGGATGGTAGTAAACAACTATAGCATCCTATCTGAGCCAATAAAAATCCATTATCAACAAAAAAGTGCAATATTTACTTCAAATTGGTACCAAAAACTTGAATGCAATTTCTACTACAATTACTTGAATGTTATTTTTATCCAAAAACACTTGTGGCTTGCGAAACAACATGTAAAGTACTTACAGAATATCAGAACGATCACAAAACATAATCACCGTAAATAGTTAATAACCAACATTCGCTTCTACAATATTAGTAACGAATTGGCAATATAAAATTGTGATAGATGAATTTTACTTCAAATTCTATTCCGCAAAACTTCAGAGAGGTGAAATACAGTCAACAACTGACTTTCAGCTCCTGTTGCATGTCATTACCAACATGTGGCGACTTTCATTTTTCGACCACAGTACCACGCACAGTTTCAATGTTTTTCACGTCAATGATGCATCTCAACGCCACAGGTTCTTTCCAAGTCTGCAATGTCTCCAAAACTGTTTCATGAATCAAAAACGTGCAATGTCTACATCAAGTATCGCACGTCAGTTTTCCATATTCACATGTGTGCATCAAATTAGTACCTGAAACATGAATCTTAACTCCATAGAAGTTTCCTTTCTGTCTTGGGGCCTTTGTCCCGCTTCAGCGCGGTGTCACCCGTGTTACTATTGATTTGGCAGTGTTAGTTGCAGAGGGTGGCCGGGTGCCCTTCCTGCCGCCACCCCGAACCCCCCGGGATGTAATTAGTGTACCCCAGCTGTCTGCACCTAGTGTAAGCCATGGAATAGTGCGAACGCTTTCAACTGTCTGTGAGTTGTGTAACTGATTCGGAACGTGGGGTCTAGCCCGGTATTCACCAGCGGGATGTGAGAAACCGTCTAAAAACCACATCCAGGCTGGCTGGCATACCGGTCCTCGTTGTTAATCCGCCGGGCGGATTCGATCCGGGGCCGGCACGCCTACTTGAGTCCAGAACGCAGCGCATTAACGCTCTCGGCTACCGTGGCGGGTCTCCAATATTGTTTCCATCCGAAGTAGTTACAAGTAATATGGTAATTTAACAGTTGACATTACAGTTTAGGCCTAAAACATCGAACTCGTAAAACAAACCTGACCAGCCTTATAACTGTCGAAAGTACACGTTAGATGAAATGCTACACTAAGCAGGTAAGCATACAAACAAATAGGCAGCTTGTTTTACTGGAAGGATATAGTTAATTAGACATAGTCTTGGAGTAAGTAACAGGAAAGCCTCAGATTATAAATTTCCTAATCGCAGTCGTTCTCGAACAGTATCGTGATCGTCAATTACTGCTTTTGTTACAAAATAGCAAACCCCTCAATGCTACGAAATTGCTAAATATCTCCTCCACCTCCCCCCTCTCATCAGCAATCTCCTCCTCTTTCTATCCATCTCCTCATCCCCTGTCTCTCTCCATACCCTCCTCCTTTTCTCTCTGTTCCTGCTCCACCTTCTCTCTTTCCCACCTCTATGTCCCTCCACCACCCCCGCCCCCCCCCACCGCCTCTCAGGACATCTTCTCTGCCCCCCCTCTCTGTGACCTTGCAAATTCAGTTTCCGTAGTAGTATTTTAATCACAAACAGATAATCCATAAATACAACTTTCCTGATTTCTGTGAAATACGACTGCAAGGAAGAAACCAAAGCAGCACATTGTTGCTTTGTTTAAAATATGCATAATCATATCAAATATACATAGGAGAAACAATTTCTCTCATCATTAGAACGCCTTTCTATCGTAATAGAAACTGACTGTCAGAAAAAGGAACACACATTTTCACACCAGAGGGCAGCACAATATTTTCTTTCCCGTAGTCTCTTTTAGCAGATATCCTGACCATTGTTGTTTGTAACAGTTTGTAACTTATGTCCATCTGAATCTTTATTAGAGCAATACGTGAAAATTTGAAGTAAATGGACCGAGAGATTCTCGAGAACTTTTTTATGAATTTTTCCTCTCACTTTACTGTATATAAATTTATATGGTGATAATATATGGCCTTAGCCCATCCACATCTTCATTAGATCAATGTGTAAAAATTTGAAGTATCTCGTTCAAGAAATTTCTCCTTTAGGTACTATGTGCGTACTTCATATCATATATAATTAAAGAATGCTGCATGAGTCTTTCCATATGCTTACTAGAGTGTTTGATGTGAATTAGTCAATGCGGTCATGAGGTTTATGGTGCACTTTAAGCTGTAAGTTAGATAGAACTACAGTCGTCTACGTAACTACGATTTATTTAAATTGTGCCAATAATTGACGTACATACCTGTATGTTGGAATGGGTAAGAGAGGAAATTCAGATTCGGAAATATTTAATATGAGCATCTGTAAAGCTTGCAAAGTGAGCGCATATCTTTCATATTTCGCGATATAATACAATTTTACTCTGCTAGCAGTTTGTAGAGGTCTGTAACTATTCTTGCACCTTACATTATAAATGTGATTGTGTGTGTTGTTTGCGACAAATAATTGTATCAAGAGTTTACTTTCGAGACACTGACTGTGTCGTGATGCAACATTATCTTTTGAGATGCTTCAAAGCTGTCATTGTCTTTAGTTGCAATATACGGGTATATCTAAAAAACAAAGAAATTATCGTGAGAAGATATACATTTTAACCATTACATCGCAACAAATTCGTCATAGGACACTCTTGCTTACTTCTTTCCTTCCTTTCAACCTTCCTAATACAGTTAGGTTAACTGACTTTAGGTTATGTTGCGTGTGTTTTCACATCGCCATAAGTTGGTAGTTGTCAGTTTTAATAAACAGGTGATTATAGCAAATACAGTCTTTTAACGTTTAGAGAGCCTTGGGACGGTGGTTCTGATTGATAAATATTGACTCTTTGGTCGAATGTTATAGTATATAATCTTCAGTACGCCTGAGTCATTTGTAGTGAAAGCAGTAACTGTCACTCATATCACTGATTATATTTTGCTAGTGGATATCATGATGCATTGTCTTTGACCCTTCTAAAGCAGAGCTTGAGAACAATTTCAGTGTGGAAATATTTAATTTGATAGTGTAGCGTGACTTACTCCAAGAATATGTCTAATTAATTACATTGTTCCAGTACATCATATTGCCTATTTGTTTCTGTGCTTGTCTGCTTAGTGTGGTATTTTAGCTAACATGTGTGTTCTTTATCTATAAGCCTCGTCAGATTTGTTTTGCGACATCGGTATCATAGACCTAACTCGTAATGCCAACTGTTAGTTTATTATCTAACTTGTAACTATGTAGGCATGGGAATAACATTGGAATACTTCGTTTGGAGTGTAAAATTATTTTTAATCACTGATCTGACACATATGTGTGAATGTTGAAAATAAAATTTTGGTACTGCACTTAAACACAACAATTTTTTATTGATAATGTCTTTCTGGTGACTTTCACACATGGACAGGACACTGTAAGACTTAAGAGGCATAATGAGTGTGGAAAATATTTAATTTGAGTCTCTGTTGTGCTTAAAGTAAGTATGGCACTGGGATAGGACTATGACCATCGTCACCTTTTGGTGATGACAGGAGAATGATAAAGTTTATTTCTCGATATTGACGTTTTGTAGAATAGTATCTGAAGTAAAACTGATCTTCAACAAGTACGTTCTACTCATTTATTAGTTACAGTGTTAATGCGTATGATAATTTTTAACTATCTGTGGCCAACATACATTACACTTGTTCTCATGTTCTACTGTAGAGCTTGCAGTCATGTTGTTGTACCAATGTGTCGTAAGCATTGCCCTTTTTTGATTACTGGTGCATTTTTGCAGACTTGAAAAGAAAACTTCAACATTAACGAGTATTATGTATTCGGTAAATAATAAATTTTATACTCTCCTGTGTCTTACACTGCTGTAAATTTATCGAATTTTGTACATATACCAGTGCAGCCATGTGTTGAGAGAAACAAACAATCGAAGCATAATTGTATCCATTGATTTTGTTTCACATTTTCCTAGTTTCGTAGAATAGTTTTTTGAATAAAACGCATGTCAATAACTAAGTAATAATGATTTCTTAATTATATTAAGGTAATGTTGGTTTTTAGCTAATTACTGGGAATGGGTTATGTATTTGTTCTAATATTGCATGCTGAATAACATATAGTTTTCAATGAAATTTAGCAATGTAGTTGATGACAAGTCCATATACGCTTTTTTGAAGTCGGTAATAAAAACAAAGTTGACAACATATTCGTCTTTTATGCAACTCATATCCTACTTTAAGTATGTGACGTATTTTTTAATAAATAATTCACGTCGTTTGGCTACTGTTGTGTACAGCTCAGATGGGGCTACTTTTTAGTTGACTCTTTTATTTTAATTGTGTCTCTGATTGTAGTAAAGGAAAGGGAGGTGATCCTTTACATAGTGTGGTAGGGAGGGGTGGGGAAGGCTTGTTTACATGGTGATGATGACGTCATATTCAAGGATGGGCCATGGCTTATTACGGATAGCGTTTGAGCATGGCATGTTCAGAATTAGCACTAACATTGGCAATTGACGTTATTAGGGTCGGAGGTTTATACTGCTGCTGGACAACATGCAGATATTGGCAAAAGTGCCCTCATTGAATTCTGAAGGTAGGACCTGTTGATCCGATTCCAGCGCTGTTGGTGAGCTGGAACGTACACAGTCCTAATACTCCTACGGCTTCTTGTCATGGAGACAGGGAAAAGACAATGTGATCACAATATAACGAAGAGTTATGCGGCATCTTTGAACGAGGCAGTTGCCTTTTCAGTGACTTTGCGCCCACTCCAACTGGGTCATTGCCTATTATGGATATGGAAGGTGAGGCTATGAGCTATGAATGGTTTTTCAACAATAGGTGGACATTAATTTTGATGCGTGTGATTTCAGCTCGCATAAAGTGATGTACGACGTGGTGTCGCTGAGTTTTAAACTTATTGTGGAGGCAGAGGAAAAATGTCTTGAATTTCTGCACATTTTTCATAAGCCATTGGAAGGAGCTCTAAAAATATACTCCTAGAGTTATTTATTTGCAAATCAGTCATCTTTACCTTGGAAAAAGTTTCATAGTACAAAACACCATTCAATGCTCGATGAAACTATAGAAATGTAACAAGTCCCTGCGACATCTACTTGTAGATCATCTGAATACTCCAAATGTAATAGCTGTTGCAGTCCATTGTAAGAAACCTTCTATTTGAACAGCTTACCTTCCCTCGCAAGCAAGCCTTCTCTGAGCGGTCTTGTCTTGAAAGAACACGTCGGTTTTTAACATGCTTTTAGAAAGGCCGTCCAATCTCATAAAGTTTATTATTCAAATGGGTTGATTTTTTAAGGCCTCTGATTCACTCTTACTGTTTGAAAATCGTTAACCCAGTCTTCTGGTAACTCTGCAATAACTTTCCTTTTATCAAACCCAAGTTTTTATCACATTCCACCTAAGAATGTCCCTTTACTGGAAATACTATTTTGACAATATGTAATCTCTTACAGGTATGAATGTGATAATGGTGGTATAAACACTGTATAGTTCTTATTCTGTTCGGAGCGCAAATGCCAGAATAATACAAGAATCCTTACTTCTGTACCAAGGACTTCACTGAGATAACTGTGCAAAAGACTAATAACTTCATTCGCTTCTTTAGTCCCTACATCTTCAAAGTAAGTATAAAATGCTGCTTCCCTGTTGGATATTTCAGAATGTTGAAACTGCAGATCGATAAATCTATGCAAATCAATGAAGTCCTTTTGAGAAACAGGGATTTTAGTCATTATATAATTTCGTTTCATTATTGCAACCTATCGGAAAGAGTGACCCTTGGCACTGGAATCGTCATACCTAGGCTTTTAATAAGCAATTAATGTCACAGAGATTAAGCTACTTAAGTAGGAAAACTGATCATTTCAGTTACCTAACAAATTAAAATTCTTGGTAAGTTGTTACTCTTCGTGAGGTTTCATTTGTTTGAAATACTCAAACTACGAGCATTTGCAGTCACTGCCTAACACTTGAGACATTGCCCTCAAGTCCCTAGGAAGATTGACTAACAGATAGCTTCCAGCCTTTATCTTGATGTGATCCATACATCTCAAAGATCCCAAGAGAACCACACCACTATTATACTTCAAACAAAACACTGTTATTGTAAGGAAACAACACTGAATAAGAAACTCAAAAGACCGTGATTGTAGTCGCAACGCAACTGATCTGACATTAGCAAATAATGGAAGCAAACCTTGTGCTTACTCTCTTGTAGGAAATTGCTGCTTCTATGTTTGCGTTTTCGTGCAGCAGAATGTGGGTAGTACCTCAATGCATCAGCTAACGAAAATATTCATGTCGGTAGTGGAAGGGTGATTTAGCTATCATGCGGAAATTGCAAAGCATTCTGCTGTGACACTGGCTGACGTAGAAATTACGGATCAACTGGTATACTTTGACGTATATGAACAAATGAATATACTGCACAGTCGTCTATTTGCATTAGTAATCTAGTATATGGTACTTGCAAAATAGTGGGGAGGTGAATAGTGACGATTCAGAAATTGGGAAGCGTCCTGCCGTGTCATTGTCTGATGTTGAAATTATGGAAAAACTAGTAAAGTTCCTAAAATTGATTGCGCTATGAACTGAGATGTGTACTATCGTACATCGCCCCATGTCAACAGTGTCTATCCCACCCCGTCTGTCCACTAGTGCGCTGTTGATTATTGCATAATGATTGACTGACACCATTTCATTGACATGGAGAGAGCCTTGGCTGAACACTGGTTTCCTGCCATTTATCACTGTGGAGCATGGGATTATATGTACCTACAGTTGTTTGGAATGGTTCCTCTGCACTGCACCCTCACCCCATTTCCAATTGCTGCCATGCCCTCCACAGGTTTTTTCACCAATAAGGTAAGAGTACCTCTTTCTATTTCTACTACCTCGCGCATGTTGTGAATGGCACCTTCGAGCCATGGTCACCACAGGAACAGTATTCATTTACATGACTGCAAAATGAGGACACAATGCTTGTCGAAACGGAATACCGAGACGTCCGCTACCCTGTGGCTGTGGAAGATGAAATTAACTATGTAGGTCATCACCTTCGGATAGCTCTCGGAAACCCCCTACAGTGCCGCAAACTGTTCCACTTTCAATTTGGTGCGAAATCTTCCACATTTTTGTCAATGAGAAACATCGCTTCTGTGTTTTATTTCTACCAATCTGTGTGCAGTGGCACCTGCATCATTTACACCATGCGATGTTCAGCTTTCTGTGAGAGCCAAACGATAGAAACATGTTACTGTCAGTTTAGCAGATGACACGGACCTCGAGGTAAAAAACAAAGTGTATGGCGATACACACTGTTGAGACGTATTACAGCCGAAAAAGCAATTTATTTAACTGTTTATGAAGGACCGATTCAGGAACCGTCTCTTGTGATTGACAGTCTGCTGGATGTGGTCTGCCTTCAGTACACTTGAGAGAACCATTCACAGGTCTGTGCAAGCGACTTCGACAACTGGCTCCCAGCTGCAGTGGAGCGATAAGTCTGTATGTAATACGCTCGATGTCAGCGCACAGGCGGTATTTGTTTTTCGATATATCGGAAGAGATAGGCTCGGTAAAATCTTATAGGAGCTTCTGTAATGAGGAGTGCTATAACCTGTTAAATTTTGTATGCAGATAGTTCTCTCAAATTACACAGATTTTGCTCATAAAACTAATAGAAATAGGTTGTGTCTGTTCTCATGGAACCACTACTGTTTTCAATATTATCGTGTTTAACAATCAAGAGTCAGTGTAAGTCTATGTTTTTCGTACTTCATAAGCTCTAATTATAAAGTAGAAACCACTTGAATTATAACTCTTTGCGGAACCTAGAAACGATACAGGAACCCTGTCTTGTGACTGATAGTCCGTTGGATACGGTCTTCCTCCAGTACAGTCGACAGAACTTTTCACAGATCTGTGCAAGCAACTCCGAGCACTGGCCATGTGCTCCAATGGAGCGACACATGCAGATGTAATATGCTAGATGTCAACACACTCGCGGTATTTGTTTTTTTTTCACATATATCGAGAGAGAGAGTTGCTGTAAAATCTTATAGGAGGTTTTATCGCAAGGCAGCCCAGGCCCTCATAATTTGTTTCCTGAACGGCGGTGTGATACAGCTTTGCATTGGTTAAACGGGACTTGTCATGGTGAACAAAACAGCAAAGTCGTCTTCAATTATAGCTTCTTGTTGCCGAACGTACAATGATTGTGATTCTTCCGAAATGTGAGTCTGTGGCGTGGAAGATTGTATTCTCTAATGTTAATTCACGTGTTAGAAATATTTGTAACACACGTGCATGACAGTTTATTAGTAGACGCCAATTAGAACGCGAGAGACGCTCTAAGGTTGTGTAATTGGTCCATGAAGCTTAAGATAATTGGTGGTATAAATTCTCGCTTTTTCTATTACTTCGATGACTGTTTCGAAATATCGAGAAAATTCTGCTGTAATTGGTAGTTTTCGCAGCAAAATAGTGGAAGTCTTTTTCTCGCAATTTTATGCAGGGTGGAGGGGTATAGGCCTCCTTTGTAATCGGCGGTGGTGCAGTTCTTCGGATGTCGCAAAATAATGAGATGCGAATTGTATCGTGCAGTTGAACATAAAAACTATACCGACTTTGCTCATAAAACTAAGGGAAAATGGACTACACCTATTTTTGTGGAAATAGGACATTTATTATGGTCACAGTTGTGGTTTCCTTGTTAGCAGATGCTTGATTATAAGAGATATATTGACATTAAGTAAAAGTGTTCTCATATGCAGAACGACAGGAATATTTAAGGCGTTCGGGTGGTGTGCACTTTGTGTGTGAGCTCGACGACTCAGCTTCGCTCCACTCTGTTCCACCCCAGCCTGTGGGTGGGTGGTGCCGGAAATTTTCCTTTTTGTGTTGGTGAAGGGCTGATGCTTCGACGTTCACCTCGAGGAGATCGCGAGCTCGTCATCTAGGGCGCATGGCTTAAGACTGGAAAGCACGGTGCGGCGGAATCGGCTGGCCGTGTGAAAAAGAAATCTGGAGTGTTCTCTGGAATTTCGTTGTTGCTCGACTAGAGACCCGTCTCTCCGAGAAATATGCAAGAAGATTTCTCTTCTTGCCTTTGGTCTATCTGTGAATGATTCCCGAAGACTGGAGACAGTATATCAATGCCACCAAAAGTGTCTCTTTGTGGACCACCAGTAGCAAGACAGAACAGGCCTCTATCCCTACCTATAATGAGGAGTGGGAGGCAGGGAGGAAGCGATGAGGGTGGAAGTGGGAGCGTAAGATTACACCAATTTGGTTAGTTCGTGAGTGCCAATGTTGAGACACAGTCAACATGGGTTTAGAAAACGTCGTTCCTGTGAAACACAAATAGCTCTTTATTCACATGAAGTGCTGAGTGCTATTGACAAGGCATTTCAGATCAATTCAGTATTCCTGGATTTCCAGAAGGCTTTTGACACTGTACCACGCAAACGACTCGTAGTAAAATTGCGTGCTTATGGATTATCATCTCAGTTATGTGACTGGATTTGCGATTTCCTGTCAGAGAGGTCACAGTTCGTAGCAATTGACGAAAAGTCATCGAGTAAAACAGAAGTGATTTCAGGCATTCCCCAAGGTAGCGTTATAGGCCCTCTGCTGTTCCTTAAGTATATAAACGATTTGGGAGACAATCTGAGCAGCCGTCTTCGGTTGTTTTCAGATGACGCTGTCGTTTATCGACTAAAAAAGTCATCAGAAGATCAAAACAAACTGCAAAATGATTTTAAAAAAATATCTGAATGGTGCGAAAAGTGGCAGTTGACCCTAAATAACGAAAAGTGCGACGTCATCCACATGAGTGCTAAAAGAAACTGGTTAAACTTCTGTTACACGATAAATCAGTCTAATCTAAAAGCCGTAAATTCAACTGCATACCTAGGTATTACAATTACGAAGAACTCAAATTGGAAAAAACACACAGAAAATGTTGTGGGGCAGGCTAACAAAAGGCTGCGTTTTATTCGCAGGACACTTAGAAAATGTAACAGACCTACTAAGGAGACTGCCTACACTGAGCTTGTCCGTCCTCTTTTTGGTATACTACTGCGTGGTGTGGAATCCTTACCAGGTAGGAATGACGGAGTACACCGAAAAATTTCAAAGAAAGCAGCACGTTTTGTATTATCGCGAAATAAGGGAGAGAGTGTCACTAAAATGATACAGGATTTGGGCTGGAAATCATTAAAAGAAAGGCGTTTATCGTTGCGACGGAATCTTCTCACGAAATTCCAATCACCAACTTTCTCCTCCGAATGCGAAAATATTTTGTTGACGCCGACCTACATAGGGGGAACGATCACCACGATAACATATGGGAAATCAGAGCTCGTACGGAATGGTATGGGTGTTCTTCCGCGCGCTATATGAGATTGGAATAATAGAGAATTGTGAAGGTGGTTCGATGAACCCTCTGCCAGGCACTTAAATGTGACTTGCAGAGTATCCATGTAGATGTAGATGTAGATGTAGAAGAGGACACAGCTGCAACTGCTGCTCCTCTGCAATCTTCTGGGGTCGGTTTTTGTGGTAGTTTTCTTATTACGATGATTTTTTCCCAATCCCCAGTACATGTATTTCATTATGACCCATTCATTACGAGTGGTGGTTTATCACGATAACTTCGAAGTATAATTACAACAGTGCTACATTTTCTCCATCAGCTGTAATAGCTTGTACTAGCACCGATTACCTGGGGTGCCGGGTGATTGTCGAGTAGGCGTCTGTAGCGAACTCTGATGTCAAACAGCGATAGATGCAGTCCTCAGCTGTATGCTTACAGATAGTACACATATTAAACTCCTCTCCGTCCAACATGAGCATCTCGTCAGTTGTATATATTTCCTACCAAGAAAGAAAAAGAAAAATACACTGGTTTTAGGACTACTGTACCCAAAAGTTATTCTAGCTGATTTGTGAAACAGCCATACCGGCTGATAAATATTTAACTCGTTTCCACTGCAGTCTTTTTCCCACCAGCTTGTAGGTGAAGGGTAGGGTTTCAGTGCGTCTGCCCCTAGTTCCGAGTGGTATTGTGAAATTTTTCGCAGCTAGATAACTCCTATTATACGACATCGTCAATTTTGAGCTATATTGCGATTTTAGGCAGTCCTTGTGGAGCACTATGCATATAGTTGTGTAATTAGCCGCAAACTTTATGACTCATTACCTAATTAGGACCGATATTTCCTTCAGTTTCCCAACCAAAATAAATAATGTACGCTAAATTAACCACCCTCTTCTGCATCTGGGCGGATTCCATGTGTTGGGGGATGCACTAGTGCTTTCTGTCTAGAGGGACGAGGTTACGAGTCCCAGAACTGGCACCGCCAGTTTTAATTTCCCGCCAATACCCGTGTTGGGAAGAGATGGGACAACAGCAAATCCCTGGGATAAAAAATTCCCCAAAAAATTCGAAATCCTTGCCAAAATTTGAAATTCACTCTAAATTTCGAATTTCCTGCCAAAATTCGAGATTCCTGCAAGTGGGGTAAGTGGAGGAGCAGGAGGTTAAGGTTTGAAAGGGGGAGGTTGCGGCAACCTACGTGTAGGTTGACGAAAACGCATGATGTCGTTCTGGGGTTTAGGTGGGTGTGGTTAATGGGGATATTTAATTAATCACTTTAATCAATTTGAATATCAATTTGGTACCAGAAGTATCTCAGCACCGCCATTACCCCACTACTTCCATTGTCTCAGTCAATGAAATTTGACAGTTACTGATTCCAAAAGGGCTTTTTTATCTGAGAAATACGATGATGGGGCTGTGCATTAAGGTTATGAATCTTTCGTGGTTACTGGCTGCAGTGAATGAAACAGTGAATGAAACAGTTGGAGGATATATTATGTGAATCATGACAGAAGCTTGAACGTCAGGATAACGTTAAGGAATCCATTTCCCGTTTACCGTATAGTGTGACTCTTGTAGACTTGATGTATGCAATAGCACCACACTCCTTCCTTTAATGGTGATACTGACATTACTCGGTGTTTTCCATAAGGAAAATTCCAGGCGGTCCCATTGTAAAAAACACACCCTATTTGCCACTCATTATTTTCAAAATCCAGGGGTAACCACAGAGGAAGAAGAAGCCAAAGTGCATGGTATGGGAGAAAGTGTGATGTTTCTCTTTTGATGACTGGTTTTACGACTACCGTACCCAAAAGTTATACTAGCTGATTTTTGAAACAGTCATACCAGCTGATAAATATTTAACTCGGTTCCACTGCATCCAGTTTGGTATGTAAATACAATTTCATTGGGTTAAGCATTGTTGCCAAAAAGTATCACTGAAGTGTTACAGATCACCCAATAAATATTAACCTCTTCTATATCTTTGTTGAGGTTCAAGCGAACAGCATTGTGACCTTTTTTTAAAACCTGCCTATTTCAGTATTAATGAGAATGATCTACCGGTCATCCATTTCAGCGAATGTGTAGTGTTATTTGTTACCGATAACTTCATATGAATATAAAGGCAGCAGCAAGTGAAGAAGCCAATTGATTCAGATTTACATTTTTGCAAAGAGAACCACAGAAACGCTGTGGATCGTGACACGAATTACCACCTGAAATACGGTCAGTTGGTGCTACATGAAAATTCACAGTGATATGTTTCGCTTGTTCCAGGCACTCCCTGCCCTGCCGACTGTCAAGCTGATCTAGCACCCGTGTGTGGCTCCGATGGGATCACCTACCGCAACGTGTGTCTGCTGCGGAGGAAGTCGTGCGTGGGTGGCACCACCATCAAGGTCTCCCACGTAGGCCAGTGCGGTAAGTGGTGATGCATTACTGATATACCAGAGAAGCCACTCACAGCACATAATGGACAGTGTGTTTTATGAAATGTATTCGTTGTGACGTTCGTCTCTCTTCATTAATATATTTCAGCCTCATGTGAAATACGTTATGAGAGGAGTAACATTGTTTTAAAATCTACGTGAAGTGGTTGTTACATTAACTTTCATGAACGGTCCCGTCTCTGTGATATTCTCTTATTGATCAAACCGAACAGCAACAATCATCCTCTGTACTCCTACGATATTTGTTCTCAGGCCGAACTGTTGAGGATCCAAAAAACTGAAGCAATACACAATAATTATTTCACGTGATTCTTTCCTGCCATATATGCTTCTCTTTCTAGAAATTGCCTTGTTGAATTAATATATGTCATACATCTTTCCCTCAGCTGAATATTCGTATTGGTTTCCTGATTTCATAGGCTTATAATTACTGTAGTAACCTAATATTACTCTCTGTTTTATTTTGTTAATGTAGCTTACTTTAACATTTTATTAAAACGGCCTATTGTAACTTAGCCATAGAGCTTGATCATTGGTGGTTTTGGATGTCGCTCCCGTTCATTGAAAGAACATCTATTTTGATGCTGCGAGACATATAATTGGACTCTAATGTTCAGTACCTACTTAATTCTGACGTTTAAATGTATGTATATAGCAGTTATGCATTTTAAAGCCTCTTTGGTGACCAGTGGGGTACTTGAAGTGGTGAGGTCCATTTTAATAAGCAGAGAGGTTATCTCCAAACCACGAACTCTGGTCATCTTAAATTTATCGACTCTGAAATTGTACTATCCCTCAGGAGGTTTGGTAATAATCAGGTGTATTGATAGTTCTGCTCAATGTGTATATGTAGTCTGAAAAGGTACTTTGTTGTAAAGAGTAGCGTGGATGTTGATTAGTTGATGGTCACTTTAAATCGATCAGAAATGTTAAAAACGTGAGAAGTCGTACATGTTTCCTTTCTAAACACTGTATGTTGCTTTTGACATTGTGGACCCAGGATAACAAAGATCCGGCACATTTTATTAATTCTTTAGTCAGAATAGGATTTGAATAATCGTGATCTTCTCTTGAGCTCAGAGCCTTAATAACATTTGAGCTACGTCAGCTCCATTAGATAGTTAATTTGTCTATAATTAAACAGTACACTTGTTCACATCTGAATGTTTTACAACCCTACGGTCACTCTAAGTTGAGTAGGTGCAGGATATAATTGGTCGAAACATTTCTTGTGAAACCGATTTCAAATGAAAACTGTTGGAAGTATGTAACGTTTCCAAATTATTACGTGAAGATTAGTAAATAAAATGGCGACAATTAGAATTAGATGTATGCGCTTAGCCAGGTAATCTAGAAGTTAAAATAAGACATGTTTGAATTTCAATATTTGCTTTGTATTACTTCTCTGGAAATGTAATAAACTTACGACACACTTCTCGAATATTACGTAATACTCTCTACGCTGCATAAAACGTGAGACATGCACACTTAACACATAACAACGGAATGCTTCTACATAAAGTCAGTTGTTCAGATTTAGAGACACGGTGTCACTAAAGATGCTTGTGAAAAGTCAACTACGGCGACGTTGTTACCAGATGCGTCCAAACAGGATCTACATGCTGTCATACTTTTCTTGGTTGCCGAAGGACGAAGACCGATAGACCCCCATCGGAGAATGAAGAATGTGTACGGCGCACCATCTCTTTCGAAATCCACCGTTATGAAATGTTGAACCAAGTTCCGTGCGACAAAGGGTGCTGCTGCTTCATTATAATGCACGTTCTCATTTCGCAAATTTTGTAACGCAGAAATTTCGTCATCCAGGTGGAAGACACCCGAGCTTGTACCCTATATTCCGGATTTTTCCATGTGCGATTATCCCCCCTTCGGTCCCTTAAAATCAACCTTAAATTGTCGACGATTCCTGTCGGACTTAGATGCACAGAATGCAGTGATGGACTTTTCCGTGCAGTGGAACACGGTGTTTTACCAAACGGATATCTTCAAGTTGTTGCCTCTGTGGGATGATTGCCTCAGTCTTCACGGCGATTTTGTCTGATTAGCGTATCGATTCTGCATTCTACAGCCTTAGAACCGAAGCTTCTTGTTCACTCCTTATAATATTACCTCTGGTGTGGCTTAGAGTGTACAACACAGCGAAAAATGACAAATTTCGCGCATGTTATTTGTTTCACTCTGTAACTTCCTCACTTAGATACAGGATGTAACAAAAGGATATCACCAAACTTCCAGGAAATATTTCTCGCCCCAGGAAGAAGAAAGTACGCTTTTTGGAAACGGTTTCTCGAAACGACTTTTTTCTATGTTACAGATCATTTTCTTCTTCCCTTCATAATAATAATCATCGAAAACACACAGATACAGCACGTAGCAACATTAAATGAAACTTTTCCATACATAAAATGTTGTAGCCACCTTCTTGATTACAATATGAAACACTTTCCCAAATGAAATGTTCAAAATGTCCGCCATCAGTAAGGAAACGTTCATCAAAGCAGAATCGCACTGAAGACCTTGCGCATTGGTCTGCTAAAACGTATGCTATTATGAGCACGACAAATTAAGTACTTCATATCACTGTTAATGTTAGTAGACTTATAACAGACCCCATGACAGATGTATATATAATGATGGACCAGTTCCTTGGCCTTACTACAACACGGAATAAAATTTTCTTTGGTAACTCTTGTTGATCCCAGATGAGACCAACATATGCAGGTAATTAATGGAGAAGCTGAAAACTGTGGGTATCTTGCTGATTTTACTAAATATTATACGATAAACACCTAGTTTGTGAGCCTCAATGTATATCTCAACGAATAATTGATTGTCAATTAGAAAATAACTATTGATAAGGCCTCCGTATGCGTGTCTGGGTTTCTAAAAGGGTTAGTTACGCTGCAGTCTGAGCACCAACCAGCGCTTTTAACACACTAACACAAAAAAATCCAATCACAAAGTTCAAACAAATGCTGGCAGGAGGTTGCAGAGAAAATAATGTTCACTACTCAAAGCGTTTTTATTTTAATAAAATTGGATTTATTCCGTCACTGTAACATTTACCACAAGTTAATAACATTATAATATCGAATTAATTGTATCTGAATGAGGGCTTAAACGAAAAGGAACAGAATCTTACTTTTGCATAAACTTCCGGAAAGTTACGGAAAATAATTAATGTTCCTTCGGGCAAATTTAAAGACCCACAGTTGCGAAGTAACTAAATTTAAAATGCATATCGGCCGGAAAAGAAAGGAAAAAAACCTCAAAACAGTTTTAGAGTTCAGTCTAGTTCATCTGACTTAAAACGTACTATGTCCTTAAGATGAAAATATTTCAGTTTCCCAGTGACGCAAGAGAACATCACAAGTCCACGACTCAATACACAATAATTTCGACGTAGTCGAGAGGCTACCTAGTACCGCTCGCAAGGACTCCCTATTCCAAATCTCAAACCCAACTGCAGAACAAGCGCCCCTGAAAAGATGGCTGCCACCTATTTAAGACTCCACAGTGGCGTGAGTGAAGTGCACACACTTCCGACATTCGTCCATTCTTAAAAACTATAAATTTAATGTCATATACGTGTTGCCATATACGAATTTGCACGTGAATTTCTTCAGTTTTCTATTGCCGTTCTTAGTTTTTTGCCATCATAAATAGTGTGTCCACAAATAATGATTTTATGTAGGTGAACATTACTTAGCCTTGTTCTGTTAGTATTAAATATAAACAATGAAAACTTGATACGTTCATGCAACCCTAGCTTTGTCTATTTCCTAATGCTGATAAAACTTTAAATGTTTTATTTATTATTTGCTAGCTGACCAACCCAACATTGCCGGAGTAATCATTTTACCATTTCTCTATTAAAAATGAAAACAAAAGATGAACAGTGTTTGTAGTACAATACGAAAAAAATTTCCTTTTAGTTTATTCGTGAAAAGACTTTCGAAATCATGGAACAATTGCACAGAGGTCCAGACAGTTTCTATATGCTGGAAACAGCTGCTTCGCGGATCTACAGTATGATTTTGTAAACGCGTCCGTCGCCAAGCCTCATCATAGCTCTGTAGACATCTATTGTTTTCGCCCACAGCTGTTCGCACTTTGTTGTTGAAAGATATCAAAAGCGCTGCCAGGTGTCAGGGATTTCCTTAAGTTGATTCGATTATAGGAGTGTCTTAGTAGTAGGGAACAAGTGTGTTAAGACTTCATGCTTGATGGCGCATGTTTTTCACGCATCTTAGTGTTTATGATGTCATATATATTGAGCTATGTGTCGCTCTACATTTCTGTACGCACATTCACCAGCATTTGTGTATACCGTCTGAGAAATAAGTTGCGAATAGAGTTAGTAGCAGAGACGTAATAAAGTTTAACGTCATGCACAGTGCAGCAGTTTTCCATGCAGCTCAGTGTTTATGACGTTATAACTCTTGACTTATGGGTGGCACCATGATATAATTTTGCAGGTATTTTTAGGGTCATATGTGCGTATTGTTTGCCAAATTATTGTGAACAGAGTAAGTAGCACAGAAGCAATGTACAGAAAGATCCTGTTCATTCTTTCTGAAGGACTAACAGTTTGCACTTAGGGGGCGAGACAATGTGAAAATTTTGCACGTGGTTTTTGAAAGTGTTGTGGGCTGCAGAAAACCCATAGGTAGCGGTAGCTTAGTCACCCTATATATTATTCCGTATCACAAACGGGACATTCATCAGATTACCTTTTCTGTCTTCTTATGTGCATCCCACACTCGTTACAACACAGCAGCCCAGATTGTTGGCCCAGTTAAAACTCTCATGCAAACCAGTTGCCGTGATTCTAGCAAGAAACAAGTGACCTGTTATTTACATGCGTCTGAATGTCAAAGACTGATCAGGTCGAAACCCACCGCTTCTGTTATACTGATTCGAATCAACCGAAACTGAATATTAGAGAGGAAGTTGACGCAAACAAAAAGATAGTAGTGCTCGCCACACACAAACTTTTTATTTCGATAGCAACAAGTTCCAATCAACGTCAGAATAGCAGAAGCCATTGCAACTGTACTACGTTGAGAAAGGTTTCTCCATTCAAAATCAACTCAAAATGTGGGGGGTGCAATAATGCTCACAATGTTAAACAAATGACTTCTGTTATGAACAGTCTTCAGAAAACAAAATTATGTCTTCCTTTTAAAAAAAGGGGCCAAAATATTGACTTCTGTAACTTATTGGTCTACCACAAGCTTAATACCAATGAATTAAAAGACAAAACAACATTGCAGGGACAACTGCAATGGAAAGTAATCAAACTCCTATCAATTAATAATCCCCATACATTGTTAGGTATCTGACAGTACGATTGGCAAAGGCAGATGACAAATATTGTCCTATATCGACCAAACAAATGTTACAGCTATTTTAGCTTCGCCCATACGACTTCACCAAACGTAAAGAAAGATTTACAAGTAGTGTATTCAGGGGAAACGTCAATTTTAGTATTATTCAGTAATGTTTCATGGAAATTATGTTTTAGGTTGATACATAATTAAAACATTACCTCACTGAAGCGCAAAACATTAGATCGTCATAGTCGTAATGGCAAAATATGCCTCTCCACTATTTGAGCCAACTGAATTAACGACTACATCAGTACAAAAGGCAAATACAGTTTCATCCTGACATGTACCACTTTTTAAACTAACCAACGGATGACTGACGAAGGATTTTCATCACTATATTTACCTTGCACTGAAATGCACACAGTAACTTACAGCTATTTAGTCAAATATGCTCACATATGGTAATAACTGAAAAGAAGTCTACTTCATCGACCAAACCTTTCTACTCCCAACCATGTGCATTTCATCAAACAAAACTGTTAATGTTATTTCAGAACCATCGACAACAAACTTCAAACCGAAATCATACTGCGCCATAAGAGATACCAGAAATGCGAGCAATTTTTACTTCGTATGTATAATTTTAATACAATAATGATTGATACATTTTATCCACAACAGTTACCACAAAAGCTTGGCACTGAATATCACAAATAATTGCAAATTAAATCGTACTGTCTCGTATTTTTAGCACTGAGTATCATGCACAAGCCTATTCTTTGATTTTTCTTTCCTGAATTGAACATTATGTGACACATGTGACAAATCTGGAGCGTGGTTTAGACCAAACTTCGGCCTAGAAATTATTTACTTATATGCCAGGACACTTGACAGTGAACATTTCACAGTATAACATGGACCTGAATACGTGCCCTTTTCGTACTCTCATATAATTCCAAATCATACATTTTTATGATACACAGTCTCTATAAAACCCTGATAATTAATGCTCGAATTTTTTTGCTGCCTTTTAGTAGATGTAGTCCGCAAAGGTCTCCTTTCTTTTGGACGATAGTTTTCAATGTCCTGCCACGTAAAAGGTGTAACAGTTAACAAACAACGATTGAAGTTAGCTACACGGGATTTACCTGTATCTAATTCCTTGTACTTCGTTCATTAAGAAAACTAGCTGATGTATGTGTTACCTGTACTGCCGTATAAAGACAAGTCGTTGTTAACATTGCTACAAAAAATCTCGGAAGGCATTGACTGATTTCCTTCTAGTCATGACACTACACTCTAATGAAAATTTGGTCGGACATGATATATATATATATATATATATATATATATATATATATATATCATGTCCGACCAAATATATATATATATATATATATATATATATATATATATATCATGTCCGACCAAATATATATATATATATATATATATATATATATATATATATATATATATATTAACGTAAAGACCATGTAAACAAATATACGTACTATTTAAAGGGGAAGACTTTTACCAAAATTCTCTAACATTTCTTGACAGATTTACTTCAGATTTTTACACATTACTCTTGTAAACATTCCTACGGACATGGGATGAATACTTCTTAAACAGCAGTGCACAAATCTTCCGTTAACACAGACTGCAAGAAATAAAATACTGTGTTGTGCTCACATGTTAAAATGTTAGGTTCTGTTTTCAGTAAGTTTTAACTACGATAGTAGGGAATTTAAATTATGAAACAAATTGATCCTCCCGTATATATTCTCTCTCACTATACATATTTTTAGGCAAAACTTGTGTACACAACGATGTGCTGCTTTGTTTTCTTTCTCGTAGTCGTTTTCACAGAAGACAAGAAATTTGTACTTATGGCTGATCGGTTTACGATTACAATACTACCATGAAATCTCGTTTGCAACAACAATAAACAGGCTTAAGGTAAGAGAGAATGGGGGGAGGGGGCGGAAATTGCCATTGAGAAGAGGAAACAGGGGATAGACAGAGAAGGGTGGAAGCCAGACATGGAAAGAAAGGCGAGATCAGGAGACAGACAGAGAGCAGGCTAGCAGGTGAAGGACAGAGAGATGGGTAAGAAGTCGTAGATAGACAGAGAGAGGGGGAGCAGGATATGGATAGAGAAAGGCGGGAGAAGGAGAGAGGGAAAATATGTCCAGTTCCCATGTATATTTAGCAATTGCAAAGCATTACCGGAGTAGCTATTTGATAACATCAGATAATGTAGCTTCTATGGAGTATCTGACTTCTGCACATCGCAAGTGCAGTAATGCTGTCTCAGTTGTTAACTTTTTCTCTTTCGACAGTCATGCGGGAGAGGGCTCTCCTAATTTGAATACTCTTTCCCCAAATGGCAATAAATGGTATCTGTGTAAATTTTCGTAGGAACATCTAACCTAACCTAACCTGACCTAGACTAACCTTCGATTTGGATGTCTGGATGGCTCAAATGGCTCTTAGCACTATGGGACTTAACATCTATGGTCATCAGTCCCCTAGAACTTAGAACTACTTAAACCTAACTAAGCTAAGGACATCACACAACACCCAGTCATCACGAGGCGGAGAAAATCCCTGACCCCGCCGGGAATCGAACCCGGGAACCCGGGCGCGGGAAGCGAGAACGCTACCGCACGACCACGGGATGTCTGGAATCTCGCTCTAGAGAAGTGTCTGGAATCGCGCATGCACGGTTTCAATTGCGCACAGTCTCTGCAGAGAAGCTGCGCTGCGCGGAGATGAGTTAAAGGCGATGTTTGCACTTCGAGGATGCGTCTCAGATTTATGGCTCTGAGCACTATGGGACTGAACTGCTGAGGTCACCAGTCCCCTAGAACTTAGAACTACTTAAACATAACTAACCTAAGGACATCACTCACATCCATTCCCGAGGCAGGATTCGAACCTGCGACCGTAGCGGTCGCGCGGTTCCAGACTGTGGCACCTAGAACCGCTCGGCCACACTGGCTGGCCCAGATTTATGTGTGGATCATGAGAAGAGAGGAGGAGACAGATAGTTGGTCTTTGGTGTTGGATGTGAAGAGCCGAGTTTTGGTGACTGTCGGAACTAACTTATTTCCCAACTGTGGAATGGTTCAAATGGCTCTGAGCACTATGGGACTTAACATCTATGGTCATCAGTCCCCTAGAACTTAGAACTACTTAAACCTAACTAACCTAAGGACATCACACAACACCCAACTATGGAACTTAACTTTAAACTTACGCTAAAGACACTTTGATAGTTTCCGTAAATTTGTGGAAGTTTCTGCTATGTGGCTGTGTTTGCTATGTGGCTGTGTTTGTTTTGGGATACGTGAGTGTTCTCAATACATTCATGGAGAGCGACGTTAACTTGCAGTGTCTGCATTTATTCATGAAATCCCTCCTGATACATCGAAGAGTAGAGTACTTCCGTAGATTAGAAAAACTGCTGTTAAGGGCTCCTTGTAAATGAGAAAGTGACGTGAATGGTTAGTTAAGTCGGTGAGAATGGGAGTTTCAGGATGTAATAAAAAATATATCGACAAGATTTCAGGAAACATGCATCACACATGAAAAAATGTTATTTGGACATATGACCAGAAACACTTCATTCCCGTGTTAGAGCTCATTTTCTGCTTCTCATGGTCACACTAAACATGGGTGCCACAGTAGTAAAACTCACCAGTATTACATGAAACGTTTTCTTGCATGAAATGTTCAACATACTGTCTTCGTTACAGTATGAAAAATTTTCCTTAGTGATATGTTCAAAATGCTATCCGTTAACAAGACTAAATGCATCAACACGCCATTCCATGTAATCCTTCATACGCTGATGTATCTCTATTGTTTCACAGCCTTCAACAGTACAGTCACGATGAATTTGTACACCTTGTAGTGGGTTCAGGTCAGGGGAGTGTGGAGCTTGAAACCATACATTCCGATAATTGCGACTAGAAACTTTAAAACGCGAAACGACGATGAGCGCGGGTTCCGTATTTGACGAGAGAAAGGCGCGGCCGAGCCGGCGCACGTGTTTTACCAGCCGGGTGGAAATGGGTACCGAGACAGCAGAACTCAGTAGCCGCAAAGGTCTCCCACTATCATCAATAGCGGTCCCCTTTAAGTCTTAATGATTGGTGGACACTCTGAGTATGTGTATTACCAAGATTGCAGGTTAGATGCACGAATGCGCTGGCCATGTAGTGGGGAAAATACGCGTCCGGCAGTTAGCGTGTAACATAGAAAGGTAGTGGCCATGGATGGTTTCACAAACACTGTCTCCACGTACGCGTACTCCATAATTACTCTGTGACGTAAACCAAACATATGGGGTTACATTCGTCTGGTATGTGACGTTCCCGTGGGAGGGAGTGGGGGGTGGGGGCGGTCCACTGGGGGCCGAAAGGCATAATAACACTGGATTCGGTGTGGGGCGGCGGTGGGGTGAGCGAACTGCTGTAGCCTGTTGTTGGGTTGTGAACCATTGAGGGCTCCGTCTGGGACGAAGCATCTCCGTCGCTTCTAGGTACCCAGTTCAATACACACATACATACACACACACTAACTAGTTACACACAAGCCAGTAAGTAGCATGATTGCACTGACAAAATTAAGACCAGTGCTTGTGTGAAAGCGCGCTTTCGATACTAAATGTAGTTTTCAAGTTATTTGATGTTAATTGTTTTGTGTATAAAATGAACTTCAAAAATCAATATCCCGACAAACCGTAAAGCGATTTTCGCAGAGAAAGTGTCTACGGTCAGAACTAATTAAGTTCTATCGGACTACGGAAGTAGAGGTTTTACTAATAACAACTATTTTTAATTACAGGCCAGAATGTGCTGCCGCGGGAAAGAATATGAATTTGTATATAAATATTAAATTGAAATTAGTGGTTATATTTCGAACCAGACATGGTCAGGGATGTATAAATGTACTCAGTTTTAATAGTTTATAATTATTAGTAAGAGAAGAACGTAAATTAGTGTATACATGGCTAAAATCATTATTTGCGAACACAATATTTAAGATGTAAGATTGCTAAGAACAGCAATAGAAAAATAAGGAGAAGCACGTACATATTCATACATGATACATGTATGCAACATTAAATCTGTAGTTTTTACCTATGTTGTGGAAGTCAAACTCTCGTGACTGAGAGGGCTTAAATACGCAAAGAAATCTTGCGGTACTTACAAATGGCAGTAGGCCACCTCTCAAGACTGTCGAAATTATTCTGTGTTGAGTCCTGGACTTTTGATTTTTGTGTGTGTCTCTGGCGAATACTCTGAAATGTTTTCATCACAGAATAATCTGCGTTAGGTGAACTAGCCTGAGCTCTACAATTTGCCTCTGGTTATTTTTTACCAGTGTTCGATGCGTCGGAGGAATAAAATGGGGTTTCCAATTAGAAGTTATGAAATACTGGCCTGTTCTACCCTCGCAGCATGGAGGTGTGGTGCCACGTGCCATTCGATATTCAACGGCATGTACTAAATTACCATTGTGTACCGCTTTCTAGTCCTGCGATTACAGCGCCATCTGTGGCAAAATAAAGAAAATGCTTCAAACAAAACGTACGTAGATTTTTCCGTAGAACCGTAATCTGCAGCAAAATACGGGGTTTCCCATTGAAGATTTCAAAGTTGTCTCCTGCCATCCACGCACGGGTTGGGATGGTGCGTCTGGTGTGGTATCTCCGACCGAGACAAACAAATTGGAATTATAACTTTTGGATCCGGTGTGTGATTTTTGAGATATTTCAATTTCTTCAGTTAAAATCTGCAACGTACGGGGGGTTTATTGTAAAATTATCGATATATTGAGAAATATCAATTGGTAGTCTTAGTCGACCATGAGCTGCTATCTGACTTAAACTGGCTCTGTAAACGAGCGGTTATGCTCCCAGTATAATTTACATCGAAATTACTATTACACTCTAATTATTAAACAAAAATATGGTGATTGCTAGCCACGAAATCAATTATGCAGTGATTAGCATACGATACCAAATTAAGATTTATTCAGAAACCAGGATGAGCAATATTTCCAGCCTAACATGACAATCCAACACACTCGCTAACCTAACTAGCCTGTCATTGGCACAATGCATCCTCTTCTCCTAACTACTTGAGTCAACACTGAACCCACAAGTGACTCTATTTAAGATCTGCCTGAACGGACACAGACGCAGAGAGCACCAGTCAAAGGGCTAGCGGAACACGAACTCATTCAGAATTACAGTGCCCTACTTTGGCTGATGATTGCTAATATCACCGTAATTCACCGTGATGATTACGACGGTCGGCCCAGCCAACGTCGTGATGCCGTCTTTCCCGTGAGCGAGTTTGGCTTTAATCTCTAACGTGGACGTGGTTTGCTTCCGTAAACTCCTGTACGCAAGTGTTCAATTGCGGAGTCCGTCACTAGTCAATACTCAAGCTACTTGCACATATGTCAAGAGTAGTTGGTCGACTCAAGTGCGCGGCAGCAAAGGTACACTTCAGATTGCATATGAACACCCCAAGTTAGCACAAATCTCTTTCTCATCTCAGAGGACAAGATAATGCTACGTGTGTGGAGTCGTATGCTCTACACTATTCAGACTTGGAGAGTGACCACTGGACTCAGTGCCGGTAATTTCTCCAAGCTACTTCTCTACACGCTCTCCAAGCAGGGCAGCCAGACACCGCGACTGCTCTCCTCCACAGCCGACCACAGAGTCTTCCTAAGAGTTTTTGCAAACCTGGCCGTTCTTCGCCGCATGGATCCGTGCGCGTTGGTAGCCAATCACGACACAGACTTCCATGTATCCGTGCGCGTTTGTACCCAACACAGAATTCTCCCGCGGTTACTGTTGCCACCAAAATTTTAACACGTATCTCTACGCGCTCTGCGCCAATCCCGTCACAGTCTTCCGCAAATATTCCACTGTGGCGTGAAATCGTCTTTCTCTCTTTCGCATATAGCTCATTCACGCTTCTTGTCGTGATGGCCCAGCCTCTCCCAACGTCTTTGGTGGCCTGAAGTGCCAGCCGACAAAGGGGTCCTGCCGTGACCATCCCGTTAGTTTGACATGACATAAACACCTACCTTAGCGGTTCCGGCCGTGTTCCAGCCTCTGAGCCCATCTCGTTAGTCTGACATGACACACACAACTTCCTTTTCTGTGTCCATTCTGTCCTACCGGTGGGCCAATTATCAGTTATTATTCGGTGTATTTGTACTAATTTAGCATCACGTAAGGTGCAAAATCTGCTACCTTACAAATCAAAACCACAGATAACGCTTCAAGTGCATTTCTAGACACATATACGAGCATAACAGATTGATCCCAGTTGTGACCTAGCTGTTTAGCGCCCTCCGCCATAAATCATCTGTAGCTGTCTATTGCTGAATATATTTCTATTACAAGCAATCTTATTCTGGCATCTGTTGGGAACACGAGTGACCGAGTACCAAATATCGAGAGTTATGGCATTCAAGACTCTTTGTATTCTCTTTTATGAAGGCATTGCTGTCAAAATTTCTGTCGACGCAAAGCGAGAATTTCTACTGAGCGATGTGGGACAGTTGTTAAAATTCTGTATTCGTATTCGGAAGCCTCGTTGTTTGAAGCCCTTCTAAACTTCCTGGATGACGTATCATTTACCGCCGTGCAATTCCTTAAGGAGCCTAAAACTTACCGATTGCAATACTGCCCTATACTAGTCTTAAAATCAATCTTTAATGGCTTCGAGTTCAACAGACCGTTGAACCATAACCCAACATTTGCTCGAGGATACATGTATGACACCTCTCGGCACGTCATTGAGTTTCACATATGTTGCTGTACTCGTATTAATTAGCAAGAATCTAACAGTTATAAATGTCTGTAGTAGATTAGTAGAAAATTTTAAGATCAATGAGGTACATCCAGTGCGAAGGAAACTGTTGTTTAAGGTCCAGAGGCATACTAGAGAAACTTCTTTCTCTTTATTCCTCGCACTTTCGCAGTTAACACAAATAAAAGTCACATAAAGCGTCGATTGACAGTCAGTGGAGCAAGCAGATAACAAGGAAAGTTTTCATATTTTCAGAATGTTTTCTGCATAGGTTTATTTCTCTATTTTTATTTATTCATTTTCTTATTAAACCTGATCGTCTTAGGGCCATCAGGCCCTCACTTACATCGGACCAGGGTTCCACACGTACAGCAGCGTTTTCGTATCATAGTTACCCAAGAAATAACAATTTTAATGTGACAACAGGTACTAAACCGATTTGAGTGTCTGAAGTGGCAGTGTGAGTAAACTTTACTATGACTAATAAAGTTAATACCGGCTGTATTTGTACTACTCTAGCTGTTGCCACTAATAGTGAAAGTAGTAATGGTAATAAAAATAATGTCAGTAATGATAGTAGTAGTTATAAGAATTTATAAATGTACGAAATAGATGTTATATGACATAGGAAGTTCTGGAGAAAGGAAATTTAAGGACACTGTATTGGCTAGGAAAACTGGGACATGAGGAAGATCAGGTTGGAGAGAGTGATGTACAATGGTAGCGAGTGCGAACAGGGAAAATAGTAATCCTTATTGTTGCATTAGCAGGTATATCTTTAACTGTCTTATGAAGGTTAGGTCATATTTAATCTTTATTTTAAATACACAACACTTCTCTCCAGTGTCACCTATAGCTCTTAACGCTTAACCAACTCGCTTATGATAGTGCATGGTAATACACTGAAGACACCCTTTACAGTCAGTAACGAAAATAAATTAATACGTATGTTACACGATCGGTCATGAGTTTTAATTGTTATTGGCACGTACCAGCACACGAGGCTTCTTTTTACTTTAATTCTTCCCAAAATAAAGAGACAGTCTTCTAAGATAATTGTGTTTCGCGTTTGTGTAGCGAATCCTTGGAAAATTAATTTCGAAATCTGGTTACATCGTCAGTCAATTACAGGGTACTTCGGGTATGAGGTCAGGTATGACTGTTACCTCAGAAAATATGGGTGTCCATAGAAAAGAACGGGTGGGCACGCCAAAATGCGCTGTTTACGCTCAGGGCAATCTTTTTTCTGGAAGCGAGCACCGGCCATAGACCGCCAAACGATTGCTGTGGCCATGTCTGCGGCTACTCTCAGCTTGCGCAGTGCCAGGGGCAGGCAACTTTTTAAGACCTTAGCGAACAATTTTCCACAAGCAGCTTATCTTCTGCGTGATGGAGATGAAGTTTTTACGGCCATGGTGCTGATGGAAAAAACTGTGATGTCAGCGTTAGTGTTGATCGTGAAAGCAGCAGTGATATTCTTGTGATCTTGGCTTTTGCTACCATCACAGGAAGCACTCCATCAGACATTTTTTCCCCAAAGAGAGAATTCAACAAAATTCCACGTATCTGTAAAATAGTTTGAGTCTTACATGCCGCAAGTGCTTGTTTTTGACGTTATCCTAAAATTTTCGATTATGCACCGAACGAGGTAGCGCAGTGGTTAGCACACCGGACTCTCAGTCGGGAGGACGACCGTTCAAAACCCGTGTCCGGCCACCCTGACTTGGGTTTTTTGTGATTTTAGTAAATCACTTCAGGCAAATATGGGGATGGATTCTTTCAAAGGGCATTACCGATTTCCTTCTCCGTCCTTTCCAATCCGAGCTTGTGCTCCGTCTCCAATTACCTCGTTGTCGACGGGACGCTAAACACTAATCTCCTCCCCCCCCCCCCTCCTCCATCAATCATACTGTTTTATTTTTAATCATAATCCAGTAGGTGTCAAATAAAAATCAAGGTGTCAAAATTAATCTAAATTAATATAAATTACAATAATTCATTGTCTATTTCCTTAATTGTTTATATACGTGTGGTGTCTGTTCTTTCGGGTATTTTTGATCCTGCAGCCACTATGCATCAAGACATGAAGGAATTAAAGACAGTAGCAGTCAGTGTGAACTAGCTTATGTCAGTGGCACGAGTAGAGCTTTTGTGCTAGACTGAGATTCTGACTCGACTTTTCTGCATATTAGGCAGCTGCGCTGACCACTACACCATCCGGACACAGTGGCAGCCACAACCGCATGGATTACCACAGCATGCCTTCCGTCAGACCCAAATTCTCAACTTATACCATGCACTACTGATGTAGAGCCCCTGATCACTAGCCTCATTACTTACGGCATTCACCGATTCCCGCACGGGTTCGAGCATGGTGTGAATTTAGGGTACAGGGATCATTGGTCTTCATTGCCTTAATTATATATATATAGTGTTTCTTCTTTCATGTCCGACGTAACAGACAACACTTATACACGATCCCTTCAGCGCAGATGCTTACTAAGCTCAAACGATTACGGGATCGCGGAGACGCGCAAGAAGTGAGGCTAATGGGTAGAGGCACTACATCAGTTGTGTGTGTTATAAGTTGAGAATTTGAGCCTGACGGGATCATGCTACGGTAGTCGGTGCGGTTGTGGTGACCACTGTATCCGGATACTGTAGTGGTCGGTGCAACTGCCTAGAGACCAGGAGACCTTGGTTCGAATTCCGTCCACTGACAAATAATGTCTTCAATTGTTTTGTGTCTTGATTAAATTTTTATTCTAGGCTTAATATAACGATGTATTTGAGTAAATTAGATTTTAAGAAGTTAGTGCTCCACAAATCGTAAATATTTGAAAAACAACATCGGTATCAGCAGCTTCTGGCGATGAATCATGACTTTTCCAAATACATTAACTTTTTTCAATCCGAACAATTCATGGAGTAGGACCTCATCGTTGAACCTCTGTTTAACTAGCATCGTGTTATTGCATACACATGCAATTGACTGTGAACGTTAATAAATGTAACTTTTTCCATATAATTAGGCGACAAAATCCACTGCTGTTCGATTACATCATTGGCGACAAATTAGTAGGAGCAATAACTACCTCATAATACATAGGAGTAACCATTCTATGTGACCTAAAGGTGGCTGTCCCCATATAACGAATTGTACGGAAACCATATGCCAGGAACAGATTCGCAGAAAGTGTCCTGAACATGCAGTTGTAATGGGAATGTGTGTGTGACTACAATTTGCCAGCTACGTATCGGGAGACTCACGTTATGAAAACTGGCGCACGTGTGACATTATTCTGAATGACTTGTCGGAAAATACTCGTATCTTCGATCAGATAGAGAACCACCCAGTGAAAGTAACGCCTTAGACCTCCTAGCAACAAACAGACCTGAGGTTATCAAATAAGATAACGCAGAGGAAGGTGTCAGTGATCATAGTACTGCAATACAATTACGACAACTGGATTTTATGGAATGTTAAGAGAGGTAGGAAGATGGTTTTGCTTAGCTAGAGTGACAGAATACAAACTGCAGAATATCTGAGTAGTCAACATAAAATATTCAGTGATGAGGATGACGATGTGAAGCACAAACGGAAGAAATTCAGAAGCATCGTTCAGTATGACTGCAAATCACATTTATGTGCCTGGCAGAGGGCTCAGTGAACCACCTTCACAATTCTCTACAATTCCCATCTCGTATAGCGCGCGGGGAGAACGAACACTTATATCTTTCTGTACGAACTCTGATTTCCCTTATTTTATCATGATGATCGTTTCTCTCTATGTAGACTGGCGACAACAAAACATTTTCGAATTTGGAGGAGAAAGCTGGTGACTAAAATTTCGTGGAAAGATTACGACGCAAGGGAAAACGCTTTTCTTTTAATGACGTCCATCCCAAACCCTGTATCATTTCAGTGACAGTCTCTCCCCCTGTTTCGCGTAATACGAAACGTGCTGCCCTTCTGTGAACTTTTTGCGATATACTCTGTCAATCCTACCTGGTAATGACCGAGCGAGGTGGCGCAGTGGTAGCACGCAGGACCCGCATTCGGGAGGACGACGGTTCAAACCCGTCTCCCGCCGTCCTGATTTAGGTTTCCCGTGATTTCCCTAAATCGTTTCAGGCAAATGCCGGGATGGTTCCTTTGAAAGGGCACGGCCGATTTCCTTCCGAATCCTTCCCTAACCCGAGCTTGCGCTCCGTCTCTAATAACCTCGTTGTCGACGGGACGTTAAACACTAACCTAACCTAACCTATCTGGTAATGATCTCTCACCGGCCAGAAGTATTCTAAAAGAAGACGGACAAGCGTAGTGCAGGCAGTCTTCTTAGTAGATCTGTTACATTTCCTAAGTGTCCTGCCAATGACACGCAGTCGCTGGTTTGCCTTCCTCACAACATTTTCTATATGTTCCATCCAATTTAAGTTGTTAGTAATTGCAATACCTAGGTATTTAGCTGAATTTACGGCTTTTAGATTTGACTGATATAGCGTTTAACCTAGGTATAACGAATTCCTTTTAGCACTCATGTGTATGACCTCACGCTTTTCGTTATTTAGTTTCTACTGCCAGTTTTGGCACCGTCCAGATATCTCTTCTAAATAGTTTTGCTATTTGTTTTGATCTTCTGATGACTTTATTAGTCAATGAACGACAGCGTCATCTGCAAACAACCTAAGACGGCTACTCAGATTGTCTCCCATATCGATTATATAGGTAAGGTACAGCAAAGGGCCTATAACACTACCTTGGGAAACACCAGAAATCACTTCCGTTTTACTCAATGACTTTCCGTCAATTACTGCAACCAGTGACCTTGGTCTAAAACTCTTAATTGCTGCCGATACTATTTCTTTGAATTCAAGCCACATCTGGTCTACACTTATATTGTTAATTTGGAAAGAGCCGAGATTGTCTCCCAGGAAGGCGTTAAGTGAATTTTTATCTACATTTTTGAACAGGTATGTTTTTTTTCGGAGGATTTGGGGTTACAATATTCAGTCTCGCTACGACAACCCTGTATTCACTAATCCCTGTATCTGTTTTGATGCCCGTTATCAGCTCAGGATTCTTTGTTGCTAAGAAGTCAAATATGTTTTCACAACCGTTTACTATTCGCGTGAGCTCATGATTTACATTCCTCCAAATAATTTTCAGAGAATGCGGCTTAGCACAATTTAGGATGATGCTTTAAGCGCACCTCCGGAATTAAACATTAATTTTCCCCAACATACCGAGGGTAAATTAAAGTCACCACCAACTATTATCGTATGAGTCGGGTATGTGTTTGAAATCAAACTCAAGTTTTCTTTGAACCTTTCAGCAATTGTATCATCTGAAATGGGAGGTCGGCGAAAGGATCGAATTATTATTTTATTCCTGTTGGCAACTATCACCTGTGCCCATACCGTCACAGAAACTATCTACCTCAATTTCGCGACAAGGTAAACTACTTCTAATAGCAACACACACAACACCGCCAACTGTATTTAGCCTATCATTTCGGAACACCGTTAGGAGGTTCTTCACAAAAACTTCGGCTGAGCTCATCTCCGGCTTTAGCCAGATTTCAGTGTCTATAACGATTTGAGCAATCAGTACTTTCTATTAGCATTTGGATCTCTGGTACTTTCCCAACACAGCTACGACAATTTAAAACTGTTATACTGATGGTTCCTGTATCTATGTTATTCCTGTGTTCCTGCACTCTTTGTGACTGAAGCCCTTCTTGTGTTTTCCTAAGATCCTCTAACAAAAAAAGCCACCCAGTCCACGTAAAACTGCCCCTGCTACCTGTGTAGCCGCCTCCTGGGTATACTTTACTCCTGACTTATTCAGAGGAACCTGAAACCCAACCACCGTTCGGCGCAAGTCGAGGAAAAAGCAGCTTACACGGTCGCAGAACCGTCTGAGCCTCTGATTCAGACCCTTCACTGTGCTTCTGTACCAGGGCTCCGCAGTCGGTCCTGTCGACTGAGCTGCGTATGGTCATCTCTGCTTCCATCCCACAAACAAGACTGGCAGCCTTTACTCTTTCTGTTAGCCGCTTGAAACCAGAGACAATCTCTTCCGATCCGAAGTGACACACATCATTGGTACCGCTGTGAGCCACCACCTGCAGTAGGCTACACCCTATGCTCTTCATGGCATTCGGAAGGCCGCGGTTCCACGTCTGGAATGACTCCACCCATTATGCACATGGAGTGCACATTGGCTTTCTTTCCCTGCTTGGCAGCCATGTCCCTATGGAGCCCCATAACGCGCCTGACGTTGGAGCTCCCAATTTTCAACAATCTCACCCTCTGTGGTTGCCCAGATCTTGCAGGTTGAGAGGTTTACTCTGAAAAAGGACAGGCGACGGCATCTTGCTGAACGACAGTGTCAGCCACAGACAGCACCTGGAACCTGTTTTTCGGACTAACTGTGGTGGCCCTTCGTGCGGCCCCTTGGGAAGTCTTTCGCCACTTTCTACGCCCTGGAGCGATCTCCCACTCGACCACATGTGAGGGGTCAACCTGAGTGCGAGCAGTAACTGGGCTGGCCACCAGTGAGGACTGATCAGAGGACTTGGACGTGCTGGACGTCCGCTGGATTCCCATTGCCGGCCGACAACAGTGGTGCCCCTCCACTGCAGCTTCAAGCTGTGTAACCGAAGAGATCACTGCCGGGTGCTGAGAGCGAAGAGTCACCATCTCGGCTCACATCGGCACACAACTATCACAGTCTCTATTCATATTAAAGACTGTGGAAAAACTAAAGTACCCAGAGAAACAGACTGTCAGCACGTGCTGCGGAAGTCCACTGTAGACGATGACGAAAACGCAGGAACTGTGTCTAATAAACTAGATTAATACAGAGATTCAAAAACTAAACTACCTAACCACTCAAGTGAAACTAAATAATTTGCCCCTGATTAGTAACTTGAAATATGTCTTGAAATCGGTTTGCTTTCCGACTTACACGATAACACGAGGACTGCGGCTATTAGATATTAAATTAACACGTATAAACTCAAGAAACTAAACTATTAAAGCACTAAGATGATATTATAGAATTCTCCATCGGTTAGGAACTCGTGAAAGTCACAAAATGGGCTACTTCCCTGTTGCTGCATCTGTCTCTGCTAGTTGCTGCTTTCTGTACATATGTTTCGAGCACGGTCTTAAAGGATAGGAGGGACCCACCGTGATTTAGTAGCAGTCTTAGAATACTGTTACGTAAATTAAAAGGGAAGTCAATTAAAAGGGAAGTAAATCTAAGGGATGTCGAGAGTAATGACAGGAATTAGAGAATTTTTCAATGACTTTCAAAGTAAAATTTTGTCAACCAGTCTGTCGAAAAACTTGGATGTAATGTAAAATCAGAAAGCGGTTGGAAATCCTCTATTCATTCGCTAAGTGACTATACTGGTACCGAAACAGAAGATAACAGATAGAAAGCCAAATTCTGAATTCGGTCTTTCAAAGTTGTTTCACTGTGGAAAATCCTTTCAGTCACTGTGAGAGTCGAAATGGCAGGTACTGAGATAACCAATCACAGAATAAAAAAGCACCTACAATCGATTAGTAATGGGAAGGCATCTGGACGAAATGAGATCCTACGAATATTATGCGGAAGAGCTTGTTCCCCATCCACTGGCCTTTTATCGTAGATCGTTGGAGCACGGAAGGGTACTTAGCTGCTGGAAGAAACCGCAAGTCATTCACCTTTTCAAAACAGGCCGTGAACAGATGTATATAGTTAAAGGCCCTTATCGTTGGCATCAGTCTGTTGTAGAACTAAAGAGCGTGTTTTGTGCTCAAGAATTATGAAGTTCATGGAGAACGAAAATCTCCTTCATACAAAGCAACATGGATAGCGAAAACAGAGATCTTCCGAAACAGCTCGCTCTGTTTCTCCATGAGATTCTTAGCGCTGTAGGCTACGGTTCGTAGACTGATTATATGTTTCCTGACTTCAGGAAGGCGTTTGATATCATCCAGCAGTGCCGTTTAGTGAAAAAAGTACGAGCCTACCTAGTATGGGACTATATTTGTGCCAGTCTTCAAGACATCCTTGTAGACAGAACTCATTACGTCGCTGTTAAAGGAACAAAATACACACGTAATATTCGGAGTACCCCAAGGAAGTGTGATGGAACTGCTACTGTTAATAATCTATAAAAATGATCTAGTTGAAAGGGACATATACTTTTTAGGATTATTCGCAGATGATGTGGCTGTCTATAAGAAAGTAGCAACACCGGAAGACAGTGTCCCTTTTCAGAATGACCAGCAGAGTACTGATGAATCGTCCAGGCTCTACTAGTTAACACTGAACGTAAATAAATGTAACATATTTCGGATTCGTAGGAAAAGAAATCCACTACTGTACAACTGCGCTATTGATGACAAACTGCTCGAAACAATATCTACCGTAAAATACCTAGGAGTAACTATCCAGAGTGATCTTAACTGGAATGAGCACATAAAACAAGTAGCAGGAACATCGTAGGCACAATCTTAAGGAAATGTAGCTCATCCACGAAGGAAGAGACTTATAAGTTGCTTTTTTGACCGATTCTTGAGTATTGTTCGTTATTATGGAATCCAACGAAGAGCAGCACATTTCGTCACGTAATCGTGTTGTCGGTGCGAGAGCGTTACGGAGACGCTCAACGAACTCCAGTGGCAGGCGTTACAAGAGGGGCTTTGTGCGTCACGGGGAGGCTTACTACTGAAATTTCGGAGAGAGCATTCTGGGAAGAGTAGGACCACACATTACTTCCTTCAACATATATCTCGCGAAGTGATGACGACGAGAAAATTGTAGAAACTACAGATGACACACAGGCTTACCGACAATCACTTTTCCCACGCGAGAGGAATAGGACTGTGGGGCGTGAAGGGTGACGGAGGGGTGGAGGGAGCGGGGGGGGGGGGGGTCGAAGAAATGGACTCAGTTAGTTGTACCAGACGTACCCTCCGTCACACACCGTTAGATGGCTTACAGAGTATGACGTAGACGTAGATGTAATTTATCTATGAAATAGCTGACCTAAGACACACGTCTTCGAATGATTCAAGAGAGTATATCCCACCAGTCTGGGACCCTTTGCAGGACAGTTTAATAGAAGAGACAGTCAAGTTCCGATGAACACAGACTTGTTCGTCACGGGATCTTTTATTCGGTGCGAAAGCATTAAGGAAATTCTCAACAAAATTCCACTGTCCAACGGTGGAAGAGATGCACTGGGCATAGGCTACTGGAATTCCAAGAGTATACTTTTCGGAAAGAGCCTGGCTGGAAATTACTTCCTCCATGACCATAACGATAACAACCGAAAAATTACAGCTAATACACAACTTTACCGTCCTTCTCATGTGGCATTCGAAAATGGAACATAAAAGGGGGAAAAATAGTCCTACCAGCAATAGCCTCCTCCACACCTTGTAAGGCGGCTTGCGGGGTATACTGTAGATGTAGAAGCAGAGACGTTAAATTCTATCATCTTGCCTTCCAAAAGTCCGGAATTAAACGTTTTCATGCGAAATGCACACATCCCATGTTATCGCTCTGCTCAGTTATTAGTGTCATACTTGAGTAGCCCAGATACAAAATCCGCTAACTGCATGATTGGCGAAATTGAGATAATCGCGACACACTCGTCCCATCCAAACTGTTTAAGTTAAAGACTTCATTTCTTTTCTAAAAATATGTAAAATAATAATTAATTACACAGTATTAATGGCTAAAATCTGCTATTATATTTTATACTTTAGAATATTAAGTTAAACACTGACTTAGCAGTTTTTGCACCCAATTTATGCAGTTATCGGGTTTTGGAAACGTATCGATCCAGTTACAAAACAAATATACGGTTGCAAAATCCATTATTCGGTGGTATGTTACGTATGACAGAAAGGTAGAATTTAATTACTGCGAATACAAACAGAGTACGTTTTAACGCAGAGAGAAGACTGAGAATTCGACAAAAATTGGCATATATACGAAGGTGATATTATTTTACCAGGAAAACTCACGTACTTAACGTCAAAAAGAGAACAAATATGAATGTTCAACATTCTGCTATTGCTTTAAAAATGCACCAATTCGATTTTACATTATAAGATATTGTAGAGAATGAAATAATCTCCAAATAGCAGGTTAGTAAAACAGTGACAAAAAATTCTATAAAATGAAATTAGATGAAAATTGCTTTTAAGTTACATCCACCTCATCACTGTTCATCAAATCAAAACCGCTTCCGCCTTCTTCTGGTGGTTGGAAATGGTAGGAGCGACTCTAGGAGTGCCTTTTTGCTCTTCTGACACCTCAGTGTAGAATCTGAGTTTGTCGTTGGTCGCCCAGTCTTCACCAAAGTGGAGCTTCAAAAGCTTCTTGACATCCCCAAGTTTGGCTTCTATAAATTCTACACCAGTTGCGATTGATATTGAGCCGTTTCCATTGCTGAAATTTTTCCACTCTTCAGGATGCTTTTCCCCTTTCCAGCTTGAAGGTTGTAGAACGGCTCTCAACGAACTAGACAAGTCTTCTAACTTTTGCTTTCCGTGAACACGATTTTTTTGGCTTTTTGAATCTGGAAATGCCAGTTACTAGTAACATTCACTAATCCTTCCACGTATGTCACAACAGTTAGTGCCAGCACAGTTTTCATAGCATAACTTTGCTTTAATAATGCCTTTCATGTTCTTACCTTTCTGTTCTTTTCTACTGATCAGGACGCGTCTTCCTTTTCTGGGAGGGACCGACGCCTTCGGTTTCGCTCTGGTCATTTGCAGGTACAGCAATGGGTTTGACTTCTTGCAGAATTCCTACTATTTCCATTACAACCACTTCGCTCGTACCGTGTTCCGCATTTAAACAGCGTAGCTAACCTAGATGTCAGTTGGCGCGCTTTGCATCGGGACACGGCAATGCGACTGCCATGCCCGACGAACTAGCCGTCTTTAGCAAGCGATGGATACTTAGCGGGTTTTGCACTCGGAGACAACGTGCAGTTAGCGGCTTCTGCAACCGAACCCGATTTTCTACAACCAATTTTAACGTTTTATAGCGGGTTTTGCACCCTGAAACATACTCCATCGTCTAGCCGCTGAAAAAATCTATGTGGAATTGTACTCAACTCGAAATTAACAAAAAATGCGTTTAGCGGATTTTGCATCTGGACTACTCACTTATCCACAGCGCTTTCTGGATCACAAATTCATATCTTCCAAATAATAGCTCTCTCTGAAAACAGGTAGCTAGCCCAAGATGTCCGAAATCAGCCGTCAGCACCCTGCATAGCATCAGCTTATGCGGTGGAAGAGGCGTCTCGTGTAGTTTTTCCGCCTTGGCATTCTGCACCACACATTTCTCGCGATTGCCATTGTAGCCCGTTATTAACGATGTCCTGCGAACTGTTTTGAGATGAATGGTAATTTTTTTACACTGACAAATCCCGGAGAAGGAGTAAAATTTACTCCGTACTGCACCAATTTTATCAGGCATCTTTTATTGAGGGTTTGATATGGCCGCACGTCTAATGCGCAGAATTCGACAGGTGCCTTCTTAATTTTTTTCCAGAATTATTTTTGATTTGACATGTGGAATAATCGGGTCTACCGCCAGATGTTTGTGTCGCTCTGGCACAATATTTCGGCCACGTAACTCGTTGCCTTCTTCAGGTGCTACCGACAGTAGACCCGATTATTCCACATGTCAAGATCTCGCCGGGAATGCCTGAAGAGTTATTTTTGATTTGTTTGTCGGACAGGGCAAGATAGAGCATTTGGCCGTGAATGGTGGATGTCCCAGGTTGAACTCTTACTTCTTTGTTAGACTTTTCAGGATTTTATGCAAGATTTACAGATTAGGAAAACAGCATCTACAGCAATAATTGCAACATTTTCACCATTAAAAGGCGATGTTTTACTTTAACACACTTTGAAATAGTGTCTGCGGACAAAATATTAATGAGGTTTGTTTGCGGGGCCATCATCTGCCGAAATATTCGTTTTGTAATCAATAACAGCCTTTCCTCCCTCAGATAAGCACAATGGTAACTTTGGAGGGCTGTAGATGTCGCAGGCGGTCATGTGATCCTCCACCGTTGACCTAAGTTATTACCGTGATGTCGTACATACGTGAACGTTGGTTGTATATAATCAGATCAGCACGGTAAGTTGGGTCAAAATGAAGAGGTGACAGGTTGGCAGAAACGAGTTATCATGTATGGACGTGCCAGTGCCCACGCCGTGAATGAAGTGTCATACTTTTTATTTTTCGGGACTGTCAGACGTTTCTATAATGAATGGTGAATCATCCGCAGTCAAGTAATACAGTACAACTTCTATGGTCTTAAAAAAATTCCAACTCAAAGGGACAGAAGGCGAGTGTCATGGCTTGTCATTGACAAATGGTTTCTAATCAAATAGGAATTTATTCTATTAGTAAAGCACAGGCCACCTCATTCTGTTTCCGAGTGGATATTGTGAAGGGAACTGCCTGCAGTAGATAAAACAATTCGGAAAGCCCGTAGAAAACCATTGCCCAAAGCGGCGTATAGAAACGAATTTTTTCAGTGGCTAATGAACACAGAAATTGGAAAACAGCTGACTGGAAGTGTGTAGTGTGGTGCGGTTAGTCGCGAATTTGCATCTCTTCAGATGCTGCATAGAGTCAAATACATTGACGGGTGATAGGGGCGTTTGACCTGCAGTATGTGGTATGTGCTGTTAGCCAGTCGGTGGCTCTGCAGTGTTGTAGGGGCGTATCTCGTACTATGTTTATTGTAAAAATGTGGCTTGATCTTTTCCCAATATCTTAATGGTGAGTATGCTGCTGACACTCCCGGCTTCGTATATGACAATAATTGCGTTCACAAGGCTGTTCAAAAATGGCTGTGAGCCCAATGGACTTAACATCTGTGGTCATCAGTCCCCTAGAACTTAGAACTACTTAAACCTAACTAACCTAAGGACATCACACACATCCATGCCCGAGGCAGGAATCGAACCCGCGACCGTAGTGGTCACGCGGATCCAGACTGAAGTGCCTAGAACCGCACGGCCTCACCGCCGGCCTCACAAGGCTGTCCTACGTTCATTGTTTGCCAAATGCTCAGGTCCTCTTCCGCACTTTGGCATGGCGGCTAAATCACTCAATCTTAATCTCGGAGAAAATTTAATGGACAATGTGGAACAGCAGGTGCATTGTGGCAATTTCGTAGACTAGCTCTGCGGGATGCAATCTTTCGTGAGTGGCTTTACCAAAACATAGCGCGAATGAAAAAACTTGTGTACTTCGTTTCTCGGTGAAGTGAGACCATTATTAAGCCTAGAGGCGGTATTGTTCGGGTGGACGGACTAATTTTTTGTCCTGTGAACTTATAACTTGACATTTTACGGCTGATGCTATTGTTCTTGTACACAGTTTCGCATTTGCGTTTCAACGAATCTGTCATACCATATGAAGCGCTGAAGCAATATGCAGGGTGTGAAAAAATGTATTCTAAATTTTGAGACATGGTCGTAAGAACCAAAACAATGGTAAACATGGGCTCTAAACCGCATATCTTAAGAGCGATGATCACTTTTTCACCTTTCCTTCTCTGAAACACATCTTTTCTACTGCAAGCACTTTGCTATTACGACCGATCTAGAGAATGCAGTAAAAATGAGTAAATGAGAACATATAATTCAGGCACTGAGAAACCATCGACGCGCAGGTCGCCGAAGTGGCGTCAAATCGAAAGACCCGCACCAGGCGAACGGTCTACCCGACGGGAGGCCCTAGCCACACGACATTTCCATTTCCACTGAGAAACCGCAAAGCGTCTAATGCAATCTGCTTGCTTCTACATCTGATGTTCACTAGAGAATCATCGCTAAAGGAAGTGCTCAATATGGTGTCCATTCATAGTAATACATGTTTCTGTCCGACGTCCTAGGAAATCATGCACGCTGCCAGAACCTTCACGTTGTTTACGGATGCGTTGCTGGAATTGATGAGGCGTTCTTGTAGCTTTTGTACATCATATAGGAGAAAATATGCTGGTCCACTGTAACATATGAATCTCATTTGTAGCCGTTGTTGGAATGATACCTCCTCCAACAGGACCGACCAGTCATTTGATAGGAATTGAAGATAGCTGGCACCAGCCAACCTATTTCGTATTATGTAAGGTCCTGTTAATCTATAGCCCACCTCTTTAGCTGAGTGGACAACGTAGATGGCTGCTACGTGGAAGACCTGGTTACAGTTCCCAGTACTACCAAGGATTTTTATTTGGTCTGAGGACATACAGAGAGCACTCAGACTCGTGATACCAACTGTGGAGCTACTTGAAAGACTAATAGCGCCTATAGGCTTTGGAAAGTCTGTGAAGCGAACGGGAGAGTGGCGTGCTGACACCACACACCTCCATACCGCATCTTCATGGCGACGCAAGGGGGAGGATGACACGGCGGCCGGTAGACATCCCTTGAGCCTTCGCGGTTTGGACGAGGAGCACGTTCAGTTACTCTTTAGCCAATAACATTTCCCGCCCATACACTAACAGAAAATCTGCGCTGATGCCTTGCTACTTCAACTGCGTGTGGATTTACATCAGCCCACACACATGTGTTGTGAATTGACAATCCCATCCCGGGTGAAATTAGCGTCGTCTGAGAAACTTTCTCAGAAATGTGCACCTTCAGCATATCTTTGCAACAAACATTGCCATACCTGCTTTACGACAGGTTGATATTGCGGCAGAAGAGTTTGGAGAATCTGTACATGGTATTAGTATAACAACTGTTCATGCAGGATCGGTCATACTGGAGAATGACTAATCGCGAGAGATGCTGAAATTCTGCGTACACTGGTTCCATGATTTTCTACCAATCGTTGCAATACTCTCACCTCCACAACCGGATTGTGCGACGTTTGGCACGATACGCCCTTCTTGGAGCTACGTAGCCAGACTCGGCAAGTCGCTGGAAAAGACACCTGAACACTGTGTAAATGAAAGCCTGCGCTCTAAATGTTTGTCAGCATAAAGAACACGGGCCCAACAGTTGCTTCCATTTGCCCTAACATAACAGAAGACCATGTTTGCCATTTCTCAAATGTTCAAATGTTCAAATGTGTGTGAAATCTTATGGGACTTAACTGCTAAGGTCATCAGTCCCTAAGCTTACACACTACTTAACCTAAATTCTCCTAAGGACAAACACACACACCCATGCCCGAGGGAGGACTCGAACCTCTGCCGGGATGAGCCGCACAGTCCATGACTGCAGCGCCTTAGATCGCTCGGCTAATCCCGCACGGCTGCCATTTCTCGCGTGAAATAATAGGCTTCAGTAATGCTGGTAAATGCGAGGATAGACCTCGTATGTAATATCGATTTACAACCTTTCCAAAACACAAAAGTTAGTTTAATTAGAACTAACGTATGCGCTACACTTACCCAGACCTGTGAATACCGTTTACAGCAACAACACTAACAGATGTTTACTTCCTGCTTTGTCTGTAGTCAATAACAGAGGAAAGTGTCCTCATTTATTGACTGCATTCCGTAGGTCATTCCTAGTAACAAAGAGCTTGAAGTAAAAGGCGCGTGTTTCACAGTAGTGAAGACAACAAGCTCTCAATAGCTCTTAAGGCATACATTTTAGAGCCCTTTTTTTAGTGGATATTTTTTTTTTGTTTCTGTCCATATAACTGACCATCAGTTTATAGAATACGAGGGCAGTTCAATAAGTAATGCAACACATTTTTTTTTCACGGCCAATTTTGGTTGAAAAAACCGGAAATTTCTTGTGGAATATTTTCAAACATTCCCGCTTCGTCTCGTATAGTTTCATTGACTTCTGACAGGTGGCAGCGCTGTACGGAGCTGTTAAAATGGCGTCTGTAACGTATGTGCGTTGCAAACAATGGGCAGTGATCGAGTTTCTTTTGGCGGAAAACCAGGGCATCTCAGATATTCATAGGCGCTTGCAGAATGTCTACGGTGATCTGGCAGTGGACAAAAGCACGGTGAGTCGTTGGGCAAAGCGTGTGTCATCATCGCCGCAAGGTCAAGCAAGACTGTCTGATCTTCCGCGTGCGGGCCGGCCGTGCACAGCTGTGACTCCTGCAATGGCGGAGCGTGCGAACACACTCGTTCGAGATGATCGACGGATCACCATCAAACAACTCAGTGCTCAACTTGACATCTCTGTTGGTAGTGCTGTCACAATTGTTCACCAGTTGGGATATTGAAAGGTTTGTTCCCGCTGGGTCCCTCGTTGTCTAACCGAACACCATAAAGAGCAAAGGAGAACCATCTGTGCGGAATTGCTTGCTCGTCATGTGGCTGAGGGTGACAATTTCTTGTCAAAGATTGTTACAGGTGATGAAACATGGGTTCATCACTTCGAACCTGAAACAAAACGGCAATCAATGGAGTGGCGCCACACCCACTCCCATACCAAGAAAAAGTTTAAAGCCATACCCTCAGCCAGTAAAGTCATGGTTACAGTCTTCTGGGACGCTGAAGGGGTTATTCTGTTCGATGTCCTTCCCCACGGTCAAACGATCAACTCTGAAGTGTATTGTGCTACTCTTCAGAAATTGAAGAAACGACTTCAGCGTGTTCGTAGGCACAAAAATCTGAACGTACTTCTCCTTCTTCATGACAACGCAAGACCTCACACAAGTCTTCGCACCCGAGAGGAGCTCACAAAACTTCAGTGGACTGTTCTTCCTCATGCACCCTACAACCCCGATCTCGCACCGTCGGATTTCCATATGTTTGGCCCAATGAAGGATGCAATCCGTGGGAGGCACTACGCGGATGATGAAGAAGTTATTGATGCAGTACGACGTTGGCTCCGACATCGACCAGTGGAATGGTACCGTGCAGGCATACAGGCCCTCATTTCAAGGTGGCGTAAGGCCGTAGCATTGAATGGAGATTACGTTGAAAAATAGTGTTGTGTAGCTAAAAGATTGGGGAATAACCTGGTGTATTTCAATGCTGAATAAAACAACCCCTGTTTCAGAAAAAAAAATGTGTTGCATTACTTATTGAACTGCCCTCGTACATTTTCGTACCCTGTATTTGGAATTATTTCTAACAACATACGAATCCGACACTTGCACCAGCGTCTTTCTCATAATCAATGACCATCGATTTCCTTATGTCGCGCTTCAAAAAAAAAAAAAAAGGTTCAAATGGCTCTGAGCACTATGGGACTCAACAGCTGAGGTCATCAGTCCCCTAGAACTTAGATCTACTTAAACCTAACTAACCTAAGGACATCACACACATCCATGCCCGAGGCAGGATTCGAACCTGCGACCGTAGCAGCAGCGCGGTTCCGGACTGAAGCGCCTAGAACCCCTCGGCCACCGCGGCCGGCTGTCGCGCTTCCTCCGCTTACTCGTATTTTTCCACAATACGTAAGTCTCAGCTTCCGCTCTTGCCACGATTTAATTCCTCATTTACCTATCTGTTTCCTTCTACGACATTACCGCACTGTTTTTAGGGCATAATCACTAACAAAACCACCAGAAACTGAGAATTAGAATTTAACAAGACGTAGAAAAAATGAAGTGGTGTTAATGGAAATCCTAGGAGGCCACCGTGGGCCGATCCGGATGTGTTCAGAATATTACGTTATGCTAGTGTTCCTGTAAGTGTAATTCTCAAATATTTGGCGGATTGCCAACAATGCTATTCTTAAGCAGCATGCTTCACGCACAGTGCAAGGAGACTTGGGAAACCCAGACACTAATAAATGTGGCAATACACAGGATCCTACTGTCTATGTATTCTTCTCAAAAACGTTTTCCACCATCCTCATAAAAAGAATTGTTAGAATTTTTTTTTAATACAAACCAGTTTCTCAGCTCTCTTTTGACCACAGGGGTACGCTTTGTATAGCTATTTGCTTAATGGAGGCATACAGAATTTTCATTCTCACTGCAGTTCTGTCTCTACTGTAGCGAGCGGGACTGAACGAGATGGTGCTGTAATACAAGCTTGGACTCGTATGCGGAAGAGCGACGGATGGCTACGCACATTTAGATTTTCGATGATTTCTTTAAACCACTTAAGGACAATACTAGGATGGTTTATCTGAAAAGGACAAGCTCGATATCCCTCCCCATGCTTCCCGCACCTGTCTGGTATTCCATCTCTACTGACGTCGTTGTTGACTGGACGTTAAACCCAAACCTTCCGTCCTTCGAAGATTGATTTCAACCTTAAAAACTCTCAGCATTGCCATTCCGGGGCAAAAAGGACAGTGTCATACAACTACTTAACATATATCGTGACACACAGTGATTGTCCGCGATCAAGAACGCCAAGTAAGAGAGGCACTTAAGTACGCCTAGGAGAAAGCATTTTAACCGCGTACTACCTTTTAGGATACAAATAAGATGTAAGTGTCAACTAAGGCTGCAAGTAATTTGGTACCCATTACAAATAACAGTGCTAATACAAAATGAATGTGGTGTAAGAGCAAGTTAGGCAAGGGAATCATCTGAATGCAACATAGATAAATGGTGACGCATGATTTCGTCGACGAGTGTAAGATTACTGCGAAGCCTGATAAACGGTGCACAATAGTTTGGAGGCACCAAATGGTTCAAAAGGCTCTGAGCACAATGGGACTTAATATCTGTGGTCATCAGTCCCCTAGAACTTAGAACTACTTAAACCTAACTAACCTAAGGACATCACACACATCCATGCCCGAGGCACGATTCGAACCTGCTACCATAGCGGTCACGAGGTTCCAGACTGAAGCGCCTAGAACCGCACCGCCACACCGGCCGGCGTAGGCACCCAGGTATCAATTTATGTCTCTAGCATGGTGTCCCATGTAGTCAACAGGGAGATGAATTTGTCGTGTTATGACCTGGAGTTATGCGTAGATGTCAGACGTTACTCATCCCTTTATTCGGTAAATTCAGGTTGTGCTATGTCGACACATGTTCCTCCAATCTGTAGGGTTACTACATTCAATATTTCATAGATGGGCTCATTTTAAAGACGATGACGCACAAGTACAGCACGGCAACCTTGTGAATGTCCTCCTCCGAGAGGGAGTACTTGAATGGCCTGCTATATCTACTGACCTGATCCCAGTTGAGCATTGATGGGATCAAATAAAATGCACAAGGCGTCGTCGGAACAACTCTCTTCGGAAACTACTTCAGTATAGAAGCGCCATGGAGCAGCAACGTCGCTGCTATGTTGTGGATTGTGTAACAAAGAGAAGACAAGCATGTTACAATCCGCAGGGGACGAAACATAGGTTGTTAAAAACGTGTTCACTAGATTAGATGAGACATCTTGTGGTTGTTGTTCCATTTTCATTTCGCAGTTAAGTTATTTGTATTATCAAATAACGCAGCCTTGCAAGGCCGGAATTTACATCGTTGTTGAATTTAGTCATATGGTATAAGGCGTGTGTCTGTCCATAACGTCGCGTCTCGTAATTCTGCATACATCCCAGTAGTTACGCAGCTCTGGAAAACTAAAGGACGAGATAGATAAAGTAATATGACATACCAAAATCTCGAAGGAAATGAGTGAAGGTGCGGGAGTATGTTGACAAAGGTCTCACAGCTGTGTATAGGAAGGTCGTCCTCACGTGGCATTGGATCTGCGGTAATATAGCACTAAATGGGTATGGCCCACAACACGAGGCATCTGAAGGAACGGCAAAAGAAATTGTGTGTCCGATCAAGCAGCGAGTAGTTACGGTACACTGTGGTGGAGCTCTTTATTACAATATAGCCCGTATATGACTTCACTTGGGGAACAATCATCGAGAAACTGGAAGAAGAACCGAGCGTAGCCAAGAAGTTTGCTGTTGCTAACAGCATTGTTTCACAGGTATGCTGAGTGTTTCATACCATGGGCTCTGCGGCCCGAAGAAGAGAAACTGGTCAGCCACGGTCAAGTACAGTAGCAGATCGTCGCTAGACTGTGCACTGGGAAAGGAGGTGACTTCGTCCAAGAGCCAACGCAGTTGGAACTACATTTAAAAAGACTCCAATGCACGTTGTGTCACACTCTACAGTGGCACGGCAAGTGTGTGAAGGTGGTCTCCTTGCCCGAGCACCAATATTTTGTGCTTCGTTGACACCCGAACATCGGTGGCACCTTTTGCGATGGTGGTAGGAGCAAAGTGACTGAACCACCCAGGTATGGGGTTATGCTGTTCCCGGATGCGAGCTGATTCAATCTGAGAAGGGATTCCGAACGTACCCTCATATAGCTATAGGTGGGAATACGTAATGCGCCAAGGGAATTGTTGAAAATGATCGTTTTGGTGGTCAAGGTGTTATGGTGTGGGGAGGCATAATGTTGTATTGGCGTACTCCACGTCTTTCAACAAGGTACATTCAATGGTCAACATTATTGTGACACTTTACTCCTTCCCCATTTGTGTCTTTTCAGGGATGCGTTTCATGTATTACAATGCGCGACCGCATCGAATAGCACAAGAGTAGGAGCTTTTGGAATGTAAGTATATTCGGTGAATAGATAGGTGCCTCCGACGTAAAACCCATCGTGTACGTGTGGATTGCGTGCGGAGACGTATTACAGTACGTCAACATGCACCAGCGTCCATGCAGCAGTTGTCAAGCGTGTTGGTGAAGAATAGAGGACGAGGAGGAGGGCGACATTTGTGTTTAACGTCCAGTTGAGAACGGGGTCATTAGAGACAGAGAAGAAACTCTGATAAGGGAAGAATGGAGAAGGAAAACGGCTGTGCACTTTCGAAGGAACCATCCCAGCATTGGCCTTATGCGATTGAGAGTAATCACGGGAAACCTAAATCTGTATGGCCGTACGAGAGTTTGAACCATCGCCCTCCCGAATGCGACTCCAATGTGCTAACCATTGAACTGCCCCGCTCGGTGTGAAGAATAAAACGACCTACCACAAGAACTCCTTATGAAACTTTTGGCCACTAGCATGGGAGCACTTCGCAGAGCATGCGTTGCAGTCCGTGGTGATCTCACACCTAGTTCAGAACAATGTCTCACCTGTTGCAATGTCAAGAAGACCATTATAAATCACGATGATGACAGTGTAATTATTATCTTATAATCAAAGGGTCATTTCTGTAGGTCTCATTGCGTATTTTCTGTTGTTATCTTCTATGCTATTCTGTTGCAGTTCTTCCTATGTATGACCTTAATTTAATCGAGGTATGTTACTTGTCAGTGACATATCATGAGAAAGTTTCTTTCGTCCTTACGTCTTGCACACCTGTGTATAGAAAATGAGGCTGTTGAACTAGTTGATGTTTCAGAATAGACAAACAAATCATTTATAGCACCTGAGGTTCTCTCCAGCATCAGGAAGGGACACGTTAGTTAGGGAGATACTACTTTGAATACAGCCCACGCACATGCAAATAAAATCACCAAGGATTATTTGTTTTAGTTTCATAAAAGTTCTTCTTTCATTCCTATCTCCCTGTTGAATGTAAGCCCACACACATTCCCATTTCGCTCTTTATACGCAAGCGTGCAGATATTGTCACTGAATGATATGCGTCAAGGAACATTGTAGATAATGCGTTTTTTTTTTTTTTTTTTTTTTTTTTTGTTACGGTGGAAATGGTCTGTGCAAGTTGCTGCCCTTATTTATATGGATTCCTTACTGATTGTGAGACCATCGGTAAGAGCTCGATGTCACGTGGGAGACCGTTCTTTCCAGGAGGACGCTCACAGGGCGGCGACTGAGTGGCGTGACCCGGGAAACCTCTAAGGAAGCGTTCAGCCGCTGCCGGAGTCGAAGATGTGAGCGGCAGAACTGCTCCTGATATTACTTCCCAGAACCATTCCAGACTATTCTGTTTCGTCGCCAGCCGTGAAACTTTCCGAGGCTGTAACTGTCTGACACGAGCAATATAGGTTGCCTAGAAGTCACGTAACAGACATTGCGATGTAGTGAAAGAAGCGCAAATAAGAAGCAAGTGTGGAGGAATTACCATGGAAGAAACTGATCATGAGTACAGGAAGATTATAGAAGAAGTCGTTGATATGAGAAGAATAACGTGTTAGTGGCAAAACTGCAGCTGGGATCCTTCGGGATTCATTCAAATGGTTTGAGTCGTAGTTCACGATTCCGTCTGTAAAGAATCTATGTGTTACTTTCTTTTAATTTGGCCGGCCTTTTCCTGGAGCAGTAAAGAAATTTAATTTTTATTAGTTTCAAATATATGTTAATCTGAATACAATAAATTAGTGTTAAATAAAAATAAAAGTAACAGTGCCTTGAAGCTTCTGAGGAAACTTATACTGATCAACACACAGTCAAATACGTTTAAGACTGTAAATTTCGTCAACTATTAATTCTTATGTCGAGAGAAATTTCCGTCTAATCTTAGCAGTACAATATTAAAAAGGAAACACTGCGAAATTTTCTGCAGGTAGAGTCTTAAGTACATTAGGAAGTATTTAATGTTTAATATTATTAATTTATTAATAATTTAGTTTTGACAAAGAAAATTCAAGGAACTGAAAAACGGAATTAACGCTACATAACCGATTATTACGAGAATGGTTGGCGGAAATACATGTTTAAAGTCGGAGGTAGGCATAAAACGTCTTCCGAAATCGTTTTGAATGCGTTCCCAGATAATTATTTTGAACAATTAGTTCAAGAGCCCACTCGAAGTGTAAGCGGAGTGGTTGCGAAAACATGCTTGACCACTTTGCATTTCTGAGCCAATACGGAGGATCGTGACTGATACAGGCATTAGTTACTACAAGGTAGTTGTAGCGAGAGTGAATAGCATAGCATCCAAACCCACCAAATTAAAAGTAAGATACATCTAATTAAAAAAGCAGATAATAATTCATTTCAGGCCTTCCCAAGAGACAGTCTCCACTCCTTTCAGTCTGAATATGTAAGCGTAGATCCAATGTGGTTAAAATTCAAAGAAATAGTTTTTAAAAATGGTTCAAATGGCTCTGAGCACTATAGGACTTGACTTCTAAGGTCATCAGTCTCCTAGAACTTAGAACTACTTAAACCTAACTAACCTAAGGACCTCACACACTTCCATGCCCGAGGCAGGATTCGAACCTACGACCGTAGCGGTCGCGCGGTTCCAGACTGTAGCGCCTAGAACCGCTCTGCCATTCCGGCCGGCAAAATAGTGTCGATGACTACTGAGTATACAGGGTGATTTTTTCCTCGGAGTACAAACTGTGGGATTGATCGCTGAGAGGATAAGGAACAAAAAAGGTCTAATGAACTTATGTCAGGAAATGCATGGTTTCCATGCTAGAGACCATTTATTCAGTCAAATGTAATATGCGCTGTATCATGCAGCCACACTTACAGTTTGCATGGTTTTCGCCTAGAGGGTGGTATTGAGCAGTTTCGTCACTGGATTCTTCACCAGGCAACCTCGATTGCGGTATTTGTGTCATCGATCCTATCCACAAATGAGGCCACCTGTACGCGGAATAAATAGTACCTTCAACTTTTATAACAGTCACCCGTGAGATGGTATGCAGAACCCCATGGTGTGGTGATAGCGAACCATCAGTATCGGTGCATCGAAATGTGTGGGCCGTGATAATTGGAGACCGTATTTTGGGGCCAGTCTTCCTCCCACGTCGCCTAACGGGCCGAAACTATCGGCGTTTCTTGCGGGTGACTTTGCCTCTCCTGCTGGAAGAAGTACCATTGATGATTCGAAGGGTTATGTGGCTTCTGCTGGATGTTGCTCCAGTACCCTTCGCCGTGAGCGTCTCGACGCAGTCGTGTCTTCCATCGATCGGACGAGGGAGTCCAGCTACATGGTCTGCTTGTTCACCGGATCTCAAACCGTGGAATTTCTGGTTATGGGGCCATCTCAAAGGTATCGTGTATGCAGAGACCATTCCAGAGACACTGGAGCAATGCTGCCTCTGACACTGTTCGGATGCAGCCTGCCCGATGTGAATGTGTGATACGGAACATGCTACGGCGTGGACACGCAGGCGTTGAGGCACATGGATACAATTTCACACACATACTGTCAGTGTGGCTGCATGGTACAACTCGTATTAGACCACAGTCCCTGTATCAATGTATAATTGAAAAAGTAGTCTCTATCATGGAAACCATGCATTCCCGGACATAAGTTCATCAGACTTTTTTTGTTCCGTATCGTCTCATCGATCAATCCCTAGGGTTTTTACACAGTGGAAAAAAAAATCACCCCAAATATAACAAGTAAATTAATGAAAGATGGTACTGATCCCCTATGATACACAAAATAGGTCACAACTAAGTCGCAGAAGCAAGGAAGAGGAAGCCAAATTTAAAAGAATGAAAAAAGCCTTAACAATGGTGGCCAAGACTTACAGAAGCTCCAAATGTGGCGAGAACTTCAATGCGAGATCGTTTTAATATTTTCAACAACGTAACTCTGTCTCGAAATCTGGCAGAAAATCGAAGGAGATTCTGGTCATATGTTAATGTACCAGCGGGAAGACACAATAAATACCTTCACTGCGCGATAACAATGGTGATGTTACAGATACAGATAAAGGTACAGCAGAGTTACTAATTACAGTTTTCCAAATTTTTTGCATCAAAGAAGTCGAGGTAAAAGTTCCAGAATTCGATACAACAACAACTTCCCACATCATTAACTTAGAAATAGATATCCCCTGTGTAACAAAGCAGCTTCAATCACTTAATGAGGCCAAGGCCTCCGGCCTTTATTGTATACCAATCAGGTTCGTCTCAGAGTATGCTGATACATTAGCTCCATATTTAGTAATCATATACAACCGATCGCTCGTTGAAAGATCCGTACCTAAAGCCTGGGGAGTTGCACAAGTCACTCCAATACCCAAGAAAGGAAATAGAAGTAATCCTCTAAATTACAGACCCTTATAGCTAACGTCGATTTGCAGTAGTATTTAGGAAGATGTACTGTGTTCGAACATTATGAGTTATCTCGAAGAAAACGATTTATTGACAGACATCTAACACGGATTCAGAAAGTACCTCTCTTGTGGAACTCAACTAGCTCTTTACGCTCATGAAGTAATAAATGTTATTGACAGGGGATGTCAAATTGATTACAAATTTTTATAATTTCGTAATGCTTTAGACACTGTAACTTATAAGCAACTTCAAATCAAATTGCGTGCGTATGAACTATCGTCTCAGTTAGCAGTAATATAAGGAAAGTCATCTAGTAAAACAAAAGTAATACCTGGTGTTTTCAAAGGAAGTGTCATAGACCCTCTGCTGTTCCCCATCTACATGAACTATGTAGGAGATAATCTGAGTAGCAATCTTAGATTGTTTGTAGATGGTGCTGTCATTTACTGTCTGATAAAGTCATCAGATAATCAAAACAAATTACAATACGATTTGAACAAGATGTGTGTATTGTGCGTAAAGTGGCAATGACTGTAAATAACGAAAAGTGTGAAGTCATCCACAAGAGTACAAAAGGAATCCGCTAAACTTCGGTTACACTGTGAATCACACAAATCTAAAAGCTGTAAATTCAACAAAAAACTTAAGGACTGCAATTACTTATTAATTACTTAAGTAATTACAATTATTTAAGTTGGAACCATCATACAGATACTGTTGTGGGTAAAGCAGAAGAAAGACTAGGGTTTGTTGGCCAAACACTGGGAAAACGCAACAGGTCAACCAAATAGCCAACAGCCACCGGTCCCCGTCAGATCAACGAAGTTAGGCGCTGTGGGGCTGGGTTAGCACTTGGATGGGTGACCATCCGGTCTGCCGTGTGCTATTGGTAAGCGGGGTGCACTCAGCCCATGTGCCGCAAACTGAGGAGCTACTTGATGAGAAGTAGCGACTCCGGTCTCGGAAACTGACATACGGCCGGGAGAGCGATGTGCTGACCACACCTCCATATCAGCATCCAGTGACGTCTATGGGCTGAGGATGACACGGCAGCCGGTCGGTACTGTAGGGCCTTCCTCCCCTGTTCGGGAGGAGTTTCAACCAAACAGACTGCTTAGAGTACCCTTGTACGCCCTCTTCTTGAGTGCTACTGTGCGGTGTGAGATCCGCATCCGATAGGATCGACGGCGGACATCGAAAATGTTCAAAGAAGGGCAGTTCGTTTTGCACGGAGGTAATACGTGAATTGTGGCGGCAGTAGTTAAAACAAAGGCGCCTTTCGTTGCGGCAGGATCTTCTCATGAAATTTCAACCACCGATTTTCTCCTCATTGTGTGAAAACATTTTATTGCTGTCCACCTCTATAGGGAGGAATGATCGTCGTAATAAAATAAGAGAAATCAGAATTCAAATAGAAAGATACAAATGTCTGATTTTCCCGCTCGCTATTCGAGAGGGAACGGTAGATAAATAGCCTGAAGGTGATTCGATAAACCGTTTGCCAGGCACTTAATTGCGAATTGCATCTACACGTAGATATAGATGTAAAGGTAGTTTCGATAGGTAAACAACGCGACTAAGAAGTTCCCCTTTCAAATAAAGTCTTAGAACAATGATAGTAGATTGTATACGTGGAAACGACCTGGAGGAAGCAGATGGTTTCAGAGAGCTTGTATAATTATAAGACAGAGTTTTTGACACCAGACTTTGAACTGCAAAACATTTCCTGGGATAGATAAGTGCTCTGACCGTAATTACTGTTTATGGACTGTAGATTAAAAACGACTAAAATTAAGAAGGTGAAGAAATGTGACCTAGATAGATTGAAAGAGTCAGAGAATGTTGAACGTTTTGAAGCGAGCAGTAAGCAACAACTGCCGAAAACAGGGAAGACAGGCTATTGAAGATTAATGGGTAGTTCTGAGAGATGAAGTAGTTAACTGGAAAAAGTAGAAAATATGAAAATACTGCAAATGAAGAAGGCAAAATTAAACACCAATGTCTAAACAGTTAGACTGTCATAAAATGCGGAGTGACTTAGCAGGTATGGCTAGAAGACAAACGCTATGCTGTAGAAGTACGTTTGACTGAAGGATATGTGCATACCGCTCACTACAAAATTAAAGATGCCTTTGGAGATTATAAATATCAAGAGCTCTGAAGGGAAGTCACCACTAAACAATGCAGGTAAAGATGAAACGTGAGTATACAGGGTGATTCAGATAAGCCATTCATCACAACTAGTTTAGGGACCATATGAGATAGCGAAATTAATTTTTCACCTAGGTGAATTGTCATAAACTCCTCCCTAAGGACACAAGGCCTCAATTTATATCAATATCACTTCGGTATCTATTACAATTTTTCCAGTGGAATTATAGTTTTCTGCTTCTAAAAGAGACAAATTCAGTGGCGTTTCTCTATTGCAAATTGGATTAGTACTTTCAAAAAAATTACTATATATTGGAATTAGAGTTTATCTGTTTTCAACAAAAGCAGATTACTTTCTTATGTGGAAGTTAATGATAGCATAGCTTAGCAATCAAATACCTCACGTCGGATAAACAGGAAATATTGGTACACCACCGCAATACAAGTATATAGGGGCTACAGTGGAAACGTAGCTTTCATTCCGTCTGTGTCGTTCACGTGTTGTTTCGAATGCTGCTTAGTTAGATAAAAACAAATGTCTTTCACAAACCACGAGAAACTGGATGTACTAGTTCTTTACCGATAATGCAGATGGAAAGCGAAGAGAGAAGTTAAGTTGTAGGCACAAAGGTATCGGGACAGATGTTGCCCAACGAAAATCACTATTCGGCGAACTGGAAAAAAAATTGTAGTTCCAAGACATGGGAATACTACGCAGAAGGTAAAGCGCAAGGGTGCAACTGGCGGAGGGAGAAAATATGCTGCCCGAGAGAAACGGTTCACTATTTTAGAAGTTTCCATTTCACTTAAGATTTATTGTTGTAACAGAGCATGCGGAGTACATGAAATTATTACATTTACAGACCAATAGTACAAGCGGTTCTGAGGTACAGGTGCCGGCCGTAGTGGCCGAGCGGTTCTAGGCGCTACAGTCTGGAACCGCGCGACCGCTACGATCGCAGACTCGAATCCTGCCTCGGGCACGGATGTATGTGATGTCCTTAGGTTGGTTAGGTTTAAGTAGTTCTACGTTCTAGGGGACTGATGACCTCAGCAGTTAAGTCCCATAGTGCTCAGAGCCATTTGAACCATTTTTGAGGTACAGCTATCGACCCATGCTGAAACGCCCATATTAGTACTTGGTGTTGCCTCATCGGTCGGTAATGCAGGCTGTGACTCTGATCGTACAGATGACAAATATTGTCCTGGGACATGTTATGTCATACCTGCCCGACATGTTCACGTAGTTCTGTAAAAGTTGTTGGTTCACCGGTCGCACGTGCTCGACTGCAGTGACTGTGCTGGCCAGGCAAGTTGCTAAATGCCTCGCAGAACACGTTGCGTTTAACGGGCAGTGTGTGCGTGTGCGCGCGCATTATCCTGTTGGAACATCATATCAGCTTCCTGTTGCAGTAACGGCAAAAGAACGGGTCTAGCAACGTTCTGCACCTAACGAGGGCTTGTTAGCGCCCCTCGAGAGGCACCAAACGTTGTAGCTGATCGCACACCACACTATAAGGCCTGGGAAGGGAGCAGTGGGTCTTGAATGAATGCACTCTACGAGACAGCATCACCAGGTCTATGTCGTACGCACAAACGACCATAACTTATATGCAGGCAGAATATACCGGGTGATCAAAAAGTCGTTATAAATTTGAAAACTGAATAAATCACGGAATAATGTAGATAGAGAGGTACAAATTGACACACATGCTTGGAATGACATGGGGTTTTATTAGCACAAAAAAATACAAAAGTTCAAAAAATGTCCGACTGATGGCGCTTCATCTGATCAGAATAGCAATAATTAGCATAACAAAGTAAGACAAAGCAAAGATGATGTTCTTTACAGGAAATGCTCAATATGTCCACCACTATTCCTCAACAATAGCTGTAGTCGAGGAATAATGTTGTGAACAGCACTGCAAAGCATGTCCGGAGTTATGGTGAGGCGTTGGCGTCGGATATTGTCTTTCAGCATCCCTAGAGATGTCGGTGGATCACGATACATTTGCGACTTCAGGTAACCCTAAAGCCAATAATCGCACGGACTGAGGTCTGAGGACCTGGAGGGCCAAGCATGACGGAAGTGGCGGCTGAGCGTAAGATCATGACCAAACGACGTGCGCAAAAGATCTTTCACGCGTCTAGCAATATGGGGTGGAGCGCCATCCTGCATAAACATCGTACGTTCCAGCAGGTGTTTATCAGCCAGGCTGGGGATGATGCTATTCTGTAACATATCGGCGTACCTCTCACCCGTAGCAGTTACAAAACCAGAATCACGCATGTTCTCGAAGAAAAAAGGCCCGATAACGGTAGTTGTGGTAAATCCAACCCATACCGTGACTTTTTCGTCGTGCAATGAAGTTTCCACGACAGTTCTAGGATTTTCGGTAGCCCAAATTCTGCAGTTGTGGGCGTTGACACACCCTCGGAGCGTGAAATGAGTTTCGTCGGTCCATAGCACGTTACTCAGCCAATCGTCATCTTCCGCCATCTTTTGAAACGCCCACACCGCAGATGCCCTCCGCTTCACTAAATCGCCAGGTAACAATAAATGATGCCGATGGATTATGTACGGATAACATCGGAGGGTGCGCCTAAGTGCCAACCAAACAGTAGTGTGTGGAATGCCGGTGCGACGTGCGACTGCAGGAGCGCTGACTTCCCCGTGCATAGACGAACCCGCTACAGTCTCCATTTCTTCCTGAACTGTCTCAGCAGCATTACGCCTTGTTCTCAGTCGGCCACTACGGGATGTATCGTCTAAACAACTTGTGGCTTCGAACTTCGAAATCATTCTCGCCACAGCTGCATTTGTCAACGGACCTTTACCCGTTCGAATCCCTTTCCTATGGCGATAGGATCGTAACGCTGAACTAGCACAGTCCCCATTCTGATAATACAGCTTCACTAAAAGCGCCTTTTCAGGTAACGTCAACATGCTGCGACTGCTGGCGCATCTGATTCCTTCTCTCATTACAGCTTCTTTTATACACGATTGTCATGTTCAGTCACTGACGTTTTGCTGTCCAGCACCATCCATCGGACATTTTGTAAACTTGGTTTTTTTCGGTTGGAATAAAACCCAATGTCATTCCAAGCATGTGTGTTAATTTTTACCTCTCTATCTACATTATTCCGTGGTTTATTCACTTTTCAAATTTATACTGAATTTATACTGAATTTTTGATCACCCGGTACTTTCGTCGCTGAAGACCGCAGCTCCCCTTTCCATCTCCCAAGTGATCCTCTGCCGTCATCAGTCCAGCAGTGCACGTCGGTGCTGTGGAATGAGTGGGAGACAAGATAAAGTGTGCGTGCTCCTAGTCCCACTACCAATAATTGGTTTGCTACAGTTTGGGCTCTCAATCCTTCTTCTCTTTCTTCCGCGTTAGTCTACTGTCCTTACAATACGGCGATACAGGCGTCATCTGTACTGTGCGGACGTCAGGAACCTCGTGTGCGAGTGTGAGAATGTTCACGTTACCACTCATACCAGCATCACTGCACGAGTGACGCAGTGCGTACAGCTTCTGTGGCAATTCTCCAAAAAGGCCATCCCACTACTCGGAAGGCCAATATTTTACCCTTTCAAACTCGCTCAGTTTGCTGTAGGAAGCACGATTGCGTCTCCATGGCATGGTCACCTGCTTGCTTCACATGTTTTCTCCACACTGAACCTTCTGGTTATGAGCATTCCATACTTGAGGGTAGATACAGGTGGCAGTCTGGTAGCTATACAACTATGATATTTATTGATGAACGACGTTGAAACCATTAGGAGTACATGCACTATCCGCCAGGTGACATTTCCCTCACTGACTCAAAATCGATGTCAACTTTCCAGGTGTACTAACTTTTTTCAGCCAGTTTACGTGTCCTGGAAAGTATTTCTCATAATCCATATGTTAACTCCAGAGAAAGTGCGAGCGTCTCTGGTGTGTCACTCAGCGTTCTTTGCAGTTTTCAGACATCTCTCATATGTGTAGTGTGGCACTCCACCAGCAGATTAAAGATCGGCTTAGCAGAAGGAGCATGGAATTTTGTCCCTCGATTCTGATACGAAATCAAGGTAATAGTTTCATTCTTCGAAGAACTGTCTAAAACGATGAAACTACCTTTACAAATCAAGGAAAAACGAATCTAAGAAACATGCGTTAATAGATAGTAGAAGACGTATGGAATTCTGTTTCTTAGTTCTGATGCGACATCAGGACAACAGGTTCATTCTTTTAAGAATCCCCTTTAGCAACGAAGCTACCTTTATGTATCATGAAAAGGTGGACGTAAAAAATGTGCATTACTGGAACGCTGCGGCAGCTTGAACGTCAGATAGTGGAGTGTGTTCTTCTAGGGCAGGTTTGTCAGAGACGACGTGAATGGTGTCTGTTTCACTGAAGAAACGTCAAAGGCTGTTGTCCTAGAGGAAGTACCATCATGGTTGGCTGACTCACTATTCGCTTGTTACCAGCAAAGCACTCACCCAGCTGTTTCTTGGTCGCTGGATACTACGTATAAGCGTTATCAGTTGACCTGCTCGTTCGCCTCGTTAGACGACATTAACTAACGGACTGAGCAACGTTAAGTGCCAGGATATATGTCAGTGCTTCTTTTGTAATGAACTATAAGCGCGTCAAAGGGGAACGAAGACACAGCAGCCCTGAACACTGGAGAAGTTCCATTAGGTGATGGAAACACATAAAGTTCTAGAAATGAAGTAACAACAAAAAAGAATACTGTAGTGGATGGATGCCAAGAGGTCCCGTATTAAAACTCGGTCAAGCTTTTGAAATGATGTATTTGTCCCCACTACAGTGCTTCGTTGACCTCAGTCCACGTCACAGGCCCCACAATGCTGAGGCCACTGCCCCAGCGACCTATGCAACGCTACGCTGTGTCGTGCCGGCCTTGTTCGCCAGCTGTAGAGTTCCGATTACGTCAGGATGGCTGCGCCAGCAGCCCACTCAGCGGCCACCGTCCCCGTTGACTCCGCGCTGCTCCGCCGGGAGCCACAGGCCGGCCCCGCTGATGCTTCTTCCTTGGCTGGTGTAGCTGGGAACGCAGCGGCAACGACCACGCGCGATCCGGCGTCGGAATATGCGGTACCTCTCCACGAAAGTCTCCAGCGTGTGTCGGGATCTGAGACAACTATCCGCGATAGTGAGCCAAAGAGTGATCCACCCTGGCTGGCTGCGGACACTGCGTCGGCCTCAGAGGAACGAACCAACGACCCACCGTGGACTGGGATGCTGGCAGAGTGACACGCCCTGCCGTCCAGGAGAGCTGCTACACTTGAATGAATCCTGTTAGAAAACAACACCTGTTTATATTCGGCTGAGCGCCTCTGTTACGCTAACACATCGCTCTGAGTCACGTACGCCCCACATCCCGGTTGCGCCAATTGGGGTTCTTCTTCCTGTAACTTGCGACATGCAAACCGCTGCATGTACGCTTTTCAGCGGTTGGATGGCTCCTGTGGCCTCCATTCCACTTCGCAACCGCTGGCCAGCGTAACTTACTGCAATCCGGCCTGCACCTGGCTGTAACTTGTGCTCAGAATATCGCACAAAACTAACTTTCTCTATCCTAAACGGTGGTGCCGCTACATTATTCCCCTCTTCAGAAAAACCTGGTCCACGGGTCGTCCCTTAACTACCTCCTAACTTGCTTGGGTCGGTACCATGGCATATTTCCTCACTACTAGAAAACGTAAATGTGAACTAGTGCCCTCTTAAATCCATGACATGAACCAAAACGTAAAAACTACTTACTGGACGACCACTGCTCGATCAACCCCTTACCTACTTGTCTCATGTCCTCGGTAACCAATCAACTGGGACTTGGACTACCCTTGGTTCCCTTTTGGAATTAGCTATCCGCCTGATCAGAAAGAAAACAACACATAACAAAGTTAAGGCTGCGATGACACTTGGCACAGAGGGTTCCCAGGTTACGATTTATTAAATTTTCCTACGCCTTTGCAAATTCCACTACCCGCCCTGCTAATGCGCGGAGCAACTGTGTGTTATTCAGGACTTCCCCTTCCAATGTCCCTACCTGAGTGGGCCCCTTCTTCCTGTAACTTGCGACATGCAAACCACTGCGTTTACGCTCTTCGGCAGTTCGGTGGCCCCTGTGGCCTCCATTCCACTTTGCAACTGCTGGTTAGCGTACCTTACTGCAATCCGGCCTGTACCTGGCTGTAACTTGTGCTTAGAATATCCCACAAAACTAACTTTCCCTATCCTAAACGGTGGTGCCGTTACAATACTAATAAAATCTGATACTCAGTCTATTCGGAAAAAGATGACGGAAAGCTAACTAACAAATAGACTTGACGTACTTAATGTTGAAGTAGTCTTGTACACACAATAAACAAGTTTTTATCACTCCAGTTCCCAGAACTCCTGGAGATAGACGTTGGCTGTGGATATTTTATGACAGACACAGTCCATTTGACTGTTCACAAATGTCACTAAACCTGCCCAAAGATGTAAACAACCAGGCATGAGCAGCGCCTATTAGCTGGAGGGGGTCCGCCAGCTGATCAGTTTCAGTCATTCCACCAGGAAGGAGGTACACGGCTCGTGTTGTCTGTAGTTCAACCATGCCTAGAAGGTCAATACCGCGGTTCGACCACGTTCGTATTGTTACTTGGTGCCAGGAGGGGCCCTCAACAATGGAAGTGTCCAGGCGTCTTGGAGTGAACCAAAGTGATGTTGTTCGGACATGGGGAAATACAGAGAAACAGGAACTGTCGATGACATACTTCGCTCAGGCCGCCCAAGGGCTACTACCGCAGTAGATGGCCGCTACCTACCAATTATGGCTCGGAGGAATCCTGACAGCAACGCCACCATGTTGAATAATGCTTTTCGATCAGGTACAGGACGTCGTTTTACGAATCAAACTGCGCGCAATAATCTGCGTCATGCGCAACTTCACTCCCGACGTCCATGGCGAGCTCCATCCTTGCAACCACGACACCATGTAGCCCAGTACTGATGGGTCCAACAACATGTCGAATGGACCGCTCATCACTGGCATCACGTTCTCTTCACCAATGAGAATCGCATGTGCCTTCAACCAGACAATTGTCGGAGACGTGTTTGAAGGCTTCCCAAACTGGCTAAACGCCTTAGACACACAGTCCAGCGACTGCAGCAAGGTGGAGGTTCCCTGCTGTTTTGGGGTGCTACTATGTGGGGTCGACGTACGCCGCTGGTGGTCATGGAAGGCGCTATAACGGCTGTACGATACGTGAATGCTATCCTCCGACCGATAGTGCAATCATGTCGGCAGCATATTGGCGAGGCATTCGTCTTCATGGCCGACAATTCGCACCCCCGTCGACCACATCTTGTGAAACACTTCCTTCGTGATAACGACATCGCTCGACTAGAATGGCCAGCATGTTCTTTACACATCAGCCCTATCGACATGCCTGGGATAGGCTGAAAAGGCCTTTTTATGGACCACGTTGTAACACTACCGTCCTGTTCGGACGTAGGTTAGCTCTATAAAGCCTGTACTGTAATAAGTTCACGGGCTTCACCTTATAAACAAGGATTTTAGTACATTAGTTGACCGCGTGTACCTAATAGAAGCAAAATCGGACTTATATTCAGTCAATAACCACAGTGATGCATCAAGCAAATGTACAGTATAATTACTCTTTCGCATGGACAAGAAGTACACACAGTAGATGCCACCTATAATTAACAATTCGGTCGCCAGCCTACTTAGGCAATGAGTGAGTTTTTCCTTGTACAAGTGGGTGCATGTACAAGCATAGTAACACGTAGTAATGATGCGTTATATGGCAAAGTTTGGAACCCGAAAAATCCACTGAACTAAAGTTTTCTCTTTTTGTATTAATTTGGACGAGCTACATTTACACAACACCACACAGTAATGATTATTACTAACTGCATTTTGTATGTTGAGCGGACTGAAATCGGGCACAGATTGCCCTAGCGTCGACAAACTTAAAAGTACACACACAATATCACTATGAATAATGGAAAAACACTAATACATTTAGGATTAATATAGAATTTAGCTTTACTGGTCAAATCTGATCAGTACACATCAAGGTTTGAACGAATAGACAAGAGCAAAAAGGGGGGGACCCTGAAACTGTTATGGTCGTTATACTGAAACCGTTCAGTACTGAAGGCAAATTAACACACAAAATTATCAATCTATGGATAACTACTCTTTTGACTTACTTCTGAATAATTTAACTGTCATTATTTCTGGCTCAAATTAATTAAATAATATCGCTAACTCAATTCAAAAAAAACTCTTTTGTTCTTTACCAACATTTGCAACAGCACACAGAACTATAGATTCCTTTATGGCATAGATTAATCTGCTGATAATTCTCATTAACTTTAACATTAAACTTTCAGTTTAGGATACTCGGATTGCACAATACGAGGTAAGGATCCTGTCTAGGTCAGTGATCAGGATAAGTCATGGCTAAAGCAATTTTGGTAAAAGTCACATTATTATTGAACCATTAGAAACAGTTTTGACACTGGTCCACACAGATACACTTCTAAAGATGAAATAAATGTTTGACCTGTGCAAGTCGGTGCGGCGGATGGCGGGCAGCGAGATAGCGGGCAGCACGGCGCACATACAAGCACGGCTAAGGCTCACACAATATCGGCACTTTCCATCTTCGTAGCGTCGTAATTTTTCCAATTTTTTGCCTCAGAATATAGCCATGCCAAGTAGTCGTCGGAATCGGTTCATCCGAAGCTCAATGGAATCCACTTTTCCTAGGTAGCCTCCTCGGTACAGCACGTGTACTTCCGACTGTTGCTCGCCTCCGACTGTGTTACTCATCCCGTTGTACCGAACCGCGCCCAGTGTGCGTTTTCCCGCTCCCCTACAGGTAGGGTATTCCCCACAGGTTTTCTACTACACATATCCTAATGCATTACCTACGTATGGACCAAGTGTATAAATTACAATTTTCACATCTTACAATAGTTTTAACATTAAATACACTTCCTTTGATTACCACATTATTTGAAATCTAACATAAATAATAATATTCGTTTCAAAAGTTGCTCACAGTTTCTTTAACATGACACGAAAAGAATCGAGAAAGAAATTCATCACATTGCTATTATTAATTTATCTAAATTCATAAATAAAAATTATTATATGTATAATTCTTGTTACACATGCCCCTGTTTCCAGAAAATTTTCTTAAGTCCAAATTTTATGGGAACACTAAATCTTACAATTATACAGTGGTTCCGAATCTTTACTTAATTATCCAAAAAGATTTACACTACATATTTCCTTTTACTCACTGTATATAGGTTTACACTTTTTAAACACTTCAAGAATAACTACTTGTCATTTACTCAAGTGCCTTTTGCTCAGTCCAACTTCCCATCATAACCTCACTAAAATAGCAATTTACTCATTTTTTCTAAATTTCTCAAAGAATTAATCTAAAATTCTGGAATACAAACATTTAACTACAAAAACAATTTCATATTTTGTATACACTATAAGATAATTTGTCGCTGCTTGCTTTGAATAGCAGTCCATTTTCTTACTTACTAAACAAAACACACACACATATATTCAGAAAATTAATTACACATATTTGCTGCCTATTATGCGGATTTGGGCAGTCCTTTTCACTTCATATTGTCACCTCTCCTGGATCACATTTGCAATTTTCCATCGATTATTTATCTGCCCTCATTGGTATTAGGCAGTCCTTCATATTATGGTTCATACACTGCCCATTTTCATTTTGACAGTCCCATCTTTTATCTGGCTGATAGCATTTATCCTTTCTTTTCAGTCCTTTTCTCCATACATTTTTACAGTTACAGTACAATTGGTAATCTGAAACTCACATAACTACATTAGCACACTTTCAAGGGTATACAGACATTTACAAAGATTAGATACATTTAGAATAACTTGGGTCCAGCATAAGATACAGCACAATTACTCGTTCCTAGGTACATACAGTTTCAGGTCGACAATATTTCTTACGCCTAAAGGTCTTTTGGATTTTGGGTAGATCAGGTAGTAAGCATTGTCGTGCGGAATATTCTGTATTATATATGGTCCATTATAAATATATTTAAATTTTGAAATTTCATGGTTTAGTTCACTAGACTTTTCGTGGGTTTTTAAAAGAACATAATCTCCAATTTTAAATTTTGAAACTTTTAAATTTTTATTGTGTCTTTTAGATCTAGATTCAGCTTTTTGCTTTGCCCTTTTTATCACCAATTCCTTCTTTTGATCCAGTTCCAAACTTGTACAAGGTGGAAACTCTAGTTTTTCTTCAATTAAACTTTTACTACTTCTGCCTAACAAAATTTCTTCCGGTGGAAATCCTGTAGTTTCATGATGTAATGTGTTCATGACATTCTCAAAATCCGACATAAACCTGCCCCAGGCTCTAAATCATGCCCCTTCCTGTATTTTCCGCAACGCACCTTGGTCGACTTTGACATCGTCCCAAGATACGTTCCTAACCTGTGAACCTTTTATATCTGGCGGCTTTTTCGGTTTCTTGAGTTCAAAGTCTTTGCTTACTTGAACTCTTTGCAAAATAAACACTGAGTCGTCCGGTGGCTCTTTCTTTCTTTGTTCTGTTTCAACACCTGAATTTTGTTTTGATACGTCGTCATCGTTAGGTACAATATCGCCATTAACTGCATCCCCTTTATTTTCACTGATTTTTTCATACCCTCTTTCAGTAAAAGTATATTCACTTTCCTCTACACCTGAAAATTCATCTTCTCTAGAGCCATCACTACTCTCTTCCTCAAAGTACGCTACTTTTGCACAATAGGGAGCGTTAGTACATTCCTTTTCGTCTGTATTTGCGTATCTTTCATCATCTGAACCATTGTCGGAATCCGACCATTCCGGATCGCCTTCAGGTTCTAACATAAAAGATTTTCTGAGACAGGCACTAAGTTCTTCCTCTGTATTGTCGTCAGGCTTAGATTTTAATTCAATCTCCTCTTTTGGCAAAACGGCCTCATCCTCAGCTTTATTCACATCCACTGTGACTTCATATTTGGTGTAATCCTCGTGGACTTTAATTACTTTCAGGTAATCATCTACCCCCTCTCCACGGTGCCTCTCGGTAGCAGCTTGTGCTATTGGCGGACTGTTAGCAGAAGTTATTTCTTCGTCAATGCTGAGGATTTCATTCTCCAAATCCTCCCTATCATTAACCTTCCTCCTATCGGCAGCACGCGTACTTTGCGCGGCGCTATTTATTCTCTCCTCTCCCAATTCGGGCCACGTCCCCTTATTGACGTCCCTATCATCTCCCTTTCCAACAACTAATTTCTTCGCCTCATATTCCTTCTTAAAATCCTCCCACTCACATTGCTTTAGGCCCTTGTACAGATCATCGATCTGCACACGCCAATCAGTTACTTCTGCTAGTTCATTATCGCCCTTTACCTCATTGCAAACACTGCTAACCGCACCTCTCTGTGTACTCATAGTCTCATTTATTGTTTCCTTTGCCACGGAATTATCACTCGTAAAATTTTCATTAGCTCTGACTGCTACGTTCGTACCTACTGCTGCCGTATTGCTAGCGGCTTCTTTCCGAACAGATGTTCTGCTAGGCTGGGCCGTTGCCCTCTGATGCTCCACTCGCCTGTTAACATGTAGCGCTCTGTGCGGCAGCGATGATTCATTCTGGCTCGCACCTGACGCTTGTTTCGCCACAACACGTCGCGGCGTTCCATGCTCGTCCCTAGCCTGTCTTATTACATTACGGTCGGTCCGGTATCTTTTCTTGAATCGGGGCCGGTATGTATTGTCCGCTTCCGTTTGGCCCGCAACGTTCGCGGAAATTAGTTTCCCGCGTCGTTATTATTTTGCGCAGTATACCCTCTACCGCGACCTGGATTATTTCCTCTGCCTCTTCCTCTGCCTCTTCCTCTCTGTATTACATTGACGCGAAATCCATCGCCGTCATTTCGTTCGTCATTGTGTCGGTTATTACGGTTACCAAAACTTTGATAATTGGCACGACTTTCGCGCCAATGATCTTCGTCTTCGACCCTTTCTAGAAATGCTTGGAAGCTACGATGATTGCTTCCTACATACCTCTTGGAATCCTCCGGAAGATTTTTATATAGCTCCCAGATAATTTCTGAATCTGATCTTCGACCTCTTAAATGCGTCAATTTCCGGTACCAATACTCGCAGAAATCTTTCAAAGAGTTCCTGCCCCTGTTATCATGCTGTTTGGCCATGATAAACTCGCGCCATAAATGGTCCTGCTTTTGTTCAGACCAATATTCTTCCGTAAATCTTCGCCTAAATTCTTCGAACGTCATTTGTTCGGTATCTAAATTTATTCCCCAGCGCTTAGCGTCACCAGCTAAGGCGCTAATTACAACGTTTATCTTTTCCTGATCAGACAAGTGCTCAGGAAATACTCTCTCGCAATTTTTGAGAAAATCTAACGGATGCCACCCGTTATGTTTCTTGGCTGGATCGAAGCGTTCCTCGCCTTCTAACAGCTTCGTAATTGGTGTGCGATTACAGACAACACCAGGCCTATCTTTAATTTTGCTCTCCAGATCGAAAATTTTGCCCTGAATTTTCGTAGTATTTTGTTCACAATTTTGAACACATCCGGATACTTTTTTACTTAAATCCCTTTCAGTGTCTGAAACTACCTTTTTCAATTGCGATATCCCGTGTTGACATTTGTTTACGACCTCAGTTTTAAGACCGAAAACTTTTTCGTCTACCTTAGTTTCAACCAGAGGTTCTACTTTCTCTTGGATGTTGAGGATTTCAACATCGAATCTACTATTAATGTTTCCAATTTCCTCCTGCATAGTATCCATATTTTTGTTAATAACATCAATTTCAAATTTCAGAGTATTTACCACAGAATTTAAATTACCCACTTTTTGTTCTACCTGTTCTATTTGTTTACTAATTTTAATTCCCTGTCCTTCGACCTGTGCTTTAATTTGATCCACGTGTGTTTTAAGCTGCTCATTTTGAGTTTTGAGCTGCTGATCAACATGTGTTTTAAGCTGATTAACCTGATTGCCGACTTGATTTTGAAGCTGATCATTCTGTGTTTTGATCTGCTCACTCTGTCCTGAAATTTGTTTGGTTAATTGTTCAAATAAATCGTTTATGCTTAAAATTTTTATACTGTTTTGTTCTACAGGATCGATGTGTTCCGATTCTACTTCAGAAGTTTCTTTCGGTTCTTTCTTTATCTGTGGTGAATCAAATATGTCAGTGGATTCGTTCACGTACCCACTGTCATTTACAAAGTCACCCTCTTCTTTCTGCTTTGTCCCTTGCTGTGTCCGAGGCGATCTCAACCTTTCAATCTGTTCATTGACATGTTCGTGGTATTGTATGTACGCCAACTGTCTTTCGCTAACGCCATCTGTTATCTGGCCGCGTAAACTCCGGCTACTGCCAGCCGCATCCTCCATTTCGCTTGGCGCACCTACCCCGTCTACGTTTCTGTCCATACTCAATGCCAACTACACCACACTATTATACTTGGCTCACACTGCAGTTTATTTTACTGACTCTTATTGCAATTCGTGCCATTGAACATCCACTGTTCAATCTTTATATTAATTTGTAACCGACAACAGCTGGATGTCCTGTCACCGGGAAGCCACTTGTAACACTACCGTCCTGTTCGGACGTAGGTTAGCTCTATAAAGCCTGTACTGTAATAAGTTCACGGGCTTCACCTTATAAACAAGGATTTTAGTACATTAGTTGACCGCGTGTACCTAATAGAAGCAAAATCGGACTTATATTCAGTCAATAACCACAGTGATGCATCAAGCAAATGTACAGTATAATTACTCTTTCGCATGGACAAGAAGTACACACAGTAGATGCCACCTATAATTAACAATTCGGTCGCCAGCCTACTTAGGCAATGAGTGAGTTTTTCCTTGTACAAGTGGGTGCATGTACAAGCATAGTAACACGTAGTAATGATGCGTTATATGGCAAAGTTTGGAACCCGAAAAATCCACTGAACTAAAGTTTTCTCTTTTTGTATTAATTTGGACGAGCTACATTTACACAACACCACACAGTAATGATTACTACTAACTGCATTTTGTATGTTGAGCGGACTGAAATCGGGCACAGATTGCCCTAGCGTCGACAATCTTAAAAGTACACACACAATATCACTATGAATAATGGAAAAACACTAATACATTTAGGATTAATATAGAATTTAGCTTTACTGGTCAAATCTGATCAGTACACATCAAGGTTTGAACGAATAGACAAGAGCAAAAAGGGGGGGACCCTGAAACTGTTATGGTCGTTATACTGAAACCGTTAAGTACTGAAGGCAAATTAACACACAAAATTATCAATCTATGGATAACTACTCTTTTGACTTACTTCTGAATAATTTAACTGTCATTATTTCTGGCTCAAATTAATTAAATAACATCGCTAACTCAATTAAAAAAAAACTCTTTTGTTCCTTACCAACATTTGCAACAGCACACAGAACTATAGATTCCTTTATAGCATAGATTAATCTGCTGATAATTCTCATTAACTTTAACATTAAACTTTCAGTTTAGGATACTCGGATTGCACAATACGAGGTAAGGATCCTGTCTAGGTCAGTGATCAGGATAAGTCATGGCTAAAGCAATTTTGGTAAAAGTCACATTATTATTGAACCATTAGAAACAGTTTTGACACTGGTCCACACAGATACACTTCTAAAGATGAAATAAATGTTTGACCTGTGCAAGTCGGTGCGGCGGATGGCGGGCAGCGAGATAGCGGGCAGCACGGCACACATACAAGCACGGCTAAGGCTCACACAATATCGGCACTTTCCATCTTCGTAGCGTCGTAATTTTTCCAATTTTTTGCCTCAGAATATAGCCATGCCAAGTAGTCGTCGGAATCGGTTCATCCGAGGCTCAATGGAATCCACTTTTCCTAGGTAGCCTCCTCGGGTACAGCACGTGTACTTCCGACTGTTGCTCGCCCCCGACTGTGTTACTCATCCCGTTGTACCGAACCGCGCCCAGTGTGCGTTTTCCCGCTCCCCTACAGGTAGGGTATTCCCCACAGGTTTTCTACTACACATATCCTAATGCATTACCTACGTATGGACCAAGTGTATAAATTACAATTTTCACATCTTACAATAGTTTTAACATTAAATACACTTCCTTTGATTACCACATTATTTGAAATCTAACATAAATAATAATATTCGTTTCAAAAGTTGCTCACAGTTTCTTTAACATGACACGAAAAGAATCGAAAAAGAAATTCAGCACACTGCTATTATTAATTTATCTAAGTTCATAAATAAAAATTATTATATGTATAATTCTTGTTACAACGTGACTCACCAACCACTCTGATGGATCTACGCTGAATCGCCCTTGAGGAAGGGGACAATCAGGACCAACAATTCCTTGAAGAACTGGTGGATAGTATGCCACGACGAATGCAGAGGATGTGCTACTTGGTATTAGAGGTACAGGTGTGTACAGCAGTCTGGACCACCAGCTCTGCAGGTCTCGTCGTCTGGGGGTACAACTGCAATGTGTGGTTTTCATGAGCAGTGAAAAGGGCGTGAACGATGGTTATGTTGATCTCTATTCCAATGTTCTGTACAGGTTCCGGAAGTCTCGGAAATGAGGTGATGGAAAACTTCTTTTAATGTGTAGATATGCCGATAAGGTGATCGATGACAACAGATACGGATATGAAAATACTTGATCAAACAGGGCGCAGCTCCAGGGCTCATATCTTAAAACGTAAACAGTTACGTACATAAAAAATGGTTCAAATGGTTGGTTCTGAGCACTATGGGACTTAACATCTGAGGTCATCAGTCCCCTAGAACTTAGAACTACTTAAACCTAACTAACCTAAGGACATCACACACGTCCATGCTCTAGGCAGGATTCGAACCTGCGACCGTAGCGGTCGCGCGGTTCCAGACTGAAGCGCCTAGAACCGCTCGGCCACACCGGCCGGCAGTTACGTACATCTACTGAGCATATTTATTTTCAGACCTGAACCCATCGCCAATGTTTCGGATACAGGCCTCCTTAACTTAAACAGCCACTACAAAAATTTGATAGTACGTGGCAGACCGAGCGAGGTGGCGCAGTGGTTAGACACTGGACTCGCATTCGGGAGGACGACAGTTCAATCCCGCGTCCGGCCGTCCTGATTTAGGTTTTCCGTGATTAATCTAAATCTCTCCTCTGAAAGGGCACGGCCGACTTCCCTCTCCATCCTTCCCTAATCCGATGAGACCGATGACCTCGCTGTCTGATCTCCTTCCCCAAACAACCCCATCTAGGTGGCACACGTTAGACTGATCTTCTACAAATCGTAAATGACGCCATTACGCGCCGTTACAAGTACTGTTCTATTAAGGTTACTTGTGCCGGTATGTCTGGTTCTTATACGATCTATATAAAGTTCGTTTGTTCAAAATCGTGTGCCTCCAAAAGTTCTTTACCGATTCCTTCTAATTTTGACACAACTTTGCATTATAATACAGGCAACTTTTCACTCTCATACAGGTGTGTTTTTAGGCACCCATTTCATTAATATATAACTGCTGATATTTTTCTAACGTTTCCCTATTATTAAATTTATAATAAAATATATATTACTTATATTAACATTAGGTAAAAAACCAATGTGTATTCCAGTGCAATATTGTACCAAAGTTTGAAACCATACTGTCAAACTTATTTCGTGATTTACGATGAGGAACATTTACAGTTCCCATATAAGCACTAACTTGGATGTTCGTTTCTTCAGAATCTCGGATATCCCACAGTTCTTCACGGATTGCTTCGAAATTTTGACTCAACATTCTATTCAAATGCCCACATATTTTTATATACAATCTGGAACATCATATGAGGGGAAACATCGTAAAAATATAAATGTTTATTTGTTCACACGAGCCGGCTGGAGTGGACGAGCGGTTAAAGGCGCTACAGTCTGGAACCGCACGACCGCTACGGTCGCAGGTTCGAATCCTGCCATGGCATGGATGTGTGTGATGTCCTTAGGTTAGTTAGGTTTAAGTATTTCTACGTTCTAGGGGACTTATGACCACAGCAGTTGAGTCCCATAGTGCTCAGAGCCATTTGAAACATTTGAACCATTTGTTCACACGGGTGTGTTTTCAGGTACGTAATACACGTTCACATAATCTGAAAATATACTTTCCCATCTATTTCAAAATTTTACACGTTTTCGTAATAAAGTTTAGACACTTATATACATAAATGTACATACAAAGCGGGACGGCTACGGTCGAAGGGTCGATTCCTGCCTCGGGCATGGATGTATGTCACGTCCTTAGGTTAGTTAGGTTTAATAGTTCTACGTTCTAGGGGACTGATGATCTCAGAAGTTAAGTCCCATAGTGCTCAGAGCCATTTGAACCATTTGAACCACGCAGTCAGTTTGGTCGTTTCCTTGTAATGTTCTCATATTTAGACAATAAATGTCTGCTACGATGAACAGTTCCCAGGTTAGCAATTTGTAGCACACATCATAAACAAAGCCTTGTCTTATGTGTAAACACCTTGACTTCGGGAAAAGTTTGCTTTTATGCCTCAGACATTAACTTTTTAATGAAGCTAATGTTAAGATGCTGATGCGGAGTGAGTATTTAAGGAGACAAGTAAGCTAAGGTCAGCAGTCTCCTATTAACCCCCCAGGACACAAGTAGTAAACCGATTCTGTCTGAATATAGAGTAAATTCTGTATTAAAGTGTAAGAAAGTGTTCTAAATGATTGCATAGTGTGTATCTGTGGCGGAACGTGGGAACCAGTCTGGTATTCACCTTACTGGATGTGGGAAACCGTCGAAAATCCACATCCAGGCTTGTTGGCACACCGAATCTTCTTCGTTAATCCACCAGGCGGATTCGATTGGGGGTTCTGGAATATCTCCGCGACCTGGAAGTGGTCACATTAACACGCACGGCTACACAGGTAGGTAGTATTGAAAATGTAGTTTAAATAAGACTCAAGGAAGGGGAGGGGACTTCGCCTTTATATTGAAGAATGTTTACCATGAGTCCTCGTTCAGATTTATCCCCAGGAAACCTTGAGAGAATGACAACACTTTTCCTGTATCTTACACATCCTAAAATTTTGCTAGCTCATTCAGATGACACGAATGGCTTCAAAGTGGCGGCCAAGCGTTTAGTGAGTCTCTGCAACGACCGGCATACGTCAGACTGACTGTATCCGGCCATCCGCTGTGGCTCAGTCAGCGTAAATGGAAAAGAAAGAAAAGATTGAGCACACATTTCTAATATATGTATATTAATTGGATACGCATCTTAATCCCCTTCTGTCTCCTGTCCCTGTCCATTTGCCCTTCCCCTTTCTTCGTCCATTTCCTCCTCCTTCCTCTTATTTGTGTCCATCACCTTCCCTCCATCTCTATGCCCATCTTCTCCTCCTCATCCGTCTCGATCTCCTTCCGCCCCCTCTTTTTCCCCCTCTGTCAGTCCATCACCCCCTCCCATTTTCCAGACTGTAGCGCCGAGAACCGCACGGCCACTGCGGCCGGCCTGACTGAGTGAAGTGCTGTTAGGGCACAGTAACGGTGGCCTGCACTTTGCTGATATGACGAAAGAAACAACCTTTAAGCCACATACTGACGTCATATCTCACCGCATCCATTTTCCTAGCGTTGCCCACTCAAATATTTACCTTTTTAGATCCATATTAATCATTAGGAAAATTCCTTTCCGCGCTGCGAGCTTCAATGATGACTTCTTTGACTGCAAACCAGAAAAATTCTATAGGTGATAAATAGAAAGCTACACAAGCCTTGTCAGGTCAATTTAGATGATGTGTGGCCATATGTCACTGGTAATATATTTCTTTCATATATCTGTCTGCTGCATTTAATAAACAAATAAACAAATCACTATGTAAACATGCATTGTACTACGAATCTGAATCCAGCTCATCGTTAAGACATTACGTGAAATTATACTTTAACCAAACGAAAAACTTTTGCAACATAAACCTGTCTCCAATTTCACAACTTAGCGAAACCTTCAAACAGTACGCGTCCAACTACTACCCCATTTCCTAGTCCAGTAATATTTCAGGACTACCACGAAAGTACGTAAATCTGGCGGTGAGAGTACACATATAAGGAAACTTACTTCATAATTTATTCAGTACCACATATTATCACCAAACACTAAAATTTATGTCCGCTAAATCAGACAAATGTTGTTATTAATAAGTCTGCATCTGAGCAATTTAGTAAGTTTTTCATCTTCTGATCTACGGTTTATTGAATGAAGATAGTGAGAAGATACACACTGAGGTGACGAAAGTCCTTGGATAGTGGTATTCACATAAACAGGTGGCGGTAGTATCGCGTACACAAGGTATAAAAGGGAAGTGCATTGGTGGAGCTGCCGTTTGTATTCGTGTTACTCGTGTGAAAGGGTTTCGGATGTGATTATAGTCGCAGGTTGAAAATTAACAGACATTGAACGTGGAATCCCAGTTGGAGCTAGGCACGTGGGACATTCCATCTCTGAAATCTTTAGGGAATTTCATACTCAGAGATCCACAGTGTCAAGAGTGTGCCGAGAATACAAAATTTCAGGCCTTATCTCTCAAAACAGACAATATAGTGGCCGACGGCCTTCACGTAACTACCTTAGAACAGCTGCGTTTGCCATAGAGTTGTTTATGTTAACAGAGAAGCAGTATACCTCCAATTTAGTCAGTGCACCAATTCTTGTTACTCGGAATTTATCTCAATCTATCGTCATCAGCATCTCGTCCTCTTTAGTGCCTTTTATTCCCTGTGAAAAAAATTAAGCACAGATACCGCATACCACATACTCCTAGTTTAAAGCAAAGGGCAAATTTTACATTTACTTCTTATTCTACAAGTATCATCTTCTTTCGCCAAATGGATGACACTTGTGACTACAATCTGTACTCCCTTCTGTTACCTGCATGGACTTCCTCTTTAGTTAGTCCTGCCTTCATTCCTCTGGATGGTTTACCTCCAGGGTCCTTAATTTGCCTCCGTCTGATTTTCCTCGCTATGATCTGTCGTGCACTCTTTTAGAGTTCAGCTCTCCCTCGCGATCTCTCAAAGTCATCGCTGCCTAAATCAGTAACACTTCATTGCGCTGCGTCACTGCACACCACCATAACACAAATACAACAACACACAAATTTTGGTGCCTTTTTAGATCGACAATTGGTCTCGTCGATACTTCGGACCGAGCCATTCTTGCAAATAAGCGCATCTACGGCGTACTTCACAATCATTACACATTGAGGAAGGTTTGCCTTTCCTAGCGTAATTTCTTTTTGTTTCCCTTACAAGTGGTCATCTCTCCTCCGGAGCAGATCAACAGATGAACAGATGACCAGGCAAAGACAGCAAAGGGTACCAAATCCTTTTCACGTGATACTGGAGACTACTAGTTTTTTTTTACCAAGCTAATTTGTTGTTTACGAGAGGTGACACCTCTGCCCCTTATTCTTACTCGATACATTTCCTGATATTAGATATGTGGTGCAAACCTCTAGGCCTACGGGACCTGACCATTTGTACTTCAGTCACGTTCCGATGAGCGACACGCCTCATACGAATGGGGCCAGAATAAACATTGAAAAATTTGCTGCTTATGTACTGGTGTCTTTTTGACACACTGTGAGTTTTAATGACAACTGTATCTCCTATTTCAAAGGTTAATTGTCTTATACGTCCCTTTTGTCACCGTTTCCTACTTTGTGCTTCCTTTTTAATATTCGCTATGGCCAACTTTACTACTTCTCTGTGTCGCTGTCGCCTTTCTGGTGGCCAATCTATCAGTTCCCTTACTCTGTTGGGAGGTGACTGACTTCTCAGGACTAGTGTAGGGCTGAGCTTCCTGGTCCCATGTGGAATTTCGTTCTGTATCCCCTGGAAGAAAGCCAGATATTGATCCCACTGACGGTTCCTATTGTGGCAGTATATTCTGCACAGTTTTACTAATTCCCTTATAACCCGTTCTGCGAGATTTCCGGCAGGAAAATAGCGGGAAATGACCACCGGATTTATCCACTTTGGTCTTAGGGTGTTTAGCCAAGACCTTGACCGAAATTTTGAACCATTGTCCGAGATTAATTTCTTTACGCTTGCTACTTCTCTGAGGAAATTCCTCTTAAGTGCAGACGCCACCGTTTTTCCGGTCGCAGGTAAACGTCACGTACTTGGAGACTAACTCCATCACGATAAGGACATACCGATATCCCTGTGTGGCCTGTGGGATGGCGCCAAACAGGTTCTCCACTCCTAATTCCTTTAGTCTACTCGGTATTACAGGGTGCTCGACAACACTGGGTCGAATGCTTTGCTCTCCGGCAAACCATACACGTTCGAAGCACTCTCTTGACCCTACATTTCATGCTGCTTCATTTGTATACAGTGTTTACTCGCACCGAAATGTCCATAACTGAGGTGTGTACCATATTAATTTATTAATTACTTCTTCCGGCACGCAGACTAAACACTTTTCACTATTTATGTCACGTCTGATAAACAACACGCCCTTCCTTAACTAGTAGAAACGACGCCAATCTCCCGCGCTACCGTCCTGCAGTTTAGTTTTGACGGTGCTCTTCACCTCATCTTTGTCTTGCTCTCTTGCAAGGCTCCTGAAGGCCACACTTAAGTAATTTTCAAAAGTAACCCGGCCCATAAACACATGATCGAACTTAGTCTCTTTGAACTCCACATCCTTCCCTCAGCACCGGCCGCTGTGGCCGAGCGGTTCTAGGCGCTTCAGTCTGGAACTGCGGGACCCCTACGGTCGCAGGTTCGAATCCTGCCTCGGGCATGGATGTGTGTGATGTCCTTGGGTTAGTTAGGTTTAAGTATTTCTAAGTTCTTGGGGACTCATAACCTCAGATTTTAAGTCCCATAGTGCTCAGAGCCATTTGAACCATTTGAACCCTCTGTGTCAGTCCAGTCGGACCCCACGACAGGGCATCTCCTACCACGTTTTGCGGACCAGGAGTAAGGAAAATTTTGAAGGAAAATTCTTGAAGGTATAAGGTCCAGTGCAGTAGGCGATTGTGCGTGAGCTTAGCCGTCATGAGGAACTGCAACGCCTTGTGGTCCGAAGACACCCTCGTTGTGCGACCATACAGGTAATTTTGGGACAACATAGTTGCGTGGAGATAGCAGCGATTGGTTTACTTATAATCAATTAATCAAAATGACAGTCACAATCGCATTATTTATTTTGTTGCTAACCGGTTTCAACCCTCGATGGGGGTTATCTTCAGGGCAATTTCTTCTTGGCGACCTATTAATCATTTTAGAGCCATTCCATAATACCAGAGCACCATATTACAGCCGAAACCACATCCAAGGCAATTTCAACATAAACCGGCTTCCGAATGCCTCACTTGACACTTACGGTGTTGACTGTAAACTGCTGGCCACTGACTGCGTAATGTGCTCTCTCTCTCTTGCCGCCCTGCTTGACCGCCAAATCCACCTTTGCCCGCACGCCAAGCCCGTTCCGGAGCAGAGGGGGTTCCCTACACATTTTCCTTCATATAATACAACTTCCCTATGCATGAACCAGTATTCAAAGTACAATTTCTCTTTTATGAGCATACATATTTGATGAAGTTTCATTATTTTTAAACGTTATGAAATCTTTACAGCATATACATCGTAAACTTCTACTTTCCCTCTGACAATTCAAAAGATCTTAACGAGTACAGAACAATCACTTCATAGTTAAATACACGTAATAACGCTGTTTAAACGACTTACAACTGATAATGGGGTTACAATCTCCTTCCTCTGTATGTAGCATGCATGGGCACACTTCGGCGTCATCATCCTCGTCGATCACGTGTATACCAAGGGAAGCACATCCCTCTCCTTCTTCTACGAGTTCCTCATCGGAAGCAACAGTTATTCTTGTTTTATGATCGCTCAAATGGACGCACATACGAGGCTTGTTTTTTTAGTAAGGGACGTTCGCGCGTATAGTCCCGTAGTTCGCGCGTACGCCGCAACAAGCCACCGCGCCACTTGCCGGCATCCTTCCCGTTCACACTGACGCAAGTTGCAGCTGTGTAGCTGAGGTGTACGCATCGCTGTGCTACTTTATAATGTTTATGATTATTGAATCGCCCGCCGCGTGTGAGATACGGTCAGTGATACGTTTTTTGACCGCGAGAAGCCCATCAGCTGCAGTAATTCATCGTCAGTTAACAGAATTTAATGGCTTGAATGCAATGAGTGAAGGTAAAGTGCGTCAGTGGGTTAGAGAGTTTAAAAATGGCCGTCAAAATGTCCATGACGAAGAACGCTCAGGCTTGCCCTCTGTGATCACTGATGATTTGGTGGCTGCAGTCGAAACAAAGATTCGTGAGGACAGATGATTCACAATTTCCACTCTTTCTTTGGAATTTCCACATGTTTCAAGATCGGTTTTGTGCAAAATTATGTCTGGAAACCTAAACTTTAAGAAACTATGTTCTCGGTGGGTACCCAGACTCCTCACAGAGGACCACAAAGGGAAGAGATTTGCCACTTCATTGGACTTCTTGATTCGTTACGAGGAAGAAGGGGATGACATGTTGAGTCAAATTGTCACTGGAGATGAAACATGGGTATCCCATATCACTCCCGAAAGCAAGCGACAATCGATGGAATGGCGACACACAACCTCACCCGTGAAGGTCAAAGCCAAACAGACGCTGTCAAAGCGCATGATTATGGCAACTGTGTTCTAGGACCGGCGCGGTGTTTTGCTAGTGGAATTTATGCCACGAGGAACGACAATCAACTCAGATGCCTACTGTGCAACTCTAAAGAAGCTCCGCAGAGCAATTCAAAACAAAAGGCGCGGCATGCTGACAAAAGGAGTTTTGCTCCTGCACGATAACGCTAGGCCTCACACCTCTCAAAAGACTCGGGATTTGATTGATTCTTTTGGTTGGGAAGTTTTGGACCATGCACCATACAGCCCCGACCATGCTCCTAGCGATTTTCACCTTTTCCGGTACCTGAAACACCATCTTGGCGGGCAGAGCTTCAATGACGACGATGAAGTGAAAGCGAGCGTGAACTCTTGGCTGTCGGAGCAGGCGGCCGAATTCTTTGAAGAGGGAATTAAAAACTTAGTTGTACGGTATCACAAGTGCTTAAATAAACAAGGCAACTATGTAGAGAATTAGGTAAAAGTGTGTGGAATCAGAAAATAAAAGTTTTTTACAAAAGTATTTGTATCTTTTTTAAAAAATAAAAACGGCCCTTAGTTAAGAAACAGCCCTCGTACCATGAAAATCTAGAACGGCCTTATAATGTCTCAGAAAGTCCGACCAAGCACTGCCTCAGCTGCTAGTGACGGCACTATCACGAACACGGCCGTAAGGTCGCACGACTGGCAAGTAAAATCGATGTACGCCTGCTCTTTCGTCTCTACACTCTTATTCCCTATGGAACCACGCACTCTTGTTTTCTGCAAAGGAAGAGTCGGACACAGACTCTTCATGCTGCACCGCGCAAACACATCTTCTCTCATCACCGATGCGTCGCTTCCCAAGTCAAGAGGACAGTTCGTTTTCTAACACTACTACAACATGGAGTCAGCTGGTGCTTGGTTTCCAGCAGCTGCTGTTTCGATTTTGGATTCTAACGCTTCTAGGCGTTCCTGTTGTTGTCCTAACTTCCGTTCTTGTTCGTCAAATCGCGTATTCATTGCGCCTGTCATTACCAGGTTCATGATGATTATTGCGAGCAAACTGAGGCCTCCAACTCTGGTTGCGCCTCTGTCCCTAATTCTCGTCATGAGTACCTTCGAACCTAACAACATTTTGCTGCTCATTTCTATTTCCTTCAGCACCTAATTGTTATGCTGATTGTAGGGCATTTGACCGAGTTTAGTACTATTTTTGCTCTAGTAACACGTCCCTGATGTCTCCGAATTCTAAACACATTGAGTTGACATCGTAATCTTCATCATTCAGCATTTCCGATGTGCTCACTCCGGTCACTCCTAGTCATGCGGCTATACTTTTGTTTATATTGTTGCCTAGGGAATTATTTTGGGGCTCCACTGACCTACCATCCGCTGCGTACAATACATTACCATTATCAGGGAGGGGCTGACCATGCCCTGAAGCGTCCCCAACTTCTATCACTGTGCCGTGGGCTCCAAGGGCCACGCCCACGCCTGTCATTACCAGGTTCATGATGATTATTGCGAGCAAACTGAGGCCTCCAACTCTGGTTGCGCCTCTGTCCCTAATTCTCGTCATGAGTACCTTCGAACCTAACAACATTTTGCTGCTCATTTCTATTTCTTTCAGCACCTAATTCTAGCAGCAGGTTCTGAAAATCACTTACTTCATGCATACCTGTTCCCGCAATTATAATTTCCTTGCTCAATTTATTCGGAACCTTAGTCACACAAATTCTATTAAGCTTCTTGGGATCATACGATACATCAGGAAACTGATTATTTTTTATGAGTTCTTTGCAAAATTCCACAGGGTGCTTGTATGTACTGTCAGCATATTTTTCTCGCATCAAGAAGCCGTTCTTGCTTGTTCTGTGACCAGAACTCATTGAGGAAAGCCGCAACTCCTCGTACGTTCGACAGTCTTTAAGAATTATTTGCATTCGCATAGCAGCTTCACCTGTGAGGTGACTACACGCGGATTTTATTCTGAGTACATCCTCCCATGAGTGAACTAGCGGGTTCTCGGATGGGTTTAACCACATCGAGGGCACTATGTCGTGATTTGGGTCAGGAAAAAGAAAGTAAGATTGTACGGAAACAAAGTGTCTCCAGCATTCTTCCTTGTCATTCTCAAAATTCGTACCGCTGCTCGCCGTCCGCACAGGCGGAACCAAATTTCCTCTCAGATTACAGAGTCTCTCTCCGAAGTCACAGTATTCCTCGACTTCTCCATGCCTACGCTTACCGCTGGAGCTTTCAGCTCCACTAACAGTGTTGCTAATAATGGCACTGCACTCTGCGCTTTCGTTTTCCTACAGCTATTATGCAAGTCAGCTATCAGGTCCCGACTGCGTTTGTTTATATCTGTTTTCACCCTCTTAAATGGCAGCAGTGATTGCATTCTTCGAATTCCGCAACTGCTGCTGGCTGTGTCCTATCCGAGTCCGCCTCATGCGTTAGCGGGAGCTTTTCTACCGCACTCGTTAGGGCGCCTACCCGATTGAATACTTTGTCAATTTAGCCTGCTTGCGCCGTGATCTACTGACACTGAGTGCCCACTTGTTCGCTCACACGGGCAACAGCTTCTCTCCCTCCTTGCAGACGTCTTCTAGGACTTCCTTCATTTGCGACTCCGAAGGAATGACGATTTCTCGAGAGGACAGTTCGTTTTCTAACACTACTACAACATGGAGTCAGCTGGTGCTTGGTTTCCAGCAGCTGCTGTTTCGATTTGGGATTCTAACGCTTCTAGGCGTTCCTGTTGTTGTCCTAACTTCCGTTCTTGTTCGTCAAATCGCGTATTCATTGCGCCTATTTGCTCGTCCAATTTCCTTGTTAAATCATCCCGCAAAAAGCTCAAGTAATCATTTAATGCTTTATTTGCATCGTTGAATTTATTACTTAATGCTTTCTCTGAATCGTTCAATTTATCATTTAATGCTTTAATTGCATCGTTCAGTTTATCACTAAATTCTTTGTTTGACTCGTTCAATCTTTCACAAAATTATTTATTTGAGTCATTAATCTGTAAGGTCCAGTTATTATTGGTCCTTTTCTGCTCATCGGCTTGCTGCTTCATGAAATGAAAAATGCTCGCTAAATGAGGGTTCCCCCACGCTCATGCCTCTCGCGCTCACCAACGCTGTTGGAAGTTGTTCTTCTGCAGTCGCCCTTTTCACACCCTCGCTTGTGCTGGCTGCCTCCAAGGTTGTCCCCACGCTTCCTACCTCGGGTTCCGCTATGGTCGCGCAGCCCTGTTGGTTCGCCTCCCGTGGTCAGGTGACCTCGCAGGTTCACTGCCCTGCTTTTGCCCTCAGCACCAGCAGCCAATGCTGGCGTGCTATCCACACTACTGTTTCCAACGCTCAGCACGTCCATTTTCACTGCACCTTTCGTGCACGCCCTGGTAATAATCTGACTCATTACCTATCTCTACTGTTATAACCACTGTCTCCTACACCTTACACAGTGTACAAGCACAAAACCCGAAAAAAATTCAAATTACCTTAAGATCATGTTCTAAAATACCCATTCATTTTACAATAGAACGCAACACACTCAAAACAACAGAATACAACACAAATGAAGACAACGCTGTATTCAACACAAGCAGAATTGTACTATTCTATACAAGGAAAAAAATATTTCTACATTAAAATTTTGTTACAATTGGTACATCCTAGCTACTGACCTGAAGGACCCGTGACTCCAAATCCTGGTAGGACAGCCACGTGCAACGGGACCTCTTCTACAAGGTGTTACATGGTAAAACTCGATCTGGTAGGAATATTACCGTCGCTTACAGGTCCTACAGCTCCTGCAAGTTTCCCTCTTTAGTATTGGTTTAACAAATTCGTGTGGTCCACGAAATTACAGACCCCTGCGAGCTAATGTTGGGGTGTTAATAATTTCTATAGGGTGGGTTTGACCATCCCGTAAAAATTTGAAGGCAACGGATAATCTTTAGAGCCACAACAGAAGGCACCAATGCAGGGCTTAATAGGCAGTATAGTGCTTTTATTTACTTTCATTTGTCGAGTCAGCATGCGACTGAGGTAGCGACTAACTTTCGGTTGCACCTATTCTTTGTGATGAAGAGAGGAAAAATCAGTCGAGGATGAAGATTTATTGATATTCGTTTAATACCTATGGCATTTGAACAACTAGCCATGTATGTGTTGGAATAGTTAATACCAATTCATATGCAGTTCGCCCCGATAGCTGAGTGGTCAGCGCGACGGTCTGTCACGCCAAGGGGCCTGGTTTCGATTCCCGGCTCTGTCAGAGATTTTCTCCGCCCAGGGACTGGGTGTTGTGTTGTCCTCATTATCATTTCATCATCATCAGTGGAAGGCAACGGAAAACCACCACTGGAATCACTTCCCGAGATCTCATGCGGTGAACCTCTCTGACGAGGCTTCCCCCATGACAAGACCTGCCGTAAGGCAGAACACAAAGTTAAAAAAGTCTTATGCAACAGCAGGGGCTCTCTTAGTATATATGATCACAACTGGTCACTCTAGTTAAAATGATTTTCTTTCACCACGTAATTATGGAAAGGGAGAGGGGAGTGCATACCTGGCTTCAGTGGAATTTTATGCAGGCACACAGTTACACTTAAACCCAAGCCTTCTATTGACGTTACGTTTAATTGCTACAGGTCACGTAGTACAAGTTCAGCAAAGACACTATAAGCGAACTAGGTCAGGGCGGAAGAGTATCTGCCGAAATAGTTCAATTTTCATTAAAACGTATGCTGAAAAGGGGATAGCAAGTGGTGCACTTGACTATGACTGACAATTTTGGTTTTATGCTGCATTCCGAAACAACACCACGTTACTGAGCTGGGAGGGAGAATATTTGTTATCATATGGCGGGAAAATTTTACCAGTGTTTGTCCCATCAGTGGGCATTAAAATCTGAACTGTTCCTACGTACAAGACTTAAAACGGTATATTTTATGTAACGCACAACATTGCAAGCAAATCAAATAGTTATGAGGGGAACTAGAAACATTTACTTATCATCACCATGATACTACTCCACACACGTAGCCTAGTTCAAGAAGCTAACAGAAATGTAAAAAAACCGACACGCAAGATTATTCCTTCCCTATCTTACACTCATGCACTATCGTATAGTTATTCACTCGTCTGCTGTACATTTCCAGACCTAACTGCGTTTTACCAATGTGGCGGTTGCTCCGACCGACCACGTGGAGGGAAACCAAGTATACAAAGAAAACATGCTAGAAATTTTTAAAAAAACCCCAAAATATCACTGTGAAAGAATCACCACATTAAAATACGCTGAATGAGTTAACTTCTTTTACCCACAGAGCAATAATACGATAGTGAGCTTAAGGCCCATGGTGCGTGGCCTGACCAAGGCACAAACGCAAATTTGTTACTGAAATTTTACCAAATTACCAAAATGAACTACCCTATGGGGGTTTCGTGGTAACAGGCGAGTGAGTTTTAATCCCCATTTCTATAATTATGGCTGTAGACTGAAGGGTAGCTACAAATGTTCATATGCACAGAGCTAAATCAGATCACCATAAATTAAGAACAAGAGGAGTTATTTTATGACACTCCCACTTCAGTAAAAGTCATAATATTTTTTTCTTGCCCTCCAAGTGCACTATAAATTGGAAACATCGTTCTGCCGAAACATTTGCTCTCTTTCTTTCTCGCAGCACAAGGGGTTATACCGAAAACATTATGAGCTGACAAGGCTTTTCGTTCTTTTAATATTATAGACACAAAAACAGTTATTCCTAAGAATGCGTTCATTGGTATTATTCCCTGAACTGAGGAACTCATACAAATACGCAGCACCTCAACACTGATTAGAAAATGCGAACATTTGTAGAGAAATTTTGTAAGTTAAAGAAATAATGAATTTCCGGGTTCAGGAAGTTTCGACGAAATTTACCCGTTGAATATCGGCAAAGTACGCTCGATGCTGGCATCTGCGAAGATGAAAGGAGAAGAAGTACCGTGTCAACAACACGAATATCTGACGGTAATATCTAGAATGCGGTACATCGTCGTTAAGCCAACATTTCATTTAAAATATAATAAAGGAACGATAAGTATTAAGAGGCAAACGGCGGCGACCGTTAACAAACGGGAAATTCAACTGCCTGCGGGGAGACTGGCGGTGTGGGGGAATAAGCTACATCTCTTTCTCGAAGGGCTGTCATCTTATGCCCGCGTTCTGTGCTTCCACGAAAGCAGAGCTGACATAACGGCCATAACGATCACTGATTCCTTTTTTTTGTGGTGAGAGCTGTATTCGAATCCCTTTATGCACCAGAATTAGTCTCTTCACTCATTTCAAAATAGGAAAAAAATCAAGCAATCCAAACACAAATCAAATAGAACTGCACAATGCATTTGGTAATGGCTGCAGCTCAATTGTCTGCTGCATTTGGCAGTGGTAGTTCAGGCCTCTCCTCTACCGATGTCTTACACAACCATAATTCAAAACACTCCCCGTCTAAAACTGCCACGATATAGTGTCTACATTTTATCACCAACTCGTACTGATTACAATACTGTCGATGGTTCCTCAGCGAAAAGCGTACAGTAAATGAACATTTCATATTTCATTATTCTTGAGGTGGAGAGAAACTCATACGACAAAAAAGAGGTTAATCAAGCCGAGCATGGGGTAGTTTCTGTATGTACTGCTTCACATTTGGTGAAATTTGCATTTACTTAGTTACTCATGATTTTATACTAATGGTGCCTCTAGAATATCAGAATATTTGTATGAGAATTATCTCGAAATAGTTGTTAGTACAGGCGGCTGAGTTAAGTTGTTCTCTACCTACGGCTGAATACGACTCAGCTGGCAACTCTGATTTTGGTGTTATGAGGTGATGACATACAGAACAGGTTTCGAAGTGCTCTGAATATTGTGGTACCTGCTTCGCGGAACTGTCGAAGTACTGTGAGTGCCGACAATCAGAGCTGAACGCAGACGTGTGAAAACTCTTCCCTGTTACAGATGATTGTCTCTTCTTAACAGTTATGTTTCTCCATTCCTCAGTGGAAGTCGCGTTGAATCCTCACTCGCTGACTAAGTACATTCTGTACACACTGATAACGAGAATGAGCATTGATTACATCCCTTCCGTATAAGACAGCGGGCCTACCAGTCTCTGATTATGTTATATGGTCAGGTAACAACTCACAGCTACCACGGTTCCCTTATATATACTAATCTCAAAGAAGCCCAGTTGTTGTGACAAGTTGCCATGTAAGGTCCGAAATGTCATGCTAATTACAACAAACACGAACCCCGTAACAGATAATTCTGCACGATGGGAATCAATCACATGCTAGTAAAGCTGCCGATTACGTAGAAGAGGCAAAACGGTACTTGCTCTCTCGTGTGCATATCGTTTGATTGACTGAGCTTGGAAGGATACTGTACCCTCCGGTCTCACAAGTAAGGCCGATGCAGGCTCCCAGTGTGACCCGTCGGCAAACGTAATAAATTACTTACTGTTGTTACACGTTCTACAGTCATTCTCAGTTTTTATTTATTCTTTCAAGGTGCTGCAATTTTCGCAGATCTTACAGTGAGTTGTGTGACACAGGAAGAAAACACGAATACTTGACAGAGTACTAGATAAAAATAAGGTAAGATGAAAATGAAATCGGAATAATAGCAAACGTATGCCACGGCCAAGTGAATGTTCAAGGTGCTTTCTTTTTACTTCGTTCGCTACTCTGGTTGAAGTAAGTTCTTGGTCATTGCCCAGGTAGACGTGTTTGATACGCGATCCCTTCATGCATACACCCATCACTGTAATCAACAAATCAGTTAACTTTGTGGAAGAGCGGTTCCCTTGGTGTAACAGTTCTCTGCTCCGTGCTCTTTCGTCTTCCGATCAGAAGGTGAGAGAAAAGCGTCATTTTTCGCATGTGAGCCTACATATCTAAATGAGTGATAGAACAACCGGTTAAGCCCATCATTGACTTTATGGCGGTATATTTATTTAATAGATTTGATTAGTCTCACTGACAACTGGTCTGCTCTTCTGTTATGCTCAACACTGCTATTACCCGAGTGTAGATAGTTTAGTTTAGAAACACTGTTGTTTTAACGAAACCGTAGTGAGGAGACCCTGAATAATGTGGGACATGTAAGAAAAACAAAGCAACATAATACATATGCGCAGAAGAACTGATTCACAAACGTTCATTGCGGAGGATCTAAGTGACGTGATCGCCAGGTACACGGAAGAAGTAAAATATGTTACACTCCTTTCATTTATACATTAATTAAAATGCTTACCAGGAAAATTTAAATGTGTACATCCTGAGGTACATAGTGTAATGCTAAGATTAATTTAGCCAAGTGCCTCCATAAACAAAAAGAGCTTGCAATGCTTATACAGCACACTACACAGTAGTTGTACGTACATACCTGAGTTGATTCTGTATGGAATTTGAACAATTACAATCAACTGCCCCACAAAAAACGTTAAGGCACATCTTACACTGTATTTTATTAGTAGAAAGCTTTTTGTGGTAGTTGGGAAACGGTGGAAAATGTATGTTTCTGAACAGTGAACATAATGCTGGATCAGATATCAGTCCAGGGCAACAGAACCACGTGAAAACAATTCTGAACTGAAATTTGTTGAGCTCACGTTACTTAATGTGAAATCCAGGCTATCCTGTACTTTAAACAATTCGTCTGCGAGTGAGTAATCCGGTTTCAGTAAAATTTACATAAGCTATCTGACTGCCAAACAAATGACTCACATTAAAATATTGCCCCTGAATATTGTTAATCTTTATCTTTACTCTTGCAAACAATCACTGTATCAGAACTGTTGTAATTACACAGCTAATGAACATAAAAGTTCACGTATCCGGCTCTCTGACCAAACTGCTTTAAAACTCATAATACAGTACTTTATTGAAGTATTTTACTGGTATTAAGCCTCAGAAATGATACTGATATTTTCAGGATAACACTCACACAATCACTATGCCTTACAGTTGGCATGAATTTTGGTGGTAATTACATTTATTGGTCTACTTGTGTGCTCTACAACCTGATGCTACTAGGAACATTAATATGACTGTGAAAATTAGATTTCATTTGCCGTACTTGTGATGTGAAATACAAGACGATTATCTTACCAGTTTTCATAAAAATGTTTCTCGGTACACAACCCGTGTTGTGCAATGCGAGTGTGCAAACAATGTCAGGATAATAAATGTAAATGGGGAACTAATCTTAACGACTGATAAATGAGAACAAAGACCTCTAGTTTAATTATGCTTCATTAAGACAAGACGGCAACACATCTTCTTCATGAAGTTCTCACACCTAGACAATTATCAAAATTTTTCTTAATAACTTTCTTGTGTACAATTACTTTTTACGACACTTGTTTCAACTATAAGACAAATCCATGTGTTACATTTTTACAGTTAACTTCAACCTAACGCAATGTTCGAAGAATAAGAAACTACACCCCCCACACACACACACCCACACACACACACCCACCCACCCACCCACACACACACACACACACACACGCACGCACACAAACAAACATATAAAAACTGAGTTACCTTAACCATTTGTTTTATCGTTCTTCCAGTAATATAGTCTTATCAATATCTTTCCTCAAAATATATTATTGCAAAATCCCTTTTTCAATAACGATACCTCCACTACACGACACGAAAGGTCAGCTTCCATCCTTTTCAAACCAAGTAAATTGCTAACTCACGCTGCTACTATTATACAAAATAAGTAACCTCTCTGGTCTATTGCGAAGAATCTAATATTACGGAAGTTGAGTACATTTATCAAATTCGCAACTTCATTCATATTTATAGCCAAAACTTCTTGAAAATCAGCATGGCAAATACGACAGCCCCCTTTCATCACCCTTCAACTATGAAATAAGAATTCTGCAGAGTGGTTTCTGCTCATACAATAGCAGGAAACACTCTCAAAAGTCTCCAAAAGAAACAAATGCATGTTGGAAACTGTGTGGTTACAAATACCTGCGGTGGGTGACAAAGTATACAAAATGTCAGTGAAGAGGTCCCAAGTAATAGTAATATTGTAAATAAGTTTAAATGCAAGTAACAGTACATACATGCAACAAAGTGTACAAATGTCATGATACAGAAGACATGGCATTACAAGATGCTTGCTGTGGTAAATCAGCGAGATACACACATTTCGTGCAGTGTGGTACAAATCTTTAAAAAACAGTTGCAATTGTTTGTTCAAATGTTTAAGAAAATCTTATTAACACAAATGGATATTCTAGTCAATTCAAATTATGTGAGGAAATACGTCATCTTTGTACTATGGTACAAAATTTTATGAAGTCGCTACAATTATCTATTCAAATGTTTAAGAAAGCCTTATGACAATAACTGAAATTTCTTGTCAGTTCAGATAAAGCAAGAAAGGTTTACACATTTACAATACGGTACAAAAAACCGTTACAGCCCTATCCCTTTACGCCTGTGCTTTTCTAGCGAGACAGAGTATACAGGGTGTTTATAAACGAATATCGGGGATTCAACGCTTTATAATATTTATTACATTAAACTTACAGTTGTGAATGATATGTCAAATGAAAGAGCAACTCAAACAGCTTTACCAAGAACCTTATAAATCTTCAATATGAGCACCATTTGTCACACGGCACACACGAAGTCTATAGCCGAGTTCTTCCCAAACGTTGATAAGTGTGTTTTCAGTGAGTGTAGCAACAGCTGCTTCAGTCCGGTTTCTTAATTCATATCCTTTGGGGCTTCATCAAGGATCGTGTGTACGTACCTTCGCTACTAGAAGATATCCCTGAATTAAGAAACCGGATTCAATTAGCTGTTGCTACAATCACTTAAGTTTAAGTAGTGTGTAAGTCTAGGAACCTATGACCTAAGCAGTTTGGTCTCTTAGAAATTGTCACAGGCGTCAACGGTTTGAAAATCCAGTCTAGTCCTGAACACAGTGAACTTAATATAACCTGCAGAATCTTCAGTAGCTATTCATGGTGGCGGCTGTAGACACGGTCCTATCTGTGCTGTTTATAGTATGCCGTCCGGGCGCTGATACTAACGACACTTAAGGAATGAAGCCCTGTGTCGGCTTATATCTACTTTTGATAGATGAGTGTCCACTTAGAAACTATCTGAGTGAGGTGTGGTGGAAGTATGAAATAGTTCCTGCCGAGAGACGCCCTCCCTGGACGCTAGCCTCAACTCAGTGCTGCCTGAGTTCGAGACAGCTCGGCGCTCTGCTACTCGGCTGTACGTGGCTGTGTCTCGTACCTTTGCAGAACACACTATCCCACCCTTGGGATTGGCGGGGTGAGGGGGCGGGGAAGCCGATGATGTCACTCGCTACATTTTTCTTCAACAGCTTCATAATTCCCAGTGATTGCGGTAGTGCGAAACGTGGTAGGTGCCAGCATGTTGCTCAGCCTGAAATTTGTCCATGGTACTCGAGGAAAACCGTACTCAAAACATGGCTGAGAGGCCGGTGTGTCTAGTTAATCCGCCACATCAACGTCCCTATCTTCTTCTTGGGGGTGAAGCGCGTCGCCAGTCTCCTTCTAGCCGTCGCCGATTTGTTGCTGCTGTCGCCCCCTGCAGATGGCGACGTCGGGTATGACTGCTGGCTGCAAATGCAGATCACCAAAAGGGCTGATTGCCTCACATTCGTAAAAGCCTGTAAAAGAAAACAGCCTAGGAGCTTGATCACAGACTTTGAATAATGTTAATGTCGCCTTGTAGATGTACAAGTGGCTTTAATAATGACATTCGTGTACCGTGCAATCTACCACGCAGTTTTTGCGGTGGCGATTTGCATCATGTGAAGCGACTCTGTACAGCGAAATAAATATTAAAAATACATTACCCTTTTGTGCTGTTACGTTAGCTTTGTCATATGAGATTTGAATCTTTCAGTGAATCTATGTCTTTCCGGCAGAAATTCTGCGGTTTTGAAATGTTCTATATCATTTCGTCCACTGAAAAGTTTGAGTCCTATGATGAAAACAGATTGTCGTTGTCTGTAACTGGTGATACTTGCAACCCTTTCATAGAGAAAATTCTTGACAAAGCTTGGATTGTCTTAGTAGAAGTTGTCGTTATAGGCTTTAGTCCGAAGGCTAGTTTGATGCAACTCTCCAAGCTACTCTACCCTGTGCAAGCCTTTTCACATGCGAATAACTATAGCAACCTTCATCTTTTGAACACACTTACCTACTTACTGTAATGATCTCTTGGTCTCCCTCTACAATTTGTACTCCCTACACTTCCAATACTAAACCGATGATACCTTGATGTCTAAGAATGTGCTCTACCAACCGATCCCTCTTTCAGTCAAGTTATGCCACTAACGATTTTCCTTCCCATTTCATTTACGTGTCTCTTCATTAGTTATACGATCCACCCACCTCATTTTCAGAATTCTTCTGCAGCATCACATTCAACAGCTTCGAAACTCTTCTTGTCTGAAGTGTTTATCGTCCATGTTTCACTTCCGTACAAAGCTACAGTCCATACTAATAACATCACGAAAGATTTTTTGACACATAAATCTATAACCGATGTTAAAACGATCTCGTCTTAAGAAACGCTTTTCCGGCCACTGCCAGGCTTCATTTTATATCCTCTCCACTTTGACCAACGTTTGTTATTTTGTTGCCAAAATAGAAAAACTACTTTCAGTGTCTCAATTCCCAATGTAATTCGCTCAGTATAGCATGATTAATTTGGGCTCACTTCCATAACCCTTTTTTTTTTTTTTTTTACTTTTGTTCATGTGAATCTTAAGTCCATTTTTTAGTTGCTCTTACAAGTATTTTGCTGCTTCTGCTGATAGAATTACAATGTCATCGGCAAACCTCAAGATTTTTATTTCTTCCCCTGAACATGAATTCTATCACCAGATTTTTCTTTCATTTCCCTCACTGCTTGCTCACTGTACGGAATGAATAACGTCGGTGATATGATACGACCGTGTCTCACTTTCTTCGCAACCATTGTTTCATTTCCCTGCATTCCCCTCGACCGTTACAACTGCTGTCTGATTTCGGTACAAGTTGTACATCGTCTTTCACTGCCTGTCTTTTACACCAGCTGCCTTCAGAATTTCTACGAGCAGGTTTGCCGTTCCTTAACCTATATTTCAAGATAAATCGCATAGTCAGTATTGCCTGCTGCGTTCCCACATTCCTCCGGAATCCAAACATATCTTCTCCAAGGTCGATTTCTATAAGTTTTCGTCATTCTTCGTTAAATAATTCGATTTAGTAGTGCGCAATAATGAGGTAATAAAATTCACATCTGTTAAGCCTGCTTTCTTTCGGATTAGAATTATTACATTTTTCTTGACGTATCAGGGTATTTCGCCAGTCTCATACATCTTGCACATCAGGTGGAAACGTTTTCGAAGGCTGCCTCTTCTAACGATATCAGTAGCTCTGCCGGAATGTTGTCTACTCCAGTGGCTTTTTTCCGACTCAAGTCCTTCAGTACTCTATCAAATTCTACCCGCAGTTACATATCTCCTATCGCCTCTTCATCTCAATTTTCTTCCCTTTCTATAACATTACCTTTAAGTAAATTCCCGGTGTATAGCCTTTCTATGTACTCTCTAACATTCTGCGTGGTGTCTGTTTGTGTCTCCCTACCACTTTCGCGCAACGACGCTCTGAGCGTGTTTTTTAGGGAATTGACTAGTTAGAACCTGGGACCTGTTGCTGGTTAGGAGACGCCAGACCACACATGACATGTAGAGTTCAGAAGAGTTCAGTGAGACTAGCGATGATATAACCAAATACTTAATGATTTCAGCGTCAGCTCCACTGCACTCCCTGTAAAAGAATCTTAATTCTAACTAAATTTAGTGGAAGGGGTTCAAGGCTTTCCTATTTATAGTTAGCTGGTAAAATAACGTCGAGAAAGCAGTTAAGTTTACCATTAGAAATTTTATTCTACTCACAAAACATTGTTTATGAATTGCACTATTGATAAAAGGAAATGTTTTAATACAGGATTGTAAAAACCAACTGCGTTCAACAAAAATGTGAACGAATATTCCCTGAATGGGTTTCCAAGTTCTACAATGGATCGAAGGATGACCTGTGCCATATCACATCTATAATCTAGGTTTAAATTAAGTTTCACAAAAGAGAAAACTATCAAAATGGTCTACAGTGACCCTCAATTATCTTTATTTACTTATGTAACTGGTCGTAAATTACAGTGGCTGATGTGGCATCTCAATAACTATATAACAGAAAAATCATCGCGTTTCAGATTTTTACTTCAAGTGGCAAATGTGAACACCATGAGCTTTAATTGACGATCGACACTAGTATTACGCAAAAAGGGGATGTAACAGATGAGACTTCTGCAGAGTGAAGCTTTATGCGCTGTTATGCGGCATCGCGTACGTTCATTACCTTGTCGGTGTTCGTCAGGGGGCGGTGGACAGCACAGCTCCACTCACCTCGCCGTCTCGGAAGCAACTCTCTCCTAACTTCTCCTTACTACCATTTACCGACGTTGGTTTAAAAAAAACTATCTGGCTGTGTTTCATCTGACCAATCATGGTCTCAATGTTAACCTTAAGCTCCGCCTACCAAAATTCTGTCTATCCAATGAGAAACGTTATACTTTTCGTGGTTGGACAATGTTTTTAAAGATTGCAACGTAACAGAGACGCGGAAAAGCCTCACGCTAAAACTTGCAGCTGGTGTGGTCCTTTTAGTGTTATCGGAAGATCTATACTGTTCTTCTGGAGGGCTCTATCTTTTAACATGGGCTGGGGGGGGGGTGGTCCTGATGTAAAGAGACGCGAAAAGTCTCACGCTAAAACTTGCGACTGGGGTAGCCCTTTTTGTGTTATCGTAAGATCTATACTGTTCTTCTGGAGGGCTCTAGCTTTTATCATGGGCTGGGGGTGTGGTCCTAGCGGTTTGCTGGCGACGTGGGTGTCTGTCCTTTATCGTAGGGCCTTCAAGCTTAACACGGTTCTGCTCTTGGCTTCTGTTCTCGTTTCTCCCCTCGGAAATGCGTCTGTCTGACGGTGGGAAGGTATGACATGCATTTAGGCATTCTTGTGTTAGTCTGTGGTACTCCAATTGCTCACTCGTTGCTCATATTACTATGGTTAATTTAATGTCACGATTTATTCGGAGCTATGTGACGTACTACTGGATTTGCTTATCATGTCAGGGTTTTCATGGAAGGTGTAGGATTTGCCTGACACCTTCCAACTCCTTTCACCTATCAGCTTTCCGTTCTTTCCTTAGGACCGGTTTTCCGGCTGAGTTCTTGATATACATACAGCTGCTTCTCCTTTCTCCAAATGCCTTTCTAACTTTCCTGTTGGAGGTATTTATTTTTCACCTAGTTGCATATGCCTCTGTATCCTTACATTTGACCTCTAGCCATTCCTGCTTAGCCTTTTTGCACTTCCTGTCAATCTCTTTTTTTAGACGTTTGTATATCCAGTTCTCCTGCTTCATTTGCTGTATTTTTATATTTTTCCATTTCATCGATAAAATTCAATGTCTACTGTGAAGTCCAAAGATTTTTACAAGGCTTGTCTTTTTACATAATTCATCCTCTGCTGTCTTCACTATTTCATCTAGCGAAGGTACTCATTCGTCTTCTACTGTGTACCATTCCCCTATTTCATTCCATCGTTGCGTAACGGTCCCTCAGAAATTTCTTTAATTATTTTGGGCCCATTTCCTTTTTTCCTACTTTTTGGAAATTCTTTAGTAAAAATTATTCATGTCCATCTTGAGGTGGTGGTATAACAGACTTATTATTGGTACTATTTAAGAAACAGTCGACAGCTGCGCAATGTTCTTTATGAACTCAAGGACGATGTGTTTCGCCGCGTAAGGCATGATAGGGCATCATCAGTCATTCGAAAATATAAGGGGCGAACAACAAGACAGTTAATCCTGTATGGTCCTGGCTGGACTGCCATACAAGCAAAATAAGCATCAAACACCGGTCCAATAAAATTATACAAAGAAACGTAATGTAACACACGTTTCTAAATCAATTCTGTCAAAATGCTTCCATCGAAGAAGACATGACGCAGAATAAGAAGTACTAAAACCAACTTATACACAAAAAATATTAAAAATTAGTAAACACCGCGATCAGTGACGAGAAGGGAACGAAGGAAAAACCGTAAAAATTAATTTTACTTCATGTAGGCGTCTACTGGCATAGCAGCACCGAACAAGACCTCCGCCGGCTAAGGTGTCCGAGCGGTTGTAGGCGCTTCAGTCCGGAACCGCGCGACTGCTACGGCCGCAGGTACGAATCCTGCCTCGAGCATGGATGTGTGTGGTGTCCTTAGGTTAGTTAGGATTAAGTAGTTCTAAGTCTAGGGGACTGATGACCTCAGATGTTAAGTCCCATAGTGCTTAGGGCCATCTGAACCATTTGAACAGCCTCCAGCAAGATAGGCTATACATTAATGACAAAGTCCAGATAATGCGCACCAGTTAACGTTTGTGGTAGCACATATGACCCTATTACTCCATCGCCAAGTACGCCAGCCCAAACGTTGATTGAGAAACGGTGTTGAAGCCCTGTTTCCTGAATTGCTCGGGGATTTACGTATGCCCAGACATGCTGGTTATGAAAATTCGCCACATTATCTTTTCTGAATCCTGCCTCGTCGTTAAATAAAATCTTGGATGTGGCAGTGGTTCTGCGTCACACTTGAGCAACAGTCTTTGATAGAACCGCCGCCTGTCATGACTGTCCTGTTGCCTTAGGACCTGAACGCGCTATAGATGCTATGGCTACAGCAATTGTTCATGCTAACATGTGGTGAAAGATAGAAAGTGTAAATGTTCTACATCATTTGTACATATAAATAGAGCAATAACAGTAAACACATAAGTGAATCCGTGTTTAGAAGAAGCTAAAGCACCATGATTTGTACCCAGGGATGACAATACTGTACGATATGGCACACAAACAAGACGAAAACTAACGTACCCTACAGCACGACTCGAGCCAAACAACTGACTGCAGACCACCAAACGGTAGGTAGAGTACTCTGAGTGAGAAATGATAATACCCTGCCGACACAGTTGGAAATGCCGTGTGGTTAGGGCCTCCCGTCGGGTAGATTGTTCGCATGGTGCCTGTCTTTCGAGTTGACGCCACTTTGGCGACTTCCGTGTCAATAGGGATGAAATGATGATGATAAGGACAACACAACACCCAGTCCCTGAGCGGAGAAATCTCCGACCCATCAGGGAATCGAACCCGGGCAGGTTGGTATCGCATTCCGTCGCGCTGATCACATTTCTTCAGTCTCATCATCATTTGTGGGGCCAGTTGACACATAATGTTCTGCTACTGTGTTGGGAGTTGGTTTTGTGTCCATCTTGGCTACGATAATGCGTTCGATACGCTGTTCTTAGTACCTTATCCGCATTCCTATGTTGTTATTAATTATTAGACCTTCTCCTGTTCTACCCATATTTTATTTGCTGGCTTCAGTGGCCGAGCGGTTCTAGGCGCTTCAGTCTGGAACCGTGCGGCCGCTACTGTCGAAGGTTCGAATCCTGCCTCGGGCACGGATGTGTGTGATGTCCTTTTCTAGGGGACTGATGACCTCAGATGTTAAGTCTCATAGCGCTCAGAGCCATTTGAACCATTTTGAACCATATTTTATTTTGTATTTATAACCCAGTAAAGATAGCGTTTTGGATGGCGGAAGGTGAAGTAATTGAAAAACGAATGTTTTAGAGCTTCTCCCCCTTGTGCATTGTTCTCAGCCTTACCCATTGGAGGATAGTTACTGAGGAAATCCTGAAAAAGTGCCATTTCTTAGTGCCTTTTTCAGTCAAGACTGTCCAGTGGAAGGGGGAAGGTTGGAGAGGGGAGATAAACATGTCAACAACGAGCCTATGATGAAAATGAAATAACCTTATCTTTAAACTGTGTTTTGATGGAATATAACTTTGTGCAAAAGTGTAGAAATTTGTGATTTTGTGTTTCAAAAATACTTATTGCCCAGAAACTACATGAACTCCATGAACTACGTGTATATATTTCATGCATTAGGGCTTACAGATTATATTATATTCAGAGATACTATTTTTGTTTGAGGATGGTACACTGGATCACAGCTCTCCACCCCTCGTTTCACCGTATGCCACACATTTCCGATTGAAAACAAGTCAGTCAAGTGATCTAGCGTACCAGGGCAAAAGGCTGCCATCCTGTGACACCAAGAAGGCACTTGTTCATCTAGCAACACGTGGTCGTGCATTGTTTTTCTGAAAAATGGCTTTAGCAATGTTGTGCCGAAAGGGTGTGGCTGCGTATCGCAGGAGGTAATTCATGTAGGCCACACCGGTTACAGTGCCCTGGACACGCACCAACTGTAATTTTTGGTTGCACCCAAGACCATCCTACACCATAAGGCCTCGAGTTGGCGCTTTATGTGTTGTGCGAATGCCGTCACTGTGCAGCAGCTCCCCTCGTCTATGGCAAACCAAAATGCCGCCTTCATTTTCTAAGAAACAGAACTTGGATTCGTCCGGAAACGCTATGTGATGTCATTCCTGTCCCCAGTGACGTCTTTCCATACACCATTGCCGTCTAGGATGTTTCTGCACATTCGTGAAATGTAGGCGTAGAAGTGGACGACGCGCACGTAACCCATGCCGTAATAAACGGCGACGGACTGTCATCCAAGATAGTGTACGACGTGTCAGACTGTTCCACTGTTGCGCCAGTGTCCAGGAGAAGGCAGATGTGTCCCGCAATGCCACTCAGATGAGCTGTCGATCTTCTCGGAGGGTTGTCTGGGTGGTGCGATCCTACCCATCAGGTCGTGTTCTAATGCCTTCCGTGAACCATTCTGCACACACACATTGCACTGCAGAAACTCTTCATCCCACGCGAGTAGCAAATCCTTGGACTGATGCATCACAATCTGTCATGCCAATAATTCACCCTCTTTCAAACTCACTGACTCGACGGTACGGTCCGCGCATGCGTCAGCAAGGCATCCAGCACGTCTGCTGGAGCCACACTGATCCATTACCTTCGGTTTATAGCTACAACGGGAGCCGCAGGTACATTTACCGGTAGATGGTGTTTCGCCGCGTTATGAAGGTTGACCTCCAACCCGTAGGCCGATATGATTCAAATACTAATCATTTCTGCAGAGCATACTAAGGTACATGTTCAGAGAAAATGAACGTCCTACCTCTAGTCGTTCAATGTGTTCTGTTTTTTCTAAACATGAGAGTGTTGCACTAGAAAAGTATTATGATGAAAACACTGACATATCTCACTTTATGCGGTTTCTTGAGGTTTTTGCAGAATTTCACAGTCCCATATTATCAGAAGGTGTTCCAAATTTTGCAACATGTTACGCGTGAAGCTTTCAGTTAATTTAATGCTTTTTAATATCGGTATTGCTATATTTTTGCCTAAAAGGCACTGGAAGCGAGTTACTGAGGAAAGACTGAAAACAGTGCCATTTCTTAGCGGATAACGCACAAGGGGGAGAAGGTCTAACACTTAGATTTTTCATGAGAGTGTTAATACACACAGCATGCCTCAAAAACGAAACTACCTCGCCTTTTGGAACATAAACTCTTTTTCAGAGTTGTCTCTGCTGTACTCTGCTGACTTGTACTCCTTTTCCTCGTGCCAAAGAACTTCACTAATTCGCACTATATCTGACTTCAACCTATACATTTCCCTATTTAAATATTGTAACCTACCTGCCCGATCAAGGAATCTAACATTCCACGCTCCCACCTATAGGGTACCAGTTTTGATTTTCCTGATGGCGACATCCTCCTGAGTAGTCCCCCTGCCCTCAGATCCCAATGGGTGGACTATTTCACCTCCGGAATATTTTACCCAAGAGGATGCTATTTTAATATAACAATACAGGAGGTCTGCATGCCCCCGGGAAAAAAACTGATGCAGTTTCCCCATGTTTTCAGCCGTTCGCTATATCAGTACAGCAAGGCCATGCTGTTTGATGTTATTAGGCCATATGGCTTAATATTGCAGACTGTTGCCCCTGGAACTGCTGGAAAGGAATAACACGTTTCTGTGGCCTATCAACTGTTGTGGTTGAACATGCAGCGCGGCTAACTGTTTAGGCACGCAAGCTACTCCACCACGGCAAGGTCCATGATTCAACCGAGGAGGGGGGTTGTTCATGGACGTTATAGACGATATTTGTATCACATACAGAAATTTATAGCTTTTCATCTATGACAATCAGCCAGACGCTACTTAAAAATGGTCTAGCATAGTCTATTAGTCCACGTGTAAATATGATCAGAGACCTGATGCCTGAGGCCACGGAAAGTATTGCGAGAGGGAGGTCACGGAAAATATTGGGATATTGGAGATAACTGATAGCTCTGGCATAAGTGGCATTTAGCCAGCATGTCTTTTTTTTCTTTGTACATGTATGCAGCAGCAATCCTCACGGGCATTGGGGTTGGTATGCACAAAACCCCAGTGGCTCCGATGCAGAATTTGATTCACTTTCAGTTTTAACACTTCTGAAATTACCACTCGTGTTTTTCCTGATTCTGAATGTACCAGAAAGATACCTTTGTAGACAATGAGAGCATGTCCGACATACCAGTATCATTTAATTTCTGGTTAATTTACTAACTTTTTATCTGAAGATATCTCTAATTAAATATATTATATTATTTTGTATAACAGTGGATGCTTTATCACAAGATTTGCTATGCACTGGACAGTTGGCAGTTGCTAGTGGGAAAATTGTCAACAATCTTTGCACTGATAATATTCAAATCGAATCACACTTCATTAGAACAGAACTATTTATCCTGCCCTTTTTGGCAGTCGTGACACCATATCTGCATTCCATCTTGAGATGTGGACTCGTAAACTATTTCATAATCATAGTATGATAAAAGCAGTGCCCATCACCGTAAGCATTGAGCCGCTCTGAAGGACCATTATTATTGAATACATACATGGCTACCAGTGTACTTGGATGTGTTAGTAGACTGGAGCTTCTATCGTAAATGTACACCTGGAACCTTCTGACAGCAAGACTAGTTCTTTTTTTTTTTTTTTTTTTTTGACCGTAGTTCCTCTCAGTAACTGTCACTGGTCGACTTTGGAACGAGTGTTGTGATGTCTAATGGAATACTGTAACAGTTTCATGTATACGACACACGTATTGTCCATAAACGAGATATTATTCAATAAGCTGTAGAAACTCATTTTAAGCTCTGTCTGCAGTAAACCACAGTAAGATATGCTTCGCACAATTGCCTCAGGTGTAGCTTGATACCCCGGAAGTCTTATAAGTGCCCAGGATTACTTCCCTTATTTTACCAGTTCCTGTCACTTAAATCATTACCTGCGCTAGTACCGTCCCTGCATATAAAGTTGTATGAAATGTAGCTGCATAACTTTCAGTCTGTATGATTAAATAGGCACACCAGATACCAAAATGACATTAACAGGTCACATGAATTGTTCCATTATAGTGATGACACGCATAAATAAAATATAACACAAGAAACTACAAATAAAAATATATAAGGATTTTTAAAAAAAATTTAATGAACTGCCACACGCGTATCTGTAGATTCGAGGACTGTCGAGACATGCAAATAACAGTGTGGGCTATATAGATTATTGTAGCCATAATAGGTCTAGGAGTAGGTATAGTTGCAGTTATGAAGCAAATCTAGAGTTCATCCAAGGCTGTCAGTAACAGGTTCAGAAATATAACGTGGTGTTATTCGCTTAGAACTTGAATTAACCTTTCCTTATTTTTAGTTGTTTCTTCATTATATTTTCAGTATTTTGCTTTATTTCTACATTAATATTAACAATGGTTGATGTTAACGTACAGGTTAAGACCATTTATAAGTCGCAAACTGGGATAGAGACATCAGAGCCGCATGTACCACATTGAAATTTATTTTCCTTTTCTACAGACTCTCCTTACAAACTTAACACTTATCCCATCGCTCGAAAAGGCGTTAAAAGCCTGAGTAGTAGAATTGTTGTGGTAGCGTTAGCATCTAAAGATTGCCCTCGCGGGGTATAACTATTTATTTGGTTACTTAAATTGCTGCAGCCCACAAGACTGGTCTGCCCTGGGGTAGCGAAACATCCGTAGACGGGAAACTGAGTGTCGTCACCGGATAACCAGGGCGACCAAGACATTTCTTGTTCGTCACTATGTTTTCGTCCTTTACTGAATTCCTGTATCCAAATGAACAAAATTTTCCATAAAATAAAATTCTAAACACATATGGGACGAACTTCGCTATGGACGTGCTCTGCAGGCAGTTTCTTGGCTCAAACAATCACATTGTTCTAGTCTGGTACACGTTCGCAGCACACCTGTCATCTTGGTCTGCCCGCACCATCAGTAACCATTGGCCGCGGAATACTGGGAATCGGTTACTTTCCACTTGGTTTCTGCTGCCTCCTTCTACATTCGTGTAGGCGCAAAATTTAAAAAGGTACACCTATTCTGTCGCTGCAATTTATTTATTGGTTCACATGCGCACATAATATAAAACACTGATCCCCCCATGAATTCATAAAATATAGAACATGGTTATAGGTTCCATTTAAAGATTCCACCGAAGGGGAAAGCGTTATCCTTCATTTGTGTTATGAGCACTACAGCCGACTCTCCAGTTCATGCTTCTCCGCAGTTCTCAAAATTATTCAGCCTTTAGTCTCTTGCGAGCTAACATCCTACGATGGTCGGGCTCACATGTGGTTCCTATTCGTCGACATTTTCTGTGCATCTCTATTCAACAGTAAGACGATCTACACATGAATACTATACTTTACTGGTCGCTGGTAACACGACCAGTATCTCAGCAGATATTCCTTTCCAGAAGTATAATCATCCGAAGCATTCGTCTGCTTTTCACCAACACTTCCACTTGTAAGAATGTACTTAACTTTTTTTTGAGACAATTTGTACATGAATATGGCAACATGCAGAAGACGTTCTTAGAAGTAAGTTAGATTCCTACACCCACCTCTTAATCTTTTACATATTAAGTAAATAACAATTCTTTTGCTGAATAGATGAAGCTGTCAAGCAAAAACCTTCTCAGTTTGTTTTCAAATCTGCGTAGGGAACGATCTCAATAGACAAGTATCAACGAGCCAACGTGGACCTACCGGGAACGAAAATTTCATTCATTCATTTAACTGACAATGTTAATCTCAAGTAGCACTGATTCAAAATGGTTCAAATGGCTCTGAGCACTATGGGACTTAACATCTGAGGTCATCAGTCCCCTAGAACTTAGAACTACTTAAACCTAACTAACGTAAGGACATCACACACATCCATGCCCGAGTCAGGATTCGAACCTGCGACCGTAGCAGCAGCGCGGTTCCGTACTGCAGCGCCTAGAACCGCGTGGCCACCGCGGTCGACAGCACTGATTGCCATACCCACTGTACAAGCGCTAGGAGGTCGTAACGCACTGTAACTGACATTGTTGATAGGTCATCCATTGGCTACGCACAGTTCGCAGCGTTTATTTCTCAGGAGCGATGTCTCGTCACCAGTTGGCGTTTGTGTAGTGAGTGACTGCGGCATATCGCTCTTCTGTAAAAAAAAATTCTATATTTCCTATCTAATAACAATTGATTCATATATCACTCATTAATTTAACTCGAAATAAAAACTGAATTAGTTTTTCTCCGAATTTTAGGCTGTATCAAATCGTTAAGATGGAGTGGCGTGGCTATCTACAGAATGTACTGTTTTGAGTCTTATGCTATAAACGTTGCGAATTTAATTTACAGAATAGGCATTTTGATCATCGTATAAGATTCTTTCCTGTCCTGTTCCTGTAAATGTGCATCTGCAGAAGCCCAGCTGCATCGTGTACAAAAATTAGGTGCGTTTTCTAGATGTTTAAGCGATCTTTCGGTGTACTAGTACTTTTGTTGCCAAAAAGACGACTCAGGACGTAAACTATCCTTAGCAGTTGTAAACAGTAATGTGTTAAATTTACGTAGAAAGGATTTTAGTCTTCCGAGATCTCCTGAAGAAGAAGTCTCTCATAAGAAAATTAGTGACAACTTGACTTGTATGGCATTTAGTATAGTTATAATGACAAGGAAGTTGACGGCAGCATTTAAATCTATCCACAAGATCGCAGCGTTAATATGATACAGCGCTACTAGCATTGCAATACGTTTATGTAGGAGCTGTAGTAAAGAATAAGAACGTCGAAGATAGCAGGGACTAAGACAAAGAGGGCCTCTTAGCTTCCATGAGGAGTTCACGATGGGGCTTTGAGAACAACATGGATCTGAGCAGTGTAATTATTTTGATTTAGGAATGGATATCAAGGTAATCCAGTTTTTGCCGCCTAAGATTTTCTGTGCATTTCATGCTACAGTTGCTGAAAAACTAAACGATGTATAATTACCAACTGTTGCTCCTTAAAACCTCATTGTATAACTATAAACACACCATCACTTGATAAAAAATTGCATGTGTATTACTGTACTCCATTTATTGTTGTCATATGACAGTCAGCTACTCAGCTATATATAATTATAGCGTTTCCGTTTGGCGTTGACGTTGTAACTGTTAAGGAAATATTTAGAGAAGTCACTAAAGTTATGGGACAGGCTTGTCCAATTATATAAAATTAAAAAAAAAAAAAACAGACATCGACGATTTCAGAGAAATTACGAATAACTACTGCAGTATTTGAAAATATTCTAACTGCTTAGAAAGTACGGACGGAAAATCCATTCATATTTTTTGCTATGCCCATTTAAAAGTCCGCAGCTCGTGGTCGTGCGGTAGCGTTCTCGCTTCCCGCGCCCGGGTTCCCGGGTTCGATTCCCGGCGGGGTTAGTTCGGTTTAAGTAGTTCTAAGTTCAAGGGGACTGATGACCATAGATGTTAAGTCCCATAGTGCTCAGAGCCATTTGAACCATTTTGAACCCATTTAAAAACTATATAAGTGATGTTCCTCTGTGCTAGAAGGACTGTTCGATGCTAATTATAAAATCTATGTATTAATCTTGGTGGTTAAGGAAAAGAAACTGATGGTGGCACATTTTGTTCTACAGTTTTGTTTTTTCATATGTGGGACAAAAGGCTAACTATTTCCACCACCAGGGTTTTGTTGAACTGAAATGTAGCTACACATTATAGGCGAGTGCAGGCTTTCTCGGCAAATTTCATATATGAAGTCTTCACGGGTTGTCAGCCGAGTAGCATCGTCGTCTCGTAGCAACGTTTCGATGGAATGCGTCTCCATCATCTTCAGGCGAAGTGTCGGGATATCGTCGGTCGCGGGTAGCGGAGAGCGGTCCAGCAGAGATATAAGCCCGCGACCGACGATATCCCGACACTTCGCCTGAAGATGATGGAGACGCATTCCATCGAAACGTTGCTACGAGACGACGATGCTACTCGGCTGACAACCCGTGAAGACTTCATATATAAAAAACTACACATTATGTTATTCTATGGTATGATCGTCACTCGTTATACCTAGTTTCTTAGAATATAACAGTCGATTAACACGAGAAGAACAGTTGTAGTACATTGTATTCTGTATGCGGTACATAGCTGGCAGACCAAATCAAATCGGTTCAAAAGGTCTGTCTCTTCAAAATTAGTCTTCCTCGGAGTACAGTGTTTTTATTACTGTGAAAATTACTTTTCTCACAGTGATATTTTCTAGTATAAAAAGCACTTTATTTCTAAATTTTTGCAATACTAATGTAATAGTAACAGATATTGTCTTCCTTGTTCGGCAATGCAGGCCTTGCATGAACACTAACAGAAAAAACTGAACTCCAAAAGAATTTATAATTTTGAGTAATAAAACTTGGGAATACTTTTGTCTATGTAACATATATAAGTGATTAACATTGCAACATCACAGGTTAATATTAGCCCGTGATAAGCCATTGTAAATGCGAAATGCTGGTACATTAACAACCGGTGTAGCCGCCAGAGTTTTGAATGCAAGCATGCATTGTGCTGCACAGGTGCCGGATGTCAGTTTGTGGCATGGAGCCCCATGACTGTTGAACTTGGTCGGTCAGTACAGGGATGGGTATTCCTGGTTGTGAATGACACTGAAGTTTCCGTACGATGATGTCCCATAAATGCCCCATTTGGAGTCAGATCTGGTGGTCGAACAGATCAAGGCAACATAGAGGATTTTGGGTTAAGACAGCGGTATGTGGGGGAGCGTTATCCTGTAGGAATACACTCCTGGAATGCTCTTCATGAATGGCAGCACAACAGGTCGAATAACCAGATTGACGTACAACTCTGGAGTCAGGATGCGTGCGATAACCACGATAGTGCTTCTGCTGTCGTACGAAATCGCACCCTAGACCATAACTCCACGTGTAGGTCCAGTGTGTCTAGTACTCAGACAGGTTGGTTGTAGGCCCTCGACTGGCCTCGTGCTAACCACCACACCATCATCACTCCGTCACTGGCACAGAGGCAGAACAAGCTTTTGTCAGAAAACACAACAAACCTTCATCCTTCCCTACAATGAGCTCTCGCATGACGCCACTAAAGTCGCAGATGTTCATGGTTTCAATCAGTGGAATGCACGCTACAGGGCGTTTGGCTCGGAGCAGTCAAAGTAACCGATATGTAAAAATTCCTTGTGTCACTGTGGTGCCAACTGCTGCTCCAATTACTGCTGCAGAGCCGTACGCCGAACATGATGGTCCTCCTTCTCGGTAATAGCCGGTAGTCATCTGGAGCCGGGTCTTCTTGCTACCGTACATTCTCGGGACCACCACTGCCAGCAATCGTGTACAGTGGCTACATTCCTGTAACATCCTTCTACAGTATCGAAGAGGGAACATCCAGTTTCTAGTGGTTCTATTACACGATCTCATTGAAAGTCAGTGAGCTGTTGATAATGGCGTCTTTGTCGTGCTAGAATCATTATTGAATAACATATACTCACCACATCCAGACTGAAAGGTAAATAACAAAAATGGTTCAAATGGCTCTGAGTACTATGCGACTTAACTTATGAGGTCATCAATCGCTTAGAACTTAGAACTACTTAAACCTAACTAACCTAAGGACATCACACACATCCGTGCACGAGGCAGGATTCGAACCTGCGACCGTAGCGGTCGCTCGGTTCCAGACTCTAGCGCCTAGAACCGCACGGCCACTCCGGCAAGCCAGATAAATAACGCTTACGACAATTACAGCTTGTATCTAAAGCGAACGTGATCCGCATCTTCATAGTGGCGCAAAATCTGAATAGACTACATCCTTCAGATGTAGGAACGCGTCTGTCGTGTGTATCGCGCTACTTTTTCTCGGTGTTGCACCTTTTTTCGTCATTGAATTTAATTAATTAACCTTCCGACATATATACTCGATACTGGTGAAGAAAAATCAAGCAGTGGCCATTGTTTCTCTCGTCGGTGCACATTTTCTAACGCTGGCTCAGAGCGGTGCCGAATATTTACACTGCTTTAGGAATGCTGCTTACACTTTCCATCTACGCTAGTACCATCATTCCTATTGCATATTGTTGTTCCGACATAAACGTATCACATGGCTTAGGTGCTGAGCCAGTGTCCTGTCCTGGAGGGCAAGAGGGAGAACGAAACAATTTTCTGTAGGCTCCCTACCTTCACAACGCCAAAAATGGTCAACGTTTTAGCGTGCCAATGACGGCTCTGATTTAAATATAAAAATATATATATATGAAGATGTTTGACGTAGTAATAATTTGTTTACTTTAATGCTTCGTACATTGATTTAACATAAATTCCAAGAAATTGCAGTTCAGAGGAATGCATAATTTGTGAAGCATTCGTCAGGAAAATTGAAATGTACTTGCGGCAGGCAACTGATTTAAGAACTGTAATAGCAACAAACTCTCACAAGTTTGACAATGTTGTATCTTAAAAGATATAAAATTGAAGTGCGCATTTAGCAGTATCACTATTTTACTAAGCTATACGACAGTGAACACATATTTGCTACCGCACGTGGTAGCCGCGCTGTCTCAGGCGTCTCGTCATGGTTCGCCCGGCATTCCCCGTTTGAGTCCTCCCTCCGGCATGGGTGTGTGTGTGTGTGTGTGTGTGTTGTCCTAAGCGTAAGTTACTTTAAGTTAGACTAAGTAGTGAGTAAGCCTAGGGACCGATGACCTCAGCAGTTTGGTCCCATAAGACCTTACCACATATTTCCAAAAATTACAGATTTGCTCTCTATGGCTAGTCGACAATGTATATGAGGGAAATGTTGTCACTTTCAGCCTTTGCCGCCAACATCTGATGAAGTCAGTGTTAGTTATTTTTATCTTAGTGTAGGGTCTTCCCCTTTCTGACTTGCCTTACTCAGTTTCCTGTAATTTGACATTCCTATCTGTGAACGTTGTTGGCAGCTTTTGAATGAGGACCTTTACCTGGTAGGAATGTTTTCTGCAGCTGATTGGACCACAAGTCTATCCACGTGACCGGGCTCTCAACGGTGCAACTGGAAACTGCTCTGTTACACATAGCTTGTGATTTTCTAATACCCTTGCCGTTTCCGAGTCACATAGTTCGCTACTTTACGTTTGAATACTTGTCTGAGACATTTGGAAATGATGTTCCACTTGGATCCGGGCCTGTAACAAGACGACGAATACGTGCCGAAAATGGTTTACTTACACCACACGTTCGGAGAAGGGAGAAAGGAAATGGTCACTCTCTATAGATCAGCTGATGCTACAGAGCCGAAATATCCGAACTACCGTTATAACGATGTTTAGAAAGCTAGAAAGGGCGGTGTCTGTATCACTGACGTGCCACGTTTTTTCGGCAGACGCAGAGGAGAAGGGCAGACCGTATATCTGCGTGCAATTCGGTGCCCAGCGGTAAGTGAACGACAGCCTGCTTCATGTGACGCTATCAGCGTTCGCCTCGCGGCAGTGTGACAGCTGTCCTCTGACCTTAAAGACGACCTTTCCCGCCCCTAACTGTCACCCGGACCCAGCCGCAAATAGCGCCGGACACCGAGCCAATTTAACCTTTCACTTGAGCTTGACGATACACATTTTCGATGCATCTGAAACACTGTAATCAACCACCTGGTTTCGTCTTTCTTCATTCCTCATTTCTAGTCTTTAGGCTGGTTTAATTTCTAAATATTCTTACCACTGACTTTGCAAAAAGGAACAATAGATTATAAATGTTATTCGTCAATTAGTAACATTCTATACAGTAATTCTGAGGACGTAGGTTTCCAATAAGGCCTAAAACGTTATTCAGGGCCTAAATCGTTATTCTTATAATTATAGGGTTGAAGGTAATTAGCCGGCCGCCGTGGCCGAGCGCTTCTAGGCGCTTCAGTCCGGAACCGCACGACTGCTACGGTCCCAGGTTCGAATCCTGCCTCGGGAATGAATGTGTGTGATGTCCTTAGGTTAGTTCGGTTTAAGTAGTTCTAAGTTCTAGGGGACTGATAACCTCAGATGTTGAGTCCCATAATGTTCAGAGCCATTTGAACCATTTGAAGGTAATAGTTTGTTTAACATAAATCCATAGAATAAGGAAATTTATGCTGATGCTGAGCTTTATCCTAGAGTAGAAGCTATAACTGTTATTCGTAAGATAAAATACATTTTTGTGACATTATTCTGTTTGTTCATGAATTTTCTGTACAGGATATAACAAGAGCTTAAAATGTTATTTGTATGAAGTAGCATAAGGTGATGGTAGACACTTATGCTATGGTTATTATATCCAATGACCATACGCCAAGACTGAACTTCTCATTTTCTTTCCCCATTAGAAGATACTTAATTCGTGCTGCCGTCTTAATTATATGGAGCCGTCAAATCGTACACTTGTAATTTATATGTAAGAATGCTCCTTTCGACTACTATAACCTACATCTACGTACGTACTCTGCACGACACTATACAGTTTGTGATGTCGGGTGCTTCTGGCAGCAAAGTTATTCTCCTCATCTCTTTTTCTGTTAAGTGAAACATCATCGGCCGGCCGAATTGGCCGTGCGGTTAAAGGCGCTGCAGTCTGGAACCGCAAGACCGCTACGGTCGCAGGTTCGAATCCTGCCTCGGGCATGGATGTTTGTGATGTCCTTAGGTTAGTTAGGTTTAACTAGTTCTAAGTTCTAGGGGACTAATGACCTCAGCAGTTGAGTCCCATAGTGCTCAGAGCCATTTGAAACATCATCTCATTTTTGTATTGATGTCAATACCTTGGGCATAAAAAATAAGTTAACAGTATTTGTATTTAAAAACAAAAACAACAAAAAGATCTTTACATAAAAAACTCCAACATCGACGCACTGCCCAATTCTAAACTGAATGAAGCGTTTTACGAGAGCAGTATCCAAACTGGCAGAATAACAGCAGTAGCAATCATTCTTGACTTATGCGATCTATTGAAGAAAATAAGGCAATAATTCTGGATGATGTCGGGACGGCGGAAACTAGATATACTTGTTCGTCCGAAACGAGAAAGCTTTTCCTATTGTGAAACGATTTCAGTTTCAAGTAAAAAAAATATTCAAGATTCGTAGTATTTGTCCGAAACCACAGAAGAATTTTCATGTTAAACGGTTTTGTGTTATTAAATTCTTCAAATATCAGTTTTTCACAACGTGGTAAATTGGTATTTCAGTTCTTGCTGCATGCGTTCTTTTTCCTCTTCCCCCACATCCATTTCTTGTATTCTGATCTCTGCTTCCAGACTTTTTCCATATTATATAGCTTATTCCTCATAGAATATCACGTTCTGAATTTTTTCCTTGATTATGTATTGCCTCCAAAATTACTAATAACATTCCTGCCGTCTGCACCAGCTTGGTCACCTATCTCACGTTAAATACGATCTTTCTCGCATTTTGCCTTTATTTGAATATGATCTTGGCTCATTCAGCTAACAGATTCCAGTCTATTATTATAATAGACAGGCTGGCTGAAGCTCAGGCTTGGTTTTTTTGGGTATATGTGCCGATGGTTCAAAATTTTCGCAAGTAGAGTCTACTAAATGTGCTTTTCTACGCCCTAAGATAAAAGTCAGGAATGCCTTCAAACGGCAGAGACATTGAAACTTTTGGAGGCATTTAAATTTGTATCGACAACTCCCTTTTTAATAACATTTCTTGCGTCCGACTCACGGTGTGTCCTAAAAAATGTTCAACGCCGTAAATGGAATAAAACCACAAACCATTATGATTTAGATGTGGTTCAGAAATATGTTCGCAGTAATTGGAGAGCGCAGAAAATCCATTTTCTATGGGTGCAATTCCATGATGTTATCCACAATAATGAAGAAGATGACGTTTTCGAGATGCAGGGGGCATCTATGGAAGCAGTTCTCAATTCGAAATCAGCGTACGTAGACAACTTACGCGCGGTCGAGAGCTACGGCCAACATGGCTTTCAGTACATGTAGAACGCGTCACAAATGCAGTTATTCTGCGGTGTCACAACCACAAATTCTTGCTAGATCGCGATATACGATGAGCCCCCCCCCCTGCCCTATTTGGACTAATCAACGGAATCCACCACTATTCGACTACGCTTCAACCATGCCTCTTCTCTTTTACATCTACATTGAATCAACTTCTACGTTTGTCGTGCATCTAAGTCTGATTCTGAGCTGGACACTGATGTTTTGCTTCTGATTCAATTCCAGATGTGTTGTAAGCTGATCAACTAAAAGTTTATACTTTAGGTTTGTATCTACTTGCAAAAAAATTCTTGTGTACCAAACTGTAACATCTTCGGCATTTACATATTTATATTTGCCTCTATGTTTTCTCTTCGTACAATTAAAAACATTATGTAGCCATTCGTTTTATATGACTATGTAGAGTACAAAATCTGGAGACCAAATAAAATAAGATGTGTTCCTAAATAAACTCCTGTTATGTTTTTGTAAAATGTTGATGTTTGCTTGTTTAAGGTCATTTAGTGCCTGTGTAGTCCATGTTGGACGCCCTTTCAGCTTCATCATTTTAATACAGATTTGCTTCGGCAGTTTGGCATTATCCATTCGAGTCAAATCTCCAAAGAACGACATTCTTCTCTTATGCATAGTGTGTGATACGTTCTCTACATGTTCATAGATTTCTTTATTAGGTCATAGTCTGCTGTATTCGTATTCTGTTGCCACTGGGCCAAATATGCAGCTAACCAGTACTCTTTCTGTTTTCATGAATTTGCTTATGCCACCTTTCCATACCAGTTTTAGTTTTTCGGCACCATACACATCCTCATGTCCCACTAATGAATTATAGTATTTAATTTTGATGTCTTACTATAAAATCTTCTTCTTGCAAATGTGTTTGGTGTTCTGGAATGCAATGTTCATCTTGTTGTTCTTATCTCTAGATTTTCCTTCACATTGTTAATGTTGCCCACAACCCTAGATATTTTAATAAACTTACAGTCTTGATTCTGTCTTGTTTTATGAGTAATTCCTGTGGACAATTTTAACGTTTGTTATAGTTCTGTCTTTGGGAAAGGAATCTGTAAACTGATTTTTGATGCTTGCATTGTTAGGTCTCCTGTAAGGAATTTGGCGTTTACTGGAATGTCTGTTATCAAGGGAATGTCATCAGCAAATGCCAGGCAGTCCATATAATGTTGTCTTTAGGGTTTCCTACGTTGATGTCTTTGGTGTAGGATTTTCTCCACGCTCTAATCTCTTTATGCAACGTGCAGTTCAAAGGCAAGGGTGACAGTCATTTCCTCTGCCTGTCTACAGCTTTCATCTCAAAATGTTTGGAAAATTAATCGTCAAAATTGACGTAGATGAAGTGTTTTCATGTATCTTGGATATTTTTTGTAGTTATGGGATTTAAATCAAACTCTTCCCTAATACTGATGAAAGATTTTCTGATGCAGTCACTACATACGGGAAGAGTGACGCCAAGCGTGACATGTTATATTTAACTAACAGTTTTGCATTTTAAAATGAGGTTTTGGCCAGTCATAGTATGCAGACGGGCATGTAATATTTGTTTCTTGAAGCTTCATGAATTAAAAATTTCGTGGATGCGCGACCGAAAAGTGAAAGAGTAAAAACTATGGCTCACTTTTCAAGGGATATGTACAATGTAGCTCTCGAATAATACTAGTCAGACTTGACACTGAACCAAAAGACACTGTGATAACACAAGTGTACATGCCAACATACAAAGAAAAAGATGCAGTTGTTGACTAAATATACGAAGAAATAAGTAATGCTATGAGAAATGTCAGGGGAGAGGAAAACCTGTTTGTCATGGGGGACTGGAATGGGAATGCGAATGAAGAACTGGAGGAAGGAATTGTTGACAAATATGGACTTAGAAGAAGAAATGAAAGAGGAGATCGACTAATGGAGCTCTGCTTTGGGCACCAGTTATTTGTGACAAACACACTTTTCCAACATCACAAACAAGGAAGATATCCGTGGAAGGCCCGTGGAGACCTGAGGAGATAACAGATTGATTAAATTCTACAGAAAGCACATTTAAGGAACCAGGTAAAATATTGCAGGAGCTATCCATCTGCAGACGTAGACAGTGACCATGACCTGGTCCTGACGAAAAGTTAACTCAGATTCAAATGTCTGAAGAAGAAGACAGTAAAACTTAAATGGGTACCAGGAAAACAGAAAACCGGGAGGGGGGGGGGGGGGGTTGGCAAAGCGCTATGCTTACGAAACAGACAACTTAGCTAAAAATTTTCAACATGGTGGGGTAAATGACGACTGGGATCAGATTAAATCTGGTATATACAAATCAGCAGAAAAGATAGATAGAAAAACTAAATCCCAAAACATGACGAAATGGAGTACAGCAGATGTTATTGAGCTTATAGACAACAGGAGATTATACACAAACGCTAATGATGAAGAAGGAAAAGCTAAATACAGAAGACTAAGGAATTTAGTCTATAGAAAAGCTAGAAAAGCAAAAGAAAATGTTTTTGAGGAAATCAGAACGGAAGTGTAAGAAAATACGCACAACGAAAGAACTGATTTAGCCTACAGTACAGCAAATAAACTTTTTAACAAACCTAAAACAAAGCTCTCAGGTACAATAGAAAATATAGAGGAGAAAATGCTGTTTGGTAAACACATGGTGAAGAGATGGAAAGAATAAATTGTGGAGTTGTATGTCGGAACACCTCTTTCGGAGGAAGTAACAGGAAGAGAAGAGCAAGTAGACCAAGATGGCAAGGGAGATGACATTCTGCAAGAAGAATCTGACCTAGCTCTAAATGAACTACGGGACAACAAAGCAACGGGTATCGATGACATCCCCGCAGAACTAATAAAAAATGCTGGTGACAGCATGAAAATGATGCTCCTTAAACTTATTAGGTCAATCTATAACACAGGAGAGATACCGACAGACTTCCAGATATGTATCATTGTTCCTATACCAAATAAAGAAGCAGCTACAAAATGTGAACATTACCGAACTTTAAGCCTAATATCACATGCATCAGAAATTGACATAAAAATAAATCTGAACAGAACTGAAGAGAAGGTGGAGGATATGCTGAGTGAAGATCAGTTTAGTTCCAGAAGAGGATTGGGAAAAAGAGAAGCGATTCGGACACTAAGACTCCTTATCTAAAAGGAATCACAGAAAAATAAACCAACTTATATTGCCATTTTAGACCTCGAAAAGGCATTTGATAACATTATCTGGCAATAGATGTTCAGAGCGCTAAGGAAAAGTGGAATGAACTACCAGGACATCAGTTTGATGCTCACTTTCTATAAGGATGAAGTGGCAGTGGTTAGAAACTGTCGCCAGGAACAAGATTCAAAAATTAGAAAAGGGGTAAGACAAGGATGTTCTCTCTCTCCTCTTATATTCAACGCTTAGATTCAGGAAGATATAGACCAAGTTCGAGAAACTACTGAGGTGGGGATCAAAATTAATGGGCGGGAGATAGACTTGTTACGTTACACAGATGATATTGCTAGAGTCACGAAGACAAAAGAAGATCTAGAGGAAGTCCTCGGAAGAACGGAAAGGATTCTATGCAATCAGTATGGAACGAGAATAAGCAAGAAAAATACTAAAGTGGTGGTATGCAGTACGGAAGCAGATATGAACCTCTGAGAATGAATAATGGAAGAGAGGATCTGGAAGTGACAGAGAAATTTACCTGCCTGGGAAGCAAAGTCACAAGGGGTGGTAGAAGACGGAAAGAAATGGTGAGCAGAATACAAGAGGCAAAATCTGCATTTTATCTCAGGAGTAACTTACTCCCCAGCAACAACATCAGTCAGAATATAAGGAAAAGTATCATGAAAGCTTTCGTTTGGAGTGTGGTCCTATACGGATGTGAATCTTGGACAAGGGGAAGAGAAGAGAGAAGAGGGCTAGAAGCCTTGGAGATGTGGTGCTATAGAAGGATGATGAAGATCAGCTGGAGAGACAAAGTGACAAATGAAGAGGCGCTTAGAAGAATACAGGAAACCAGATCTCTGAGGAGGCATATCCAAACCAGAAGAGAATAACTTGTAGGGCGTATCCAAAGACACAACATCATAGGAATAATAGCAGAAGGAGCTACTGAAGGAAGGAATCGGCGGGGGTGACCAAGGATATCATACATGCAACAGTTCATGAATGATGGTGGATGTAACACGTACGTGAAAATAAAGAGAAGGGCAGACTGAAGAGAGGAATGGGGCTCTGCTGCAAACCAACCTCAGCGTTGAACACTTAAAGAAGAGGAAAATAGTCACATAACTGCTCGAACAGTCCACAAATGTACTGCCGGTCCATAGTGTCCAAGGGGCACAATATTTCGGCGATCAGACATGTCGCCATTGTCAGGTGCGCTGACGAACTGAGCTCCTGAGGGCGGGCGGCCGTCCTAAATCCCCTTCCCGCGAGGCGTTTTCTCCGCGGTCCGCGCCCGCGGCCGCGCGTCGGCGGTCGCTGAGAGGCTGGCGTCGGCGTCTGTTGCGGCGTCGGTGTAACTGCCTCCTCCGCCTTGGTCGCTCGTTCGTTTTATTTGCAGAGCCTCTTTTTAATTAGATTCAGTGCTGGTTCCCATATCTTGCTGAGGCTATAGCCGCAATCTCTGTTGATGAGTTCGTCTCTCATACGAATTTCGATAGCCTTTCTAACGACGCTGTCCACTATTTAGATGTCTATGCCAAGACCCTGGTATGTTGGTAGTCCATTTCGTGATTTTCGGACAAACAGTGCTCTGCGACTGCCGACTTGTTGGGGTACATAAGTCGAGTGTGCCTCTGATGTTCTCGGCAACGATCCTCGATTGTGCGCACTGTCTGTCCAATGTAAGTCTTCCCACACTCACAGGGAATCTGGTATACGCCGGACTTCCGCAAACCGAGATCGTCTTTGACACTTCGCAATAATGCTCTTGTTTTGTTGAGCGGGCGAAAGACAGTTCCTACTCGGTGTTTGCTCAATATTCGTCCTAATTTCCCCGATGGTGCGCCAGTATACGGTATATAGGCGGTGGCTATCTCTTCCTCCGTGACTTCGTCCATCTCCACTCGCTGTACAGTTGAGGTGGGGCGGAGAGCGCGTCTGATCTGCCATTCCGAGTGCCCGTTTTTCCGAAATACATTTTTGCGGTGTTCCAGCTCATGGGGCAGACGCTCTGCGTCTGAGATGGTGTGCGATCTGTGCACCAATGTTTTTAGTACCCCATTCCTCTGCGAAGGGTGGTGTCAGCTATTTGCATGCAAATACAAGTTGGAGTGCGTTTTCTTCCTGTATACCCCATGGCTCAGGGTGCCATCCGCTCTTCTTTTGACCATGACGTCCAGGATTGTTAAACTTCCTTCTGCTTTAGTCTCCATAGTGAATTTGATGTTAGGATGTATGGAGTCCAGGTGTGTAAGGAAATCTAGGAGTTTGTCCCTTCCTGCCTTGTTGCCGTAGGACTGTGTACTAACCTGTGTTATTCCAGTACCACAAAAACACGTTGTTAAATGGGATATATGATTTATACCACTTCTTGCCGTATGGTACCCTCCCAAATGTGGATATGATCGCTGTGACAAGCGTGGCACTATTTATAGGCACTACTAGGTGAGTATCTGGCAACGCCAGCGTATGTATATGTTCGAAGCTAATGTTAGTCCATTTCTTCCTCGCCCTCCCTCTGTTCGTCTCCTCCTCCCCGCTCCCTCTGCCTGTCTCTTCCTCCGCGTGTCTCCGTCCATTTCTTCCTCTTTCGTTTCTCTGTCTCTCTATCACTCTCCCGTCTCTGTTCATTTCCCCGACTCCCTATCTCTGTCCATCTCCTCCTCCTCTCTCAGCAGTATCCATCTCATCCGTCCCGCTCGCCGTTTGTGCATTTCCTCTTCCCTCCTTCTCTGTCAATGTTATCGCGCTCACCCAAATAAGATGTTGATGGTTCTTACTCCCAAATTCTTCTTTCCAGATCGTAACTAATGTGTATACCAAATTTGATTGACATCATTCCAAGTGCATAGGATGAGATCTTTACCCATTGATTTACTCGAGTACGCACATGTCAAATAGATTTCACATATATTTAACATATTTCACACATAATTGACACATACTTCACCGGCATCTGTAGCGAATATCGCCCTGCAGTTTCATGTCCACCAAGTTCAATGTTTATGAAGCATATGTCTTGAACTATGTGCTGCACAATAATTTTTCAGCTACATCTAGTCGCATATATACCTACTGTATGCGAAAATTATTGTGAATAGACTTAGTAGCGGAGAAGTAATAAATTAGTGGACGCAGCAGTTTTTCAAGCTTGGCAGTGTCTATGACATGATATCTCCTAAACCACGTGTCGTGCAATAATGTAATTTTACTAGTGCGTTCATTGTTCTATGTGAATACTGCCTGAAAAGTGCGTCGCGTGTACAGTTAGTAGTATAGAAATAATAAATTCAAACGGCATGCTTCATGCGGCAGTTTTTCTGCACTAACAGCAAAATGTAGTAATCAACTAACTTCATTCCTTTCATCATATTGTGGAGGTTGTCAGCCAGCGAAAGTTTCTCAATACGTTGAAATCATGTATATACTTTTTTCGAAGTCACTACGTGCTCTCATTGTCAAATACTGAACGACTCAAGTATGGCTATTCACGTGTCGTGGTCTACATGCTTTTTCACTGCAGCCCTCATCTCTTTGACAGGTAGGTGGTTCTTAAGGCCGCGGCGATGATTTCAAGTCTGGTTGAAAGTGGTCCATTGGTTTTGGAGGAGATGTGAAACAAACGTGCGTACATATATAAGTACATACCTTTGTGTAATATGTATGAATGTATTGAAATTACAGCGACACTTTTTAGAAGCTTTTAGAAATATTTAGAAAATTCTGTAGGAGGTCTGTAAGGAATTGTTACAGCTTTCACAATAAACATAATGTTTGTTGCACTCATATATCGATCCTAGTTTTCGGAATATTTAATTTTGAAATCAGGAATTGCTTCGCTGGACAAACTATCCACAAGCGCATCTTCATGTTATTGCTGCGTAAAGATAGTCTCATAAAATTTCTGGCGTGGAGCCCCATAAATTCAGTTTCTTCTCCTAATATTACGGCTGAATACCATCCAGTCATCTTCAGAGTGAGCCGAGGTCGCTAACGCTCCAGAACTTGCTCCGTCCTTCTAAACTCGAGGACCGAACCACTGCGTATGCGGCCAAAGATACACAAGGCGCCAGAGATGTTGATAGACGGCATAGAGGTGTAACATATGCATGGAAATTAAATCTATGGCTGCGCAGTCGATTCACACGGTGATACCGATGTGTCACGGAGAGCTGTTACCGTCGTGACGCCTTTGTAATTTAATTACAGAAATTGACGAATGCCATGATTTTTCCAAGCTGAAGCCGCGATTGCTATTAATTAAATTCGTCGCCAACCGAATTTCAGTTGCTTCTTTCGCCACTTAGTCCCATTTAGATGAAGTCGACGATAAAGTTGCGACATTATCTTACACCATAGACTGCCCAATGTCAATACAGTGCTCTGCCACAGCAGAATTATTACGTTCTAAGAGACGGGTGTACCTGCAGTGCTCTGTGCATCTCTCCTGAACTGTACGTGTCGTCTGTCCGATGTACGAACGGCCGCACTCACAGGGGATCTTATAAACCCCAGGCTTCCGAAGCAGCGACATAGTTTGGGTTAGCATAAAACTTCAAAGAGACTGAGTTGCAAAGATACATACGTGTGCACCACTAGTCCAGAAACAAATGTCCATGAAATGTGTTCGACCTCGGAAACCATTCAGAATAGGGCGTATGCATCAGATGAGTGCTCCTTTCATATGCCTCAATACTGACGATTTATCCTGGGACACCCTATATTTAATCAGAGTTCATTCCAAACTGCTGTTCAAGTAAAGAATGATGTCCTGCCTTAGGATATTCCAATGTAAAAGTTCAGATGCACACTAACACTTAAATAACTATCACCAAAGATGTGTTTCCGAGAATATCCAATATTGATCTGAGAGTTGTAGTATTTGCAACGAACCTTGATAATAAAACAGAACTATGTTCTCCTCCACATACAGAAAGGTTAAGGTCCACCAAAATATAAAGGTATTGGAAAATTATCTGACTCCCATGATCTCTTAAAATATCAAGTCTAGGAAAATGTTAAACTACTGGCACACTGTCTAAGTATCACAACGGCGTAACCTACGTGCCATTCATAAAAATAGTCCCAAACTGAGAACACATAAGACAAGTCAAGTAGTCACGTAGCCATGTGCTAAAGTGTTCGGCTGTAAAAGTTTCCTAGCCTGACTCTCTCTATTGCCTTTACGCCCAAGCGCACTCTCCCATCCTATGACCTTGTGAAATACCAAATGACGAAGCACTCCCAATTAAGAAACACTAGTGTAGTAAATTATAGACTGTGATTTCGCATATGAAGGCCTCTCTTTTGGAGGTCTCACAAATCATTGATCATTTGTTGGTTCCCATACAGACAATAAGAGGAACAGACTGCGCAAATGTGAGCGAAACGCTTAAATAGAAAAAAGGATAAGTTTTATAACTGTACTACCTGCTAGCATGGAAAAAGTATATCATCCAAATTTTTATGCTCTGCATCTTGTTGCTTGCTCAAGACGTGATGTGTCACGTTAACTTTTGTTAAATACATCGCTTGACGTCTTACTGTGGTGCATTTGACTGTTTTTGTGTGTTGTTGTTCTTGTGGTCTTCAGTCCAGAGACAGGTTTGATGCAGCACTCCATGCTACTCTATCCTGTGCAAGCTGCGTCATCTCCCAGTACCTACTGCAACCTACATCCTTCTGAATCTGCTTAATGCATTCATCCCCTGGTCTCCCTCTACTGTTTTTACCCTCCACGCTGCCCTCCAACACTAAACTGGTGATCCCTTGATGACTCAGAAAACGTCCTACCAACCGATCCCTTCTTCTAGTCAAAGTGTGCCACAATTTTCTCTCCTCCCTAATTCTATTCAGCAACTCCTCATTACTTATGTGATCTACCCATCTAATCTTCAGCATTCCTCTGTAGCACCACATTTCGAAAGCTTCTATTCTCTTCTCGTCCAAATTATTTATCGCCCACGTTTCACTTCCATAGTGGCAACACTCCATACAAATACTTTCAGAAACGACTTCCTTACACTTAAATCTATAATTGATGTTAACAAAGTTCTCTTCTTCAGAAACGCTTTCCTTGCCATTGCCAGTCTACATTTTATATCCTCTCTACTTCGACGATCAGCAGTTATTTTGCTCCCCAAATAGCAAAACTCATTTACTACTTTAAGCGTCTCATTTCCTAAACTAATATCCTCAGCATCACACGATTTAATTCGACTACATTCCATTATCCTCGTTTTGCTTTTTTATGTTCATCTCATATCCTCCTTCCAAGACACTGTCCATTCCGTTCAGCTGCTCTTCCAGGTCCTTTGCTGTCTCTGACAGAATTACAATGTCATCGGCGAACCTCAAAGTTTTTATTTCTTCTCCATGGATTTTAATTCCTACTCTGAATTTTTCTTTTGTTTCATTTACTGCTTGCTCAATATACAGATTGAATAACATCGGGGACAGGCTACAACCCTGTTTCACTCCCTTCACAACCTCTGCTTCCCATTCATACCCCTCGACTCTTATTGTTGCCATCTGGTCTCTGTAAAAATTGTAAATAGCCTTTCGCTCCCTGTATTTTACCCCTGACACCTTTAGAAGTTGAAAGAGAGTATTCCAGTCAGTATTGTCAAATGCTTTCTCTAAGTCTACAAATACTAGAAACGTAGGTTTGCCTTTCTTTAATCTTTTTTCTAAGATGAGTCGTAGGGTCATTACCACCTCACGTGTTCCAACATTTCTACGGAATCCAAACTGATCTTCCCCGAGGTTGGCTTCTACCAGTTTTTCCATTCGTCTGTAAAGAGTTCGTGTTAGTATTTTGCAGTCGTGACTTATTAAACTGATAGTTCGGTAATTTTCACATCTACCAACACCTGCTTTCTTTGGGATTGGAATTATTATATTCTTCTTGAAGTTTGAGGTTATTTCGCCTGTCTCAAACATGTTGCTCACCAGACGGTAGAGTTTTCTCAGGGCTGGCTCTCCCAAGGCTATCAGTAGTTCTAATCGAATGTTGTCTACTCCTGGGGCCTTGTTTCGTCTTAGGTCTTTCAGTACTCCGTCAAACTCTTCATGCAGTATCATATCTCCCATTTCATCTTCATCTACATTCTCTTCAATTTCCATAATATTGTTCTCAAGTCCATCACACTTGTACAGACCCTCTATATACTCCATCCACCTCTCTGCTTTTCCTTCTTTGCTTAGAACTGGGTTTCCACTGAGCTCTTGATATTCATACAAGTAGTTCTCTTTTCTCCATAAGTCTCTTTAATTTTCCTGTAGGCAGTATCTATCTTACCCCTAGCGACATAAGCCTCTACGTCCTTACATTTGTCCTCTAGCCATCCCTGCTTAGCCATTTTGCACTTCCTGTCGATCTCACTTTTGAGACGTTTGTATTCCTTTTTGCCAGCTTCATTTGCTGCATTTTTATATTTTCTCCTTTCATCAATTAAATTCAAAATCGTCTCTGTAACCCAAGAATTTCTACTGACCCTTGCCTACTCTGCTGCCTCCACTATTTCATACCTCAGGGCTACCCATTCTTCTTCTACGGTATTTCTTTCCCACATTCTTGTCAATCGTTCCCTAATACTCTCCCTGAAACTATCTACAACCTCTGGTTCTGTCAGTTTATCCAGGTTCCATCTCCTTAAATTCCCACCTTTAGCAGTTTCTTCAGTTTTAATCTACAGTTCATAACCAATAGATTGTGGTCAGAGTCGACATCTGCCCCTGGAAATGTCTTACAATTTAAAACCTGGTTCCTAAATCTCTGTCTTACCAATATATAATCTATCTTAAACCTTCAAGTATTACCAGGCTTCTTCCATGTATACAACCTTCTTTTATGATTCTTGAACCAAGTGTTAGCTATGATTAAGTTATGCTCTGTGCAAAATTCTACCAGGCGGCTGCCTCTTTCATTTCTTACCCCCATTCCATATTCACCTACTACGTTTCCTTCTCTTCCTTTTCCTGCTATCGAATTCCAGTCACCTATGACTATTAAATTTTCGTCGCCCTTCACTATGTAAATAATTTATTTTATCTCATGATACATTTCATCAATCTCTTCGTCATCTGCGGAGGTAGTTGGCATATAAACTTGTAGTACTGTGGTAGCGTTCTCAATGCTGTTTGTCATAGCTTACCCCCATTCCTATCTCTTTTATTCATTCCTGCATTCCCCTCCTGCTTGATTTTGTATTTATAACCCTGTATCCACTTGACCAGAAATCTTGTTCCTCCTGCCACCAAACTTCACTAATTCCCACTATATCTATCTTTAACCTATCCATTTCCCTTTTTAAATTTTCTAACCCACCTGCCAGATTAAGGGATCTGACATTCCACCCTCCGATCCGCAGAACGCCAGTTTCCTTTCTCCTGATAACGATGTACTCCTGAGTAGTTCCCACTCGGAGATCCGAATAGGACTACTTTACCTCCGGAATATTTTACCCAACAGGACGCCATCATCATTTAACCATACAGCAAAGCTGCAGGCCCACGGGAAAAATTACGGCCGTAGTTTCCCCTTGCATTCAGCCGTTCGCAGTACCAGCACAGAAAGACTGTTTTGGTTAGTGTTACAAGTCCAGATCAGTCAATCATCCAGACTCTTGCCCCTGCAACTACTGAAAAGGCTGCTGCCCCTCTTCAGGAACCACACGTTTGTCTGGGCTCTCAACAGGTACCCCTCCGTTGTGGTTGCACTTGCGTTAAGGTTATCTGTATCGCTGAGGCAGGCAAGCCTCCCCACCAACAGCTAGGTCCATGGTTCATTGGGGGAGGGTATTTATGTGATTAATGTAAATTCCACGTTACTAAAATAGCTGCAGCGTTTGTCGCTTTTACCAACTGAAATGAGTGATATGTTCATTTTATTTGCGCAGCGACCCACGTAGTTTGTTGTACGTAAGTTTCCTGTTGTTCTCATTTCTTACAACTGAATTTATTAGCCTTTAGCTTTTACTAAAATATAACATAGATATTGCTGTTGTTGTGGTCTTCAATCCGAAGACTGGTATGATGCAGCTCTACACGCTGCTTTATTCTGTGCAAACCTTTTCTTCTCCGAATGACTACAGCACCCTATATTCTTTTTAACCAGCTCGCTGTATTCATCTCCTGGTCTTCGTCTTCTTGCCTCCAATACTAAATTTGTGATTCCGTGATATCTCAGATTGTGTCCTGTCAACCAGTCCCTTCTTTTAGCCCATCTATGCCACAAATTTCTTTTATATGCAGTTCTTTTCCGTATCCCCTCATTCGTTATATGATCTATCCATCTAATCATCCCTAGACTAATACCTTCAGAAACGACTACTTTACCCCTAAATCAGTATACGATGTTGACAAACTTTTGCTCTTCAAATACTGTCAGGAAATTATTATTAGATCACAATCTTTGAAAAATCAAATGTTGTAGAACAATTTTGTGCAATCCATTGTCTGTGATATGTAGGTCATAGATGCGGTTGTCTGCAGCAACAGTGAATATGTACATCGCGAAGAAAAGTCTGTGGTCCTGTGTTGCTAACAAAGCCGTCATGCAGATTGGCAACGGATGACCTACTTCTGTTTACAACGCCTTGGAAAAACTAGTGCTATGACGTATCTTTCTAAATCTCCTAAAAGTGCTTCCTGGGTCATTTCCATTTGTATCTTATTTGGATATAGCTTCGTCTTTTGTCACTGGACTTAACCAAGCGTCCTCGTGAACCACACGGCTTCCCTACCTGTCTGACACATATTCCCATGTTCTTATGAGTAAGAATTTTCTGCAATATTTCGTTATTTAGTTTTTCAAATGGCATGTATTAGAAGAAGCGTAACAGTTAAAACCATTTTTATTTGTGGGTTGAACTGTTACCTCTGGTCTTCGACCTGTATCGAAACTTGCGATACTCTCACATACCGACAAGTAGCTTACGTATAAACACGTTAGTGGAAACGAAAACTGGCCATCCTGGAATAATGATCACCCAAGTACAAAGCTTTATTCACACTGTTATATCGACGCAGCCCGAAGTTATTGTACTCAATAATTCACAATAAAAAACCATTGGAAGAGTCCCACTATGGGAGTGAAATAAGTTAAACTGTGTGGCCGCGAGCGTACGATTCGGAGAGTAAGGAACGATAGGTCGCGAAATGGAAACCACAGTGAAAGTCCTATGAACCTTTGCATACATGTGTTGGGCAGTGTCTCTAGTATACCAGCAGATAGCGTCACGTCACTCTTCTCAGTTCTGAGCACACAGTGACCGCTTAAAGGTACCCAGAAAATAGTATCTCTTGGGAAATATGGTTGCATGCCGTGAAATTCACCTGAAATCGTGCATATCAACATAACGTAATTCTCATGCATTAAATTCGTCATGACAGTTCTCTGCCGCACATTGAAGGAGCTATGAGGACGCTTCTGCAGCGTTTTCGATAGGAAGTGTTTCATTGCTCACCATATACCTCCAGATGATTTGCATCTCTGCACAAATGAACCACTGTCTATGAAGGCAACATATTGGCACAGACCACGAGCTGCAATGCAGTGTAGAAAATTGTCCGAAAACGCAGAAGGCTGACTTGTATGACGAGGGTATTGGAAAGTTCGTACAACACTATGACAGATGTGTTCGTCGATACGGCGATTATATAGAGAAGTAGATGGAAGGTTCAAGTATCTGTTGCAAATAACACGGTTTTGATTTTCATTATGGTTTATATTTCACAACGGATCGTTAATTGCTTTCCGAACAGTCCTCATATACACTACTGGCCCTTAAAACTGCTACTCCAAGAAGCAATGCAGATGATAAACGGATATTCATTGGACAAATATATTATACTAGAACTGACATGTGGTTACATTTTCAGGCAATTTGGGTGCATAGATCCTGAGAAATCAGTACCCAGGACAACCACCTCTGCCGTAATGACGGCCTTGATACGAATGGGCATTGAGTCAAACAGAGCTTGGATGGCGTGTACAGGTACAGCTGCCAATGTAGCTTCAACACGATACCACAGTTCATCAAGAGTATTGGCTGGCGTATTGTGACGAGCCAGTTGCTCGGCCACCACTGACCAGACGTTTTCAGTTGGCGAGAGACCAGGAGTATGTTATGGCCAGGGTAGCAGTCGAACATTTTCTGTATCCAGAAAGGCCCGTACAGGACCTGCAACATGCGGTCGTGCATTATCCTGCTGAAATGTAGGGTTTCACGTAGATGGAATGAAGGGTAGAGCCACGGGTAGTAACACATCTGAAATGTAACGTCCACTGTTCAAAGTGCCGTCAATGCGAACAAGATGTGACCGAGACGTGTAACTAATGGTACCCCATACCATCACGCCGGGTGATACGCCAGTATGGCGATGAAGAATACACGCTTCCAATGTGCGTTCACCGCGATGTCGCCAAACACGGATGCGACCATCATGATGCTGTAAACAGATCCTGGATTCATCCGAAAAAATGACGTTTTGCCATTCGTGCACCAAGGTTCGTCGTTGAGTACACCACCGCAGGCGCTCCTGTCTGTGATGCAGCGTCAAGGGTAACCGCAGCCATGGTCTCCGAGGTGATAGTCCATGCTGCTGCAAACATCGTCGAACTATTCGTGCAGATGGTTGTTGTCTTCCAAACGTCCCCATCTGTTGACTCAGGGATCTAGACGTGGCTGCACGATCCGTTACAGCCATGCGGATAAGATGCCTGTCATCTCGACTGCCAGTGATACGAGGCCGTTGGGATCTAGCACGGCGTTCCGTATTACCCTCCTGAACCCACCGATTCCATATTCTGCTAACAGTCATTGGATCTCGACCAACGCAAACAGCAATGTCGCGATACGATAAACTGCAATCGCGATAGGCTACAATCAGACCTTTATCAAAGTCGGAAACGTGATGGTACGCATTTCTCCTCCTCACACACGGCATCACGACAACGTTTCTCCAGGCAACGTTGGTCAACTGCTGTTTGTGTATGAGAAATCGGTTGGAAACTTTCCTCATGTCAGCACGTTTTAGGCGTTGCCACCGGCGCCAACCTTGTGTGAATGCTCTGAAATGCTAATGATTTGCGTATCACAGCATCTTCTTTCTGTCGGTTATATTTCGCGTCTGTAGCACGTCATCTTCGTGGTGTAGCAATTTTAATGGCCAGTAATGTATTAACAAACAAGGCTGTCAACGTCTGACAATATAAGTCAAAAGCAAAAGACTTACTGCAACATAGCAGCTTCAAAGATCGATGACAGAAGGGGGGCGAGACTCAAGGAACACAGACACGACGGTTACCTGTCGAAGGTCGCTGCAGCGAAAATACAGGGAGTGGGGTTGTTTACTGGCGCGCTAGAGTATGTGCAGCTCAACTCCGCTGAGCGGAATATCAATAAACTGTCTTATCTGCTTGGTACGGTGAACACAGCTCATAAATTATGCAGGACATACGCTGAACATAATTGTAATAATCTTATCGATCTAACGACAGAATGGATATTTCTCTACTTCGTAAAGCTTTCTCTCTCTGAAATGTGATCCTACATTTATACGATGTCACGATAAAAATTGGAGGGGTATCATAACGAGATGAGATGCTATACTCTACCTCTACATGCATCCGCATTTTGTCGATGCATATTGTAGACTGGCCCCGACTTAGTTCCTTTATTTCCTAAATCTGATGTAAAAAACAATGGCCTAGTGTTTCGTCAGGGGAGGTTACGACAGTGATGCACAATAAGTTAGATAATGCGAGATATGGATGAGAATCCTTTGTCCTACAGGAAGAGCAAATTTATCTGCTGTTTTCAGGAATAAAATCTCACTGGACTGGTTGATGTCCTGGACGTATTCTTAGCTGTTCGGTATTATTTTAACAAACAACAGTATCACTGAACGCTGTGTCTACCCACACTATGATGTCCAGAGCTAATACTGCATGTCAGTACCTTATACGTTCTGGCATTACTGCCTTCTGGTCGACTGCACACTCTCCTGCGATTAGCATAAATGCCAGCGGATTGTGTAATAGCATCTGTAGACACCTATTGCATCGTTAATCCTAGAACTGCATCTATCGGTGGACTCGGCATGTTATCGCAAGGAAGATGATAGACTATGGAGTTCGATAATAATTCTGATGAGCGAGATATTTATTCCCAGCCAGCTTCGAGCTGACCATTTCTGATAGTACCTGCGATCATAATTAGTGAACCACAGAAGGAATACCCGCAAACGGAACGTATGTAAACAACCTTCATTTCCCTAATGACATTTCTCTCTTTCCATAAGGGCAAATAAAATTCGACTTTTAATCGGACATATATTAGAGAAAATTTAAAAGCAGTTTCAACAAAGTACATCACCACTATCATTATGTATACCTCACTTAACGGCAGTAAAATAATGGATATCATGAAAGAGTCATGTAACCATTAGTTGTCTTTTCCTATTTAGAACCGATGCATACTGACTAGGTAGTGAGGACAAGAAATAAAGACTAGTAGAAGCGGATTGCACTGCCTTTGATGAACCAAATAGGGTTTCCAAAACTACATGTCGAAGTGTCTGCAGAGAAACTTAATAAGAGGTATATATTTCTAGTCTTGAGTTATAGGAACTAGAAACAGGCATTAAAATAAAAAATTTTCTAATACTTTGGGCTGCTCGATGACTGATGACGAGATGGAAGTATATCCGAGTGACGGATATCAGATTGACCTATAAATTCTTTTGCTGGGTTCAAAGACATAAAAAAACATCGAGACGATGTTTAAATGGAAAACAGTTAAATGACGTTAGAAAATATACAGGAAAGACTTGGATCTTAATAGATGGCTAAGTTTAGTACTGATCCGTCCAGGAGTGGCTGAACATAAAACGTATTGTACTGGGGTGTTTGTATTAACATAGATCATGAGATAAAGAACTGGAAGGCAAACTAGTGGATCCAGTACATAGCAGTCGCGTACTCCTCCGCAATAGAAGAAAGGCAAGGAGGTCACCGAGCTAACCGTTGCAGTGATGGCGATATTAGGGCTTAATTTTGGCAGAAAAACATGTATTACTAGATTCCTGTGGAACAATTTAATTCATTAAACTATGGCGATTACATTTAATAATAATACGATGACTGCTCATGTGTGAAGAATTTGGTATTTAATAATAAGAAAAAGGAGTACGTGCACTGGCTACAGCAATGTAAACAGAGTTCGTTACAGTAATTTATTTTTACAAGATGTTGTATGTTGACCATGTCTTCAGTTATACTTAGAAAACGCAATCACAAAATATTTAGTCTCTCTCCATCATTACTATAGAAATCAGAAGATAATAATATGGCCTTTACACTCATAAAGTCTCTCGAGTACGTTGCCAGAGATTTTTTAATTGTTGTTACTCAGAGACCAACGGAGCATTGGCGGGCGGATAATATCATGGGGTCTAAAGTATAATTAATTCAGAGTGCGGTTAATCGTGGAGAGCTGACGTCAGATTTGGACACGTAGGCGTCCGTCAGCGGCGTTTCTGGACTGCGGCTCTTGCCTGCTGGTGCTGGAATGGGACAGACGGCCCACGGCTATGACCCCATGACGTCCATTGCACTCGGAAACGAAGGACAGGGTGGTTAAAATTAGGTTTTCGCTGCTTGAGATTGCTCCCATGGGAAAAGAGTGGTCATAGGACAATGAAACCAGGTATAAACATTTGCTAAGAGATGGAGAACGGAAGTAACGAATAAACCTTTGAAAGAAACATACTTCAATTTTCGCATGAGAGGATAAAATTTATTAACTGAGTACCATGTTTACGTCGCAGGTTACAAACGTTGCTAAATGTGACGGCCATCTTCATCCTCGACAGCCTGGAACCGCACTAGAGATACCATTTTACAACTGTTCACAGTACTTTTAGTAAGGTCAACTATCGAATGTTCCACTGTCGTTACGCAGCTCAAGCAGTGCTTAAAGATCGCATTTTGCGTCCAGCATTCTCAGGCATAGCGACAGCAGTTCCTCATCCGTGTGTGGCACAAACTGCTGTCAGCCTCTCCCAGGAGTATTTCCCAAATTGCCAGTTAAATCGAACTTCCGAATAAGGTTTATCAACTCCGTTGGGAAAAGAGGACCTCTCCGTATTGCTTTCAGGCGCCGATACTGGCAAAGAGCAATACTGCCGTAGTTTTCATAAAACAGCTTATTAAAAAAGCCCTTCTCACCTTGTTCAGATACCGGTTGAGTGTCTGCAACCGTAATGCACAATGATGCTTGTCTTCCAATCCCACGTCGCCGTACCAGTACCTGCGCATAACAGCAAGTCGTGACACTAACACTATTAACAACACAAATGTCACAGCGCACAGTCTGAACATCGTTCCTATAAAGTTGGATACCCATAGGGTAAATAGTTTTCCCTCTACACTATCACAAGTAGTGAAAGCTTAATTGAAACCACCCTATACTATGCGATCTTCGAGTATCTCTCTTAAAAGATCGCATCTCCCTCTCTTTTGAGCTCTAGCTGTGGAGTCCTTCAACATATTTCCCTTAGTACTCAGCTACGTTTTCAACGGGTGTGTCCGTTCATCTCATTGGCCACTTCTCCTTCAGGCCAATCGAATTATTCTGCAAGAATTGACACAGCATTTGCATAGCCCGCTCTTCCCAAATGGTAAAAACGCGCACAGCTTCACTAACAACGTTTTTCTCTGAAAGTAATCCTTGGTAATGGCGAATTACGGTTTCTATAGCTGCAAATTCCCTATCCCGAAGACGTGTTCACTTGTCAGCTCTGCTTTCGAACACCGTCTTTATTTCACAAATTATATGCGTTACTAAAGATGGCCAAAACACGGGCTGGGTGCGTCTCCGTCCCGTTACATGGCCATCTGTGGCTGGCTCCACAGTCCCAGTCGGCATCCAGGTGTCCAGGGAGCGTCTGTCTCCAAGTCATGTGGTCGGACAACAGAGCTTTCTCCCCCAATGTCTGAGTAGCAGGCATACGCTATGCCGAATAGATCGCAGTGTTATACATATGAAAACCATGATATACTGAAGTGAATTTTGAGATGCGACCCAGTGTCTAGTAATCAGCAAATCCTTTTTCCTTGGCAACAAGTTTACCACCAGCATATGAAATGGTTACCTCTAAGTATGTTAACGGCTTCGCCTACGATGGGGAGTAGGATGTGCATACTGCTGGCCATTAAAGTTAAAGCTCCAGGAATGACAGAAAATAACGAAATTTTACCCGTTTTTCTTATACAGTACGAGCAACCGGCGCCACTTTCGCATGGGTAACACTTAGTACGTGTCTATAGTCAGACGAGTTCTGAATTATATACTCAAATATTCCTCGGGGTTAAGTCTGGCTGTCGAAGAACACCGTACCAAACTCCCTACATCATTAGTTCCTGAGATTAGCCTTCACAGACGGACAGAAGTACGTGACAAGGGACTTCAATTTACGAGAGCCTTTTTAAAGATCCGATCGCTTGCAAAATGGAAACTACAGTGAAAATCATAAGTGTTTTATTTGCAACAATCTTCCAGCTGCTTCTCTACATAGTCGTCGTTTCAGCCAAGACTTTTGTCGTAGCGTAGTAGCAACATTCCAATACACTCGTCAGACAAGGCAGCTGCCTGTGCTTTCCGTCAATTCTCTGCGCTGGCCTGCAGCTTGTTGTCTGAGCCCAAAATACTTCGTGTGAAAAAAAAAAAGAAAAAAGAGATGAGAAATAGAGGGAGACAAGTCAAGGGTGTGTGGTCTGTGATCAAATACTTCCCATCGAAATCGTTGCAGGAGCGTCTTTGTTGCAGCTGTAGTGTACGACCGAGCATTATCATGAAGATTGACAATGCCACAACATTTCTCTTAGCTTTTCTGAAGAGCCCTTCTAAGACGATTTTCTCGAGTCGCCTGATCCACTTACTGAATAAGTTCACCGTTTAACACCCGCTTTCTCCTCTGACTACCTGTATCATATACGTCCATACGTCTGGCATCAAAGTTCCTGCACCATTTCCCCACTTTAATGTCACGCATACTGTTACTTTACGTGGCCTGTGCCGGCCGCTGTGGCCGAGCGGTCTCTAGGCGCTTCTGTCTGGCACCGCGCGACCGCTACGGCCGCAGGTTCGAATCCCGCCACGGGTATGGATGTGTGTGATGTCCTTAGGTTAGTTGCGTTTAAGTAGTTCTAAGTTCAAGGGGACTGATGACCTCAAATGTTGAGTCCCATAGTGCTCAGAGCCATTTGAACCATTTGATCGTGGGCTGTATGAATTACGGCGGAATTCCTCACCACGAATAAATCGAATGACAGCACCCACTGCACACCTGGTGGGAGACTATCGTTGTTGGTATCTTTATATGTTCACTATAGGCTCAGAACTGGAAAGTGGAAAGTGATGTGATCGAGAAGCATACTGGAGGACCTGCACATCACATATGCGGGAACCTTCATCAGATTTTCACTATTATTTTAGTTTCACGACTAATCAGACATCGGAAAAAAGCGGTTGCATGATATTTAGTTACAATAGGAAGAAAACATTAATGGATTTGCAGGTGATGTGGAGGTATAAGGTCTGTGAAATTTAGTACATACAGATGCCAACTTTAGTAACAACAATGGCTCTAACCTGTCTGGGTATCGTGTCGAAATGAACGTGTATGACAGATGCGTACACCATTTCACTTTGTTCCAGTTCTATTTCAGAGTTCATACAATGGTACCGGGTGACGAGTGGTGAAGAGCAATCTCTCGGTACCGTGTCCAGAGGCTTTCAGTTGGTGAGTGATCTGGAGAAGGTGTTGCCAAGGGCAAGAGTCGACTAGACCCTGTATGGAGATGGGGTAGGGCAGCACAGGCAACATGCGGTCTAGCTTTATATTGCTGAATCATAGCGCCACGGGAGCCTGCTGACCAAATTACCGCTGTCAGCATTTGACACATCCCGTTAAATTTTTCTCGCTTTTACACGAATCATTACACCATATTTTCAGAAGAAACAACATTGAAATACGACATCTTAATAAGGAACCCGCTGTGTAGTCCTTCCTTCTATACTGTATGTAGATAGTGTTACTGTCTGTACGGTTATGCCAATTCGTTAATCATTTGAATATTCAATCATGTAGTACAATTCGTGTTAATTTGACACACGTTTCATTCCCTCTTCATGACGTTACAGTCTTAATGGTAAGCAGTGTATTATACCATACCAGAATATTACTCTAACGTGGTAGACTTAAGCAAGAAAATTTCTGTAGACTTAACTAAAAATAATTAAGAATTTTACATTAATCCGTTGCCAACAAATGCCGAATATGGTAGAGGTTTATCACTGGCTATACGCGATACATCCCAAAACATTGCTGTAAGGGTCTCTTTTATTGTATTTGAAAATTTAGTTTACCTGCGGAGTCAAACGCTCTATAGTTTTCTAAAGTGAAAGGGAAAAAGATTGAGGTATGGGGAGACGACAAATTGAATAGTAATTCGAAGGAAATAAGGTAATACAATCTATTCTAGCAGAGATTTTCTTTTGAGAGAAATTGATCACATAATATTATGCCTCTTCAGCGATGTGGAGACAGACTTGTACGTGGCGACGATGTCATTAGTGCGGCAGACAGAACTGCTTCAGGTAGCTGCGAGTCAATGGGTCGCCACCAACATGTCACCTGTGGATGTCGTTGGCCATGTTCACCTTGTACAGTAATCAATCAGAGGATTGGTACGCAGCAGCTAAGTTGGCAGCCGTTCTCCAATCTTGGAGTATTTCCCATTTCTTCATGTCTCCATAGGTCTTACATCAAACATACTTCATAATTTGCTGTGTATACCGTAGTCGTGGTTCTCCTTCATGTCTATTTCTATTAACATATCCCTCTATAAATTTGTTTAGGAGGCCTTCCTGTCTCATTAGATGGGCAATAAAATATGTTCTTCTTGTGAAAACTAACTTCCCCAGCCATTTCTTCACACTCACCCATTTAAGGGCCTCTTCACCTGTAACCATGTCAGTCCACTATACACTATGTGATCTAAAGTATCCAGACACCTGGCTGAAAATGTCTTACACGTTAGTGGCGTCCTCCATCGGTAATGCTGGAATTCAAAATGGTGTTCGTCCACTCTTAGCATTGATGACAGCTTCCACTCTCGCAGGAATACGTTCAATCAGGTGCTGGAAAGTTTCTTGGGGAATGGCAGCCCACTCTTCACGAAGAGCTGCACTGAGAAGAGGTATCTATGACGGTCGGTGAGGCCTGGCATGAAGTCGGCGTTTCAAAACATCCCAAAGGTACTCTGTAGGATTCAGGTCAGTACTCTGTGCTGGCCAGTCCATTACCGGGATGTTATTGTCGTGTAACCACTTCGCCACAGGCCGTGCATTATGAACAGGTGTTCGATCGCGTTGAAAGATACAATCGCCATCCCCGAATTGTTCTTCAACAGTGGGAAGCAAGAAGGTGTGTGCTGTGATAGTGCCATGCAAAACCACAAGGAGTGGAAGCCTCCGCTATGGAAAACACGACCACACCATAACACCACCGTCTCCGAATTTTACTGTTGGCATTACACACGCTGGTAGATGACGTTCACCGGGCATTCGCCATACTCACATCCTGCCATCGGATCGCCACATTGTCTACGGTAATTCGACACTCCACACAACGTTTTTCCACAGTTTAATCGTCCAATGTTTACGCTTCTTACGCCAAACGAGGCGTCGTTTGTCATTTACCTGCGTGATGTGTGACTTATGAGCAGCCGCTCGAATATGAAATCCAAGTTTTCTCACTTCTCGCCTAACTCTCATAGTACTTGCAGTGGATCCTGCTGTAGTTTGGAATACCTATGTGATGGTCTGGATACACATGACGACCCTCTTCAACTGTCGACGGTTTCTGTCAGTCAACAGACGAGGTCGACCTGTACGCTTTTGTGCTGTACGGGTCCCTTCACGTTTCCACTTCAATAGTACATCGTAAACAGTGGGCCTACGGGTGTTTAGAAGTGTGGAAATCTCGCGTATAGACGTATGACACCACTAACACCAAATCACCTAACCACGATCGAAGTCCGTGAATTCCGCGCCCCACTCGGCTCTGTCACGATGTCAATGACTGCTGAGGTCGATGATATGAAGTACCTGGCAGTAGGTGGCAGCAAAATGCACCTAGTATGAAAAACGTCTGTATTTCGGGTGTCCGTATACTTTTCATCACATAGTGTATTTTGACTATGCGTCGGCCGGCCGCGGTGGCGGTGCGGTTCCAGGCGCTCCAGTCCGGAGCCGCGCTGCTGCTACGGTCGCAGGTTCGAATCCTGCCTCGGGCATGGGTGTGTGAGATATCCTTAGGTTAGTTAGGTTTAAGTAGTTCTAAGTTCTATGGGACTAATGACCACAGCAGTTGAGTCCCATAGTGCTCAGAGCCATTTGAACCATTTGACTATGCGTCTCTATCATCACACCGCGAAAGAATTGATTTTCTTTTCTTTCTTAAGTCTAGCGTTTTTCGAAGTTAAGTCGTTCCTCTTGTTGAAGTAAATACCGAGCTTGGCCTGTGAATCAGCAGTTCATACCACTCCATTGAAGCCTCGTTACGACGATATCCGAAGTAAATGGTTTACTCACATTAATGGAACAGGACATTACCTTTGAAATCCGAGGGATTTTCTGTTATTGTTCAAATCGATGCTGGCTTCGATAATAGGTACTTACTTGAGCTCACGAAATATGCAGGTGTAACGTTAGCTCTCTATAGTGGTTTTGGTTATCGATTTATAATTGTTCTTGCTTGTCAGGCGATAAGTTGATCACTACTTTGTGTCAGTGTACAACAAGAAAGGTCCACCATGTCATTAAAAGTTAGGGAGCTGCTCGCATGGTTAATATTTGTTGTTTTTCTGCAGGACATATATGTCATAATATCACTCGATAACTGAACTACACCGGCCGTAGTGGCCGAGTGGTTCTAGGCACAACAGTCTGGAACCGCGCGACCGCTGCGGTCGCAGGTTCGAATCCTGCCTCGGGATTGTATGTGTGTGATGTCCTTAGGATAGTTACGTATAAGCAGTTCTAAGTTCTAGGGGACTGATGACCTCAGACGTTAAGTCCCATAGTGCTCAGAGCCATTTTTGATAACTGAACTACCGCCACTCATCAACTACTAAACATTAAAAAAAATGGTACGTCTACTTATAGTCAATTCAGAGATGCTTGAGACGCTAGACTAAGCAATTTTACCCTGTCGAGGAGCATACTATCGAGATGTACCGATCGCATGCAGTACAGTGGACTCGACGTGTTAGAATGCGGAGCGTCAAACAGAAAAAGTCCTGCAACTGCAGGATTTCCACCGATTTGGCTTTAATAGACGAGTAAAGACACCGAAGGTAGCCCGAAACACTTGTGTCCTGTTTAGGCTGAGTGACACAGAGGAAATTATGACAAAAAATCGTTTCCTCGTTTCATGTAGCGTGCGTCTGACGTGAACTATTCGGCACATTCAGGAACACCAACGGACCTCAATGAGAAACGCTTTGCGGTTTACCATTATGGTCACGTCACTCTCTCAAACAGTTAACAAATTTGATTCATTGCGACCGGTTATCCAGCACGCTACACTTCTGTTCAGTGAGGAAGATATCAATGTCAGGAAAAAAAGATGTAAATGGAGATTTCAGTAAAAAAAAAAAAAAAAGGAGATTTGGGTTAAACGCCCGTCGGCGATGGCGTCATTATAGACGGAGCAAAATCTCGGATTGGAAGAATGGGGAAGAAAATCTGAAGTGTCATGTTAAAAGACACAGCCTGTTATTTAAGTTAAGCAATGTACGTAAATCACAGGAAACCTTCATCAAGACGGCCAGTTGGCGATTTTAACCACTGCAATCACGAACGAAGGTAGGGCGTAGGTGCACTACGTGCCCTAATTAAAAGCTGCAAAATTCAAACGGGTGGCGATGTTTACGTTCTTGTTTGAACGTCATCATTTCGTTCATCCAGTATTCCTATCCACTATCGTTACTGTTAAACAGATATTGTATCTTTATGTAAAATTCATAACAATCGTTACAGATCGTGGGTGCTATAATAAATATGAGTGGAAAGGTAGCGCGCACATTCGTGGTTTTTTTGGTGAGTGGCTGGGGGGTAGGGGGGGGGGGCTGTGGAAGGTCTTGCCGCTTGGTTCGTATTTCAGATAGAAACATGGGCTAGAAGGTTTTAGGTTTGGCATAACTAGTGGTCACTTGTATAGCCATAAGAACATCTGTCTTCCTGTAGCAATGTTCCAGTTTATTAAGCAATGTGTGAACGACGAGCTGGATCTGACGCCCAGAAATATTTAGCGAATCTATAAATTCGTTTTGCAAAAGATTTTAACTGGGCTAAAATTAACGCTGGGCTAATGACACTATTTATATGTGCACAGTTCAGATTTTACGTGCCAAAAGGGTCACCCTTAAATAACACCGTACTGGAGAGAGGCTACTGGTTACCGACTGAGGTGGCGCAGTGGCTAGGGCACTGGACTCCCATCCGGGAGGACGATGGTTCAGTCCCGCGTCCGGCCATCCAGATTTAGATTTTTAGTGATTTCCCCAAATCGCTCCAGGCAAATGACGAGATGGTTCCTTCGAAAAGGCAGAGTCGGCTTATTTCCCTAATCCAATGAGACCTATGACCTCGCTGCTTGGTTTCCTCCCTCAAACTAACCCAACCCCTCTAATCGTTAAAAGTTGGTTACCGATGTATCGGACATTGGTATAAGACAAGTTTTAACCGTTTCAAAAAGTCCTGTTTCATTTGGGTTTTACATCCAAAATAGGATGTATTCTTATAGGTGTCTGAAGCGCACCACTTCTATATTTTCAAATTCTACGCATCTATTCAAACTTTAACGAAGGTACAAAAGTGGATAAAGTCAAAACGAATTTTTTATCCAGTAACCTTTAATTTGTTGTCGAGATAAGCTGGTTTAAAGCCGAGTTAAAAACAGCAACTAAAATTCGTTCTTATGTGAACTGAATGTGCAAAAACGGTTTAGAATGAACCAGATCAACAAAAATACAATCGTACGATAAAACCGAGAACTCGTTTTCAAATATCTAGCTTCATTCGGATTTTACGTGCAGAAACACGTTTTTGAGAGGTTTTTTTTTTTTTTTTTTTTTTTACGTGGGCCATATCTGTGTCATGCTTATGAAAATCGATTCAAATTTCGTAAGGAGGTAGACAATTAGAAGTAATTAGTGGACGTCCCATTGTATTGGGAAAAATTTACCCATTGCCACGCTAAAGCGGTCTATAGTTGCACTTAAAAAGCGCACAAAATCCTATGTCCCGCGAATCGCAAGCGCCGAGGCGGATTAAAGTGATACAAATGATAATAAAAATATATTCTTACTGTAATTATAAGAAGCGTTTACAAAAATCTTTCATAGTTCTTGTTTTACGTGCGAAAAATCACACTTTTGCACATGAAACCGTGTTTCGTAGCAAAGAGTTGCATATTAAGCGCTGAATAAGGATATAAATAAAGAAATTTGTTATTACAGTAGACTTTCTTTTCGTTGTTCATACCTTAACGACTTTACTCACCAGTCGCTTAAAATTATCGAAAAATCTTTTCATGTGCCCAACCAGAATTACGTCCAGCCGTGCACCAAATGGTACACCGCTTAGCCGAGTATTAAAAGTTTTGTCGATTACCACACAGAAAATTGAACTATCCCGAAAATTGTTATAAAAATAACTGTAAGAAAAAAGGTCACATTATTTCCAACCAATATTAAATGTTCTTATGATTTGTCTTCAAAAACTACTGTGCTCTGTTGTAGAAAATGTAATTTCATTCAAAACAAGCTTCAGCTCATCAGTTTTCGTACAGGTTTGCCTTGATAGTATTTTATCGTGTGAACATTTATTTCTTCTGCTTCTTTCAGCCAATCATATTCATTTTTAATTCAGGTTGGTTGTTGCAACATTTCGCGTCTAAATTATTCACACGCTTTTTTCTAGTGGCGATTTCTTCATTATCAGTTTTTATTGTTGCTTACTTTAAATAAACAGTGACAAGAATTTATAGATAAGGGATCAAGATGTAATGCATTTGAATAGTTTATTACTTGTCACCGAATCTTTCAGCTTGTGATATAGTAAGGTTTTAAGTAAATTTATCTATGTACTATAGCCGTATCGTGAGTTTATCTGTGTAACATAAACTATTTCCACACGTTATTATCATAAACTTCTCACAGTACTCAATACTTAGGTCGGTATCGTGCTTATGTTTACTGTTATTTTGTGCACTGTATTAGGTATTTGTAGTCTTTTTCATAATCAGATACATACAGTCTCATGCGAATATGAATAAAATGTGTATTAACATCTTGGGTTGTCGGGTGTTCTGCCGGATATCAGCGTCGTACTTGCACGATATTTCGGTCACGTAGCCCGTGACCTTCATCAGGTGCGACCTGAGACTGCTCCTCGAGTCGACCTGGTCCAGTATTTATGCCTATGGCCTTCCCCCTCCACCAACAGAGGGAACACCAAGAACCGCAGCAGACGGAAAACGGAGCAGCAACGCTCCAGCAGGTTATAGTAACCACTTCGTTTCATAGCTGCCAGGAGAAGCCAGCAGAATGTGGGCTGGAGCTCCAGCAGGTCGCAGGGAATGGGCGCGGACCACGTAGGAAGCTGTGCTTTCTTACTCATGCGGTCAAACTTTGTAGATTGGCAAGATGAGGCATTCCTTCTAGCACACTCAGCTAAAGACCAGGAGGCACGGTCTACCCACCCGAGAGAGAGGATTCGAGATATGCGCCACAGGTTAGATGATGTGGCCAGGGAGCTGTTACACATTCATCTCTACATGGCAGCCTCCTTAACAAGAGAAGATTGGGATTGGGTAGACAGTGCCTCCTGGTCTTTAGCTGAGTGTGCTAGAAGGAATGCTTCACCTTGCCAATCTACAAAGTTCGACCGCATGAGTAAGAAAGCACAGCAGATGGAAGAGACACGCACTGTGACGAATCTGAGTGGCATACAGTTTGATGATACAACCTTAAAGGTACTCAGCAAGGGTCTCAACTTTGCTACGACCCCTAGAAACGTACCCATTTCAGGTTTCGTCAGTGCAGTAGAGCAAGTTGCAGCCACACTTCCACCTAATGTGGCAGAGGAAGTCCGCCGAGAGACCTGCAGGGCCCTCACCAAGGCCAGGCCGCCGAAATGGAACATCACAACCGAGGAGAGGCTTGCACTCAACAAACTACGGGAAGACAACAGCATTGTGGTACTGCCAGCAGACAAAGGGAACTCCACTGTCATCTTGCAGCGGGTGGATTATGATGAGAAACTACGCCAACATCTGGAGGACCCTGCATACAGATTTCTGGAGTGTGACCCCACGGACAAGGTGGCGAAGAAGATTAGTGCTCTCCTGAAGGAAACAGGGATGCCCGATAAGATCATCAGACAACTACGGGAAAAAGCGCCAGTGCCACCTAGGCTGTATGGTCTGCCTAAAATACACAAGGAGGGCGTGCCCCTACGTCCTATTGTCAGTAATATTGGGGCACTTACGCACACAACAGCCAAGTACTAGAAAGGTCTCCTGTCTCCATACGTGGGGAAATGTATTCACCACATTCGCAACTCAGAAGATTTCCTGCAACGCCTCAAGCAACTGCACATCACAGATTCGGACATCTTGGTTAGTTTTGATGTGGTATCGCTGTTCACCAGGGTCCCACTGAAGGACTCACTGGAACTGATTGCAGAGAAATTTGACGGTGCTCTGTTGGACCTGTTCAGTCATACACTGACATCCACGTATTTCCTGTACAGAAACCAATCTTACGAGCAAACTGTAGGTGTAGCTATGGGCAGCCCACTGTCCCCTGTGGTTGCCAACATGTTTATGGAGAGTTTTGAGGAGAGAGCATTGGAGACAGCCACATTTAAACCCACATGCTTATTTAGGTATGTGGATGACACCTTCGTGATCTGGCCACATGGGATAGACACGCTCAGTGAGTTTCTTAAACATCTTAACTCATGCCACCCTAATAACAAGTTCACCATGGAACTGGAGAAGAATGGCCAGCTTCCATTTCTGGATGTACTAGTCCAGAGGAATGCAGATGGATCAATAGGCCACAGTGTGTACCGAAAATCAACACACACTGATTTATATCTGCAGGCCAGCAGCTGTCACCACCTTGCACAGAAGAATGGGGTTTTGAAGACTTTGGTCCACAGAGCACGTGCCCTGTCAGACCAAGAGAATCTACCTATAGAGATAGAACGTCTCAAAACAGTTTTTTCCAAGAATGGATACACGGACAGACAAATTGAGAGGGCACTCCAACCAGCCACTATACCACAGGTTCCTGAAGAAGACCTAGATGAAGCAAAGAAGGTGGCATATCTGCCCTATGCTAGCTCTATTTCTGCCAGATTCAGTAGGATCCTCCGTAAACACAATATTAAGTGTGTTTTCTGTCCATCCAACAAGATCGGGGAACTGGTGTGGAGTGTCAAAGACGACCTGGGGTTACGAAAACCAGGGATTTACAATATACCTTGTCAATGTGGCATGTCCTACATTGGCCAGACGACAAGATCTGTGGAGAGCAGGTGCAAAGAACATCAGAGGCACACTAGATTAAGACAGGTGACTAAGTCAGCCATTGCTGAACACTGTCTACAACTAGATCATGTCATGAAGTATGAGGATACCAAGATTCTAGCACAAACACCCAGATTTTGGGACAGTGTTATAAGAGAATCGATAGGAATTAAAATGGCTGTCGATCTTATGAACCGTGACACAGGGTACCAGTTAAGCAGAGCCAGGGATCCAGCTCTGGAATTGTTATAGGAGCAGTGGGGCCAGCTGCAACACTACACAAACAGAAGAACCAGAGACATGGAGATGGAAAACGAGCCCCTGACGGACTGCCAGGCGCACCAGACCGAAGATGGAACACCCAGAAGTGGTACTGGTGGGCGCGGACCGCAGAAGGAACATCCAGAGCCGCAGCGGACGGAAAACGGAGCGGCAACGCTCCAACAGGTGTGGTGAGCGAGCGCGGACAGCAGGGGGGAACGCTTGGTACCCCAGACCGTAGATGAAACCTCCAGGAGCGGGATTGGTGGGCGCGGACCACAGAGGAAACACCTAGAACCGCAGCGGACGGAAAACGGAGCAGCAACGCTCCAGCAGGTCGAAGGGAATGGGCGCGGACCACAGAGGAAGCACCTGCAGCCGTTGGTGGAGGGGGAAGGCCATAGGCATAAATACTGGACCAGGTCCACCCGAGGAGCAGTCTCAGGCCGCATCTGATGAAGGTCACGACCTACGTGACCGAAATATCGTGCAAGTACGACGCTGATATCCGGCAGAACACCCGACAACGCAAGATGGCGTTAGATCGCCGGGAAAGCCTGTAGAGTTACAAAATGTATATTACTGTGAAACAAAAGAATTTTAAAATAATAACAATTTAAACAAAATTTTAGAAAATTAAGAAATATAAAGCAAAGTAACCCAATAAGAAAATGATATAAAAATGAAAAATAAAAAGTAAGAGGAAAGACCTTCTGCCAGCCTTGCACCATGACGCAGTGGTCAGGCTTATGTGCTCTGTGGACACAGTAGGCCACAGTGGACAGTTTCGTCAATACCAGGGCGGTAAGCCGTAGAGGTGACAGACTAGCGATGTCCAGCTCAATCAACACGGTTCTAAAGATAATAAGTAAACCTATCGCCGATCAGTCGTCGCCTGAGTCAACAAAAATCTGCATCAGTTGCCAGGCTATTGCGGTATAACGTCAAAATTATGGTAGAGTAAATATTGGGAACCAGTATGAAATATGCTCCTATTATAGCAAAAATAGGAGAGTATGTCCTGGGCAGATTTAGGGATGTAAATGAAGGGAACTAGCTTCAAAGACAGTTGAATCAAAATAACTTGACATATTCGACATTTTTATAAGTGGACCCTACTTCCCCAACGCTATGAGCTCCCTTAGGTGCAAGTTGTTGACAGATCTCCATCTTGCAGTTAATAAGCTAAAGTCCCTCATCCTGAGCCCAAACCCATTAAGATTCGCCAGCCATAGTAAACAACATAATTTAACATATGGCTGCAGAACATGCGTATAATAACAAAAAATGATTTTCTGGGTCGATTAAATTTCTGGGGATGAATCTGTTTCCCTCTTATTTAGATATGGGGGGGGGGGGGTGGACGCTAAAACAATTTCTTGATTTCTGAGTGTGGGGTGGTAGTTGATGTTTCACCTGAGGGGACCATAACTCGCCCAACGTGCATGGTGAGAGGTCTAAGGGCAAATAGACACAAATTTAGGTGCTTCTAGAGAGTGGACTGCATCTACAATAGGAAGTATACGAGAGTGGGATTGCATTTATAATAGGAACTATCTCAGATTGGGGATGAATGCATCGTGAAAGGTATTGACACGTTGTGTCATATTGCATGACATGACAAATTCCATGCTAGATAACAAGTGTCATCGTATACGATATCAAACGGCATGTCATGTTACTTTACTTGATTTTATGTATTACGTGGCATGGGTACTAATACTAAAAAGTAAAAAAGAGCTGATACGTCAAGATTTTTTGATTTAAATGTCTTTGAAGCTGCCTGATAAGTGTAAAAGTTAGTTCCTTCTTTTTAAATTCTTAACTCTGCACAGACTTATTCGCCTGTTCTGTATTGTGATAGGAGCACTTTTTTCTCGGGTAAATGAATGGGTGAGGTCTAAAAGAAAAATATCCTATTAACCAAGGGTCGGTATGAATACTTCTGATGAAGGTATATTTATATGTACCGAAACCTTGGTCAAGACTTTTAATAAATTTTTATCCTGCAACTGTTTTTGGCTGTCATCCATTATCGTGAAGAATACAGAAAACGTAATTCCCTTCGTCTAGCAGCACAAAGAATGTGTTGTGTGTTATGAACTGCTTCCCAAGCGCTCAATCGCGTGTCCATCGCAGCTGGCATTTGTTACCAACTCCTGAGACAGCTTGTGGCCATAGGTCACCTTATATGAAAGACGACGAAGAAGACAGCATCAAGTGTTGCTACTGCACGATAGCGCCCACTTCCACTCTGTTAACTTCACAAAAGAATTATGCAGGAGCTTGGTTGGCGGACCCTCACTGCACTTTAACTGATATTTCACTTGCTAATATTTACCTTTCCCGTTCCTTCTCGAACTACCTTCAAAAAAATTTCCTTTCCGGACATTGATTCGCTTGAAACTTGACAGCATATTTAACTAAAAAACGAACAAATTCCTGCCGGCGTACGATTTTATAACTATCCAAGCGTTGTCTGACTGTTGCAAGAGAATATTTAGTTGACACTGTATTTCTATCTCATATTTATACTTCATATTCTATATAACAACCAATTTCGCTATAAAGTATGCTCTATTGTAATATGGAGTACAACTTACCATGATAAATTTTTCGATGAAAGACTATTTTAACAAAACAAAGTATCCGTAATGCGAACGTGTACATAACGACAAGCAATAGTGTCGCACTGCATACTTCATATCTCGATTTGTTCTGTCTACATCATGTCCTCTGTCATACTCGAGTAGTATTTCAGGATTATTATGGAAATATGGAATCCTGGTGGTGAGAGTAAACTCACGAAGAACGCGAGTTAGAAAAATATTCAGTGGCTCACATTAATAATTAAAATTCTGTAAACATAAAAAAACTAAAAATTAAGTATTCAGAGGTAGAACGCTGCCTATATGGAGTAGTCTGTTATTAATAAATGTCATAAGATTTCCACTTTTTTCTCTATGTGATAATAATTCGAGGTTAGGAGAAAACACATTATGTAGAAAATCTCTAAAATTTCGTTGTTGATTTTCGATCTTGCAGCTTGTAGCTCGCTCAGAGATTAGTTGAAAATTTATCGATGTATTAAGGTCTGCAGCGACATTATAGCTGACAGTTAAGTCAGTTTCTTTTTCACAAAGCTACACCGAAGATCAGATGAGTTAGAGATTCTGCTCATAATGTCCATCCTGCACTGAGAAGTTTGAACTGACTACTTCGAGGTGACAGCTTAAGGGAAATCACTCACAAAATTTTATAGCAATCCCAAAATAATATCAAACGAGTTTAGTAGAATAACTCTCTGCCATTCACAGAATTTTCAAATATATTCTCGAATTTGTTTAGCCTTTGTCATACTATTTGCTGGGGGAGTGAACACTGATCAGCCAAGACATTATGACCACTGCCCACCGCGCGTTGCGGTATACCACCTGGTTCCGTTGCGGGAACTTGACGCGATAACAGAAGTATGTAAGCGAAGCAGACACATACGGGGGATCAACCTAGCGAAGATATGAGCTGGAAATGGGGAAATCTACTGAAGTAAGCCACTTTGACAAAGGGAAGATTATTAGTACTCAAAGCCCGTGAACTAATATCTCGAAAACGGCGAAACTGATCGAATGTTCATGCACTATTGTCGTGAGGTAGAAGCACAGTGAACCTACCACTTGGCGTTAAATGGTTGGACGTCCACGATTCTTCGTAGAAAGTGGCATTCGGAAGCTTTTCGGCTCTGTAGAGTAGGATAGATGGTGGTCTGTGGCATCTCTGTCGAAAGAGCACAATGCTGATCCACGCACAAGAGTTTCAGAGCACACCGTTCATTGTACATTGTTGAGCATGGAACTCCGCAGCAGACCACCCCTACGTGTTCACATGTTGACCCTACGACATCGTCAGTTACGACTGCAGTGGGCACGGGATCATCGGATTCAACCATCGATCAATGGAAACTTGCCGGCTCTTCGGGCTACTCACGTTTCTCTACACTAGATTGATGGCCGTCTCCACAACCGCCATTATCAAGGTGAACGGCAGCTCGAAAAGTGCTGCCCACCACGGACGCAGGCTAGTGGGATCAGTATTATGCTATGGGAGACATTCTTCGGTGCCTGCGTTGGATCTGTGATAGTAACGCTCATAGTAGCGGCCCACCTACTTACCTTCATACTTGATGTCTTCCCTGACGGTTATGTCATCTTTTAGCAGTATGGTTGTCCGTGTCTCGGAGCCAGAACCGTGCTACAAAGATTTGAGGAGCATTATAGTGAACTCATGTTGATATCTGGGGGGACTAGATTCACCCGATGTAAATCTTGTGGAATCCGTCTGGGTCGCTATAGAGCGACATCGCCGAGTACGCAAACCAACAGCCCTAGTTTTAAGCGAAGAGATGTAATGCCACATACCTCCACAAACGTGCCAAAATACTGCCGGATTCCTGATATGCACAATCAGTGATGCGTATCTTCCGAAGGCGGAAACAAAGCTATTAAGCCGGTGTTGATAATGTTTTGGCTCATCAGTGTATTTCCCTAGTCTTTGTGTTTATATGTAGTCTGGCACATGAAGAATACCTCAGAGTCACTACACAGATGGCCACCGACTTGACCACAGACAGAAACATCATGACAGACTGACGACTCTTATTTCCACTTGTGCAACAAGTGTTACGGACTAGAGAGTAGTTATGAATAAAATGCAAATGCGCAGATTGCAGGCTGAACACCAAAAATTAAAAGCAAGGGGAATTACGTGGGCAACATTATTTTTCAGTAACTGCAATAATTAGTTTATATTTACAAGACACGATTCGCGTTTATGGATAACCTCCAGTGGTTATACTGTAAACATTATGAGTAAGTAAAAAATGATACCGTTATTATAAATAAAAAAAAGGTTTTCTTAAGAATGATGTCATTTGCTCCACCTCCCAAAACAGATATATGCAATGGAAAAACAGCAACACAACAGAGGTTGCCAAATGTGGTCATCCACAGAGAATTTTCTAAGCAACAAATAACGTAAAGTTTCAGATTAGGAGAATGAGCTCTGCAAAGGAACTATGTGCAATAACAGAATTAGTATGTGGAAAAGAAATAAAACAAGGAAATGTATAAGGAACAAAACAACTCACAGTAAGCTCCTTAAAATGTCATCGTTAAGCAAAACTACCTTTGAATCTAAGTAATCAAAAGAATGAGAAGTAGGTTCTACACAGCATGACTACAAAATAGTTGTCCATGATGCTTTCTCCGTAATATGTAAAGCGTCTGATGAACAAACTAATCAGTTGGCAGTACATTGACGACAGAAACAAAATTGTAAGACGTTCACCTAAGATAGCAGTACATTAAGCAAATGTGATTTGCCGTAGCGTTAACACATAGCGCACAGCAGAAACTTATGAGGATACGATTGCGACTGTGCAGAAGGACAAAAGGTGGTGGAACGTGTGGAACCTATCCTCTTGCTGTTGATACATCATATCAAGGCACTAATATGTTTCGACAGCAGTCTTTGGCTGACCACAATCGGATTTGGTGTCTCTTGGAGTCCATGTCATAATTTGACGCCCTCGTCATCAGGAGTTAAGGGGGTACTACTACAACTACGTATTCGAATGTAATTTAGTTACTCGTGAGTATACTTCCTCCAGACGAAAGTGCTCCGACTGCACACATTACTATCGAACCACTAGTCGTGGCATATTAGAGAGTGCGTGTTTCTAGATCGTTAACTACTTACATATGATCTGACATGTTTCATAAAAGTCGAGTATATCGATGGCTACAGACGTTAATTTCTAAAAGACAGAAGATGACACTGGTCATAAATACGGAAAACTGCAGTGATAATGATTCTGTAAATCTGACGTAATTCATTGTGGATCAATTACTCTAGCAACATGTGCTTCTTATCTCTCTTTGGTACGAAATTTAACCTGGAGATGATGCTGAATGCAGTAAACCAAAGAGAAAACAAATGAATTTGCTGTGTGTTTAATGTGAAGGAACTCAGCGTAACCTGAGATTATGATACCACGTGAAAAAGACACCAATATACACAGGGCTCCCAGTTCCCTTGCTGTCTAATTGAGACATTTTTTCACAAGATAAGCTCTTTGCGGGTGAGCTGTATGATAAAGTAAACTCGTATGATATGAATGGTGGGACAATCCGAAGGAAAGGTTCATCCTCCAAATTTGGAACGTTCTTCTTAACCTTCGCGCCGGCAGAAACCTTTACTTCGCTAAGTATAGAGGTGCGTGAGGAAGAGTATCTGTTAATCGAAGGTGACTGTAATGTTTGTGTGTGAAGGGGGCGGGTATATCGTAGCATCTTCTTCATGTTGGAGATGATGGTGGAGGGTGAAACCCGCTGTGGGCACGTAGACTACTCGTCTCGAATAGCACCAAAGTTCCGCCGAGGATAATGCCCCCATCCCACAGACGGATTACGATCAACAGTGTCACATGCCCCACTTTATGGAACAGTCTGGACAGATTTCTAACGTGACACCGTTTGACCAGTGTCATCAGAGGAGGGTAAAGAATACGACAACGAATACTGCGGCCAGCTCCGAGAACTTAAGTGTCATTGACGGGAATACCTCCACGATAAAATAGAGCAGTAGCCGTCCAATCTAAAGGCGCTACATTAAAAGACTGAAAGCTGTAGATGGAAAAGATGGTAAAGAATATTTCCTGTAGGAATACGACACGTGCATTAGAATCATAAATAAACGGACGGAGAGAGGCGAAGCGTAGCTTAGATTCAGTATGATTGACATTCAAAATAACAAGGGTGTATGTGTGAGCCATCTACCTCAGTGGGACCAAACTGTAGTCCATCTGTACTATATTCCGACCATCAATCCATTGCCAAGTCTGTAGACAAGTCCGAGGGTAGCGACAAGTTCCAAGCCCTGCAGAAATTTTACGGCAGTTTTTCTTGCTAAAGACAGTGCAGCGGTTGGGCACACTGTTTACGTTGGCAAAATTGCCTGAGCAGCTGATCAAGCATAAGATCAGAATCTGCCCATGCTGGACCAGGAAAAGTAGCCTTAGGTGCACGGGTATCATCTGGCATGACATACAGGGATGGGACAACAGGCTCAGCTGGCGACAAGACCAACAACTTTGTTGGGCGACTCCTACATACAAGTTACAACAGCAGAAGTTATGAAGGTTGCATGACTGAAGCATTGTCGATAGCGGTCGACAGAGACAGGGAGGCGTCACTGTTCGTCAGACTGCACTACCTGGGGGGGGGGGGGAGGTGGGGGCGGAGGGGGGAGGGGGGGGGGTTAGTGGATGGTTGCTAGCAACTGCGAATTATGAAAGTAACATATAAATTTATAAATGGAAGATTGCAATTAAATAAAATCAACAGGAACTATCTTAATGACATTACATGATGAGTACGATAGTAGAAGTACTTTTGAGAATGCGGTATATTTGTGTAAAACACTTATTGGTGTCGATGGCCCAGCAAAAAATTAAATATAAGTTGAATAACAGGGAAACAATAGATTCTTACTGCATGTAATTAGTTATGAACAACAACAAAGCTCACGAGATATTCACATGTAAACGTACACTACGCCTTCGCTGTAGAAGCCACGGAGATCTCACAAGTTCACAAGTTCGCACTCCGAAGTATTTCTATCTCTGGCAACCACGCGCAAACCGCTCCAAACTCCAAGTATCTCTCGTGACGGCTGCGTCCGCCGCGCCTTCGCGTCCCGCACATCCCTCCATTCACTTCGGTAGTCACCTCCCTTAGTAACGAGCGCTGCGATTGGCTAGAGCGCTCCATCCATGTCTCCAAGCAAATGTACACTCACAGACGTATTGAAACACATTCGAAGTACCGGATTTACATTTAAATAACTTAAAATTAAATAAATATTCATACGACTGGACCATAAACACGCTCTAACACACATCATTAAATACAAAAAGAAATCAAGTAAAGATATATCAAAGGAATAGAAACAGAAGTTGGGCCAGTAGCCTAATGTCTCTATGCTTTCTAAATTGCAGTAAATATTTAACCGATTTCTTTATGAATAGTATATCGCGGATATAAACAAAGACATAGACGAATAAATATATTAATACGCATAGTAGTACCGTTTTTTCGTGTCACTGTGGAGTACTTATGGCCTGAGGCGATCGATAGTAATCGACCACTTTCACCTCGAATAACTCATGTACTATTCAAGTTATGTGCCTGTAATTTATGCCGAATTAGGTTTACACTAATAGCTTTCTAAAGACACATCGACCGATAAAATCTGATGAACCGTTTAGATTTTGGAAATTCGTAGCTGGGTGTTACTTGATAATTTACCGTCAGATACTAAACTGTAAACTAAAAACGATATTGAAAATCTGATTATACTCTCAGAATCGTCGTGCAAATAATAGTAATGTACATTTGACAGCAATAAAGTGGGTCACTGCCGAATACAACCAACATAACGTAGCTACACTCCTGGAAATTGAAAAAAGAACACATTGACACCGGTGTGTCAGACCCACCATACTTGCTCCGGACACTGCGAGAGGGCTGTACAAGCAATGATCACACGCACGGCACAGCGGACACACCAGGAACCGCGGTGTTGGCCGTCGAATGGCGCTAGCTGCGCAGCATTTGTGCACCGCCGCCGTCAGTGTCAGCCAGTTTGCCGTGGCATACGGAGCTCCATCGCAGTCTTTAACACTGGTAGCATGCCGCGACAGCGTGGACGTGAACCGTATGTGCAGTTGACGGACTTTGAGCAAGGGCGTATAGTGGGCATGCGGGAGGCCGGGTGGACGTACCGCCGAATTGCTCAACACGTGGGGCGTGAGGTCTCCACAGTACATCGATGTTGTCGCCAGTGGTCGGCGGAAGGTGCACGTGCCCGTCGACCTGGGACCGGACCGCAGCGACGCACGGATGCACGCCAAGACCGTAGGATCCTACGCAGTGCCGTAGGGGACCGCACCGCCACTTCCCAGCAAATTAGGGACACTGTTGCTCCTGGGGTATCGGCGAGGACCATTCGCAACCATCTCCATGAAGCTGGGCTACGGTCCCGCACACCGTTAGGCCGTCTTCCGCTCACGCCCCAACATCGTGCAGCCCGCCTCCACTGGTGTCGCGACAGGCGTGAATGGAGGGACGAATGGAGACGTGTCGTCTTCAGCGATGAGAGTCGCTTCTGCCTTGGTGCCAATGATGGTCGTATGCGTGTTTGGCGCCGTGCAGGTGAGCGCCACAATCAGGACTGCATACGACCGAGGCACACAGGGCCAACACCCGGCATCATGGTGTGGGGAGCGATCTCCTACACTGGCCGTACACCACTGGTGATCGTCGAGGGGACACTGAATAGTGCACGGTACATCCAAACCGTCATCGAACCCATCGTTCTACCATTCCTAGACCGGCAAGGGAACTTGCTGTTCCGACAGGACAATGCACGTCCGCATGTATCCCGTGCCACCCAACGTGCTCTAGAAGGTGTAAGTCAACTACCCTGGCCAGCAAGATCTCCGGATCTGTCCCCAATTGAGCATGTTTGGGACTGGATGAAGCGTCGTCTCACGCGGTCTGCACGTCCAGCACGAACGCTGGTCCAACTGAGGCGCCAGGTGGAAATGGCATGGCAAGCCGTTCCACAGGACTACATCCAGCATCTCTACGATCGTCTCCATGGGAGAATAGCAGCCTGCATTGCTGCGAAAGGTGGATATACACTGTACCAGTGCCGACATTGTGCATGCTCTGTTGCCTGTGTCTATGTGCCTGTGGTTCTGTCAGTGTGATCATGTGATGTATCTGACCCCAGGAATGTGTCAATAAAGTTTCCCCTTCCTGGGACAATGAATTCACAGTGTTCTTATTTCAATTTCCAGGAGTGTAAGTTGCAGGTCATCTAAACACCAAATCCCTGTGGGGTACACTCGTTTGACTACACACAATGGGTACCGCAAGAGACTACTAGAGACCAAAGGTCTTTATGGCAGTCAGTCTAAGCGTCAACTAATATCGCCATACAAAACATACTAGAAAACACGTTCTTAGCGTTGAGACACCCCATAACACTCATAAACTAACCTTAATTACAACAAGTGACATTCCAAAAGTTCTGAGAAAGAGGATTATTTTACATATATCGTACAGTAATCCTTAGTCAAAATTAAATACTTGAGATAATATATGGAGTTACAAAGCTGTACGGCAATTGTAAAATTCTTTTTCGCTCTCAAAAAGGTTTTCCATCCACGTGCTGAACGTCGCTCAACGGCGAGTGGCTCTGGAAACTGGATATTGGACGAACCAGTAAAAAAACGCGATTAAGGGCAACAAGCACTCTACGGAAATCTCAACATTAACAGCGAATCACCGGTAATATCATTGTTATCGTAACACATCAACAGCTACGTGTACACAAATTTGAACTTTAAATGACCTGACCAACGTCGTCGTTCCTGTCCTGTATTCAAACCCAGCACCAATAGCCATTGCTAACTAAGCTAAGTTTTGTTGGTGCCTTATTGAGACCCGATCACTAGGCATGAAGAGACTAGAAGTATAGACGTTTGCACCAGTATCAGTAATCAATTAAGATCCTGAAAATAAATGACGAAAATGTTTGTACTGAACTGTCTTAACAGTTACCTTCCTCAACGACGTTTAATATGGTGTCATTCACAAGGAACAAGGTATGGTAATGTTTAAAATTCAAATGCCATCATGTAAAGCTTGTGACAGGGATGCGAACCCAGCACCTAATCGGATTGTTAACGAAGTACGTAAAATCAGAAGTCAAATATCAAATGTTTTCACCAATAGCGAGAGGTAGGAACCTTGCATGATGATAGACTTGTTTTTGCCTGACTGGGATTCGAACCCAACATCTAGCTCCGTCGTTTTCCAGCCAGGAACAGACGATAAATAGCTATTGTTGGTTCCCCAGTAGCGAGATGTGCTCATGTTTAGCTAGAAACAAGGCGACGAAAAGTTCTGTGCTGAATGTAATTCAAACTCTACACACGTGCTCATGAAGACACTTTAACTATCAGATTCTTATCCAGTAATACTAGGAGTGGCATCTTTGTACTTTCAATGATCTGATGCAAAATACTCTGCTGGCTAGAAGTTGAATCCACAACATATCGTCGTTGGCGATCACAACGAACAAACGTCAAACACAAATCCGATTTCGCTAGTAGGATGGAGAGGAATGTTTGAACTTGAAAAGATGTAAGGAAACGTTTGATCTTGTAATGTTGTGATAAAAAGCTCATCATGTGGCTGTGAGTTGAAACGAACACGTTACAGCTGACAACGCACGAAGAGACGTTGAAAATTAGTTCAAATGGCTCTGAGCACTATGGGACTTAACATCTGAGGTCATCAGTCCCCTAGAACTTAGAATTACTTAAACCTAACTAACCTAAGGACATCACACACATCCATTCCCGATGCAGGATTCGAACCTGCGACCGTAGCGGTCGCGCGGCTCCAGACTGTAGCGCCTAGAACCACTCGGCCACTTTGCCCGGCGAAGAGACTTTGAAAATGCACCTGTTTTTCACTAGTAGTTCGGAGTGCACATGCTAGGGCTTGAAATGAAATAATGAATGTGCTGATCAGAAGTCAAAACCAGATAGGTGCCTTTCGAGGAGACCTAGAAGAGTTTGCAATCTCGGGGAACACAGTGAAATCGAATTCGAATCCCAGTCCAGCACCACAATTTTCAACGTCTCAGTTTTAAATAATGTAAGAGCCTTGTGAACTTACATGGGCATTGGTTCATTAAATGAAATACGTTTTCTAGTTTACGACGGCTTGCTGGTGACAGAGTCTTTGCCTTAGGGGGTTTCTTCATCTGTCACAGCTCAAACGAATGCCGCTCTGTCCCAGTCAGCAGCGAAGTGATCTTATCTTTACTGCGGTTATTGAACTACGGAGCTTACTGGCGTTCTGCTCTTGGCGTTACTAAGGGTGAAGGAGAGTTATTTGTGTGTGTTGAAAATCTACGGCTGACATGAGACATGAACCTACACGTTTTACACATCAATACGAGATGAATCCACGAGACCACAGAACCCCCTGCCAAAGACATAATTATGAATTGCAGAGTAATCATTTGGATGTAGATGCAGATGTCAAGGGACGGGTAACAGCAAAGAGGGCGGGATCTGGGAATGGATCGAAGTGGAGAAGTGCAAAATATAAGCGTGAAATGCTTTCAAAGTATTGCTTACTTAGATGTGGGCCACAGTTCGATTTATCTTACTACCGAAAGATAAGGAAGGACTGTTTTCAGAACGAAGAATGGATTATAGGGGAGGGGAGATCAAAGAATACGGTTTCATAGGTGTTGAGTGGATGACAGAGAGTAAAGACAGCAGCAATTAAAAGAGAAAAGGCCGGCCGGTGTGGCCGAGCGGTTCTAGGTGCTACAGTCTGGATACACGTGACCGCTACGGTCACAGGTTCGAATCCTGCCTCGGGTATGGATTTGTGTGATGTCCCTAGGTTAGTTAGGTTTAAGTAGTTCTAGGGGACTGTTGTCCTCAGAAGTTAAGTCCCATAGTGCTCAGAGCCATTTGAACCATAAAAGAGAAAATGTAGCGTCAATGGAAACCACTAGATTGTCTATAAAGTTTTGGGGGAATGGAATAGAAGGGCACTGGCCAGGAGAGAAGGTAAACATATGTACGTCAAACGGAGCGGCAGAGGCAGAGGCATGCGGCGCAGCCGTGCTGGCTCGTCCCGGGCTGTTGGCCCACCAACGCCACGGCCAGCTCGCTCACTACCGTCTGGCCTCGGCCAGCCTGACTCGCCCGTAGCTCGCGGGCCGCGGCTAGTACAGACCCGGGCCGCAAGGCCACCATCACCCCTTGAAGGATCAAAAGTTACACCAAACCAACCCAAGTCTGTAGTATAAACTAACGCAGCTACAGATATTATGCTACAACATGTGCAGGCACACTTACAGTTGACGATTCATTCAAATATTTGACGAAGAATACGTTCAAAAATACATTCATTTTAAACATAGCTACCACAAAATATTTCACGAAGCTAGCAATAGCATGCCGCGGACTGTAGCGCCTAGCACCGCTCGGCCACTTCGGCCGGCTCTCCAAATAACAGTATATACGTAGTACATAATACACGTTTTGTGTACTTGTAACATGTATTCAGTGTCTCTGAAACAATACGTGGTGCACGACGGAAATTACTTTCTGCTGAGGCAGTTCATTTACATCTCAATGATACACGACTACTAGAGAACATTGCTCTTTACGGCAGTCAATCCACTTGTAAATTAACACCACGATATCGCAGATATTAGGCAACACGTTACTAGGGATGAGAAAGGCCTTAAGGTTTGCAACTAAACATGCTACTCATAGCTACTACTGAATAAGAATTTGACTATTAACGTGTCTTCATAACCATGTGTGCGGCGTTCGACTCTCAGTCAGCATAGACGTTTTCGTCGCCTTATTTCTAGTTAAACGTGCGCACATCTCGGTAATGGTGGACCAACACTGGACATTTCTCGTCTGTTCCTGGTTAGACAACGACGGCGGGAGGTGCCGAATTCGAATCCCGGTCAGGCAATACAACTTCAGTCGTCATTTAAGGTTCCAACCTCACTACTGGTGACAAACTGTGATATCTACATTCTGATTTTACGTACTTATTCAACAGTCCGATTAGGTGCTGGGTTCGCATCCTTGTCACCAGCATTACACGGTGGCATTTCAATTTTAAACATGTGGATCCTGTGTTCCTCGACAATGCAACAATATACAACGTCTTTCGAGGTTAATTACCAAGAAGGTAATTGACATGGTAGGGTTCCTGGTTTCCTACAAACATTATCGTCATTTACCTTCAAGTTGAGAACTGATGACTGATACTGGTGCAAACGTCAATATTTGACGTCTCTTTCTGCCTAGTGATCGAGTCTCGATAAGGTACAAAGCTTTGCTTGGTAACAATGGCTTTACGTTCTGGGTTTGCATCCGGATCCAGAACGAAGACGTTGGTCACGTCATTTAAAGTACAACTTTGTGTACAAGTAACTGTTGATGAGTAATGAGAACAATGATATTACTTGTGATTCGCTGTTAATGTTGGGATTTCCGTAGAGTGCTTTCCGCCATTAATCACGTTTTCTTTTAACTGCTTAGTATTACCTAAATTGAATGCGAAACCACTCCCTGTTGAACGTTGAACGACGTTCAGCATGTGTTAAGTAAACCTTTTAGACAGCAAAGAACTTGTTTCCAACTGCCATACAACTTTATAAATCCATATACGGTCTCAAATATATAATTGTGCCTAAGGATTACTGGATGATTTACGTGACAAAATTAGTTGTCCCATAAAGTTTGAAATGTCACTTATTATAATTAAGTTTAGTTTACAAACGTTAAGGACTGTCTGATCTCTTCTTAACTATCGTGGTTTTAATTTACATGTGGACGCACTGTCATAAAGACCGGTGTTCTCTAGTAGTCACTAGAGGTACCCATTGTGTATCTTACAACGACTGTACTGTGGAGGGGTGCGACGATGTGCAACACAGATACGCTATGTTAGTTGCATACATTCAGGTGCAGCCTACACGTTGGAATTCAGGCGTGACACACTTTTTTTGCTGTCGAGTGTACATGTTTCTTTTTGACGTATCACGATTCATCTGGCTATTATTAACTTTTACACTAACTGTGAAATATCTGCCATTAAGGGTTCACATAGTCCGCCATCCTTGGACCTCCCGGCTCACAGCGTCACCAAAGAATTCCCAGCCACGTGCTCGGTGGACTACGTGCTTCGGCCGTTGTGAGGCACCACACGACTGCTAACGAGCTCGGCCCTGCCGCGTGGCCCGAGCGGTGGCCGCCAACTCTGAACTTAGAATATTTCCAGGGCGCCGAAACTCGCCCGTTACCTCACAAGGATATGAACACAAAAATATCGGATGAATCCGCCACCAAACAAAACACTACAAAAAGACAGAAAAGGACGACTCTTTGAGTCAAGTACGCTCCCAAATGAACACACAGCAAGGTAACAGCTAAACGCTACACTCGAACCACTACGCTGGAACTAAGGAGTAAACATGTACGACTGCTGTTCTGCTGAAGCGGAACCGTGACCTCGACTACGGAGGCGGGTAGCGTTGGGTGATGTAGAAGGAAATCATTTGACGTGTCTTATAGATAAGGACGTACAAGAACATCGAAAATGTTATCTCCACACACGTGTAGTCTCAGTTCCATGTGAAACACTTACAGGTCGTCACTGACATCGTATTGTATACTACATGACTCAAAAAACAGACTGCTTGAAATAACCAGGAAATATTTGCCGTATTATTTCAATGCTCAATAGTTTCTCGGACTTACGCTTTGGCATTACAATGTGACAACTTTCTTCAGTCTTAGAACTTAACAGCCGACCGCTGCGGCCGAGTTGTTCTAGGCGCTTCAGTCCGGAACCGAGCTGCTGCTACGGTCGCAGGTTCGAATCCTGCCTCGGGCATGGATGGATGTGATGTCCTTAGGTTAATTACATTTAAGTAGTTCTAAGTCTAGGGGACTGATGACCTCAGCTGTTAAGTTCCATAGCCATTTGAACCATTTAGAACTTAACACTGGTACTACAAATTTATGTGTTTGTAAAACAGTTATTGGTGACTTTCAAAACAGGACACATTTTAATTCACATGCGTATGTTCGAATTCCTTTCATTGCTCGCATCATACCCGAATTTCGTTTTCCATGAACCTAGGCACAATCTTTGCCATTTTTATCTTTTTTTGATATTGTGTGCTTTTCGTTAATGGCTTCTGACGATCCTTGTTCGGTTTGTGAAAATATTAGGTTCTCATGATCGACCATTAGCCTATCTATGGGCGATCGTAGCACCTTCTATGCCGTAATACTGTTCAAATGTGTCTTAATTATTAAGGGAAGAAACTGTGAGGTAATCGGCCCCTAGACTTACACACTACTTAAAGTAACTTAAACTAACTGATTCTAAGAGCAACATACACACCCATGCCCGAGGGAGGACTCGAACCTATGGCGGTAAGGGCGCGCAATCCCTAACATGGCGCCTCAAACCGCGTGGCCACTCCGCGCGGCTGTAATACTGAGTCATTAGTGATTTTAGCAGTAGAATTATGCTAAATGACCATACCACGCCGAACATAGTTTATCCCATTCGTGTGATAGCCACTAACATTCAGTATAAGACATTCATGTTGTTCACAACCTATTTATTTCTCTTTTATATGTTTATCAAGTACTGTAGGACCATGCGAGCCGAAGCTATTTTGTCACACAACGGGTCAGTACACAGTTTAAAAAACAGAAATTTAAAGAAACTAAAGAATAAATAAAAAACTGAATCTATGTGGAAAGTATACGATTAACATATTACAACGAATATTTCTCATTTATTGTCAAGAAAACCCTGTACATAATAGGAGAATGTGCCACTGGGATAACTTCCAGCTTACCATTGATTACATTTTTTCAGTTGTGTCGGAAGTATATTGAAAATGAAATCTGGGGAATAGTGTAGACCTTTCTATATGATGATTAAGGAAGAGTTATCGAAGTGCATTTCGTTTTTACGTTAAGTGTCCACTGAATTTGTCCGGGTGTAACCACAAGCGTCGGGATGAGGACGAAGAACGGAAGACCAGAGAAGGCGGTGAAACGACGTCGGCCAGTGGTGTGTGGAATAGGACCGCACCACGACAGCAGCGCCCTCAAGCCGAAGAGAATATAAGCGCCGCTCCTGTGAGCCTCGGTCTCTTAGATCGGACTTAGTATCGCGGACATTTGTTATCCGTGACGTGTGTAAAACTCGCAGCAACACTGCATAGCCAAGAATATTACTGTTTGCATGTTACCCGTCGTTCACGACTACTCCTTGTAAATCTCCAAATTAAGTATTATTAATTTGACGTCTAGAAATAAAACTACCAATGACATTTGCTTGAACTGTTGAATAGCACTCTGAGAGCGCAACATCCCTTAGGCAACCTATACGGACCAGCGGGGAAGACCCAACAGAATTAATGTTGCAGTTTCATTTGAAGGAGTCAAGAATGCCAACATAAGGCAGTGCATGTGCATGTACTGTGATGCCAGAGGTATAATTGTGAGACTTCTGAAGAACGGCCTACATGAAGTTCGCGAAATGCCACCGCAGATGTAGTCTGGGACAAAGCATAAAAAGTTATGAGATACGTAGATTAGCAGAAACTTACACAGTTCCTGATATCATCTCACAGTGATCATACCGTACGTGTTGTCAACAAATGGGAGAGTGTTCTACCTGGAGAATACATTACCTAGGAATACATGAAATTTTTTGGTCGGTGTTTCAGTCTAATGACTTGTTTCAGATTCATATGAGGAACATGCATTAGGATCCGCCATAACAAGTTCCCAGCAATTTTTGCCGTTTTTTTTGTTGTGAGACATGAAGTTGTCATTTGTGTGGTGCCTATAAATCTTACGAGTTCAGTATATTCTACTGCTGTATTATACACACATCGAAAGTTTTCCATCACCCCGACTCCTCGACTTCCTGACGATACACGTTGACTATGGATATTGTATGACATAGTCCCACTGACTGTTCAGAGATGTCACTAAATCGGCCCAAAGATGTAAACAAGCATGCATGAGCAGTGCCTATTAGACGGAGGGTGTCCGACAGCCGATTAGTTCCAGTCATTCTACCAGAAAGGAGGTATACGGCTCGTGTAGTCTTTAGTTCTAGAATGCCTAGACGCTCAATACCAAGCTTCGATCACGTCCGCATTGTTACTTTGTGCCAGGAAGGACTCTCGACAAGGGAAGTGTTCAGGCGTCTCGGATTGAGTCAAAGCGATGTTGTTCGGACTTGGAGGAGATACAGAGAGACAGTAACTGTCGATGACATGCTTCGCTAAGGCCGACGAAGGGCTAGAACTGCAGTGGCGTCCATGGTGAGGTCCATCTCAGCAACCACGACACCATTCAGGGTGGTATAGATGGGACCAACAACATGCCGAATGGGCAGCTCTGGATTGGCATTACGTTCTCTTCACCGATGTATGTAGCATGTGCCTTCAACCAGCCAATCGCCGGAGACGTGTTTGGAGTCAAGCCGGTCAGGCTGAACGAATGAGGCACACCGTCCAGAGATTTCAGCAAGGTGAAGGTTCCCTGATGTTTTGGGGTGGCATTATGTGGGGCCGACGTACGCCGCTGCTGGTCATGGAAGGCACCGTAATGGCTGTACGATAAGCGAATGGCATCCTCCGACCGCTAGTGCAACTACACTCCTGGAAATGGAAAAAAGAACACATTGACACCGGTGTGTCAGACCCACCATACTTGCTCCGGACACTGCGAGAGGGCTGTACAAGCAATGATCACACGCACGGCACAGCGGACACACCAGGAACCGCGGTGTTGGCCGTCGAATGGCGCTAGCTGCGCAGCATTTGTGCACCGCCGCCGTCAGTGTCAGCCAGTTTGCCGTGGCATACGGAGCTCCATCGCAGTCTTTAACACTGGTAGCATGCCGCGACAGCGTGGACGTGAACCGTATGTGCAGTTGACGGACTTTGAGCGAGGGCGTATAGTGCGCATGTGGGAGGCCGGGTGGACGTACCGCCGAATTGCTCAACACGTGGGGCGTGAGGTCTCCACAGTATATCGATGTTGTCGCCAGTGGTCGGCGGAAGGTGCACGTGCCCGTCGACCTGGGACCGGACCGCAGCGACGCACGGATGCACGCCAAGACCGTAGGATCCTACGCAGTGCCGTAGGGGACCGCACCGCCACTTCCCAGCAAATTAGGGGCACTGTTGCTCCTGGGGTATCGGCGAGGACCATTCGCAACCGTCTCCATGAAGTTGGGCTACGGCCCCGCACACCGTTAGGCCGTCTTCCGCTCACGCCCCAACATCGTGCAGCCCGCCTCCAGTGGTGTCGCGACAGGCGTGAATGGAGGGACGAATGGAGACGTGTCGTCTTCAGCGATGAGAGTCGCTTCTGCCTTGGTGCCAATGATGGTCGTATGCGTGTTTGGCGCCGTGCAGGTGAGCGCCACAATCAGGACTGCATACGACCGAGGCACCACAGGGCCAACACCCGGCATCATGGTGTGGGGAGCAATCTCCTACACTGGCCGTACACCACTGGTGATCGTCGAGGGGACACTGAATAGTGAACGGTACATCCAAACCGCCATCGAACCCATCGTTCTACCATTCCTAGACCGGCAAGGGAACTTGCTGTTCCAACAGGACAATGCACGTCCGCATGTATCCCGTGCCACCCAACGTGCTCTAGAAGGTTTAAGTCAACTACCCTGGCCAGCAAGATCTCCGGATCTGTCCCCAATTGAGCATGTTTGGGACTGGATGAAGCGTCGTCTCACGCGGTCGGCACGTCGAGCACGAACGCTGGTCCAACTGAGGCGCCAGGTGGAAATGGCATGGCAAGCCGTTCCACAGGACTACATCCAGCATCTCTACGATCGTCTCCATGGGAGAATAGCAGCCTGCATTGCTGCGAAATGTGGATATACACTATACTAGTGCCGACATTGTGCATGCTCTGTTGCCTGTGTCTATGTGCCTGTGGTTCTGTCAGTGTGATCATGTGATGTATCTGACCCCAGGAATGTGTCAATAAAGTTTCCCCTTCCTGGGGCAATGAATTCACGGTGTTCTTATTTGAATTTCCAGGAGTGTATATCGGCAGCATACTGGAGACGCATTCGTCTCCATTGACGACAATTCGCGTCCGTCGTGCACGTCTTGTGAATGACTTCCTTCAGGATAACGACATCGCTCGACTAGAGTAGCCAGCATGTTCTCCAGACAAGAACCGTATCGAACGTGCCTGGGATGGATTGGAAAGGGCTGTTTATGGATGACGTGACCAACCAACCACTCTGAGGGATCTACGTAGAGTCGCCTGTGAGGTGTGGGACAATCTGGACCAACAGTGCCTTGATGAACTTGTGGATAGTATGATACGACGAATACAAGCATGCATCAATGCAAGAGGACGTGCTACTGGGTAGTATAGGTACCGGTGTGTAAATGTGGACCACCACCTCTAACCGTCTCGCTGTATGGTGGTACAACTTGCAATGTGTGGTTTTCATGAGCTGTAAAAAGGGCGGAATTGATGTTTATGTTGACCTCTATTCCAATTTTTTGTACAGGTTGTAGAACTCTCGTAACCGATGTGATGCGAAACTTTTTTTGATGTGTATGTTAAATCTGTTAAGCGTTGTTAATTCTTCAGTTACATATTGTTATTGTAAGATTCTGCAATTTTTAAAACTGGTTATTTAACGTGCGGGCAGTTAAGGCATTCTTCATCGTTCATGCGCCATCTCGTACCTTGAAACTGAAAAAGGTTTAATTGGTTCAAATGGCTCTGAGCACTATGGGACTTAACATCTGAGGTCATCAGTCCCTTAGAACTTAGAATATTTAAACCTAACTAACCTAAGTACATCATAAACATCCATGCCCGAGGCTGATTCGAACCTTCGACTGTAGCTGTCGCGCAGTTCCAGACTGAGGCGCCTAGAACCGCTCGCCCACAGCGGCCGGCTTGAAAAACGTCGTCTAGTGCTGAAGACAGTTACGTGAGTTGTTTCAATGTGTCAACATTTTTTTTTCCTGTCTTGAAAATGGAAATTTGTGTTGGTTACTAACAGCTTCTATTTCAGACTGTAGTTAACTGGCAACTAGTTTCTGATAATAGTCCTCCTAATTTTGATTTCAGTTATCGATTATTGGAGTGTGCCAGAGTAACAATGTAACATTTTGACTATTAAATGCAGTATTGGCAAGATCTCCTCTATTGCAACACTTTCAAATTTGAATAAAACATTTGTTCCTACAGTAACAGCTGGTGGATTTGTGGTGCAGTGGGATACTGTGCGGCGCTGTTCAAACAATCTGAAATTCTAAATTCCTTTATTAATGCTCCCCGGCGTGGTTCACCACAGGAAGCGGTGGAAGTGGCAGCCTAGCTAAGCCGTACGGCATCATCCAATGTACTGTTGCCCCGCAATGTAGACATAGCGCAGCGTCGGGCGGGCAGCGTCCTGTGACGCAACCTCCTCTGTCAGCGGCGACTCCGATTACCGGTGGGCTTTGCTAGCTGCGGCCGCGAGTGTTGTAGCTCGTCTCGCTCAATCTGTGCTGTGCAGTTGGTAGCAGGCTGGTGACGTAACGGCAGTGAGCAACTGCCCCATGTTCATGTCCGGCAAACTGCTTCCCAGGGTTTGTGCTGGCCCAGTGAGGTGGCGGCTCCAGATCCCGGAGCGTCAGTACAGGTCAGAGGTGTACACATTACACTTTAGACCTGCCCAGGGTTGACTGTTAGACAGGCAGGCAAGCTGCAGCACATTGAAAAGCCAAGCTATACCCAACGCAAAAAGGCTTCAGGAGTTTTACTTGCCTGCACGCATTCCTGCTGTGCTCCGCTACATAGCCGTTCGTTTTGTACACTTTCTCTGTATTGTTGATTGTAGGTTCGGAAGTTGATGAAAATATCAGAGTATCACAAGACGAGGCTCAATGAAATTTACACTCATGAGCCAAACATTATGACCACCTGATTAATAGCTTGTTTATGTGTCTTTGGAACGAAATAAATCACTTATCCTGCGTATCAGGGGCCCGACAGTTTGCATATGTCACTATATGGCTACGTACAGGTCACGTAATTCGCATAATTATAGGGACGCTAATTCGTGTACCCCGTGATGGCGTCTGATAGTGACCCAGAGTCCTAGGAGAGCTTCTGTAAAGTTTGGAAGGTAGGAGACGAGATACTGGCAGAAGTAAAGCTGTGAGGGCCGGGCGTGAGTCGTGCTTCGGTAGCTCAGATGGTAGAGCACTTGCCCGCGAAAGGCAAAGGTCACGAGTTCGAGTCTCGGTCGGGCACACAGTTTTAATCTGCCAGTAAGTTTCATATCAGCACACACTCCGCTGCAGAGTGAAAATCTCATTCTAGAATTTTAAGAAACTTTGGTTCATACCTAAAGAAGACCACGTATGGGAAGTTAGTGCGACCTATTCTTAAGTAGAGCTTGAGTGTTTGGGATCCGTACTAGGTCGCCTTAAAGGAGGACGTCGAAGCAGTTGAGGAGCGGGCTGCTATAATTGTTACTGGTAGGTTCGAGTAACATGCATGTGTTACAGAGCTGCTTCGGGATCTCAAATGAGAATCCTGGAAGTAAGGGAAAGTCCTTTTCGGGGAAAGCTATCGAGAAAACTTAGAGAAACGGAATTTGAAGCTGTCTGCAGAACGTTTTTACCGCTACCAACATATATTTCGCTTAAGAGCCACGAAGATATAATACGAGAAATTAGAGCTCATACGGAGGCATGTAGACAGTCCCTGTCTCCTCGCTCTATTTTCGAGTGGTACAGGGAAGTAAATGACTTGTAGTGGTACAGGATACCGTTCACCAGGCGCCGTACGGTTGCTTGCGCAGTATCTCTGTAGATACAGATACAGAAGCACCTCAATTTCTTTTATGGTTTGTGGTAAACTGGTCATTTATTCACTGTCAGTATTGAGTGCTGCGTAATATGTACTGTTGGCAACGGCTCTTATCTGAAACCCTTGAATCTATTGCATATCACTTTCCTTTAGGTGCTTCAGTTTCTCTCGTAATGCACTTTCAGCGGCATTTCGTGACTGTCAGCGGGCAACACCCCTTGTGTCCCACTGTTCCAACTCCAGGGTATCAACCATAAATCCTCGGGGCAGAAATTATTCAGAAGCACAGGTACCAGTTTTTATCGTTTAGCTCTTGTACACGCTCAACGCTTCTTTACACTAAGCAAACTGCCTGAACCACTACTTCATTACTTCCAACGGTTCCACCACACACAATACTTCTACCGGCTACTTAGACTTAACATTAATCCCAAGCGTTTTCCGGGTACACTATTCCTCTGCCCGCAAAATTCACCTCTACAGACGACATCGTATTATCTAATTGTATTGGAAATGCCCGTACAAGGGATTCGGGTTCCTTTTGGTGTTTAAAGCCTGCTTTACCCCAAACTCCTGCCCGTGAGATTACCGTTACCATTATGCTGACCTTTGCCTCCACTCCCATTGTCCTGTGGCTGGCGACATTGCATCCACACTTGCTCCGTCTATAACACCTAAGATTAGCTAAAAGCACTGTCCATCTAACTTGCAACGCGGTCGTCGCATCAGTGTCCTCTCATTCAGCTGCCAATCTAACAGCTGCGCACAGATCAATAGGTCCTCTTGTTCGTACTCTCTTCGACATTTCTGAAGAGAACCCTCTTAATAATGCACCAAGCATCCTCTTACCAGCCTCCTGTTTAATCGTGTCAATCACTATAGTGTTTTTTAGCAGCTCGTACGTACAACCATTTATCTACCTTATCCTATCCACAGAGTCTGTTACTGATTTCGCATGACACTTTGTCACCATGCCCAACCGTTCCCTAAAATTCGTGGCACTTTTCTGCTTCACGCACCTTTTAATTAAACCTTTTTTAAATTCTTCAAATGTGCTGACTCTTTTGGGAGCCTCCATAGAATCCGTATAAGTTTTCTTGTCCAGTTAATCTTAATTCTGCTATCCTCAAAGGTTCTGCGTCAGACTACCCTTCCATCCCTGGCTAATTCCGAAATTCCTCCACAAAATCTTGCACATCCACAGTTGATTTACCAGAGAAAGGAGGAACTGAACCTGTGGTTGACGTACCTACTGTATATTTCACTGCAGTAACTGAGCTTCTAATGTACCTCGTAACTCCTTATCGGCAGTTTTTAACTGTGCTACTCTTTCCCACACTATACGTATTGCATCTGGTTCTCATACTCCTTGCTTCTTTAACTCTGCCAAAGCTTTGACCTACTCGACACTCATTCTGAAACACCAACAATTGTGAGACACATAATAGAAAACATGTTAACTTGATGCCATTTTCATTGGCGGCAGTGTCAAGCCACATGCCCGTAACGCTTACTCGTGAAACTTTCTGCTAATACTGAGTATGTACACGGTGCTGAATGACATTTCAAATTACACTGTGTACATCTGACTGGTAATAGCCAATAGTCTACAGTTACCTGTCAAGTGCGAGAAATCCACCGGTACAATACTTTTAACAAAATTCACCTTAAAAAGGGCAGGGCAGTCAAGTTTCTTTTCAATGAACCAGATACTATGAGAATAAAGACTCCAGTTCTTGATTCAGACGTTGTGCTGAAAAGGCGACGCCAGTTCTTTGATGAAATGAAATGGAGTCCCATGCAGCTTGACAGAGCGTAGGGGAACGATGCGGGAGACCCGCACCTCCGTACTAGGCAAATTCCTAATGGAGGTGGTTTGCCGTTGCCTTCCTCTGACCGTAATGCGGATGAAGAATGATGATGAAGATGACACAATAAACACCCAGTCATCTCGGGGTAGCTGAAAACCCCTGATCCCGCCTGGAACCGATCCCGGGGCCACGTGCTCGGGAAGCGAGAACGCTACCGCGAGACCACGAGTTGCGGACCCAATTCTTTGATACTAGCTGTAATTGCTGGTGGATTTGGGGTGCAGGGCGACGCCGTTCAGCGCCAATAAAACATTCTGAAATTACAAATCGCTTTATTACGTCTTCCCGCCGTGGCTCAGTACGGGAAGACATCCTTCGGCCTCCTGTGTATTGTCGCCCCACAATACTGGCAGCGCCGGCAGGGCAGTGGCTCGCGACACAACGGCCTCTTGTCAGCAGCAACTCCTGGTCCAGGTGCTTTCAGCTAGCTATAACCACGTCTGTTGTGACACAGCTCGTGCATCTTGCACTGCCCTGTCGGAGCCAGTGACCCACTGCTCCATTCTCATGACTGGCATGCTGCCTTCCACGGTCGATGCTGGCCAGATGTGGTGACGGCTCCAGGTGGCGTTGTTTCTGGGCGGATTGCCCAGATGGAGAGTCGAACTGTGGTCCACGAACTGCATTCTCGACGGTTCCCAAGTATGGCAGCCCTATGGTGATGTAGCTACGATACTAACAGAAGGTACTTTAGTGTAAAATGGCTAGGTATTTATACGCTTCCGACTTGCGCCTGCTTGGGCTTTGCTATGCCTTTCTGTATGTATACTAAAAATTTCGGCGGCTGCCGATGTGGCAAGTCTTCCTCTCTCTTCGGCTTACGTACTGCTGTGTCAACTATTTACACACCTCACCATGATGTCTCACCTCGCAACGTTGCAACGGCTGTGTCATACTATAAGGCATAAAACCCGTCCTATCCTACAGCCAGTGATGCTGCAAACCGCTTCTTACTTCGTGTGTTTCTGACCAAATATAGCCGGTGCGCGACACCACATACTTGTCCTTGTTGTGTCTGGGAACCCTTTTATAGCCGGCCGGGGGTAGCCGAGCGGTTCTAGGCGCTTCAGTCTGGAACCGCGCGACCGCTACGGTCGCAGGTTCGGATCCTGCTTTGGGCATGGATGTGTGTGATGTCCTTAGGTTAGTTAGGTTTAAGTAGTTCTAAGTTCTAGGGGTCTGATGACCTAAGACGTTAAGTCCCATATTACTCAGAGCCATATGAACCATTTTGAACCCTTTTATATTTGGAAAGAAAATACTGTTCTTGAGAGATATATTTTATTTCAGAAAAAGGCAGCAGAACACATCAAATGAGTGCTATCATTTGAAAATGGAAGAATAAAGTATGTTAGATTTCTGTCACAGTCAAGGCAAACGCTGGAAACCTGTAACTTGGTTCAAACTGCTCTGAGCACTATGGGACTTAACTTCTGAGGTCATCAGTCCCCTAGAACTTAGAACTACTTAAACCTAACTAACCTAAGGGCATCACACACATCCATGCCCGAGGCAGAATTTGAACCGGCGACCGTAGCGGTCGCGCGGCTCCAGACTGTAGCGCCTAGAACCGCTCGGCCACCCCGGCAGGCACCTGTAACTCCCTCCGAACTTTGTTGCAGATGCAGATCTCTGCCACTCTGCTCGGACGATCCCATCTGCTTTTTTTCTTTCTGCAATGAGCTCAGTGACTCAAGAGAGTACACTTGCTCATCCAATTTTCCTCAGTATAGAAAAACACCGCAGGTTGCTTGAGGTTATGCCTGTTTCTGTCTTTACGCTCATTGTGTATTGTTCCTCTACAGCGGTGCTTATTTTAGCACCTGGCAAGCAACATCCTCTGTGGCCTTGAGTTTTCTGAATAAGAATGTTCATTCATTGATACTGATGAGGGTCCGACGTTTTTTGAATCTACTGTAAAGTACCTGTGGTTGTGTTGCCCTAAGTTATTAACACATACTTTGTTCAAATAACTTACGGGAATGGAGCAGGGTAACGTCTTCGCCAGCGGTCGATATTTCAACAGGTGCACACCCTGCTATTTTCAAGGCTCAAATGAGTGCTTTAAAAATGACAGGGTGTGCACCTGTCGAAATATCGGCGGTTGTCGAAGACGTCACCTGGCTGCGTCCCCATAAGCTATTTTAATATTTTACACACTGGCGAAACTCAGCTTCCACAGTACGTACTTTTTTCCTTCGATCCTTTATGGGTAACTGCTTTGGTTGTTATCCATATTCTAATCAACCCGTGAAGAGTAATGTTCTGTGCCATGTGTTACGAGTTGCTATGTTTATTTATACATGTCATACGGTAGTACTGTTATTTTAAATAGTACGAGTACGGAAACTTGTTATTGTGTGAGTCTACAACGACAGCGGCTACATATTTATATGGCATACGTACATTTGTATACATCTACGGAGGTTGATGGTGTAAAATAGGCTCTAAGAGTACCGGTAACACTTGAAAATGGCACCTCTATGAAATCAGCTAATCGTGATATGAAAGTTATTGTACAACAGCCGAGGTGTAAAATAGAATTGAAGTTTCAGAAATGGAGCGTAGTAAGAAAGATATTTGAAAAATCTGGTCTAGCGCTGAGAAAGGCGTCCTTGCTTCATGAAAAGTCAGATTATTACGGTGAAATCCGTAAGCATCGTGGTAACCTTATCATTTCTCACAGTTAAGGGACATGTCTAAAATGGTAAGGGCTCCACCGTGTACCAGGATAAAACCACCTCCTTTCAATAATGACACAGTTTCGAGAAGAATCGACTAGACGGTGTTTGATGTGGAACGAAAGATCTTATATGAGAGGAATCCAAAATTTGTATAGGAAACTGGCTAATAAATGGCTACAAAGAATGAATCATTTACACCAATTTATATTTGTTTCGTTACATGGACTTACGAGGTAAAGAAGGCGCTACTGTCCGCCAGAATGTTGACCATTGTACGAAAGGCCCTTCTCTATACAAAAAAGTGAAAGCTACTTTTTCAAAGAAAAAAAAACTTCGCTAATATGTGTACTTTAATGAGCAACTAATGGAGCGGCGTCGTTGGTTGGACGATATACCGAATTCCTTAGGCCATTTAAAATCCCCTGAACCTGGTATTATTTCGCTCCAATGTGCAGGCAGTACCGCGTTGACAAAAATTTTAATTAGCGACCGAATGAAACTCTGTACTGGATTAACAAGTCAGAGTCACTTTATTTGAACGATAATCCTTTTCACAAACTCATACAACATTGTGACGAAGAATTCGATTATCTTTTTATATAGTGAGACTAGTTGGCTGTGAAGAGGATGGTGTCTGGTACATTAGTAGGATTTCTTTTATCTGTTAACCCATCAAATTACGATCTTTTGACATTGCCTATGTTGCACATCCATATGATTAATTCAAGCAAGTTAACAAACATCTGCCGGGAGACAAAATGTATTTCATTAAAACTAAAGTTATAATAACTTCATTCATAACAAAACCGAACCATCACAAAAATAACCCTACTCCATCTTGTCAAATCTTCAAAAACAAGCTCACTAAGCGATAAAATCTCTCCCACAAACTCCCGCACAATTACACTATTTCGCTAGAGGCGTCATGTCACGAACTGCGCGGCCCCTCACGCCAGAGGTTCGAGTCCTCCCTTGGGCATGAGTGTGTGTGTTGTTCTTAGCATAAGTTAGTACACGTATTTTGTAAGTCTAGGGACCGGTGACCCAGCAGTTTGGTCCCTTAGGAATTTACACACATTTGAACATCTAAAATGCTCAACTAAAAGCCGGATAACACACGAAGGAGACTAGAAGAACGACACAGATATATCTGATTGATTGATCTCCTACAAACAACGTGAATGCGCCTGCCAAGCTAATAACACAGCAAAAACTCCTTCCTATCACTGGAGCAAAAAATGGTATTACATTCATCACACTGACTGCTGAAGTAAAAGACCAAGTTGCAGTTAACTCAGCAGCTGCCGTCTTCTTTGAACGTAAACCACAGTCAACTGAAATCTGGGGCACTATAATCCGTACGCCAGAAGCACCGCACCACGTCCTGTGTGAAGACGAGTCAAGGGATCTCATATCGTCTGTGCCGCTGGTTGGAGGTAAGGCACGGTAGTTGAGGAATTTACTAGTCGCAGCATATCACCGCACTTTCCTGCCGTTCTTCTCCCAATCTACGCATTTCGCAAAAGCATTCTTGGTTGATACATCAGCTAATTCGTTTCCCTTAATATCCATACGCCCAGGTTTTCATTAGAATAACATCTAGTTTCCAAAGTTTGGAGGTGAAGAGGAGCAACTTGGATATTTTGGACTATTTTATCTGTTGGGTACAAGCGTTGTAGAGAGCAAACAAAGAGCACTCGAGCGTCGGAGCAGGTGAGGAATTTAGTAGTCTCAACACGCCTCATCCGCTCTTGTGCCCTCATGACAGTATAGAATTCTAGATCGGAAGCAGTGAATTCTTGAGGTGGCCGGATCTTTAGGACACAATCAGGTGTGTGTGAAATCTTATGGGACTTAACTGTGAAGGTCATTAGTCCCTAAGCTTACACACTAGTGAACCTAAATTATCCTAAGGACAAACACACACACCCATGCCCGAGAGAGGACTCGAACCTCCGCCGGGACCAGCCGCACAGTCCAAGACTGCAGCGCCAAGACCGCTCGGCTAATCCCGCGCGGCACACAATCAGGAAACACAACACAACTACCAAGAGATTGCTCAACTTGGCCCCGTCTGTGAATACATCTATATAGAGTTGGTGCTCATTTAAAATTTCTTAGTATATTTCATTATAATATATGTATTAGTTGAAGTATCTCCTGTGTCACACTAAATCTAAAATTACTGTGAGCCTCTTCAGCAATCAGGGTATTAGTCAGGTCTAACCCTTGGTTATGGTTTGTACTGCCTCACGCTTCACGAGGATCCCAAATGCCCTCGTTGCTCTCGGATGGTTTGAGAAAATGTTTTCTGCAGTTGGGCGAGCAACGGTATGGTACGATGGTGACTTTCGAACAGCCAGGTTGTTATCAGCCTTATGCCCCATGACGAGTTACCGCCGGATGATAATAGGCGGCTCCCGAGCCACAGCACGTAGACTGGGTATGTAGCTGGTACTGTAAACATCTGTAGCCATCGTGAACTGCTCATGGTGGATTGCGCCAATGAGAGTGAAGTAAGACGGTCTTCCTTATCCATACGTCGTGAATAAATATTCTAGCCGGGATCTCACGAAAGGCTGGTAAAACGTGAGCAGACGCGCAATTTCTGCTTCCAACACCTGTTGCTACGGCCCTATAAGATACACCAGGGGTCTCCGAACTACGGCCCGCGGACCGAAACCGGCCCGCGAGGGCCGGCAAACCGGCCCGCGTTGGCTGGCCGGACATCCCCAGTGTCCGGCCCGCCAAATATTTGAGGTGGTACCTATACTGCCAACAATTGAGTTTCGAGGCCTATCGCGACAAATACACAGCGACATTGGCTCTGCTACTCGTTACAAGACTACACAACTAAACCTATTGTTGCGCCGCTTGAAATAACAATGCGTTGACATACTCTACCTCTGTTACGTCTTGCAGTAATAGTGTTGCTAACAATGATTTTGAGATTTCGTTAACTTTGCAGGACGCTTTCGTGAAGAATGTGTAGTGACATACTTTTTTGTCGGTGAAATTCGCCAGAATAAAATACGCCAGAATTTCGGTCAGGTACGTCCACCAATCAAAATTATGTAATTAAATTAAAATCGTAGTTCGTTTCAGTGCTAGCTATTCCCACAACCTTAGATTTTTGCGATTGCATCATTCCTTTAGCCTTACATTACCGTGATCGTGGAGTGCTAGGGTGCTTTAATCCCACTAGGTAGATCTTGGCCCATATGACTTCGTGGAGGAGTCAATGTGGCCCGCGGACAAAAATGTTTGGAGGCCCCTGAGATAAACAATGTTTTCACTACAATTTTGCACCAAATATGAGATCCACATATCTCACCAAATTATTATAATGAATAGAAATGTAACGTGCATTTGTAAGTTCGATAAATTAAGACTACTACGAGAATGTTTAAAATAAACAGACGTGCACAGATCTGTGGAAAGTTTATAACATTTTTTCCCATCTTTTTCTGGAGCCTCTTAACAGTGAGTTGTGATAAACAAGATGCCGTTGGCTGGTTGGGGGAGAAGAGATATCTGCAATAAGGTCCACAAATAAAGTACGTCACACAGGATTCTTTGCTCTGGACGGTATATTGTTTATGCCAATAGTAAAGGGGAACCCATAAAACACTTTCCTGGGAAACAACATTCTGTTACGAAAAATATCAGAAAGCAATTTACTATCTCCGTCTTGAAAAGAATTTTGTTAAGAAAGTACCAGTTAGCATAGATACGCTGCCAGGGAAGCCCTATAGAGGGTGTTTTCCTAGAATAATGTACATTCAAGAAGCGTCGTACTCCTTACTTACGTCAAAAGATTTCACTACACAGTGCTGTTTACGAACATAGGCCTGATGTTTTGTCGCCACTAGCAGGCTCAGGTTGTCGATGGTGGATCGACACCTTCTGAGTCCACTCTGTGAGGGGCTAAGTAGCTGTCTGGTATCCAGTGTCCAGACCGGACGGTGGCTGACAGCTCGTTGCAGTTTTTTAACTAGTGCGGTACCTTTGGCCCTTTCCACGTTTGAGAAGGGATATCAGTATTGCGTCCCTCATCATACTGGGAGACTTTCCTTTTCGGCATATGGAATAAGAGCATTCTACGAGGATTTCTATTGAATCAGTTTGGAAGTGTCGTAGCATGCAATAGTGGACTCGGTCTTGGCCGGGCAGTGTTTAGTCCAGCTACCACAAGAAGATGGGCAGTTACGTTTAGCAGTATTGACATACACGTAATCTAGACAACCCCTCTCTATTATAGAATGATAGCGACGGAATGCTAGATCCTGAAAGCGGTGGCAGCATCCATCGAAAAATGCTGTGTCATTGTTTGTACTATGTCTCCGGGTGTCGTTTGGAGACAGCCCTGTTTCAGCACCGCTGCTATGGGTGACCGACTCTGTTTATCGGAACTTCTCTTATAGAATCATTTGCATTTTTAGAATAAGTGAAGCGGTTGATATAATTCAGGGACAGATTACTGAACTATTTCTTGTTCTTCTTAATGGTATGCAGAGTTTTGGCTCTCGCTACCGAAAGGCTTCGTGGTTTTCCATTGTTGATCGCTATTTAATTCGTCGTACAGCTTCAGGCCTGACACGGGTTGCTGAACGGCACTCGTCATTTCCTAATGCAACAGCCCGCCTTCTAAAGTAATCTGAAGACCTTGTAATGAATAAGCCATAGGCATAGTCGACCACATTTGAGCTGTGAACACCCATTCCCGGATACAGTCTCGGCATTCAGAAACAGCCTGATGGCTACACAACGTCCAGATTACATTACTGATACTCCATATTTCGGTGACTGCTGAATCTAGTAGATGTTTCTAGCGAGGCTAGTTGTGACACGAATGAAAGTCGAGTATTCCTTCCTGTTGTTGTGGTCTTCAGTTGAAAGACTGGTTTGATGCAGCTCTCCGTGCTGTGCAAAGCTCTTCGTCTCCGAGTTACTACTGCAACCTACATCCTTCTGAGTCTGCTTAGTGTAATCGTCTCTTGGATTCCCTCTACAATTTTTACCCTCCATTCTTCCCTCCAGTACTTAATTGGTGATCCCTTGATGCCTCAGAACTTGTCATGCCAACCGGTCCCTCCTCCTAGTCAAGCTGTGCCACAAATTTCTCTTATCCTTAATTCTTTTCAGCGTCTCCACATTAGCTACGTGATCTATCAATCTAATGTCCAGCATTCATCTGTAGCACCACATTTAAAAAGCTTCTATACTCTTCTTGTCCACACTGTTTATCCTCCATGTTCCACTTCCATACACGACTACACTCCATACTTTCAGAAAACACTTCCTGACATTTAAATCTATACTCAAGTTCACATATTTCTCTTCTTCAGAAACGCTTTCCTTAGCATGGTAAGTCTACATTTTGTATCGTCTCTACTTCGGCCAACATCATTTATTTAGCTACAGAAATAGCAAAACTCGTCTACTCGTGTAAGTGTCTCATTTCTTAATCTACACTCTTCAGCATCACCTGAATTAATGGGATCCATTATCCTCGGTTTGCTTTTGTTCTTATTCATTTTGTATCCTCCTATCAAGACACTGTAAATTTCCGTTCAACTATTTTTCCAAATCCTTTGCTGTCTCTGATAGAATTAGAATGCCATTGGCAAACCTCAAGGTTTTTAATTCTTCTCCCTGGATTTTAATTCATACTCCAAATTTTTCTTATGTATCCTTTACTGCTTGCTCAATATACAGACTGAATAACGTCGGGAATAGTCTACAGTCTTGTCCCACTCCCTAATCAACCACTGCTTTCCTTTCGTGCCCCTCAACCCTTGCAACTGCCATCTGGTTCCCGCACAAATTGTAAATAGCCTTTAGTTCCCTGTATTTTGCCTCTTCCACCTTCAGAATTTTAAAGAGAATGTTCCGGTGAGCATTGGAATGCATAAACGTACGTTTGCCTTTCCTTAACCTATTTTCTAAGACAAATCGTAGGGTCAGTATTCCCTCGCGTGTTCCTACATTTTTACGGAATCCAAACTGGTCGTCCCCGAGGTCAGCTTCTACCAGTTTTTCCATTCGTCTGTACAGAATTCGTGTTAGTATTTTGCAACAGTGACGTATTAATCTGATAGTTCGGTAATTTTCACACATGTCAGCACTTGTTTTCTTTGGAATTGGAATTATTATATTCTTCTTGAGGTCTGAGGGTAATTCGCCTGTGTCATACATCTTGCTCATCAGATTACCACTTCTTCCCTTTCGTGCCCCTCGACTCTTGCAACTGCCTCCTGGCTCTTCACAAATTGTAAATAGCCTTCCGTTCCCTGTATTTTATCCCTTTCACCTGGCTCTCCCAAGTCTATCAGAGTTCTAATGGAATGTTGTCTACTCCTGGGGCCTTGTTTCGACCTTTTATCAATTAAATTCAATATATATTGTGTAACCCAAGGATTTCTACTAGCCCTCGTCTTTTTACCTACTTGATTCTCTGCTACCATCTTTGTTTCATCTCTCAAACCTACCTATTTTCCTTCTACTGTATATCTTTCCCCTGTTTTTTTTATCGTTCCCTAATTCTCTTCTTGAAACTCTCTACAATCTCTGGTTCTTTCAGTTTATCCAGGTCCCATCTCCTTAAATTCCTATCTTTTTGCAGTTCCTTCAGTTTAAATCTACTGTTCATAACTAATAAATTGTGGTCAAAGTCCATACCTGCCCCATGAAATGCCTTACAATTTAAAACCTGGTTCCCTATATAATCAACCAGACAACTTCCGGTGTCTTCAGGTCTCTTTCACGTATACAACCTGCTTTCATGTTTCCTAAACCAAGTGTTAGTGACGATGAAGTTCTCCTCTGTGCAAAACTTTACCATGCGGCTTCCTCTTTCATTCTTTATCCCTAGTCCATATTCACCTACTCCATTTCCGTCTTTTTCCTTTCCTACTACCGAATTCCAGTCCCCCATGACTATTAAATTTTCGTCTCCCGTAACTATTTGAATAATTTCTTTAATCTCGTCATTCAGTTCCTCAATATCAACATAATCTGCAGAGCTAGTTTGCATATAAACTAGTACTACTGTGGTAGGCCTGCGCTTCGTGTCTGTCTAGGCTACAATAATTAGTTCACTATGCTCCTCATAGTAGTTTATCCGCGTTCCTGTTTTTTTTATTCATTATTAAACCTACTCCAGCATTACCCCTGTTATATTGTGTATTTATAAACCTTTATTCACCTGACCAGAAGTCCTGTACCTTCTGTTACCGAACTTCGCTAATTCCCACTAAATCTAACTTCAACCTATTAATTTTCCTTTTTAAATTTTCTAAACGACCTGCCTGATTAAGCGATCTAGCATTCCACGCTTCGATCCGTAGGACACCAGTTTTGTTTCTCCTGATAACGACGTCCTCCTGAGTAATGAATGATCGGAGGTCCGAGTGGGGGACTATTTTACCTCCGGAATATTTTACCCAACAGGACGCCATCATCATTTAACCATACAGTAAATGCCTCGGGAAAAATTACGGCTGTAGTTTCCCGTTGATTTCTTCCGTTCACAGTACGAGCACAGCTGGGCCTTTTTGGTTGGTGTTACAAGTCCTGTTCAGTCAATTATCCATACTGTTGCCCCTGCAACTACTGAGAAGGCTGCTGCCCCTCTTCAGGAACCAGACGTTTGTCTGGCCTCTTAACAGATACCCCTCCATTGTTGTTGCAGCTACGGCACGGCTATCTGTATCCCTGAGGCACGCAAGCCTCCTCACCAACGGCACTGTCGATAGCTTGGTTCATGGGGATTGGGGGGTGGGGGAGGGGGAGTTATTCCTCCAAGAAAGACAGCTCCAGATACTTCACGAGGCTCTATGAAACCCAATCTTTGGGGCAGGTAGTAAATAATCCCCAAAGAACTTTATACGTACTGAAGACTCTTAACAGCAGAAATGTTTTTCTTGTGGTGTATGTGCAGAGAGGAGAGAGTGACCCTTGCTCCCCGCTAATTTCAACTGCAACTCGTTTCAGGTTAGTTATCGAAGCTGTAGCAGAGGAGTGGTGCATGCTGTTAAATGAACACAGTTATCTCTTCCTTTCTCGCTTCCTCAGTCATGTGATCCTTTCGATGGAGTGTTTCAGTATGTTTCAACTTGTTTCTTGCAAACACAAGGACAGATAAGTTGCCTGTTTTAGGAGTTTCAGACTTTCCACATGTACCCTCAGCGCAATAATGCCCCACTGCAGTATAGGAGATTTTATATCTGTGAAACTTTTCTTTCACCCGGTCTCTGTACCGGAGTGTGATTCTTGCGAGGGCTGGGAGTTTTGTTGAGGGGCTGGATGCTCTGATCAGGTAGATTTCATGTTCAATTCTCTCCCAAGCGGAATAATTACAAACTTCAGGCCGTCTGAACGTTTGCGTCATGTTTTGTCTTATATTTGTCACTTTCGTTTTGATTTGTCTGTTGGAGGAGTCTTCGGAGGAAAGTTCGTAGCCGTAGTCAGCCAGTTTACTTTGTCTTGCCTGTTGAGGCGTTGAAAGACCTGCAGTGTTGGCACCCGTGGACTTTCTTGACTATCTGCAGAGTGTTGTAGGGTTTATGGTAACAGCGATTTTGCTATTACACTTACAAATGTTGGTGTTAGTGTTGGTACCATTTACCTCTGTTTGTGTAGGAGCATCTGCTTTCCTAACAGACTTTTTGAGAGCCGTAGTAGATGAAGTAACTGAAGTTGTGGATTCTATAGCTTTGTAGATCTATTTAGCTTCACGGTAAATTATTCACTAGGTTGTTTTAGCTCCTGTGCCTTCTTTTCTTCGAGTGTACAGTACAGTCTCTTCTACAGTGAAAGTGCTCCCTAGAGCACTTCATCCATGTCAGGGGAGAGGAACAAGCAGTTTCGTCGTAGGCAGCCTTACCACATTTGCCATAAGTAGCTTTTCCCTTGCACTCTACAGTAGCGTGACCAAAGTGCTAGTACTTAAAAAGACCCATCAGATTGGGCATACAAGGATTAAATTTGAAACGAGCTACTCCAGCGAAGATGTTCCTGTGTCGTGTTGTGATATTTAATGTAAGAATCACAGCATCCTCTTTAACAAGTTCACAATCTTCTCTTTTTACCGTTGTACGGCTTCTAGTTTTCACCCATCTTTCAGTTCTTCTTTGGAATTATCTGTAATCTGCATACATGGTACAGTAGCTTCGCTATAGTTCAAGATATTGTGTATCTCTGATTCGATGGCGCACTACCTGAGGAATTAAGCTGCCTGCATGTTTGTTGGTTATTATGAAACAGATTTTTCAACCAGCGATGTTCAATTTATGAAATACTTTACTTACTTTAAGGTGTCAGTAATGCCATCTCGACCCATTTGGGTAAAGAAAGATGAAGCTTTCTCAAAGCTTTACTCTTTTCTCTTAGAGATTCGAAACGCATCCCTACTAGGAGCAGGCGTTCTGATGTGCCTTTTCAGGATTTCCCGACGGATCTGTTGCATATACTCTTCTCTAGTTTGCAGCCTTGCAAATCCCACAATATTTCGTCGACACAACTGTCCGACACCTTCGGGTGGTGGTGGTTGCCGTTGCCACTACAGCAGGACACGACTGATAGTAATCATTCACCGAACTCGAAATTTGTCAGGCCAGGAGCAGTCAATACGCGTGCCCGGGGAAGTCTCTCACTGTTGAGCGTCGCTCATCGTGCGCCTTCCCGGAAGCAGCAGAAGGGCCTTCCGCACGTGCACTGTGAGCAATGACTGAGCTGCTGGCCACTCTTATGCTTAACAGCCGAATTCAACCTCAGAAATGCGCCGCGTAGGCTCATGAATCGAAAGTTCTTTTTCTCCTGTTTTAATTTAATGGGAGCCAGTGCTAGATTCCTGCCGGCGCTTACTTGGAAACCTGCACCCCTGTTGATAAGGTTGTCCGCAGTACGGATATGTATGGCCTCTTTGAAAACACAGTCCCTGAAAGCTGACGCAGAGAATAAAACTTCAGTCTTCTCTACGACCGTCTTTAAGCAATGCTCCACTGCTGCTGATTTATCATGTTCGCCCAGGTGGTGGTGTTCAACACAACGTTCTTGCACAGTTCGGCATATCTGTTCAATATAAGCTTTCCCACAGTGGCATTGGATCTTATATACGCCATGTTCCATAAGGCCAAGAACATCTTTGACCGAACATAACAAATACATCAACTTTCTAGTGATCGTGAATCACCCTTGATGTAGCATCTCTTCAGCAATAACTCAGTTCCAAAGGGTGTCTCCGCATCTTCATTTACATCCCTGCTTTGAACCTGCTTGGAACGGAATGTATAGCGTATCTGTCTATCAGAATAGTAGACCTATTGGAATATGGTGTCCGTCCCCGGTAGCTGAGTGGTCAGTGCGACAAACTGTCAATCCAAAGGGCCCGGGTTGATTCCCGGCTGGGTCGGAGATTTTCTCCGCTCAGGGACTGGGTGTTGTGTTGTCCTAATCATCATCATTTCATCCTCATCGACGCGCAAGTCGCCGAAGTGGCGTCAAATCGAAAGACTTGCACCAGGCGAACGGTCTACCCGATGGGAGGCCCCCGTCACACGACATTTCATTTCATTGGAATATGGTTCTTAGGTGGTGTAGCTCATCAGGCAAACTGTCGGTATCTGAGACCACATGTGCTCTACGTACCAAAGTGCGTAAGACACTACCCCATTCTGCAGAATTATGACAGCTTTTCGCCTGCGGATATAACTCTGTGTGAGTTGGTTTGCGGTAGACACCGTCAATATTTCTTCTAATCACGACATCCAGGAATGGTATAATGGAATCTTTTTTGCATTTCTATGATGAACTGCAAATTCGGATTGAGGGAGTTCATACGCTGAAGAAAGTATTTAATGTCTCCATTACATGAGGCCACACAACGAATATATTGTCTACATACTATCAGAAGCAGAAAGGTTGTATACTTGCGGACTGCCTCAAAGTCTTCCGTAAAGTACACAAACAGAAAGAAATCAAAACACAAGGGAGGAGTTGTGTGACGTAAACGATAGTTTGTAGGCTGTTTAGAAATTTGAAAGACGAGAATGAAAATCAGGATTGCTTTAAATACATGTAGCAATGGTAGTGAGCGTTAGTTACCTTTGAGACTGGGAATGGTGAGCTGATGTAGTCATGAATGCCTTTAAGGCGACAAAGGCGCCATTGCCCATTGAGTTTGAACGAGGTCGCGTAATAGGGGTACGAGAAGTTGGATGTTTCTTCTGTGATATTACAGAATAGCCACTGTACATGGTTGCTGTCAGCGGTGGTCACCACAATGTACGGTCGCAAAAAGATCAGGCTCCGGACGACCGTGTGGCACTACCGAGAGGGAAGAACGTCGTGTTCTAGACACACTGGACCTACACCTGGAGTTACCGTCTCGGCTGCGATCTCGCATGACAGCAAGAGCACTCTCGCGGTTATACCACGCACCCTGACTGCGAATTTGTGTGTCAGTCTAGTGATTCGAGCTGTAGTACTGCCATTTATAAAAAGCATTCCAGGGAATTTTTTTCAACAGGATAACGCCAGCCCACAGGAAGTTGTTGTAACCCAATATGCGTCAACATGTTACCTTGGCCTGCTCGATCACCAAATCTGTCTCCAATAGAACACTTATGGGACGTCGTCGGACGACAACGCCAATGTCATCCATAAATAGCATTAACCGTTCCTATACTGAGCGACCAAGTACAACAGGCATGGAACTCCATCTTACAAACTGACATCCAGCACTTGTAAAACACAATGCATGCATTTCTGCACGCCTGTATCCAACTTTCTGGTGGTTACACCGGTTATTAATGTACCAGCATTTCACATTTGTGATGGTTTATCTCGCATTTACATTTACCTGTGATGTTACAACGTCAATCATAAAAATATGTTACCTAGACAAACGCATGCTCGAAATTTAATTACTCAACATAAATTATTTCATGGTGTTGCAATTTTTTCCCGCAGCGTTGTTCACCACCATGGGAGATAAAGGACTTCCCATGACTACCCCGTCCACTTGTTCTAAATACTGGTTATTGTATAAGAAATAAGTTGAGGAAAGAACATGTTTAAACAGTACAACAATGTGTTTCTCAAACGTGCTACTGATAAGCTGTAATGAGTCCTGCAGAGGCAAATAATGATACAACATCTAATCAAGTGATGTGACGGTTGTAACTTAAGTGACTTTAGTTGTCCTATGAAGCCTTCTCGAATTCCGAATACGATGGTCACATTTTCCTACGAGTGGTCCCAACAGCGAAGTAAGGCGTTTAGTCAGGAAACAGGCCATGATCACATAGGAAACCGTTACGGTTATTACTCTATTGTAGATGTAAATAGGCTTCGTGACGCATTTGAATAGACAAACAGTATCATTTTCAATTAAACAGCAATGGACACTAGAATACACATTGAGCTCCTACTCCACATCAGTTTGCGTTTAATAACGCTTCGTTGAAAAGAGCTTACAAATCCCACCCTCGAACAACGGTTTCAAGTGAGATTATAAGCTAGGCAATTATGTCTCGTGTACATTTCAAACTATAACATTCGTCAACTTTTAATATTTCACCTATTTCTTAATTCGGCATTGGTTTCGACAAGTTAAGCTAAAAGTATAGATACATATACAACAGCTCTGTGTGAAGAGGGCTCAACGCAGCGGCGGCTAGCCAGGCTACAGGCATACTCTGACTCCTATCCACCTGTTTGTTAGACAAGTCTGCCAGTTCAGCGACCCCGCAGCTTGTAGAACTCGACTGCCTCACTTTACTCCACTAATTCCTCTGACGATGTGCTCGTTACGGCACTCGTATATACCTTGAATGATATAATAGATCGGTGAAGAGGTTGGGTAGCAAACAAATAAATACGATACTCATCTAATAAAAACAGAATATGTTTTTGGCCCTGTGTCCTTCAGGTAGGTTTGTATACATGTCGTAATTATAATTAAAGCAATGTGTGAGTCACACCAGAATTGAAGGAGACTGTACGGGAGCCACTAATTCAGATTAGTTGCCTTCTCTTCAGGACATCCTTGAAAGATAAAAAAACCCACGGGAGCGTTACTCACACACATTTGACAACACAAGTATGAAATATTCTGTCACGCGTGACCGTTCTCATTAATCGCCAGGATATTAAAATACTTCGCTGTTCACCAAAAGATTCTCAAGTTCTACCACGTTTCCTCACCCAGTCGTGAGCATAACGCCATCTGTCAGTATCTAAACCAGACTGAGAATATCGCACAGCCGGACAGTAAACACAGTGGAGCGCCTTGAAGCAATGGATTGACGTAGGCTATTTTTCATCTGATTTAGCCTCATCCAAGTCTGTAATTATTGTCACCGTACAAAATAAAACATTTGTTCACCAGTCTAAGCCACTACCAACACGATTTTACGGATTTCACTTGACAACTTCAAATGTACTATTGATTCAACTTATTGGCGTACTGAGGTTCAACAGCCACCGATGGAATAATTTGCGATCCGACCAACCTAACGTAAGCTATCCTCACCTCACTACCCGTCATTGTCTCTCCCGAAGAACGGGCAGCTACTCCTGTTTGTAAGTTCTTTCCCGCCTGTGCAGCGCATATGCTACGTACCACTACACCGATGCGGGTATATAAGCACCGACATGTAGGCAAGCTATTAGGTCGCATTCGCATCTTTCCAACAAGCTTGGAGCAAATCCGAAAACTTGAAGTATGCCCATGTTATTACCAAATGCGTCCAAACAGGACCAACGTGCTCTTATTCTTTTCTTGGCTGCCGAGGGACAAACACTGGTAGACACCATCGGAGAATGAAGGAGGTGTATGAGGCAGTACGCCTATAGGAAACCACGACTGCGACAAAGCTTGGATGCTGCTTCATTGGAACGCACGTCCTCATATCAGAAATATCGTCACACTCAAGTGGGAGGCATACGAGCACCCACCCTACAGTCCTGATCTCTCCCCGTGTGGCTATTACTTTTTCGGCCGGTAAAAAAGCCTTGATGGGTCGACAGTTATTGTCGGGCGAGGATATGCAGCAGGCAGTCACGGACTATTTCATGCAGCAGGGCACGGTGCTTTTCGAAACGGGTATCTTCTAATTGGCGCGCAGCTGGGATGATTGTCTCAAAGCTCTCAGCAACTTTGTCTGATTGACAGATCGATTCTGTACTTTACGGCCTTCGAACGCTAACTTTTTTATCGTCCCTTATACTTTTTCAGCTCTAACTGTGGAATTTGTCTATAGCCAATCGTATCAACTGTCATGAGAATTTTAGTATGCATATTTATGATACAAACAGGACTCTTTCTGGCAGACTGCTTTGTGTCTCTCACTCACTTCAAGAACGTTGACAAGTTCACTCCTCTGAGCCCAAAGAGTAACCTCCCACACATTTTGCGTCTCAAGTTTCTTTCACTTGAAGTGCATTCATACGCCAACCTTCAAGAAGGTCTGAGAACCCACTTTGGCCGCTTCGCGTTTCAGCTTCCCGAACAATAATACAAATCATTTTCTTCTGTGTGGGCAACACAGCCTCAATAAATCTGAAGAAGAGAATGAGTCTAGCAGTCTGAATATTGAAGTACTATATTCTGCACTCTGGGTCTCAGGCACGGCCCATTGTTAAGTGCATAGAAGAACATAACGACACATAATAACGAAAAAGGTAAAAACAACATAAAAATCATACAGCTATATTCGAGCTATTGTTATACAAACATGTTAATTGCGTATAGCAACAGATTTGGATACATTATCCCCGTATTGTCAAAAAATTGTGTCTCATCTGTATCTGTGCATAGCACGGTCGTCAGAATTCATCATTTAAAATATAATGTACACACTGTCATAGTGGTTTCGAGACCAGTTGCCGCGGGTAGCCGCACGGTCCCAGGCGCCCTGTCACGGTTCGCGCGGCTCCCCCCGTCGGAGGATCGATTCCTCCCTCAGGCATGGGTGTGTGTGTGTTGTACTTACAAGGGGAGGCCGCCAATTGTCAAATTCAGATTCGATTCATACTGTGCATAATAAAAACTCATGGCCAGAGGTGTAATGTGGCAAAGCACCAAGATGCACTTCTCAGTCGTTGTCGAGAAAATCGACAGTTAAAAGAAACCGTTGCAGTGAAATACTCTCTACGATTAATAATTCTCTACAGCGTCGTGGCGCAGCGGTAAGCACTCGGGTTCGTAATCCTAAGGTCGCCGGATCTAATCTCGTGCCATGCAATTTTTTTATTATTAGTTTTTTGTAATTCAAATATATTTATATATAAAGTATTAAAGAATTGCTTATGCATGTTGGTGAAGGCGGATCGCTCTCCAATTGTACCGCCTCCATTTTTCCGTTTTTTTTAACAGGGTGTACCAAAGCTCTCCCGTCCGCACTGATTTTCGACAACGTTATAAGTTGCGCTAGGGACTGCATCTACCTTCTTTCGAAGTTAGCAGGCAACTACGCTGTTACGCGGCGGCTCGTTTCACCCCTTCAACATCTTTCATTCAAGCGTAAGGAGCGAGTAACGGAGTCTATATTTCATACCTGCCACAGCAAATTTGTGTTCGTGGGGTCTCTATTCTAATTCGAACGTTTGACTTACGCTATACGTATTCGTTTCGGAATATCGTTTCTACGTCTTCCGATAACTATACGTGGTTAACATTATGAAGACAATTAATAAAATTTGTGAAATACAACTTTGTTTGCGGAAAACATAATGATGTTCGAAGTCGCCAGTTTTTCCACGACAAACGACTTTCAACAACTTATTATATGCATAATTGTTGCAACTGATTGCCGGGAATTATATATATATATATATATATATATATATATATATATATATTAGAATTATAAAAAACAAATACTTAAAACAAAGGGTTGCATAGCGCGAGATTCGATCCGGCGACCTTCGGATTACGAACCCGCGCGCTTACCGCTGCGCCACGACGCTGTAGAGAATTATTAATCGTAGAGAGTATTTCACCGCAATGGTTTCTTTTAACTGTCGATCTTCTTGACAACGGCTGAGAAGTGCATCTTGGTACTTTGCCACATTACACCTCTGGCCATGAGCTTTTATTATGCGCAGTATGAATCGAATCTGAATTTCACAATTGGCGGCCTCCCCTTGTTAGTGTAATTTAGTTTAAGTTAGCTTAAGTGGTGTGTGAGCTTAGGGACCGATGACCTCAGCAGTTTGGTCCCACAGTACTTACCACAAATTTACAAAATTTCCGAGACCTGTAGTAATATCATGCCATTAAAACGCCGTATGTAACCAGAAGTACTAAGAAAACAAACCTCGAAGTACATTGCTATAAACTGCACTTATACACACTTTCTCATGGAACTGGCACATGTGTATCGTGTGAGAGATATTGTAACTTTTAATCAAAACGTAATAATATAATGGTCTTACAACACTATGGATGCGATTTCTTAGTACATATATGTCTTATAATGAACGTCATATGGAAGACATGGTGACTTACCAACTTAATATTTATGAATCAGTGTCATAGATAAGCGCTGGTACACTGAATGTTTTGCTCAATACTCAGAATACAGTTCACGAGCAGAACAAGACTATTTACACTGCATATACAGGTTGGTCCATGTATCGTGACCGGCCCAAATATCTCACGAAATAAACGTCAAACAGAAAACTACAAAGAACGAAACTTATCTAGCTTGAAAGGGGAATCCAGATGGCGCTATGGTTGGCCCGCTAGATTGCGCTGCCATAGGTCAAACGGATATCAACGGCGATTTTATAAATAGGACCCCCCATTTTTTAGTACATATTCGTGTAGTACGTAAAGAAATATGAATGTTTTAGTTGGACCACTTATTTCGCTTTGTGATAGGTGGCGCTATAATAGTCACAAACATATTGCCCACATTTTTAGACGAACAGTTCATAACAGGTAGGTTTCTTAAATTAAAATACAGAACGTAGGTACGTTTGAACATTTTATTTAGGTTGTTCCCATGTGATATATGTAGCTTTGTGAGCTTATCGTTTCTGAGAACGCATGCTGTTACAGCGTGACTACCTGTAAATACCACATTAGTGCAATAAATGTTCAAAACGATGTCCTTCAACCCTCAATGCATTTGGCAATACGTGTTAAGACATTCCTCTCAACAGCGAGCAGCTCGCATTCCGTAGTGTTCGCACACGCATTGACAATGCGCTGGCGCATGTTGTCAGGCGTTGTCGGTGGATCACGATAGCAAATATCCTTCAACTTTCTCCACAGAAATCCTGGGATGTCAGATCCTGTGAACGTGAGGACCATGGTACGGTGCTTCGACGACCAATCCACCTGTCTTGAAATTTGCTATTCAATACCGCTTCAACCGCGAGCGAGATATGTGCCGGACATCCATCATATTGGAAATATATCGCCATTCTGTCATGCAGTGAAACATCTGTAGTAACATTTGTAGAACATTACGTAGAAAATCAGCATACATTGCACCATTCAGAATGCCATCGATGAAATGGGGGTCAATTATCCTTCCTCCCATAATTCCGCACAATACATTAACCCGCCAAGGTCGCTGATGTTCCACTTGTCGCAGACATCGTGGATTTTCCGTTGCCCAATAGTGCGTATTTGCCGGTTTACGTTACAGCTGTTGGTGAATGACGCTTCGTCGCTAAATAGAACGCGTACAAAAAAATCTGTCATCGTCCCGTAATCTCTCTTGTGCTCAGTGGCAGAACTGTACATGACGTTCAAAGTCGTCGCCATGCAATTCCTGGTGCATAGAAATATGGTACGGGTGCAATCGATGTTGATGTAGCATTCTCAACACCAAGGTTTTTGAGATTCCCGATTCTGGCGCAGTTTGTCTGCAACTAATGTGCGGATTAGTCGCGACAGCAGCTAAAACACATACATGGACATCATCATTTACTGCAGATCGTGGTTGACGTTTCACATGTGGCTGAACACTTCCTGTTTCCTTAAATAACGTAACTATCCGGCGAACGGTCCGGACACTAGGATGATGTCGTCCAGGATACCGAGCAACATACATAGCACACGCCCGTTGGGCATTTTGATCACAATAGCCATACATCAACACGATATCGACCTTTCCCGCAATTTCAAAACTGTCCATTTTAACACGGGTAATGTATCACGATTCAAATACCGTCCGCACTGGGGGAATGTTACGTGATACCACGTACTTACACGTTTGTGACTATAACAGCACCACCTATCACAAAGCGAAATAAGTGGTCCAACTAAAAAATTCATAGTTCTTTACGTACTACACGAATATGTAATAAAAAATGGAGGTTCCTATTTTAAAAAAACGCAGTTGATATCCGTTTGACCTATGGCAGTTCCATCTAGCGGGCCAACCATAGCGCCATCTGGTTTTCCCCTTCAAGCTAGAAAAGTTTCGTTCTTTGTAGTTTTTTCGTTTGACGCTTATTGCCTGAGATATTAGCCCCGGTCACGATCAATGGACCACCCTGCATATCCTTTCGAATGTTAGTAACTGACATATATATAAGACTGGATCTCAAGAACTATTATTGTGATACATATAGCTGAAATGAAATTATACATATTTCATTAGTGCAAAATAAAGCGTTCACAATCACGCTAGAAAAACCCTTGCAACAACAGCATTGCTCACTGCAACATGGAGGACGGACCCCAGAAAACTAGGTACAGGTATTAACATAGTTCCAGGGCTTCTCAGAATAACCGTTAGTCGGTGCAAAGAACAACTATGGCAACATAATAATACGGTATCCTGGGTACAACAGAGAACATTGGCCATTATGTAAGCAATCTTTTAACTGAAAAATGTATTTCGAGGTGGATGATAGAACAGAAAAAAACAATGTTATGTAATGTAGATGTTGTTCAAAGAAACTGTTACAAAATTTAAAGAAGACATTTCTTGCAATCGTATTAGCACAAAATTGTAAATTGTAAAAGTAACTGCACACCTGGCCAATAAATTTAAATGCAAAAATGAAGTTTTATTTCCTTAAGAATAATAAAAGCATACCAGTCTAGAACTGAGAGACTGAAAATATATTCGGCGGGATGTCAGAAACAAAAAGTACAAGTTAACACTTAAAAATACAACAACGAAGAATGTAGGTAGCACTGCATAGTCATGTACATTATTGATGTTAGATTGTTAGCTCTACACTTGTTGATAGTGTATGGCACAGTGGATGAGATGCAGTCATCAAGAGTAGCGTTCTAGCTTAAAACAAGGCACACTCCAGAACTAACAGTTATTGAGTGCAGACAGTTCGATCGAAGTTTTCAGAAGCAAAATTTATATTTCAGTTTTGTTTGTTCATCGGGAAGATCTTCGGGCTGTTTCTTCAAGGATATTCATCTCTCTACCCTTACCGACTTGGTGTAAAGCCTGAAGTGTGCTGTCAGTGCCCCATGAGGTATGATTTTCAGTGCGTAGGTGAGCTCGGAAAGCAGATTTCTTACTCTCGCTTGGCATTGTACGTTCCTTATGCCGTACCTTAAAGTTCCGTCCCATTTGCCACAGGTAGAACTTACTACAGCTACTAAAACACATTTTGTGTATCAGTGATTGTGGGAACGATAGGGAACTATTAATAGTGTGACGGGTATTTTTCTCCAAATGATTATCAATACTGAAGCCTATCTGAAAGTCAGTGTTCCTGAACAGTATTGTTATTTTGCCTGGTTTGCCCGTACACATAGTATCAGTGCATATCTGTACTTTTCAGTTACAGATTCTTCGTCAAGTTTGATTGCTTAATGGAAAAGTGTTGTTTTTATTCCATATTTTTGCGAACATTTTGCTAGCCATTTCTGTATTCTATACGTTGTTCCTACCTGTATCTTGACTGATTAGTAGCTCTTTATCTTTTTCTTTTTTGGTCACAGGTATCTTAATTAGTCTGCTCTGCGTAACATGGACTGGATTAAGGCTTTTTTATGTGATTCAGGATGACGTAAAGTTTTGTGGATGACTGTGTTGTTATTGTACTTTTCCAGTACGTGATGAACTGCTGCCTATGTTCGCTATTCGTTACTTTTAATCTAAGAAGCTGATGATCTTTTCCTTCTGAGTTGTATGAAACATGTATGCACTTCTTCAAGAGAGCCGTTAAACAGAACTAATGTGTCATCGACATAGCATTTGTAACATACAATCTTGTTCACTGTTCGTTTGTATTTCTAAAAAATTGTTTCTGAATATAATTCACAAGGATAGTTGTAGTGTACCCGACAGGCAACTACCCTTCGCAAATCCTTCAGGCTGTAAGTGTATTTCCCCTTTGATACTAACTAACTGATGCAGAATATTTATTCTAGTAACGTTATTACTTCATTTGCACCTGCTTTGCTGATTTTTTCATGCTTGGAAAAATTACCCGTCTCAGCTATTGAGACATCGGTGTAGATTCTCTCAATGTCGAATAAAACAAATGTACAGTTCTTTTGGTTCTTCATACATTTAACTGTATTGACTAAATTGATGGAATTTTTATGGTATTATTGGTTTCAAACGTATAATATTCTTTAACTGAAGAATTGGAACTGTTGCTGAAAGTGTATGGAGGACTGTTGACGCAGTTAACGATCAGAGAGACCAGGTTATTGATTCCATGTATCTTAGGTAGCACTCTCAGAATGGATGCTTTTGAATCTATTACAGTGCAATGCTTAATATCATTAATGTCAACTAAATATTCAGACTGTTAGAAGGTTCTTTTAATTGGTACATTAAATTCATTTGTAGGATCCCTGTTTAATTTCACAATTTTATTAATGGTGAGGGATTCATGTTCCTTCTTCCCATATTTCTCTACAATCTTGACGACTGACGTGTTGACTTTATGTGGCTTCTCACCTCAGGAACTACATGCTTTCGGCTTATTGCTTACATTACATGCTACTGTATTTGTTTTGTTATTATGTACACTTCTCTGCCCATCTAGCTTAATTTGTTGTATTTTACATTTAAAATTTCCCATGCACACTCATACACGTCTGTCAAGTATCTGTCAGTGTCATATCTACTATCCTTTTCAATTTTTATTTTCTTCGTATTTCTGCTTAGATGTGGCGTTTAAATAGTGTGGTACTACCACTGTACTCGTAACCACTATCATTTCTTGCACCTTATGTTTTGGCTGATAAATGTTTATGTCTGTTCTACGCACAAATTTGCATGACACACGATGTTTTGACGACATGAGGATGATGTATCCACAACTGTGGCTGTAGGTAATTCTCATATTTGTGTAACGGTGCATCCAACTTAGTTGTATGGTTTTTGCTATTGTCACTCCCTCTTTCCCAGATGGTTTGGAGTTATGATCTTCTTTACACTTGAGAATGAGCGGTGTCCGAAACCTGCGATACATAATAAATTTAATATGCAGCCTGGCGAAACAACGACCTTCTTCGATTACCAACTTAGTTGCCTTTCACTTCTTGAACTCTGATGTTCTACTGTCTTCAAAATTTCATAGAAATCAAACCATATGTTTGATTTAGATGCAGATTGCATCGGTTGACTGGAAATTTTACGACTGAGTATTCATCTACATCTACATTTACACTCCGCAAGCCACCCAACGGTGTGTGGCGGAGGGCACTTTACGTGCCACTGTCATTACCTCCCTTTCCTGTTCCAGTCGCGTATGGTTCGCGGGAAGAACGACTGTCTGAAAGCCTCCGTGCGCGCTCTAATCTCTCTAATTTTACATTCGTGATGTCCTCGGGCGGTATAAGTAGGGGAAAGCAATATATTCGATACCTCATCCAGAAACGCACCCTCTCGAAACCTGGCAAGCAAGCTACACCGCGATGCAGAGCGCCTCTCTTGCGGAGTCTGCCACTTGAGTTTATTAAACATCTCAGTAACGCTATCACGGTTACCAAATAACCCTGTGACGAAACGCGCCGCTCTTCTTTGGATCTTCTCTATCTCCTCCGTCAAACCGATCTGGTACGGATCCCACACTGATGAGCAATACTCAAGTATAGGTCGAACGAGTGTTTTGTAAGCCACCTTTTCTAAGCACTCTCCCAATGAATCTCAACCTGGTACCCGCCTTACCAACAATTAATTTTATATGATCATTCCACTTCAAATCGTTCCGCACGCATACTCCCAGATATTTTACAGAAGTAACTGCTACCAGTGTTTGTTCCGCTATCATATAATCATATAATCTTTGCCTTACTTTACGATATTACGTAATATTGTGGTCGGTAACGAGCGTAGGCAGGGAAATGAAGTATAACAATTACCTTTAAAATTGATGTGATGAGATACCTTGATGGATATTGTGCATCAGTATCCCGTATTTATTATCTGCTCTGATATCTTCGTTCGCTGTGTATGGACTGGGTAGCTATTAACACGTGCCTCGAAAGAATATTCTCCTCTTGCGCTACACTGAATTACAACGTAGCTCATGCTTACTGATTTAATATTGCATCTGGTCTCATTAAGCTTTCCGCAACTTTCTACTTCCAGGTTTGTCATTCCATGCCATGACTAATGGACGGTGTTTTGCACGATAGATGTGCTTCGCACCAGCGTTGCATCCGTTTCTCTTTCCCACTAGATGAAAGCGTCTGTAATATCGAATTCCTCATTTCCATACTCTCAGAAGGGTAAGTTATATCAAGGAATTGCGTCAGCCATTCAAATAAAAAGGACTTACTACGTACGAATTATTGTTGATGTGGTGGTTTTTAGTCCGAAGACTAGTCTGCTGCATCTCTCCACGCTACTCTACCCTGTGAAAGCCTCTCCATCTCCGAATAAATACCGCAAGGTACATCTTTTAAACCTGCTTCTGTATTCATGTATTGGTTTCGATCTACAATTTTTACTCCCAACACATCCCTCTCATACTAAATTGGTGATCTTTTGTCGTCTGAAAAGATATCCTATAAACCAATCCCATGTCCGCAGCTCGTGGTCTAGTGGCTAGCGTTGCTACCTTTGGACCATGGGGTCCCGGGTTCCATTCCCGGCCGGGTTGGGGATTTTCTCTGCCTGGTGACAGGGTGTTTGTGTTGCCCTCATCATTTCATCACCATCCTCATCATTCGTGACGGTGGCTATATTGGACTGTGACAAAAAATTGGACTGTGAAAAAATTGGGACTTTGTACGCGCACTGATGAATGCGCCGTTGAGCGCCCCACAAACCAAACATTATCATCAAGAACCGATCCCATCTTTTAGTCAAGTTATGCAAAAATTTCTTTTCTTCTCAGTTACATTCAGTACCTCCATATTGGTTATATGAGTTATTATTAACAGCGGAACAACTTTTCGTAACACTTGTGTCTACCACTGAAATGTCTTCCCTGTCTACGATATGTTGGTGTTGTTCATAATTTTCATATTAACATTTACATTCGTCATCACTTTCAGTAGACCGTACAGGAAAGATTATAGTTATATTCGCCAGCGTATGGGCTTTTAACGGAGTGAATATCTGACAAGGTTCAAATGGCTCTGAGCAATATGGGACTTAACTGCTGCGGTCATCAGTCCCCTAGAACTTAGAACTACTTAAACCTAACTAACCTAAGGACATCACACACATCCATGCCCGAGGCAGGATTCGAACCTGCGACCGTAGCGGTCAAGCGGTTCCAGACTGTAGCGCCTAGAACCGCACGGCCATTCCGGCCGGCTATCTGACAAGGGGAGGCTACGACGTCGGGATCACAGATTTACTTCAAACTATGTACACCTATAGTAGGTCATTTAAACAATGTAATGCGCAAGTAGTAAGGTGCACTAATCTGGGAATTCCTAGAAAACAGCAAGAGAAGTTTTAAACGCCTGTCATGTAACTGACATATCTGTGCTTAGGGGCCGGACACTGGAGTTCTTGACGGTCAAGTGGTTAGGGATGGAGCGACGTAAGACCAACGTGTATGAGGCCACGGTACGACTCCTGCTCAAACTTAATTTTTAATCTAGATTTGTTTTTCATCACAGGTCATATCATTTACTGTATATGACATCAGAGAGGTAATATAATTTAAAAACCACGATTGTTTGCATGAACTTTTACTGAATTTCATGTAATTTGACTACTTCCTATCTTAAATTAAATGTAATTATTAGAACAAACATATTTATAACTATTGACAAGTAAATGAAGGAACGCGTAGAGTTTCCCAGGAAATGAATGCCTGTCGTCATTTGCGACATCCCTTAGACGTGCAATCTGGTAAGGTACCGGAAACTACTTTGCACCTAAACGCTTCGAGCTGCAGACACAGAGGCAAGCCCATTTGGCAGTTAACCTTTGTAGCCGTGAGACTTTGCTAAAGTAGCAAGAATAAATAGTGTAGGTGCAAACTTGTTGAATGTCACAAAATTTACACTTGAACTACAAAATGAAATTCGAACTGTCGTCTCATACACATTCGTCTTACGAAGCTCGAACGCTAACCACTTACCCATCATGAACTACAATGACCGTCCTCTGTGCACAGATACGTCAGTTACATAATAGCCGAGAAAAACTTTTCTTGCCATATTTTCGGAACTGCCAAAGTAGTGCACATCACTACTTGCTAATTATGTTGTTTTAATGGCCTATTAAAGACGTGCAAAGTCTGAAGTAAATCCGTGATCCTAATGTCGTGCCTCCCCTTTGTGAGTTTCGAAACTCCACCCGTCACTTATTGTAAACCACACATATTCCCGGTTGTTGTAGGTAATTACCACGTTTATGTAACTGTGTATCTAACTTAGTCGTGTGGTTTTTGCTGTTGTCACTCTGCGATTCCATTATGGTCTGATTTTAGATTGCCCTGTGGACTCTGCAATTATGTGAGAACTTAAATTTGGATCTGCTTTCTTCCCGAACAGCATGCTTCTTGCATAGCTGTTAGGCGATACTGTGTCATTTCAGCTTTCTTCTCTTTTCTTACTCGAGATTTTATATTGCTCCTCTATCCAGAGTATCGTCATACTTGGAACCCACGTGAGTTTACTGGAATGCATACTGCGCACAAAGAGAGGAACTGGAAGGCGGAGAGAGCCAAAAGAATGTTCAAGTGCGAACAAGTAAACCACGAAAAAAGGAGATATTGAGTGTGTGTCACAATGTCATTTTAAGAGTACTTATAACGAATACTTGATTCCGTCAATAAATGTGAGTCAGCGGCCAAAGCGGGAAGCGGTCTGTATGTGAGTACGCCCTACTACCACCCAATGACGGCAGCATCAGAACAAATACTTGGTAAACATGACCATTCGCCTAACTTTTCCTGGTATATGGGCGCTGCCTCCTTTGCTTATCAGCTCCCAGACAATGGTTATTTGAGCAGAATGTTTTACTATCAAAAACGTCTGACCCTTGATTTATTAGTAGAAATGGAATTTCTTCGTCAGATGAACGCCTCACACCTCATCTCCTGGTGGTTTCTAAGCTGAACTGAGACCACAAGGCAATTATTTCACGAATCAGAATAAATGAAAACATTAAGAAAGTTACAATATCAACGCAGGATTAGGATAATGCCCTTTTAATAATAATTTGTCACCCAGGCCTCCTTCCACAGATTTTGCCTTCGTGTGACTCACTTCGGTCTGAACGAGATGTGGTTAAAGGTAATGACGTGGTGCTATGGACTATTGTGGATATAAATCTCTGTCTGAGTGTCAATATTTACGATTTTTGTTGGTTTACCTACATTATTTAAGATGAACGGTTGAATGGTTCTTTTGATGAAAAGAAATTAATCCGTTCTCCAACATACAAATTAAATTTGCCGCTGGGCAAGCTTTCTCTGGGGAGTTACTTTTGTTTCATTAAGGGCATGCTCAAATTCGGAATGCAACTGAATATACACTACTGGCCATTACAATTGCTACACCAAGAAGAAATCCAGATGAAACGCTGGTATTCATTGTAGAAATATATTATACTAGAACTGACATGTGATTACATTTTCACGCAATTTTGGTGCATAGATCCTGATAAATCAGTACCCAGAACAACCACCTCTGGCCGCAATAACGGCCTTGATACGCCTGGGCATTGAGTAAAATAGAGCTTGGAAGGCGTGAATAGGTACAGGGGCCCATGCAGCTTCAACACGATACCACAGTTCATCAAGAGTAGTGACTGGCGTGATGTGACGAGCCAGTTGCTCGGCCACCATTGACCAGACGTTTTCAATTGGTGAGCGATCTGGAGTATGAGATGGCCAGGGCAGCAGTCGAAATTTTCTGTATCCAGAAAGGCCTGTACAGGACCTGCAACATGTGGTCGTGCATTATCCTACTGAAGTGTAGGGTTTCGCAGGGATCGAATGAAGGATAGAGCCACTGGTCGTAACACATCTGAAATGTAACGTCCAGTGTTCAAACTGGCGTCAATGCGAACAAGAGGTGACCGAGAGATGTAACCGATGGCACCTAGTACCATCACGCGGGGTGATACGCCAGTATGGCGATGACGAATACACGCTTCCACCTCGATGTCGCCAAACACGGATGCGACCATCAAGCTGTAAACAGAACCTGGATTCATCCGAGATGCCTGTCATCTCGACTGCTAGTAATACGAGGCCGTTGGGATGGAGCACGGCATTCCGTATTACCCTCCTTAACCCACCGATTTCATATTCTGCTAACAGTCATTGGATCTCGACCAACGCGAGCAGCAATGTCACGATACGATAAACCGCAATCGCGACAGGCTACAATCTGACCTTTATCAAAGTCGGAAAAGTGATGGTATGGATTTCTCTCCTTACACGAGGCATCACAACAACGTTTCACCAGGCAACGCCGGTGAACTGCCGTTTGTTTATGAGAAAATGGTTCAAATGGCTCTGAGCACTATGGGACTTAACTTCTGAGGTCATCAGTCCCCTAGAACTACGAGTAGAACTAAGCGTAGAACTACTTAATCCTAACTAACCTAAGGATATCACACACATCCATGCCCGGGACAGGATTCGAACGTGCGACCGTAGCGGTCATGCGGTTCCAGGCTCTAGCGCCTCGAACCGCTCGGTCACCCCGGCCGGATGTGTATGAGAAATCGGTTGGAAACTTTCCTCATGTCAGCACGTTGTAGGTGTCGCCACCGGCGTCAATTTTGTGGGAATGCTCTGAAAAGCTAATCATTTGCATACCACAGCATCTTCTTCCTGTCGATTAAATTTCGCGTCTGTAGCACGTCATTCTCGTGGTGCAGCAATTTTAATGGGTAGTAGTGTATTTGAGACTGATTTATCGTCGCATTCGCCATGTGAACACTCCATCGCCCACTCATCTATCACTGTAGAAACAATTGCTCCACAAAGTGGATGAGACGTAACAGCACCTGAGTCAGTTTTGTGAAGTCACAGTTGTCTGTTGTGTTTTTCCATACAGGAGAAACGAGAGGAAATTACAGTGTGAGGAAGAGCACACTAGTGCAGATGTGTCTAATACTGAATGGATGCAATGTGCTTGTTAGTAGACGATCACTGGGTGGTCTGGATGGAATTTCGCTCTCATAAGCCACAATGTTCAGGGATTTCATGATATGAGCATCAGCGTTCTCGGAATTGCTGATGCACTCGTGCAAATATGTCATCCATCCCCATATACACTTTGGCGAATTGCGCTACGCCGAGACGCCCCGCGGCACCAATTACGTGCCAGCTCGGCCTCCACCCATAGAGCAGTTCGAATTTTTATTTACCACCGCGCGAGCACCGTCATTTAAAGTCTGTACGTCCGTCCAATGTGGAGGGTGGAGCACTCTGAGGAGATGAAACCCATCAGAAAGTATTCTTCTACCTCTAATTGTTATTATTATTATTATTATTATTATTGTGTATCTGTTTTGGTATACTTAGTGCTTTGTTATTGTTACATACAAAGACACGTAAATGGTCCCACCTGATCCACCACAGCTGCAGCAGCTCCTTTCGGAACTTGGGTTTCAGTAGAGTGGCAGCAGAATACTGCTATTGATCGGTAGGCATAATTTGACTGCAGGTCGATCAAAACGTGTGGATGTAGACCTAACACCTCACAGAAGTTTTGATGTGGGCATTGAGACAGAGACTGTTCAATGCCTTGGTACTAGAGTGCAGTATTCGTGGTATGAATTGGCCCATCTGATTAGTATGGTAGAGTTCATAGTCAGAAAGACGACATCTGAATGCAACCCACCGCATACGCTTACTAACGTTGGTATATAAATGTTTGAAGCATTAAGTATCGATATGTATGGACAGGCAGTGCTTGAGTTAATACTTGAAGGTGAGGTCATATACATTAAACATTTGAGTGTGCCAAGTTAAACAACCTGTAAAATGCTTTACTGGTTGCGGCAGTCAGAGGGAGTCGCTGGCGTCATTGTATTAGACCTGCATATTTCGAATGTATCGAATATTCGCGCGTGTGCGATGTAGATTTAACTCAATTAGAAGAGTGTATAAAATGCTGTGTCCATCCAACACCAAAACATGCATCTGAAAACATTAAATCACAAAATCTGTGGAGATTGAATTTACTGAAGGAATACCTTTGTATGTAGTTCCACATGTAGGTATTAATGCGATACATGCCAATTTGAAAGCATATAGAAAAGAATTATTTGGACAAAACTATAAAAATGAGTGATTCATATTTATCATAAAAATTTTTCTACCTATAAAAGCTGTTCTTGTTTCCTTACACCATACAAAAGCTTTCATAGTGAAAAGATTAGGGTCTTTTATTAGGAATACTACTTATATAACAAATGAAATTATGGTTTATTATCATTAATAATACATTTTCAACATTTTAACAATAATATTGCTTATGTACATGGACACATCACAGTAATACAACTCATTGTTCTGTATGTGACTAGCAACATCAGACTGCAGACATACATCATAATGACACTAAGAGACGAGCAGAAAGATTTTTACGTGAAGTTCATTGTTTTTATACGTGATCAGCAGCATCTGATTGCTAGTATACGGACTGGAGGTGTACCGACTGCTCCACTAGTTTAATCCTGAGATACATTCCAATGATCTAACTTACACATAACAAAAACCAATTCAGTGGTCTATACCGATTCTCAGAACAATGTGACAGCCACATTTCATCACAGCTTTTAGTAATGAGAACAGCAATCTAAGCTATTTCGAGTGGATGGCACAAGTTTCTGCAAATGTCATTAGTCAAATTCTAACTGTAAACAGTCATATGCGGACTCTCTGGTACAAGATGTGATTTTTGTTCATTTGCCACACAAGGGCTTTAACAATGAATCACTGAAATTAGATGAGTCCACCTTGGCTGTATGTTCTCCGCTCATTCGGGCTTTTGAGCAAACCATGGCGTCTTCAGCAGTCCTACCGGATACCCTGAAGGTTTTTCTGACTCGCTAGTCTCGTCAAGGCCAAAATCACTCCAGCTACTTATGGAATCCAATGCTTATAAAATCTACCAACTACACTCAGGATACATTGGGTCTACAAGCCCCTCTGTGGTTACGTTCTTGAACTGAATGCTGTGTCACTCACGGACGGTTGCAGTGTTACTTCCAGAAAATTAGGTGTGTGTTTTGTCGCAAGTCGGGCACAGGGCCAAAGTTTTCAACTCTGCCCCTAAAATGAGTATGGACTGCAAACACCTACAAGATATCGACTTAGATAGTGAGCCGTATCTCTCAGGGGGAGGTCCTGATGTCCTTCAATTACATGCAGTCTTACGTTTTGCCCTTATGCTGACGTTGGAAATATCAGTGAACGAGATTCTGGTCCACCTTGCGACGGTTCTCAACATGCCAACATAAAGGACATGATGTTCGCCGACCAGTCAACCTTCCCCAAGACACTAACAAGCTACAGCAATAATATATTGCATCGCAGAGCTAATTCAGTCTAAATGTCACGCATAAATATTCAGTCCATTTAGCCATGTTATTGACCATAAGTAACTTAACATTTGAATAGTTAGGATAAACAGGCCCTCGAGATGATATGCACCACATATATTGATGTGGTTCACTTTCCTGGGGTGTGCTAACTTATACCACGGTAGTGAAGCACAGTATACCGCTACTACCGGGGGCAGAAGGAGTGATTACCAATCAAAAGCGCATACCGAATACCCTAAGCTCAGCAAGATGCACTACAAAAGGAAGTGGAAGAAATGCTAGGAGGTGGGCTAATATCACATAATACCATCCTGTGGAACTTCCCAATTTATCAAAGAAACGAAATGTCAGTGGCCGCCAGGAGTGGCAAATAGTAGCTGATAATTGGAATCTCAACGACATTTCCTTAAATATGGTCTATCCGCTCCCTATAATAGACACGATATTAGACAGCCTGGCTAAGGCAAAGCATTTCTCCACGCTAGATGTAACAAAAGGGTGCCATCAAGTACTAATAGATGAGAAAGATCGAGAGAAAACCGATTTTAGCACCCTACGGTGCATTATGAGTACAATAAAATGACGATGGTACTGAAAGACGCGCCGTCGACTTTCCAGAGACTGATGAACATGATACTCAGTGGAATACAAGGAAATCGAGTTGCAATATATCTCGATGACGTCGTAGTAGTGGGCCCATCATTATAAGAACGTAATGCCCACCTAGAAGAAGTATTCAGACGCTTGAGATAATATAATCTAAACTTGCAGGTAGACAAATGCGAAGTTCTACGAAAGTAAGTTACTTCTCTGGGCCACATCCTAACCATCAGGACCACTGTCAGATCCCGCCAAGATAGAGGCCATCACAAAGTACAACTTAGTTAAAATCTTTTCTCGATCTCGTCGGGTACTACCGACGTTTTATCAGTAATTTTAATAAAATGGTCAAACCGTTGCATGATTTGTAAAAGTTCCCTGTGAATGGGGATCGAGCCAAAGAGATGCATTCTAGCAACTAAAAGAAAAACTGATCAGTCCGCCAATATTACAATATCCCGACTTCGAAAAGAAATTCGTAGTGACCACGGACGCCAAAAACGATTCAGTCGGGGTCTATCACAGATCACAGTCAGGGACCAATGGGGAGAGGGTGGGGGGGGGGGGGTAGGATTTACCCATAGAATTCATTTCGCGAACGCTAAATAAGGAAGAAGAGAACTACAGTACCGTCGAACGAGAGTTACTCGCCATAGTATGGACAGTAAAATACGTCAGGCCTGATTTGTTTGGTAAAAAGTTCAACACAAGTGACCGACCACAAGACACTCGTGTGGTTGGGAAGTGTCTCAGATCCATCCTCCCGGGTAATGAAATTCCCATTAAAACTAGAAGAGTAAAATTACCAGATAGTGTACACGGAAGGAAAACAAAATAAAGTAGCGGTCGCACTATCCCGTACAGAAGCATGTGAGAAGGAGAAGTAGTGTCCGTACTGAAGATGGAAGACGAGATACCTGACGGACCGGAAACCGCGACCAGGAGGCACGCAAGGAGCAATTATGATGCAGAGGCGGCAGAGCGAGGAGAGACGCCACCGCCAGAGAGTATGATAGAACTCAGAACCCGAAAATAGTCCGAGTGCATGATAGAGTACTGTTATCTGACGAGAGTGTACGACGAGGACGATCGAGAAAACTGGATAGTCAATGGAGATGACCTTTCACTGTTTTAGACGTAAGAGGATCAAATTTAGTGATTAGTTCAAGTGGCTCTGCGCACTATGGGACTTAACATCTGAGGTCATCAGCCCCTAGAACTTAGAACTACTTAAACCTAACTAACCTAAGGGCATCACACACATCCACCACAGCTGTCGCGTGGTTCCAGACAGAAGGACCTAGACCCGCTCGGCCACACAGGCTAGCTAGTAATTAGTCTAAAAAGACAGAAATGTGTGAAGGTTCACGCTAACAGACTAAAAGAATTACTTTAATTACATATGATTGGAGCGAACATGATGTGGAGAATAATACTGATCGGAAACCTTTGGTGTCCAGTTTATTGGAGATCAAGCCACCTCCCCAAGATGTTCAAGTACAGCGATTCGTCAGCTCCTGGAATATATTGCGATAATCAAGGAACCATCAGCCTACACAGCGCTACGGGGCGCATCGTAAGTCATTTTAATCCACAAGTACGGCATGACAAGGTTAGAGCACCGAATAGGCAACCACGAGGGCACTGGTAAGTTGAATAACAAGGTTACAGAAGGCAAAAATAAACACCGCCGAATGTGAGAATGCGCACCCATCCCCAACGTGACATGTCGAAAAGATAATGGAAGCAAGAAAACTAATAAACCAATTGTCCAGACACGAGGAAAAACGCTCGAAAAGAGGAATTTTGAATTTGATTGGAGAAAGAAGTAAGATTTTATTCGGTACGCTAGATGAGGCAGACGCGTCATCCTTTAAAGCAAAGGTCGATTTTCTTGAAGAACAGCGGAGGGAACTATTGAGACTGTCGAAAGAGCAAGTAAAGATGGTAAGGGTCTCTTTGAATGAAACGTCCCATGCTTCATGAGAGAGCGTAGGGGAACTATGCGGGAGAGCCGCACGGTCGTACTGGGCGTGGTCCTAATGGAGGTGGTTTGCCGTTACCTTCCTGCGACCGTAATGGGGATGAATGATAATGATGAAGACGACGCAACAACACCCACTCATATTGGGACCCCGTGCTCGGGAAGCGCGAACGCTAGCGCGAGACCTCCTTAATGGACTAAAATCAGACAGTGAATGCAGTAACAAAGAATCAGGGAATCATAGAAAGAAGCATAAGGAAATTAAGCGCACATATAGAAGGCTTTGAAAATAGTACGAAGAAGATGTCTGACGATCAAGCCTGTCGCCCAAAGTGACCAACCACTAATAGACCAACTGCATCGCTTACAGCTGGAGGAAGAAATTTTCGCAATAATGTTCATCAGAGGCAAACGCCGGTGGGGACCAGCTCGGATCATTAGCCTCGTGGGCACTCTACCATCGAGATTCAACACCAGAATCACTCCAGGGCATACAAACATATTAAGCAGCTCAATTTATTCAGGGGCCCCTTTCTCACCAATGATGATTCTGCCGTGATATCTTATCTAGGGGCACCAAACCTTATGTGCGCTCCAAATAAGAGCTGATTCAGAATCTGAGGTTACTGCAGCGGGAGCTCCTTCACAACACAACCACACGTCCAAGGATGGAGTCACAGCCGCGATAGAAGCCCCAATTATGATGTACGTCTACCCCCACGGACCTGGGCATCTCCACTAGTGAATATCGCAATGGAATAACCAGACATCTAGATGGTTCTACCATCTGCCCCATAGGCGGGGGGGGGGGGGGGGGGCAGGGCACTATATTATATCACTGTTTCATACTGTGAGTGCATATAGCTGCAAGCAATTGCATCTGTCTGTTTGCCATATCTTAGGTCCACTACTGACTTTACACGTGGCCCTCTTGAGAACTAACACATTAGCAGAGCGAGACGACATTTTGTTCATAAACAATCTTACAGCAGATGCTACGTGAACGTGTGGTCATACCTTAACCATCCGTGGCACTTGCTTTGCCACAAGTGGTGTCACATCTACAGCAATTCTTTACCCAAGCAGAAGCTGTGTCTGCTGACTACTAAACCAGTATCTATCAACCAAGAATGTATTTAATTGTCAGCTGAACACCAGATCAACATGTTCCTTCTACAGCAATTTTTCCAGAGAATCAACATTGAAGCACCAACAACGATCAGCCCAGCAGTCGCCAGGAGCCCTCGCTTTCCACAGACCGCAGGTTTATTAGACTAAGGAATGCATTTCACTGATCGAGCTTAGAATCATTTCCAGCGAATAGCCGCTCATTTCAGTGAACTGTTTTGCTAGTGACTAACTTTCAATGTTAAAATAATTCAATTTATCTTATTTTTGCATAATTCAGACTTAATTGTACTAGCGTCCTCCAGGGTACAATCCAAAAGTTTTTGAAAGACAAGATCGTTCCATCTGCTTTAAGGGAAAAGTTATGGTTAGAACTGCAGAGGCTGCAGGACGAGGTGGTCCACGCTCCAGTCTCAAACAGTCTGGGCGATACACTTATCATATAATGGAAAAAATCAGCTTATTTGTGGTGACTTTATTGCAATATCTGTTCTTCCGGTAATGATAATCCTGATGATTTCCCAGGGGAATTTCTGGGACGTTAGGATGGTAGGAGATGGGGTACTGGCGGAAGAAAAGCTATGAGGTCGGGCTGTGAGCCGTTTTCGGTTAGCTTAGTTTGTACTGTGTTTACCCGCAAGAAGCCACGGACCTGGTTTCGAGTTCCTGGCCGGCAGACAGTTTTAATCGGTCAGGGAATTTCATATCAGCCCACACTCCGCTACAGAGTGATAGTTCATTGTGGAAACAATCAACCAGGTTTTGGTTAAGCCACGTCTATGAAATATCCTTTCTTACTGGAGTGCTAGTCCTCCAAGCAAGGGCAATTTCTGCGTAGTTTAGAAGGTAGGAGATGAGGTTCTGGTGGCAGCAAAGCTGTGATGACGGCTCGTTAGTCGTGGTTGGGTAGCTAATTTGGTAGATCACTTGCCCATGAGAGGGAAAGATCCTGGGTTCGAGTTTCGGAACGGAACGTAGCTTTAATCTGGTAGGAAATTTCATACCAGTTCACACGCGGGGGCAGAATGAAAATTTCGCCATGAATATTCTGTGTTGCTCATCCTAGAAGTAAACTGGTTTATAAGTGACTACCTAACATTCGTTGTAAAACTATTGATTTTCTTTTATTTGTATTTCAGTCAGACTTGCGTCAGCCATTATAAATTTTTCTTTCCTTGTGTGTGAAGAAACTGCTTACTGCACAGTACTACCCGGGAATCACTTACTGCGTGTGCGTTGTTCTGCGTTAGTCACCACTGTCCGCAGCTCGTGGTCGTGAGGTAGTGTTCTCGCTTCCCGCGCCCGGGTTCCCGGTTTCGATTCCCGGCGGGGTCAGGGATTTTCTCTGCCTCGTGATGACTGGGTGTTGTGTGATGTCCTTAGGTTAGTTAGGTTTAAGTAGTTCTAAGTTCTAGGGGACTGATGACCATAGATATTAAGTCCCATAGTCCTCAGAGCCATTTGGACCATTTAGTCACCACAAATTACAAATTTAAATATTCTAGAGAACATATGCGTATTAGAGAGTAAATTCGTTTCTTTTTATGTTTAGTTGAGTCCTTAACTATTACTTTAACTTGCGATTTCGTAGGTTACCATGTTAGCATGTACTAGTTACGAAACCTCCGAAAATCGGCGTCCCAATCTTAGGAACACAAAATTCATACTTGGCAGTACCGTCAAGGTGCAGCTACAACAATGCTTACTTTCTTGACAGAAGATGATTTCTTTCCTTCACATGTCGTCTTGCTTGATATTCTTCTTCTTCCACTTTTTTCGGTTCATAATAGCAAATGATCCCTCTTTTTCTACTTTTTCTTTTTTATCATCGTCCACACGTTACGGTACCTGAATACAACCCGCGTCTGTTAACCGTAAAGTTCACATGGTCTGGCGTTTAGTCTCCTTTCTCAAGCCGCCTAACATACACTGTTTGTTAGATAATTTTTGACTGCACTTCAATAACATACAACTGGCTATATATCAGACGCATTTTCAACGATTGTCATACCATCACAGTGTTACGCATTGCCTTCTCACCCATCCTTGCCACATGACTTGTACACTCGAGTTGCACGTGACTAAGTCTGTTTGTTTTCTTTATTCGTCCATCATTGGTGGAATTACAACAATACGTCACAAAGACGCCGTTTGGACCTTCCTTTATTTAATAGGAATCTCGGACTCGCTGAAGCAGCCCATACACAAGCTACAACTACAGTACCGTTGATTGTACCACAAAATGTAATTTGGAAGCTTAGGCGGCGGTTCCCAGACACAGCAACTATTCGTAACTAATTAAAAGGCCAGCCCAGAGGAGCTAGTACACAACTAAAGTTATGGTATCCCTTAACTCACAATGGAATCCGACTAGTTCGGCATGCCAGTGTCTCTGATGCTTACAGCTACCTCAGTAAATGTTATTGCACGACAAACTGTTCACAGGTATCACAGATCCGTTGGTCTATATCCAAAGTTCCACCAACGCCAGTGCACAGACGCTCACGTTTATTTGGCAGCATTAATATTAGACCATGAATCACTTGAGTAATGATCCCTTTAAAAAATGATAAGCATTACCGAGAGAAAATAAATTTGGTTGTAGAGAAAAGTAAGAACACATGAGGCAATACTGGTCCTACTACTTGTATTTGAAGAGAGGTTGAAGAAAGACAAACTTAAATTTACAACATTTGTAGATTTATATTGACAATATTAACTGGAATACACTCAAAAGTTATCAGAGGTACAATGCAGGGAAAGGAGGGTCGTACAGGAAGCAGGAAGAAGTTATTTAAACCTTTCTGGCAGATTAAAACTGTGTGGTGGACTTTGTCCGTGTTCGTCACACAGTTTTAATCTTTCAGAGAGTTTGAAATCAGCGCACACTTCGCTGCAGATTGATAATTCTCTCTGGAGTCAGTTTATCATTTTAACGACAAAAATATGAGACAGCAGTTGAGAGGAAAGGAGACAGTGGGCAGATTGTCCCCTTGTGTGCAGTAACCAAGTAGTGAAAGGAGCCAAGGAGAAATTAGCAAAAGGAATTAAAACTCAATGAAAAGGTAAAAAAATTCATGATTTAACCATGATACTGTAATTATGTTAAAGACACCAAAGGACTTGGTGGAACATATGTAGAAGATATGTAACAAACAGGTACCATCAAAGTGAAACAAGTAATGAATAATTACGGCAACGCTGAGGGAGTTAGGTTAGAAAATAAGCACTGAAAGTAGTAGACGTGTTTTGATATTTGATCACCAAATAACTAATGATGGCCGAAGTAAGCAAGAAATAATATTCGAAGTGACAATAGCAAGAAAAGCTTTTCTGGATGCGAGGTATACATTAACATCGAATATAAAATTAAGTGCTATGAAGTCTTTTCTGAAAGCATTTGTCTGTACTTTAAGATCACCTGTGCACTTGCACGAAAAACTTAAGGCTAACAGTGGCGTTACAGCTATACTACGGTGATACAGCGTAAGTCTCTCAGTGCATTGCATGCCTCTGTCTTCCTATTCACTTGTCAGTAGTCTCTAATATTTACCATTGGCTGATCCAACACAAAAGATTTATTTCGAAAATTTTTACGAGGATTTTTTTTTATGTCGCAGTAATTGCATATCATTGACCACCTTGCCATGGTATTTTACCAGCCTGGCAGGGCTACGATTATCTAACATATGTGAGACTGGTTCTGATATATCTTTTTACCACAGTTGCGCAAGAACGCCCTGTAAGTGTTTTAAGAATTTGGTGTTCAACCTACAACCTACAAGGTAAGAACGTATCATCTTACTCATGCAGAGTTCAGAAGAGTGCAGCAGTATGGACAGTGATGTAACCAGACAATGATCTCAATGTCGATTCCACTACACTCCCTGCAAATAAAATGGTATCGTTAACAGAAATTAGTGTACGGGTTCAGGCATAAGTATTTGTCTGTAAAAATGAAAGCATTAGATTTTTGTTATTGAGGTTTATTTTTTCTCCAAGTATGACTCCATGACGTAGCAATGTTAGAAAAATTACATACAGGATTAAAATATTGATACTGGCTGTTCACAACTGTGAAGCGATATTCCTAACTGTTATAAGATTGTTTAATGGTAAGATGATTGACGACCATTTCTGGGGGTGCATAAAAATACAAACAAATTAAATACCACTGGGGCCAGAGATATCAATTACTTCAAAATGCACAATGAAATTACTCAATGTTGAATGGGGGTCGGTAAAGGGCAATCAAAAAGAAGTACACAATGAAAACAATTCATAACTTTACAGTGGCTGATCAATCCATTTAATTACATAGGACAGCTTACGTTTCTCCTTCAGTTAAACCCGACTGTCATGAATATGTTTAACTATAGGTGATGGCTGAATCTACGAAAATTACGAGAGAGGGAGACGTCTGCAGTTCTGAGTGTCAATTGAATATCACTTGCTAGCGTAGCATGAGAACGTGTGATTACCTTGCGTTGGCGGCGGCAGTGGCGGTTTTCGGCGCGAGCTGTCAATCTAAGAAGCTATTCTAAATCTCTCTCGATTGTTAAACACCATTCTGATACATTTCCTACGTTTTTGGTGAAGCCAAGATTTCTGTTTATTCCTAGCTAAGTTAATTGGCATGGTATATGCTATTTGGCTGGAATAGCACTTATGTTATTGGCCACAAATCGCTCGCAATTGTTAACTGTCAGTGCTTGGTGCGATTCTCTGCACTACGAGACTCCTTCTGAGTTACGACGAGCCTGAGACCAAGTGTTCAGATAATGACTCACGAAATCGTCTCAGCGCAGCGCGAGTCTCCTTACTCAAACACCCGACGGTTTTCTGCAAGAGATGTAGCCAATTACCCTGCAATTTGCCCATATCAAAGCCGGTGGCCACGCGTTTTCTTTCTGGCCACTCAGGGCGTTCGTACTTGTTATATGTACACCCAATAGGGTTTTTGTAGACTATCACAAGTGTCGTTTCCTCCGTAGGGCAGAGTTTAACATCTGCTAGGTAATACTGAGATAAACAGCTTTATCTTTCATTTGAGTTTTAATGGAGGTGGCTACAGTGAGTCACCAGTCTTTTGCCTTGGGTTTCTCAAGACCTTTATCTGCGATTTCCGGGCATGTTCGTGTAGAAAGGCTTTCCGAAGGGTCGTTGTTAAAAGCAGGAAAAGGGCTGCTTTTGCTGGTGGCTGTGGCGTCTCATTGTGTCCACTAGGTGTCCCGTGGCGAGGGATTCGGCTGTGCGAGACAGCGTGCCATCATCAAATTCTCCTTTCCCTCAGAACTGCGTCTCGTAGCTCGGATGAGGGAAATTACTTGTGAGAAATTACTAGCGTGACTGTTAGTGGTCTTTATTCACGAGATTTCGGTTTGTTTATTCGCTTCGCTTTCCTTATCAAAAAATTCGTACATTTTCACGTATCTGTGTCGTGTGATATATCGAGTTAATGGGAATTGTTTCAGGAATTCAGTGTAAGGTGTGTTATTTGTTTGACACCTTACAAACGCACCATGACGAGAATATCACATGAACCAGGTAGCTCAAACAATACCTTGACGACAAAATACAGGTTTCAACATATAGGCCAAAAGGTCACGATAAAGACGCAGGCAAAAATCTTACAGTAAGCAGTGGCCATATATTGGTGGAAGTCGAGTGGGACCTTATCGTGCCCTCTTCTACTGTGTTATGAACATAGTGGGATAGCAACCATGCAATAGTATTTCACTTTGTTCCCAGAAAGTAAGAGGAGTCTGGACACAATAAGACAGTAGCCTAATAGGCAAGTTCAACGCATCAGGTTAGATTTGATAATTGTTTTTTAAACCAGTGCCAGTTCGATCTGTGGCCTAGATAGGCAAATGTATGTTGTAGCGTGTCTTTGCTGGGACAGCAACCGTAATAATCTGTGACATCAAGTCCAATACGAAACAGGCACTAATTGGTGGATAACAGACTGTGTATCCCGTGATACCACGAGGACACCACCGCTGTTGGTAGATCAGGGAGGTTAAGATGAAATCACACAGTCATCCTAGAAGTTTTCAGTGATGTCCGTTCAACTGGGGCCTTGCAATTAGTCCGTCTCCCAACCATTACCAAAATTGTGGATGTGGGATGCTGCTTCTGCAGAATATCAGCCCACAAATAAATGACAGCAGTATAAAATCTAGGGATGTATTTTAATTGGATATTTACTCGAACAAATAACACATAAGCTTTCCTTTGAGTATCGGGAAGTCCCCTTCGCGAGAGAATGGCACGTGCAGCCACCTCGTATCGTAATCGAAAAAAGTTGTAATTCCATAAAAACGACTAAAAGTTATTTTACGTTCCTAGCCATCTTTACGGGAAGAGGAAATATCTGAGCGATGTAATGTGCTTTGCATAAGCGTTGGTATTCAGGATCTGAGCCTTCTGAAGTAGGTTAAGGGAGCGCCGTACATGTTCCAGGATTGCTACTTGTACCTTCTCTGTAATTGAATTCCAATTAAGTATAGCCATTTGTAATGATGGACAGTTAATTATAACTACCAAAGACTCATGTCTATCGACCGTTGTCGCCCACGAAATGACAGCTGTATGAAAACACCGTACTTAAAACATTCGACATTTGTCTTCGTTAACGCGGCCACCAGGTACAAGGCAAAAGACATCCAACGTAGTCTTGGGCAACGAAATCTAACTAGGAGAATGGAGTAAAACAACCACACTGTCCGCATATGCATGCACCGAGATCGTCTCGCCCAAGGTGTCCATCATTGTAATCAAGCGACGATTCTTCGAAGCAGGGGCTCAAGTGACAGAACAAATAATGACACTGACAGTTCAGTTCCCTCAGAAAACCACTACAGATAGTAATCTGGAGTATCAGTTGGCCATTAACAGACACCAGAGCTTGGATACGCTCAACACTTTATGCGAGGCCCTGCACACGTCATTTGTGAACCCAAGGAATTCCGGTACGTACTATGCATGACCCGGTCGAACTCCTCATAAAAATCCAAAAACGCCAGAGAAATAGGAACAGAAGTAACATCGACCACCGATTTGCTATCCTGACATTCTTCCACCCGGTTTATAAAAGTATAGTCAGGAATACAGTTTCGAAGGTGAACAATTTCTTTCCCCAACAACGAAGACAACCGTCTATTCATCTTCCTCGCCACATTCTTATAATGGAAATTTAATAAGGTGATCAAACGAAATTTGTCTGTTACTGTCTGACCAGAACCTTCAGGAATTAACACAATTTTGCTAGCATTGAACGAAATGGGCACAAACTATTCTCTCAACAATTCGTTTTAAAGCAACATAAAAGTAAAACCCAACAAAGGCCAAAAACTGACGTAAATCTCAGGCTGACCATCCAACCTAGCCGAATTACGAGAATGCAATTTGGCAATAAAGTCATAGACATCGCCACATTGAAAAACTCCTAAAACGCAGCGTTATGAACTGGTTTAAGTGTACGATACAGAGCCTCAACAAATAAATTGGATGCTGTATCGTCAGGAACGGGTACACCATTCAGCCTAACATATGATTGTTATCGAGAGTGCAGTATGTCGTTTTTTGTAGTCATTACATTGCCATCCTGTGCCTTGAGAGATATGATACACGGACGGTGATGACATGTCTGATGTCGAATTAGCTGATATAAAGAAGTTACACTCCTGGAAATGGAAAAAAGAACACATTGACACCGGTGTGTCAGACCCACCATACTTGCTCCGGACACGGCGAGAGGGCTGTACAAGCAATGATCACACGCACGGCACAGCGGACACACCAGGAACCGCGGTGTTGGCCGTCGAATGGCGCTAGCTGCGCAGCATTTGTGCACCGCCGCCGTCAGTGTCAGCCAGTTTGCCGTGGCATACGGAGCTCCATCGCAGTCTTTAACACTGGTAGCATGCCGCGACAGCGTGGACGTGAACCGTATGTGCAGTTGACGGACTTTGAGCGAGGGCGTATAGTGGGCATGCGGGAGGCCGGGTGGACGTACCGCCGAATTGCTCAACACGTGGGGCGTGAGGTCTCCACAGTACATCGATGTTGTCGCCAGTGGTCGGCGGAAGGTGCACGTGCCCGTCGACCTGGGACCGGACCGCAGCGACGCACGGATGCACGCCAAGACCGTAGGATCCTACGCAGTGCCGTAGGGGACCGCACCGCCACTTCCCAGCAAATTAGGGACACTGTTGCTCCTGGGGTATCGGCGAGGACCATTCGCAACCGTCTCCATGAAGCTGGGCTACGGTCCCGCGCACCGTTAGGCCGTCTTCCGCTCACGCCCCAACATCGTGCAGCCCGCCTCCAGTGGTGTCGCGACAGGCGTGAATGGAGGGACGAATGGAGACGTGTCGTCTTCAGCGATGAGAGTCGCTTCTGCCTTGGTACCAATGATGGTCGTATGCGTGTTTGGCGCCGTGCAGGTGAGCGCCACAATCAGGACTGCATACGACCGAGGCACACAGGGCCAACACCCGGCATCATGGTGTGGGGAGCGATCTCCTACACTGGCCGTACACCACTGGTGATCGTCGAGGGGACGCTGAATAGAGCACGGTACATCCAAACCGTCATCGAACCCATCGTTCTACCATTCCTAGACCGGCAAGGGAACTTGCTGTTCCAACAGGACAATGCACGTCCGCATGTATCCCGTGCCACCCAACGTGCTCTAGAAGGTGTAAGTCAACTACCCTGGCCAGCAAGATCTCCGGATCTGTCCCCCATTGAGCATGTTTGGGACTGGATGAAGCGTCGTCTCACGCGGTCTGCACGTCCAGCACGAACGCTGGTCCAACTGAGGCGCCAGGTGGAAATGGCATGGCAAGCCGTTCCACAGGACTACATCCAGCATCTCTACGATCGTCTCCATGGGAGAATAGCAGCCTGCATTGCTGCGAAAGGTGGATATACACTGCACTAGTGCCGACATTGTGCATGCTCTGTTGCCTGTGTCTATGTGCCTGTGGTTGTGTCAGTGTGATCATGTGATGTATCTGACCCCAGGAATGTGTCAATAAAGTTTCCCCTTTCTGGGACAATGAATTCACGGTGTTCTTATTTCAATTTCCAGGAGTGTAGTTTATCCGCTATTACGTAATGTGCTTCGGATGGCATCCTTAACCCTTCCATTTGAAGCTGCTTCAACCGTAACAATTTCACGTTTACACGCATGAGGTCTACAATCCCTAGCGGCGCCTGATGCACACTTTCATAAAGGTCACGTAAGAGAGAGAGGGTAGTAAAATTCTAGCGTCTTTCGAAATTCCTGTGCTTTCCCAGGGATGAATCGTATCAACGTTTGTCTGAGCCTCGGCTTTGCCAGCTGAAGCAACCATCCCAAAATGGAGACGTATCGCGCAGTAGAATGGAGACTACGTTCCCGGACTTCCAGGGTCACCTCATCGAGAGAGGGATTCTCAAAGAGCGCCACAATCATCGCCTAAAGCAATCGAAATAATTTCGCCGACTTTCGCGAGTGATTTAAAGTAACACTTAATGCACAGTGGTCCACGAAGCTGCCTAGGATGACATGGACATCCTAATCCTACGGTGCAGCCAAGCAGATAAATAAAATCGGTTAAGCCTACTCCTAGAAGCACCAGTAAAATAAATAAATTTGACAAAAGTCTAACATCTACAGATCAAAACGTCTTGCAGTCTCAAGGAACGAACTAAGTCCTGCAATTCCCTACAGAAATTGAAATTGTAAGACTTATCTACGGTACTCCACACACAGTTAAAATTTAAAATCACAACCTATCAAAATACTCTACTGACTATTAAGTTAAAAAGAAACCACCTAACCCTTATAAAATCGCCAAACGGTCCAAACTCCGTTCGGTGCCGGACAGTGCATAAGAGAGTGTCGAGGTCAGGTGAAGGAAAGTACATGTTCCTCTACCATTATCAATATCCTAAATCCCGTCAATGGCAATGCCCTAACTAAAAAACAAGGCAGTCCCCGTGGAACACGCGAGAGCCACATTAAACACAGTGCAAAAGTCACAGAGAAAAAATGGGTACATTTTACTGCGTAAAGTAATATGACATTCGCAAAGGAATCATCGATATACTGACGGAAGGACGCGTGCCGGAACGATTCCACCCAACTAACATTCAGTGAAAGAAAAGTATAAGTCTCCATACTTTAACAACAATAAACAAATTTTAGGTGCTGACCAACTGAATCATTTGGAGTCGGATCCATTGCTGACACCAGTGGCTATTCAGAATATAGGGCCTCCCACCTCAGCCGCTAGAGTATTTATCCTTCTTCTTTTCACGGGCCACCCCCCACGCAGATTGGACACATTGTTTATCACTACTACGAGGCAGTACAGCATCGTCAGTCGGGGATGTACGCAGTTCTTGAACATTAACCAAAGTAAGTGACAAACAAGGAGCAACAGTGGCCCACTCTGTAGGATGGAATCCTTGCAATTGGGATCGAAACACAGGAATGGGGCAGAGACCGCAACATATGGGTCGTCAGGTAGGATTTCCTGGCCACCAACCACCCCCACTGGTTTAAAAACAATTGTTCACTCCGACTTCACTTGAGTGGGTGAAATCAAGAGAACAGTTAACTTCAGGGGTTCCTCAGTTTGCTGCTGCTGAATCATTGGAACATCAGAAGACTCAAAGTCTACCCCTCTCTTGGGTGATACCACAGTGGTTACCTCAATCACGAAGGAATACTAGGAGGTATCAGTAGCTGTTTACGCACTATCGAATACATCAAGAAAGCAGGACTGAGTGCTACAAGATACATTAGTCGAAAAAATTACTTGAAGGAGGTGTTGGAGAGGAGTAAACATATTTGACTCCTCACCATCCTGCGTAGGACATCTGTTATGTTGCTCTATGTACACTGTCGACTTGATGACAACAGTTTCAGTACCGCGCTCCGAAAGTAAAGACGAATAGTCGTAATCAGTAAGCTGCAACACCCTCTGTTATTCCATTGCAATCGAGAAAGCGGTGGCGCCAACCTGGTGACCGTAGTAACGAGAGTAGGTAACGTAAGTCTTACATATGAGATACTCAGTACAAATACCCGCCACGCGCAATTAGATCTAAGGTGGCCACTTCCATTGCTGAGGAAGTATTATATATGCTCCCTTGCCCGCCATACGTTATATGAGTGAGGTAAACACAGACCCGTAGATGAGAAGGAAGCTTACGTTCGGCTCCCATCTCCAGTGGACGGATTCCTCTACAACATTGGAACTGGTGTTGAGTGGACCGGCGTTCGCGTCGTATACCTCGCACTGCATCACAATTGAGCAACACCTACTAAAATAACTTTCTCGACTTCCGGTCGGCGATTGAACACTCAGACATTGATATAATCCAGTCCCGCGTTATCAACAATCACCATACTTATGGAACTGTCACAGTGGTTAAAGGGAACTTGAGAACAATAAAGCAAAAGCACCCTATCTACTGGTAGTGGGTCCAAAAACTTTACATAAAAGACATACTTATAACAATCAGAACAGTCAGTATGATCTTGATGAGACGATACTTGAATTGTATTAAAGAGCCAATCGTGAATCCCCAAAGATGAAGGTTGTGCGGAACGCGTGGGTTTATCGAAACTGAAGCCGACTGTACCTTTTCTGCAAACACCCTTGAAACACTTGGCGAACATTATGAACGGAGTACGCCACTGCTAACGGATATATGCACAAAATGTAACATCACTGTACAGTCAGGAACTGTGCGACCGCTACGGTCGCAGATTCGAATCCTGCCTCGGGCATGGATGTGTGTGATGTCCTTATGTTAGTTAGGTTTAAGTAGTTCTAAGTTCTATGGGACTGATGACCTCAGAAGTTAAGTCCCATAGTGCTCACAGCCATTTGAACCATTTTTTCTGACCAAACAACAATGCGACGAACATGAAGATACAAGTAAGACTAAGGGAAAGCTGTCCAGGCGCTGTGGTGCGGCGATTAACCAACAGACCTCCCGGTCGGAGCTCGAGGCGAAACTTCGTCCAACTTAGATACTCAAGCGTGACTCACGCCCCGACCTCACAGGTTTACTTCCGGCAGTACCGGTACCTCTTATTTTGCCTTCCCAACTTCACAGACGTTCTGCGAAACTTACTGGACTAGCTGTCCTGGAAGAAGGGATATTGCGGAGATATGGTTTAGCTACAGGCTGGGGGATTTTCCAGAATGAAACATCTGAAAACGTCCCCCAGACTGTGGCTAAGTCACTTTTCCACATCTCCTCTCTTCCTGGAGAGCTAGTCCCGCAAGTTTCGCAGAACGTCTGTGGAGTTTGGAAGGTAATGGACGAGGTACTGGTAGAAGTAGAGCTGGATGGATGGGTCGTGAGTTGTGGTGGGCTTGATCAGTTAGTAGAGCACTTGCCCCCAAAGGCAACTGTTCCAAGTTCGAGACCCAGCCAGCGAATTTCTTATCAGCACACACTCCACTGCATGGTGAATATTTTCGTTCTGTACCGTTATTTTATTTAAGTCTCGTATGTCATTATTTTTATATCATCGGCACCTGTTCCTAATGGTTTCTTAGACAGAGCACATTTAATAGACATTGTTCTTCAGTACATTGTCAGGTTTAGAGCGGGGCAAAGTTGCGATGGAGGTCGATGTGGCCATTAGGTTTCGGAGGCTGTATGGTGCTTACACGCCGCGGGAAATGCTTCAACGTATTCTCCCTGGAGGGTGTGGTCATTCAATGAACTCTAACCTGTTTAGTGTGCCACGCCTCAGGTTACAATAGTTTTTGTGCATTTTAGTTATCCTGAAGTGATATAAGTGTTTAGTTTGTGTATTTGTTGTGGAGAGGGAATGTGACTTGAGTCCCTTCAATGAAACAGTGTTTGAAGTATAAAATCTTGACCCCATAAACCTTCTTTAGTGTATGACACTTCGTTCATGGACAACGAGTGCATGTACTACTAAGAAAAATTTTCAGATTCAATGCGAGAAGAGCATTGGATTTACTGCCATTCCTGCTCCCTCTGGGCGCACGAACTCTACACAGGAGGAACATAGTCTGACTTTTATGTGTGAGAATTGTAAATAATTTAATTCGAATCATGTTTACAATAAAATATATTTAGTTATTTGTTAAAAAAGCTATTATCCCTCATTCTTGAGATTTAAAATAAGTGATCACTTTGCCCACTCATGTCGCAAAAAGCGGTCATTTTGCGACTTAGTGGACACTGAATTGTTTAAAGTACTTAATTTGATCCTAAATAGTTAAATTATTAGGTATTATACTTCTATAGTCGGAGACTATAACCATTCATTTCTATGCATTTCTGTCTATTGTTAGCTTAAAAATCACGAATACCTTAGCCTCGTCACTTCGTTCGGCTGTCACCTACGTTTGTACAGCAGCTAGTAAACAATAAAAATGCGTTATACAAATTATCTATTGCGAAATACGTATTTTTGACACATTCCGTCCTAATCATCGACGAACGCGTCACACTGCAGCTTTTGTACTGTTCACGATAAATGTTTCAATAGCCCACAGTCAACATCAGTGCACTTTTGCACTGTTGGGAGAACATGTTTGTTACTTGTCGGAGTGCCTCTGCACGTGCGTTGATGAGGGCAACAGCGTCCATGCTGGGACCAGGCAGTTTATCTCGTGTATTCATCTTTCCTTTGTACGCCTCAAACTTCATCCAACCCCACAAAAAAAATCCTAATGGCATAAAGGTAAGCCGATCTTGGTGGCCAGTTAATTTTACATCCACGGCCAATCGAGCGATTAAGGTAAGTGTGAGTAAGACGTTCCCTCACACGTCTGGTAAAATGTGGAGAGGTTCTGTCATGCTGGAAGTGTATTGGAAACCACATGGCCAAAGCAACGTCCTCACAGCGTTCAAGAAAAGAAATTTCAAAAGATGCAAGTAATGCCGTTCCACCATTCGCTCTTCCAAAATGACTGAACGTATAAACATGTTACCGATTATGCAGCACTAAACACTGACAGAAAATCTTGGCACTGGTTTTGTGGACTTTTCTGCGACCATCGATGATTATTACTTTTATTGTTGATGCCATTCCGCGTAAACGTGTCCCATTCCGCGTAAACGTGTCTTTCTCAGTGAATAGTGTTAATGGGAGCAAATGACGATCGTCAATTACCCACTGACAAAATTTATGTTTTGGGGATTGTTGTCAATGTGAAGATTATGGAAACGCAGTTAATGAAATGGGTATAAGATTTTCGCGTGTATTGTTAATCATACACGTGTTCGTGGGAGACTGATACGTGAAGAAAGCTGCCTTGTAATTGTAGCAGAACTACGCTGCAACATTGCAGCAATGTGTTGCTGTTCCTTTACAGGTTGCTGAACTACACATTCAGAAGAAAAATAGTAACTTGGTAGTGTACCTGTTCCACACAATGCGCTGAAAACTCTGGGGAAACAGCCCCGACGTGTCGGTATGCGCCGAGAAATTCATAGCAGAAGCCGTAAACGTACACCATATCTGCAAATACTTGAATACTTGATTATTGTATATATGTGGCATTTTGTCCTGCGCTATACCGTTAACCGATACTTCTCTTTGATATCCTCTCGAACACTCGCACTACTTCAATCACAGGACACCACAGCAAGGGCAACTGTGCGTTCAACGGGTTGGTTTAATGGGAGAAAAACACCCAGAATAAAAGGAGATTGACAGTCACGAGGTACGTTTTGCCAGAATAAAGCGTCAAATCGACTGGGCTAGTAAGACACGTAAGTGCAGGCCAACTGCCAAAAACAAATGTGCATAACATCTTATCTGTCTCGGAAACTATTCGGAGTAGGACACATGTCCATGTAAAAGTTTTTCTTCAAATGGGCGTTCCTGTCATATTTCTCATTACGACAGTTCCTCCTGGGACACTGTGTATATGCTTTAACTCTCTCCTAAGGGTCATCATACGCAGATCCAATTTCTCTAATGTTTCTGCTGATATTTGTATTTTCGTTTTTTCAGTCAGCCCAAAGAAATATTGATCTTTAGGCATTTTATAAGACTCCCAGTGTCTAATGACAGGAAGAACGTTGGTTCGTTTCTAATTACAAACAAATCGTTTCATAAAATACAATTTTAGTTATCTATCAGATAAAACCTTCTCAAGTCAGTACAGGTTATTGATATGTGTTAAGCGGGACAAGAGAACATGATGAATAGTCAGTACCACAACAGCTACCGAGTAGCGCTTGTGCATGGGGGTATTAGACGGACAGCGAAGCGTCGGGCAGCATACCAAACAAGGTAGCTCGATCGAGTAACACGTGGTTTCGACTGTACTAGATACTGATACAGAGAACAGTACTAACACAATACCGCACTTTCAAGGCGTTTTTGTAGAATGGCTTTTAGTTTCGGTTTACATGTATCTAAAACATTAATATTTATGGTGTTTTATTATACTCCGGTATTCAAATAACAGCCAGCTCTGGTGTCTTCTAGTACTTATTGAATCCGTAAATAGTTGTTCACCAAGTCCTCTTCGCTCGACTTGCTCTGTTTCGCGTGCTGTGTGTGTGCTAGTGACGCATAGCAGCGTTGCTCAGTCGCTGCTTCAGCACTGCATATTCTTCTGGTATTGCTGTCGCTGTTAATACATATCCTTAACTCAAACATCACATGTGACTGATTTTGGACCTTTCTGTGCAGCGGGCACATAAAGTACGATCGTAAAAATATTTTCTTATTATTAACCTTTAGGTCCTACTGGTCACGCGATGTACAACAAAGAGCATTTTCGGTGCTTTATTTTAGCTTTTGGCTGCGCCCATATTTATTTTCCGTCTCTCAGAATAGGCTCTGTTCGACTCGTCAGGCCAAGCTGTTCTAGTATTCTCGGGTTTTTCTACCAGATCAACTTCCCTGTCATGTATTTACGAACTATATTTCTTTTTGTAGTATATGAAGTTCTGCTATCCCAGATTCCTTCAAGTCTTCTTCAACAGCATAGATCTATTTCATTCTTTAAATTTTAGCTTTACAGCAACTTTAATAGAAATTCCGCATCCTGTCTCAGTTCCGTTGAACGTATTCTTTTAATATGCCTAGAAACTCTGTGCCTGCATTTCATTTCATATCCGAATAAATGCTGGTATACTTTTCAAATGCTTTATTTGCGCATAGTAAGTTGTATGTTCCTCCTTCAATATAAATTCAGTTTAAAATTTTCGTGATTACTTTTTCATTTTGCTTTCGGATTCGTTCAGTGTCTCTCTTCATGTTCAAAATGAGTGTTTCAGCTCATTAAACGCACTTTGGTTTGATAAATGTGTTGTTTCTGTCTCCATTTTGTGTATGTTGAGATGCATTTTTGTTATACATTTAGTAGCAACTAACTTCTAAACTAACTTTTTCGAGGCCAGTGTCCTCAATGGGTTGGCCTAATTTTTGTACTAAGTCTCTCGATTTTTATCGTTTTTAGTTTTACAATTCGGGATTCCAAATTGTTGTTAGAACTTTATTTTGTTGTACGAATGGTATTTTCCATCTTACTCGTCATGCTCTTCGATCAAAAACTTCAACTTGTCTCTCTGCTATTTAAAGACCTGGCTGAGAATCGTTAAGTTGTCTGCAACGGCTAAGCAATCTGTCCAAATACTGGAAGTCCCTAATTCGACTAGATCGTCAAAAGTATGTTCCGATTTCAGTTTTCTCCACTTCTGGATTATTTCTTCCAAGATACAATTCAAATGTAATCTATAAATTGCTACCGTTCAGTGTTTCATTAAAATCTGGAGTGGTTTGGAGGTCAACATCTTATTCATTCATAATTTGGAAGGGACGCTTACAGTCTACTGAGTCATTAACTTTTTAAACAATCTACAAAGGAACCTTGTGTCTCCTTAATGTTAGACTTTTAGTGCCTAAGAAATAACATCAGAACTAAAATTTGTTCTGTCCAAAATCTATTAGGTGTGAAAACTGCTAGCTGTTCTCAAGTTTTGTATTCAAGCTGTTGTCATCCTCAGTCCCTGAGCCATTCTCATAGAATTTTGCAACGATCAAGAAGGAAGAAGCTTGCTCTACAGTTATTAATATCAGTTCTGCCTCCCTTTTTTGTAGTGGGTATTTCAATGTTTTTCCTTTGGTCATCCTGAATTTTTTCTGTTCTCCAAATGCCTTGCACGACCAATGTAACACTCTTTAATGTTATTCAGTCAGCTGCCACAATTTTGTCTTCACCTGATGATTTGTTATTTTTTACAATTTTAATTTGTCTAGGAATTTCCTCTTCATTTGATTCTTGCGAGTGTGGATTGGTTTTAGAGGGATTTCTGGTGGAAATGTTTCTGTAGGATCTGGGCAATTTAGAAACTTTCTTAAGCATTTGAAAAAGCTCTGAAGTTTCCTTGATTGTTAAGCGCCAACTGTCCTTTTTCTTTCTTGAAGCAGAGATTTTGGAGTTGATAGCACTTTAGGTTCATTTCATACAGTTTTTTAAAAAAATCCTGTTATTCAAGTCTTTTTCAATTTTTTGGAGTTACCTGTCGTGATATTATCTTTTTGATTGTATAATTAATTCTGAAACTTCTTTTCTATTTGGTAGGAGTGAGTAACATGTAGTTCCTGAATTTTTACTATTCCATCTTTGAGTGGTGCTCTTTCCACCTTTGGGAAGGAATTTGGTGTTGGATAGTTTAGATACATCTGTGTTTGAGTTTTTCTCAATTTTGTTCTCGTGTTTTGCCGATTTCATTTGCTTACAGCAGAGGTTGTATTTTTATGATCTGAGATATACTGCCGTCCCTTAGCTGAATTTCTTCGGGCTCTAATTTTGGTTTCAATGGAAGGTCACTGTCAGTCTTCGCTGCTTTGCGTAATGGATCGTTTATAATCTCCTTGCATGTGGATACGATATTGTGATATGGTCAGTTTGAATCTCACGTATAGTTCAGTGGGACCAGTTACATGTGTGTATATATATGCCTTATGTGTTTTCTTTCAATGGGTTCTATAATTTTGAAGGTGAAATTTTTACACCGTTCTGCCACTATTTTTCCATTTTTATTACTCAGTTTGTGTGCAGGGAAGTCATAAATCTTTTCCTGAATGTTCTCTCTTTCCCTAACTGTGCATCGATATCACCCATTAGAATTTTTACATGAATTTGTGGAAGTTATAAATGACATTTTCTACAACTTCCTACGCTTTATTTACTCTTCCTTGGTTTCTTATATTTTCTTGTTTGAGGGATGTATTTACATCATGTACCTTCTACATTTAATTTGCATATGCAATCAAATTGTCATTAATCTGATGTTTGCTGGTTTTATCTCGATTATAGAACTTATCTTCTAAAACATCTAATTCAAAACCGCAATGATATGTCTTTTTAAGGATCCGTTGCCTGTTTTACTTTTGAACAGTTTGTAATATTCAAAATCCATTGCCCTCTCTTCTGGAAACCTTCATTCTTGCGTGATTTAACTTTTACATTGGTCAATTTATGTATTTATCCTAGTTCGTTGAAATTTTATGGCTTTAAAAATGACTTGATGTTAACTGAGCCAAGGGACGTTGCTATTTTGTTCTTTAGTTGCCAGAGGACTCTTGATTTCCTTTCAATTGTTATATAGCGTCTCAGCCACATCTTTTCAGAAAGTCAGCAGACGAGTTGCACCACCGACAGCGGAGAATATGTTACCTCCTGGAATATTTTGTGATTAGACTACTCTATTGCATCTGGAATTACAGGTTTCAGTTTGTATAAGCACTCAGTGGCTAAGAATGGAGGAATGAACTCCTGAATTTTAAATCCCGGCTGCACGTCTGTTGACAGAAACCGACCACACCGTTTTGCTAAATGAGATGCCTCGTCTGATAGTTCTTTTGTACGCAGATGAATTCTCTCTGCCTTCACTCCCAATGAGGTCTTCGCTGCCACCCTAGCAAGGGGTCCTCACAAGGTTCTGTCAGGTTGGTCACACATGGCTGAAACTTGGATTTTAGCCAACGGGACAAGCTTATATTTACTACCCTTCTTTCATCCCACCCCACAGAAATCAACCGTTTTAAATAACAATAATTTATGTAAGTCAGATTGGAATAAATCTCGTTTCATAGCACTGACGTATTTTTTTGACTGAAATAATGTCGAAGTCAAAACGAAGAAATTAATAAGTAATATAAAACAATGAAACATTTTTATTCACTGTGCAAATAATAATTTAAAATTTCACTTTCTGAGATATTCTTGCACAAAAGCATTTTTGATATCGGCAGATTTTATGGAAGCAGCTCGACTGTGCTCTGTGGAGATCATCATCAGATTTATTAACCTTTGTCGAGAAGTCGCGCTCCTCATATACATTTAATTAGATTGTGGTTGCTGAAACTCATTTCTCCAGAGGAAGCAAAAACTGTGATGTCATGAAATATTTTTAAGGCTATCGTAAATGTGGGTACCTTTCCATCAGTTTGTTTTTATATGTTAAAACTTATGTGGGTGATGCAGCGGTATTTTTGTGGGCTCTCTCTATTGCCAGTGAATGTTGTTTGAAACTTCCAGTTTCAAGAATAAATTCTTCCTTGTTAAGATCTTCCAATGCCGCCGCTTTGCCATTTACGTCTTAAACTTCCATATCTTCAATATGGACGCCACACAAAAGACTACGCTTTGCGCTAATTTTCTCCAACACCTTAAACCTGGTACTCAGTTCCTTTATCACTCTGTCACTATTATTTCTAACAGAAATATCCTGAACAAATCTTCCTGTGAAAGTCTGGATACTTAATCCTCAGAAACCTCAATTACCAAACTTTTCTCTCCCCTAATCCTATTTTCTGAGAATTCCACTCATATAATAGTATTTTCCACTAATGCTTTGGCCTCAGAAATAGCTTCGGATGCACAAGTGTCTCTAGAAACTTTAAGGAAACTCAAAAGCCCTTGAATATATCGAGCTGCTTTATCAACCGTAAGATCTTCTTTCTCAAATACTGCTTGTCACGATCTGTTCTTTTTTCTTCTCAGTATTGCATACCAGAAACAAGTTAAAACAATGAATTTGAGTATCTTCATATTTTTTTAAAAAGAGATTATATCTGTAACCTATTAATATGTTTTCAGTGAGGAAAGGAACAATAACACAGTCAACAGACCCACAACACAGGTCCACCATGGACTGCCTATGATGTTCAAGCAGCTTCAGATAATGCTGATTCTTAGCTGTCTAGTGATGTATATTTTTTACAGTCGGCGTTCTGTCATTTGTAAGGAATGCTTCATCGGAAATGAGAAGCTTTTGAAGAAAGAACCTATTGTCCTGATGTCGTGTCAGAACGGAACAATAGCGTCGTATGTGTCTCCGCAGTTCTGATGGTTAACATGTTGCTGAAGATATACATGGCACAGAAGGAAGCCATCAGCTCGTAAACAGGGAATAATGTTTACCCTGTATAGACAGAACATTAAGAATTCGAGCGATTTCTCATAACATGTTCATCGTTCCCTCGAGTCGTTGCAGCCTTACTGCTTACCCTCTGCGTAGCCTACTGGTTCTCTTCCTAAAACAATATGTGCAAATTCTCTGATCTCCCCTTCTAGTTTAATACCATCGGCCAGGTTATCTTTGTTTGTATATCTCACGTACCGTCTACACTGTCTATAAAGAAGAGGAGTATCTAATTTCAGTAGGTTTCTGTAAGATATATATTTATTTCAGACTAACCAGCAATTGATACATATGAAGTAAACAGTTACAATAGAAAGATATACTTTCTCTTTGACAGTTTTATACCAGAGTTGCAACATCGTGCTACCTTCTTATCCAGCGTTGCATATTTTCTAATTTGAATATCAGATCATTAGCTTAAGTATAAGACAGTTATCATTTCAACAAACCCGAAATCTGAAACCAAGTAGTATCTCAGAAACGTCTAGCCAGATGTTGGAAAGTGAAAAGTTGTAGAATTCGTATGTCTGAGCTATAATATACTGATAGCAAGAATGAGTGTATTTCTACATACAATGAGCTCCTCGTCCAGGCCATGTAGACCCAAGGCACAACGACCGTCTGCTGTTTCGTCCTCTGCCTCCGGGCGTCATGCGAATGCGGTGGAGACGGCTATGTGGTCAGCGCACTGCTCTCTAGACTGTTTCTATGACTTTCCGGACCTCAGAACCAGTACTTCTCATTCCGGTATCTCTTTAGTTGGCATCAGTACGCTGAAAGCACACATATACACATGGCAGACACCTACTCTGATCACCTTTTTTTCTCTGAGATCTGTTCCTTCTTCGTTACTTCTTCAGTAGTTTTCCTCGGATGTCGCATGAGGTTTTTATTGTCCTGTTGATGAAACCCTCACTCAGTTTTTATTAGAACGGTTTCCAGTCCTCTGAGCGAACCCACTGAGATACCCAACCGGCACCAGTTGATTAAGGCGGACATCATACAGATGTGTTTGTAACTTTTATAGTTACGAAAAGTCGCTATACGTGAACAAATTATTTTTTAGTCCTTCTGCAATCAGTACTTAAGAAAATTACCAGATAAGAATTTTTCGTTTAAAATACGCAAAATTTTTCTTCAAGCTAATTCATATGTTCCAAAGATTACCAGTAATACGAAGAACAAAAGTAGCTCAACTTAATTGTTTGAGAAGCTCATTGATGATCATCTGCCAGTAAAAAATGTCATCGACATCTACACAAAATATGTGGAGGATACTGTCCTGTTTACTGACTACTATTCGCATGCTAAATCAATTGTTAGTATGTCTCCATTTGTTGCACAGTACTGAATAGAGTGTGTTTTCTCAAAATTGTTGGTATGACTTCATTTTTTTACATAACTGAATATACTGTGTCTTTTCAGAATGGGAGTGAATCCATTTTCAGAGAAATACATCATATTTCCTTGTAAATCGTAATTAACATTCCCCTCTTCTGCTTCCTATCTAGTAGGTTTTATTGTAACACTAGTATCGACTTAAAAATGTACCATTTCGGATAAAAGGGATTTGAGTGGACCCAAAATTGAGCCCTGTGGGATCCCCTTTATGGTATGTCCCTGATCTCTAAAACCTTCTACCTTCGAATATTGTGGGAATTATTCAGCACAATTTTTTGCATTCTGTTTGTTAAGTATGATCCTAAAAGTTATGTATGAGGCTATCAATTCTATTAAACTGTAGTTTTTCTAAGAGTGAAATATGGTCTACACAATCAAAAGACATAGAAAGATTACAAAAAATACTAACTGCCTATATTTTAAGGACCATAGTGTTTGATGAGTGAACGAATAAATAGCATTTTTAGTCGAGAATGCCTTCTGGAATCCAAACTGTAATCTGCTAAATAAATTGTTTCTTAATCTGCCAGAAAGTTTCAAATTGTTTCTTACTTAAATATGTCGTGGAGTTCATTCCGTTTTAGAATATTTTTGTAAAAGATGTCAGTATGGAAACCATACGTAATTATTTAAATCTTTCTGGTCACCTTCCTTGCTAAGAGGTTTATCAGTTGCTTATTTTAATCCGTCAGCAATATCCCCTGTGTCAGTGATGTATTACACATATAAATAAAAGTATTACTGATGGAGTTAGGATCATTTCTCAGAATTCTGTTTGAAATTCAATCAACATCATATAGCTTTTAATTTAAAAATTTTTTGTATGTCTTTTAGTTTCAGTGAAGGATATTGATGCTGTTACTAGTTGCTTAGAGTATTATGGAATGATATTTTTAATGTATTCTCTTTTTGATTCATGTGAACTACTTAATCCCATTTTTTCCGCTGCATTTAGGAAGTCTGTGTTAAAAGTACACGCAACTTTTCAATTAACTGTCACAACATTGTCATTTGGTTTAACTGATATGGTATCTTGTACACTTAATGGTTGTCCTCCTGTTTGGCAGTATTCCATATCGTTTTCAACTTATTATCTGCGTTATTGATTTCCTTCAGGACGTACATACTTCCTGACATTTAAATGATTTCCTTAAAATATTACAGTATTATTTTCTAGTATGCTAGTATCGTTGAATTCTCACTTATTCTGGCCTTTATACAAAATTTCACTATTCCTTCAAAATTGGATTTTAATTCCTTTAGTTATCCACAGTGTACTTGCTGTTTTTATGGCTCTTCTGGATAACTTCTTAGAAAAGCAACTTTCAGATACAGTAACAACTTTACTGTGGAATAAACTGAATCTGAAATTAGGTTCTCTTTCTATATATGCCTCAAGCATTCACTGTGATGTTGCTGTCTGCGCTCTGCTGTGAATCATTCGGGCAACAATAGTCATACGTCGGCCGCTGAGTTCTCAGACGTCGATTCAGTTTAAGAACGAAATTGAATTTACCGCAGTATCAAACGGTATCGTTTGATCTTCACTCAGGCGCATATTCCCTTCGCGTCTAAAAGAGAATGCTGGAATAGGAACAGAAAGAGCAATTTCTCAAGAGGCAGACACGAGAACAAAGGACACAGGAAATCTTCGTTACAGATAATTGCTCACAGTGATGGTAACAGTTTGTTTAACGCCAACTTATATACATAATTGCACACATATATGTGTGTAGTTGAACTGAATTGAGATGTGTGCTGCCGGCCGCTGTGACCGAGCGGTTCTAGGGGCTTCAGTCCGGAATCTCACTGTTGCTACGGTCGCAGGTTCGAATCCTGGCTCGGGCATGGATGTGTGTGATGTCCTTAGGTCAGTTAGGTTTAGGTAGTTCTAAGTTCTAGGGAAATGATGTCCTCAGATGTTGAGTCCCATAGTGCTCAGAGCCATATGAACCATTTGAGATGTGTGCTGTACCTCTGTTGTAACTCATCATAACACGTTGCATGGGGGCTAAATTATTAAGTTTGAAAATAATTTTTATTTTTCGTAACTGTATGTCCGATTACGCTGTGTCTCGTAAACGGTTGGCCCTGACTAGTTTTAGTACGCAATCTGACTGCATAGAACAACAACAAAGAATAAAATGAAAATTTTCGTTAACACAATTAATTAATTAAGTCCCCAGCAACTATAAAACCTACGAAACTAAAACACAAGTGTAATTGTTCTGTGTGTGGGAGTGTGATTCAACGTACACATCTGGCACGGTTCTTCTTCAACAAGACAAGAAATTTTAAATACCATTTATACTGAAGTACTTTAAAAAAATAGAAATACTATAATTGCGCAAGGAAACCAGAATTACACTCTAATACAAGAACACAAGCCAGATGCTTTGTTGACTGAACCTGTAATGACGCATTATTTAAGACATTGAGATAATAAAAAGAAAAGGAAATTTTTTTTATCTTTTTACCTTCGTATATTGACGAAAAGCACTCAAATCAGTACAATATATCTCCACACCGGCTCGCTACTACCACATCTCAACAAGAACTCTTCACTACGACATCTCAGCAAGTACTCTCTGCTATGAGTTCTCAACAAGCACTTTTCACTAGCACATCTCAACAAGCACTGACTACTACGAGTTCTCAACAAGCACACTACTACGAGTTCTCCCCAAGCACTGCCAGTGGAGGCGGCTGAATAATACTCTTTGGCGCAATCTCTGGCGCTGTGGCTCAGTGTAGCCACCTTTCATATGCCCCTCCTCCACGGGCCAGAATTTGATGGTATTTTTGCCAGCATGGGTGGTGAAAATACCACCAAATTCGTCCACAAAAATACAGACAAAAATAAAAGATAATATTAATACGTAAATATCACATAATTAGATAAAATTTTGGCTTTGCACTGACCTTTCAATAACCTAATATATAAAATACAGTAAGCAATACAAATTCTTTCATACATGTGACTTTACATAATAGTTTACACAATACACAAAAAAATCAGTTTATACAAATGTTCACATAAAATACTTTTAATTATTCAAAAAAAAAAAGCAAGTAGATCATAGTTCCAGCAGTAGCACCCAGCAATGGTCAACAGGTGCAAATACGAACAAGTGACATCATTTTAGTAGAAGCAGCTCATCAGTGGCACCCAGTAATTTTGAGCAGGTGCAGACACCAACAAGTGACATTATGTCAGTAGAAGAAGTCCATCAGTGGCACCCAGCAATGTTGAGCAGGTGCAGGCAGCAACAAGTGACATTATTTCAGCAGAAGCAGTTCATCAGTGGCACCTAGCAATGTTGAACAGGTGCAGACAGCAAAAAGTGACATCACTCAGCAGAAACAGTTCCATTAGTGGCACCCAGCATTGTTGAACAGGTGCAGACACCAACAAGTGACATCATTTCAGTAGAAGCAGTCCATCAGTGGCACCCAGCAATGTTGAGCAGGTGCAGACAGCAACAAGTGACATTATTTCAGTATAAGCAGTTCCATCTGTGGCACCCAGTAATGTTGAGCAGGTACAGACAGCAACAAGTGACATTATTTCAGTAGAAGCAGTTCCATCTGTGGCACCCAGCAATGTTGAACAGGTACACACAGCAACAAGTCACATTTCTCAGCAAAAGCAGTTCCATTAGTGGCACCCAGCAATGTTGAACAGGTGCAGACACCAACAAGTGACATTATTTCAGTACAAGCAGTCCATCAGTGGCACCCAGCAATGTTGAGCACGTGCAGACAGCAACAAGTGACATTATTTCAGTAGAAGCAGTTCATCAGTGGCACCTAGCAATGTTGAACAGGTGCAGAGAGCAGTCCATAATTTCACTATCACTGATCACACTGTTCATCAGAGTTTATAAGCAGAAGATAAACATGTCCTAGTGGCACCAATCATGTAGAAAAAGTACAAGTAACAGTCCATAATATTCACTATCACTGATCACACAGTTCATCAGCAGAAATTAATCATTTCTAAGTGGCACTCATTATGTTGAACAAGTGCAGGTAACAGTTCATAATATTCACTATCACTAATCGGACAGTTCAGGCATGAACAATAGTTTGAATGCACATACAAATGTTTTAACAAAATTTTTCTCAATGCTCTTACACTAAACATACAAATTCTAATAAACACACAAATGTTATCAGATAATTGTCATATTAACTATTACAAATACTCAAATATCAGTAAACCTATAATATTAATGGGTGTCAGTGCAAGCCACTACAAACAAATAAAATAATATTTAGGAGATAGGTGGGTAGGATTAGGAAAGGAAAACACACAAAACACACTCATTCATCTTTCATCTACATTAAGTATTATTGTGTAATTGAATAGTGTTAACTGTGTAAATGCAATTCTGTCAAAATTTGATGTTCATCATGTATATCAAGTAGTAGTGGCAGCAATGTATAACAGTCAATAATAGTTAAGTCAACGTCATAGTCATCATGTCAAGACCAATGTTTGCCAAGCCAGATCAAAATGTACGGTAGCTGAACAACTGTCAGTGAGCCAAGATATGCAATTACTTCCTCTCTCAAAAAAAAAAAAAAAAAAGATACTGCTTATTGATTTAACAAAGTGTGTGTAGACAATCTTCCTTCTACTTGAGTGTTCTAGTCTGCTATCTTCATCCTCCTTGTTCCATATAGACCAACAAAAACAAAAAAAAAAACCAAAAATTATGCTCCTCACTTACTTTACCTCTTATCCACCAAAACTCCAATAATCATCAGCATCACATAATCTCAATACTTCAATAATACCTCTTACGTCGATACATATAAATCTTATCATCAATATCATTTACCTTACCTCTTGTCCACAAAAACTCCAATAATCATCAACTTCACATAATCTCAATAATATCTCAATAATACCTCTTCAATACGTCGATACATATAAACCTTATTACCAATATCATTTCACTTCCATAACAACTCTTTCCTCTAGTCAGTCTCCTCGTACAAGTACAGATAAAATCCTAATGCAAACCTCATCATCCCATACAATCCGAAGACACACAGTCAACACACAACCTCTGTGTAATCCATCTGACCCAAATCTTCTACTCATTATGAATTATAAACAAAAGAAATGCATACATGACCTCTAACAGTCTTTAGTTCGAATAACTCTCAGTAATTAAGTACGATTACGGAGTGTGAATGATCATAATATTTCACAGTGTGGACACCACTTCAAGAATCATGGCAGAAGCAAACATGTGGAGTATTTTTTGTGTCAAGTGTCACTTACTATTTCAATTGCTCACGAAAAATGCAGTGTAATGACTGTCAATGGTCTAAACCTAGTGTTGGTATGTCATGTCGTTAGCTTCCTTCCTATTAGCATACATTTATACAGCTTTCGTAAAACCTCCAGCCCATGTGACTTCTATGAAGTTTCTTGTACTAATGTCGTTCGTCGAATTATAGCAGTTCATTTTCTTATCTTAAAAATATAAGGCACTGAGCGTAAGCAAAACATGCAATAGCGAGTAAATATACCAGTAGAGAACAGAATGTCAACAAGTGGATGCAGCACAATTCCTACAACGAGGCTCTGCCAAGCGAACAATCTATAATTAATACCATAATGTGACCTAAACTCTATGCTCATACACAGTATATCAGCATTTCTATATACCAAATTAAAGAGTAGTTATGACAACAAAACAGAAATGTGTAAATATGCAATCCATAAGCAAGGCACCAAATATGTTATCTAACATAATAAACAGGTCATTAGCGTCATATCAGCATAAGCGAATAAATGTTCATATGTAATCTTAATAAGTAAACATGAAGGAGCAAGCAGATAAATCACAAAGTATGACTTACATACATAACCACAGTCAGCACAATTAATCAGGTGACAATTATAATTTAAATAAATAAGCACAGAAGGCACATAATTAAAAAATATGACATCAGTGAAAAATCAGTGCAGCCAAGCGATGCATAATATATACAAATAACTACCCTGTTCATTAATAAAACATTGACAGAAATCAGCAAATGTACGCAAGCACGTCGCTTCACAAGTAAATTCATAGAACATGAAATTAGCACAAAGTATGAATCACGTAATTGCGGGCATCAAATTACGTCTAAAGTACGTACCTAAGTGGAAATATATTACCTGAGAAATAAACTCAATTAATAGTTACCTTTTTAGTTTATTAGTTTCTTCTTCGAAATTACATTCTTTCTGAAATTTTCTCGATAGCAAGTCCTCTTAACGTCAGAGACACACAGAATTTACCTGAAGTTCTTAAATATTTTATACAACCGTATCCTGAAAAATACTGAACGTTAATAACATAATTCATCAAGTCACTATAGCTTTATACTGAATTTAATCGGAGAAATTAGACTGTGTATTTGTTTACGGCTGTCAGTGCATTCGCACTGAGCGCTCGATCAGCTGTAGGCGCGTGACGTAGGAAGTAATTGTTTGCGGTCAACGACTGCCTTGTGCGGCGCGCAGACTTGACTGTTGCTTTCAGTATGTGCCGCCGCCAAAACACAGCGCGGTATGCTTGTATTCTCTGCGTGTTTACATGTAGCTGTTAGTTTCTCACAAGTATGTCATTCCACAAAAATTTTTAAAAAGTATATCATTCCACAAAAATTTTAACGTTAGATATATGATGTATTCCCTTAGAGCGTCGAGATTTAAGAGTTTCTACTTGAACAGTGTTATCATGAATGATTTTGCGAACCCTATATGGACCGTTATAAAGCAGAAAAAATTTGCGACACAAGCCTTTTCCTTTGTGCGACAAACGGTGAGACTTAATTAACACCTTTTGACCAACTGACAAGATTTTTAAACGACCAGGACGCTTAGCTGATTTCTCTCTTCTAGCAGCCACAGAAGCAACATTTCGTAGAGCCAGGTTGACAACTTCAGTATGCCGCAGTTTCCGTGTAGGCGGAAAAGGAACGATTTCAGAAATGCGATTTGTCGGAGCTTTGTTTTTTAATCTCAGTATTGGCGGTAAAGAAGTTGAATCATTAGGAAGTTCATTCAGAACGTTTTGAAAAATATGAAGATACTGATCCCAAGTTCTGTGATTCTGATGACAATAAAGGCGACACAATTTATTGATTTCCTTCATCCATCTCTCTGAAGTGTTAGATTGAGGGTGAAAAAGTGAAATGAAAATTCGTTTAATCTTACGACGACGTAGAGTACGAAGCCAAATTTTAGAACGGAACTGTGATCCATTGTCTGATATAACCTTATCAACATGACCAACTTCTTTAAGAAAATGGTTAATGAAAGCATTAGATACTGAACGAGCTGTTGTTTTGCGTAACGGTGTAAAACACACATAATTTTACGTCAGTTCCACTGCTACGAAAATGTACGCAAAACCATTAGTAGAACGAACCACTGGACCGAACAAATCGACTGCAGCCATATCCTCTAATTTCGCTGGAATGATAGGAAACAACGGTGCTCTGTGAGAAATTGTTGGCGGCTTAGCCTTTTGACATAATTTGCATTTGGCCAGAACAGATCGAATACGTTTCTCCATATTACTGAAGTAGCAATTTTCCCGTAATTTATGAAAGCATTTTCTGGGACCAAAGTGTGCATAACTGAAATGTGTGTACCAAATTAATTTATTGACCCACTCATCAGGAATACAAACTAACCAAACAGAGTTGTCGACCGATTTTCGTTTAAAAAGAATGTCATTGCGAACCAAATAATGCTGTCTAATCGCTACGCTTTCCTTTCTCCTCCACTTCTCCTTAATGTTCTTCCAGATTGGATCCTTATTTTGCTCCTTAGCGATGTCCTGGAGCAAAGACGAAATAAAGTTCTCAAACGCAACACCTTGAATATACATCAAACAATAATTGTTTTTATGCAGTCCTATTCAGCACTTTGTTTCAAACCCACAGGTGCACGTGATAAGGCATCAGCAAAAATATTTGAAGAACCCTGTATGTAAACAATACTAAAATCAAATTCCTGTAGGTACAACGCCCATCGTGACAATCTGCCATGAGTTAATTTTGTCGACATAAGAAATTCCAGAGCTCGATGATCGGTGTAAACCTTAGTATGTCTGCCATATAAAAATATGCGAAATTTTGTGAAAGCCCATACAACAGCCAAAGCTTCAAGTTCCGTAATCGAATAATTCTTTTCTGATTTAGAGAGAACACGACTTCCAAATGCAATAGTCTTCTGTACTACAACGCCGTTTTCTTCTATCTCTTGAAATAAATGTGCACCTAGGCCTTTGTATGATGAGTCCGTCGCCAAACAAAAATCTTTAGATAAATCCGGATGTGAAAGAAGTGGAGCAGCAACTAAAGCATCACGAAGTTGATCAAATTCTGATTGAGCTTCCTCATCCCAACACCAATTAGAATTCTTTCCGGATAGTTCACATAAACGAGGTGTGGCCAAATCGTCCAATTTAACAAAGCGTCTAAGAAAATTACAGACACCAAGGAAACTACGAACCTCACGTTTTGTGGTAGGAACAGCATAATTACGAATAGCGTCTAATTTTTCTGGATCAGGAAGAATACCTTCTGTAGAAATAATGTGACCGAGAAATTTCACCTGAGAACGACCAAATTCAGATTTTTCTAAGTTCACTGTAATGCCAACTCTTCCAAAAATACGTAATAATGAATCCAAAATTTTGTTGTGCTCACTCCAAGAATGATTAGCAATAAGAATGTCGTCAACACATGAAGTAATATTGTCACGAAGATAAACAGGTAAAATTTCATTTAAGCTGCGAATGAATGCTGCTGAAGATACAGTAAGTCCAAACGGTAATTTCCGAAACTGGTAACAGTTACGAAAGGCTAAAAAGGCAGTGTATTTTCTACAATCAGGGTGGAGTTCTATTTGCCAAAAACTTGCGCGCATATCAATCGTGGATAAAACTTTAATTCCATGGAAATGTTGAAGAACTTCATCTAAATTTTGTGGACGGTCAGTTTCAGGAATGATGATATTATTCATCTGTCTGGGATCCAGAACCAAACGAATTGACCCATCCTTTATAAGAACGACATGTAATGGGCTGGTATAAGGACTGACTGCTGGCCCAATAATGCCCTGATCTAACATGTACTGAAGTTCATTCTTAACCTTGTCTCTGTAAGCCAAAGGAATAGCGTACGTTTTCCCGCGAAATGGAGTGTGTTCTTTTACTTTAAATAAATATTGTAAGCCTTGTATAGTTCCTGTGTGATGACTAAACACTGTAGCATGTGAAGTCAAAATGTGGTGCAGCTCTTCTCTTGCAACGTCATCTGGCACTTCAGCTTTCTTAACCTTTTCATTAATTAATTCTTCGCTATTAATTATATCATCCATCGCATCTCTGTATCTATTGTCATTGTCATGAATAAACACACTGTCGTCATAATGCTCAACGAAAACATCAGAAGTAAGAAACCTTAAACATTTTGCATCTGATTCACATCTAGTTAAACACTCGAAAAATTTCAAACATTTCGGCATTCCGGCAACAGTCAAATTCACACTTCCTTCTTTAAAGTTCAAAATTGCCTTATGTGTGTTAAGAAACTCCATACCTAATATAATTTGTGTACTGAGTAATGGAACAATAATAAAATTAGCAGAAAATTCGTATACTTGACAATTGAAATTTAGGTTGGTCTGTTGTTTGACTTCCACACTTTTTCCAGAAATCGCTCCTCGAATTGTAGTTTTAGAAACAGATAACACAGGACAAGCAATAGTTCTTACACATATACGAAAAACTGATTCACTAATGACATTCAGTGGGCTCCCAGAATCTAAAACTGCAGTGAACTTATTCTTACCCACACATACTTCAATAACAGGATATACAAATTCGCCTGCATTATTTTCCTTTTCGTCTAACAAAATGTCTCTCATGTCTTCCAGGCGTACGTAGTGTAAGGTCGTAGTGTCATTACTTTCTGAACCGTCTATATTGCTGCCAGAAGCCGAAGCTACAAGTCATTGTCGATTGCTTGCGTCACGTCTTTGATTATTCGCGTCATTTCGCGGATCAATTTCTACTATTTGCACTTGTCTCTCTGAAGTTCTGTCACGTGGAGGATGCCAATTAGGTCCTTCCTGTCAGTTAGATGCAAATTCTTGGTTGTGTCTGTTATTAAAATTTCTATTTTCCTGTCTGTCTGCATGACTACTTCTTGTGTAATTTCGACTGTCACTTCTAAAATTATTGTTGTATCTACTACCCTGGTTATTTCTGTAGTAAGAATTTCTATTACTGTATGAATAATTTCTGTCTTGATGATACCGATTACTGTTTCCGTATGATTGATCATTCCGGTACGAATTACCATTATTATAATTGTCTGTGTAATTTCCGTTAGAACGTCTGTTATTGTCGTAAGGCTGGTATCTATTGTCCTGTCTGTTATGTCTGTCATTCTCAAAGTTACCCATATAACGCCCGTTCCGATCACTATCCCTTTTCTCTGAAAATCTATTGTAATTACTGTTACTGAAAAAGTTACAAGAAGTCCCGTCGTCGTTGTCATACTCAAGTTCTTGCAACAAAGTCTTAAAAGTCTCAATGTCGTCATTACATCTTCCGGCTAAAGCAATTTGTCTTATGGATTGTGGCAGCTTAGTTAAACAAATGCGAATTAAATCAGTCGGGCTATAAGGGTTGGAAAGGAACTGATTCTTTCGAATCATGTCTTCAAAATATTCTGCTGGCGTGCGGAACTCAGACTGTTTGAAATTACGCTGCATAATAAGACTATGTTTGACTCTGTCTTGCGTGTTTTCGGACCAATATGCCGATAGAAATGCATGATAAAAATCATTTAGATTATTACAATCTCTAATGAGTGCGCGCATCCGCGTCGCCGGTTCGTTTTCTAAATATCCACACATAAATTCCAGTTTGTGACTTAGTGGCCAATTTGGTGGGAGTGCGTACATAAATTGATCTAACCATGAACATGGATGTATGTCATTCTTAGAATTGCGGAAGATCTTAAATTTCCGAACAGTCAAAAAGTGTTTATAGTCAAAGTTTTCGCCTACCGCGTCTGTCCCAGTCCCAATGTTGATTATTATCAAGTTCGCGCGCCTGACGCTCTCTTGTTGTATCCCGTAAAGGAAACAAATTATTTTCTTCAAACCCCTCTGGTTCCTGTGATTCTAAATTTCTTTTGCTGTCTTTTCCTACGATTTCGCCTTCAATTTGTTTGACTTGCTTTTTTAATGCCTCAAATTCCCTTTTCACGCGTTCATTAAATTTTCCCTGATTTTCAACATGCATATTTATGTTCTGATACTCTTCGATTTCTGCAAATGGTAATGGAGCTGTATCATCCGAATCTCTGTCCCCATGTAAACTAATTTTGTCAATTTATCTGAAATCTCCTCAACTCTTTCCGATAAGTCACCTATTTTTTCTTTCTGTTTATTTACGTCTTCCGTAAGTGTCGCGACTCGGGTTTCAGTATTGACACATCTGGTAGTTAACTGTTCATATTGTTGTGTTAGATTATTTATTCTGTCGTTTGGTACGGATTCCTCGATTCTCTCAAATATTTCTTCCTTATCGTGTGCACGTTGTAAATTTAACTCTGAAAATTTTTGTACTATCACGCGATCTTTTTCTTCCTGTTCTCTATCTTGTTCCCTTTGTCTAATCTCTACTGCAATTAATCTATGATTGTGAGAATTCAAAATCGGTTGTACTTCTTCTCTAATTTCTTTCTTTAATTCATCTTTCATATTTTTGAAACATGTCCCTATTCGTGAGTCTAACCGTGTTTCCAGTGTTCCCATCTCAGTTCTGATTGTTCCTATCTGTGAGTCCAACCGTGTTTCCATTGTTCCCATATCAGTTTTTAATTCAGATCCCAAAGTTCCCATCTCGGTTTTAATTGTTCCTAATTATGTTCCCAGTGAGTCTAACCGTGTTTCCATTGTTCCCATATCAGTTTTTAATTCAGATCCCAAAGTTCCCATCTCGGTTTTAATTGTTCCTATCTCTGTTTTAAATTCAGATCGAAAATTTAATATTGCACTCATCAACTGCTCCATATTAACGTGTTCGAAATTCTTTTCGCCCCTAACATTTCCCACAAAACCAGCTTCCTTCGTCATAGCTGTAAGGCCATCTGTGTTCGATACTATTACAGAATCTTCTGTCGTTAATCTCGTATTCTGTGAATTTTCTGATTGAGAAAAATTTTGAAATGGTTCCGGACTATTTTCCCGACTTATGAAATTGTTTTCCACTTCATTATTCATCACACTGTTCTCCTGTGTTGGCGAGTTCGCCATGTTAACAATTTCGTCATTCTCACTATTCATCATTTTTGCCTTTTTCATTGATCGCGTAATCATTTACAAAATATACAAAACTCGTCACTTTATGAAAATTACACACAATGACACTTTATCATCAACAATATCATTCACACGAAATGTTTCCCTCAAACACGATTAATGAACAATTGAAATAATTGCACTAAATTGTCAAACGCGTATACAAGACAACAAAATTAAATTCTGGAAAAAAAATACCGTTAGAAGAATGACAATTACCAAATCTACACATGCAAAATAGACTACAATTACTAAACTACAAATTACTACAACAATACTACTGTCTACTATTTTTACAATCAGAAGAATTTCAAGGGACGATCCGAAGCAGTGGTCGCCACGTGCATGGGGGCTAAATTATTAAGTTTGAAAATAATTTTTATTTTTCGTAACTGTATGTCCGATTACGCTGTGTCTCGTAAACGGTTGGCCCTGACTAGTTTTTTGTACGCAATCTGACTGCATAGAACAACAACAAAGAATGAAATGAAAATTTTCGTTAACACAATTAATTAATTAAGTCCCCAGCAACTATAAAACCTACGAAACTAAAACACAAGTGTAATTGTTCTGTGTGTGGGAGTGTGATTCAACGTACACATCTGGCACGGTTCTTCTTCAACAAGACAAGAAATTTTAAATACCATTTATACTGAAGTAATTTAAAAAAATAGAAATACTATAATTGCGCAAGGAAACCAGAATTACACTCTAATACAAGAACACAAGCCAGATGCTTTGTTGACTGAACCTGTAATGACGCATTATTTAAGACATTGAGACAATAAAAAGAAAAGGAAAATTTTTTTTTCTTTTTACCTTCGTATATTGACGAAAAGCACGCAAATCATTACAATATATCTCCACACCGACTCGCTACTACCACATCTCAACAAGAACTCTTCACTACGACATCTCAGCAAGCACTCTCTGCTACGAGTTCTCAACAAGCACTTTTCACTAGCACATCTCAACAAGCACTGACTACTACGAGTTCTCAACAAGCACACTACTACGAGTTCTCCCCAAGCACTGCCAGTGGAGGCGGCTGAATAATACTCTTTGGCGCAATCTCTGGCGCTGTGGCTCAGTGTAGCCACCTTTCAACGTTCCTATGAGTCATACGGTTTGTCAGATTTCCAATCACACTGTCTGCATGTATTCGTGAGAAAACGAAAGGCATGACAGATTACAGTAGCTTTATTTCAAGTTCGTACTGAAGCAGCTGTTTTGGGTTTTAACTTTTCACTACGACGTTTTAGTGAAATTTGCTTCCTTTTGAGTCCTTTATATTTCTCCATTACCCCAGAAAGTTTCATCCTGTTTGTTCCCAATTACGCTGATAAGAGTGCTATGCTGCACTCGTGCATTTAACTGTCTTCTTAAGTTGTGTTAATGTGTATGTACTACAGTACCCTTAATGTCTTACACTCTCCACGTCAATTGCACGCTTATTTCGAGGTACAGCAGCTTTTGTAGACAGCGTGCTTCAGCCAAACAGCTTACGAGAGAACAAACTTGAGTCTGTTGTTGAAAATAAGTGATGAAATACGAAGTCAAAAGTACCTGGGTGCAAAATGTAGTGTCTGAGAAGTTCGATGCATTCCATTACCTCTTGTGTCATTCATGCTATAGAAATAGCTTAACGATAGCACAAACATATACCACTGTTGTTTCCTGATAGTAAACATGTGAAAACTATTACCAGTTGCACGAAGCAAGAGGCTAGAGTGATTACGTGGCAGCGGAATGAAATTTCGGAACGATCGTTCGAGCATCCATCACAACAGCGACGAAGCATTCACTGGCCGTCATTGCGAAAGCGAAAGACACCATGTAACATATGGACCAGACTGATTTGGACATAACTGGCTTGGATATAAGTGCATAGCGATTACACACGAGAGCTTAGGGGTACAGTCGACCAATTGTTATATTACGCACTTATAAATTAAGAATTTGACGATAATGTGGTCCGTGTTTTGAAAATTGAAGTGAAGAAACGTACTCCCTAGTGTCTGGTCGTAGTCTGTCTTCAGGCTCTAACTGCCTATGATGGTCACACCATATGTGAGGGGTTTGCAAAGACAGATAATTTATTATCACAATGCTCCAAATTGAATTGTATGGCAAGAGTTTAGTAGCTCCTAAACGCAACTTCCTCCATCAGTAATCAAGATACCAATACCTACGCAAGAGACACGACCAGCCTATATCGACTCAAACGGTCTCATCGTACCATAAAAATTTCCAGACAAGCCCATTGCAAGATGTCAGCTAACAGCCCACTCACCCCATCAAAGGATGCTGAGTTTCCGTCACCAGGTAGTATTTCTAAATCACATTCTTCACAACACTGCCAAACACGTACTCTAAAACGCCAACGAGAAGAGGTCAACAATAACGGAGACCGCAAAATATTACGATATCGGAGAGTTAACAGATGAAATACCACTACAGGCAGTGAAACCGAACCCACACCAGTCCAGTGTGGGATGACTGACTTGCCTTCCTTCAGTAGAAGACCCACACGAATTTGGACATGTCTCAATCCGAATCTTATGATCTTTAGATGATATGGACAGAAGATAGCCAGAAGTAGTGAGGCAAACTTATAATATCGTTGCCTTAAGCTTGATTTGTGTGACTTATCCTATCAAAATACTTGATTTGAAACAACACCAAAATCGGCAGTAGATGTTGACGTAATACTACTTCAAGAGAATGACGTTTCCATGGTAACTGATATAACAAGACATAAATCAGTAATAACTACATGCAGTCAGCCAGTAATGAACCAGCAGGTCATTGTTTAAACACATGCGGAGTTTAATGTATGCACACCAGGAGCATTTATTCCATTAAATAGTGGCGTATCTTTCCTAATTAATGGAGTACTCCCCACTGATATCTATTTTATCTGAATCTAACGCACACATGACGGAAATTTTATCGAGAAGGCATTAGAAGGCTGCTTGAAGGCTAACGTACTCCTATCGTCTTGGGCGGTGACTTTATCATATTCTCAGCCGCAAAAACCACCCACCTAATTTCTGTTGTTTCGGTGCGTCACAAGTTCTGGTCTGAGAGTTTCATCTTACGGATACATAGAGACATAACCATTCAAAAATCCCTGCATATACTTCGATACCGTCGCTGTGACGGCCAAAATGGACTGTGCTACTTTTTCTAAACCGCGTAATTGTCTCCCGCTGCTATGCATAAGTTTGAAATTTGGATCGGAGGTGCAAGCTACCTTCGCCTGTAATGGTTCAAAAGCGTGGCGCCCTACGACGTCACCATCGATCTAAGAGATACTTCAAATAGCAAGGTGTCGGCATATAGGATGAATAGGCCAGATCTCCGAAGTTCAAGTGAGGTGGAAGGTGGGTTAATGGTGTCACATTGCTATAAAATCTCACCACAAACCCCTGACATGTTCAATTGATACCAGCACATTTCGCGGACGAAAACGACAATTCGCAGTGTGATGGGCAATAAGACAACGTTCTTGACAACCTTTGACACTGCTGACTGCCCCCAGACGATTCGACCTTTCTCTAAGGACAACGTCGCCTCCAGCCCTACTAAAAGTGATCGCACTCCTTTTGAGTGTAGTGGGACAGACATTTTTACTGTGGTGAACAGGATGACACCACTAGAGAACATACGAAACCATTCGAAGACATCTGAACATGATCCAAAGCAGCAAATCGTGTTTATTCTTTTCCAGTTTTCCACCCTTCCTGTCTCGAGCCTCCCGTGGCTCTATCGAGGTAGGGTGTTATGGGAAAGGGGTGCACAGCACACAACATTGCGTATTCTTTCAAGGCTCTGGCAGAAACAATAGCGGAAATATTACTGTACTTAACAACACATGACGCGCTCGTAGGTGCCACATCCTTTGCCTTACAGTTGGTGAATCGATCCAAAAACATTATGTGAATAACTAGAATAAATCGGCAAAGTGTCACTATATGAGCCCCTGTTCGGCAACACCCTCGATGCCACCACTTATCTTTGTGTACATAAAAATGTCCCTGTACAGAGAAAGCCATTTACTGATTCGTGATCGCCTGCGTGACAGGCATCCATTTCGACATCCGTTAGATTTCGCAGTAGGTAGTAATACAGTGATGTAGCGCCACTCAACTTTGAAAAAACTAATACATTCATAAGAAAAAATTAACTACTTCTTTCAGGAGAATGTAGAGCAAAAGGAATGTGGAGAGAACAGTTGAGTTGCACACACAAAGGTGTCCTAACTGACGCTGTCCAACAAGGAAGTCAGTTCACCAAATGTGCAAAAAATTATTACTGGATGGTCAATTGAATACCATGCAGAGGTAACGAGCCCTGCAAAAAAGCGGCTCTCCTACAGTAAATACTCTTTGAAGTACGTAGATCTAAGTGGTACGATAATGATTGCTTCGTACTATACTACATGATTCTGGCAAGGAAAACGCTCCCTGGTTCCATTTTTGTCGCTGCATTGGTCTTGAGTGCTAGATCATATTCCGTGCACTTTCGTCTTACTTGACGCCACTGGGAGGTTTTCTCCAGGGTAAACTAAACGATAAAGTCTATGCTCAAGTTTCAACGACCCAAGAGTGTTTAAAACATCGCATTGTAGTATCATGTGCAATGAAATCGAATTAATCTCTTCATTTTTCCAGAAGTCCTTGCGATTTCAAACATGTATTACAGTAGGCTGTTGGTATTTCGAACACTTGATAACATAAATAGAATTATAAGGAACACTTTCACATGAGACTTTATTAATATTGTTTATATAAATTAGCACTGTTAAATATATATCTTGGCATTAAAATCATTAAGTGAAGTTACTATCAATAATCATTATACTTCAATTCCCAGTTTTACAATACCCCATCAGCTTTTGACGTACACTTTCTTTCAAGTCTCTGGCCTTATTTTAAGTAGACCGTCTTAGGTGAGGCAAGCTGTAGCACCCTATCGGCCAAATGCTATTGTTCCGCATTCGACAACAAATGATTTCATCTTAAACACAGAAACATTGTAGGTTTTAAATGTTTTAATTTACCAGGAAGTACTTAGTGGATTTCGAAGAGTGAAACAATGTGGAATTCGTCTCTTTTAGAACTAAGATCCTAGCATCAGAAATCACTATCGTTTCATTTGGAAAATCGAACTTGATAACAATTCCTGTCTAATTAATATAAATATGAAAAGAGAATGTGCGTCACTTAGTCAGAACTTTTTCACAGCTGATTGAGGTCAAAAGTGAATTATAGTATTTGAAGTAGTTAAAGATATATCAGGTGAACAGCATAGCTGAATCATCCTATATGCCCCTCTTTCTACGAACTTACTGAGCTGTTTCAGTTTTCAAATCATAGGTATTAACTGAAATAGAAACTGTTGTCGAACATCATACCACTTCAATAAAAATATCGTGATAGATTCAGAGGGGCAGGGTGGACCTGCTGTGCCAAGATGGAAATTACGGAAAACAAAATCGCAACACTAAGAAAGCGATGTGTGACACAAACGAAAGTTGGTAGTCGTGTTTCAACATCTGAAAGCTGATGTATACTCAGATTTCGCGCCAGGCGGATAAGAGTGACTCTAGTAGCGCAACAATGAGGGTGGAAATAAGGTTTGCTTTAAATAAATCCTCTAAAGGCTGTGAGGGTTAGTTAAATCTCAGACTGGACGTTATACGTTGATGTTTCTCAAGAATGCCTTTAAGGCGACAAAGACGCAACTAGCTACACCTCAGTGAGTTTAGACGAGTGCGTGTATTAGTGATACGAGAAGCTGGATGGTGTTTCTCCGATATACCACCTACTGCACTCCCCTGACTTAAGCCATAGTGAGTTAAAACTCGAATTCTAAACTGAGGGAAACACTTCACGACATTCACTTCAGAGCTCCTACAAATTCGTCCGGCAATAGACTGCGCCGCACGAACTGTTAACACAACTGGCACTGCAAACAGTATCCTACGACTTCCACATCGCTGGCAGCGGGTTATACACGATGCTGGTGACTACTTTGGAGATAAGTAAAACTTTGAAACAGGTATCTATTTTGTACGAGCTGTAAATAAATAGTTGGCACTATTAAAGTTCCAACCCTCGTACATTATTGCTAGCAGTGGTGGTCACGGGAATGTACAGTCGATCGAAGACAGGGCTCAGGGCTGCCACGTGGCATTACCAAAAGGGGAGACCATAGTGGTTGGGTACGGCTTTAGCACATCGTACTGCATTTGCAGCAAGTCTGCGCGGTAGACACACTGAACCTACACATGGAAATATCCTCCGGGCTGCGATTTGATCTGACAGAAGGCGTACTCTCCTGATTATCCCATTCACACTGACTGAAAATTTATACACGAGTCTGGTGATTCGACGTGTTGTGCTTCCATTCGTGAACAGCATTACCGGGGGTGTCTTCCAACAGGATAGCGCTCTCCACGTACCGCTGTTGTAACTCAACATGTTCTGCAACTTGTTGACACGTAGCCTTGGTCTACTTGATCACCAGATCTGCCTCCAATCGATCACGTGTGGTGCATCACCGAACGACAACTCCAATGTTATCCATAACCAGATTAACCGTTCCTGTATTGACTGACCAAGTGTTAGAGGCATGGAACTCAAAAACACAAACACACATCCGGTACCTGTAAAACACAATGCATTCCCGTTTGCGTGCTTGCAGTCTACAATTAGGTTGCTATACCTGTTATTTATATACCAACATTTCACATTTACAATGGTTTTCCTCGCGCTTACATTACGGTGCGATTTTACAGTGTTATCCACTTAAATATGTTACCTAGGCAAATGTATGGCCGAAATTTCATTACTCTACATTAATTTGTTTTTGGTGTTGCGATTTTTCTCCGTCACTGTAGCTTCCTTTTTAAAGTTATCTCTGAATTTGGTCCAATAAAACCAAGGTGTGTTATTTCTCAGCCCTGTAGCATGTTTAAAATGAAGATGCAAATTTATTGAATAATGGCCCTATTAACAATAGTTGCAAGGCATATATAGGTCAAATATAACCCAGTCAGCTGCAAGTTACTAAGTTTGTGGCAAGGTTCCGCTCACCGGAAGCAGCAGACCACGGTCGTTCATCTTATAATTCAATAAGTCCGACACGCACGTAGCTAACTGATGAAATCTATGCAGGACGAATGGAACGTAATATATAGCTCAACAGGATATAAAGAAATATATTACCCAGAAACTGATCAACATTTGATCAATACCACAATTGCAACGAACAACGGCACTTTATAACAAACGAAACATTTCTTTTAAGACTGAGAAAGTGTAGGCTGATAGTAAGCATGCTTCATGAAATAAATGATCATATGGACTTCAGTCAGAACTCTACCTCATCTATCGGAATATTTTGGGAGAGGAACTCACACTGAAATTCAATGTATTAATGCAAGGAATCAGTCTACCTCTCGTGTTTACTGAAGACGTTATGGTACTTATTGTTAATAAAATTCATCCTTGTGCCACCCAGGACTTCTCCCCTAAAAGGCTGATATATCTTCTAATACGTTTTCCTAATACTAGGACCCCAACAATTTAAGCTTCTATACTACGCCCTTCAGAAACTAGCACTATGCACGGTCTTTATGGTGGACGCCTTAACCTTGCTAACCTAACTTAGATGCATAACAAGTCCAAACGTATTGCCTGTTTTAGACTTTCGGCAAGCATATGATAAGTGGGAACATTATTATAACATTCCTCCGTCAAATCAATCAGATTTCTTCATCATTTTATTATTCTGATTCAGAATAGCAACCGTGATTGAAAAAGAGAATTCAAACAAATCAGACACACACAAAATACGTGCATAGCTTCCGAACTTTTAATCAAGGATGTCACTTACCAACTATACTCTACGATATTCCCAATTGTACGGAAGCTATAATGCAGCTTACTTGCATTCACATTCTGTGAATTAGAATGTGTTTACACATACGCTGATGATATTAATATTGTGATTCACAGCAAAGAGGATATACAAGCATAGAATATCAACAGGTTAGTAGCTCACGCCTCAACACCTTTATGTCTACTGTCTTCACCACCGGTCTACATTCACAAGTGATCTATATTGACTGTTGCCATGTCACCACATGCAAACAGCCTGGAATGCTATAATAGCATGTTCACAGGAACTACTCGATATTAAGTGGCGTAATGAACTTTTCGCCCACAAAAATGTACCACATCGTCAAAAGGTGAGGTCGTTGAATCGACTGCAACGAGCTTTCTGTGTCAACAACTACGTTTTATCTGAAATGTACCATATTGCGGCTATTTAGATAATATCTTACTACACAGCAAAAAAGATAATGAGTGGTACATAATCATACATACGGAGCCCGAATATTTTTTAAATCCTACTGGCCACCACAGCCACGCCAACAATTAAAGGTGAATGCTGTCTCACAGGTTTACCCAATTATACTTAAATATTTACAAAATACACACAAGAATTGGAATAAAATTTTTGGATAACTTTCATCCCTCGCTAGTGCCAACGTGTGTTCCATCTTGTCGATAAGACGTGATCAGTGGCTCGGTAGCAACACGGCACGGTAGCAACGAATAGAAATGTTTCATAATTAATTTAGCATTCACAGCGAGCTAAGATATATGCTTCCTCGATATGTCCACTGCTTTATTTGTCTCGATAAAATGTACACCTGAAACTGAACAAGGAAAATTTTGACCCTTTTTAAAGGACCTACGACACATGCCATTGATTTAGCAGACATTATGCATCCAGACTGGCGAATGTATCCACCACAAACAGAAAATGTCTAGGTTGGGACTGCTAAATATGTTATATTAATGTCAGAATAATGGTGCAGAATTTATACTTTAAGTATAAAACCAACATTGGGAATAAAAGACAGCGTGAGATGTCGGGGAGGGGGTGGTGGGGCATCGTGAGAGTGAGAGGAAGACAGAGTGGTTTCTATTTTTGAGGAATATATTTACTTTGAATTTTGTTGTCTGTGATACCTTGATGCAACAGGACGTTCGATTGGATATATTTCACATCAGTATTTCCTTTGTCATATAGATAAACTTCACAATTCCAATTGAAATATAACAGGGTGCTCTTCAGTGGTCTGGTTGGTTTATGCTTGTTTCGTACACTGAACATTCGGGTTCGATTTACACTCCAATTAAATTTACTTTCTGTTGGACAGATTATAGTGGCAAGGGGCAGTGTTGCCAATGTGTAGCCAGTCTCGCTTCACAAGGCGCTGCGTGTACCTGCATAACAGACAAAGCAGCGAGCACGTGACGTTCCGAAAGAATTACCATGGGATGGCGACTCGCTGAAACGTCAGTAACAAATTAATTTAAGTAGAAGTGTAACATGCATGGCTACACTACATTCACTTATGATTAATCGAAATGAAGAACACGTGTACGCCACTGTTACTCTCGATTCGGAGTACACGTTGAGTATGAAGTTGGACTATGACAAATGTGGAGATCGTGGCAAGTAGAATCTATATCTTTAGTACGTATCGGATACACAATAATTGTTTTAATAAATCAAGTGTACGAATAACTGCCAAGCCCTGAATTCTTGAGGATATGCCTCGTTATAAACTAACTCGTGACCTAATAATTAACTGAAGACCGTTATCTGATCATGGAAAAGAAAACAAAGTTCAAGTAAGAAGCTTACGTTTACATACATGGCGCAACTTAATAAATGGAAGGGATTTCCTGAATAACAGAACATCAATAAATATGAAAATGACTCATGGGTTCGAATGAAAACTACCAAAGTATGATAGTGAAAAGGCTATATTCCAACATTATGCAATGGAATCGAGGTCCCTTAATATAATCACAATACACATATTTGAGCTGGGCTGGGCTGTTTTGAGGGAAGAGACCAAACTGCTAAGTCATCGGTCTCGGGAAGGACGGGGAAGGAAGTCGGCCGTGCCCTTTCAAAGGAACCATCCCGGCATTTGCCTGGAGCGATTTAGGGAAATCACGGAAAACCTAAATCAGGATGGCCAGACGCGGGATTGAACCGTCGTCCTCCCGAATGCGAGTCCAGTGTGCTAACCACTGCGCCACCTCGCTCGGTACACATATTTGACAAGAGAATTGCTGGGATCACTTCGACTTAGAGTGGCTGTTGTTTGAAAGATTGGTATACGCTACAGTTGCCACGTAATACTAGCCAAGTGGAGATAACATTATGTAATTTAGTTGTGCAACAAGAACAGATGCACTTTATTCAATCAGCCACACAACCTCTCCTCTCGACACCCGACTTAAAGACTTTCCCTCTCTGCTAAAATTTGCATCCATGAGAACTGGGCACATATTGTTATAAATAGGGAAAACTATGTGAGATATTAAATGCTTGACAAATTGTAGCATTTATAACAGTTAGTTAATCCAAATATGGCGCCTTGTAACACTTGACAACAATATGGTTGTTGACAGATAATATGCCACTATGTTCTAGAATGTTCAGTGATTTAATAAGCAAAACGGAAGCAAGAAGTAGTATGCGCATTGTGATTATATAACTGGTTCTGAAGCAAGTATCCATAACACACAAGCCATCTGCATTCGGCACGCAAGTGCAGCACGAGTTGGCTATAGTAAAAGTCACATAAATCCATTTCCATCGACGAGATCCAGAACTCTAAGGAATAAACTAAACTGGATGGGAGAATGGCTGCACAGGTTGCATTATGCTTCCAATTAAACATATGAAAAATATACTGTCACCAAATTAAACCTTACTGACTTCCCAATGCATGAAACTGTCATAACAGCTTACACGTGAATACCAGTTGTAGGGATTTGGTGACGTCAGGACACCTTTGGTATCAAATTGATTAAATTGATCAATTAATATGCTCCTCCCCCCCCCCCCGGCCACCTCCGCCCACCCCCGCCCACCCCTTCCCCTGACCACGCTCACCTAAGCCCCCAGATGACGTCACATGTTTTCTCAGCTGCACGTGTGACTCAGGCCCCTCCTCACCCTCCCTCTTCTCCCCCTTCCCCCTCCCGCAACCTACGCTATTGGCGGGAGTTTCGAATTTTCGTGGGAATTTGGAATTTTCGTGGGAATTTCGAATTTTGGCGGGAATTTCTTTGTCCCAGGGCTGTGCCGACATCCCAGCTCATCCTCCACCCGGCAACTGACGGAAAATTAAAATTAGCATTACCCTTTCTGGGACTCGAACAACGGTCCTCCTGGGCGGAAAGCCCAAGTGTACACCCCTAACTCATGGAAACCGTCCAGATGCGGGAGAGGAAGATTAGGTTAGAGTACTTTATTTGTTTTGGTCAGGAAACTGACTCAAATACCGAACCTAATTAAGTAATTAGGCTTAAAGATTGGGCTCTTGTACCAATGCCATGTCATATCGTACTAGCATTTACGAAACAAATGGTGAGAACCTATCTAGCCGTGTGCAGGTGGGAGATAGAAATTTCGTTAAAGGATATCGTTACAATGAAAAAGAAACGCTTATCAAGAATCATTCCATGGTGCCCTAGCCATCTGTTCGACGAGCCAGGCAGCACGACATTGCTATAATTTTGATAGGCTAATTAATGAAAATGATCATGTGAGTTGCTTTGTTTGGCGAGTAACTTTTTCTTTTCTCAGCTGTCGTCTTACACTTGCCAAGTGGGACAACTTTGAATCCATGGAGGGAACACGAAGTTCTTTTGAGGAACACTATTGAGAAATGACATCTGTAGCTGACCACAGAGGGATTCTACAACCACAACTTACATTTGGCATGAGGACAGCACGCACCCTGCATAAAAAAGCTATCTCGAGTCTACAGGCACACACGGTCGCTGATAGTGTTACGATTTCAGGCCGAAATGCTGTCCGAATTGCTGTCCGCAATTTGGTATCAAGTCTATCCATTCAACTCGATATTTGCATTGAATCCTGTAGAGACGTCTTTTAATGATTACAGCCACTGGTGAATCATATTCGAGCCACTCTTGTATCTCCTAACGAGTCATTCTTTTTTTCGAACCTATCTGCTGAAGATCCCACACACCCAGAACTTCAGCGCTGTTTTTAGACAGTCTTTCTGCATCTTGTAACTCCTCCTAAGTCTCTGCACCGCACTCCCTGCAGCTTAGGCCATGTGATCGTGCCAATTTAAGTCTGACCTGTACGGAAGTTGGAGAGCACTATATCTAAGACCTTCTTCATCCTGTGGGGAGGCAGGACGAGCTGAGTTAATGCGACAGGAGCGCTTTTTGACCACTCGGTGGAAATGGGAACATGGTGTCACAGGTCAGCCAACCATGTGCAGAGTGTAAGGCCAGCGCCAAACGAAGGTTTCCCTTGCAACACGAGGTAATAGAAGAGATAGTACGAGCAGTTACAGTGGTGTTTCTTGTTGGAAGAATTAGGAAGACTACAAATCATACATGGCATGGAGGAAGGACGAAGATTTTGCGACACATCTCCAAACTACGTACAGGTAGTCTGAAGGAGATCTTGTCTCTCAGTGTGGATTCATGTGTATCACCCAAACATATGTGGCGATCCTATTCAATATACAGGTATTGTTTCATTGGGACAGGTCATACCTGATCGAAGTCACTTCCACCGACCAGTGTAAGGTTTCATCACCTGTACTGTAGGATGCCCATATCCCACAGACTATCAATCACACGAGTGGGTTCATAAGCAGTTTAATACTTTTTTTTCTGTTGTAACACTCCCAATCAGTGTACACCGCCATACACTTCGTTTTTTCTACCATGCTGCTGCTAAACTGACATTAACACGTTTTGATCCTCTGGCTCTCACAGAAAACTCAACATAGCATGGCATAAACTATACAGCTAGCACACCACAGGCTAGTAAAAATAAAACATGATCGCAAGGGTTAAAAGTAACATAAAAAATTTATAGAATTGCGAAAAATAAGTATAAATTGAGGGAAAATAGGGCCGATATTCGGGGAAATTGAAGGAGTACTTGCATGTCTTCTGGTTGGTGCAGAACAATTCTTTTACATGGGGACGAGTATACGGCAGCAAGAGGAATGAGGGAAAATGACGAGATGGAAGCACTGGGAACCGGGGATACAATACTTTATTTTTCGTGGAGGCAACGTTCTACTGGATACCTGTTGAGGTAATAGTGACACAAGCGAGTTGACAGCCGTCTTCGATGCTTTCCTGGAAAAAAGAGAACCATCTGCCTCTAAACTTACTTGAATGTGCGTTAAAGGATGACAGAGAGTGGATGAAGTGATAGGGTGGTATGGAGCTGTAACGAGATAGGATTTAATGGCATGTTGCTGCAGGTCATTTGACCCTTTTTTCCGTTGCTCTGTCGGGATGCATCAGTTGTGTGACATAACTTGCGCTCGACCGGCATTCAACTGCATGTTCTATGTGTGACATAGAGCACTGTCTACTTGCGATCGTTAACACCAAATCTCTCGGTCATCGGAGAACTTCCAACCTGTTTCGACACATTCCTCTAGACGAACGAAGATTTTGCGACGTACTCCATTCCCCTGCAGCATCCTGGGCATAAAATGGAGTCTTCAGTTTCAGAACTACGGCGATTCTAAGTTAGCGACAGGTGTTTGTGAAGTACTACAATCTCCATGTATATATCTGCCTGACAGATGTCTTTTTTATGGAGATAGTGGCGTAATGACGTGTAATTTCACGTTTCAGACACCGCTGCTATGCGTTTGTCCCTTTCTTTGTAAGAGGAATTTCCCGTTACAAACGATCATTTTATATAGGACTGATACGAGCATTGTATAATTTCTGAACCGTGAACGGATGTGAATAGTGGGGGCTATACACCTGTGGAAAGCTATATCGTACGTGTATCACAAGGAATCGATGTTTTTAAGGAAGTACTTTCTAATTTTACAGTTTATCGCCATAGTTTATCGTAGAGAAACATGCAAGGAGAATATATGTCATGCGCTCGAAATATATTTCTTACATGGGATAGTAAGAGCGTTGCATTCCAGAAACCGCAACGATCTAACATCATAGCGTGTTTTAAGTGCAGAACATTGTAGCCTTAGGAGTACATGTGTTTATGTTCTCTCTTACCAGTACCTTCTTGTTAATGAACCCAGACACTACAACAATAGTTTGGAATAGCTAGTACAGTTGATTTAGGTAAAATACAGCAAACTCCCTCCACCTGGAGCGCCATCATTCATAGAAACCGTGTCTTTCTTGATCTTAACCACCTGTTACATCATCACAGTAGTTTCATATCTACTGTACACCGATAAGGGGTGCTTACCTCCTCGACATTCACGCATGTGAAGAAATATTGTGCTCTTGGACGGGTGCAGGGCAGCAGTTACAGCCTCTGTTCGCACTGTTCCTAAACGAAACGAGGAATGTAGCGGCCTACTTCTGGTCAGCTGTAGAGAGCGTTGGTCAAAGACAATGCGAAGAGATTTTTTGTGATCTAAGTTTATCATAAGAATGGGAGCATACCCTGTGACTCCCATCAACACAGAGAAAGATGGTAAGTTACGCACTATGATCGAAGTGCTAGAGACATGTAGGTCGCTGTGTGGTATCCTTTGGTGCATATGTTCGAGAATTAACAATGAATGAACATACTGCACAGTCATCTACTTACATTTGCGATGGTACTCGCAAAGTAGTGGAGGGGCTTTAGCGATGATACAGAAATTGTTAAGCATGCCACCACATTTTTGGTAGGTGTTGAAATTACGACAAAATTGCTAAAATTGATCGCACTGTCAACTATGATGCTTATAATTACAGTACTGCGACAGTGTCTTTTCCATCCCCACAGCCCAGATATGCTGTTCATTACCACGTAATGTGATTTTCACCGTGCGATGTCTAGTGTCCTGGGGGAGTCAATGGACCAAACATGTTAATGTCAGGTTAGAATCCGACACAGACGTCGAAGCCACGGTGGAAAATAATGTATTGCAATGTACAAAGCGTGTTACAGCAGAAAAAGCGGTATATCAAACAATGAACCAAGGACTCTCTCATGCGACAGATAACATGTGGGAGAAGATTCTCGTACAGTGCAGGCGATAAAAATTTACACTGTTGTGCGCAAGCCACATCTTTCACTGGTCACCAGCTCCAATGGATACCACGCGGGATTAGCCAAGCGGTCTAGGGCGCTGCAGTCATTGATTGTGCCGCTGGTCCCGGCGGAGGTTCGAGTCCTCCCTCGGGTATGGGTGTGTGTGTTTGTCCTTAGGATAATTTGGGTTAAGTATTGTGTAAGCTTAGGGACTGGTGACCTTAGCGGTTAAGTCCCATAAGATTTCACACAAATTTGAACAGCTCCAATGGATAAATACCTGTATACTTAATAGGATCGCTGCATATGCTCGACGCCGGCATGTAGACGGTATTCGTTTTCGATAGGTATCAGAAGGACTAGATGCGGTAAATATCTATCGGATGAAATTAAGGGAGTTTTATAGTTCGTGATTTTTCTCTGTTGGATGGTACAGAATAACGATGATAGAATGTTTTGGTATAGACGTGAATGGATCCTGAGGGATGCGGATCTGCTTCGATGTTGGGTATTCCTAATTTTCCCAGCAAGGAACACCGCCGTAACGGTCTGTACTGTCCTCGTGTGGCAGGAGCAGACTTCATTTGACGCCGACCTTACACATGGTGCATTGGTGGCAGAACAACGTCAACATATTACCACTTCCACCAAGAGGTCAAAACACGCTCCTGTACTATTAAATCAGCACATTCTGTTTCTAAACAAGTTGGTGGATATTGCTGTCTCTGACTTCTGGGTAAAATTGCTAAAATTGATGTCGCTATCAACTGCGGTGTTTATTACTGTGCGTCGCTCCATAACAATGGCAATCGCTCCATACCAATGGCATTCCCGACTGTCCACTGGGTATGCTGTTCATTACCGCATAATGATTGACTGACACCACTCCATTGAGATGGAGGGAACCTTGGCGGAACACTGGATATCTGCAACTTGTCGCTGTGAAACATGGGATCAGATGTAGAGGTCATCACCTTAATATAGTTGTTTGGGAGCGTTTATCTTTGCTAAAGACTCACCCTATTTCCATATGCTGCTATACCCTATACATATCTCTATTTTTTTCCACCAATAGGATAAGAGTACCTATTTTTATTCGTGCCACCTCACGTGTGTTGTGAACAGCATCTTCTGGCGATGGTCGACACCAGAACTGTTTTTCGAAAATGAACACCGAAACATCCGTTACCCCGTTGACGGGAAGGTGAGTTTAACTGTACAGTTAATCACCTTCGAATAGTTGTTGGAAGCGCTCTACAATTCCATAAACTTTTCCAGTTTCCATATGTTGCGATGTCTTCCACATTTTTGTCAATGAAATGCATCGTTTCTGTGTTTTGTTTCTATCAGCGTGTGTTGTGGTAGCTGTATAGTTTATGCTATGCGTTGTTCAGTTTTTTATGAGAGCCTATCAAACTGATATGAATGGTGTGCCGCCTGGCGGGTGAAAGATATGGGTAGGGCACCACGGAATGATTACTGACGTTTCTGTTTTTTTTTTTCTTTGTGGTGATATCTTTTAACGACATTTCCGTCTCCCACCTACACCGGGCGAGATGGGTTCCCACTGTTTGTTTCGTAAACCCTAGTATGACATATCATCGCATTGGTAGAAGAGAACCTGTCATAGTGTACAAAACATCTACGTTCTCTTGAATTATAGCTTCTTGTTGTCAAACGCTAAATGAATGTTTTTTTTTGTGACATGTGTGCCAGTGGGATGAAAGATTGTCGGAAATGTTTGCAATACTCACGTGCATGAAAGTTTATTTGCAGACACTGAACACGAGAGACGCTCTCAGGTCATGGAATTTGTTCAAGATGCTGGAAGAATTTGCTTAATGTAGATTTTTTTCTTTGGAGTTTAAGATCTCGCTTTTTCTTTATTTTGATGATGGTCTCGAAATAACGAGGACATTCTGCGGTGATCAGTAGTTCTCGCATCTAAATAGTCGAAGTTTTATTTTTCCTGATTTTACGTAGGATGCACATGTCTCTGCTGATCATTTGTGGTTGGCGGCGGTACACTTCGCTGGACGCCACAAAATAATGAGATGCGACTGCAGTCGAGCGTAAAAACTATACCGATTTTGCTCATAAAACTAAAAGAAAATGGACGTTACCTATTGTCGTGGAAAGAGGACATTTATTATGGTGGCAAATGTGTTTTGCCCTTTTTGAATAGATGCTTGATTATAGATGCGTTGACCTCAAATACAACAGTTCTCCATCACCGAACGGTTGGCTGCTGCGGGCGAGGAGGGGGGTGGGGGAGGGCGTGTGTGCTCTGGTTGTCGCCGGACACCGCCGCTCTCTGTCCAGGAGGGGAGCGGCGTGTGGGGGCTGTGTCGCTATATTTTAGACGAAAAAGTTGCACTTGGGGCGGCCGTCCTTTTATCTCCTATTGTTAGTTGACTATACACACTATTGTGCAGGCGTAGGAATATCGCCTTAAGGCGGCTTCCAGAAGGTGGAAAGCCGACTGCGTGCAGCGGCCTTAAAGGGTAGCGGCGGGGAAACATGACGCTCGTCGAAGCATTGTAGAGGGCTAGTACTTCAATTTCACTGTTCACAACCCCCCAATAATACACAGTTATATGGCCAGTGCACTATTGTTTAACTTTCGGTAAGCCTCATTAATGGTTTGCAGACTCCACATACGACATAATAGTTTACTATTGAACATGAACATTGTGCGATAGAAACCTAAGCACGAAGTTCACAGTTCTAGTAGAATAGTAAGGTACGCATGGAGCAGACATTGTTATTGTTTTTACACATGAACTTATTGTTTATTACCTATTCCACAGTTAAGTTGAAGCAATGTTGTTGTTGTAACCATTACAGGTTCCTCGTCTGAAACTGGGCCGCGATCTGACTGTCTCCTGACCAAAAATCGGGTCCTTTATAAATCATCAAAATAGTAGGTACAGAAACTACACATTGTTCGAAGCTAAATTTACAGAAATTATAATCACATCTTCACTTATTAAATTAACTGAATACATCAAAAAATTCGCTCCTGATAGCAGTTTCTTCTATTATTAGGTTTTGGCCGACTTATTTGTTTAAATGATGAAATTAACGAATATAGTTACTCAAAGAATACTTTTTACAAAACTGTTAATTCCTTTCGAAGTAAGTAAGATCTAGCTTTGCTAGCATGTTTTCGAATAGATACAAAAAAAATCCTTTAAGACAACTCGTATTTTGTCTTCCAAACGTTTATGATCAGTACAAAATTTATATTTTTCTATATGTCAAAAATAGAATTTACATTACAAAGCAACTACAGATTTCACCCTATAACAAAAGGTACTAACTAGGCATAGTCAATATAAATAACAAAGTCATTTACATACATAAAACTAAGTACAAAATTAGATCTGGTGTTATATTCTTTAAAACTGAGGGCCAACCTCTCGCTTTTATGAGAACGCTGATTAAATTCACGTATGTTAATGGTAATCAGTTGAAATTGAAAAAAACGAATTTTAAGGAGGCAGGTGGTGAAACAAGATCGAAAGTAAAAATATCCCAGCTTGCTTCGTCATAAGGAGAAGTGAGAAGGCCTTGGTTCTCACCTGTTTGTGATTGTACATCGAGAAGAACGCACGTTCAACTACCACATTCTCTGCACTCTGCAGTATTTTAATACGACGAATTTCTCTCAGTATATGTGCTGCATTATGATCCATTTATTACGAGTGCTGGTTTCTTCGCGACAATTTCAAAGTGTCATTAGAACTGTAACGTATTTATTTTCCATTAGTTGTGGTATCGTGTACTGGTTTCGATTACTTGGGCTACAGGATGGTTTTTGAGCAGGCATCTGTAGTGAACTCTGAGGTCAAACAGCGATATATACTGTATGCTTACAGGCCATACACTTTTTAAACTCCTTTCTGTCGAACACTAGCATCTCGTCAGTTGAACATTTGCCCACCAAAAAGTAAAAAGATATTACCTTTGACCCCTGCCTTTTTGCTGCCAGCGTGTAGGTGTAGGATAAAGTTTGAATGTGTCTGTCGCTAGTTTCGAGTGGCATTGCGAAATTTTTTCCTAGTAGTATAACACCAGTTGTATGGTATCGTCAATTTTTGAACTGTATTGCGCTTTTATGCCGTCCTTGTGTAGCGCTATGCATATTTGTGTGTAATTAGGCCCGATCTTCGTCATTAATAACGTAATTAGGATCGATATTTGTGTCAGTATCGCGACCAAGATAAATAAAATACACTAACCTTACCGTCCTCTCCCGCACTTGGACAGTTTCCATGTCTTAGGGGGTGCACTTCGGCTTTCCATCCAGCTAATTACGTTTCGAGTCCTGCAAAGGGCACAGCCATTTTTAATTTCCCGACCATTCCATGCACCTCTCGTGATTTAATTGTGTTAGGCGTGTACACTTGGGCTTTCTGCCCAGGAGGACCGGGGTTCGAATCCCAGAAAGGGTTCTGCCAATATTAATTTCCCGTCAGTTCCCGGGTGGGGGTGGGGTGGGATGTGAACACAGCCTTGAGACAATGAAAATCCCGCCAAAATTCGAAATTCCCCACAAAATTCGAAATTCCTTCCAAAATTCGAAATTCTCGCCGGTAGGGTAAGTTGGGGGAGTGGGGTGGGGGAGGGGGGAGTGAGAGGAGAGGCTTGGGGAACATGTGCAGGTGAGAGAATACGTGACGTTATCTGGGGGCGGGGTGTGCGTGGCTGGGGGCGGGGGTTTGCGGGGGTGGGGGTGATTAATTGACCAGTTTCATTAGTTTGCATATTAATTTGATATCAAAAGTGTCCTGACGCCACCAACTCCCTACTACTGATACCAGCTTACTTCCACAATTCATAGTAAAGTCTAGCTCATGAACTAGTGAAAAGTAGCAGTGGGATACGAGACCACTCGCATGATAGAAAGCTTTTGCGTATGAGCAATCACACCGAGTAACATAAATAAATGGAACTTACTCACCAATACTCTAGGACTACGGCTGCGCATCTGACTCCAGCCAACCCATCTGGTCATACCCAGCACCCACGAACGAGTGTGTATTGCCAAGCTATTAATAAATGAGGGCTCCCAACCACCTACACACTGATTGGATCCTCACCTGGAAACTCCTGACCAAAAGCTTCCACCCAACATCTAGGAGAGGCAATTCATATATCTTTAATGTCCATATCGAGATTGATTGCGGAAATGTTTTTACAAGGAATCGGTAAAGACAGTTTCGATAGTTAATCAAAGGGTATAATTAAAAAAGTGAAAGAGCACGGTTTTCATGCAGTCTTACACAAGTGAAGAAGAAGTTAGAAGAATACTAATTTTCATAGTAAATGATCGAATAATTTCTGCAGGGTTAATTCCACACTTTCGTACTAATTTATGCCAAGAGTATGTATCTTCACAATCAAAGAAGCAATGAATCGTACAATAATATTGTGAAGAAACAACAATTTAAATTATTTGAAAATCAAATGAAAATTAAATAATAGTTCGACAATGAGCTCACAAATTGTAAAGAGCAATTATTTGTTGAAAACACACCATTTTCTGTACAAACTGAAAGAATCTACAACATTAAATAATGATATTAATGATATTGAGTGACCACTCTCATGGCTGAAGCTGAATGTTTGAGTGGATACAACGTAAAGAGACGAGTTTATCAGCATAGTATTTCAAATCAAAATGAACCTGATTCAGTGTAGAAATAGTACAAAATGAGTACTATCCCATAAACTTTAATAAAAATATCTCACACATGAACAAGGTGGAAGGCAATCGTTATCCTAAAGCTATAAGGTAATTAGAAGGATATGTTAAACATACCACCAATTCTTCAGTAAAATAAGTTTCAAACATAGCCATTAAAGCATCCATGAAGAGTAAATTATGGAAAGTTCTGGAATGAAATTGTTTCGTAATGGGTTTATCAGTGCAATGAGGAACAGTTTCAAAACATAAAGAACTCAATTTCATTGCCTAGAGCCAAATAACCAAAACAGTAGTATCAATGACATTTAAATTAAAGTTAATACTAGCGCAACTTCTGCCTTACTTTATATTTCATGTAAAATATCGTTAATATTTTCAAAACAAGGAATCAAATAGTATAATATGTTTTTAATTTGAGTTGCAGTACATTTAATACTTTTCACCCTAACATCCTGTGAATGAATAATAACATGCATTACATTTTTGTAACAGTCGAACAGTGGCTGGGCAATCAACTGCATCGCTCAGTATGGCTCATCGGCTGAGTTCAGTGAACACAGTCTAAATCAAAAGAGAGCACAGCAAGTACAATATGTCGTAACTCAATATCCAGGAAAGTCGATGGTGTGCACCATGTCAAGTTATCAGGTTCTCAGCATTCGTTTGCTGGGTACAGGCTTGTTGATCGCGGGGTTCCTGAGCTGGGAACTGATTAACACCGCCATCCCTCTGACACCTTAAGCGCTGGGCATGCTTCAGCGACCACCGTACCAAGCAGCAGTTGAACCTTATGCGTCACACTGCTGCATCTCAGTTGTATTCGGCTTACCTAGGCAACCAGTTCTCTGGACAGACGTTTGATTCCTTAGCTGCTCGTAGGATTTCCATAGAGCCTAAATTTGTGCCTTCTACTCCCAGCTTTTCGGCTGGTCCTTTGGGTAGTATTAACATCCAAACGTCAAAGAGTCGTCTTGTGGCTAGCCCACCTGAGGCGCCTTAGAATGCATTCAGTTTCAGTTAGAGGCTACATACTGTTGTTAATACCGTATTTATTGTTGTAAAATGGGAAAATTTGTCACTTTCCTATCTGTATAAGGCTCTAGAGGGCCTTGTAGGATACCTCATATCTATGAAGAGGCTTCATAATGGCTCATTCCTGTTGAAGATGCTACGTGCCAACAAAGTAAGCAAGTTACTGAATTCTAAATTACTTGGAGGATATCCTATCGACAGTAAATCCACACTGGGCTCAATTACTGTAAAGGATCTGTGACATACTGGGACATTATGAACATGGATACCAAAGAACTGGAACAGGAATTAGCTGGAGTGAAGGTCACTGAAGTACAACAAGTCACGAAAAGGATTAATAGTGTAATCCAGAAGTCAGTATCTTTTAATCTAACTTTCAATTTACCTGACCTGCAGGAATATTTTGCAGCTGGCTTTCTCCGCCCTAAAATGAGGCCTTTTGCACCTAAAATAAATGCTCTGCTTTGGTCACACCACCATTGGTTGCAATGGTCAGAGACGATGGAAGATGCAGCTCCATGGCCTATGAATCCATTATTCAATGTACTGCCCTGTATTGGATGTCAGTTGCTTCCAACCCTATTTCATTTAGAGCAAAGTGTGTCATGTATTTGGAGAAGAGAAGAATATCCAAAAGATTAAAAAGAGACAACGGCCCTCATACTCCGACTCAAAGAAACAAAACAAAAAAGCTTAAGAACGTGCATCTGGCTACTTTCATGAATTCGTTTGCCTCAGTGTTGAAGCAGCCTGTGCAGAAAACTAGTGTTGGCAACTGGTCCTTGAAGACTGATCAGGGCACCTCCACTTGCTCCTGTAAACGCTGTTCTAATGTTGTTTCACTAGTCTAACATCCCAGCCTACCCATCACAGCAGTAATGGTGGCTTCAGAGCCTAGTGTCAGATGGGAAACGGACCCCCTCAGCAAATTATTTCTTTTAAAACGGGCTTGTCAGCATCCCCAAACAACAAGCTGGGAACAAAACCCGTCAACACAATACTTCCAGATTCGAAGCCATCACACCACGCGATCTTCATCCTGTCTGATGTATCGGAAGGGTCTGGCGAGTCCCCCTAGCTCCCCTCCTCCCTTCTGATGTAATCTCCCCACCACAGGAGAACGACAAGGGGAAAGACAGAGGAAAACTTCGCCCTTAAAATGGCTTTGACGCTTCAGTGGAACGTGAATGGTTTCAGGACATATGTAGAGGAACTATGGCTGTTAACTCAAGGATCAATGTACCTCTGTCTTCAAGAGGCACATTTTAAATGCTCAGACGCTCATGAGCTACGTGGTTACGTTCGAAGCAAGAAGGACGACCTTCGTGGAGAGAGAACTAGAGAAGGAATGGTTAGTTTCGTCAACAGCGCCTACTATTACTCGACTGTCTCTCTCTCATGTACTGATACAAGCTTGTTGCAGCCAGCAAGATGTCGCTGTATCAGTACATGTGCGTCATTAGTTGACAGTATGTTCACACTATCTGTCCCCACGTGAGTTCCTGGACGAAGAGGCTCTCTCTGACCTCGTTAGTTAGGTGCCCCACTCATCCATACTGTATGATGATTTAATTACACATAATGTGCTTTGGAGCACTGCAGCCACCTGCGCCATATGTAGAGCAATTGGGATCCCTCTCTTGCACAGAGGTGCATGTTGGTTGAATATAGGGCAAAACACAAACTTCATCACTACTGTATGGTGTTCACTGCTGTCGATCAGTCGCTACGGTCCCCAGTGCATCCACATATTGCTCAATGGGAATTGGTCTGTGACTTGCACTCAAATGACCATTTCCCAATCTTGATTTATCTGCTCTATAGAGTGGTGTCTCAAAGACATCACCCACAATGGCTGCTTCGTATGGCAGTAAGGACGCTTTACAACCTACCTGCTGTGTTCGAACATCATGACGGCGTCAAGGAATTGGTGAATCACATTATCCAAATGATCCATATCGCTGAAACATCGATTTCGCAGCCTTCGGAACAGCTGGCAATCCGTCCTGTCCCTAGGTGCATCGACGAATGCCTCACTGCAATTAGGTCCCGGTGGACGGCTCTGGGTGGGTTCAAGTGCCTGTCAGCTGGAGACAACTTCACAGCCTTTCGGGTAGCAAGGGCGAAATGTGGCCGAGTTATTAAGGAGGGCAAGAAGAGGTTGTGGCAACAGTTCGTGTCCGCTGCAAACCATTCCACTGAAAGTATAGTGGTATGGGAGGCCACGAGAACGATTTCTGGGAGAGGTGTGAGGTGCACAGTGACTGTTCTAATGGGGAGTGGAAGTCTCCAGACAACTTCACATGACACTGAAGATAATGTGGCAGCCTATTTTGCCACAGTTAACGCCATTGCCATTCAGAAATTAGCTTTCTGACGCCACATGGTGGCTACTGAGAGGGGCCGTTGGGATTTCAATTCCACCACTGATGAAGAATACAGCTGCCCCTTCTCCATGTCGCATCTGGATTCTGCATTAGCTGCAGCTCATGAGGCGTTTCCTGATCACAATAGGGTCAATTATTGTATGTTACGGCACCTCACAGGGCCTAGCAGAGAGATCTTCTTCGCCCTTCCTAGCCTCGTTTGGGCGGCAGGTTATTACCCAGACTCATGTTCCGAGGCCACTTTAATTCCACGTTTAAAAACTGACTGGGACTGAACATACCCAAGTAGTTATCGCAGTGACAGTTTTCTCATATTATCTGCCACGGTCATGTATTAATTTTTGAATTGTATTTCTGTAAATTGACTGTACAGAGATCTTCACCTTTTATTACTGTCATTATTTCTATCTTAAGCCATTAACAAATACAACAAATACATCATAGTTGAGGTAATCCATGTTTCTGAAATAAATGTCTTCAGGTATGTATAGGAATACAATCGGTTTCGTGATGTCATACCATATCTTCATATGTATATACGTCACTGAACCAATAAAGCCCTGAACGGGAAGGAGGGGGCTCAACCACCTCAAAATAAAATACTTATCTTTGCACCAAACATGGCGTCTTAGTTCAAACAGAGCAGCTGAAAAAGTGACATGTTAAAAGCGTGCTTGCCAGGAAGCGGTGAACAGCAACCCTCCAACCGCCTCGCCGTTTAGGTCCTCGTTGCTAGTCAATGTTCTGGAAAAAACTGGAAATTTGTGGGGAATTCCTACGGGACCAAACTGCTGAGGTCATCGGTCCCTAGACTTAAACAAAACTAACTCTAACTCAAACTAACATACGATAAGGACAACACGTGTACACATGCCCGAGGGAGGATTCGAACCTCAGCCGGATGGCGGGGAGAGGGGGGGGGCGTAGCCGTACGAACCAATGTACTCATCGGAGGGCAGTAGTGCACATACCGGGTAAAGTCAAAAACATTTTAGCGCGATCCAAATATAATGGGAATGATTGAGGTTCCCGTTACACAGTACTATCATATAAACTACAAAATACTTCCTATTAAAAATGGTTAATACCTAAGCGACGAGACACAAGAGCATGTAACAACTAGCCTTGTATCAATAACCAAGCAGGGAACAACTAATAAATTATGTCCTCAACAGGCAATGAGAGTAAGACAGCATATTGCAATGTCTTAACTCCTCCTGACTGTAAAGGGTGTGTTAGGGATATAGATTCAGACTCCACATAATTTCAGTCTCTTCCAGAAGTTTTAACGTCTGTCCCTTTGCTTCTGTGTGAAATTTTTAAAATATTAGCTACAGCTGTTACGAAGTAGCCAGAATTACGTAAATGTCTACTTAAAGTAGTCTTCGAATTCTGAGACTATGATGTTTTTGGAACCCAGTACCAAACCGTCTGCCAGTCTGTCCTACATTCCTGGTAGGACAACTGTCGCAGCAGATGCAATATACACCAAAAGCTTCGTACTTTTCATAAGCTAATATCTGTTTACATACAAGTATTTGGCCAAAATTCTATGTTATAAAGAACTATGGCCTTATCATTTTTGTCCTTAAATTGTTGTCTACTTTCTGTGGAATCCTTATACGGAATCCTGTGATTTTGTTGACAACATGAATGTTATACATAAAAATGTGCCATTTACTGTAGAATACAGTGAAAATGGAAGGCTACCATATTTGGATGTAACAAATTTCTTACAGGATACTGGGACTGAGTATGACATTTTTAGAAAGCCTCCAACGACGGATATTATTATTTACCGCAGTTCTAATCATTCCCTTGCGTACGAGATGGTGGCCGTTAGATTAATGTTGTATCACCTTCACAGCATACCCTTGTCTGAGTTAAACATGATCGTGAATTTCAGTTTATTCCTCATATTTCACATGTCAATGGATACGATTTCAATTATATAATCCATGTAAATAATGGTGTATTGTATGAAAAAGAATTCGCTAGGAATTGGCACCGGCCAAATGATTATAAAATCACTCTGTGGATGTTGGATGAAGGGGACGACGAGTTCATTGGTTACCAAACTATACCATACTTTAGTACGATTTCACAGTACGTTGGCAGAACGTTAAGGACAAAACAGACAAAACCAGCATTCTTTATCCCACAGTATCTTGGGCAAATACTTGTACATAGTGAGAAGGTAGCCCCTGACAAGTTTGAAAAGTATATAGCATCAGCTGCGACAGTTGTCCTGAGAGGCAGGTGAGTCAGACTGGCAGAGGGTTTGGTATTAGGTTCCGAGACACCACAGTCTGAGGAATTCGAAGTCTACTTTACGTATGTACTTTCATGTTTCTGGCCCCTTCATAACAGGTGTAGCTAATAACTTATAAGCCTTACTCGAAGAAGTGAAGGGCAGACATTAAAAATTCCGAAAGACATTGATATTATGCGGAGTCTAAAGCTATGCTCCCAAGACACACTAAACAGCCTTTTAAAGACATTACGTAACAGTTATTCTAGGGCTATATTATCGGTCGTAGGCCTGTTATATGATACTGCGTCTTGCCTCTTTGGTTGAAACTATTTTTAACTGAAAGTATTTTGGACTTTATATGGGTGTGCTGTGTAAATGGAGACTCAGTCTTTTCCAAGACACACTAAACAGCCTTTTAAAGACATTACGTAAAAGTTATTCTAGGGCTAGATTATCGGTCCTAGGCCTATTATATGCTACTGCGTCTTGCCTCTTTGGTTGAAACTATTTTTAACTGTAAGTATTTTGGACTTATATGGATGTGCTCTGTAAATGGAGACTCAGTATTTTCCATAATATTTAGATACGCGGGGAAATGTTTGTAACTTTCCCCGCTAGGTGTATGGTGTCGCTAGTGCACCCCAGGACACACACGAGCAAACTGACTAGCAGTACTGGTGACGTAACTGTTACACGTCATTTCTCTCACAACAATCGTCACGCTGTCAGCTTCTCTTGCACTTGTACTGCCTGCCCCCCACCCAGTCGCATCTTTAGTAAAGGTCTGACTTTTCCGTTGGTATGACTGAAATCTCACACTTCTTTGCATTATACAGGGTTTGTCACCTAACATTACCGCTGGATATATTTCGTAAACCACATCAAATACTGACGAATCGATTCCACAGACCGAACGTGAGGAGAGGGGCTAGTGTAATAGGTTAATACAAACCATACAAAAATGCACGGAAGTATGTTTTTTAACACAAACCTACGTTTCTTTTAAATGTAACCCCGTTAGTTTTGTTAGCACATCTGAACATATAAACAAATAGGTAATCAGTGCCGTTTGTTGCATTGCAAAATGTTAAATACATCCGGAGATACTGTAACCTAAAGTTGACGCTTGAGTACCACTCCTCCGCTGTTCGATCGTGTGCATCGGAGAGCACCGAATTACGTAGGGATCCAAAGGGAACGGTGATGGACCTTAGGTACAGAAGAGACTGGAACAGCACATTACGTCCACATGCTAACACGTTTTTATTGGTCTTTTTCACTGACGCACATGTACATTACCATGAGGGGTGAGGTACACGTACACACGTGGTTTCCGTTTACAATTACGGAGTGGAATAGAGTGTGTCCCGACATGTCAGGCCAATAGATGTTCAATGTGGTGGCCATCATTTGCTGCACACAATTGCAATCTCTGGCGTAATGAATGTCGTACACGCCGCAGTACATCTGGTGTAACGTCGCCGCAGGCTGCCACAATACGTTGTTTCATATCCTCTGGGGTTGTAGGCACATCACGGTACACATTCTCTTTTAACGTATCCCACAGAAAGAAGTCCAGAGGTGTAAGATCAGGAGAACGGGCTGGCCAAATTATACGTCCTCCACGTCCTATGAAACGCCCGTCGAACATCCTGTCAAGGGTCAGCCTAGTGTTAATTGCGGAATGTGCAGGTGCACCATCATGCTGATACCACATACGTCGACGCGTTTCCAGTGGGACATTTTCGAGCAACGTTGGCAGATCATTCTGTAGAAACGCGATGTATGTTGCAGCTGTTAGGGCCCCTGCAATGAAGTGAGGACCAATGAGGTGGTCGCCAATGATTCCGCACCATACATTTACAGTTCACGGTCGCTGTCGCTATACCTGTCTGAGCCAGCGAGGATTGTCCACGGACCAGTAATGCATGTTCCGTAGATTCACTGCTCCGTGGTTTGTGAAACCCGCTTCATCGGTAAACAGGTAGAACTGCAACGCATTCTCTGTTAATGCCCACTGACAGAATTTCACTCTATGATTAAAGTCATCACCATGTAATTGCTGATGTAGCGACACATGAAACGGGTGAAAGCGGTGAGGATGCAGTATGCGCATGACACTACTTTGACTCAGTCCACCGGCTCTCGCAATGTCCCGTGTACTCATGTGTGGGTTCATGGCAACAGCAGCTAACACACCAACTTCACCCGCATCTCCTGTGACGGGCCTGTTACGGACCTGTTTGCGTGCTACGACCATACCTGTTGCATACAGCCGGGCGCGGTGGCCGTGCTGTTCTAGGCGCTGGAGTTCGGAACCGCGGGACTGCTACGGTCGCAGGTTGGAATCCTGCCTCAGGCATGGATGTGTGTGATGTCCTTAGGTTAGTTAGGTTTAAGTAGTTGTAAGTTCTAGGGGACTGATGACCTAAGATGTTAAGTCCCATAGTGCTCAGAGCCATTTGAACCATTTTTTTTTTTGTTGCTTACAGTTGGCGATAGATGTTTTGCAATGTGCGGCACGTTGGATGCCCTCTGTCCGGGTACCGTTCTGCATACACCCTGCTGGCTTCAGCTGCATTTCGTCGACACTCGCCATAGATGAGTATCATCTCCGCCTTTTCAGAGTTCAAATACACCATGGTCACAGTTCCTACAACACTACACGTCTGGTAACACGGTGTACAACAGTTGGTCTGCGTGCGGAGACGAATGCAGAATAACAATCGCAGCAAGCGCTACATGCGGACACTGTGACAGCTAGACCAAACCACAACAGTGCACTACGACCACACTCGTAAACACGGTCGTCATCGTAAACATGTCCCTGCAGATGCTGCTCGCCGATCGTGGCCCGTGTTTGTTACAACACGCAACTGAACGTCGGAGGTTTCAAGCGTCAACTTTAGGTTACAATATCTCCGGATGTAATTAACATTTTACAATGCAACAAACGGCACGGATTACGTATTTGTTTATATGTTCAGATGTGCTAACAAAACTAACGTGGTTCTATTTAAAAAAACGTAGGTTTGTGTTAAAAAACATACTTCCGTGCATTTTAGTATGGTTTGTATTAGCCAGTTACACTAGCCCCTCTCCTCACGTTCGGTCTGTGGAATCAGTTCGTCAGTATTTGATGTGGTTTACGAAATATATCCAGCGGTAATGTTAGGTGACAAACCCTGTATAATGCAAAGAAGTGTGAGATTTCAGTCATACCAACGGAAAAGTCAGACCTTTACTCACCCTGTATATTAGAACACACTCTTGCAAAATATTTTTCCAAATATCTAATTGCTTCTGTGTTTCTCCTTCTAACATAGTTTTGTTACAAATAGCGAAAAATAGAACTGGATAAACATTCGATTCTGGTGGCATTGCACAGAACAAAAACCGGATGTAGACTGTTTTATTTTTCTAACGGGTCCAAAGCTCTCTGGGCAAGCAGGAAATGTTGTTCCTCTTGTTGATAATCAACCAGAATGTGGTTCAGGATCAACAGATAACATTTCAAAACTGAGATGATAAGGCAGAATCAGTGAATGTCTCGGAGGATGATGTTAAAGATACAGAGAACCAGAAAAAAGTGTTTTCACCATCGTTCAACGTGAGTTTGATTAATTTGAATCCGTACCCGACTTGTTCCCCCACACAAATGGACTAAAAAGGACAATCTGATGGGAAGTTCTGAAGATGTAATTAACATTTATTAATATTTCTTCGAACAATCTCCACAGAGGATGGCTGGCCGTGGTGGCCGAACGGGGCGCTACAGTCTGGAACCGAGCGACCACTACGGTCACATGTTCGAATCATGCCTCGTGCATGTATGTGAGTGAAGTTCCTCAGATGAGTTAGGTTTAAGTAGTTCTAAGTTCTAAGGGACTGATGATCGCCGGCTGGAGTGGCCGAGCGGTTCTAGGCGCTACAGTCTGGAACTGCGCGACCGCTACGGTCGCAGGTTCGAATCCTGCCTCGGGCATGGATGCGTGTAATGTCCTTAGGTTAGTTAGGTTTAAGTAGTTCTAAGTTATAGGGGACTGATGACCTCAGAAGTTAAGTCCCATAGTGCTCAGAGCCATTTTAACCATTTGACTAGCAGTGTGGTGGCCCTGCCGCTTCCTGGTATAAGCCCTGAAGTTGTGATGTGACATCACGAAACCGGCCGTGTTCCTGTATTTGTTCATATACCACTGAAAGTGGTTTATTTCAGAAATGTGAAGTAGAACAGTGTTGGGTATAATTAGACTTCGTTAAGTGAAGTGATCGTTGAGATCTACCGAACTGGTCTTTTAGAGTGTAAATAAGTATAAAATCACAAAAATGCGTGGCAGACCGATGACTAGCATGTTTTCCTACTATAGAATTACTGAGCCACAGTATGAACATCGATACAGGCGTTCACTCTGTGGCTCAGTTGTTCTGTGGTTGGGAAACATATTCGTTACTTGCCTGCGATATTTTTTTGTGATTTTGTACTTATGTAAACGCTGTGACACACAGTTCAATAGATCTTGACATTGTACCCAAAATTGTTGTACTTGATAATGGCTTACGGCGAAAATCGCGATATTAATATAACATGGAGAAGTATGTACAGTCAAAGGGCGTAAATATCATTCAATCAAAACAATTTATCGTAGTTTTGCCCTCACTAGTAGGTGGAAAATACCTTGCAGCGGATGGTCAACTACCACCTTGTATGGATGTTAGGATCCAGATAGCTCCTAGCTCCTTAGTCGCTTCCAGTGTAGGTCCAGGATGTGACGCTCTACCATTGATAAACAGTCCCTTAAGCGGCTATACAACAGCCTTTCAGTGACGTCATCACCTCCTGGTTACATTTTTTGACATTGGAAAGGCCTACGATACTATTTGGCGGCATATTTTCCCTCTGACAGCTCTGTGAATGGCCTTTTAGAGATAGTTTTTCCATCTTTGTAATGTCCTTCTTCTCACTCTGATATTTTGCGTATCAAGTCGGTGACGTCATCTCTGACCAGAACGGTGACCCTCAAAGTACTGTTTTAAGTGTCACTGTCTTTGCCATATCTATTAATAATATCACGTCATCGACTAAAGTTTTGTCCCGTGTTCTTGGTCTGTTGATGATATAGCTGTCTTTGGTTCCTCTAGCCTTGCAACAAAAACTGAGTTACAACTGACTCCTCGTTAGTAGGGTGAATGGACGGAGAGAAGAGATATAAATTCTCAAACTAGAAGTATGTGTGTGTTCTTTTTAAACTTTCCAGTACGGTTTCAAAGGTTCTTGAATGCGGATGAGGAACACTCTTCTCAATTTTCATGATACGGTGAGATTTATGGGCCTCGCATTTGACCCGAAACTTACCTTATGGACCTAAGAGGACACTCCGTGAAAAAAACTCAGCATTTTAAAATGTCTAAGCCACACATCATGGGGAGCAGATAGGACTTGTCTGCTCCGATTTTACATGACCTTCTTGCGATCTCGACTTGATTATGTGTGCACGGTCTATGGGTCCACACAGACGTCTTATTTAAATATGTTGGACGTGGTATACCATGAAGCCCATATTGAGCCTCTATGCTGAGGCTGGTGAGTCATCACTTCACATCCAGTGACGTCTACTCATGGTGCGATGGACTTAAAACAGTGTTCATTACAAGCTCACCTGCATGCCACATTGTTGCTCAGTCTCCAATGGAAAGGCGTTATTACTCTCGTCACAGAGATACTTAGCACTATGGGTTTCGGACAACATATTGCCTTCTAGAGATGGGTGCAGCTGGTTTTAACGTTTTATACCAAAGTTTGGGCAGAGTTCCACGTTGTCTCTTACAGTGGCACAGAATTATTTTAGATCTGAGGACTTTTAAGAAAGACATCACTCCCAGTTTTACGTTTCTACCTCCGTTTCTTAACATTTTAGATTGTCGTCACAGTTTTACAGTCGTGTATTCAGACGGCTCCCCACAAGGTTACTCCCTTGGTTACTCAGTCGTCTTCCCCGACCGTGTCTTCAGATTCACGTTCCTCATAGTTATACTGTATTTCCTGCAGAGCTCCATGCGAATCTGAAGGTACTGGAGCAGGTGACACATCTTCATGACGCATATTTTTCCATCTACGACTCCTTAGTAACCTGCAATCATTGCAACACATGTACTCAGCGAAGGAATTGGTCGTGCTCATACACGACCAACTGTAACTCCTACAATGTCGGGAAAGAAGATGTCACTCTGCCGGGTACGTGGACTTGTCCGAATTTAGGAAAATGAACAGGCCGACAAAGCTTCCAAGAAGCCCTTCTCACATCACTGGTGGGTCGCAGTTCCATGCTGTTAGGGGAGGAGGAGTGAATAGCAGTGATGTACAATAAGCTGCAACTGATGAAGCCAGCTATGACACCATGGTGATCCTAATGCCAGTTCCTGTGGCGAGATGAAATGGCCCTCACCAGCCTCCGCATTGGGCACTGTCCACTCACACATGGCATTTTACTCTGGTGAGAGGACCCTACTCTAATGAGAGGACCCCACCACATGTCTCTGATGCCTGTGACTTTGCGAGTCAGTTTGACTGAGTGCATTTTATTTCGTGACAAGCACGCAGAAGTGAATTTAGATGGGGATCTAACCTCTGTTCTATCTGATGATGAGACGATGGTTGTAAAGTTTTCAAAAATTTTCGATATGTCTTATGCTGGCGATTTTAGTGCGTTGCAGTGTGGCAGGCTCACACTCTTTTCTTCCAGTATTCAACATGCCGCAACTGTCTGCTGCCTTTTTTTTAGTTCTTTCCAATGTTTTTCCGTTGTTTGCAATGACTGTGTTAAATTCGACAATGTGATTTTCTTACTTTCGTGTGTGCAAGTTTTCAGGACTCGCTTTGTCTTTATTAGCAGTTCTCATTGTAATAAGTTTCTGATATTGATCAACACTCGTTTCATTACATTCTGGTATGGATCCTAAAGACGTTGCTGTCACCCGCCGACGAAATCTTATCATGATCATCATTATTCAACCTGTCAAATATAATTTTACTTATTTTGTTAGAAGGAGTAACCTTAAAATTGTACGACTTACATATTATGTGTTACGCACGTGAAAGTCGCTTATATCAATAAATCTGCTTATTTGCTTCCCATACTGTCGCCAGATTGATTCCCCATTCGTCCCTTCTCTGCTTATATACTCTCCTGATAGTGTCACGCACTTGCAACGTCACAAGGAGGCATTTAACCTCCCTGTGGGCAGTGGTCATAACGGTTTGGCTCTACAATGTGTGATCCATACCATATATAAATGACAAAGTGCATAACATCGAAAGTTCCAGGAGGTTTCTCACGGATGACGATGTTCACTAAGGACACACTACAAGGCAAGAAAATTTTAGCGAAATGGAGTAAGACGTGTAGAAAATCGACACTTCGTGTAGGGATTCCCAGTTGAATCTCACTACATACACTGAAGAGCCAGAGAAACTGGTACATCTGCCTAATATCGTATAGGGCCCCCGCAAGCACGCAAAAGTGCCGCAACACGACGTGGCATGGGCACGAATAATGTCTGAAGTAGTACTGGAGGGAACTGGCACCATTAATCCTGCATCGCTGTTCATAAATCCGTAAGATGACGAGGAGTGGAGATCTTTTATGAACAGCACGTTGCAAGGCATCCCAGATATGCTCAATAATGCTAATGTCTGAGGAGTTTGGTGCCCATCGGAAGTGTTTAAACTCAGAAGAGTGTTCCTGGAGCCACTCTGTACCAATCATGGACGTGTGGGAAGTCGCATTGTCGTGCTGGAATTGCCCAAGTCCGCCGGAATGCGCAATAGACATGAATGGTTGCAATTCATCAAACGGATGATTACGTACTAGTCATCTGTCAGAATGGTATCTAGACGTATGACGGGTCCCATATCACTCCAGCTGCACACGCCCCACACCATTTCAGAGCATCCAACAGCTTGAACAGTCACCTGCTGACATGCAGAGACCATGGATTCATGAGGTAGTCTCCATACCTGTACGTGTCCTTCCTCTCGATAGAATTAGAAACGAGACTCATCCGACCAGGCAACATGTTGCCAGTCGTCCACAGTCCATTGGTGGTGCTGACGGTCCCAGGCGAAGCGTACAGCTTTATGTCGTGCAGTCATCAAGGGTACTCGAGTGGGTCTTCTAGCCCGAAAGTCCATATCAATGATGTTTCGTTGAATGGTTCGCACGCTGACACTTGATGTCTCATCACTGATATCTGCAGCAGTTTGCGGAAGGGCTGCACTTCTGTCACGTTGAACGATTCTCTTCTGTCGTCGTTGGTCCACTTCTTGCAGGATCTTTCTCGGCCACAGCGATGTCAGAGATTTGATGTTTTACCGGATTCCTGGTATTCAAGGTACACTCGTGAAATGGTCGTACGGGAAAAACTCCAGTTCATCGCTACCTCGGAGATGCTGTGTCCCATCGCTCGTGCGGCGACTATGACAGCACATTCCGACTCACTTAAATCTTGACAACCTGCCGTTGTAGCAGCAGTAATCTATCTAACAATTGCACCAGACACTTGTTGTCTTACATAGGCGTTGCCGCCCGCAGCGTGGAATTCTATCTGTTTAAATATCTGCGTATTTGAATACGCATGCCTATACCAGTTTCTTTGGCGCTTCAGTGTATACATGTAACGTATTGTGTAGAAATAGGCACAGAGACCCGTAATTGTATGAGTATACGAAAGCACAACAATTTGGAAATTGGTGGAAAGGTCTTGTGGTCATCGGGCCCTAAGCCTACACACTACTTAATCTAACTTAGACTAACTTACGCTATGGACAACACACACGCCTATGCCCGAGGGAGGACTCGAACCTCCGACGGGGGTAGCCGCACAGACCGTGACAAGGCGCTTGAGACCGCGCGGCTACCACGCGTAGCAATACAACAATCATTGGAAGCAAGCAGAGCCATTAATATCTAGGAATGTACATATGGAGTTGTTTAAAGATGAACGACCTCATAAAAATTGTCGCTGGTAAGGCAGTTGCCGGATTGAGAGTGATTGGTAGAATCCGCAGACTGTCGAGCCCACTCGTAAAGAATGTTGCTTACAAAACCCTCTTTCCACCAATGTTTGAAATTTCTTTGCCCTTCGATGACCTGTACCAGATAAAATTGACAGAGGAAATAAAAGTAATCGTATGAAGAACAGCGCATTTCTAAATAGGTTCAATAAGTGCAGACGCACGATGGAGATGGTCAGCCATCTGGAGTCACAGACAGTACAAGAGAAGCATTCCACTGCATGGTGTACTTTACTCTCAAAATTCCGAGAGTGCATGATTCGGGAAGAGTCCTCTTAAACATTGCTTCCACCTAAGTGTGTATCTCGTGGAATGACCATGAAGGTAAAATTGGTGAGATTCTAGCTTTCAAGTAGGCCAACCACGAATCATTCTTCTTGTAGAGATGTAAATGTAAATAGCGATGTAGAGGGTCACTGGCAGTTATGATCTCAGCATCAGTGTTCCCACAAACGATGACATCAGCATCAGCTATCTCAGAATCGCTGATACCAACACCAGGTTCTCAGGAAACGGCACCATGTTCACAATTCGCCCCTTCCTCCCTCTTCTCTCCTGTCCCTTCCCCTACACCCTACAATGAGTGGTATATGTATTTTGCGAAATCACAGAGCTTGGCACCCAACCTTCAAGCAAACTTAATTTTTGTAGACTGATTGCATGTGTGCAATAATTTCTTCACTGTCAGTACATCAGTCCAATATGAAGTGCATCCAACAGCAACAGTGATCATCTGGGTTGGAAGACTATCAGTAAGTAATTTATTCATCAAGCTCTGCTTATAGTATTATTATGTATGTGTTTCATTATATTTAAGGCTTTTTTATTCTTGTTACAAGGGTGGACATACAGAAATTCCTACCTGAACCACCACAGCAGCAGCAGCAACAAGACTCACTGTCGACAGCATGTCTTTGAGACCAGTCTGATCTTCTGCCTTTTGACTATGCCATATCACAGCCACAGCCAGCTAAGTGATAATCGAATACTGCTGTTCACCAATACATACAATTTGAGTTTAAGGGGATCTAAACATGTGAACTGATGTCTAGCAGCCCACAATGACATCGAGGTGGTGACTGAGATGGAGAACGACCTACATCTTGGGTGCAGAGTGCTGTATAAGGAAATATCGATGTAGTATCATAGGGAGAAAGACGATGACTGAACACAACCCAGTGCATGTTCCTAATAACATCAGCATGTGAGAGGATGAGGCATCAGCTGTCGATATGCATGGAGATTCAGTGCCTGAGATAAAATCTGAAGATGCCGTCATGTACATCAAACACTCAAGAGCAGTGAATTTATACAACCAATAAACAATGCAATACTGATGGTGGCAGACAGACAGAGGTGTTCACGTTCATATATTAGAGCTACATACTGTGACTTTATTGACTATTTGCTTTTGTACAGTATGAACATAAATCAATTATAAATGTGCATAAATGGCTGCATTCATCCAACACCAAAAGATTCAGCTGAAAACCCTTTAAATTGTGGAGGCTGAATTTATTGGAGGACTGTCTGTCTATGTAACTGTTCCTATAAACCTGAATACCATCATACCAAACGTAAGGAGTATAGAAAAGAATAATTCGGACAATACTGTAAAAGTGAGTGAGTGTGTGTGTATGTACAAATAAAAAAAAATTATAGTGCAAAAAGTATTGCTCTTATTCGTTTTCCATCCTACAGTTAGTTTTATGGTGAAAGGATTAGGGTGCTTTATAAATATTGTATAAATACGATAGGCAGTTTAATATAACAAATCACCCTACAGTTTTTTATCATTAACAATATATTCTTCAACAACACTTACAGTTTTAATAATTATCTTTTCTGGAGATACTAGAAGGTTTCAGATAGGTTATATAATGGTAAGACAGAGATTTAGGAACCAGGTTTTAAATTGTAAGACATTTCCAGGGGCAGATGTGGACTCTGACCACAATCTATTGGTTATGAACTGTAGATTAAAACTGAAGAAAGTGCAAAAAGGTGGGAATTTAAGGAGATGGGACCTAGATAAACTTAAAGAACAAGAGGTTGTAGAGAGTTTCAGGGAGAGCATAAGGGAACAATTGACAGGAATGGGGGAAAGAAATACAGTAGAAGAATAATGGGTGGCTTTGAGACATGAAATAGTGAAGGCAGCAGAGGATCAAGTAGGTAAAAAGACGAGGGCTAGTAGAAATCCTTGGGTAACAGAGGAGATACTGAATTTAATTGATGAAAGGAGAAAATACAAAAATGCAGTAAGTGAAGCAGGCAAAAAGGAATACAAACGTCTGAAAAATGAGATCGACAGGAAGTGCAAAATGGCTAACCAAGGATGGCTGGAGGACAAATGTAAGGATGTAGAGGCTTACCTCGCAAGGTGCAAGATAGATACTGCCTACAGGAAAATTAATGAGACCTTTGGAGAAAAGAGAACCACTTGCATGAATATCAAGAGCTCAGATGGAAACCCAGTTCTAAGCAAAGAAGGGAAAGCAGAAAGGTTGAAGGAGTATATAGAGGGGTTTATACAAGGGTGATGTACTTGAGGGCAATATTATGGAAATGGAAGAGGATGTAGATGAAGATGAAATAGGAGATACGATACTGCGTGAAGAGTTTGACAGAGCACTGAAGGACCTAAGTCGAAACAAGGCCCCAGGAGTAGACAACATTCCCTTAGAACTACTGACAGCCTTGGGAGAGCCAGTCCTGACAAAACTCTACCATCTGGTGAGCAAGATGTATGAGACAGGCGAAATACCCTCAGACTTCAAGAAGAATATATTAATTCCAATCCCAAAGAGAGCAGGTGTTGACAGATGTGAAAATTACCGAACTATCAGTTTAATAAGCCACGACTGCAATATACTAACACGAATTCTTTATAGACGAATGGAAAAACTGGTAGAAGCCGACCTCGGGGAAGATCTGTTTGGATTCCGTAGAAATACTGGAACACGTGAGGCAATACTGACCTTACGAGTTATCTTAGAAGAAAGATTAAGGAAAGGAAAACCTACGTTTCTAGCATTTGTAGACTTGGAGAAAGCTTTTGACAATGTTGACTGGAATACTCTCTTTCAAATTCTGAAGGTGGCAGGGGTAAAATACAGGGAGCGAAGCGATATTTACGATTTGTACAGAAACCAGATGGCAGTTATAAGAGTCGAGGGACATGAAAGGGAAGCAGTGGTTGGGAAGCGAGTGAGACAGGGTTGTAGCCTCTCCCCGATGCGATTCAATCTGTATATTGATCAAGCAGTAAAGAAAACAAAACAATAGTTCGGGGTAGGCATTAAAATACATGGAGAAGAAATAAAAATTTGAGGTTCGCCGATGACATTGTAATTCTTCCAGAGACAGCAAAGGACTTGGCAGAGCAGTTGAACGGAATGGACAGTGTCTTGAAAGGAGGGTATAAGATGAACATCAACAAAAGCAAAACAAGGATAATGGCATGTAGTCGAATTAAGTCGGGTGATGCTGAGGGAATTAGATTAGGAAATGAGACACTTAAAGTAGTAAAAGAGTTTTGCTATTTGGGTGGTTGGTTGGTTGGTTGTTTGGGGAAGGAGACCAGACAGCGTGGTCATCGGTCTCATCGAATTATGGAAGGATGGGGAAGGAAATCGGTCGTGCCCTTTCTAAGGAACCATCCCGGCATTTGCCTGAAGCGATTTAGGGAAATCACGGAAAACCTAAATCAGGATGGCCGGACGCGGGATTGAACCGTCGTCCTCCCGAATGCGAGTCCAGTGTCCAACCACCGCGCCGCCTCGCTCGGTTTGCTATTTGGGGAGCAAAATAACTAATGATGGTCGGAGTAGAGAGGATGTAAAATGTACACTGGCAACGGCAAGGAAAGCGTTTCTGAAGAAGAGAAATTTGTTAACATCGAGTATAGATTTAAGTGTCAGGAAGTCGTTTCTGAAAGTATTTGTATGGAGTGTAGCCATGTATGGAAGTGAAACATGAACGATAAATAGTTTAGACAAGAAGAGAATAGAAGCTTTCGAAATGTGATGCTACAGAAGAACGTTGAAGATTAGATGGGTAGATCACATAACTAATGAGGAGGTATTGAATAGAATTAGGGAGAAGAGGAGTTTGTGGCACAACTTGACCGGAGGAAGGGATCGGTTGGTAGGACATGTTATGAGGCATCAAGGGATCACCAATTTAGTACTGGAGGGAGGGTTGAGGGTGAAAATCGTAGAGGGAGACCAAGAGATGAATACACTAAGCTGATTCAGATGGATGTAGGCTGCAGTAGGTACTGGGAGATGAAGAAGTTTGCACAGGTTAGAGTAGCATGGAGAGCTGCATCAAACCAGTCTCAGGACTGAAGACCACAACAACAACAACATCTTTTGGTTTCATAAAGAGATTGGTTGCATGGAAAGTTACATCATTGTAATACAATTCGTTGTTATGTATGTGATTAGTAGCATTTGATTGCTTAACTGCAACGATACATCATATTAATACATCTCTCTGCATTGTATATGACTAGCAGCATGCGATTGTAGAGATACATTATACTAATATTTGCTAGTACTAAGAGAGGTAGAGAATTATTTTATATAGGACTAAGTGAGTACCCAGTACTACCCAGTTATATGTTTATTTCAATGTTCTATTCGTCTAATTTCTGCTTACCCCACTTTCATTGCATCACCTGATTCCCCATCCCTATCCATTTCCTCCACCACCTCGCTCTCTGTTCATCTCCTCTCTCGAAATATTTATCTTATCCTCCCCCCTCCTGCTTTTCATCTCCTCCTTCCATCTCTCTCTGTCCAGCACCTCCTCTTTCGTTTCTTTGTGGATATCCTCGTCTCTCTTCTTTCTATCCATCTCTGCCTCTTCTCACTGTGTGACCATTTTCTCATCTCCCGCTCTCTGTCCAATTCCTCTCCACCCTGTCTGTCTGTACACCTCTCTCTGTCCCGCACCTTCTCTTTCGTTTCTTTCTCCCTATCCTCGTCTTTCTTCTTTCTATCTATCTCTGCCTCTTCTCACTGTGTGACCATTTTCTCATCTCCCTCTCTCTGTCCAGTTCCTCTCCACCCTGTTTGTCTGTACACCACCCCCACCCTACACTCGCTACCCAGCTCCTCCTGTCAATCTTTCTCTCCTTCTCTTCCTGTCCCTTTCTCCATGTATTTGCTCTCCCCCTCTCCATCTATATCCATCTCCTTCTTCCCTCTCTCTTTCTCCACCACCTTCCTCTTCTCCTGTCCATCTCCTTTTCCCCTTTCCCACTGTTCACCTCCTCTCTCTCTGTCAGTCCTCCTCTTTCCTTTCTCTCTGCGTCTTTCCCTTTACTCTGTCCATCTCTTCCTGCACTTCTCTCTGCCCATCTCTTCCTCCTCTTGTCTCCGACCATGTCATCCGTGAGTATGTATGTCTCAAATAAAATTCGCTGTCTGTGAAAGTCAATGCGCTCTGAAAACCGTGCTTCGGCCAGAACAATCTCTGGACATGACCCCAGTCGACCATGTGTGTGATATGATGGGAAGAGAAGCACTCGTGGAACACTTCTACCAACAACTCTTACAGAACTATGTGAACAGGTTGAGCAGTCGTGGCATAAAACTTATCTGGGGATAATATTCGTCATTATTCGGCATGTGTACGATCGACTGGATGTCAGTGTCAGCCCCTGCATTGACGCCCATGGAGGCTGCATCACGCACTAATACGGTGGTTTCAGCATGGTCGATACCTGGTACCTCAGAACTGCTTCTAGCTGTTGATCTGTAAATGTAATCTCTTGATGTACTCCATATCGACTGCTGCAACAAAAAATCATTAGTGAATTTGAAAGTATATATACTTTCTGAGGTACTTTAAACTGTTTCATCTTTAAATGAAATCTCACTTCACACACATAATCACTTGTTCCCTCTCCGGAACCGACTGTAGACTCCCACACATTATTTTAAGATTAACAGGAGATTGCACATGTGTGTCATGTGAGTCAGTTTGACACAAACTGCCCGGCGGCAGACCGACGCCCACTTCTGGTGTCGGTCATTTTTGATTGTGTGATTGTGTTAGTGTGCGTAGCCTGTGTGTGTTATCTTTCTGGAATTTCTCTGCGAACCAGTCTTAAATTCTGTTTTACAATGGCTGCTTGATGCAGTTTTGCGCTGAAAATTACATGGTGATCACGTGTTGAAATATTGGCGGTTGTGAGGGACGTCATCTTTCTGCATTCCCGTAAGTTATTTGACCATTGTGTATGCCGGGTTGTCAGGTGGCACTCAGGTCTCACACTCCTCTTCAATGTTTAGGGTACATGTACGACCATAACAAAGAAAGGGCTCAGAGAATTGTTTGTAGTAACTGCAGGATAAACGTATGTGGTGACCAATCATCCTCTGTACTGAAGTGCAGCCATTGCCCTCTGAGGAAAAAGTCGTAAAAACAAAAACAGAAGTTTCTCAGAAATAAAGTCTATCGAGGTAATATAAAAATTTATGACAGATATACAGGAACTTCTTCCAGCGTTTATCATTTAATTAATTTTAGGAAAATTTATAAAAACATTGTTACTTAACCACAGTGAATATGTGCAATGATATTAACAAAACATTGCTGGTGTAGTATTTTCTCATATTTTCATTGCTGTCTAATTCAGAAAATAACATTATGAAGAGAAAATATATATGAGTTTCACATATAAGGTAACTAACCTGATATAATAATTTGGCTGTTGTAGGGTCAACTGTGACGCCATCCTTTACTTTTTGAGATTCACTACGTTCAAGTCTTTTACTGTATTTTTTAGTTATTATACTAACATTAGTATCCATGTTGACCATTTTTCCACGCATGGCCATCTCATTATCCAGCTCGTCCATAACAAAACACATTTTGCCTAATCTACAGTAGCCACTATCCACAAAGCAAATAAATAACAAATACTAAAATACCAAGGAAGTAAAATGCAACCACGAATTTTGACATTAAGGAGAGATTAGCTAAAATCGCAATGGAGGTGGGAACATAGTATATACGAAAGCTACTCAAAGTGGGAAAACTTGATGATGACCTGATAAGGAAGAGTGAGACAGATATAATAGGTCTATGCGTGACAAAACAGGAGGGAAATAAAGGTTTCCACAGTGAAGTGCTTACAACAATTTATTTGTGGTAGAGAGAAAATAGCAAAGCATGGAGCGGCAGTACTTACCGTGCCAGCGACTGGTTAACGATGATATTAGTAGCACACTGCTGGACCAGTTGTTGATTCCAAAATGTTTCCCATTACCGGCTCATGAATAGGAAGAAGGGGAGACTTTGCAACAAGATACTGACAAACTGTTAAATCTGACAAAGAAAAAGATAACGTTGCGATAATGGAAAATTTTAATGTCGTAGTAAGATCGCACGCAGGCATTAAGACAGAAAGAAATTTCGGCTTGTGGGAAACAAATGAAAGAGATGAACATTTGGAAGAATTCTGCAATCACAATGATGTCATTATTAGAAACATACCATTAGAAGTGTAGAAAAGGTTGCATATGTGGGGAGGAGCGTAAGATAGAGGACAGTTTCGATTATATTTTGTACTAATGGAACAAAGATACAGGAATCTGGTAAAATCATGTCACAGCTATCCTGGTCTAGACATACATAGTGATCGTATACTTCAGTTAGCCAAGCGGAACATCATAATTACAAGATCGAAGAGATCTGTCAAGAAAGATTGGATAATAGAAGCTTTGAAAGAGGAAACAATAAACATGGCTTTTGGAAAAAGAACTGGTAAAATACCTACTGGAAGTGATGAGGTAATGCAATGGAATAATATCAAGATGGGGACAACTGAAGCCACAAATGAAGTTGTAGGAAATATAAAATAAGAACCCAGAAAGCCTTGGCTGAAAGAAGAATTACTAGATCTAACTCAGAAAGGATTAAGTTAAGCTAGGATAACGTTGTAGATGACTACGAAAGAATGAAATAATCCAATCACCACAAAACACAGAGAAGAAAATGAGAAATGGCACAAAAACATTGCCAATGAGATAGAAGAAGACCATAAAATGGGAAAACTAGATCAAGTTTACAAGGAAATCAATGCCCTTCAACACACACCTACAACGAAAGTAGTGGTAGTTAAAATGAAGAGGGAATAATGCTGACAGACATTATGAGATAATGTGCTTTTAGGAAGATTACATGGAAGAACTGAACTCTGAAAAGGACGGCAAGAATGAAAGTAATATTATTTAAGACATCAATGTGACCTAAAGAGAAGTGCAAGGTCCTCCAACATAGACATGACTCTGAACGTACCCTAGAGTCACAAAGAAGGAAAATGAAATCGGCTTCATAACCTTTCTGCAGAGTTACTGGTACACTTAGGTAACATCATGAAAGACTAACTATTCAGACTAATAAATTACCTCTACGAAAGTGGAATTAGAACTTCGCGTAATGCAGAATCATTAACATACATAAAATAGTGGAGACAGCTGACTGCATCAGCTACAGAACAGTGTCAGTGTTATCACATCCCCTCTTGGTACTCATTACTATTGTTAAAAGCCGGACAAAAGCAAAAGTAGATAAGTGTACTGGAGAAGACCAGTTTGTTTTTAGCGGAGAGAAAGGAACAAGAGAAGCAACTTTGTCCTCGTGTATGCTGTTGGAGAGAAGGAAGGATAAGAATACTTGAACTCACCAAAACTTCATTAACTTAGAAAAAGTTCTGACAGTGTCAGCTGGGAGTTACTCTTCAGTACAATCAAAATAATAGGACTTGGCTGGAAGGAAAGAAGAAGGAATGAAGTTAATCACCTGTGTCAGGAACCAGAGCACAAAAGTATGCACCAACAACGTAGAGGAAGTTGTCGAGATTGGAAAAGGGGTTAGACAACAATGTCCCCCAATCCCTATTTTTCTTTTACGTTCACTGAAGTAGCTGTTCAGGTCATGAAGGTTAGAGGATACAAGAGGATACATTGTGTCAGATTTTCTGATGTTAGGAACACGCACTGTGGGGACTGCAGTTGTTATGAAGTACATCAAATGTATTCGCAGTTGCGAATATGGACAATCATGAGCTGTATTACGGAATGACGACAATGAGAATTTCTGTCTGAATATGACTCGAACCCAGATTTCCCTCTTACCTCGAGCGGTCGCCTTACCATTACGATATCGGAGCATGACTCACGGCCAGACCCGAACATCGATATGCCGCTAAGGATGTGTCGCAATTGCCAATATATTTCATGTATATCTTGACAGCTGTATTTGCCGAAGTGCCTGTTCACGTATGCATGTCCAAAGGAACATTGCTCCGTAATTCGGAATAACACAGGTACTGCAATAGCGTACTGATTCGCAAACAATGGACAAGCGACTTTCAAGTAAAACATCTTCCCTGTAAGAGAATATACATAATTGATGTATGAGTACAGGTTCCACACGTGATTGACGACATACGGAAATTTAGGTCTGGCAATGAGTCGTGCTCCAATAGCCTGATGGGAAGGCGACCACTCGCGATAAGCGGGAAATCCGGGTCCGAATCCCGGTCTCGCATAAATTTTCATTGACGTCATTCCATTATACTGATGATGATCTTCCATATTCGAAACCCCGAATGCATTTCATACATGTAATTCTAAGGAGAACCAAAAACGCAATAGTATTACGGAAATGTACGGGTGCTATCAAAACCAACATAAAAATTGATGAATTCATAACTCAGCGGGTAAACCAATTTCGCTATGCCGGTAGAATAATCACAGATGTCAATACAAGGTTAATGGTAGTGAAGTGAAGGATAACATTTGCACCGCAGGAATTTATGACTAAAAAAATCATTTTATCCCACAACCATATGAACACAGAAGTCAGATAATAATTTTTAAAGTGTACACTGCTCTAGGGAAATGATAATAAGACTCAGGGTAAATTGGAAGGAAATAGATTTGAAGTTGATGACATGGGGCTATGGAAGAAAATGACAGGAACGTGATGGACAGGACGAAACACCAGTTAGGAAGTCTTGAGGGAAGTAAACGAGGAGAGAAGATTATGAATAAAAAAGGATAAGAGAAAAATGGAATTTATTATACATGGTATCAGGCACAACAGCTTCACCGTTAATATCCTCTAAGCGAAAGTACTAGGAAAGAAAGGAAGAGGGTTGGCTAGGATAAAGTATTTGGAAGGCATCGAGAACGGTATAGGATGTGACAGTAACGTGGAACTGAAAAAATATCAGTGATAGATGAGAATGGTTGAATCACCAAGGCATTAGCGTTTAGAAGACGTATGTATAATGTTCACTGTTCCGGAACGTTTCCTACAATATTGGTCACGCACCTGTTATGTCTACTTCCCAAGTTAGGGATTCAAAATGCAATGTGTCTGTAAATGTTCAAATAAAAGCGTCTTCTCCCTTCTGATAATATATGTCTTATAATTGTCTTTTAAAGCCCACATGATGACATGACATTCATTCTCTAAGAACATTTCCTGTCACGCTGATTACACACCGTCTTCTAACAGTTCCCCCAGTTAGGGATGCCAAGTGGAATAATTATGTAAGTGCTGAGATAAAAGCTTCTACCACTTCAAATTATCAGTCTGTTAGAAAAGTCCCTTAAAGTTCACCTGTAATCTTCACTATGCAATATTTATTGTCCATGGACATTTGCTGCCATTCTGCTTGCACTTAATTTACTGACCATTCCGCCAATTAGGGATATCAAGTGTAATTTTTATCTGAGGGTCACTTTAATTGCATATGGCCACAAGAAATATCATTTGTAATAGCTATGAGGGTTAATACTTCACTTTAAAAAAACAACCGCTGTTTTGTGAGATTTCCTCCCTACAAGCAACACCAAATGTAAAATTTATGAGTATGTTTTGGATGCCAGGGTCGTAATTATGGCATTCAGTATTCAACCTGTTGCCGTACCTGTTGCCGCACCTGTTGCCCCCTCACTATCTCCGACAAATTTTCTGTGTCTATGCGTCCTTTCCGCTATCTATGTCCATTTTCTCCTACCATGTGTCCATCTCCTATCTCTCCCTCTCTCTGACAATGAGCCTTTACCATTAATACTGAAAATTCAGACTCTGTGATAGTATTTACCAGTATTCATTATCTATTGGAAATTTAATGGCAAATGAAAACTGTAACCAACATACATTGCGCAATGGGTGCTGAATATAATGGTTTCGACAAAAGAAATGTGTCAGTTGCAACGTACATGGTAGACTTCTCAATGCAGCGGTTTCGCACACTGAACTTAATTATCTCTTTTATTCTAAAGACTAGCTGTCCCAGCCATGCATTGTTGTCGCTCAGTCGGGTTAACTGGAAAAAAAGATAAGAGAAAGCACATCCTAATTCCCTTCTCTCCTTTGTATCTATCCATGCCATCCTCACCGCCTGTTTATCCATTTCCTCCTAATTCCCTCTCTCTATCTCGTCCACCCTATCTCTCATTTCACCTTTCCCTTCCGACTCTCCCTCCATCTCCTCCTGCCTCCTCTCTCCCCCTACTCTATGTCTATCTTTCCCTTCCCCCCCTCACTATCTCCGACAAATTTTCTATGTCCATGCGTCCTTTCCGCTATCTATGTCCATTTTCTCCTACCATGTGTCCATCTCCTATCTCTCCCTCTCTCTGACAATGAGCCTTTACCATTAATACTGAAAATTCAGACTCTGTGACAGTATTCAGTCACATGCCGATAAGCCATCAATGCATCTCTCCTCTTTGCTAACTGCGTTTCATTATTGTATATTTCACACACAAACACTTATATATATTACAAATACATATCTTATATGTGTCCGTTTGTTCGTTTGTTTATTACAGTAATTTGAAGTAAATCGTTCGAGCTCTTTTGGAAATTTCGTAGAACAATGTTTCCCATTTATATATTCAACATACATTAATATACGAGAGGCTTTCATTAAGTAATATAGCAAATTTTTTTCTCAGACATACTCGTTTGAAAAAGTGTTGAATTTGGTGTGGAACATATTGGAATATTTCCACTTAAGACCCCATAGTTTCTAGAGGTACCAGTTGGTGACTGCGTTATATGTAGCCTTCAAAATGATATCTGTAACTCAGATGTAGTCCAAGCACAGATCTGTCATTGAGTCCCTTTTGGCGGAAAACCAGAGCATCGCAGAGGTTTCTGTCATGCATCAGCGAGAACATTATGACCACAGAACTACTACCGATATAAACAGATCCAGGTGATAGTCACGTCACTTGGCGAGGAATGACTGCTAGTCAGACACACACACGATGCTTATAGTGTCAGTAACTGTGCTATACGTGTGTAGAATGGGGAACGGGCACCATCTATCTGATTTTTACCGAGAACTGACAGTGATGGCCTGGAGGCTCGGCACGAGCATTTCAGAAACTGCACCACTTGTAGGGTGTTCGAGGAGTGCTTACTTTCTGTAGAGGTGGTACGGCATTGCAGAGGAGAGAAGAGCACCACTGTGAAGTGACAGGACTGCAGCATGACTTCAGTGGCTGACCGCAACTATCGGACGAAGCTTCGTTGCGCGTTAGGATTGTGCCACGGCTGAAGAAACCTGGAACTGTACTGCCGTCTATTACAATCTGCATTTAACATTACTAAACGAAACTGCGTAGCGCCGATGACTAACAAATTCCGGGATTGTGCCTCCAACGGATCAGACCTTGTTATTGCTGCTGCTGTTACCAACGTTCAGACTATGTGAAGTTACACTAGTTCAACGATGTTTCGATAATTAATTAAGTCTAGGACGCCCAGCCTTTTCCTACCCTCTATAACACCCAGAGGGTTCACGTTGGTATCTGTTAATAGTACTATTGGGAATTATTATTTCAAAACTGTATGCACTTGTTATACTTTAGTTTATTACATGATTTACGTGCTCTTTGAGATATAAAAGTGTGTATAAATAATAAACAGGGCACAAATAACATTAGCTGTTGAAAAGTAAATAAATTTCACTGAAACGTGTAAACAAGAGTAAACAAGTGAGCCGGGGTGGGGGGGTTACTTAGTTCAAAATGCATAGATAAGTTGAATTATTCATGTTTACAGCATATTTAGCTATTTTTATGTATAACTGACACATTTGTTAGAAAAATAATGTATCTCTGAGCCATCAGCTGTACAAATACACATTCATTCCCAGTATATCTGCACACCAGTTAACTAACTCACACCAGTTCCAGTTAACTGGTGTGCAGCTATACCAAACATAACTGGTTCATGATCTAGTGTTACTGGTGTCTTTTATTAATTTTTATGCCAACTGTATACTACTGGTATGTCGACAAAGCCTAATGTTAAAGAAACATTTTGTACATCAACACATAGGGATTTTATAACGTTCCTTTGATAAAATGGCATGAGATCATCTTCGTTATTTAATAATTTAGTAATGCCAGGTTTTTAAATGATCCTTAGATGTCTGTTGGTATGAATGATTTACTTTGTACTCTACCATTCAACAAATGTGATTACGGTTTTTTTCTGCAGTGTGGCAGCCCTCTAGGTTAACTCTTTGAAGGGCACGCAATCACCATAAAAATTTTCCCTAGAGGGGAAAGAACAATAATTTACATATTTCAAACCTTACCCACATGTAACACTTTAGTAATATTATTGTACAACGTTTTATACGGTGGGTTTTTGAAAATTAACCTTAACAACGACAAAATATTAGCATTAAATGTGGACACGCAGTTACACACCTCCCCATTTCGGCATACAAGTTCAATAGTTGGTGGTTCTACTTTTGCATTGTTTTCTTTTAACTTTCATGGAATCTCTTGAAAGAATTCGTGCCTGCTCTCAGGCGTGAACACGGATCACATCGACACAGTTCGGACCAGAGTTTTTCTTGAACTGAAAACTGCATATCTTCTATTGGAGAACCACTGTATGTAAATGTTCTTGAGAATAATGAACGCATTTGTTACACACCAACCTACAAAGTGAAAGAACAGTCTCATCCATTATTTCTTGCTTTTTCCGTCTGTGGCACAGCTTGACTGCAGTCGATTAAAATCATCAACATAGTTCATACAATATTTTAATTTTTCAACACATGGGGGCGGGTGATGTTGGTTATTCATCCGTCTTTCATTCTGCTACATGCTGTGGACACATAAGATGGTGTATGACACGCGGAAACCATGATGACTGCCCTCCATGATTGATAACTCTGCAATCGAATTCGCCTCTCTCACATTCTTTTTCCTTCTTGAGTTTCAACATTTTATCCTTCTGTGATTTATTGTTCCACAAGCATGCGGACCACTGGACCTTAGGTTCTTGAGCAGAAGATATGATGTAAAATGATTTTCCATATAAATTATATGATTATTTCCATAGTGGTCACTGGTTAACTTCAGAACCATTTTCTGTACTAACCCTACTGGAAACTGTGACACGTTTCCTGTATAAATAGAAATTTCAAGTTGTATGACGATTCATCACATAACATTCGCTCTTTGTACCCTATCACTAAAGTTTTGTACTGTGTGAGAAATGATCTGCCTTTAAATGTAACCATTGTTTCATCAGTAACGAGATTCTGATGCGGTGTATGACAGTCTTGGAATTTCCTGTTCAAGCAATCTAGCCAAAGAGCGCAGTTTGTACAGTTTGTCAGAATGTTGACTGTTTCTGTCAGGAGCTACAGATTTATAACTGAGGTGCAAGTTACTCAGTGAGCAACTAAATTCTTTTACTGGCATTAGCTTCGATATATAACTCTCACCAAGGTCTGGATAAGCGCTGCAGTAATCTCTGTGGCAAGAGTTTTTAGTGATTCTCTTGTAAGGAATTATTCCGATAAAAGATTTTATTTCATGTTCGTTGGTGGGGACGAAAGATTTGCCTTGTCTATGTTGCATACAAATCGGTGTGAAGCACCATGTGGTTTATAAATGCTTCATCAAAAAATTCACTAAATAAGTCAACTGGTTTTACGTTCAGTTTATTCTTTATTTCTGTAATCACACCACCTGTTCCTATAAATAATGGCACTTGGCCAACACTTGTTTCTTGGTCCCAGTTCATTGAAACTGTTGATGGATCAGTGAGCGGCACCGCATTGTTATCACATATCTCGTCACCTTCACTGTTATCCTGAGAACCACTACTACTCGACACACGACTGCAAAAATAAAATTAGAAGCTGCACAGTCGGTAGTGAATATCGGGTCAATGTCATCACTTTCAACAATGCCAACGCTGTTGTTACTAGAAAGTATTTCATGGAATAATATTCGGTAACATTCTTCCTCTTTTATTCTATTTTGCAAAGGCATACTGAATTGAGAAGGAAATTTACTGGACGGAGAGCAAGGACGGCGGATTGCGCCACTAACCACACAGGTATCCTTCTGTAACGTATAGAAAACTATATTCGAAAAAAAAGTAACATTACTTGTAGATTTATGCAAGGTCAACAAATAAATATAAAGAATTTATTACCAAAAATAATTGTATAAAGAAGAGCTACACAGAGAAATGCACTACACCTTCACGAACAACACCAGCAATGTATGAAGTACCAGCACGTGTCGTAAATACGTGGGACAAGTACTGCACTGTGATTCTCCTGCCATGTCGTGAAACTTAGTTGAGAGAACTACCGCCCCCGAGTGGTAAACTGAGAAAAATAACGTCGTTTGCTACAGTGACCACTGCTCTTTCCACGTATCTACATATATGTTCGGTTAGAGTTATGCCGCCCTTCAATGAGTTAATACCTGCTCCATAGACATTATTCACATAATGTAGTCTAAACATATTCAATAATATTGTCTTCATGCGATATTTATGATTAGATGCAATGTCACTGCTGGCTTCCAAAAATACATCGTTGTTTTGGGTACCATATGTGTTAACGAAAATATTCATGTCTGCCAACCTTGACTACAACATGCAACCTATAGTCTTTGATCTACAGATTATTGATGTTTTCCGTAAACTTTGACAATACTGTCAATGACATGCAACTAGGTATATATACCATTTTGAGTCTGAAATAATCGGTCGTAACAGTTTTATACAGTACAGTATTTGTACCAGACAAAATAATTTTAGTTCATTTGAGTTTATGGAGAAATTGTATCGACATAAGACTGGAGTTGATTTATGGATAATATTTTAGTGACTCATCATTCTACAGCTTTGTAAGTATTTTCTATCGGGCTTCTTCACACGTGTGCTTCATTTGTCTGTGTATACTATATACGTTTCTTCTGCTTCCATATCTTATAGTCCTCGTGTGAAGACGGTTATCTAACTGAAACTGGTCGGGAATGAAAGTGTATTTGTACAGCTGATGCCTCAGACAGGCATTTCTTCTAATATCTGACAGTTGTAAACAGTTATTTTATAAAATTTGTGGCACATATGCATTCAGTTTTATTTGTATATTTTCCACAAACCACATTCTTACAAACAGTGCACTTGGAAGTAGTTTAATTACATTTGCAGGATTTAAGAATTTACTTTTACGGCATTTCAACGTTATTTCTTCTTCTTTTTCGCATCGCTTCTTTTCATAATCGTCTGTGGTCGTACTAAACGAAAGACTCATCACATGCTCAGTGTCTAGTTCCTCTGCAAGTGGCCGAACAAAAATCGTCTTTTGATGTTCTTCCCAGTAACAGCCCTGAGTACTCCATATGCATTTAATCCTGCTAGGTCAAGAGTAATGTAGAGTGTGTATACTCGCCATCCTCTTCTGGAGGCCTTAAGTGAATACTGCCTCGCCATTTAATCTAACATTTGTCTTCTTTTGATAGCTTGTAGTGTCTGGAGTTTTTCCTCATTTGTACTTGTAGTAACCTTAAGTTGAAGGGAACTTATTACTAGCATATTCATTACCTTCCTTCCTTGATGGACAATCAAGGAAATGTCATCATATTTTAAAATATTTTTCAAAGGCAGAGAGGCCTCCAAAGATTTCAGAACATGTGATATTCCTCTTCTTGCTTTATTTACTGTACATACGATGGAAGTTGACTTTTCCTTCAGTTTCCTGAATTTTGAGGGAAGTGAAGTTAATATCTGCATTGATGTTTCTGCATTTGGATAGAAATGGTTTAATAAGATGCATTATGACATACTCCGAAACCCTTACAAAGCTAAGTGACACCATTGAGAATGTACTTGCTGTCAACACCTATAGCTAACCAATTTTTTTCCGTACTTGTCAGGCACTGAAGCCATGACTGCATGTACAGACACCTAGATTTACTCGGGAAGGGTTGCTCATCCATAATCAAGTAAGATACGGATTCGTAACACATGGTGCAATTTTCCATGAATTTGTTCCAGACAGCAGAAGCCAATGCGTATATACTACTCTGCAGGTGTGCAGAGTGTGTAGGCTGCTCGTCTCAACCAGAGTATCTTGTAATTTCACACAATATTTTTCTATTCATTATTTCCGCACAGAATAATATGACTCAGGAATCTGGCCATAAGCTGGGGAGATCTGGACTTCCACAACCACTCTCACCACGAGCATAACTAATTGCAATAAACGCTTTCTGTTTCTTCCGTGGTCATTGACCAAGTGTCACTTCCTAGCACTCCTCTTCTGAATTATCAGAGAAAAGTTTATCAACGTTTTCTAAAGACACGTCTATCGACAAAATCGAATGAATAGTTTAGATTTTGGAAATTCGTTGCTTGGTGTTGCTTGTATAATTTACAGTCAGATACTAAACTTTAAACTAATAAAGATATTGAATATCTGATTACACCATCAGAATCTTCGTGCAAATAATGGTAATGTACATATTTCTTTTTAAGGTATCATGATTCCTCTGGCTATTATTGATTTCTACATGAACTGCGAAATGTCTGCCATTATGATTCTAAAAAGTCCGCATCTTTGGCACTCCTGACATACAGATCTTCTTCATCGACACAAAGAACAGTCCTCAACACAGCGTCAACATGGAATTCCCAGCCATACGGTCGGCCTGGACCACGCACTGGCCAGCCGGGGTGGCTGAGCGGTTCTAGGCGCTACATTCTGGAACCGCGCGATCGCTGCGGTCGCAGGTTCGAATCCTGCCTCGGGCATGGATATGCGTGAAGTCCTTAGGTTAGTTAGGTTTACGTAGTTCTAAATTCTAGGGGACTGATGACCTCAGAAGTTAAGTCCCATAGTACTCAGAGCCATTTGAACCATTTGAACCACGCGCTGTGCGACCATGCCAACTCAGAACTTAGAATATTATCAGGACTTCACAACTCACCCAATAATCATCCTCCAGAACTATTTGCAACTCTGAAAGTATCTCATCTCTTCATAAATAGTGTTTCTCATACATTTCCACCTTCACGTCACTACCACCACTGTAACACTGTTTTTTGCAAGGTAAATTGCATTGTGTCCATTGTTGTCTGTTCATACCACAATAGAATGAACAAAATTAATTATTGCATCACAAATTCACATAGCTGCACTTTGGGAGTGCATGAAATAAACTTAAGGCAAACGAATAAAAAACATTATAGAATTATCTTAAAGGGGTCAACTTGACTACTCTCAGTGTTAAAGGTGAAACCTGCGAAAAATCGTAATCAGTTGTGTGAAATGAGGTGTTTTTCGGTATAATGGAAGTATATTCTAAATAAATGAATAAAACTCATGAAAGGAAATGTCGCTCCAATCGTTCTGTGAAACATAACTATCACTCAAAAACAAAATAGGCTCACTTTGACAGCTCTGGGTGTGCGAGTGTTATATGCTTTAATTTAAGAAACCAGTCATCGAACTTCATTTCTCATAATGCTTTTAGGGGAAGTGTGTTATTAATTTATCTTCTTACTTGTAGACACTGTTGAAGACTACATCTTGCAGGGCGATTAGGAAGAGTCTAAAAAGTTTGTAAGTGTTCTATACCGTACAAACCGTCTTAATGGTGTATAATTGAGCGTACCTCTGGTTCTGTCGTAATTTTCCACTTTGCCTTTTTCATTCGTGAACAGTGCATGGGAAGAACGACTGTCGGTAAACCTCCGTATGAGCAACAGCTTTACTGATATTCTTCTCGCGGTAGTTTCGTGAGATGTATGAGCCACTAATCCTCTTAGTACGTACGCTCTTGTAATCTTAATGATAAACCTGTCCATCATGCACAACACCTGTCTTATAGCGACTGCTACTGGAGTTCACTGAACGAGACCGTGGAAAAACGTGCAGCTCCGCTTTAGATATTCTCTATCTCCTGTATTAATACTACATTGGAGTTTTTCTTTTTTCCGTTTTCATTCCCATTTCCGGCCAACCCTTCCGGAGTTCAAAAACCCAAATCACACCTATGGTTTCTCTTCTACTGTCCATTGTCCCATTGCCCCCCATACTTTTTTCGGTCATTCTGCCTATACTCAGTGAACTCCATAAAGTCCTGCCCTTTTCAGTCTGATTTCTCCTGATATTATCCTCATTACCGGATACAGTTCTTCTCTAGGTCGTCTCACCAACTTTTCACCACCTCTTTAAGGGTCCTCTGTCTTCCCATGGTCTTCTCACCCATTTTTCGCCATCTCCGTATTGGCCCAGTGTCTTCCCCCGCAGTTTTCGCTGCTTTTCTTTAGCCGTACGATCTCGTACTAGTACAGTCGTCTCAGTCGTAAATCGAACAGCATTTCTTACCTTTACCTTTAAGTGTTTAGTCCTTGCATACGATGACTTGTTTTTTAATTTGTATACTTTACTGGTCCTACTCAAAGCTGAACTCATCGGCTTCTTTACCAGCTCTATTACCCCACCAGTTTCTTCTTGTTATATGATCTTCCATAAACACGAGCACGTATTCCTACAGAGACGGCAACCATGCCACATACCGTCTGGAATTCGACATAGGCGTTTGCGCTTCGTATTGCACATTAAGGTAGTAACTATCCACTGCAAACCACGGGAGTCCCACACCAAAACATTCAGAAAATATCCCTGAACAACTTCCTAAATTTTGTCGGTGGCCTTCAGGTTCACTCTGTGTGTCTTTTTTGGCTATCCTCAAGTGTACAATGCTGTCACATTTTGTTTATTCATTTTTCTTTTTATTCGAGAAGTTCCCATAATATTATTATGATGGAAACTGCGAATGTGGACAACCGTGAGCTGCATAGTGAAATAGCGACTATGAAAATTTCTGCCCGACCGGGATCCGAACGCCAACTTCCCACTTATCGCCAGCGGGCCTATTCTGTACCTTATGGCCGCTCTGTCGATCCCTCTAGCCAAACGAGGAGCTGTTGTTAGTTCTTCTCTCCCCAACCAATCAAAATCAAGGGGCCGTAGATCCCCCATGCTAAGCCGACACTGGCACGCTATTCTTCGCAGTACCGAAAAGTGTGTTTGGCGTATGTAGTGACGCTCAAATTTCGTAGATTATGTGTTTCAGTGCATACATAATAACGATAGGTTATTTGACTGTGTTCTGGAAATTGTAATGAATGCCGCATTATGTCGTTTTATTCTCATTCACACTGACATCTTCTTTTGTATTTTACATTCCGGAATAAATCTATAAAAACACCCGAAAAATTCTTTAAGAGAGCGTCAAAGAATAAGAAGAGGCATAGAATGTGGTTGTAACTAGCTCCTAGCTCCTAAATTATGAAGCAGCCTAATTTGCCACATGATACATCGACGAGTCTGGTCTTCAAAACGAAATTTAAAAAATGCCTTTTCGATAACGTATGGTGAGTGCAGCTACTGAAGTTCGTAGAAGTTTATTACATGCATCTGATGTGTTTCATATAGGGTGGTACAGTCGATAAATACTGTGGTGGGGATCTTTCATCTCTTTATAATGCCGCTAAGGATTCGATCGCAGATAAATACTTGTGACAAGCAAGGGTATAATGACAGCTAGGCTCCTTGAGTCCTGTCTAACCACACACTCATAAATCGCTACGTATCCGGAAAAAATGATGAATTATTTGTGACGAGAAAAAATATAAATGTCGCTGTAGGTTGTTTCAAGCACAGCAATTTCATCTTTGATTTTTCAAACATACGGAAATCACGAGATCGAAGACACTCATTACAAGGAAAGCGCCACTTACATCTAAATGACAACGAATATTGCAGAAAAATACTTAACTTTCACTAAAAAGACTTAGAATATGTTACGAAAACGAAGACAAAAAAGTATACCCAACCGGAGCGTACGACCTTCAACACTCCAGCACTTAACCACGTATATATATATATATATATATATATATATATATATATATATATATAAACCTTCCTACCGCCCAAAGGGAGTGGTGGGGGCAACGTGGGCAAAGGTCGCAACCCGCGGCCTGGCCACCATGTCCTGTTCTCAACCTCCAGGTTCGCAAGTGAGAAAGAGGAACTTACAGACAAGGAGATATAAGATGATATATATACGTGCATGTGATAAAGTCCTTCCTTCAAAAGTATTCCTGTTCTTCATACCCCCTCTGTATTACCACAGATAAGTCACAGATCTAATTTGTACTAAGATTGCAGTATACGCGAGATGCCTATTTGCTTCTACCGCCCTGAGTGGAATGCATAAGTTCTAATAAAAGTTCACCATCCAGAAGTCTTCTACAGTTGTTGTTCCCTGCACAGAAAACAGCACGTAGATCGTGAATCTTTTATCTTGAGGCTGTAAGAAACTCTTAACGAGGAACTGTTGAACCATTTTGGCGCGATCCGAAGATCACCGAAGTACTTCGTCTGCTTTTTCGTTTAACAGTTGTTCATTATTCTGCTGGTTATTAATACTTGTGAAATAATGGAATGATAGCACGCTATTGAGAGATGCTTCAAATTTGAAATGAAAGTATACACGCTGTTTAATTTTGCTGATATTAATAACATCCTGGTGCGCAACTTCCGAATGTAGCAGCCAGTCGCGGAGAACGACCACAATTTATACCTGAACATGACATTAGGTATAATGTCATTTTCTATGGCTTCTTCAAATAAATAGGCACCAAGACCGACTTTAGAAGAATCCGTGTTCAGGCAGAAATCTTGTGACAGATCTGGATGAGCTAGTAATGGCGCGTTAAGAAGCGCTTCTTTCAAAGAACTGAATTCCAACTGTGCCTCTTCGTCCCAGTTCCAAATAGTATTTTTTGCAGTGAGAGAACAAAGTTTTGGTGTTACTAGAATTTGCATTTCAGAAAACGACGGTAAGAATTTAAGAGACCTAGAAAACTATGGACTTGTTTCTTTGTGGATGGAACTGGAATGGCTCTCATTGCTTCTAATTTTTCAGGATACGGCTGAAAGCCTTCAGAAGAAATAATGTGTCCCAAAACCTTCACCTTTGTCCCACCGAATTCAGACTTTTCCAAGTTAACTGTAATTCCAGATTCTGCAAAAATACGTAACACACTGTTGAGGATGCGATTATGTTGTTCCCATGAAGCCTCTGCTATTAGAATATCGTCTACATATAAGCTGATAGGACGTTTTAAGAACTCAGGTAATATGGAATTTATGTTGTGACTTGGCAAGACAGCCAAGCCACTAGGAGATAGCCGAAAGGTACGCGTTTAAGCTCACGCAGGCTGGCGTGATGTCTGGAACAGTTAAGGGAATTTATAGTAGCAAATAACGTAAGTAACTACTGGAATACTTAACTTTAATTCATAATTGGTGAACATCGGTCTGACGGTACATGCATCACAAGATAAATAGCTAATGATAATGGCGCCTTGCTAGGTTGTAGCCAATGACGTAGCTGAAGGCTATGCTAACTATCGTCTCGGCAAATGAGAGCGTAATTTGTCAGTGAACCATCGCTAGCAAAGTCGGCTGTACAACTGGGGCGAGTACTAGGAAGTCTCTCTAGACCTGCCGTGTGGCGGCGCTCGGTCTGCAATCACTGACAGTGGCGACACGCGGGTCCGAAGTATACTAACGGACCGCGGCCGATTTAAAGGCTACCACCTAGCAAGTGTGGTGTCTGGCGGTGACACCACAATTTAGCCCACGAATGAATGCTGCCGAAGAAATGTTCAAACTAAAAGGAAGTTTCCGAAATTGATAACAAACGTCGAAACAAAGAAAAGCTGTGTATTTCCTACATTCTGGATGAAGTTCGATCTGATAAAAGCTGGATCTAAGCTCAATAGAAGACAACTCTTTTACACCATTAAAATTTTGAAGAAGTTCTTCCAACGTTTGAGGCCTGTTTGTTTCAGGAATGATGATTTGTCTCGAATCTAAGGCAAGCCTGATCGATCCATTTTCCTTCTCAACAACAATAATGGAATGTTGTACGAGCTTACTGCAGGCTCAATAGCTCCCTCGTCAAGCATTGATTGTATTTCTGTTCTAACACGGTCCCGATAATGTGCCAGAATTACGTATGGTCTAACACAAGATTTAGTATGCTCACGAACACGAAACTGGTATTGATATCCCTAGATTGCTCCCGTTTTGCGAGTCAAGACTGTGGAATGTACTTGTAAAATGACAAAAAGGTCCAGCCTATCAGTGTCATTACAGTTCTCAGTTGTTTGAATTTTATTCTGAATTAAGTCGTTAGTATCAAATACGTCGTCGATATCATCTCTGTCAATACTTTCAGAGTGATTGATGGTGTCAAGTTCCGTCGAAAGTTCCGAACTAAAGTCTTCAAATGGTTCAAATGGCTCTGAGCGCTATGGGACTTAACATCTGGGGTCATCAGTCCCCTACAACTTAGAACTACTTAAACCTAACTAACCTAAGGACATCACACACAACCATGCCCGAGGCAGGATTCGAACCTGCGGCCGTAGCGGTCACGCGGTTCCAGACTGAAGCGCCTAGAACCGCACGGCCACATCGGCCGGCAACTATTGTCTAACAAGAGGTACCGCTGATTAATTTCCTCGTCATGGGTTGAGAGCCAATATTCAAATTGCAAAGCTATTGACTTATCTTCTTTCTCTAAATTTATTTCAGTATCGTGAAAGTTCAAGGTTGCTTTGTATTCTTTAAAAAATCTACTCCCAATATAATTTCTGTCGACAATTATGGAACGATAAGAAGGTTCACAGCGAATCTGTGACTTTGACAAAAGAAATCTAAGTTAATTTGCTGGCGTGCATCTACACCTTTTCCAAAAACTGCACCTTTTAATTTAACCCTACGTAAAGGAAGAGTAGGGCAATCGTTCGATTTGTTGCATTTGCTAAAAGCTGTTTCACTAGTTACTGATATGGGGCTGCCAAAGTCAAGTATTACCGTACATTTTACATCATTTACTGTACTGTGTATTACAGGATATGCGATGTTTTTCTGTTTTACCTCATGTTCCTGGAGTAAGGTGTCCCTAATGTCTTCCATTTTTACGTAATTAATAGCCACGGCAGCTACGTCGTCAGCTTCATAAGTACATTTTGTGGTGGCAGCGGTGTGTCTTTGTCTACTGTCTCTTTGTTGTCGCACGTCGTTATTGGGATTTGGAGATCTAACTTCTACAATTTCAACTTGTCGAGGGGGCCCTGCCCTGTTTGAATCCCGCCAGTTCTGATAAAATTCTGGTCTGTTGTTAAGATTATATCGTCTGTCGTCATGTCAGTAGTTTCTGTAATTTCTTTCTTGTCGGTCACGTGGTGGAGAATTTCTCCCTGAGTTGCAACTGCGCGATCAGCTGTTGCGTCCGAAATTATTCTGTCTCCCTTGATAATAATAGCTCTGGTTCCCATATTGTATGTTTCTATGAGTGTCTCTGTCATAGTCATTTCTGCAGAGAGGTGATCTTTCCCTGTAATTATTATAACTCTGCCAACGGTTGTCATACGGATGGTGTCTGCTTTGGTCACTATTTGCGTTATGAAAGTAGTCTTGTCGTGTCCAGTTATTATTTCTGTCGTCATGAAATTATGACGGATGTGACCTGTAATTGTTGTGTTCCTGTCTTCGTATTCCGCGACTGTCAGTGTCAATTTCCCATTCTTGCAACAGTCCCTGAAAAGCTTCGATGTCGTCTTCGCAACTTCCTGCCAAAATAATATGTCTTAAATGTTCTGGCAATTTAATTAAACAAATGCGGATGAGTTCTGATGAGCTGTATGGGTTTCACAGGTACTGATTCTTGTGCAACATGTCTTCAAATATTTAACAAGACGGGAAAATTCAGATTGTTCAAAGTGTTTCATCATTATGACGCTATGCTTTACTCGGTCTTGAGTAGCCAAAATGCTGAAAGGAAGGCATGATAAAATTCTCCTTCACTGTGACAATCGCGAATGATCGAACGCATACTTAAAACAGGTTCATTTTCCAAATAGCCAAACATAAATTCCAGTATGTGCTCTTATGACCAGTTGGGATGAAAACAGTGAGAGAATTGATGAAGCCACACTTGTGGATGAATGTCGTTACCAGAATTCTTAAATGATTTGAAGTTACGTGTTGTAATAAACAGCTTATAGTCAAAATCATCATGTCAGCGAGTCGCATATCGGTCATTGTTACGTCGTGTCGGCGGTTCCATCTCAAAATTCAGTGCACCTTACCTATTTCTTTCATAATTTCCGAAATATCCTGTGTGGTTATTTGTGGCTTTTTCGTATTTCTAAATCCTTCTTCCCGTATTGGAGCGCGACTGTCCTCTGAAATATGTAATTCTTGTATTTCTTGTGCCAACTGATATTATACTTCCCGGATTTCTCTTTTGTGTTGCGTATTAATTTGGTTCTGATTTTGTTTGAATTTCCTAATTTGTTCGTCGTCTTCTGTGTCAGTAAAGGCTACCGTTCTTGTGTCATTCAGATCATCATCTACCTTCGTAGATAAATTATTTAGCTGATCCGAAAGTTCGACTACTATATCTGATAATGAACTGATTTCCTCCGCGTGTCTTTCTGAACCAAGTTTCAGAGTGTCCATTTGTGTTGAAAGCGTATTTACTGCGTCCTTTAAGTTTTCTTGAGTTTTTGCAAGTTGCGTAACCGAAACGGTAGATGCAACTGAGTCAATTTTAGCTTGCAAGGTGTCGTGATTTTCATGAACAATAGTTTGCTGTTCTTTTATGGCTGCTCCGTGGTTCTATAACGCAAATAAATAGGTTGAAAATGCTCACAAATTGGTGTTTTTACGTCAATACAGACTTTTCGACATTTCGATTCGATTTTAAGTAATTCAGCACTTAAATCTTCACGTGTTTGTTCACGCGTTTACTGAGTTCTGTTTAACTTTTGAAGATTTTGTTCCATTGTGTCTAACTTTTGTGGCTGTTGCTGTTTTCGTTCCTAATGTTGTTCCATTTGTTGCTATGATTGTTTTTGATTTTATTCCATTGCGTCTAACTTTTTAAACAGTTGTCCCATTTGTTGTATTAATTGTAATGACAATGCACTGATGTCTGAAACATGTTCCTCTGTATGGAACTTCCTGGCAGATTAAAACTGTGTGCCCGACCGAGACTCGAACTCGGGACCTTTGCCTTTCGCGGGCAAGTGCTGTACCCCTCGAAAGGCAAAGGTCTCGAGTTCGAGTCTCGGTCGGGCACACAGTTTTAATCTGCCTGGAAGTTTCATATCAGCACACACTCTGCTGCAGAGTGAAAATCTCATTCATGTTCCTCTGTACTTCGGCAGTGCATTTGCACCGGCTACATTCGCATTTTGAAAAGCAGAAAATGTGTCTTGTCTTGACTGAGAAACGAGTAGTGACGCAAAACCTGAATCTACAGTATTTGCAAGATTATGTCCTGTCATTTCGGATTCCTGGGGCGCGCTGTTGCCGACCGATCGATTGACAATACTACCCTGTTCACGAGCTGTTTCACTGTCTACACCATTATTTATTTCCTGCTCTATTTCCCTATGCACAGTTACCAAATTACTATTCTGAATATTTATTATTTCATTACACGGTGGCGCTAACACACTACTCTCGTCTTCACTGTCATTTCTCAGTTGATTTTGCGGCCTAGTGTTACGTTTTTCACATGCCATAATTGTCAAAATATTTCACAGGATAACACAGAAAAGCACAATTTGAAGAGCAAAATAAGAAAACACGTTAACATATCACTGGAAATAATATGTAATTAATTGCAAGCAAGGCTGCGAAAAATTTGTTGGAAATCTACATGCATGCCACAACTGTTTTACCGTACAACAATGAAAAACTACAACTACAAAGGAAATTCTCTCTACAATTACGCGCTAGCAATAAGCAATAACTACACTAATTACTGAAACTACAAGAAAAAATTAGAATATTCCAGTTAGGTATCCTCGGCTAAGGGTCGACATATGGAACTTCCCCTTCGAAAATTAAGAATGACTGTGCTGGTGAACTTCTACGTTATTTGATATTCAAACAGTTAAGCAAAACTGAACGTACTCAGACAGTTCTCTCTTTACTTATTCTGATCATCACTAAACTGACACACAATAATTTTTAAAGCAACGCAATCTGACTTTCAATAATCCCTATATCAGTTCATGACATCGAGTCTTACAGATTTTCTTTTTCTCACCTACACACATCCAGATCGTCCGCTCTCAAAACTCTGGTATCTCTCTCCCCACATCCACCACTGGTGGCGGCTCACCTCCAACTGCCCAACGCTAAGCGCTGTTCCCATTCTACAGCCTACTAACACTACACAAGCGAATAGTCCAACAATGAGTCCAACCAGCCACACACTGCACACAGCGCAGTCAGCGATTTTCATACAGAACACGGCGTGGCGTTACCAACATAAAAACGTAAACAGTCGACTTACAAGCTCCACACCCATATGCGTGGCGCTCGATTTGCGGACGTTAAGGCAGCTGCCAGAATTTCGCCGTTGGTGGTAACCCAGCCCAGTGGCACCTTGACACCAGCACCGCTACGAAGAACGATGACGACACCGTCGGCATAAGCAGGGCAGCTGAACATCCCAGAGAGGCGCTGTCAGAGGCAGCAAAGCAGCGGTTCCATGGAAAAAGCATACAATAATACAGAGAGCGGGTAACCTTGATGCCATGACCGACAGGTCGAGATGGGAGGAGTGAGACAGTCATTGTAGATTACGCAAGACGTAGCTCCACGAAGGAGAAACATAACGATATCTATAGTAGTATCAGGCTATCCCATATCGCAGAGCGCTCCTTACAGGTAGTCGTGATCGACCCGATCGAACGCCTGGCTGAAGTCACGAGCTGCCAAAATACCAGGCGTAAGACGAGAGTGAGCAAGAGCGATTATGTCCCCATAGCGACAAAGGGCAGTGCGGATGTTATTGGCACCTCTCAAAGAAGTCTGATCGGATTAACCCACGTACCGAGCCGTCCGTTTAAGCTGCGCAGCCAACAGCTGGGTAAAGATCTTTTTGTAGCTGTTGAGTAACGTCAAAAAGAGGTAATCGCATATCCGTGAGCTACCCCAAGGATTGTGATTGACAGCGAAGAAACCATCTTGGAAACCGTCTGGAATCGGTGTGACAGGTGACATAAGACGCTGACAAATTTCCCTCCACAGTGACACCAGAAGGGGATGCAATATCCGATAAAACTCCAGTGGGAGACCAGCAGGGCCAGGCGACCTGTTGGTGAAACCGTCCAGGACAGCATCATGAACTTCGTCCTCTGTGACGTTTGCAAGCAGATCCATGGGAACCGAGTAAAGGAGAGTCTGGAGACAGCAGTAATGTCTTCAGGGTGGTGATGTTGTTCGGAGCACACCATAATATAATGTTCATAGAGGGCAGACCCTATATCCCGTATGGTATGAAAACGGCGTCCATCGACGGTTGTAATTACTTTAATCAAAGTCCTGCGACGTTGTCGTCGTTTCGCTATCACATTAAAAACACAGATGGACGCACATGCACTAAGCCATCGTGTGTGCACGCCCTGACCAAAACTCCTTCAAGGTGGGATGTGAGAGAGGGATGTTAGCTGTGCCTTGGCACGATTCACCATCACCTGACGCTCTGGCGATTGCGGCATCCTAATACATTCCCAGAGAATGGTGGAACAGAATTCCTGAGTTCGTCGCCGCCACACGGGAACCTCGCTTCCGTAATCAATCAAGGCCTTGTGGAGGGCAGGCCTTGCACGGAGCACCCACCACGATAGCGCAGACTGATAGGCATCACGTCATCGACGACAAGTTGTCCACGTGGTCTTCATGAGCTGCCAGCAGTCGGGTTCTGTTTCCCTGGTCCAATGCCGCGCCACACCCTTTGGCGGCAGAGATTAATAGCACAGATACATGCGTCATGGTCAGAGAACACAATAAGCCAGAGTTCGGCAGCCTGCACTCCACTGACAATATCGCGGGAGATGTAAACACAATCGAGATGGCTGGAAGAATGGCTAGTGAAATGCATAAACCTCGGACGATCGCCATGAACATGCTGTCAACAATCCACAAGGCTGAGGTGCTGGAGAACTGTCGCTAGCGCCGTGCACAGAGAGTGACGTGGTAGTTGGTCTTCGGGTGCCTGGGTGCAGTTGAAAACCCTTCCCATGATCAAAGCATCCTGCCGACCCAGGACAGGAGGCGTGACTCTCTGACGAGAAGATGGAACGTTCATGGCGGCGACCTGAATCAGATGGCGCACAGACATCGACGATCCTGACGCCACAAAACGTGAGAGTCACACCTCTTGGATCAGGGAGATACGCAAATGCACCAGCGAGGATACCGTCATGTAAGGGGAGCGCCACCTCATTACCAGTAGGGGATGCATCAGAAACATCTACTGTAAAACCATGGGGAACACAGGAAGTTACAACGTGCACCTCCTGAAGGACAGCGAAACCTGCAGCGTACAACATGTCATGGAGAGATTGTGATTTAAGCGAATTTTATTGACATTTATCACGCCTATGCGATAAGTCTGGACAGCTGCTATCGCCAGGAAGACAGGCGATTCAAACATGGGGGCAGCACACGGAACTTCCTGTTAGGTCCACATGGAAGGGCACATTACTGTGATGAGGAGGGAGCCGTCCCCACCAAGGGAACTCCATCGCTCTATACACCTCGAGAATGTCCAATCTCAGCATCGATGTCAGTCGGCCAGGAGACAGATGTGTATCACCAGGCTGGTTCAGTGGAACACTATCAGAGGTGCGCCGACAGGAAGGGTCAGACAGAGAATGGGAGGCAACCACATGAGATGCAGGTGGGGGAAGGTCGGTGTCCGTAGGTGGACGCTATCTGGAGATGGAGGTGGGGAAGGACGGTTCGTCGTCAGGTGTCAGCGCGTCAGAGGGCAGAGCGCCCTCAGTAACTGGGTCGTCTTCCGGTGCACACATGCGATGGAGGGAGTCATCAGAAATGGTACGGCGTGGTATCTTCCGTTTCCCCAGCGACTGTTGCTTCCTAACATGCTATTCCATGTCACATGGCGGGCGGCTATCTTCCGAAATGTGGCCAGGTGGCAGAAAAGCGGAGGTCGGTACAGCTCCATGATCAACAACCATGGGGTCGTGACAGAGAGCTTGTGCCTCCTGACGGCCATCGTTCATTTGGATTGCCTCCAGCTGGAGTGCAGGATAGACAGGCAACATGTCCGTAGCGTCCTCGAGAGGAGTCGACGCTGGTACCGAATGGTTCAGAGGGGGCGCAGCAGGCAGTCTCACGCAGATGCTTAAGATAGAGGAAGAGCGAGGGGTCTGACTTGCGTCTGAACCATTCTACGTCGGAGACATTCAGAAAGGACGTGGCCTTCCTCGTCACGACCTGAACAGGTGCGCGGCTGCCCTTCGTACACGACAACAGCCTTGCAGCCATCAACAACCAAGTAGGAAGGCACGTGTTCGGAACCGCGCGACTGCTACGGTCGCAGGTTCGTATCCTGCCTCGGGCATGGATGTGTGTGATGTCCTTAGGTTAGTTAGGTTTAATTAGTTCTAAGTTCTAGGCGACTGATTACCTCAGAAGTTAAGTCGCATAGTGCTCAGAGCCATTTGAACCGCTACGCGGATGTAAACAAACTCGCGCTCGCTCGCAAGCAGAACAAGAGGCGAGAGGCAAACAAGGCGTGTGCCCCTTACCACTGCCGAAGGCAGACAGAGCTCCACTTGATGACGACAACTAATACGCACTTATTGCTCTGCTCCTGCTGATTTTAATGGAGTAGGATGCAGGATGACTTCGTTGCCTAAGTATGCAGGCATAATGCATGAAATTTTGTAACGTCTCCACTATCATAAAATTCCTTTCTGACATTATTTAAAAGTTATAATAACATTTAGATAACTAATAACTAGACCATTTAGGGGTAAAAAGTACCCAAAGTCATTAGTAATTTCAGATAATACTCATGTAGTATACGTAAGCAGAGCTGACGTATTGAAAATTTTATGACTTTCAATTCTTAAAAGACATAAAAATAACATGTATTATGTGAGGAGAGTGAAGGAATATGTTTTTTGATTTTCTAATCATTCACAGTTACAACAATACAAACCATACTTCTGACAAGTCGCTTTCCACTCAGATGCATTTTGGGGACTCTTCGCCGCGCGAGATTAGCCGAGCGGTATTAGCCGGTGGCCGAGCGGTTCTAGGCGCTACAGGCTGGAACCGCGCCACCGCTACGGTAGCAGGTTCGAATCCTGCCTCGGTCATGGATGTGTGTGATGTCCTTAAGTTAGTTAGGTGTAACTAGTTCTAAGTTCTAGGGGACTGATGACCTCAGAAGTTAAGTCCCATAGTGCTCAGAGCCATTTGAACCATTTTTTGGTCTTAGGCGCTACAGTCATGGACTGTGCGGCTGATCCCGGCGGAGGCTCGAGTCCTCCCTCGGGCATGGGTGTGTGTGTTTGTCCTTAGGATAATTTAGGTTAAGTAGTGTGTAAGCTTAGGGACTGGTGACCTTAGCAGTTAAGTCCCATAAGATTTCACACACATTAGAACCTTTATGTGGACTCTTCAGTAAAGCATAATGACTAAATCCGAAACTAAAACAAATCAATATTTCTGACATAACAGATTGTAACTGTAAACAAATCACACACAAGCGAACGAGAGGCCATACTGAAACCTAAATACCTCCTGTTACAGTTGCCGGAAAATCGGTGGGCGGAACGATCGGTAACAGGTCTCAGGAGCCTACAGAATAGCAGCTTCCACTAACGAACCGAAAATGACGTAAACAGCGTCGCTAACCTGTCACACAGGTCGATATGAACGATACACAATAGTGCACCAGCCGTCGTCTTACCATTAGCCTATCTGAGCAGGACTCACTGCTTGGCCAAAACTTCCATATGTCGTCTACCATGTGTCTACAACCTGCAGTCGTACATCTATTATGTATATTTACGTACAGGAAAGATATTTTAAATGAAAGTAGCTTGTCCGGTTTCGGCGTATAAATACGATATTGCACAGGCTGTGTAGCCGCGCGGGATTAGCCGAGCGGTCTGGGGCGCTGCAGTCATGGACTGTGCGGCTGGGTCCCGGTGGAGGCTCGAGTCCTCCCTCGGGTAAGGGTGAGTGTGTTTGTCCTTAGGATAATTTAGGTAAAGCAGTGTGTAAGCTTAGGGACTGATGACCTTGGCTGTTAAATCCCATAAGATTTCACATTCATTTTTGAACAGGCTGTGTATTCAGAAGTACGATGCAAAGTTCCTTCTGACATGCAAAACGACTCAAAATATTATGTGACGGTTTTCCAGGAGTGTAATCGAGGTGCTGCCTCTAATCTAGGTTGCAACAGCGTTGCCACTTCGGATGCGGGCATTCCTGGAGACGGATGAGCTTGCTCACGGACAGCTGCTGCTTTTAATAGCTAGCCGCCAGACGACACTATTACTCGTGTTTTGTGCATGTTCTAACCACTTGAACACCCTTTCCTGAGGGCGCCATGTCGGTGTAGGATGGTAGTGTATGCAACGGACCGTGTGGAAGATAGCCCGTGCGCCAACTGTTTGTTAATCCTTGTCCGCCAGTACCCCTAGGTTCGCAACTGCTTGCGGGTAGGCGCACGAGTTGAAACAGCCTACTCTAACCTGTGACCAGGTGATACGAAACGCAGATTTTTTGAGACACAGTAAGTAATTGTAAGTTAAATTTTGTACATCAAATAATTGTTGCCTGAAACCCGTCCAAACTGTAAGTAAAAGCAAATGAAAAATCCAGGAAAAGCTGTACACTACAGACGACTTTAATATAAATGTCGAAATGGATCTGTGACGTAAATAAAGATTATATTGCAGCAAAGAAAGCATTTCGTGGTTAACATGTAATTGTTCGGCGTGGAAGAAGCCTACACAAACTATCTACATCTAAATCATACTCCGCAAGCCACTTAACAGTATGTGGCAGAGGGTACTTCTGGTACACTAACTGATCTCCCATTCCGTTTCACTCTTGAATAGCGTGTGTGAAAAAAGATTGTCGGTAAGCCCTAATTGTCGGTTTTTCTCGTCGTAAGTAGTATGCAGGGGGAATTATTGTGTTTCCGACTCTTCTGGGAAACTGCTCACTCGAAATTTCAGTAGTGTACCTTTCCACGATGCTCAACACCCCTCTTCTAACGTCTGCCACTAGAGTTTGTTGAGCATCTCCGTAACGCTCTTGAACCAATTAAATGAACACGTGTCGAAATCCATCGCTCTTCGCTGGTTATTCTCTAACTCTTCTATCAGTCCTACGTGGTAAGGATCACTGACTGATAAATAATACTTATAAATCTCTTGAACTCGGGGCTTGTAAGCCAGTTGAAAAATGGTTCAAATGGCACTGAGCACTATGAGACTTAACAGCGGAGGTCATCAGTCCCCTAGAACTTAGAATTGCTTAAATCTAACGAAACTGAGGACATCACACACATCCATGCCCGAGGCAGAAGGCGAACCTGCGACCGTAGCGGTCGCGCGGGTGCAGACTGAAGCGCCTAGAACCGCTAAGCCACTCCGGCCGGCGTAAGCCAGTTCTTTCGTTAGTGAGCTACATTTACTCAAGAGTATTTCGCTGAACCTCGACCCATGATCTGCTTTCCTTAGAACTTATTTTATGTGGTCATTCCACTTTGGGCGCTCTGGATGGTTCCTAGATATTCTATCGTCGATAAACTTCGGTGATCTGACGGGAACCGGTATTACCACTGCGGTAAGGCCGTTGACCAGTCCTCTGTAGGCAATTGTCCAAATCGACACTGACTTGTGGCGTTGCTACTTTCTTATAGAGACCAGCTTCATCAGCGAACAGTCTTAAAGAGCTTCCATTCATACTTCCTTGGGGTACTCGGGAAGTTATCTTTACTTCTATCAATTTCGTTCTGTCAAAGACGACGTGTTGAGTTCTGTCTTCAAGGAAGTATTGTGCAGCATCAAATATGGTCCAATTTTAGTTGCGCTCGTGTTATTGTCTGTAAACGGGAGTGCGAGACGTTTACAAATGCCTTCCTGAAGTCAAGGAACATGGCGTTAACCCATGCTCCCTTGTCTACGCTGCTATGGATCCCGTGGAGAAACAGAGTGAGCTTACTTTCGCAAGACTTCTGATTGTGAAATCTATGTTGATTCATATGGATGTGATTTTCGTTCTCCAAAGACGATGTAATTCTTTGGCATGAAAGATATTCCATAATTCCACAACTTATTGGCGTCAAAGATATAATCTTACATTTATGTGCGTATGTTCTACGACCCCTCTTGAAAACGGCATTGACCTGCGCTTTTTCACAGTCACTAGGTACCCTGCGTTATTACAGTAACCTACGATAAACTATAGACAGAAGGGCACCAAGTTCGTTCGCATAACCTTTGCAGAATCTTATAGGGAGCTCATCCGGTGCTGCTGCCTTTCCACCGCTAAGCGATTGTACTTGCTTTTTTATTCCGCTATCGGTTATCTCAATATGTGACACAATTCGCCGTTGGTACGATGATTTAAAGGAGGGACTGTGCTACGATATTCCGCATTGAAACAGTTTGTGTGAATGTGTGTGACATCTTATGGGACTTAACTGCGAAGGTCATCAGTGCCTAAGCTTACACACTGCTTAACCTAAATTACCCCAAGGACAAAGACACACGCCCATGCCCGAGGGAGGACTCGAACCTCTGCCGGGACCAGCCGCACAGTACATGACTGCAGCGCCTCAGACCGCTCGGCTAATCCCGCGCGGCGAAACAGATTTTGAAGTCCAAATTCAGTATTTCAGACCTCTCTCTGGTAACTCACGTTTCGGTGCTATTATGGTGCAAATGGCTCTGAGCCCTATGGGACTTAACTGCTGAGGTCATCAGTCCCCTAGAACCTAGAACTACTTAAACCTAACTAACCTAAGGACATCACACACATCCACGTCCGAGGCAGGATTCGAACCTGCGACCGTAGCGGTCGCGCAGTTCCAGACAGTGCTATTATTCTCACTGAATGAGAGAATGGAGGATATCGAACCGCTTACTAATTTTATATGAGGCCAAAACCAAAACCTCTCAGGAATTTAACTCAGATCGCTTTCCAAAATTCGACTTTCAAAGTCACTAAACACTTTCGTAATAGCTTTCCTTACGCTCATTTTCTCTTGTTTCAGCTTTAGTTTTTCAGCTAGATTTCGACTTCTCTTGAATCGGCGATGAAACTTTCTTAGTTTATGTAGCAGTTTCAAAGACGAGTACTAAAACGCGGTAGGTCTGTCCCATCCCTTATGACCTTGCCCTAAACTTACTTGTCTCGATTACGTTGTGGAGTGGCTCCTTTGCGCCTTCTTCCGTCTCACTTTATAGTGAACAAAATTTGTGTCGCCCACTAAGACAGACTCTGAGCAGCTGTCGTGTTCCGCAGCGGTGGACCCTTGCCTGCGGCTGGAGTGCGGGCCGTGGGCTCAGTGCCAGATGGCGTCGGGAGTGGCGTCGTGCGTGTGCCTACCCTGCCCGGCTCACCACGACTCGCGCGGTCCCGTCTGCGGCTCTGACGGCCGCGACTACGACTCCGAGTGCCAGCTGCGAGCCGCCGCCTGCCGCCAAGGCCTCGACGACCTCTATCTGCGACACCGCGGCACATGCGGTCAGTAGCCTCATTTAGTTTGCCTGCAGCACTATCCAAAGTTTGTTTTCTTAGTTGGAAAGGAAACTTTATTACATTACGCATTTTTTGTTCTTATTTTACGATTAGAAGTGGTTACTACCAGAATGATACTTTAAAAATAGTAGTTTGTAACATTTGCTACATTTGCTGCTGTTAGTCAATATTTCCCTTTACTTACGACTGCATCTACATCTACACTACACGATCACTCTATAACTCACAACTAAGTGTCTGACAGAGGGTTCATCGAACCACCTCCAAGTAATACCGGGTGATCAAAAAGTTAGTATAAATTTGAAAACTGAATAAATCACGGAATAATGTAGATAGAGAGGTACGAATTGACACACATGCTGGGAATGACATGGGGTTTTATTAGAACCAAAAAAATACAAAAGTTCAAAAAATGTCCGACAGATGGCGTTTGATCTGATCGGAATAGCAATAATTAGCATAACAAAGTAAGGCAAAGCAAAGATGATGTTCTTAACAGGAAATGCTCAATATGTCCACCATATTCCTCAACAATAGCTGTAGTCGAGGAATAATATCGTGAACAGCACTGTGAAGCATGTCCGGAGTTATGGTGAGGCACTGGCGTCGGACGTTGTCTTTCAGCATCCCTAGAGATGTCGGTCGATCACGATACACTTGCGACTTCAGGTGACCCCAAAGCCAATAATGGCACGGACTGAGGACTGGGGACCTGGAAGGACAATTATGACGAAAGTGGCGGCTGAGCACACGATCATCACCAAACGACGCGCGCAAGAAATCTTTCACTCGTCTAGCAATATGGGGTGGACCGCCATCCTGAACAAACATAGTACGTTCCAGCAGGTGTTTATCAGCCAGGCTGGGGATGATGCGATTCTGTAACATATCGGCGTATCTCTCACCCGTCATGGTAGCAGTTCTGCTGTTCAGCGCCATCTGTCGGACATTTTGTGAACTTTGTTTTTTTTTTTTTTGTTCTAATAAAACACCATGTCATTCCAAGCACGTGTGTCAATTTTTACCTCTCTATCTACATTATTCCGTGGTTTATTAAGTTTTCAAATTTATACTGACTTTTTGATCACCTGGTATTTCTACCGTTCCGCTCTCGAACAACGCGCGGGAAGAATAAACACCTAAATCTTTCTATGAGAGCTCTGATTTCTTTAATTTTATTATCACGGTCGTTCCACCCTGTGAAATTGGCGCCAAAAAGATATTTTCACACTCTAAGGAGAAACTTGGAGATCAAAATTTTACGAGAACATTCTGTCGCAACGATAAACGCCTTTGTTTTAGTGACTTCCACACCAATTCATGTAACATGTCCGGGGGTGAGGGGCGGAGGGGCGAGGGGCACACTTCCTATTTCGCGACAATACAAAACTAGCTGCCCTTCCTTGAATTGTTTCGATGTCCTCTGTTCATCTTGTACAATGCGGATCCAACACCGCACAGCAACACTGTACAAGAGTACGAACAAGCGTTGTGTACGTAGACTATTTAGTAGACTTGTTGCGTTTTCTCAATGTTCTGTCAACAAATCGTAGCCTTTGGTTTGCTTTATCTACAACATTATCTACGTGAACCTTCTAACTTAAGTTATAAGTAACTGTAGTCCTTCAATGTTAAGTTTAATTTACAGCCTTTATATTTGTGTGATTTACCGCGTAACCGAAATTTATTGGATCCGTTTTGGTACTCATTTGGATGACTTCACATTTTCCATTAGTTAGAGTCGATTGACACATTTTGCACCATACAGATATCTGGTGCAAATCCTTTTGAAATTTGTTTTGATCATCCGATGACTTTATAAGACGGTAAATGAGAGGACCATCTCCAGATAATCTAGGTGTGCTACTGAGATTGTCTCCTAAATTATTTATGTAGATGAGGAGCAACAGCAGACCTATAACCCTTCCGTAAAGAACGCCGGATGATATTTAGTTTTACTCGATGCCATTCTGTCATTTACAGTGAACTGTGACCTTTCCAACAGGAAATCACAAGTCGAGTAGCACATTTGAGACGATTATTCATAGGATCGCAATTTTATTGGAAGTCGCTTGTGAGGTGCGGCGTCAGTGGCCATTTGGAAACCTAAAAATATGCAATCAATTTTAATTTCAATACGTTTTGGAAAGTAATTTTCATTATCGAGTTGGATTTTAGTCTATTATGACTTTTTTAGGCGTGATGTTTGCTATGTGTGAGCTGCTGCTTTTCAAAGTGCCTTTACCGTAATTCAAAGATGCGCAACGGTGTAATTACGGTTGCATTTTTCCGTGTAGATTATGGTGAATTAAGAAATAGCGTTTACTTAGTATTCTTTGTGGTTTCTTTATTAGGAAACTTCAGGTAATGTGTTGTCCATAATTTACAAAAGATTAAGTGAACGGAATATTTCTTTAGAAAGCCAAATGCAAGAAAAGTTATTCGTTCTTCAGAGTTTATTCAATTATTTCCCTGTGTTACAGGAAGAATTATAATATTTTAAACAGAACGTATCTCCTTTCGTTCACATATCTGACGTATTTAAATTAACTGCGTACAAATAAATTTCAACCAAATTTCTATCAGTTTTACTTTGGGTGGAACAAACGTTCCAAATTGGCTGTGTTCAGATAGATGTTCAGGTAGCGGAATGTTTGTTTAAGTGAGATGTTCAAATGAGTTTCCATATTCCTGTATGTACTATTCAGTAGGCCTTCTAAAGTACCTGTGACCCAGAAATAAAGTTGTTGTCACTGAGCAACATGCTTCCTCGATACCTCCTAGATGGGGATTTTTGGTCCTGTGACATAAATAGAGACATTTTTATTCGATGTCAGTACCCGTGGCTGACTGATCTTTGTTTATTTTTGCATACCGAACAACCTTGTATAAAGTAGAATAAGAATACCACCATGTATCCGAAAATGACTTTGAACAGCACATTGTGGAAAGCTGTTGCTCCCTGTCACTAGTAGTTTTACAACTTATCTGCAGGTGAAGATGCATTAAGAAAAATGTACACTCATTTGAAAAAATCTCTTAAATTAACATACTGCTACCAGAACATCCATCTAAACTGAGCGAACTACACTGAAGAGCCAAAGAAACTGGTACACCTGCCTAATAACGTGTAAGGCCCTAGCGAGCACGCAGAAGTGGCACAACATGATGTGGCATTGGACTCGACTAATGTCTGAAGTAATGCTCGAGGGAACTGACGCCATGAATTCGGAAGGGCTGTCCATAAATCCGTACGAGTACGAAGATTTGGAGATCTCTTCTGAACAGGACGTTGCAAGGCATACCAAATATGCTCAATAATGTTCACTTCTGGTGAGTTTGGTGGCCAGCGGAAGTGTTTAAACTCACAAGAGTATTCCTGGAACCACTCTATAGCATTTCCGGACGTGTGGGAGGTCGCATTGTCCTGCAGGAATTGCGCAAGTCTGTCGGAAAGCACAATGGACATGAATGGATGCAGGTGATCAGACAGGATGCTTACGTACGTGTCACCTGTCAGAGTCGTAGCTAGACAAATCATGGGTCCTATGTCATTCCAACTACACAGTCCGCACACCATTACAGAGCCTCCACTAGCTTTAACAGTCCCCTGCTAGCCTGCAAGGTCCATGGATACGTAAGATCGTCCATCCACTCGACACAATTTGAAACGGGTCTCGTCCGGCTAGGCAAGATGTTTCCACTCATCAACAGTCCATTGTCGGTACTGACGGCCCAGGTGAGACGTAAAGCTTTCTGTCGTGCAATTATCAAGGGTACACGAGTGGACCTTCGGCTCCTAAAGCCAATATCGATGATGTTTCGTTGAATGGTTCGCACGTTGACACCTGTCGATGGCCCAGCACTGAAATCTACAGTAATATGGGGAAGGGTTGCACTTCTGCCACGATCAACGATTCTCTTCAGTCAACGTTGGTTCCGTTCTTGCAGGATATTTTTACGGCCGCAGTGATGTCGGAGATATGATGTTTTACCGGGTTCCTAATATTCACGGTACACTCGTGAAATGGTCGTACGGGAAAATCCCCACTTCATCGCCACCACGGATATAATGAGTCCCATTGCTCGTGAGCCGACTGTTACACCACATTCAAACATTCTTAAATCTTGATGACCTGCCATTGTAGTAGCAGTAACCGATCTAGCAACTGCGCCAGACACTTGCTGTGTTATATAGGCATTGTCTTATTAAGGCGTTTTATTATGCCTGTTTACATATCTTTGTATTTGAATACGCATGTCTATACCAGTTTCTTTGTGGCTTCAGTGTATGTACGGCCTGTCTCACCTACTGCTAAAGCTTTGAACGTTTCTAGCTCCACAAATGAAGCTAATCTAAATTTTACATGAACTGATTTGTGCAGAGATAGCTTAATTATATCAGCTATTTCATAAGGAAAGGAAATAATCTGTTAAGAAAATTACTGCTCGATGTTGTAACTCTCTGGAAAAATAACTACATAATCTGTGTTTATATCTCCGCAGAAAGACTGACGTACCAATGTTTACCTTCCTAAACTTTCGTTTCTTTCACGTATTATTTTGTAAATTACATGGAAAACCACTTCTCTAAAACATCCTGTAAATAAAACAACAAGAAAACAGTAAGGAAAGGCGATTTACAAATCCGACATTGTCTGTAGAGAATAACAGATCACTAATTACAAAAATGCCTGTGTTTATACTACAGTAAAAGCACCATACAAATGCCGCAGCATACACATTGCAAACATCACGTGTCAAATCGTCATGAAAAACGAGAATCACACTTGATAATAGAAATTATATCCTGCAACGTGTCATGTAGGAAATAAAGGAAAGCTTGATTGGCAGCATTATATGCTGTTATATAACAAACAAAACCTAGTTAAAGTTAATCACCATACATATGGCCACTTGCAGTGCATCGTCGCCTTGTTGTGGCGACTGTAGTCACTGTGTGGCGACATTCCTGTCACCGGTTCGGATTTGTATTCTGTGTCAAATAGTTTCAGTCTTCACGGAGAAGAACCTTAATAGAATCTGTACATAGTTCCTACGGCCAGCATTGTCAAGGTACCAGTGGATACAAAAACATCAATGAGTTGGGGGCATAACAGAAATCCAGCAGTGTTCCCAGGAGTCACCGGCCACGACTGAGCGAAATGGCTAAAAGGATTTGAGCGTGTCGCTACATATAAAATATGTGAAGCCATGTTGTGTCTTGTCAAAGTCTACTTTTACTGGGTTGGCAAAGCCCAACAGTGGTTTAAGAACAGCTAGAGGGAACTCAAGAACTGGGACCAATTTCTGTCAGATGTTAACAAAACACTTATATCCAACAGCAGCAGCATGGTGTGCAAACCCAAAGAAGTGAATAACAAATACCAACGCCAAGAAGAAACTGCGCAGTCGTATATAGGATCAACACGAACACCACCGTCCAAATTCTGAACGTTAATTAATGAACATTTTCTGAATATTCTGGAACAAAAGACCTGGTGTTTCCGGTAATTTGTCACAAAGCAATCCAACCTCTCTTAATTTATCACTTCCTAAGTAGTTATAAAGGCCCAGTTCAAGAATAGAGGCAAGGGGAAGAGGCATTCCGCACCTCCTATGATGAGATAACGCTGTAACTGATAATTAGTAGGTAAGCTGTGTATGTTGTGGGACAGATGACTGTCATATCTCAAGGTCACTAATAAGGACATTTTGTGTCACGATACACATATATGCTGGTTATATTCATGGTCACCCTGCCTCACTGCCTCTCATCCCGGAAAATCATCTGCAATTGCTCAAGGCCACCCAGGGAATAACTATCCTACTCATTCATCTTAGGCAACTGAACTAGGTCATGACATAACTCATTACCATACCAAATTTCAGAGAAACTCCACTATCAATGGGAGCGCACTGAAATGACGGGAAACCAATGCACTCACGCTGTACCAATAAGATTCAAGCTCCCCTTCCCTCTTATTGTCCTTTGTAACTAGCGCGGCTGCATAGACCTCTTCATTTAAGGTCTGTGCATCATGGGGGAGGTTCGAATTCCTTACAAAAAATCGTTGAAGACAATAATGCTTTAGCTAAAGCGTTTGGATGTAAAAGCAATGAGATAAATTATTAACAATTGTTTTGTTACTAACAATTTCTAATTTTTGCAATGCAGTTTGTAAACTACATTATTTGATATTTTGTTAACAATTTCTTCTGTTCTCTGTTTATTTCCAAAGCTGTTTGTTACTGATGGTATATGTACAGTGATTTCTTACAATTTCTCTTTTTAGCGAACAAGCTATTTGTATCACACATACAAAAATTTGGAAACATATTTGTTGTGACACTTACATTGACTGATTTACAAAGCTATTATTTTCTTCTGAAGGCTTATATTCATTGTTAATACTATCAAGTACATTAAAAATTTGTTTATTACGTTCCCTATAAAATTTGTTGTTTTCCTTTGTATATAGGTTTTCACCATTTTTAATCATTTTTGTTCTTCCCTCCTATTTACAGTATTTACAATGTCGTTTTGATCGTTCTATATACAGTACTTACAAATAATCAATCAGTATCTGTATGTTTTCTATATATATATATATATATATATATATATATATATATATATATATATATATATATATAGAAAATGAGCACTGGAAGCATTGGGTGTTGGAAAACTACACATACACATAAATATACACAACATTTACAAGCAACAATAGTGTGTACAAAATTACCACATACACATAGTGTGCAGTCATTCACGCATACTCTTACGGACAACTTTTGTCAAGCGGTTCATCTAATTATTCCGCACACACATCCAATGTTTACAATCTAATGCACAACCACACACCAAACCACTCGATCATTAGTGTGACAACAGGAGGGTACGAATCCTGTCCCCAAAGATGAACCATTTGCCGCCATGATGTGCCGGCCCTACCTTCAGCTGCAGGGCCGTCTGTACCTCATGGCATTGCAATGGAAAGGCTGCCTGGCGCACCACATGTTGAGCAGCACAAACGCCCTCAAGTAAACACCTCTTCTAATTCTCTATTGTATGAGCCTTTGAGGCCACACTGTGCACACCATTAGCCTGCCTCTGGGTAGCACTTGCATGTATGTGGTATGCACACATTTTCGACATGAATCCCACAAACATAACAATGTGTATACCATCCACCTTATCTTTCATCAGATGGATAACTTTCTTGTTTAGTGGTGTTATTATAGAGTGATCATTGGCTGCATTTACAGACATGTCGAATTCTTCGTGATTGTACCTAATTACTTCATAGCGATCGCAAACTTTCACCCAGTAGGTCAAACTCTCTGTATCCATATAAAGTAACTTGGAATCGGCGACGTTAGAACTTCACAAGCTCATAGAGGAATTTGTGCATGTGGAGTTCTGAGAGGTCCAGGACACACACACCGATATATGCAGGCTTTGTAAACCACACTGATACCAAGGCGATCTCCACAGCTACCACTCCTTCAATGAAAACGGCGATGATGTTAAAAATTGGCCTGAAGATGTAATCTGTTGCGCCAAACCGACCCCTAACCTGTAAACTAAATGAATTCCGAAATCCTATCCAACATTTTCCATGGTTTTCCAAAAATTTAATTGTTCATTAATCTGCAAATACCTTCTCCATAGCTACATGTCAGTAAATCCCTCTATTCAGTATTTATATCAATGCACTTTTTCAGCCAGTAACGTTGCTCACATGAGATGCTGCAGATGATTCTAACAATTCCTATCCCCAACCTGGACACCTTGCTGGATGTTTCTCTAGTGTAATATACATCTCTGCTTGTTCTCCAGTGGTGCGAACACCTTCGCGACAGATACATTTTGGAGGAAAGGCACTCAGGACAGTGATTGTATCATATAAATGTGTGGAGCGTGTCAGTTCTACCTCCATAAAGCGTCCGTCACCAGAATCAGCTGTCACATCACAGATGTTTTACTCTAGTCTGGCTCTTTCATCTTATGAAATCAATCGGAACCCTCCAGATGATACAGTTTTTTCATGGCTTACCTGTAGAGATAGGTTACATCACCCAAGTAAAGGAAGTGACTTAAATCGTTAGGTGGTCTATACTCCTCCTCGCTTACTCATGCGTTATTCACATTGGCGTACCTAAGCACACACTGGCAAAGTTCCGCTCGAATCCTGTGTTCGAAGAAGAGCAGCATGTCAACTTCGATCAACAGTTTGACGCTGATATGTGTCATTCTTAACATTGTTTCCCATGAAAGCCCTGGCACGGTGAAATTGAAGGTAATATCCAAATAGTATGTTCCAAATCACATTCTCTGGAATTTCTTGAACGTATCTTAACTGTATCATTGAAATGTGAGTGTAAAAAGAGGTGAAGTACACTTTTGAGCGCCTTCCCCAATCCTTTTTCCTGTCTTTCAGAAATATGGCTTTGTATGAAGCTATTCACAAAAGTTCAATCCCAATGTGCGATTGAACTGCCCTGTGATATCACGCCGTTGTCCCCCAGATTTAGATAATGCTCTTACTTGGTGATTCTTAAGAAAGCGGGTTGCAGTAGTTTTGCAGCTAGGCCCAGATTAACGTCTGAGGGCGACGACTGTGAGATGGTCTAGGGTACAGAGACCACTGAAGCGTCGGTAAATGAGATGTTGTCATTAGTCTTTATCAAACTGATGATGACGAACCCACATGCAGTGGTGTTTTTGGGTAAGCCTTCAGTTACGTCATTTGCTACGACCTAGCAAGGCGCCATTGCCAGTTACTATTGAGATTATGAGTAATGTACCCTCAAGAGCGATGTTCACCATTTGTGGATTAAAGTATTCCAGAAGCTACGTACGTTTTTTGCTAAAGTCTAATTTCCTTGTCCTGTTCCAGACCTCACGCCAGCCTGCGTGAGCTAAAACGCTTGCCTTTCGGCTTCCTCCCAAAACCGGTGTTGGGTCTCCTGCCAACCCACAACAGGAATAAGTTTTCACACTGAAACGACTCTTACTTATAATCAAAAACCATATTCCTTCGTTTATTTCAACCAACAAAAATTGAGCATGACTAGCTCCAGTCATGTGGATTCAGGCAGGCCTATGTACACCTTACAGCTGTACATAGGCAAAGGATGTCTTACACCAACTCCGCTGGTCTTTTTAAATTGGGATTATATTTCAGAGCCTCGTGATGACTGGGTGTTGTCTGATGTCCTTAGGTTAGTTAGGTTTAAGTAGTTCTAAGTTCTAGGGGACTAATGACCATAGATGTTAAGTCCCATAGTGCTCAGAGCCATTTGAACCAATTTATATTTCAGAACAGGTACATACACTGCCCATAATGTGGACGGTCCATCCACTGACAATTAACTTTTTGAGCCTTTGAAACTTGCTACAATTGTCGACCAATATCTGCGGAGTATTACCCATACATTAGATGCTGTCGACGCCTCTGGTAAGGGAATTTGTAACATAGTTTAGTCATGTGCCTTTTGCTGGATTTCACTACTGAGGAAGCCATTAATGTCATATGTAGGCATGGGAATTCGCTCATCCAGTAGCTGTTATGGTACGCACCACTTCCATAATAACATTAATAGTAGTGGAAGGAAGTGAGAACTATCTTTTACCCCACCATCGAATCAACACCTTGGGCTGAGCAGCGTCGAGTAGCAGTGGGCAATGTCTATCGAATGCAGTCCACCCACAGACCCCTCTGCGCCATCTGGACGTGGAGACTCATGGCTGTACTAGATTCTAGTGATTTTTTTAGGTATGATAAAAACCCAATTTTTTTTCAAATAACGCTCTGTGACCAGTTTTTATAAACCTTTCTGTTATGTTTTATACTAGAACACGAACAGCATATGTTTGTACTGTCGATTTCTACGTTAAATAACTAAAATACGGACAAACAGTATTTTGCATTAGACCAGTAGCAGTCAAAAACAGTTCAGTCGATTATTCATGTTGGTGGCAAAATCCGCTGAGTAAAGACCCAAGATGGTAGCACTTTCGGTCATATTCTCGAAGTGTGGGCATAATTGCAATTCAATTACACTATTTTGTTTGTGTTCTGCGAGTGGAGACCCCAGACCCAAAGACAAGGTTGATGTGACTTTTTTATGTGCATAGTGTTACTCAACACACCAAAATGAACACTAATGAAGGCAAATCAATTTATGTCATGCAGTTTCACTTTATAATAAGAGAGTAACTGCTTGTTTGAAAAAATCAGTATGAATAACCGTCAAATGTTAAATCCATGGGACTACGACAGAAGCTTGCAGGCTGTCACATAACGATGACAGATCGCTCTGGCGAATCAGTGGAGCCACAACTAAGCTTCCACAACATGGAGATGAGATGTGAATCAGAAATCAAGCTGACAGCATCTCCGGACTTCTTCCTGCACGTTAACTCTCCTCCAAATCAGTCAGTTTTATATATGTCGAATGCAGTATGATTCCCACAACTGATACCGCTGGAGAGAACAACGGCAAATTTCTTGAATGTAAGAAAAGTTATTAGAAACTTAGGCAAACGCCAGGCAACAGTATTAGGTGATAATCTATGTCATGTTAATAAAATCTGTGCTACCCATTTCGTGCACAGAACCCTTTAATCACCCACCAGTAAGCGCCTTGTGTATCGTTAATACATTCTGCATGTATCTCGCTTATTGTTTATGGAATCATACCAATTTACATTTCACCCAAATATTTGATTATTTCAAGTACATATGACCTGCAACTCACGTGTATTGCGAGGGATATCACAGCATTCAGAACACATTTAAAAACGTTAGAGTCTCCTCACATACACAGATCAATTGGGAGGATGAAAGTTTTGTCGTATCACCATGTTTCTCTAGAATGCGCCGTCTCTCCAATATTAAAGCATCTACTGTGTCGATCGCTCACGTATATCAAGATGATATATTAAGAATCTACAGCCCCTCTTTACCGCATATTCCAATTACTCCATCTATATAATGCTTTTTTATTTCTAAGTGCATGTGTGTTATGTCTCTCCCTCCCTTCGCATAAACAAAAAAATGCATATTTTTTCCAGTGGGTCAGCGAGCTCTCTTACCTTAAGTGCACAACTCTGTCATTATGAGATTAGATGCTGCTGTGATCCTAATAGTTATGTTTCATCTGAGGAACCTGTAGCCTTTTACGAAATATGCAAGAGATGCCCAGACATATTTATCTATAGCTTATGTCACAAATTTCGACGTCTTCCTTTGTATAAATACAGATATACTGTATGACAGTTTCTTCAATGGTTTTACTGTATTTTCTTAAAAAAATTACCGTTTGTTCAATGTTTTTCCACTTTTTTGATTTTTCAGTTTTTTTCACACTTCTCCACAATTTCTTACTCGTACATATCTTCCAATATTCAATATTAATTGTGCAAGTATGTATATGCTCTTATTGCTTACATTAACTATTGAGGGTTGCTGTTTCTACTATCTAGCTGTGATATGGAGACCCAACCAATTCCAGCATTTACTTCTTACAAATGTGAGTCCGCATAACACTAACTACCAAACCCAGCGGTAAAACACACGGACGTTCATGATTTGCTGTGGGGATAGAGTTTTGATGTTACTGCGTTGTAAACATGCACACTTAGATCAGTTAAGCCGGCCGTTGTGGCCGAGCGGTTCTAGGCGCTTCAGTCCGGAACCACGCGGCTGCTACGGTCGCAGTTTCGAATCCTGCCTCGGGCATGGATGTGTGTGATGTCCTTCGATTGGTTAGGTTTAAGTAGTTCTAAGTCTAGGGGACTGATGACCTCAGATATTAAGTTCCATGGTGCATAGAGTCATTTGAAATTTTTTAACTTAGATCCGCACTCCCTGTGCTTCTACACCTGGGCCTGCTGTGGTGGATCCACCTTCAGATGCTACCCTGGATCATACGAGTACATATATCTGGGCATCCACTTTTGGACACTACCTCAGACACGCCTCAGGAGGGATCCACATTCGGATGCTACCCCATACTTAACACATGTAGATCCATATTTTACCTCTATCGTAGATAGATAGATACGTAGAACAACCCCCAGACACCTCCGTGGGCGTAATGCAAGTGGATCCACCATTGAATATTTTTCCAGACTTAACAATGGTCGGTTCATGCCAGAGAGTATTCCAAGCACAGTTCTAGTGGATCCACAATCGGACATCACACCAGACTTTATGTCGATGGGACCATGCCAAAAATATATTCCAAGTATTACTAGCGTATCCACCTTTGGACAACTTATCAACCCGTATCCAAACCTACTCTGGGCAGTTGGGGCCCCATGGGAAACAAACACATAAAATACCTTAACTGATTTATGTGTATATGTGTATAACAGCACAAAGTTACACACTACTCCCAGAATAATGCCTGCTCGTACATATTTTTAACGCTGACTTTGATAGTTATTGGTATCTGGGTAGACATTTAGGTGAAGTCTAGTATGGCTGTGTTGGAACTTTGTATCACAGTTTGATGGTATAAAAAGGAAACAACAAACCACACCTGGTAATGTAAGCAATATGAGCGTCTGTACATTTACATACAAAATGTGGAAAAATATGGATAAGCGATAAAATTTTTAGAAATGGGGTAAAATCCAGACACAAACAGGACATGTAGGATATCTGAAATTACACACAGGATGTAGTCGAAATGTTTGACAGAAGCGCTAGTCTTGAGAGCTTTTGGATACATTCCTAGAAAGCTACAAGTTCGCACCATGGAAGAGAACGGTTAGAATTGCAGTCCAGTCTTCCCCCAAAATTACTGAGACATTGCGCTAAAGGTTGAGAGAAATCGCGACCCGTTGAAGAAATATAATAATAATAGATGAAGTTTCTGATGCGATGCCTTCTGTGCGTATTCCTAGCTTTTAGAATTCTCGGGTGTCCATGATATTTTGGCAAAAAGACCTGATGTCATTTTCAGGTGATCCCTGATGAATACTTCTCTGCTCCTGTCAGCACTCGTATATGTTGGCCGTAAGCCTTCCACCTCTCCGCTCCTATCACTTTCTAAGTTTTTGCCGAGGTGGTGGTGTTGACGGAGGTAGTGGCGCTCGGTTCCAAACTCTAGTCTCTTGTGTCCGTGCTATCGCTGTTGGGTGCTGACCTCACTGAATTTCTCAAATCACCTGAAGTTGCTGCACTCCAGTATACCGTTTACCACAGAGATAAAGCGAATCTCTTGACGTCATAGTGAAACAAAAAGAGATGGGCAGCTGGGACACAGTGTGTACAGGAAACCAACATACAGGGTGTTACAAAAAGGTACGGACAAATTTTCAGGAAACATTCCTCACACACAAATAAAGAAGAGATGTTATGCGGACATATGCCCGTAAACGCTTCATTTCCATGTTAGAGCCCATTTTAGTTTGTTCTTCCACCTACGCTCAATGGAGCACGTTATCATGATTTCATACGGGATACTCTACCTGTGCTGCTAGAACATGTGCCTTTGCAAGTACGACACTACATGTGGTTCATGCACGATGGAGCTCCTGCACATTTCAGTCGAAGTGTTCGTACGCTTCTCAACAACATATTCGGTGACCGATGGATTGGTAGAGGCGGACCAATTCTATGGCCCCCACGCTCTCCTGACCTCAACCCTCTTGACTTTCATTTATGGGGGCATTTGAAAGCTCTTGTCTACGCAACCCCGGTACCAAATGTAGAGACTCTTCGTGCTCGTATTGTGGACGGTTGTGATACAATACGCCAGTCTCCAGGGCTGCATCAGCGCATCAGGGCTTCCATGCGAATGAGGGTGGATGCATGTATCCTCGCTATCGGAGGACGTTTTGAACGTTTCCTGTAACAAAGTGTTTGATGTCACGCTGGTATGTTCTGCTGCTGTGTGTTTCCATTCCATGATTAATGTCATTTGAAGAAAAGTAGTAAAATGAGCTCTAACATGAAAAGTAAGCGTTTCCGGACACATGTCCACATAACATATTTTCTTTCTTTGTGTGTGCGGAATGTTTCCTGAAGGTTTGGCCGTACCTTTTTGTAACACCCTGTATACTCGTCTGCATTAGTATGCCTCCAGTAGCCCCCACAACTCACATCATGAAGGCGTTCTCAGAGCATGATTCATCTGTGATGAAGACAGCCTTCCAAATGAGCTGAAACACCTCGAGACGACATTCTTAAGAAATGAGTACAGCAGCCAGCAGATGAGACGTCTATTTAGAAAGGCTGTACGGAGACAACACCAGGGAAAAAAGGGCGCAAGTCACTAGCGTGAATCCCGTTTGTTGGCGATAATTCCAGGAAATTAGGAGGGATGCTGGTGCTGCATAATGTTAAATGTGTATTTCGTTCACCCCGTGAAATATCGACACTAGTAGGTTCAGTTAAGGTCGATCCAGACCTTCACAAAGCAGGAGACTATCAAAACCCCTTCCGGTGGCAAAAAGAATACACCGGAGAAACAATGTGCACAGTAGAGGAGACGTACCATGAACATAGACGGAATCATGTCAGACCATCAAATCAGCCGTCGCCGACCATAGTGCAAAAACAGGTCGTACTATGGACTAAAACAACACCAAAATGCTTAGGCGGTCTTACTCCTTCTTGGACCGCGTGATTAACCCTTTATGTGGGCATGACGGTCCGCTAATTGCGAGTGAGTTGGACGGATACCTCCGGCCACTGTGGTCGTGGCTGTTAGCTAATTGGAATTACAAGTTATTGGTCTGCCGTTGAGCTTCGTTCGCTACGTGGCACAGCGTATTCTGAACTAGTTATAACATTTCCCACTCGAGCACGCGTCGACATATGCGTCCTGTAAAGTAGCCGCAAAAGCGGGCCTTTTACGACTGTGTTTACCGCCGCGTTAATGAATGATCTTTCGCAATGGCGAAAATCGTTTATCTGATTCAGAGACAGAGCAGCTGATTTTAGAGAGTGACCATAATTTCAGACAGTTCCGAAAGTTTTCAAGACGAGGACGCTGATGCTCGTGAAAGTAAATTTGGGTCAGAGACATCCGGTGACGAGGCAAGTAACTTTGGTTCAGAGATATCCGGCGACGAGGCACTACTGCAGCAGTAGTGCGCGCTGGTTCGGTTGGTAACCATTATGTGCTCAGTGGTAGCAATGATACAATTGGGTCTCTAAAACGATATAATGTGATGAATTGTTTTTTGTGTTTCGTGGATGATGCTTACGTGCAAAGTATTAGCTGAGCAGATGAACTTGTACGCAGGAAAGTTCGTAGCGTCTCATCACAATTCAGCAGCAAGCTGCAGGGATCGCAGTTCGCAGGATACTACAAGGGAAGAGGTAAAAACACTTATTGTTATGCCCATACTTCAAAAGTTCTTTACAAACCAAAACACACGATATACTTTTCAAAGAAGAATCACTTCACACACCTTTATTCAGGAAACTGATGACTCAAACACGCTCCACTTTGCAGACAGAAAAATGGCTCTGAGTGCTATGGGAATTAACGTCTGAGGTCATCAGTCCCCTAGAACTTAGAACTACTTAAACCTAACTAACCTAAGGACATCACACACATCCATGCCCGAGGCAGGATTCGAACCTGCGACCGTAGCGGTAGCGCGGTTCCAGGCTGTAGCGCCTAGAACCGCTCGGCCACCACGGCCGGCCTTTACAGACAATACCTCGTATTATCCATTATGCACTTACAGCATAAAAATTAAAAAGTCGTCCGATTGTGGAAACTGCTGCGGCGTTAGTTCAGATCACTATAAATGCCGACAGGCACATCACCGTTGAAGAATCGTTGTTGCCCCGGGAAGGCTTGAAACGATGCATTTTATTCCACCAAAGAGCAGCATATTCGACATCAAATTTTATGAACTCTGTGAAAGAAGCTCCGAATATGTATGGGACTTTATTGTTTTCCTTGAAGGGACACTAATTATCGTAGCCACTACCCAGAAGAAACAATAAACTATCGAATAGTTCTGGTTGAAAATGGTTCAAATGGTTCTGAGCACTATGGGACTTAACATGTGAGGTCATCAGTCCCCTAAAACTCAGAACTTCTTTAACCTAACTAACCTAAGGACATCACACATATCCATGCCCGAGGCAGGATTCGAATCTGCGACCGTAGCTGTCACGCGGTTACAGACAGAAGCGCCTAGAACCGCTCGGCCACACGGCCGGCTATTGATCTGCAGCCTCAACGTGATCTACTCGGGAAATATCACTGCATTTATCTTGACAACTGGTGCACCAGCCCAGATTTGGTATGAAACACCGTCGTTGTCGGCACAATGTGACAGGTCAGGAACGGATTCCCTGACTTCGTAAAAAAGGAGGAAGCGAGGAAAGGAGAGTACATAACAGGGTTGAGAGGCAAGCAGATGCTAATGAAATGTAAGGAAAAAAGATACGTAATTATGACCAGGACATTCCACGACGAAACATTTTTAAATTTAAATTCGAGGAAGGAATTCTTTCAAAAGCCACTAGTTGTCTTTGATTTCAAACTAGAATATGAGAGTAGTGGTTACACCTACCAGATGGCGAGGAGTGGGCTGAAAATATTTTGTATCAGGAGCTTTTCCGGCGCTTGTTGGACATTGAATGCTACAGTGCATCCGTTCTGTGCAAGAATCATCGTGACGAAAAAAAGTAGAATGAGCTGTGTGATTAGTCTTGGCGAACAGTTGGTCATATCTTCTCCATAAAGGACATCAGTAGGAAGCCCACTTGGAACACCGAAAATAGCACGTTTTACAACCAGGCATTTTCCGGACCGTCTGCTACCCACAACGAAGAAAAGGCCAACAGGGAAGTGTGGGGTGTGTATGACAATAGCCCTAAGCACACATATTTCATACTGGTGCGCAGCATGCCAAGTTTCCTTGTGAGCAGCAGCTTGCTTTAAAATGTTTCGCACTGAAAACGACTTGTAACATCGTGAAAATAAATTTTCGTTGACTTCTGCAATATATTTTAATAATATCTACCCAATATCAATTCATATTCAAAAACTAAAACATGCAGGAAAACTCTTATGTGTGAGAAAAGTACACAGCACCACCATGCCAGGGCACGCTGAGCATATTACCCACTGATGAAGAGGCACGCGCATGAGAACTACCCACATAAGAGGTTAAAGACGTCATTGTTATCGGGGTCCAAGATTAAACAATAATTAATGAAGAAGCTTAATAAAATTAGTAGGCAATAATTGAGTCAGGTGTGCTGAACCAAAAAAAAAAAAAGGAAAGCATTCCTGTACAGTGAATTCTGCACCCGACTGAGATAGTGAAAACACTGGAGACCAGAGTTTGGATGTAGGTGCCATTACCCCAACCACCACCATCACCGTGGCGGCTGTGTGAAAACAATTAGGGCAATTGGTGGAAGGAGGTAATGGCCAGCATATACAGGGTGCCGACAGAAGTGGAGCAGCGTTCGTCAGGGACCACCTGAAGATGGCAACATATCTGTTTGCAGAAATATTGTGGAATATTACTATATGACTCAACTAGTCACCAGAGTGTCCTACAAGCTACATATAGTTTTCTATTAATACAGAGCGAGCAAAGACGTGATGTCACACATACACTTATAAATGTAAAAGCTTTGTATACAGACAGAATACTCACAATATGTGGTAGAGAGGGCTTGCAGGTCCTTAAGGAAACGACTTGATATAAGCGAGCGATTGACACCAGGTATGGTTTAATTCTGTAAAGACGGCTCACTCTTGAGAGGCATGGTGACAAGACGAAGTAGTCAAACTCTCACTAGTTCTGTGTCATCAGCATCTGCATCTACATGGATACTCTCCAAATCACATTTAAGTGCCTGGCAGAGGGGTCATCGAACCACCTTCACAATTCTCTATTATACCAATCTCGTATAGCGGGCGCAAAGAATGAACACCTATATCTTTCCGTACGAGCTCTGATTTCCATATTTTATCGTGGTGATCGTTCCGCCCTATGTAGGTGTCAACAAATTATTTTCGCATTGGGAGAAGAAAGTTGGTGATTGGATTTTCGTGAGAAGATTCCGCCGCAACGAAATACACCTGTCTTTTAATAATTTCCAGCCTAAATCCTGTATCATTTCTGTGACACTCTCTCCCATATTTCGCGATAATACAAAACGTGCTGCCTTTCTTTGAACTTTTTCGATGTACTCCGTCAGTCCTACCTGGTAAGGATCCCTCACTGTGCAGCAGTATTCTAAAAGAGGACGGTCAAGCGTAGTGTAGGCAGTCTTCTTAGTAGGTCTGTCACATTTTCTAAGTGTCCTGCCAATAAAACGCAGCCTTCCCCACAACATTTTCTGTGTGTTCTTTTCAATTTAAGTTGTTCGTAAATGTAATACCTAGGTATTTAGTTGAATTCACGGCTTTTAGATTAGACTGATTTATCGTGTAACCGAAGTTTAACGCGTTCCTTTTCGCACTCATGTCGATGACCTCACACTTTTCGTTATTTAGGGTCAACTGTCACTTTTCGCACCATTCAGATACTTTTTATAAATCGTTTTTCAGTTTGCTTTGATCTTCTGATGACTTTATTAGTCGATAAAAGACAGCGTCATCTGCAAACAACCGAAGACGGCTGCTCAGATGGTATCCCAAATCGTTTATATAGATAAGGAACAGCAAAGGGCCTGTAACACTACCTTGGGGAACGCCTGATATCACTTCTGTTTTACTCGATGACTTTCCATCACTTACTACGAACTGTGACCTCTCTGACAGGAAATCGCAAATCCAGTCACATAAGCACGCAGTTTTATTACGAGCCGCTTGTGTGGTACAATGTCAGAAACCTTTCGAAAATCCAGGAATGCCGAATCGATCTGAAATCCCTTGTCAATAGCACTCAACACTTCATGTGAATAAAGAGCTAGTTATATTTCACAGGAACGATGTTTTCTAAACCCATGTTGACTGTGTGTCAATAGACCGTTTCCTTCGAAGTGATTCATAATGTTCGAACACAATATATATTCTAAAATCCTGCTGCATATCGACGTTAACGATATGGGCCTGTAATTTAGTGGATTACTCCTACTACCTTTCTTGACTATTGGTGTGACCTGTGCAACTTTCCAGTCTTTGGGTACGGATCTTTCGTCGAGCGAAAGGTTGTATATGATTGTTAAGTATGGAGCTAATGCATCAGCATACTCCGAAAGGAACCTAAGTGGTGTGCAGTCTGGACCAGAAGACTTTCTTTGACTGATTTGAGTTGCTTCACTACTCCGAGGATATTTACTTCTACGTTACTCATTTTGGCAGCTGTTCTCGATTCGAATTCTGGAATATTTACTTCGTCTTCTTTTGTGAAGGCATTTCGGAAAGCTGTGTTTAGTAAATCTGCTTTGGCAGCACTGTCTTCGATAGTATCTCCGTTGTTATAGCGCAGAGAAGGCATTGATTGTTTCTTGCCGCTAACATACTGCACATACGACCAGAATTTCTTTGGATTTTCTGCCAGGTTTCGAGACAAAGTTTCGTTGTGTAAACTTTTATAGGTGTCTCGCATTGAACCCTGCGCTAAGTTTCGAGCTTCTGTAAAGGATGGCCAATCTTGGAGATATTGCGTCTGTTTAAAATTGGCATGTTTGTTTCGTTGTTTCTGCAACAGTGTTCTAACCCGTTTTGTGTACCAAGGAGGATCCGCTCCGTCGTTTGTTAGTTTGTTTGTTACAAACCTCTCAATTGTTGCCAATACTATTTCTTTGAATTTAAGCCACATCTGGTCTAAACTTCTATTATTAATTTGGAATGAGTGGAGATTTTATCTCAGGAAGGCGTCTAGTGAATTTTTATCTGCTTTTTTGAATAGGTGTATTTTTCGCTTATTTATCGAGGATTTGGGGAGTACTATATTCAGTCTAGTTACGACAGCCCTGTGTTCACTAATCCCTATATCGGTTTTGATGCTGGTTATTACTTCAGGATTATTTGTTGCTAAGAGGTCAAGTGCGTTTTCACAACCGTGGGCTCATGAACTAACTGCTCGAAATAATTTTCAGAGAATGCGTTTAGCCCAATTTCGGATGATATTTTATGCGTACCTCCGGAATTAAACATGTATTTTCTCCACCATATCGAGGGTAAATTAAAGTCACCACCAACTATTATCGTAAAACTCAATTTTTCTTTGAACCTTTCAGCAACTGTATCATCTGAACTGGGAGGTCGGTAAAAGGATCCAATTATTAATTTATTCCTGTTGCCAACAATGACCTCTGCCCATACTAACTCACAGGAAGTATCTGCTTCAATTTCGTGACAAGTTAAACCACTTCTAACAGCAACAAACACGCCACCGCAAACCGTGTTTAGGCTATCTTTTCGCAACACCGTTAGGTTCTTCGCAAAAATTTCGGCTGAGCTTATATCCGGCTTTAGCGAGCTTTCAGTGCCTATAACGATTTGAGCATCAGTGCTCTCTATTAGCGCTTGGAGCTCTGGTACTTTCCCAACATAGCTACGACAATTTACAACTGTTATACCGATGGTCCCTATATTTATGTTCTTCCTGTGTTCAGCCTGCACCCTTTGTGACTGAAACCCATCTTGTGTTTTCCCAAGACCCTCTAACTTAAAAAACGACCTAGTCCACGCCACACAGCCCCTGCTACCCGTGTAGCCGCCTCCTGCGTATAGTGGACACCTGACCTATTCAGCGGAACCCGAATCCCAACCACCCTTTGGCGCAAGTCGAGGAATCTGCAACCTACACGATCGCAGAACCGCCTGAGCCTCTTATTCAGATCCTCCACTCGGCTCTGTACCAGAGGTCCGCAATCGGTCCTGTCGACTATGCTGCAAATGGTCAGCTTTGCTTCCATCTTACAAGCAAGACTGGAAGCCTTTACCACTTCTGTTAGCCGCTCGAAACCAGAGACAATCTCATCTGATCCAAAGCGACACACATCATTGGTACCGACGTGAGCAACCACCTGCTGTTGGCAGCACCCTGTGCTCCTCATGGCATCCCGGAGGATTCTTTACACATCTGAAATGACTCCACTCGGTATCCACACGGAGTGCTCATTCGTTTTCTTACCCTCCTTGTCAGCCAAGTCCCTAAGGGGCCGCATAACGCGCTTAACGTTGGAGCTCCCAACTACCAATAGTCCCACCCTCTGCGATAGCCCTGATCTTGCAGGCTGAGTGGTTTCCTCTGAAACAGGACGGGCGACAGCATCCGGCTCAGTGACAGTGTCAGCCACAGACAGCACCTGGAATCCGTTTATCCGACAAACCGGGGAGGCCTTACGTGCGGCCGCCTGGGAAGTCTTTCGCCGCCTCCTTCGCCCCAGGGCGACCTCCGACTCGACCACAGGTGAGGGGTTAGCCTCAGTGTGTGTAGTAACTGGGTTGGCCACTGGTGAGGACCGATCGGAGGACTCTGACGCGTTGGACGTCCGTTGGATCCTCACGGCCGGCCCATAACAATGGTGCCCATCCACTGCAGCCTCAAGCTGTGTAACCGAAGCCGTCACAGCCTGAAGCTGAGAGCGAAGTGTCACCAACTTCACCAACTCGGCTCGCATCTGCACACAACAATCGCAGTCCCTGTCCATACTAAAGACCGTGGAAAACTAAACTATGCTGATAAACGGACTATCGGCAACTCTACAGCGCAACTCTACTGTGGGACCTGACGAAAAGGTGTGAACTGTGACTAGTAATACGCAGATATTCAAGAACCTAACTACCGAAGCACTCAGGAGAAACTAAATAATTTGCCCCTGATAAGGAACTTGAAATATGTCATAAAATCGGTTTACTTTCTGACGCAAACGGAAACGCGAGAACTCTGGCTATTAGATTTTAAATTTACACGCAGAAACTCAAGAAACTAAACTATTAAGGCACAAAGATGATATAATAAAATTCGTTCATGGTTAGAAACTCGTAAAAGTCACAAAAGCGGTTTACTTATCTGTTCCTGCGTCTGTCGCGGTCAGCTACTACTGCCTGTACTGCTGTATGAGAAAACATTAATTACGTTTATTTGGATTCTCAGTGCTGTGTTATTCTTTACCAATGCATGTACACTCCTGGAAATGGAAAAAAGAACACATTGACACCGGTGTGTCAGACCCACCATACTTGCTCCGGACTCTGCGAGAGCGCTGTACAAGCAATGATCACACGCACAGCACAGCGGACACACCAGGAACCGCGGTGTTGGCCGTCGAATGGCGCTAGCTGCGCAGCATTTGTGCACCGCCGCCGTCAGTGTCAGCCAGTTTGCCGTGGCATACGGAGCTCCATCGCAGTCTATAACACTGGTAGGATGCCGCGACAGCGTGGACGTGAACCGTTGTGCAGTTGACGGACTTTGAGCGAGGGCGTATAGTGGGCATGCGGGAGGCCGGGTGGACGTACCGCCGAATTGCTCAACACGTGGGGCGTGAGGTCTCCACAGTACATCGATGTCGCCAGTGGCCGGCGGAAGGTGCACGTGCCCGTCGACCTGGGACCGGACCGCAGCGACGCACGGATGCACGCCAAGACCGTAGGATCCTACGCAGTGCCATAGGGGACCGCACCGCCACTTCCCAGCAAATTAGGGACACTGTTGCTCCTGGGGTATCGGCGAGGACCATTCGCAACCGTCTCCATGAAGCTGGGCTACGGTCCCGCACACCGTTAGGCCGTCTTCCGCTCACGCCCCAATATCGTGCAGCCCGCCTCCAGTGGTGTCGCGACAGGCGTGAATGGAGGGACGAATGGAGACGTGTCGTCTTCAGCGATGAGAGTCGCTTCTGCCTTGGTGCCAATGATGGTCGTATGCGTGTTTGGCGCCGTGCAGGTGAGCGCCACAATCAGGACTGCATACGACCGAGGCACACAGGGCCAACACCCGGCATCATGGTGTGGGGAGCGATCTCCTACACTGGCCGTACACCACTGGTGATCGTCGAGGGGAAACTGAATAGTGCACGGTACATCCAAACCGTCATCGAACCCATCGTTCTACCATTCCTAGACCGGCAAGGGAACTTGCTGTACCAACAGCACAATGCACGTCCGCATGTATCTCGTGCCACCCAACGTGCTCTAGAAGGTGTAAGTCAACTACCCTGGCCAGCAAGATCTCCGGATCTGTCCCCCATTGAGCATGTTTGGGACTGGATGAAGCGTCGTCTCACGCGGTCAGCACGTCCAGCACTAACGCTGGTCCAACTGAGGCGCCAGGTGGAAAAGGCATGGCAAGCCGTTCCACAGGACTACATCCAGCATCTCTATGATCGTCTCCATGGGAGAATAGCAGCCTGCATTGCTGCGAAAGGTGGATATACACTGTACTAGTGCCGACATTGTGCATGCTCTGTTGCCTGTGTCTATGTGCCTGTGGTTCTGTCAGTGTGATCATGTGATGTATCTGACCCCAGGAATGTGTCAATAAAGTTTCCCCTTCCTGGGACAATGAATTCACGGTGTTCTTATTTCAATTTCCAGGAGTGTAAATTGCAAGTCATATGTAATTGGGATCGTGATTTATTTGGAAAGAATGTAAAGTGGTATGATTCATTAAACAAAAAGTGATACACATGGATGATGTACTGACGCTTCTACAGATGAAATCACAAGAAGTTTCCGGCTAGTAGATTTAAGGGCTCTGCGTACAACACGGATAACGTATATTTCATGCACCTGACTTAAATTAGCACGTAACACTACTGCTCGGCGTTTGTCTGATCTTTTAACTATTTACCTTACTTTCAACCATTTTTTGGATTTTTGTCTCCATCAGCATCAGTTATGGGAAATATACTCCTTTCTACAAATACACATTTGGCTTTTTTGGAAGAAAGTTAACGCATGCCGGATAGAGACGAGTCTAGAAATGCTGTCAACTCGATGTCTGATTCCTATATCATCAGTACGATGTGTAATCTCAGGTTTGCCTCACCTGATTCGCCAGGATTGAGGCACCATTACCTGCCAGCCTGCGAGCTTCCGCTGTAGTCGTATGATTTTAGTGTTTGACATTGTGCCATTATGAATTACCGTTTTCTAAAAAGTTACTCCCTAGGTATAAAGTGGGTCTGGCTGACATTAAGTGACTTGTGTCCATTAGTACGCATTTTGGTGTGTTGAGTAACATTATGTGTACGAAAGAAAATCAAAGGCACTCTAGCGTCGACATTGTTGTATCACATGCTTTCCATCAGTGGCGATGTCTTCACACCTTCATTAGGTCTCTTAGAGTTGCTTAAGGCTGTCAACTGACTGCGCAAGGTGATTCCTTTCGCGCTCTCCAACACTATTACGTGGAGCTATATGCAGTGGATTATAATCTGATATCCTTTCCCGATTGTGTTCATGGAGCCCTAAGTGGGAATATCACAGCCGCTCCGAACATTAAATGACCTTCTATGATGCGACCTTCACGGTGGTTCTTCTCTGCTGTAACGAAGAGTTTCCGTTGCTATGGCTGATGCACAGTTGAATGAGGGCAAAAATAAATTTTTTACACTTCAGGGCTTTGTTGATGTTGCTGTTCCATGTGCTTCTGCTGCAGACCGGCATACGTCACTGGGGGTCATCGTCAATCGTTGTCCACTTAAAATGACGACACTTAAATGGAAGACTGTAACCGACAAATACTGTTTCGATCGGACAGGGGTTGGTGACACAGAAAAAAATATAGTAAGTGGGCTCTTATATATACCACCCAGCGTCGATTTACCTGCTGTGGTCATTTAGCAAACTGGTATTGGTTCCAGAAACAGCTGACTTTCCTTACCAGCCCTATTGACATCGTCTACACCATTGACATTGTTCTGTACCCTGCAACTCTGTTTCGAGACGTTGGTCGAAGTGTTATGTTTATTTATTAAAAAGGGGATTGCTCCAATGGAAGAAAAACAGTGCTGTTTGTCACAAGGTGTGGAAGCGGGTTCATGGGTCTTCGTTCACATACTCCCTGACTTTTTAACCGCTTAAAAATAGCTATGAACAGAAACGTTGTAGAATCGAATGCTGGAATTATCATTTTTTTCACTATGTCAAATAAAAAAATAAAGAAGTTACAGTGGCTAATAATAACCCAAAGATCAAAGACAAGATCGTGGAGCAATTTCCCGTGCAAGGCAGAAGTCCTGAGCTCGAATCTCTGCCCGACATACAGTGTTACTCTCGCAGGAAGTTTCACAGCACAGCAAACTCCGCTGCAGAGTGAAAAATTCATTCGGAACCATCCCCCAGTTTATGGCTAAGCGAAGTCTCCGCAAAATCCCTGCTTCCACGAATGCTAAACTCGCAAGTTTCGTGGGACGTTTGGAAAATTGGACATGAGGGAGTGTCGGAGGTTAATCTGTGGGGATGGGTCGTAAGTCGTACTTGGGTATCTCACTCAGTTGGTGGAGCAATTGCCCGCGAAGCGGAAAGGTCTCGATTTTGAGTCTCGGTCCGGCGTAGAGTTTTAATCTGGCATGGAGTTTCAGACGACGTTGTTTAATAAGGTCTCGATATCGGTCGGACAATATTATCATTTAAAGGTCACTGAAAATATTTTCTTCTGAAATAAGATGTCGTTCATTTCGACCATAATACCAGCCGAATCATTTAATTGGAAAACTGCTGAATCTGGAGGTAATGATCTACAAAACAATTCAGAATTGTAAAATTATCTCCAACAACATTAAAAACACTTAATGGAGAGTATTAGTACCCTGACTGCTAAAATCTCTTGACAGCGACTTGGTATGCTGTAATAAAATAGAAATGGAAGATTCATTGTCCCACGTTGGGTGTCAGTGTTGCTGTGAATTCCCTTTAATAAAGCAGGGAAAAACTTAGAACTATGCATAAATTATAAATTTAAGGCGCTTAGGACCCATTTTATTTGGCACGTACAGTGTGAGATTAGTCACTGTAACTCTCCCTGCGAAGTCGGCGAGCAGGAGCATCTGGGCGGCTGGCGTGATGTCGTCGCGACGTGTCAGTTCCATGCGAGAGACCATGTGCTGTCACGTGGCTCTTGATTGACACCTCCACGCTATAACTCTGAATATCGATAGTGAAACAGATGAGAAAATATTGCAAACCAGTCAGTTGTGCATTGCATGCTAAAACAGCGCTCAAGTTTCTGGATGGAAATGAGTCGTAGGAAACACACTTTCTGACGACTGACTGACTTTAGTCGAAATACTGTGCCGGAAATAAATAACAATCTGTTGCGGTAACGAAACATCATCTAGTGAACCTGTTATGTTAAGTACTCCCTTATTATCGCAGTGACCTAAGTGTATAACATATACATATATGAACATTGAACAGAAAGCACCATGGGTTCGCAGTAAATTCTACTGCAACACTGAAATGGATATCCTGAAGTGATAGTACCTGACGAAACTATATGAACATAGTAATTGAGTCATACTATCGCCAAAAAAGTTTCTTGGGCAACATTTTTAGTACCCTGCATAGACATTTTAGCTACGACGCTGCTCTGAAACCATGTTTACAGGCAATCTAAGAAATGATGCATATCATCTTCGAAGATAGTCTCCCACATCCTTCATAGGTTCTGTCATAATTCTTAAAGGACTATTTCTGGTAACGTAGACTAAAAAAGGGCTATCTCATAGTTTCCATCGGATGCTCCAACACGTGAAGCTCTTTTGACCCTCCGCGTCAGACGAGATAATGAACATTATTAGGTCCACAGTGGGACCAACATGTTAATATATAATAATCAAACACTTAAAATGTGCATGCGTTATACCACATGTATGGAGATGGTATCTGTTCTTTCGGACGTGTGAAATAACAGACACCATCTCCATATATAGTTCAGGCTAACCGACCATGACCTCCTTCTTCTGTGCGGATGCACACGCGTTGCCCGAAGTCTTACGGGACTCGGTCAGATTGTCTGCAGCGAGTAATGAGTGTAGTGGGCAGCGGCACTACGAATGTAGTGTGTGGACATTAAGTTGGGCATGTGGGTCTCACGGGGAGCGTGCAAGGGATAAATTCCTGCAGTCGCACTATCCTCTGTGCACTCGGTGGCTCAGATGGATAGAGCGTCGGCACACATTTTCAACTGTCCCCGTTGATGTATATCAAAGCCTGTCGACAGCGTAGGGTCTTGGTTTAATTATCATTTCTTATACGACATGGTCTGTCTGAAATTGGAAAGAGCATGTATTTAAAGAACTGAGTTATGATATGTGTACATTTAGTTTGTGTACATGCTTCACACAAAGCTCGAGAAACTAATGTTTCCCTTGCAGATAGTTAACGTGGTTAGTAATTGTATTATGATGAAGTGTACTTTTCTCATTTCTCTATAGGCTCCGCCAATGACTCTTGAAGTCGGATCACCTCAGTTATCATTTTGTGTTCATGGATATTGATAGTAAACATGCTAAGAAAGTATTTCTTCGGATTCATCCAAGAGAAATAATTTGATGCATCAGTTTATATCTATTTCTTTTGATTCCAAAAATCAGATACTGGGAAAGTATTTTTGTGATTTCAGACGCATGCTTGAAACACAGGTGTCCTGCATACTCTGTATGCTTCACCGACCTTCATGGGATGCCACACTGCCGCTGTTCTAACATCTGTGCTGAGGTGAGTATCACTGGTTTATCCGTTGTATATTTGACTATATATTGTTAGTAGCGTGCATTCTCTGAAGTATCGAAATACTAAGCACAGGGTGCTTACAATGTTTCTTTTGTACTTTACGCCGTCCAGACTGGACGGTATAAAAATGATGTCTTTACGCTGCTGGTAGGGATTTGTCTACTCTAGAGTCATACGATTTTCAGGATTCAGCGATTTTTTAGTAGCAGAGACAGCGTTCATCACATATAGGATTCGTGGGCTTCATTCAGAAGTAACGGAATATTCAGTCTCGGTTGTATAGACGAGATAAGCGTCTCTGATAAAGCTTGTTTTGAGGTTATAACAACAATGCTGCCATTGTTCTTAGCGGGGAATGTCTTGGCTTAAAAATATTCAGACTCAAAATTAGTTCCAATCCACAGGCTTCAGTACGATGAAACGGGATAAAACAGTCATAATATTCAGCCGAGTAATCGTGTAGTCGCTCTAAAAGGACAATGCTTAATGAGAACGTGATACACATAGTTTCAGCACAGCAACGTTGAATACACGAGACTAGTATATATTGTTAATAATGGTGACTATTTACTAATTTTCTTCATTAGAAGATATAGGGAATCAGAACTGCAACGGATTAAAAAATTAAGATATTGACAAAAATGTTGATATTTTCAAAAATGAAACAAGATTATCACCGAAAAGAATAAGGCGAGTGAGTACTGCATACTGTCTAAGTTTGACATAACACCAAGTCTCACCAACCACACCTCACAACTTAGTTTCTGCACCAGTATAAAAGTAATATTATTCACCTTAGTTTCCTGAGAATCACACTTTAAATTTCAAAAATCTCTAGATGAGACAGATCACATTCATTGCTTTAAGGGTGGCGTACATCTTAAGTGTAAACTTCCATACACTCCAGTGCACGCTGTTTGCAGCCAAGAAGGCTTAGTCTTAGCGTTCCCGTGCCGATAACATCGTGAGAGACAAGAGTTAAGGTTAGGAAAGTAGGGGAAAGGAAATCAGCTATCCGTATGTCAAGGGAGCCATAATACCATTTGCCCCAAGCGATGTTGGGGATAATTGACTAAATGGTCACGTGGTGAAAAACACGTTTCCTTAATGTGGGTGCTGTCGGTCATTCATTGTAGTGTATCGCTTGGTCATCATGATGTAGATCAACCCCTTCCTATGCTGGCCAGTGGGCAATTGTAACTACGAGCGTCTATCAGCTCTGCTGTATATAGGTGCGGATAGTATACGCCATCTGCCAGGTAATCATTCTGCACATGCTCTGGGCATCCCCGAGCCACTTGGCTGCCCCAGAACCCAGGAGATCGGCCATTGCAGTATGGAAGTGCGGTCGCGCATACGGCCCAACCTGGCTGCGTGAATGCCCACGCCTCAGCTTTTTGCCCACTCCCCACTGGAGATCCGGAATGAGCTCTATGCACTAGCTTTAAACTCACCAGTGGGTCTGTGAATTCATTTGCGAGATCAGAGATTCGATTTGCTTGTCTGCGCGTTGTCCATGTAAGTTTTACTCGTCACTTGAGTCTGTTGTCGGGTACAATTGACTATACCAGCACAGAGAGTCGAGTACGGGATTTCACACGGAGTATAACCAAGATTTCGCGACACTGCCGCTGTATACGTAACCGCATGACACGATTGTTGCAACCAATAAAATGATTGATCAGTTAGCAGCGAATATACCCCCTAGTTTCACGTCGGACCTCCTTTTGCCCGGTCTAGTACAGCAGCTCGACGTGGCACGGACTCCACAAGTCGTTGGAAGTCTCCTGGAGAAATCTTGCTGCCTCTGTAGTTGTCCATGACTGCATAAGCGTAGTCGGTAGCGGGTTTTCTGCACAGACTGATCTCTCGACTGTTCCCCATAAATGTTCGATGGGATTCACGTCGGGCGACCTGGGTGACAAAATAATTCGCTTGAATTGTCCAGACTGTGTATCAAACCAGTAGCGAGCAAGTGTGTCTCGCTCACATGACATTGTTATTTGGAAACATGAAATCCACCAACGGGTGCAAATGCTCTCCGAACATAATGGTTTCCAGGCAATTATCGGTTCAGTATGACCAGAAGACCAACTCTATTCCACGTAAACACAGTCGACAACATTATGGAGCCACCACCAGCTTGCACTATGACGTGTTGACAACTTGGGTCCTTGGCTTCGCATTGCTTGCACCACACTTGTACCGTACCATCAGCTCTTACCGTCTGAAATTGGTCCTCATATGACCACGCCACCGTTTTCCAGTCGTCTAGTGTCTAACCGATACGGCCATGAGTCAAGGAGAGACGCTACAGGTGATGTTGTGATGTCAGTAAAGGTAACCGTGTAGTCTGTCTGCTGCCATAGATCATGGACGCCAAATTTCACCGCACTGCCCCAAAGGGTAAATTCATCATAATTCCCACATTGATTTTGCGGTAATTTCATGAAGTGTGGCTTGTCTATTAGCACTGACGGACTGTTCCCCATAAATGTTCGATGGGATTCACGTCAGGCGACCTGGGTGGCAAAATAATTCGCTTGAATTGTCCAGACTGTGTATCAAACCAGTAGCGAGCAAGTGTGTCTCGCTGACATGACATTGTTATTTGGAAACATGAAATCCACCAACGGGTGCAAATGCTCTCCGAACATAATGGTTTCCAGGCAATTATCGGTTCAGTATGACCAGAAGACCAACTCTATTCCACGTAAACACAGTCGACAACATTATGGAGTCACCACCAGCTTGCACTATGACGTGTTGACAACTTGGGTCCTTGGCTTCGCATTGCTTGCACCACACTTGTACCGTACCATCAGCTCTTACCGTCTGAAATTGGTCCTCATATGACCACGCCACCGTTTTCCAATCGTCTAGTGTCTAACCGATACGGCCATCAGTCAAGGAGAGACGCTACAGGTGATGTTGTGATGTCAGTAAAGGTAACCGAGTAGTCTGTCTGCTGCCATAGATCATGGACGCCAAATTTCACCGCACTGCCCCAAAGGGTAAATTCATCATAATTCCCACATTGATTTTGCGGTAATTTCATGAAGTGTGGCTTGTCTATTAGCACTGACAACTCTGCGCAAACGGCCCGTCTTTCGATCCTTAGGTGAAGGCCGTCGGTCACTGCGTTGTCCACGGTAAAAGGTAATGGCTGGAATTTAATATTCTCGGTACACTCTTGATACTGTGGTCTTCGGAATACTGAATTTACTAACTATTTACGGAATGGAATATCCCATGCAGTTAGCTCCAACTACTATTCCAAGTTCAGATCTGTTAATCCACTGGCCGTGCGGTTCTAGGCGCTCCAGTCCGGAACCGCGCTGCTGCTACGGTCGCAGGTTCGAGTCCTGCCTCGGCCATGGCTGCGTGTGATGTCCTTAGGTTAGTTAGGTTTAAGTAGTTCTAGGTTCTAGGGGACTGATGACCACAGATGTTAAGTCCCATAGTGCTCAGAGCCATTTGAACCATTTTTTTGGTTGGAATGTATACTGCAGAGACAGGCTGGACAGTGAAGGGGGAGGCGTGTTAATAGCGATAAGAAGTGCAATAGTATCGAAGGAAATTGACGGAGATCCGAAATGTGAAATAATTTGGGTGAAGGTCCCGGTTAAAGCAGGCTCAGACGTGGTAATTGAATGTCTCTATAGGCCCCCTGGCTCAACAGCTGTTGTGGCTGAGCTCCTGAAGGTTAATTTGGAAAATATTTCGAGTAGATTTCCCCACCATGTTATAGTTCTGGGTGGAGATTTTAATTTACCGGATTTAGACTGGGAGACTCAAAAGTCCATAACGGGTGGCAGGGACAAAGAATCCAGTGAAATTCTTTTAAGTGCTTTATCTGAAAACTACTCTGAGCAGTTAAACAGAGAACCGACTCGCGGCGATAACATATTATACCTTCTGGTGACAAACAGACCCGAACTATTTGAAACAGTTAACGCAGAACAGGGAATCAGTGATCATAAAGCGGTTACTGCATCGATGATTTCAGCAGTAAATAGAAATGCTAAAAAAGGTAGGAAGATTTTTCTGTTTAGAAAAAGTGACAAAAAGCAGATTACAGAGTATCTGACGGCTCAACACAAAAGTTTTGTCTCAAGTACAGATATTGTTGAGGATCAGTGGACAAAGTTCAAAACCATCGTACAATGTGCGTTAGATGAGTATGTGCCAAGCAAGATTGTAAGAGATGGGAAAGAGCCACCGTGATATAACAACCGAGTTATAAAACTGCTGCGGAAGCAAAGGGAACTTCACAACAAAAATAAACATAGCCAAAGCCTTGTAGACAAACAAAAATTACGCGAAGCGGAATGTAGTGTGAGGAGGGCTATGCGAGAGGCGTTCAATGAATTCGAAAGAAACGTTCTATTTACGGACTTGGTAGAAAATCCTAAGAAATTTTGGTCTTATGTCAAAGCGGTAGGTGGATCAAAACAAAATGTCCAGACACTCTGTGTTTAATATGGTACTGAAACAGAGGATGACAGACTAAAGGCCGAAATACTAAATATCTTTTTCCAAAGCTGTTTCACAGAGGAAGACTGCACTGTAGTTCCTTCTCTAGATTGTCGCACAGATGACAAAATGGTAGATATCGAAAAAGACGACAGAGGGATAGAGGAACAATTAAAATTGTTCTAAAGAGGAAAGGCCGCAGGACCTGATGGGATACCAGTTCGATTTTACACAGAGTACGCGAAGGAACTTGCCCCCCATCTTGCAGCGGTGTACCGTAGGTCTCTAGAAGAGTGTAGCGTTCCAAAGGATTGGAAAAGGGCATAGGTCATCGCCGTTTTCAAGAAGGGACGTCGAACAGATGTGTAGAACTATAGACCTGTATCTCTATCGCCGATAAGTTGTAGAATTTTGGAACAAGTATTATGTTCGAGCATAATGACTTTTCTGGAGACTATAAATCTACTCTGTAGAAATCAGCATGGGTTTCGAAAAAGACGGTCGTGTGAAATCCAGCTCGCGCTATTTGTCCACAAGACTCAGAGGGCCATAGACACGGGTTCACAGGTAGATGCCGTGTTTCTTGACTTCTGCAAGGCGTTCGATACAGTTCCCCACAGTCGTTTAATGAACAAAGTAAGAGCATATGGACTATCAGACCAATTGTGTGATTGGATTGAAGAGTTCCTAGATAACAGAACGCAGCATGTCATTCTCAATGGAGAGAAGTCTTCCGATGTAAGAGTGATTTCAGGTGTGCCATAGGTGAGTGTCGTAGGACCGTTGCTGTTCCCAACATACATAAATGACCTTGTGGATGACATCGGAAGTTGACTGAGGCTTTTTGCGGATGATGCTGTGGTATATCAAGAGGTTGCAACAATGGAAAATTGTACTGAAATGCAGGAGGATCTGCAGCGAATTGATGCATGGAGCTGGGAAAGGCGATTTAATCTCAAAATGGAATGATCATATAAAGTTGATCGTCGATAAAGCAGATGCCAGACTGAGATTCATTGGAAGAATCCTAAGGAAATGCAATCCGAAAACAGAGGAAGTTGGTTACAGTACGCTTGTTTGCCCACTGCTTGAATACTGCTCAGCAGTGTGGGATCCGTACCAGATAGGATTGATAGAAGAGATAGAGAAGATCCAACGGAGAGCAGCGCGCTTCGTTACAGGATCGTTTAGTAATCGCGAAAGCGTTAAGGAGATGATAGATAAACTCCAGAGGAAGACTCTGCAGGAGAGACGCTCAGTAGCTCCGTACGGGCTTTTGTTGAAGTTTTGTGAACATACCTTCACCGAAGAGTCAAGCAGTATATTGCTCCCTCCTACGTATATCTCGCGAAGAGACCATGAGGATAAAATCAGAGATTAGAGCCCACACAGAGGCATACCGAAAATCCTTCTTTCCAGGAACAATACGAGAGTGGAATGAAAGGGAGAACCGATAGAGGCAGTCAAGGTACTCTCCACCACACACCGTCAGGTGGCTTGCGGAGTATGGATGTAGATGTAGATCATATTTGGAAGTCAGTAACGTTCTTGAAAATGGGCTTATAACCCGAAACTTAGGTTGTGCTGTAACATTAATAATAAATTGTGAAACAAAGCCAAAAACAGTGTTTGTTTACTTATACAACTCTCCTTAATATGCCATTTAGTTGTTTAAATAGACATATTCATTTGTATCTAATATTGCTTTATGTAAAACTAAGTTCAGTCAGCAGTAGTGTCTGACGAGAGGTATAAAATAACTTCGTAGTGGTGTATGTAGCGGCATGACCTAGGTTACGTGCCTAAGGAGAACTGAATATAAAATTGATAAAAACTGACATATTGATTAAATGTCAAAATTAGTATGAACAGTTTGTTTTTTAAGATAACATAACCATAATTTTTCCATAAAATCCATCTTCTGCATTGTTGCGCTATTTAAAATAAATATCTGGTTAGGTTTTAAAAATTAATTTGTCGCCTGTAACAATGTTTGAAACACTATTTAACCATTTGTCTGTAACTAGTCAGCATTTTGTGTTGCTTAACGCTGTTAATACGTCACACTACACTTTCACTCATGTGCACAGCACATTTTCGTAGCCCTAGCGTCGATTTCTACTCTCCTCCGTCCTCCAGAATCTAGTGTGGATCTGCATGGCTTGAGCTGCCAGCTACTGCACTCATATATGTGCTAGCTTGTAGCCACGGCCAACACTGAAGAAGTAAAATATTTTGAAATACGATCAACGTATTGATCCAAGTAGAATTATACTACAGCGTGTCCTTGAAAATCAGACGCTGAATGCCCTCTCCAGTGGAATCCACACATACGCAAGACAAAACGGCAAAGCAAACTGACTCAAGGCTTTGACATAACATCCTTCATTTAGTGTGGAAGTCGCTCTAACACTCCATCCATGTTTCCACGAGAAAACATGAATCTCCTCGTAAAAGTTGCAACAAATTTTTCCACAATCACTCACAAAATCTGCGTGAATTCTAAACTGTAACTCATCGCTGGCCAGAATTCTCCCCACTAAATTTTCTCATGTCAGCAGATAGGCTATGTTGTGTTGGCAGAAGAGCCAACACCGTGTTACTAGAGGAGGCCGAAATGCACGCATTTTAGCTCACGCAGGCTGGCGTGAGGAGGGATTAACTATACTGACGTGAGGTCTGGAACATGACAAGGAATTAGAATTCATAAAGCGGACGTGATTAGTTTGATACTTAACTTTAATCCATTAATGATGAACGTCGCTCTTGACGGTACATGATTCACAATATTATCTGGTCATAAGACATAGTAACTGAATATGGCGCCTTGCTAGGTCGTAGCAAATGACGTAGCTGAAGGCTATGCTAAGCAGTCGTCTCTGCAAATGTGAGCGTATGAAGGCAGTGAACCATCGCTAGCCAAGTCTGCTGTACAACTGGGGCGAGTGCTAGAGAGTCTCTCCAGACTAGACCTGCCGTGTGGCGGCGCTCGGTCCGCAATCACTGATAGTGGCGACACGCTGGTCCGACGCATACTAACAGACCGCGGCCGATTTAAAGGCTACCACCTACCAAGTGTGGTGTCTGGCGGTGACACCACAGGCTACATTACAAAAATTTTTAAGTGTTCTTAGCTACATAGTGAAATCTGTTTTAACCACTAAAGAAAGCTTTCCTTAATTCATTTCTTGTACTCATTAACACATTAAAACCCTTCCAAAATAGTATATGCCTGAATACCGTTACCCCAACAAAATTAACCACAGATAGTTTACCTTCATACAGCACTGAAATTTACCTTCTCGCTCTACAGAAAACAAATATATCTTTCGATCATCTTAAGTCAAACTTGGTCCATTATAATTTTTCTACCTCCATGAACATTTTAGCTTACGTTCTCATTCATTTTCCGTACCTTACCATTCTACTGAATTTTTTCATATTACAAAGTATGAATACCCAACGTACATTTTATTAAGCTATACACGAAATACACACACACACACACACACACACACACACACACACACACACACACATACACATACACACACACACTTACACCACAAATATTGCGGAAATAGAAAGTGATAATGATGTGCAGTTTTCACAGAATCGATTGACAGACAGGGTCTCCTACTATCAGTAAAAAATAAATAAATAAACAAATAAATAAATGAAAAGTAGAATACATTAATATGGTGGTGGTCTTTGTTGCAGGATTCTAGTGCTAGGCGTTTACGAGATATCGTTTTCTGAGATGTTCCCACACCGACACTTGCACAATACCTGTTGTAGCACACTCTAAATTACAGCACAAGTGCATACACTAGTTATGTGGATTCTGACCAGTAACGAGACAACTGACCATCACATGTTGTGTTCAAAGTGACCACCGCCAGCGGCAATGGACACTTTCAATCTGGTATGGAACGACTGCTCCACGTGTGCTTGCATTTCAGCGCAGATAACCGAGCAGGCTACAGTCTGCAGCAATATTATCGGTTGTAAAGCGAATTTCCTTGTAGGCACCGTCTTTCAGCTTTCCCCACAGAAAATGGTCAACAGGCTTCAAATACGCAGAATGGGCCGGCCAAGACACAGGTCCTCTGCGTCCAGCTCAACGATTTGGAAATAATTCGTAAAGACATGTTGTAATACGTCGTTCACTATGAGCTGGACATCCACCACGTTGGTATCACAGTTTTCTCCTAGTCTGCAGAGGAACATCCTCTAGCGTTTGTGCCCTATCAGTGTTCCTTACATGATAAACGGGTCTGTGAGCTGATGGTTCACTATCCCACCTCATACGTTTACACTACAGGGACCCTGACGTTCGAACTAACGAAGCCGTTCCACCTGACAAAGCCAACGGAGATTATCAACAGACCAAAAGTGCATGTTTAGACAGTTTATGTGGCCATTATTTGTAAATATTGCTTCATCACCAAACAAGATTCATGATACATTTGGAGTGCCTTGTTTTAACGACCATTTACAAAAGATAACACGATTCTCATAATCGTTTCCATGCAGCTCATTGTGTAGAGAGATGTGATAGGAATGTAACCTATGTCGCTGGAGAATGCGTAGGACAGTTGCCTTTCATCACACTTCCTCGTGCGATTGTGCGGGAGCTGATGTGCGGATCAACTGCAATAGCAGCAAGAACATTAATTTCCCTCTCTTCTGCCGTCACTTATTTCCTGCTGTTGCGTTGTCTAGGTGTTACACTACCACTTTTACGTAACTGGTTGAATATGTTGATAAATAATTGCCGAGATTGTTGACGTCTATGGGAATATCTTGCCGCATATGTTGTATGAAAGCTGACTGCATTCTTGCTACACTCTCAATGTATCAGGAGCATGTCGACTTTTTCTGCATTGGTAAATCCTATTGCTTGAAATGTCACACACTTACTGTCTAGCACGTCACAATGTACTCAAGGAACACAAACTCAGGCTGTAAGCAAACGTAACGACACCGTACCTAGTAACTACGCAGGATGAACGGCACAAATAAGTGTCGGTACGAAAACTTTTCAAAATACGGGTTCGACTCGTACCAGTATCCTCCTACAAACACCACTGACATTCTAATTTACCGTAGTTTTAGTTTGTTAATGTCAATAGGCATTGTTTCACTGGCAAAAGTGTATGTTTACACAACAGTACACATTCTAAGTAATATCACAGTCTGTTTATTGGCTAACAATACTAGTCTCTGACTACCAATCCATTCACTGAAAACCGTACATCAGTAGCACTTTCCATTTCCGTAATATCTGCTTTGCAAGTTATAGGCGATTCACACTGCATCACATTCTTCTTTCACTAGGTGCAACTCGGCCACCGTTGCTTCTCATAACATTTTTCTCTTCAATGTGAGTATCTTTAGAGTCTCATCTCTTTGTCCTTTTGATCTGCTCATATCTGGGGCCTGTTTCCTCGTTCACCAACGGACTTGTACTTTTAAACACAAAATTTTTGACTACAGCACAAACAACATTTTTAAACTTAAGAAACGACGCTTTATTCCTTCATAAACGCCGACCTTTATACTTGTAGGTTCCATATTCCTAATTTGTTCTCTGCTGAAACATTTCTCAGTTAACGTATCATTTATAATATCGCTGTCTTTATTTTCAGCTTCCATGGCACATATATTAAGTATCCACAAATCTTCAATATCATACTCTCCCGTAAATAACTCATTAGATAATACTTTCGGCTCCATTTCATCTTCTCTCCTCTCAGACTCCCTTTGCCTCTTTATTTTTAATATGTCAGCACCAAGAAAGAATAATGTCTTTCTGTATTAAACAAATTGACCTGCCGTCTACCTCATCAACTTCATATTCATGTTTCAACATCCACTCGAAATTCACGTCTCTCTCAAGAGCCACCAGTTTATTTCCATCAATAGAAATAAACGCATGGTTCCTTCCTCCAAAATATTTATCTCAGTAGCTTCCCTTAACAATAAATAAGCTACTTCTGCAGACATAAAATAAAATTAGACTCCAACTGACGAGCGAACCGCTACGCCACGTTCACCGACATCTTCACTTAAGTTCTCCCGCCTGCATAACTAAAATTGTTGCTACTGACCAGTATTTAATCTGATTTCCTCATACAATCAACCGCCATCAAGTTCGGATTCACTTCTACCTCTCTTTAAGTAACGGAATTTTCCGTCGCGCATATATCCACTCCATTTTTCACTTTATCCGAATAAACTAAAACATTCAGCCCCATAACCTAATAATCTAATTCAAAAGTGCGTTCCTCTAACTTCACTGCATTCTCTTATTCTGCCCTGCCGCTTCAAACACCTCCAAAATTTGTTTGACGTACTAACGATATCCACCTGCGAAATTTGACCCTGATCTATGACATTATCACACATAATTAAATTTCAATTTTGCCACCCCGGGTTTTGAGATACAGTAAAAATTTCTTTTCCGTCAGCATGTCTCGGTTTTGCAGTCTATAAATCGACGGTCCCTCTAGCAGTTCCTTGCGATCCTCATATCTAAATTGAAAACCCTTACTATATTGAAAATTCAGATTGTTACTACCAAACAGATCACCAGTAAAATACCTCGTTTCAGTTTCCCGCTCTTCATGTGTTCCATCTTCACTACCCTCACCATCAACAGTATTCCCACTTTTCACATTCGTAGTCTGTAAATTTACTGCCAGCCGAAGTGGCCGTGCGGTTAAGGGCGCTGCAGTCTGGAACCGCAAGACCGCTACGGTCGCAGGTTCGAATCCTGCCTCGGGCATGGATGTTTGTGATGTCCTTAGGTTAGTTACGTTTACCTAGTTCTAAGTTCTTGGGGACTAATGACTCAGCAGTTGAGTCCCATAGTGCTCAGAGCCATTTGAACCATTTTTTTTTTTTTTGTAAATTTACTCTGTTTTTTCATATCACCGAAACTTTGATCGCCAGTGGAGAGCATAATCTCTACCTGCTGTTACTGCTCCGTTGTTTCTTTACTATCTTCACCTTCAATATCAATTTAACTTTCTTCATCTTTAAACTGGATGTCTATTACTATGTCCAGTAATTCTGCTTAGCCACTTCCTCAAGTAAATTTTGCTTTGGATCGCTGTCCTCTACATTAACAAATATCTCATCTTCTAACCCATGGATTCCATATCCTACGGGATTCTCAGCTGAATCGATTCTACTGTTAACAAGTCCCACATTGCTTTTCTACTTTTATGTCATGCAACTTATCCTCAAGTTTCCCTTCAATACTAACTTTAACTGTTTCGACTTCTGATTTAACACTAGTAATGGCTCTCGACAGTAATCCATCTGATTTTCTGGAAATTTATTAAACCTTTCTGATTTCCCACCAACCGGTCTACTAACTTTCTCAGATCCACTTGTTCTTAGTGACTATTTCATTTCATTACTCTCTATCTTTGACTGCAGACTTACAGTCCACGCACGGACACACTGTCTTCACCAGTACTTAACTTTTTCTGCCATAATGTGTGCCTCTGCAGTGCTGCTGACCCCGAAGGTAAAGTTATTTCATCTTTTAAGACGCTGGCCGGGCTTAAGATGAAGTTCTCGTATCGGCTGCTGTTGCCCCGTGATGCTGTCAGCTGCTCCCGCAGTCTGCTCTGTTCACTGCGTCCCCGCTAATAGCTGCCGAAGTCTGGCACAAAACATACCTCTGCACTTCTTTTTCTTCTTGCTCTTCTCCCACGTCTTCTTTCCCCTATGCCTATCATCTATTCTATGCACGAGACAGACAAAAATTCTAAGCTCGGGGCGCCCATTCACAAATGCCGTGATGTCAGGACCTATATCACAAAATTTCACTTGTGAATGCTAAAGGGGATTAAAAATTACATCCACATCCCGTGTGAGAAAACATCATTTTTGTCTCATGGGATGTCTTAGTAGACATCGAATGAGTGTGAGTTTGCAATAAGAATCGGTACTGGGCTAGACAAACCTCTAATTGAAAATGTGGCTCGCTGATGTAGAGTTGAGCCGTGGACGTCTGCTTTACGCCCAGTTAGTTACTTAATTAGTTAGTTACTTTCATGTTCAATGGATCATTTTGCATGATCAATCGTCATAATGTGGAACGAGTCATATTACATTCATATTGCAACTTAATTTGTTCATCTATTTGTACTCTAAACATCAAATTACTATTATTATTATTATTATTATTATTATTATTATTCCCGAAATGAAAGCAAGATATATAGATTGAGTTATCAATTACTACCCACCACCCTTTACGCATCACAAACATCGAAATTCTTCTACGGAATAGAAGGAGTTGTCAAGGAGAAACTTTTTCAGTTTATTTTCAAATTTTACCTTGCTGTCTGTTAGACATATTATATCACTAGGTAAGTGATAAAAAAATTTTGTGCACCCCTTTCTATGCTAAAGACAACTTTAATGGTGAGTAATGAATGTCATTTTTCCTTCTAGTATTTTGATTATGTACCTCATTGTTCCTTTTTAATTGTAGTGGATTATTTAGAACAAATTCCATGAGGGCATAAATATACTGTGAAGCAGTAGTGAGAATGCCCAACTCCGTAAAGAGATGTCTACAAGGTGATAGCAGGTGAGCACCACATATTATTCTTACAGAAAGTTTTTAGGCAATTAAGACCTTCCTTCTTAAAGACGAGTTACCACAGAACATTATTCCATATGTCATTACTGAATGAAAATAAGAAAATATGTCAACTTACTTATTTCTCTCTCCTCAAAATTTAATATGGTTCTAATTGCAAATATGGCTGAACTAACTTGCTTTAGGAGTTACTAAATAAGTTTTTTCCAATTTAAATTCTCATCAGTATGAACACCTAAGAATTTTGAAGTTTCCACCCCACGTATTATTTCAATCATCATATGTCACACGGATCGCTGATGCGGTACTCCTAGTGGTGCAGCACCAAATACGATTTGTCTTTGTGAAATTCAGGTTGAGACCATTCGCAGAAAACCAATCAATGATACTTTTGAGAACTTTGTTCACCATTTCTTCCATTTCTGTATGTGTGATGGGAGTAATTACAATGTTGGTGTCATCTGCAAAAAGCACAATTCTGCTTGTTGTACATTAGATGGTAGACCCTTTACATATATGAGAAACAGTAGTGTCTTTAAGATTGACTCTTGAGGAACCGCACACATGATTTCCCCACATTCAGAATTATGTCCCTGGATTCTGTTGGTTAAATTACTATTAAATATCACATTCTGCATTCTTTTGGTTAGATATGACGTGATCCATTGGTTGGCCATAACATCAATCCCATAAAACTTCAATATATCTTGGAGTATACTATGATTCACATTATCAAATGCGTCAGTTAGGTCACAGAAAATACCTACCGGTGCTATTTTGTTATTAAACGCTTGTAATATCTGGTGAGTGAACATTTAAATGGCACTCTCAGAATAGCAACCCTTCTGAATCCTAAACTGTGATTTGCTGAGGCTGTTATGGTTGCCAAGATGAGATACTATTCTAAAATACATCACCTTCTCAAAAATTTTGGAAAATTATGTCAGCAGAGAAATAGGTCGGTAGTTACTGACCTCTCTGTTACCACATTTCTTAAAGAGGGGTTTAACCACAGCATATTTTACTCTCTCTGGAAAAATGCCTTGACTTAGTGATGCATTACATATTTTGGACAATACTGGACTTATTATATGGGAACATATCTGTAGTACTCTATTGTTAACAACAACAAAACCAGAAGAGCTTTTATTCTTTAGAAAATGTATGATCCTCTCAATTTTGGAAGTAGAAATTGGTGGTACATTCGTATGATGTAATTTTATGAGAGTTACTCCTTCAACATATTGCTGTGTTCATTCTCTTGAACTGTTGGTCTCTATGCTTTCTACTATGTTTAAGGAATGATTACTAAATACATTGGCTACCTGTAACTTGTCATTTATAGCCCTTCCATTCAATTAAATAGTAATGTTACCCTCTTCTGTGCTTGGTTGTCCTGTCTCTTCACTATATTCCATATTGCCTTAGCTCTGTTGTCAGACATACTGATTTCTGACATTATGTGCTTATTTCTTGATTTTTTGGTAACCTTTCTTAGTAATTTTGAGTAGATTTTGTAGTGCGCTACTACTGCTGGGTCTCTACCTGTTCTTGCCAAATGATATGTTTCCCTATTCGTTTTACAAGATGCTTTAATCCCCTTAGATATCCATGGTTCTTTACATGGCTGTTTAATGTCCCTTCTGATTACCTTATGCGGAAGGCTATTTTCTAATACTGATATGAATTTATCATGGAATGGATTAAATTTTATATTGGCATTTGGTTCTTTGTAAATTTAAATATCAACCAAGGCTGTTTCTTGTAATCTACTCTTAAAACATCTGCCCTGTAGTCAGTAATAATTCTAACTGACTTGCACTGAAGTGTATCCCCACTGTAAAGCACTATGACATTTATCCTGACTAAATATGCATCATCATTAGAGAGAGCATTTGTTACTGTCTAAACAGGTTCCTCATACATAATTCAAAATTTCCCAGTGGGGATCTATATACTGTTACAATTAAAAGTGAACTGTTTTTCAGCATTAATTCACAAACACACACTACTATGTGCTGATCACTAGAAAATCTACTCGTGTCAATGCTTTTGAACGTGTGTTCTATCTTAATATATGCAACAACTCCTCCTTTTCCCATATTAGTTCTGCATGAGTAAGCTGCTAGGCTGAAATCATTTATATGTAACTTATCTTACCCTGTGATTATGTGGTGCTCAGACACGCGCAGCATGTCTAACTTTTCCTCTAAATTTTGCAAGCGAGAAAGAAGCTCTACTACCATATTACTCACTCCTCTAATATTACGGTGGAATAAGCTAACCTTACTTTTCTGTGCATTCTTATGGGGCTCTTCTGTAATAGGGACTTCTTTCAAAACAGGGTGCCTGGAACTAATTCTTACCTAAAAAAGGTGCCCTTCAGACACAAGCAGCCACAGGGATCTTACATTATATGATGGTGGTCCTCTGTACATTCCCTGCAAGAAGTTCAGCCAACCTATCTTTCCCTATCGTATTCAGGTGCAGGTCATGTCTTGTATAACCCCATCTTCCAATTGTAGCAACGGGCACTGCTAACATACTATAATTCATTTCAGTCAGCAGTAGCCTGCTCAACTCAGAATTAACACGCCTTACAGCAGTATTAATCCAGGACTGGTGATGGCGCCGCAAGATCTCCATGAAACTGACATTTGTGTGTGTAGTTGCTACTCCTATTTTATCCATGTCACCCCTAATGCTGTAATTACTGTTCTTAGCCAGTAGCAAATAAAGCCAAATAATATGCAGGAAATTGTGATCTTACAGACTAAAAAATTAAGCAGAGGCGAGTGAAGTGAATTGGCGAATATTACAAAATTTCAGTTACGGGCAATGATCAACAATGATGAAGTTGGGAAATATCTGCGAATTAACGTATGTGGTACCACGAGTTTAAAATCATATGAGGCTAATAATTTATTCATAATTAGACTTATGTTATTCTGAAAAGGTGATCCTACAAAATACACTTAAACAAGGTTATAGAATAAAGACTATTAAACAGATATTGGGCAGATTGTAGCATGAATGGTACTAGAGACCCCAATAATTTACCTGTTCATTGCTCCTTCGAAAGTATAAGGACGCATTTTCGTTGCCCCAAACAGAAGTCTTAAAAATCGTTCGTATCACGGGAGTAAACATCAAGTCCTATGTCGTCTTATACCACAACATCAAATTAAGACTTTCCTACTGTCTCCTCCAATGGCCCATACAGAAGTGTTCTCGTCGTGTCTCCCTTGCGTCCAATAGCCCGCCACTGATGACTTGACCCTCTCCCATTAAAAGCACGATTTTCTTACTATGTCATAACATCCGCTAAATGGACCACCATTCTATTGCTAGAATTCCTTCAAATTAGACATATGTCTAAAATAAGAGCTAACTTATTAATGTTTCCAACGATACTCGGCACAATAGCCTTCACGTCAATTCTCTGACTTAAATAAATACATATGAATCTAGTGCTCACTTGCTTACAATAAAGCATCAAAAATTACGTTAGAGTAAATGAAGCGATGAGCATAAAACAACCATAGTTCTTCATTTTGTTGTGTGGAAGTCGAAGACTCTTCTGGTTCGAATCATTTACATAATAGGAGTGCTGAAACTACTTGGTATGCAGGAACTAAAGAATGTATTGTGATATTTCTTTGTGCAATAATAGGAATGCTATTATCCAGCTTGACTACATCCTTAATATTTGATACCAGAAATATTTCTGGAAGTATTATTAGTTTTTCTGTAAACTCTAATTCCTATGTTATTACTGATAAAATTGTGGTCGACATTTTATTAGATGCATCACACTGTGGCGATTATTTTGATATGGTTGAACTTGCTTTACAATATTTTTAAGAACGTCCGTTTTTTGTAAGTCTTAAATTCTTCCCAGTGCCTAGATTCACTCACCTGAAAACAGGCTAGCTGTCCGCACCTCTTCCTTGGCTGTTGGGGTAAAACCCGCTGACTGCCTGCTTTGGATCTTGCTTGGTCGCTTAATCTTGCCAGAGGAAGTGCAGGCCGCCATCCAGTGCCCAAAGCTCCTTCCTCTGCACCAACACTTATATCTAATTTTAAATTATTTTCATCAACTTGGAATTTATCGACCTTACGCCTCAAGCTATGCATTAGACATAAACCTCGTAACAATTCATTAACTCATTGAGGAAATCTTGATTTTAATAAGGAAATGAAATGACGTAAACTCTATTTCAGTTTGTAAAAATCTTTAACTAACATGCAAGGAGGAGGCACACGTCGAGCCGATGACTCTCACTGTCGCATATGCGACCACTTGTAACGCTACTGAAATCACAGCATATCCCATCGCACAAGTGACCACCGGTAACAGTACACAATCCTTCACTCGTGTGACTACTCAAATCAGAACATATCCTGTCTCACAAGTGTTCACTGGTAACACTACACAATTTGTCGATTGGGCGACCTCTGAAATCTCGGTACCATGACAGCACTCTTATCCAACGAGCTCGCTCTCATGTGCGTATGTATGTATGTGTGTGTTTGTGTGAGTGTGTGTGTGTGTGTGTGTGTGTGTGTGTGTGTGAGTGTGAGTGTGTGTACTTTTATATACCGCATCAGTGATCTTGCAGCGGAGCAAACATATCAGAGGTCTCTACTCTGTAAATCTGTTGGCTCCCAAAACTGGGGACAGTGAGACTATCTGTAGGGAACTGTATTTCGTTTTTATATGGGCTGGAGCCTTGGCATTGCATAGTACCGTACTGTGGCCAACAGTGTAAGATCGCAGCTTGACTAACTGTGCAGACATTGCCACCTATTGGCCTGTACTGTTAGCTCATAACTTGGCCATCTGATCGTAGTAGTGTGGCTGGATGAACTGTGCGATCACCAGTTGCTGGCGCTCCAATGATTTGCTATAAAAATCATCATCATACTTTTACCAAACTTCTTAGTCATTGTTTTTATCCACATGTCATATCAAATTTTTGTTGGATGTATGCAGATTCATTTCCATCACTTTTAATGCTTATATATAATCAGCCAGATTAGATTGATTTCTGTATGTTTCACAGTTTATATAAAGTGTTAAATGAACTCTAGATATTTATGTTGTTCGTTCATTAACAATTTCTTCTTTTTTTTTGAAGGTTCCAGAATCACTTGTATGCGGCTCTGACGGTGTAACATACAGAAGCGATTGTGATCTGAATAAGGCTTCCTGTGAAAAGAAAGTGCATATCGCTGTCTTGTACAAGGGTCCTTGCGGTATGTATGAGGTTTTAATTTCTTAAGCAACAATGACAGAGATATCCCCGAATGCGGAGCCAATATGGTTTTAATGCTATAACTCTAAACAACAAGTCGTAAAAATGCTCTATTCTGTCGCTGGTGATGGGGATCAACTCCACGTTTCACCGTCGAATCATAGGTGTAATCTGTTTTCTCAGTCACTTCTTTTATATACTTAAATGTCACCTTCAGCAATCCTGCAGCCATAGACTCCAATACTTCTGGTAAAATAAGCTACTCTTCTGTCCCACAAAGTTTTCGTTTTTGGTGAGATATTAAACACTTCCAAGGGTTAAACTTTGCCTGAAAAATGATCTTTGTAGTTTCTAGGGAAAGTGTTATTTCCTTGCACTACATATTTTATAAATGAATTGTGTATCAAGTATCTCTATATTTTTTGCATATATGCAACTTTCCTGAATTTACATAATATTGGTTGGATTGTATACTACTGTATTGTTGTATTTTCGCCCCCAGATCTACAATATTTCCGAAACTGGCCAAAAAATTGCTCTTTTGTGTGACATAAAATTAAATGTAGGAAACGTAAAACCATCAAACATAAGAGACAAGCAAGATAGTACACATTTATTTAATCGTTAGGTCCCAGCATTTTGTTCTCTCTAATATTGTTACTTCTTTATTCCTTGTTGCAAAAGACTCAATTGCCTAGTCGATGTTCATCAAATGTTTTGCTACATGAAAAATCAAAATGTCTTGTCGAATACAGAGAAAGCTGTTAATACGAATAGAACCAGAGAATTGTGTGGTTTCTCGCTGTGATTACGTCTATTTTGTCACTGTCTGTTTGGTAAAACAGCATGAGATCGAAAAACATTAGTAGTATGAAATTTTTAAATAAATTTCAAGTCATCATATTCTTCCATACAATTTGTGAAGTGTCCCTATTTTTTCTTCTTCCTCGTTCTATCAAACAATGACGTCATCACTATTTCTGTAACTGTTCCTGCCATTGTCAAAACTTAATCTCTGGTTAGCTCTACTAACCCTGCCAGAACCATCGACTCAGTTATCCCGCGTTTGTTCTCTGGTCAGGCGTTGTTACATGTTCGTACTACGCGTTTTCCGTGCTATTCCGAGAATAGAACTTAAGCGGCTGCTAACTGGGGACTGTACAAATGGCCCTTAGTAGTGTAGTTATCTTGCCAAAGTTTTCTGTCAAAATTTCATTTTCTTGAATACACCGAGAAGGTAATATGTAATCTTTCTTACGTTCGTCATGAAATACATACGTGTTTTCTTAGTAGAGCACAAAAGTGTTCACAAGAATGTGTCAATTTTAATTATCCCTAATTTGATGAAGACAGTAGTTACTGAACAGAGGAACATATCAGAGATTTTGAAACAGTCAGTGATCACAATTCTCTTGGCGAGTAGGAGTGTCATTCAAAGGAAAAACTTCAGGCCAGTGGTGTTGGACACCTTCCTGTTTCTCCAAAAAAGAATTTGAGGGATTAATTAACTGAGTGCTAATAAGGGAAAATGTTGATCTCAACAGTGAATGTCATTTACACTGTCTTTCTTTCTGTCCTATCGAGTACTATTACTAACCCTGCAATTTAGTTTTATTTGAAAACTTACCTTTTACAGAAATACTATAAATTTTCTGAATGTAAAATCCAGTTCTCTAGTAGTTTGTTTATGCGCAGTGTTTAAAAAACAGCATGTAGGTATATGATTTTGTATCACAGAAACTAAACTACAGCAGACTTGATTTCAATGTAATCAACCAGAAGCATTTAAACAACACTGAAACAATTATAAAATATTATTATGTAACTGAATCGACAATTTCCAAGTGATTTATCCCCTAAATCTCAGTTTCAACACTTGTGTCCCAAACACCACACCTCATAGTACATTTTACAGAAAAGTCACCTTGTGTGTTAAGGGTTAATAAGATACATGAAATACACCTAATTTTTTTAAGAATCAGAATATAAGTAATTTCCAATACTTTTTATTAACTTTTTTCACTACTAAACATGTCATGATATTACAATTAAATCAAAGAAATAGTAATAACCATAACTTATTTTAAATATCAAGGAAAGTTAATGAATTCCCTGAAAACTTACCAAAATTTTTATTTTTAGCTTTTAGAATACGAATAATGTATTATTTATACATATATAATTTGTTTCAACTTTAGTAAGACATGTGATATATACTTCACATATAATATCATGTTTTAATCATTAAACATTAAGTTTTCATTTATAAATTTTATCATAGACAGATGTATTCCTACTTTAGATTGTGTAAAAATATGGTCTTATTCACCATTAATCGCACAAAAAGCAAAATTAGGCGGCTGCTGCTCAATTTACCTATGTGTTTCACAAAGCAGAATGCAGCAGTCGTAGAATAATTGAAAAATATTATTTTGATGACGAATAGCTACTAAAGTATTGATTATTTTCTCGTGTATGGTAAGAGGAAATATCTTTATTACTTTGAAATAGCATTTTTGATAAAAGACGAACCAGCTTGAGGCTAATGAAACAAATGACACTACTGATTCTAAGATCTGTGATGTAAAATATGGTAGACATATTGATGACACTCTGAAAAATCTACGTTAACTGAAGCAATATTTTCTTAAAGAATGATAAATTACTCTTCAATTATACCTAACTATTTACGGAAAGTGCATGAATGAAACTGTAATTTGAAATAGATGTATTCGGCATTTAATTATGTACACAGTGACAGACTTCATATGACCTTTTATCCGTCACTATTAAACTAATATTCCAGACATCGTGGGCTGTAATGTGTAAGACTAATTCTCATTGTAGCCCACTGACCTAGCACAAATTTCCTGCCAACAAGAATATTAATATAACCCATTCTGGATTCATAATTTACAGTCAGGAACTCTCATTTGCGAATACCTCTCCAGTTGCCATAAATGTGGCAAGCATTACAGCACATCAATGCTACAGAATATTTCACCATAGTTGCAGTACAATGAGTACTGTAGAAACAGAATCGCCTAATAGTCCCTGAAAAGGTTACAAGACCAGTGCCTAAAATTTTCGGGAAGGAATAATAATTTCCATTGCAAATTTATTTTGTTTTTAATAATGTCATAGAACTGAACTGAAATAGAGACCGTTTTCAAATATTTTATATGATGTGCTAACAACAAGAAAATTTTCATTAAAATGTGCAATGTACTCTAATTTCAAGCATTGCTCAGTACAGAACATTGAATATGTGAATGAATTATTAAAAAGTCATCTTAGCCTGTAATAATGAAGCCTGTGAAATATAAATGGGAACTAGAAATATTCTGAATGTTGTCAAGAATGTAGAGTTCTAATGTTTATGGTATTACATTAAAGTTTTTGCATAACGCATTGTATAACTTCTTACGCAGGAACTCTGTCCAAGCCTCCATGATACCATTGCGTCAACAATTTATTTTCCAGCTATCTTCATTGAGATGAGACGTTAATCAGTTATCCGTTGTCATAGAGAGCGGAATGCTTTGGTGGCGCGTGCAAACAGTAATAGTCACAATTACGAGATAACTTGCATGTTATCTTTCAGAATTCAATTCCACGTCTACAACTATGTGATTAATTTAAATAAGGCTATATCTGATTACTTGCCTCGTGCAGTGGTTCCAGATGCTTGCAGAGGAGTGGTTTGCGAGGAACCCGCCGCTGTGTGCCATCACGGGGTATGCGCTTGCAAGTCCAGCTGCCCTCGCGACGACGCTAAGCAGCGCCTCTGTGGCAGCGACGGACGCACATACGACAGCGAGTGCGAGCTGCAGCTGGCGTCCTGTCTTAGGCCACGAGGACAGTACCCCATCACCGTGGCCTCCCTGGGCGATTGCAGAGACGTCAACGCCGGTATGTCTAGCTGTATGTCAAATGTTCATAAGTCTAAAATTAGTCACCTCCAGGAGACATAAAGCGAATATCGTGTAAAACCAGTTCTGGTCTTGACAGTAAACTCAATTCGGAGACGAGGTGCATCCTTCAGTTTCTTCATACATGCTATATTCAGCTAAAGCCGCCCATTGGTGATTAGATTCTGTATATTTATCAAAATATTGATGGTTCTGTTTCAGCAGCTGTTCCAAACTGTCTTAGACAATTTTATGGAATACATCAGATGATTCAGTTAACCCATCGAGATGTGACTGGATGCCTGAGCATCCATAAAATCAGAAATGTATGCATGCATTCCTGTTGCCACCTTGGAAGACAGAAATAACCTTGTGGATAACATCAGAAGTTCACTGAGGCTTTTTGCGGATTATGCTGTACTATATCGAGAGGTTGTAACAATGGGAAATTGTACTGAAATGCAGGATTATCTGCAACGAATTGACGCATGGTGCAGGGAATGGCGACTGAATCTCAATGTAGACAAGTGTAATGTGCTGCGAATACATGGAACGAAAGATTCTTTATCATTTAGCTACAATATAGTAGATCAGCAACTGGAAGCAGTTAGTTCCATTATCTGGGAGTGGGCATTAGGAGTGATTTAAAATGGAATGACCATATAAAACTAATCGTCGGTAAAGCAGAAGCCAGACTGAGATTCATTGGAAGAATCCTAAGGAAATGCAATCCGAAAACAAAGGAAGTAGGTTACAGTACACTTGTTCGCCCACTGCTTGAATACTGCTCACCGGTGTGGGATCCGTACTGGATAGGGTTGATAGAAGATATAGATAGAGAAGATCCAACGGAGAGCAGCGCGCATCGTTACAGGATCATTTAGTGATCGCGAAAGCGTTACGGAGATGACAGATAAACTCCTGTGGATACTCTGCAAGAGAGACGCTCAGTAGCTCGGTACGGTCTTTTGTTGAAGTTTCGAGAATATACCTTGACCGAGGAGTCAAGCAGTATATTGCTCCCTCCTACGTATATCTCCCGAAGAGACCACAAGGATAAAATCAGAGAGAGTAGAGGCATACCGACAATCTTTCTTTCCACGAACAATACGAGACTGGAATAGAAGGGAGAACCGATAGAGGTACTCAAAGTACCCTCCGCCACACACCGTTAGGTGGCTTGTGGAGTAAGGATGTAGATGCAGATGTAGAAACGTCCGTTTATATTCAGCAGGAAGATGTAGATCAAAGGACAACAGTCGCAAAACTTGACAGTGTATTTGTCATTGTGAGCAACGGCCCATTTCTGGTACTCAACTGTAACTGCCCATTTCATGAATTTCCCTCCCAAATTTGCCTCTGCCACCAGTTGAGATCGACTTGCATTCACTGAGAGGAGCAGATCCTGTTGAGTTTAATACCGACTGTCTCTGAAAATGCGTGATACTCACCTGTATACCCTGTCATTAAGTACCTCATTTTCACCACTGTTCCTACGCTATGATACACGGCTGTGAATGGTACACCTTTCCTTGTGTGCCCCGGGACTGTCTGCAATGATACACATACAAATCGGGCAATATCATTCATAGTATTGTCATGGACAATTCCTAATACAAGAATTTTTTTCTGCCATTAGGCACATCTGCACTGTGACACTTCTTACTTCGCTAAATCCATGCAACGTATTGTCACATACACACCACTTCACTACTATGACTAGCGCGTCAGCGGTGGAGGATCATATAACGCAACGACCAGTGTGCTGTTTAACTGGTGGCAAATAATTTTTCAAGTTAACTCACTGCATAGAACTGATTGCCCAATATTATCAAGAGACTGTATGATGAAGTCATTTAGTTTCATTATTTAGTAAACACTATCTAGCCGGCCGGTGTGGCCGTGCGGTTCTAAGCGCTTCAGTTTGGAACCGCGTGACCGCTACGGTCGCAGGTTCGAATCCTGCCTCGGGCATGGATGTGTGTGATGTCCTTAGGTTAGTTAGGTTTAAGTAGTTCTAAGTTCTAGGGGACTGATGACCACAGATGTTAAGTCCCATAGTGCTCAGAGCCGTTTGGACCATTTTTTGAAACACTCTCTAATCTCGCAAACTGACATACGGCCGGTAGAGTGGTGTGCTGACCACATTCTCTTCCATATCCGCATCCCGTGACAGCTGTGGGAAGAGGATGGCACGGCGGCCGGTTGGTATCGTTGGACCTTCGTGATCTGTCTGGGCAGAGTTCAGTTCTTTAGTCTAGCCTGTTTATCCAAGAAAGACAACGGCCGAAAATTTGTTGATTATATGCCAAATAATTCCATACATTAAATTACAAAAGATTTGAATGAATAATTGAGGAAAATTTTGGGGATGATAAATTGGGATTCATGAGAAGAATGGCAAATCTGTATCCCTTAAGACGCCTGAGGATGTTTTGACAAAGAATGATTCAAGTGAACTCTGATGTATACATCAATTTTGTTGGTTTGGAAAAGGCTTTACACCTACTTTGCTCAAGTCATCTCCTTAAAGCCCTTGAAATATGTTGGTAAAGACTAGAAGATCAGATGGCTGAAACTGGAATTTTACAGAGGGAGAATGAACATCATGAACTGGCACTGAGGTAACAGGTAGGATGGTATTAGGAAAAGAGGTACAGCAGAAGGAGGAATAACGGTTTATACAATGAAGTACACAATTAATCGAGTAGTGTTCGTAGAATAAGAGGACTCATTACAGTCTATGTTGGAGGGCGACGAGTAAGTGGTAAATGACAAATAAATGAGAAGGAATGTGGGAACGATCGAAGTGAAGAGACTCAGCTCCCTCTTATATTCCATGAAAACAGCATTTGAATGAAAGCTCTTGGAACGACTAAAATCTTTTAGCTGCTTGTGAAGTTTGGTGATAGAAAATGGAAACACCCTGGAGAAAATAAGAAATAGAATGTCTCTGGGAGGAAGATCTTTTGAAAATTGAAAGCTTTATTGCTTGCAAAACGATTTCCGGTGGGACTCAGAAAGAGTTCAGTCATGTGGCATGGCTGCAATGTAGTATTTTGTGGCACTCAGTCACAGAAAGTCGAAAACAAAGAGGAAATATACTTGTGCTAGTAGTGTCAGTGTCGTCGTAACTGCCGTCTGCTTCACGTCTGCTGTGCAGCGAGCTACCTTAATTTCAGTATTAACTGTATTTTTCTTACTTCTCACTTCTTCTTCCGTGTGTTTTTGCTTTTAGGAAGCTTTAATTGTCGAGTGCTAGTAATTGAGTTCCATAGATTTCGTGTTTGTTTTGAATACAGTCAGAGAGAGTTCCTTTAATCAGCCATAGTGTCAGTAGTGCTAGTGTTTGTTTTCAATACAGTCCAGAGACAGGTAGTGCTATTTTCATTGTTTTCTACAAGAAGTGGCTAGCAACCACAGTTTAGTCAACAATCAGCCGCCTTTAGTGAATTAGCAGTCTAGTTAAAAGCTGATTAACTCTCTACAGTAAACCGATTTCTTAGGAGGGATAGGATGTGTGACTGCTGTGTACGGACGCAGGAGGAGCTGGCCACTGTTCGCGAACAGCTGAACGTGTTGACGGCCGCGGTCAGCCATCTTCAGGCTGCTGCCTGGGAGTGTAGCGGCAGTGGGGAGTCTGGTACGTCGCATCGTACACCCCAGGTGTTAAATGCTTCACCCATTGTCCCTGCTGTCGAGATATTTTCGGGGGTACCGGGCGCAGTTGGGCCACCTTCTCCCTAAGGGGAGTGGCGGGTTCAGCGGCGCTCGCGGAGCACGAGGCGGAGGGTCAATGTGGAGACTGGAGTGTGGCATCGCTCGCTCTGACTGTGAGTGGACTTGTGACCGCTCCTTCAGCAAGGTCCGAGGAGGCACACGGGGTGAGAGGTTTATTAGTTATTGGGAGCTCCAATGTTAGGCGGGTGATGGAGCCCCTTAGGGAAATAGCGGAAAGGTCGGGAAGAGGGCCAGTGTTCACTCTGTCTGCTTGCCCGGGGGTCTCATCGGAGATGTGGAGGAGGCCCTGCCGGCGGCGATAGAGAGCACTGGATACACCCGATTGCAAATTGTTGCTCATGTCGGCACCAATGACTCCTGCCGTCTGGGTTCAGAGGTCATCCTCAGTTCGTACAGGCGGTTGGCGGAATTGGTGAAGGCAGAAAGCCTTGGTCGCAAGGTGGAATCTGAGCTAACTATTTGTAGTATCGTTACCAGAACCGATCGCGGTCCTCTGGTTTGGAGCCGAGTAAAAGGCTTAAACCAGAGGCTCAGACGATTCTGCGGAGATCTGGGGCGCAAATTTCTCGACCTCTGCTATCGGGTGGAGAAACGTAGGATCCCCCTGAATAGGTCTGGCGTGCACTACACGCGGGAAGTGGCTACAAGGGTAGCGGAGTATGTGTGGAGTGCACATGTGGGTTTCTTAGGTTAGAGAATTCACTCCCTAGGCACAACATGACGCCTCCTGAGACGCGGTAAGGTAGGAGTAGGCAAAATGCAACAGGGATTAACAATATTAATGTGCTAATAGTAAACTGCAGGAGCGTTTATAGAAAGGTCCCAGAACTGCTCTTATTAATAAACTGTCACAACGCCTATATAGTACTAGGGACAGATAGTTGACTGAAACCGGACCTAAACAGTAATGAAATCCTAAACTCAGATTGGAAAAATGCCGGCCGCGGTGTCTGAACGGTTCTAGGCGCTCAATCCGGAGCCGCGCGACTGCTACGGTCGCAGGTTCGAATCCTGCCTCTGCCATGGATGCGTGTGATGTCCTTAGGTCAGTTAGGTTTAACTAGTTTTAGGTTCTAGGGGACTGATGACCACAGATGTTAAGTCCCATAGTGCTCAGAGCCATTTGAACCATTTTTTTTAAATTGGAATGTATATCGCAGAGACAGGCTGGACAGTGAAGAGGGAGGCGTGTTTATAGCGATAAGAAGTGCAATAGTATCGAAGGAAATTGACGGAGATCCGAAATGTGAAATAATTTGGGTGAAGGTCACGGTTAAAGCAGGCTCAGACATGGTAATTGGATGTCTCTATAGGCCTCCTGGCTTAGCAGCTGTTGTGGCTGAGCACCTGAAGGATAATATGGAAAGTATTTCAAGTAGATTTCCCCATCATGTTATAGTTCAGGGTGGAGATTTTAATTTACCGGATATAGACTGGGAGACTCAAACATTCATAACGGGTGGCAGGGACAAAGAATCCAGTTAAATTTTTTTAAGTGCGCTGTATGAAAATTACCTTGAGCAGTTAAACAGAGAACCGACTCGTGGCGATAACATATTATACCTTCTGGTGACAAACAGACCTGAACTATTTGGAACAGTTAACGCAGAACAGGGCTTCAGCGATCGTAAAGCGGTTACTGCACCGATGATTTCAGCAGTAAATAGAAATGTTAAAAAAGGTAGGAAGATTTTTTTGTTTAGCAAAAGCGACAAAAAGCAGATTACAGAGTACCTGACGGCTCAACACAAAAGTTTTGTCTCAAGTACAGATATTGTTGAGGATCAGTGGACAAAGTTCAAAACCATCGTACAATATGCGTTAGATGAGTATGTGCCAAGCAAGATCGTAAGAGATGGAAAAGAGCCACCGTGGTACAACAACCGAGTTATAAAACTGCTGCGGAAGCAAAGAGAACTTCACAGCAAACATAGACATAGCCAAAGCCTTGCAGACAAACAAAAATTACGCGAAGCGAAATGTAGTGTGAGGAGGGCTATGCGAGAGGCGTTCAATGAATTCGAAAGTAAAGTTCAATGTACTGACTTGGCAAAAAATCCTAAGAAATTTAGGTCTTATGTCAATGAAATTGTAACATCCAAAAAGTCATTTATGTGACAACACAGCTTTAATTCGATGCAAATATTAAACCAAATTAAATATAAGTCACCACGTAATGGGAAAATAGAATAAAATATGCAAAAACTCTTAATAAAGTCATTAAGCGAAAACCTTTGAATAGAATAAGACTAAACGAAAATATTATTTTATCCTTTAGTGAAATCTGTCGCGCGTACGATTACGACTGTTCAGCTCAATATGGGAGTAATTGTCATGAGCTCAGTCCTCATAAAAGTGACACAAACTACTCTCCTTCTAACGTTTCATTGATCGAGCAAATGGTGTTTGGTTTTCATCCCTGAATGTTCCGATTCCATGACCACTTCTTTGTTTTCCCCACTGAACTTTTTGTCTATCAACAAATACACTTCTTGGAACCGAATAGTTACACTCGCTTCCATGATTGTTACTTCAAGAAATATGACTTTTCCTATAACTTCGTTCATGTTTCTTACTGTGCAGCTATTATAAAATTTACTGACAAACAAAACACAACAATTAAAAGTGAAGCACATACACCTTTTAGACCACGATAACTTCTTACTACTGCGAAATTTCTTTTATTTTTATTCAAAATAGTGAGAGCGGCCTTGTTTCTCCTTTGTTCACACTGCGTATGGTGATTGTTTCTTATGTATCCATACATTCTGAGGTATGCGTTCTTCGTAAGTCAGGATTGTTGTTACAACATTTTTCTTTCTGGTCCTGTGACTGTCTGCAATTTTCAAATTTAAGTGTTCTTCTTCTATGGTCAACGCAGATTTTCTGGGGCACATTTAAGGTTTGTTCAGTTCTATGTGTGCTCAGATATATAAGTTACGCTTCGCATATCTGTGGCCAGAGCGGGGGTTCCTTCAATCACGCAGCAGATTTTAGTAGAAACTGTCAATACGAAGTGAAGCAGAATCGCAGCGCCGAAATTTCGGAGGGTGTTCAGGGATATTTTATGAATATTTTTGTGTGAGGGACGCGTTGTCTCTGGTTGCTTGTTACGGAGTAGTAATATTATTATGATTTACTCGGTTTGCTTCACCAGTTTCCTTTATTTCTGTTAAAATACCTTCACAGTAGTAAATAAACACCTGTAATATCCAATTACCAAACCAATATTACACAAAACAGAGTAAAGAAACAACACTCAGACACAAAAGCATTCTAATATGGTTTACCGTCGCTGAGTGAACAGCCCACTGTATTCAGTGAGCCCGTACACAAGATGCATCAGGCAGCAAATCGGTCAACTCTTCATCATTAAACCTATCCATATTGCTGATTATCAATGTAAAAGTGCTATCACCACTAACAAAAAGTAAAGGAAGAAAGCGAGATAGAATCGAGTAGTACTGAATGCATTTTTCAGGACGAAGGTTAAAGTGCACACTACTTTTGTCAACAGCAAGTACAGTCAGTGAACGAAACAAGTTCGTTTCCAAACAGCATACACAGTGCATACCACATACACTTGCACTCTTGCGCAGATTCTTTCAGAGCTGTACATAATCAAAGATAAATGTGGGAAAGAAATGAAACGAAATGCAATTACTCAGTAATGAACCACCGGAGGCCACAGACCTTTTGTTCCGCAATATTTGAAAATTGTCTCTGAATGGACTATGAAGTAATGGAGGGGGAGATTGTTTTGGTCTTCTATGACATGCCTGGCTTGTGTGTACACAAACCGAGCGAGGTGGCGCAGTATTTAGCACACTGGACTCCCATTCTGAAGGATGAATGTTTAAATCCCCTTCCGGCAACCCGATTTACGTCTCCCTTGATTTTTCAGAATCGCTCCAGGCAAATTTCGGAATGGTTCCTCTGAAAATGGCGCGCCAGATTTCCTTCCCCGACTCTAATAACTGCCACTAGGCAGTCACTGTTCATCCACTCGATTAAATCCCTCTGTCTGTTTCATAAATAATCTGCAATTAAATTGAATTAACTGTATCATTTTCAGACTCACCTACACTTAACTTTAGATGACATTAATTGGAACCCCCCCCCCCCGCTTCCAAATAGCGCAGACTCAAAAATCAGCAACTCCCGTGGACATAGTTATTGTCAAGTGAAGAAGTTAAATGGGCCTTGCAGCCAGCGTCGGGTCGCCAGGACAGTAATTAGGCCACAAACTAGGGTCAGGCAGCCACCCGTTAGCGACCCCCGAACTGAGTGGACTTCTACTGAAGCTCTCCACGTAACAAAAATAGGCAGGTCACCAGGAAGATTTGCAGCTCGACCAGCTGCCAATTACGACAGCCGATCACTGTCTTCATTTCATGTAATTCAGCGTGACACACTAACGCCGCGACTCTCTCCAAGTCAGCGAGCAGATGCAATGTTTAAGCCTGTCGAAACAAGCCCGGCAGCATTAAGCCCGATGGGTAATATGTAACGCCAAGTCTCTATCAACCAGAGCCGCCAGCATCGCCATTGTCTCAGCTGGGTCACAGACGAGGGACCTTTGCCTGCCTTCCCAGCCCAGGTAGCAAATATTGTGCTGAACACTTGCCTCTACTCTTGAGCGTCAGACCAGACTTCGACTCTGGGCAATGCCATCGCTATGTAGCTGGGACACCATGACCATACGCTACGCCAGTTAACCTTGCCAGCCGCCCTGCGCTGCAGAAGACCACGAGTATCGCTTGACCACCACTGACAACTCAGCGCCGGCATAATAGGAGGCACCAGCTCAGCGTGCTGTTCCCTGAGCAGTACACGCCTACCATACACTTCGCTACCTGGTCCGGAATACAACGGCAGAATTTTACGTGAAGACGGAAACATACTCCTATGACTCTGAGTTGGCGAGGTTAATTAGAGACTGTGGTCAGAGTGCACATTTGACCCTAAATCTGGTTATGAAATCTCCGCCTTGCCATTATACAGTATGTTAAAAAAGGGGTCGAATACTTTGAGAAGTGGTAATACTCATCAAAACTACAAAAATAAGTCCAATGAACAAGAGTCTGGATAAACACGTGTTTATGGGAAAGGCTACGCGATGCTTGGTTGCGAATATTGACACAGTCGTTGCAACTGTATCGGCAGGGTATTACAATTTCTTACTCACAGTACTCTACCTATCATTAGGTGGTCTGCAGTCAGTTGTGTGGTTCCAGTCGTGTTGTAGACTACGTTAGTTTTCGTCGTGTTTGTGTTTTTTGTTGAGCTTCAGGTATCCCATTCAAATTGAAAATTATAAATCATGAAATTAATGCCTTAAATGCGTTTACGAGCTCAAATAAGAACTTTTATAAGCAAACGAAGTCTTGTAGATGCTATCAAAGTCCCATATGGCTTTTTTGTGTATATTCCCTGTTTCTTCAAGTCGAGAAGAATTAATGTGGCATTTTCTCACTCGTCCTGCACTTTCTTTCCTATTGACAGTCTGTAATTTTCTTTCCCAGCCTAATATTGTGGGAATGGAAATAACTTCTTGTCAATATGTTGTACCTAGAAATACTCTTACATTTTAGGTATCATGTTAATGTATACTAAAAATACTGACTATCGATCTTCAGAGACAAATTATCTTTCGTGTAGTTCTTTAACTAGTTTTTGTACTGTGTGATGTTTTGAAACTCACCGGATAAAATATATCAACACTGGCAATTTTCCGCCACTTGACAAAATTCCTGCGGAAGCCCATGCTGAGGATAATTTCAAGGGATGAACGAAATATGAAAAGTGGAAGCTCAAGAAGGGAGCTGATATAGTATATCTAAGTAAAAAGATTAAAATGGACATAGATCGGCAACTTCAGGATATTTTATATTGTGGCCGGAAGTATCCGTTATGCTGCATCTGAACTAACTTCATATTAATCTGAAACATCAGTTATACTAAGATCGCTTGTAAATCTTTTTACTGACTACCGGTTACAACAGATCCGTGTGGTCATCAGTGAATCTGAAAATTTGGTGAACAAATATTTCATGTCAAGGTGACTAATATATACTGTTGGAAGAAAATCACAGCACAAGGAAGGAGTTTTGCGACCTGAACCACAGTTGGTGGCCGTGCTTCTGCATCTGAAAGATGATATCTACTTACTCTTAGCGCTAGTCGCCTAACAGTGGCCGTAGTTACGTCACTATGAGGATGCAATGTAGATTTGCTTTAAATACACTCTGTGAAGATTGTGAGTGTTAGTTAACTTTGAGATTGGACGAGGTGAGTTGATGTTAGTCAAGAATGCCTTTTAGGCGACAAAGACGCTATTGTCAGCACCTCAGTGAGGTTGAACGAGGTCGTGTAAACAGAATATTGTTAGAAATTTAACCACTGTATGTGACTGCCTGCAATGGTAGTCGTGAGAATGAAAGGTTGCAAGAAGACCGTGCTCTGGAATGCCATGTGGCACTACCAAGAGGGAAGACCGCGCGTTCGGCGTATGGCGCTGGTGCTTCATAATGCATCTGCAGCAGAAATCTGACCAGCAGTTGGCACCACAGTAACACAACGAACGGTTACAAATCGGTTATTTCATGTACGTCTCTAAGGCAGACGCCCAACATAAGCTACAAATTACATATTAAATTAGAAAGGTGTAATCGAAGTGGCCACAATAGTGTTTAGGGTAAGTATGGGCCCAGTGTTCTCATTTTTCTCCCAATAGTCTCTCAAGTTCCTTATGGAATTCCAAACTGTCTGCTAGTATTTGAAGGAAGAGACAAAAACAAAATGGAATTACAAACTCATTAAATGATCCCAAGTGGTACTCACTTGCACTTGATTGGAATACACTGTCACTGCACTGAAGCAGCCGCAGTCGTCATTGCTTCCCTACACGGCTAGTGTAGCTGCCTTTGGGTCTACCTGTCGGCAGCTAAATCCCAGTATAAGTCGATTTGTCGACACTCTAATTCCAGCTGTAATGGCTAACATCACTGAAACTAGTTCTAATGAGCAGCTTCCACAATCCGTCATTGGTAGTTCAGGTAGCGTAGCTTACGTCACTCAGGAACGTGTATCCACTCTCCCACCCAAGCGTTATACTTTCAATTGGAGGGCGTGATTGTCAAGAACACATCGAAGTTGAGGATGGTCGCAGCGACGTACCTGGATTGTAGTAAAACTCTTTACTGGTACATCAAGCAGGATGGGTCACAGGTGCGTGCCAACTTCCAGTGGTCACAGCCGGGCGTCGACTCACATGAACTTCATACTCAGTGCAGCAGAGATAGCCGTGCCAGTAGCCACCGTACACAGTGTTATGTGGAGCATTGACCATACCCTGTGGTGTACGAAGGCATGCTTTCGCGGCGATATCCGTTAGAAAACATTCTCGGGTTTCAAGCCGCGTCAAGTGGTTTACTGCCCACTCGACGCGGCTTGAAACCCGAGAATGTTTTATTATCATACCCTGTGGTGGTGGGCAGCTAATGCGTATGCAGAGTCCGTGTAGCGTAGAGCAGCTGCAGTTACAGCAGCCAATAGCGACTAGTTAGTGGCCTGGTGGTTCCACAAGTTTCCAAAATCTGCTTGGTGGCATCGAACCTCAGACCATAATAAGCACGGCCGATGGCTGGTTGGTAGATGCTGTCTGCTTTATGCAGAAGTCCATTAAGTGAATCCTTTGCTGCCATGGTAGGTCATCCTGCACGCCAATTCATAGGGTCCCTGCGCCGAGATGTCTTGTTCCATGGCAGTGGAGTCACATACAGGCGATTGATGCAATTATGCACTGGCGTTTACTCACAGGTGTCTTGCCACATGTTGACATAACAATAATGGCATTTACCACGTCAGGTTTGTCGTTAGCTACGAGCTTTTGGGAACAGTAATGGACCACCATGCCACGTAACTGCACTGCATCATCGTATTCCATCTGTGCTTCAGTGATATATGTGACGGCATGCTGTTAGTAGCATGGTAATACAGGATGTAGAGCGGCTATCCATACCGCAGATAAAGAACAATAGCGTCATATCTCTGAACCAGCAGCCTAAGGGAATTACAAATATTCTATATTCGTTTTGTGATCCCTGCAACCTCTGCAATCCTTAGCCTTACATCATTCAATTTATTTTCTGTCGTACTTAATTACAGGGAGAAAGCTGCCACTACACAGGTGTGATGCATTCTTGATTTCAGAACTCACCTTCAAGAGGAGCTTCCACATTCAGGCCCTCAGTTTTCTTCTCGTGGAGGTGCACACGTCATTGATGCTGTAATTATAATAGACTGAAACTACCACGGTGTTTCCCACAAACACTGGAAGAACACAGTCATTGCATCAATAGTTCTCCACAAAATTATTCCTATGCCATTCAATCGACACTTATTATTTGGAAAGTGCACCCATATACACACATCAAAAAAAGTTTTCCATCACCCCAGTTCAAAGATCTCCAGAAGATAGACGTTGGCTGTGGACATTGTATATAAGACCAGTTCCGTTGACTCTTCAGAGATGTTACTAAACCCGCCCAAAGATGTAAACAACCATGCATGAGCAGCGCCTACAAGACTGAAGGGCCCGACAGCCGATCAGTTCCAGTCATTCCACCGGGAAGGAGGTACACAGCTCGTGTTGTCTGTAGTTCAACCATACCTAGACAGTCAATATCGCGGTTCGATCGCGTCCCCATTGTTACTTTATGCCAGAAAGGGGTCTTACCAAGGGAAGTGTCCAGGCGTCTCGGACTGAACCAAAGCGATGTTGTTCGGACATGGAGGAGACACAGAGGGACAGGAACTGTCGATCACATGCCTCTCTCAGGCCGCCCAAGGGCTGCTACTGCAATGGATAACCGCTACGTACGGATTATGGCTTCAAGGAATCCTGACAGCAACGCCACTATGTTGAATTACGGTTTTCGTGCAGCCACAGGACATCGTGTTACGACTCAAACTGTGCGCAATAGGCTGCATGATTCCCAAGTTCACTCCCGACGTCCACGGTGAGGTCCATCTTTGCAACCTCAACACCATGCTGCGCCGTACAGAGGGGCCCAACATCATGCCGAATGGACCGCTCAGGATTGGCATCACGTTCTCTTCACCTATGAGTGGCGCATATGCCTTAATCCATACAATCGTCGGAGACGTGTTTGAAGGCAACCCGGTCAGGCTGAACGTCTTAGACACTCTTTCCAGTTAGTGCAGCAAGGTGGAGGTTCCCTGCTATTTTGGGGTGGCGTTAAGTGGGGCTTAAGTGGTCATGGAAAGCGCCGTAACTGTCGTACGATACGTGAATTCCATCCTCCGACCGACTGTGCAACCATATCGACTGCATATTGGCGAGGCATTCGCCTTCATGGACGACAATTCACGTCCCCATCGTGCAAATCTTGTGAACGACTTCCTTCAGGGTAACAACATCGCTCGACTAGAGTGGCCAGCATGTTCTCCAGACATGAACCCTCTCGAATATGCCTGGGATACATTGAAAAGGGCTGTTTATGGACGACGTGACCCACCAACCACTCTGAGGGATCTACGCCGAATCGCAGTTGAGGAGTGCGACAGTCTAGACCAACAGTGCCTTGATGAACTTGTGGATAGTATGCCACGATGAATACAGGCATGCATCAGTGCAAGAGGACGTGCTACTAGGTATCAGAGTTACCGGTTAATACAGCACGCAGGATCACCACCTCTGAAATTCTCACTGTATAATGGTACAACATTTAACGTGAGGTTTCCATGAGCAATAAAAAGGGCAAAATTGATGTTTATGTTGATCTCTATTACAATTTTCTGTATAGGTTCCGGAACTTTCGGAACCGAGGTGATGCGAAACTATATTTCATGTCTGTATATACCGTTTGTTGACCGCTAAAAGTGCAACATTGTGAGAACGTGTTGCAGAAAACTTGAAAGTGTCGTGAAGTGCACTAAATGCTTAGATACGCAAATGAGAATTTGAGCCCAACTGCTCAAAGCAGTTTGCAGTAACACAACCTGAATTCTTAATAAGTGGAAAGATTACATAATGGCATCAGCTCTGATTTCATTATCGCATTTGCTCAGATTAGATCATGGCATCAGCTCAGGACTTTCTTATCTGTGGTTTCATATTACAGCTGAGACAATGGTGCATGTTGTATTCTGCTGACATGAGCAACCCCACCACCTTATCTGCAAGGCAATTTCAGGAACCACATCCAGCCATACTCATGGGGTGATTTTATTCTCTGTAATTTACAGAAATGTAGATGTAGGGGCGGAAGTATTTGTGTTATGTAATGTAGTGAGTCAAAACTGGAGATGATTTTACAGATTCCACCAACTCTTGATTTTGCTACAGTGGAAGTATACATCTAATATCAAGTCTCAACTATTTCGCTCATGCTCAGACCTCCAATAAACACATTTTAAACGAGGTACGCTGCTTTAACATCCCAGTGTCACAGTGTGACATTGCTGGTTTGCAGAGATGATATTACAAAAGTTATGAGACAGATAAAAGAGATATGAAATAATGTGATTACAGCAGCAATAGCTGTGGGGAATTATCAATAATTGTCGAAGTATCGTAATTATATTCCATAACAAAGTAGTTGAAAAGGTGGATAAAAGTCATCACGTATATACCTATACAGTCTAGCACAGGAGTCAGACACACAATCCATTCTCTAGTGGACTTCACCCTGGTTAAATCACAATCTTTGGCCAATAATACGTAGAAGTTTCGCATAGGTGCATGTCTGGACACTTTATGACATATAATGTGATACCTGAAACATACGCTATGTGATCAAAAGTATTCGGACACCTGGCTGAAAATTACTTACAAGTTCGTGGCACTCTCCAACGGTAATGGTGGAATTCAATATAGTGTTGGCCCACCCATAGCCTTGATAACTCCTTCCACTCTCGTAGGCATACGTTCAATCAGGTACTGGAAGGTTTCTTGGGGAATGGCAGCCCATTCTTCGCGGAGTGCTGCACTGAGGAGAGGTATCGATGTCGGTCGGTGAGCCATGGCACCAAGTAGACATTCAAAAACATCCCAAAAGTGTTCTATAGGATTCAAGTCAGGATTCTGTGCAGGTCAGTCTATTACAGGGATGTTATTGTCGTGTAACTACTCCGCCACAAGCCGTGCGTTTTGAACATGTGCTAGATCATGTTGAAAGATGCAGTCGCTATCCCCGAATTGCAGTTTGAAGCAATAAGGTGCTTAAAACATCACCGTAGGCCTGTACTGTGATAGCGCCGCGCAAATCAACAAGGGGTGCAAGCACCCTCTATTGAAAACACGACCACACCATAACACCACCGCCTCCGAATTTTACTGTTGGCACTACACACGCTGGCTGATGACTTTCACCGGGTATTCGCCACACCCACACGCTGCCATCGGATCGCCACATTGTTTACCGTGATTCCTCACTCCACTCAACGTTTTTCCTCTGTTCAGCTGTCCAATGTTTACGCTCCTTACACCAAGCGAAGCGTCGTTTGGGATTTACCGGCATGACGTGTGGCTTCTGCCCACCCGCTCGACCATGAAATCCAAGTTTTCTCACCTCCCGCGTAACTGTTACAGTACTTGCAATGGATCCTAATGCACTTTGGACTTCCTGTGTGATAATATGAATAGATGTGTGCTGATTACACATTACGACCCTCTTCAACTGCTGGCGGTCTGTCACTCAACAGACGAGGTTGGCCTGTACGCTTTTGTGCTGTACAAGTTCCTTCACTGTTCAACTTCACTGTCACATCGGAAACAGTGGACCTAGGGATGTTTAGGAGTGTGGAAATCTCGGGTACTGACATATGGTACAAGTGATACCCATTTACCTGACAACAGTCGAAGTCCATGAGTTCCACGGAACGCCCCATTCTGTTCTCTCACGATGTTTAATGACTACTGAGATCGCTGATTTGGAGTACCTGGCAGTAAGTAGCAGCCCAATGCACCTAATATGAAAAACGTATTTTTTGGGGGGGGTGGCCGGATAATTTTGATCAGATAGTGTAGTTTTGTCCTGATCTTGTATTTGAGATATAAGTATATCATATAAGTTTTACTCTAAAATGGGATGTCATCCACGTTAAACAGTCAACCTCATCTGTGTTATTGTTTAGTATAATCCTACGTGTCGTTTTATATCCGAGATGTCACCTCAAATCGAACATGGCACTCACCCCAGGAAACTTATAGAACTACCAAAACAAGCAGTTCCTTATGACTGCTGCATTGCGGTGAAGATATATGGAGAGCGTTTCAAATCTGTTAATGTAGATTTATAGCCTTTTTCCGTGTGACAGTATAATATTTGATTTGCATGTGCGGTTTGTATAAATTATAGTGTCATAGGGTATTCCACAATATGGCGGCGAATAATAATGTAAAAATTAATTTAAGAGTAAATTTCGTGATTTTTATATGACAGAACACTAAATCGCGACGGACGGACTGTGGTATTTTGGAGAACCATAACTTCCCCTATTTTAATGTATCACCTGTTGTCTTATTTCTCAAAGTCATAGTAGCTTATTAAATCCATCTGTTGATAGAATACAGTTCATGATTTACCTGTATGTCAGTAGACGAACAGCAGAAACGTTGTTCATAATGTTTAATGCACTTAAGAACCCTTCCACAGGGTCAAACATACGAGCTATCCCATTTCCAGTTATATGACTCCCATGACCTAATGATTACTTGATGTACGCTTTGCCATATGAGTATATTCTTCATCGCCTAGAAGACACCCTTTACAGTCTTTACTCATCAGATCCTGTGTGACCTCACGATCGACATCAGTAACCTGTCTCTGGTTGAGACCTAAATCTGTATGGTATGCGTTCGTCTTCTATCTGATGTCTAAAAACTCCACAATCTTTGAGCCATTACCCTGGTCTTTCAGTAGACCGATAACCTTCTTGTTCTGAAGTGTTATGCCATAAGGATATCGACCGCATATCCAGACGACTCGCATTCCTTGCAATGTTCCCAATAACTTCGATTGTATCGCAGTTTTGCACCCATTAGATGAAACTATCTGTATCTATATAAAGCAACTTGAGATCAACCATGTTTTAGGAGGTGGAGTGCCTTGCATATTGCTAAACTGCGGAGAGCTGGTCGATGGCCTTGTGACAGTTGCAGGATCTGTGAGTGTGTGTTGTGTGCATAATGTGTTAGGCTGCAGATGCATAAAGATGTGCTGAGTAACAGTGCCGACCAGCCTCATGCAGAGACAACCTCACAGTGTTTCAAATATAGTTGCGTGCATCTTATTCTCACAGAGGTTATTATTGCAACATTTCTCTCTCGTTTGCGGTTTCAGCCGCTAGCCGCTGACAGCTACAGCTCTAGTAGGAATTTCCCGTAACTATATCTATTGGTGAGTCAGTGCGGGTTGCACTGTTCTGTAGTAATATACATTACAGATGTAATTTCCTCATAAAAAAGATACATAATATTTCACTGTGTGACAAAAATGTCTATTTTAACATAAATAAATATTACATTTCAATCATATGAGAGTGACAGTCACGCACCAATGTTCCAATAAATTCCCATTTACTCAGAATTTTGTCCAAATTCACTTTCAGTCAGATCACAGGGAGTGAGAAACGCTTCTAGACCCCAATATTATAGACAATGCATTCCGGTAACACGTCATTAAGCCACTTACCTTTCTCCTAGCCCTTCATGAAGACAAATGATTCAAATGGATTAACTTATCATATGCAACTCAACAGCGTTTTCAGTGGTATTCCACCTGGGTCCATACTATGCCTGTGGTGATTCACCACTGATTACCCGCAGAGCGCACATCAAACTCATAATGGGGCACTTCCAACTTCGTAATGAATTCACCAGATGCGATTACACTACACCGAACTCCATGCAGCATCCAAAACGCTAGGTAGTTCCTTTGCGACAAATCGATTGTCTGTAGCGCGAGATCCCTGCGATAAAAGAATACGTCATACATGACTCTACTTGCGATAGACTAGCACTGATGCTTCTGGTATCAGCACTCAGACTAAGGTTTACTTAATGTATAGCTGTAAAACTGGTTACATCTAGATTCTGTGCAGGAGTGGTGAAAACAACACAAGCTCCCTACTGGCTCATAAAACTGGTGGGCTGCATTTCCCCAAGAACCACCACCCATGATTCACCAAGTACGGGAAAAAATTTACATTCCGACCTGTATACCACAAACTGAGCTTGTATGATCTTAATACTTATGAAGATGATACAAGAAAGTTTGTCTAATTCGATCACTACAGCGTAACTATGCATGTCTAAATGACGACAACTACATTTGTTATTTATTACCTGAATGTAGTGGTGTAAATTATAATGCTGACTCCAACAGATACGAATAGTAGCAGTGTATCTTTAAACAGCAAGAGTATATATATACATGGTGTTTCAAAATTGACCGGTATATTTGAAACGGCAATAAAAACTAAACGAGCAGCGATAGAAATACACCGTTTGTTGCAATATGCTTGGGACAACAGTACATTTTCAGGCAGACAAACTTTCGAAATTACAGTAGTTACAATTTTCAACAACAGATGGCGCTGCGGCCTGGGAAACTCCTATAGTACGATATTTTCCACATATCCACCATGCGTAGCAATAATATGGCGTAGTCTCTGAATGAAATTACCCGAAACCTTTGACAACGTGTCTGGCGGAATGGCTTCACATGCAGATGAGATGTACTGCTTCAGCTGTTCAATTGTTTTGGATTCTGGCGGTACACCTGGTCTTTCAAGTGTCCCCACAGAAAGAAGTCACAGGGGTTCATGTCTGGCGAATAGGGAGGCCAATCCACGCCGCCTCCTGTATGTTTCGGATAGCCCAAAGCAATCACACAATCATCGAAATATTCATTCAGGAAATTAAAGACGTCGGCCGTGCGATGTGGCCGAGCACCATCTTGCATAAACCACGAGGTGTTCGCAGTGTCGTCTAAGGCAGTTTGTACCGCCACAAATTCACGAAGAATGTCCAGATAGCGTGATGCAGTAATCGTTTCGGATCTGAAAAATGGGCCAATGATTCCTTTGGAAGAAATGGCGGCCCAGACCAGTACTTTTTGAGGATGCAGGGACGATGGGACTGCAACATGGGGCTTTTAGGTTCCCCATATGCGCCAGTTCTGTTTATTGACGAAGCCGTCCAGGTAAAAATAAGCTTCGTCAGTAAACCAAATGCTGCCCAAATGCATATCGCCGTCATCAATCCTGTGCACTACATCGTTAGCGAATGTCTCTCGTGTAGCAATGGTAGCGGCGCTGAGGGGTTGCCGCGTTTGAATTTTGTATGGATAGAGGTGTAAACTCTGGCGCATGAGACGATACGTGGACGTTGGCGTCATTTGGACCGCAGCTGCAACATGGCGAACGGAAAGCCGAGGCCGCTGTTGGATCACCTGCTGCACTAGCTGCGCGTTGCCCTCTGTGGTTGCCGTACGTGGTCGCCCTACCTTTCCAGCACGTTCATCCGTCACGTTCCCAGTCCGTTGAAATTTTTCAAACAGATTATTGTATCGCTTTTCGGTCCTTTGGTTACATTAAACCTGCGTTGAAAACTTCGTCTTGTTGCAACAACACTGTGTTCTAGGAGGTGGAATTCCAACACCAGAAAAATCCTCTGTTCTAAGGAATAAACCATGTTGTCTACAGCACACTTGCACGTTGTGAACAGCACACGCTTACAGCGGAAAGACGACGTACAGAATGGCGCACCCACAGACTGCGTTGTCTTCTATATCTTTCACATCACTTGCAGCGCCATCTGTTGTTGAAAATTGTAACTACTGTAATTTCGAAAGTTTGTTCGCCTGAAAATGTACTGTTGTCCCAAGCATATTGCAACAAACGGTGTATTTCTATCGCTGCTCGTTTAGTTTTTATTGCCGTTTCAAATATACCGGTCATATTTGAAACACCCTATATATATATATATATATATATATATATATATATATATATATATATATATATATATATATATTTGCTGCTAATCATTAAGAAGTAAATTTGTTAACTGCCGGTATGACTAAATGACAAAGTTGGGTGTGAGAAAATAACAACAATCGTTTATTTACGATCATTGCTTTGTAGCACAGGATTCTGGTAACAGCTATCTTCCATAAACCTCAAATTCAGGCTCCATTACATCGAATCCAATGATGTGAAAAAGTACATTCAACTATTGTTCATAAGCTTCGACTCTCCAAACTTGACGACATCGACACTTTTGCACACTTTGGTACATGGGGAATACAGGTACTGGTGCATTGTTCCTTTTGGTCTTACACTGTTGTTGTGTAAGTACTCGACAGTCATAGTACACCATCCTTTCATATGGACATCAGCTTGTTAGTCCACCTACCGCATATTCTAGCTCACAGTATAAATCATACTTACTCAAAACACTCAAAAATGTTGTGTGTAAATGTGCACATCGCCAGAAGTTAATTGAGGCTAGGTAAATAGTCCTACTCGACCCATAAATACCGCACTGTAGCACCGACACGATGAGCAGAATGTATGCCTACAACGACTTCAAAGTTTGTTTAAGTACTAACCACATTAATGCGCCCGAAAGCCACTGGCGGTTGCGGTTATATGTATTGGTGAAAAACGGTATTCTTGTGGGACACGACCGCTGTGGCTGCGCTGTAGTATAATCAGATGACATCGTGTCAGGAAGACATCCTGCATGTCCTAGCCCCTAACAATAATAATAATAAGGCGCTAAGTATAACGATATACATAAATAACGACAGTAGTAACAATAATTCATTTTTATCTTCTTCTGTCAGTGTTCCATCCGTGACAGCATAACTTTTGTAAAATAAAGAACAACTGCCTTCAGTCACAATGAGTGATTTTATTTTAATACATGATGCATTTCGAGCCATGGGGGCTGATCTTCAAGTGCTTTGAGAACCTACATCTATTATCTATCCAGATGTAGGTTAACTTTGTTCCTGGTACAATGGTATGATGAGCTTCATAAATTATTCAGTTCACTCCACAATAAAATCAAGTTCACAGCTCAATGGGAAACAAACCGATCCATAAGTTTCTTACATCTCACAATTGTTAATAAACAACATGGACATAATTTTTACTTTTACAGGAAACCAACCTACACGGGTTTTACAATACATATATTATCACAGTATCCTAACACACACAAATATGCTGTATTTAGGTCCATGTTGAACAGGGCACACACATTACCTTTCGGATCTAAGGCATTAACCCAAGAATTTGGTATGATCTAAGCAATTGCAGCAATAATGTGTATTTCCAAAAATGAATCGACAAACTATCCAACAAAATACATTAATAGAAGCACTAAAAGAATAACAACTGACACAACACATTTCTTCCAAAGCATTCCCTATTTAGACACAGTATCACAAAAAATTTCTAACTTATTTATAAACGCTGTTATTAAAATATAATTCTCCACAAACCATAAATATGGACACCACTTACCACAAATAGTAAACACAAACACATCAGTAAGAGAAAATAATGGATTACATAAATTACAATGTAACAGCTTCCCTGCATTTTACATAGGCAAAACAGGAAGAATTTTCCACACACGATGCAAAGAACACATTCATACTTTTAGACTGAACCACACTGACAAATCCGCAATAGCCAACCACATGTAACTTGACTGACACAGGCTAAGAGAGCTCAACAACAGCCTAACTGCACTCCGTACAGAAAACCATGGTATGAAACTTGCCGTACTAGAACAAGTAGAAATATTCTTACACTAAGTGAAATCTTTTGAAAGCATGTTGAATGAATAAACAAAGTTTAGCAGCCACAGTTTTTTCACTAACTTTAAAAATTAATATTTTTTCCTGAAGATATGAATATTTAATAAGAAACCATTTGATGACATAATCCACAGTTGACACATTCATAAGTATTAGTTTTGTGGATAATATCCTGTATAACTAATAATACAATGGCTGTGCATCTCCTTTTAAATAATAATATATGTGTATTTGTAAAAATGCAGCATACTTACATTTGAAATTCTTTGACTTGTGCTGCTGTAGATCGAAAAGTGTATGTATGTACATAAGTATGTTTACTCATACTGTGCTTCAGAAACCATGAATCCACCACTGGAAACACTGATTTATTTTTCGATATCTATTAGTTTCTTATGCTTATATTTACAATGTGCCCGCTTTGCAGTACACTATTGTAGTCTTACCAGGACCACAATTAACCTAAATCTGGATAAATAATCGATGTAGACTGTCAAGTCACTTGAAGATCAGTCCTCAGAGCTCGAAATGCATCCTGCACTGAAATAAAATCACCACTGCGACTGAAGGTGAGTGCTTTTTATTTTACGAATAATAAAAATAATAATAAGAGATGGATTGCTGTAATACATACCTACAGCTTTCTTCTTCCCAGCTGGTTGCTGCCGCTAGCGGCACTCCATGCTGGAAAGCAAATGATGACGCACACGTAATAAAATTATTATATAAAAATTGCTCGAAAGGTGGGGAACTGAACTTGCATGCAATTGGCAGGCTGTAGGAATCTCTCTGAATGACTTTGACACATGTCGACAGACTTCCACGTGTTATTTTCGTCAGCTTATCTTTCAAAGCGTTGAGTAGTTATAGTAATCTGGAAAATTAATAGATACGATGTTGCCCAAGGCATGGCGACCTCCTTTTCTTACCTGTATGATAGTCATTGTCTCCATGACAATACACCTAAGAATGCAGAGATCAGCTATACATGAAGATATTAATGTATATGGGTGTCTCTGCATCCCCACCTCCGTACTCCTGGTAAAGACATATGGAGTATGTTGCAGATGGAATCCTGCATCTATATCTCAAGCCTTACAAACTGCATAGTATCTATTACCATGTTAATCATGTGATCAGCAAATAAGAATGTGAAGTGGATGTGCCTACAGAAAAAAATCAAGGCGTCTTTATTTGTTATGTCATTTCAATACATTTTGCGGACACTGTTTGTCATTTATATCAATGGACGATGTTCATACAGTGGTTGGCTTACGGAGAATATCAATTTAATGAGTGTTGCAGTTTGTGAGTAACATATCTAGCTGTGAAAGGTGGTCATAGAGTAGAGTGCTTACAAAGAATGTCTTGTGTTCGGTTACGCGTTAGGCGTTACGTGTTAGGGGCTATTCATTCGGTATTATGCGTTAGTCATCAGATGTTAGTCTTTAACTGTTACTTGCATGTGATGCCTGATTGTGCTTGCAAATTGTGAGAAATCTTACATGTAGTACATCATTATTTTTTATGTGGCGGTGGGGCAGAAGCCACACCCTTTTCGTCTCCTCCCCTTCCCCTTCCCCCTCCATGGCCATGGCACTTACCTGGATGCGATATCCAGAATGGCGTTGTAGATAATTTACTGTTGGTACTGAAGTCAGCGGAATATGACATGTGTAGTGGTCTTAGCTATAATATGACACAAAAAAAATAACAAAGCGCAGATGTTGACCTCACTAGGTTCTCTGCCAGTACGCTCTTCGCAACCGCATAGGTCGCGAACCCGCGACTGTCAAGCGAATATGTTATGCCTTCTTCAACACCATACAAGATCTAAACAACTGCACGCTATTCAAGGCATGTAAGGCATCTTAATGAATACAACTTTTTTCTATGTAGATACGTGCACGTATTTTGAAATAACATTCATTATTTTAAGCAGGTTAGCTCGGTATGGCTTCACCAAGATACGTGCATAAATGTATCGATAAAAAATGGTCATTTCGTCATAACTATTTATTAAATTTCGATTATACCTCGCAACGGATGGACCATGATGAACATAATAATTATTATTTTTACTTTCAGAAGAAAGGTGATCTGTTGTAGCAGTGCTACTCATTGGCGGGAAATTAGAAAAGACAAAATGACATGATTTGAAAGCAGAACGGGCAGATCTATATTTCTTCCAGCAGGGAGTTGCGCTAACATCACTGACTGAAGCCCCCTTATGATAATACAAATAGTCTTGAAACGGTGAACCCAGATTTCTAGAAAATACTTGAGTAGCACATCATATCAGAGGAACATTTCTAAGGGAAGCTGTTGCCTGTCAGTTTATCACAACTCCAAGACGCTTTTATTTTACGTAAAGTCAGTTGATTAAGCGCACTTGTCTAGATGCTCGTTAATCATAGCGACACTAAAGCGGGATATTATAAAATAAAGGCCCTTAATATAGTTCACACTACTGCTTCGTCAGGAGAGATTCCATATCTTTGTGGAAATTTAAAATTTTACCATTAATTCACCATCTCAATAGCATATTTATGTGACAGCTAGCTTAGATCAATATTTCATCAGTTTCACGTCCGTATCGTTGCGTAACTAGCACGTTGTACTCAGATGAAAATATATATCAGATTATTCTTAAAAGATACAAAATATTTGAATTATTATTGATGTTTTCGTTCACTTAACACTTTTGCGTTGTGTTCCACTGGTATTATGGAACTTGCATTACGTCTGAAACAGAGCTGAGCTTCTAAGTCTGTAGACTGTCTACATGCAGGTTGTACCATTCATCAAGAGTGCCTTACAATTATATGAACAGCACCAGTACGTTTCGTTAAGCAGCACCCTACTTTTTTTGTTCGGTAATCCACATTTTCTCCTCAAGATCTGACCATTAAAGTGTCATAAGGTAGAATTAACGTAAGAATGATATTACTGAAAACGTGATACAAAACTGACTTTGACTCTCCTGTACCAGCATACCCTACAGGCATCCGGCATATTGTAAGCTGAAGTGACTGGTTCACTTGCTAGAGCAATTGTCACTAAATAAATGAATACACAAGGAAAATGCACGCAGGTCTTTCAGTTAACAGTCTATATATGGAGGTTTGTGTGAGTACAGTGTACACCAACGCAGAAATGATACTCATATATGGACAATGAAATTTAGCAGACGTACACGTGACTGAGTGACTGGTGTGCATTTTCCTTGCGTGTACATTTATTTACTGTCATATCCAGTAAGTTGACTAGTTACGTAAACCCCGATACCGACACTATGTGCTACAACGGGTGAGACAAAGTCGGTTTTATTTTAAGTTTTTAATTGCGTCTGTTGACGTGAACTGTATACTTAAACAAGTTTTTGAACAGGTATTGAAGGGAGGTAGAAGAAAACTAAATAAAAAATTTGGGTGTTATTTAAAAGGGATATATTGCTGTTTATATTGCTTTATTGGTATACAATAATTGCTTGAAACATTTCGAATTTTTCTTCTGGACAAAATGTTATTTTGGATTCTCAAGGTAAATGGGACTCTTGGAATAAAAAAAGAAAGAGTTATTTCACCAGAAATTTGACTTATCGTTGTATCTGTTACTGCATATCTTTTGGATTTGGTTATGACATGTCCATCGACGAACAAGAAACCATAGAAGAAGGGAATCATTTGAATGTAATTATGGTAGGTGTGGTCTCGCAATCGAGCCCTGTGGTGCTCTTCCTGTGACTGGTTCCCAGAGAGGATAAGAATCAGATATCACTGAAAAATCGGGATATGAGCCTTATGTCTTTATCTATATTTATATGCCCTCTTTCACATCTCTGACACTCACTCAAATTACTCGAGATTCAGGGTAATTGACACATTGCTTGTACTGTCTGCAGAGGAGGATCGGCAGATGGTTAATGCTCCCCCCTGCCAAACATCGCCATTCGGATGCTGCCCGGACGGTGAGACACCTGCGGACAATGGCTGTCCACCACCAGGGACAGAAGATGACAGCGACACGTGTGGTTGCAAACGAATCGGTAATTATGTTGTGTCACAGTTCACCTGGCTATAAGATCCCTGTCTGACTGCCCGTTGTGACCGTCAGTCTGACTCTTTCATTCTTCCTTAAGCCCACTGGTCATTCTGTTCCATGACACATGACAAAAGTCATTCATTATATGCTAATTGAAATATCGGCATTTTTAACTTCTACTTCTCATTTTAAATTTCAAATTCCACAGATACCCGGAGAACATCCTTCCAATTAGTTTACAGGTATTACACGTGAAGCTAGAATTTTTGTACATTTCACTACATATTAGAAATCTTAGTATCCTCGTGGTCTCCATGAGATATATATATGTATGACGACATGGCGTATTATAACATTCCCCTTTCAAAACAACCTCATCATATTTTGAGAATTAATTTTTTGTGATATATAATTCTGTAGAGATTAATTCGTATTTCTTTTACTCTAACCATTTGCCTAAATCCTTCTTTAAACCATTTTTCCGCTTGTGTGGTAAGGAGTACCCGTGGATGGACTTCGTAACCACAATAAAGTGCAAATACAGCAGTCTGGTAGTCAATGAATTCCAAAACTAGGCACTGAAAGTCCCTTTATTGCAAGCATCTGCGTACAAATTGAAAATAAATTCTGCTTCTTGAGAGAAAGTGATACTATTATTACAGATATCGAATATTTCATGACATGTATGCATTACAAACACAAGAAATTTCAAGAACCCTCCAGAAGTGATAAATACTAAATAACAAATAATTTATGGTAGTGCAGTTTGATCTAGCGACCCGCAGCACGTCAGCCAGAGACACTAGCCACTGCGCCACATTGCGTGCTGTAACTCTTACGGCTGTGTTTTCAGAAATGGACTGGGCGAAATCATCTTATCCAGTACAACTAACATTTTAGTAACTGTCCTCTAGCCATAAATTCTAACAAGTGTAGAAAACGTTCTTCGCTTATTTCCACACACGCATGCACTCGTAGAATCATGCAGTCACATTCCTTCAGACACGCCCAAAGCGATTCGCAGGCAACCACGACGCTTTGCTAAAGTGTCTCTTCGTAGTAAACCTACACTGCATAAATAAGTTGTTTCTCTGCACAGCGAAATATGCGGACTATGGAAGTGGTCTCCCTTAATTATCTATACGTTCTGACAGATTTCATTCATTGCACTTCTAACAATACGATCGAAATTTTACGAGGTTGCGTCATTGGTAAAGTGTAAGGAGTGTTTAAACGAAAAGGTAAGAAGAGACGTAACAACCAAACCGTTTGAAATCTGCGTATGCCGCCTTGGGATAACGTAGAGAGATTTATATAGGGAAAAATCTGCATATGCCGCTTTGGGATAACGTAGTGAGGCATCTAGGGACACGAAGCTTGGGTCGTCACCTCCCCTAAAAATATTAAATATGTGCCGTTAGTGGTCAAGGTAATGCTCACCGTCTTTCTTGACGTGCGTGGTCTGATACTTACCGAATTGCCTGAGCACGAATAAACTATTAACAGCTACGTGTTCTGTGAGACACTCCGTAGCCTAAGCAAGTCCAACAAGACCAAACTGCCCGGGCTGCTCACGGAGGGAGTGATTCTGCCCCATGATAATCCTTCGGCTCGTGAAACAGTGGCATAGTAGTATTCAGCCTCTGGCGATTGTTTTCGAACAAGGGCTTCAAACACACCCACAGTGTTGTTACGTAATTTTTATAGTTAATAGCCCTCATACACGCTTTTATTTGTCGGGAATTGTCTGTTAGTAATTTTGCAGCAGCTTTCTGAAGAATGCTGTTGCAGACGGTACCTATCACAGGTGCTGGGAGGTCACATTGACTTCCAGACACTCACCTCAAATCCCAGTCTGCATATCAATCTGAACACTGCTGTTCTTTTGCGGTCTCCAGAAGAGCATTACTGTTTTATTATTGCCTTTGTTATAAGACAATATAAGTTTGTGAAAGTCACTGTCTTTGTCCTTCACTGCATGAGCTATTTGAGTATCAAAACTGTTTCTGAACGTTACAGTAGCTTTGTCCCAAATGTTATATATAACATAACGGTACCCCCCTACCGGCGTCTTTGGGTTGGTAACGGAATTGCAAATCGCCGTCCAAAGCCGATTGTGGTCGTGCGGGATCCGGAAGACATAATGGAACACGCTTGCTGAGCCCGGCCTCCAGCGGCCAGAGGTGTGCAAATTCTTCTTCCAGCCTGCCTGCCCCTATCTCTGCCACAACCAGTAGAGCAGCACATCTGACGCAACGATAACACAGGAGTATATTTGTACTAAAGCACAGTGGTTAAAGCAGGCGAAATTAGGCTTCCGCAAGACTGGCAAGTTCCAGGATACAAGGTCAGCCTGTCGCACCTGACAATAGGCTGCACTATCAGTCGAACGTGACTATCCACGTATGTATTTGTTGAGGTAGGGAGCAGCAAAATGAACAAACCATACTTAGAGAAGACTGACGAGAAATTAAGAATTCGCAAATATTTACTAGTCAAGAAACAGAGGCCAAGTCCAGCAGGAGAAAAGAAGTCGTATGTTTATGAGGTAGCTTGAAAAAAATTGATAGGATTTTCGCAATGTAAATTGTGCAAAAAGTTACTGAATACTCATTCGGGAACCTGGAGTATGGTGCGACATGTTTGTAAATTTTACCAATAGCTTCCTCCCAGAAGGAGGACAGAGACTTAGTGGCTGGCAAGTGTGTGGAACTATCAAACAAGCACTTGACGCTATTTAACATTATATAGGCTTTCTAAATTTAGATCAAACATTGATTGAAAAAGGAAAAAAAGTATGCCTCAGTGAATATTAAAAACAATATTCTGATGGTATACAACGTAGTGCGAAGAAAGCTTAGTATGAAAGAAATGCTTTTACTTTCTGATAGACGCGTACTATATTAACATTATATAAAAAACGACTTTCGTGTTTGCTACAATGCGTTTGAGAATTTAGATAGAACTGTTTCGACCACTTACAAAGAATTCAGCGAACCCGCAATACACATCCTAGGAAAATTTATTAAAAACAATCTAGCTGGTCTCATAATTGGCTAGAAAACAGTAAGGTTACAGAAACTAGACGTGAAAACTTCTGTTTACTTGGCGTTCCAGTATAACAGACATCTTTAGGTTTTTAGGTGCAAACCGATGGCTCTATTTACTACATAGAACATACATTACTGGCCATTAAAATTGCTACACCAAGAAGAAATGCAGATGATAAACGGGTATTCATTGGACAAATATATTATACTACAACTGACATGTGATTACATTTTCACGCAATTTGGGTGCATAGATCATGAGAAATCAGTACCCTGAACAACCACCTCTGGCCGTAATAACGGCCTTGATACGCCTGGGCATTGAGTCATACAGAGCTGGGATGGCGTGTACAGGTACAGCTGCCCATGAAGCTTCAACACGATACCACAGTTCATCAAGAGTAGTGACTGGCGTATTGTGACGAGCCAGTTACTCGGCCACCATTCACCAGACGTTTTCTATTGGTGAGAGATATGGAGAATGTGCTGGCCAGGGCAGCAGTCGAACATTTACTGTATCCAGAAAGTCCCGTACAGGACCTGCAACATGCGGTCGTGCATTATCCTGCTGAAATGTAGGGTTTCGCATGGATCGAATGAAGGATAGAGCCACGGGTCGTAGCACATCTGAAATGTAACGTCCACTGTTCAAAGTGCCGTCAGTGCGAACAGGAGGTGACCGAGACGTGTAACCAATGGCACCCCATACCATCACGCCGGGTGATATCCAGTATGGCGATGACGAATACACGCTTCCAATGTGCGTTCACCGCGATGTCGCCAAACACGGATGCGACCATCATGATCCTGTAAACAGATCCTGGATTCATCCGAAATAAATGACGTTTGGCCATTCGTGCAACCAGGTTCGTCGTTGAGTACACTATCGCAGGCGCTAATGTCTGTGATACAGCGTCAAGGGTAACCGCAGGCATGTTCTCCGAGCTGATAGTCCACGCTGCTGCAAACGTCGTCGAACTGTTCGTGCAGATGGTTGTTGTCTTGCAAACGTACCCATGTGTTAACTCAGGGATCGCGACGTGGCTGAACAATCAGTAAGAGCCATGCGGATAAGATGCCTGTCATCTCGACTGCTAGTGATACGAGGTTGTTGGGATCCAGCACGGCGTTCCGTATTACCCTCCTGAACACACCGATTCGATATTCTGCTAACAGTCATTGAATCTCGACCAACGCGAGCAGCAATGTCGCGATACGATAACCCGCAATCGCGATAGGCTACAATCCGACCTCTATCCAAGTCCGAAACGTGATGGTACGAATTTCTCCTCCTTACACGAGGCATCACAACAACGTTTCACCAGGCAACGCCGGTCAACTGCTGTTTATGTATGAGAAATCGGCTCGAAACTTTCCTCATGTCAGCGCGTTGCAGGTGTCACCACCGGCGCCAACCTTGTGTGAATGCTCTGAAAAACTAATCATTTACACATCACAGCATCTTCTTCCCGTCGGTTAAATTTCGCGTCTGGAGAACGTCATCTTCGTGGTGCAGCAATTTTAATGGCCAGTAGTGTATATTAGTAGTGACCAAATTGAGAATAACCAGTATTAGTGGAAAGAGAGTGAAATTGCAGAGAAAGCCGTTTATATCAAATTACATTAATAGCTCCGAAAGAAGCCGAAAAGCAGAAAAAAGTACAAATTAAATCCACCATTTTCTGGCTTACAATGACCCAAAACGAATATATCTTTCATTGAGCTTCGTCTTGCGACACTCAGGTAAAATAAGAATGTGCATCAACTTTCAAATGCTGCTCATCACACAGCTGAAAGCGTAAAGTACAAAATGTTACGTAGCGTAACGTAGCACAGCGAGAACACGGAACAAAGTTCATTCAGCCTACTACGGTTGGGCCTAGCTTGCTCGGACGGGAGTAAAGCTCCTCCCCATTCGGCTGATAACGTGCGGCAGCTTGCCTGCCTAGCTAGCAGGGAAGCTTTAGCACGTTAAAAGAGGAATGTGTACACCTCTGCCAGAGGCACTGGACCACAAGCGCCCTCAGCCACCTCAGTAGAGGATGACCAACGGCAGACACACAGCCCGCTTGCGCTCGGAGCCCTATCTTCACGTGACGCTACGCAAACGCCATTTACTTATGGCTCCAACAACATAGTACAGTGAGAATCTTCCTTGTTGCCATCGATGAGCTGGACTTGCTGCGCTGTTTGAATTCAGTCTTCGTCTGCTTGGAGAAATGAAGATTAAGTAAATCCTCTGTTTTTTGCCTTAACTTGTCCGCTAATCATTTCTGCAACTGTCCTGCTTTCTACGACAACAGTTGCTGCTCCACTCTGCAGCCCACCTCTGCTTACCATTATATACAAAGTTCTACTAATATTAGAATCTTTTCTGGGTTCTACTGACATGTTACACATGACTGATATCCACTATTTACTTTCATATAACAATGGATGAATTATAAACAAATGATTTCTTTTGCATTATTTTTCATATGAAATACCATTGACAGAGTGTTCTCTGCATTGCTCAGTTGCTGTAGTGTAGTAACGTACATGAATACTCACCATAGCAAATAAATCACTAGTGATCCTGAGATAGAAGCGATTGTGAACCGTTCTGACTCAGAAGATCATACTAGGTTCTGAGAGTCAGTATTACGATGTTTTATACAGTCAGCATTCTGTCAACAATACACTATTCTTCTTCTGTGGAATACCGGCTACGTCCACTTCTGCAACACAGCCACATTTCTGCAGCTAAGTTGTCAAGAATACAACTGGAATTACAAGGTTCACAGCCGCCAGAACTACTAACAAAAAAAGTTCATTTGAAATAGCACTTTATGCAACAACTGATAATTTAATTATGAAATGACAAACACTGAGATTAAGCAAGAGTTGTGCTTCAGCTCACAAGTAAACTAAGACGGCAAAATGTGGCTTGTGAAATTTTTTCAACTTATTTCTATTTGGAACAGTAAGAGACAAACATGAAAGTGAAACTACTAAGAATTATGCCACAAACAATACACAAATTACACAGGAATAATCTACATGGGAGTTCATGGTCTGCCATATTACTTGACGATTGACACTTTAGTGATTAATCGCAGCCCAAAGAATAACAAAAATGTCTTCAGAATGAAATTTCACTCTTTAGCGGTGTATGAGCTTAGTGTTGACTTCCTGGCAGAATACAACTGTGTGCCCAACTAGGACTTGAATCTGAGACTTTTGAAAATATCCCAGGTTCGATTACCTGTCCGGCACAAAGTTATAACCTCCGAAGACGTTTCAACAAAATTGTCATAGAATAACAAAAATATCTTCAGAATGAAATTTCACTCTTTAGCGGCGTATGAGCTTAGTGTTGACTTCCTGGCGGAATAAACCTGTGTGCCCAACTAGGACTTGAATTTGAGACTTTAGAAAATTTCCCAGGTTCGATTGCCAGTCTGGCACAAAGTTTTAAACTCCAAAGACGTTCCAAAAAAATTGTCATACTTACGTGTACGACAAATATCGACATCTAAATCAACAGTAAAGGTGACTAACAAAAGCAAAAAATGATCGAGGTCTGCAACAGACCTAAAGGGATTGTTGATGCACTTTATCAAGTAACAAGTACTTTGACCTGTAAGCAAAGGACAAATCGCTGGCCAAAGATTGTTTTTTGGGTCGCACAGGTGATGATACACACATGATGTGAGTGTTGTGTACCTAATTAGAACTCACGTCAGTGGAACGCAAAGAAATTCGTAAGTGTGAGATTATTCTTAGAAGAACTTGAAAACACTCATAAAGTACCATACTGAAACAGATTTCAACTTCTTAGGTCGAGAAAACTGCTGAATTGTCAAGAACATCTAAGAATCCGAATATACTGTCCCACTACTGAAATGTAAAAGAAATGGAAAAACCAATAAAAGTACTAGCGACATTTTCTGCCCATCAAGTAGTAACGATGAGATGATCTTTTTGCGTCAAAACTGTAACATACATGTTTACAAAACTCACGTCATCGATATGTGTCTAAGGTGCAGCAGTGAATACCAACATTCAGTCTGAAATTTATAAACATACATGTCATTATAAATGTCACAAGTAATAATACGAATTCATTAGGTAAATTAACCCAGTAATAATAGTATCACAAAATAAGTTGCATCGAGCTGTACACAATGATCAATATTTCTCCTTCTGATCAGTAATGAATTTTAGGAACTTATTTTCCGGTTCCTGCACACATTTAACAGATTGGATCACTTTAACTCAGTGGTGTCAGCAGGGCGAGAAGGTGGAGGGAGGCAGTGGGCTTCGCTGCACCTGCTGTCAGTTTATTTTGTTAACGAATATGAAAAATATCTGTACCGCAGAGCCTGCGTTTTATAACATAAAATACCTGAAATAAATCATAAAATTACATATAAATATCGATAAAATGACATGGAAATGACATATTACAAATTAAAGTGAGTTACAAAATAACTAGGTTAATGAAATGATTTATGGAAGGTTAGAAATTAAATTGCAAAAAGGATAAATAATTTAAAATCACTGTTTCCCTTTAATAAATACTATTCGTTGTAAATGTACGAAAATTGTTGAGTAACCAACTTGCAGTTTATGACAGTCGGCATGCTGAGATTCTGGACAGTAAGGGGACGTCTGTAGCCGGACACTTCAGCATTTGCTGAAACAAATACAGAGTGGACTTTCATATTTTCCTTTAATTTCAAAAACGAATCTTAAGAATCAACACACGAATATCAATATTTCACAACTAGAATTTACGTTTCGTACAATATCGACAATAAATAACGGTTGTTGCTTGTGCTAAAGTAGTGCTTTGACTTAAGCATATATTATGTTCTGCACCATGATTAATCTATGCATGTTAATAACTCTTCATGGCCCCCACAATGCTGCAAACAACGACTGAAAATGTGTGCCATCTGAAGTTGAATCACAATGCTATACGATACCAGTTATAATAAAATAAAAACTGAACCATCACAAACGCCGACTGGTTGCAGTTATTTTGCAAAACTTCGTTCATCACAGTCACAGTGTTTCATGGCCGTAACGTAAAAAAACTTTCTGCACAAATACACTGACGTAAAAATACCGCAACACCAAGAAGGAGTTGTACGCCATAAACCAAACTTGGTAGGCGTGTTTCAACGTCAGAAAGATGATGCCTGTGCAAATTTCACGCCATTCACGTAAGAGTGACGTTAAGAGACCCACTATGACGATGCAGATCAAGTTTGCTTTAAATACATCTTGTAACGGTCATGATTGTTAGTTATCTTTCATATTGGACGTGGTGAATTGATGTTAGTCACAAATGCGATAAAGGCGACAAAAACCCCATTATCAGCACCTCACTGAGTATGAACTAGGTCGTTTAACAGGGTAATAGGGCTACGAGAAAGTGGATGTTCCTTCTGCGATACTGCACAAAGACTCGGCAGGAATGTAGCAACAGTGCGTGATTGCTTTAAGTGGTGGGAACGAGAATGTACGGTCACAAGAAGACAGAGCTCCGCACGTCGGTGTATGGCTCTGACTCGTCGAGCCCCATTGCGGCAGCAATCTGAGTAGTTACAGTGGGTGGCGCTCCATGAGTAACTGTTGTCTGACACCCTTCATTTAATTTATCTGATAATGACTACTGTAAATAATTTGAGCATGAACGTCTTATTAATTCCCTTTCACAACAGCTGATCGTTTCGGTGCAAACCGTAAATGAAAATGAGATGGTCAAAAATATACTACCTGCGATGAAGTACCAGAACCAACAAAGGGAGTCAAACTCAAACATCACTATATAAAACCCAGTTGTTGTACTGATGGAGAAATTAAAGACCTAATCAGTATCTCTATTGGTTTCAAGTGCTTTGATGAAGATGACGGTGGTCTCCTGGTCAGTATTTCCGATGTCGAAAGACATGCTGGAGGAACGTAATGAGAAAGAAAGATTGACGATTCTCTAATGTATAAGATTTTATTGAATCTAAAGAAACCTGGCTGAAATTGAAATTTCAAGAAAAATGTAGATGGCTTGAAGAGAACATTTCGATTGGACTGTCTGCGATGTTCATAGTTGGTTAATTCAAAAGCATATAAAGTGCGCTTTGTAAATTTTGTATATTTTACGGCCACAGATATCAGGGCGCGCTCACAAGCTGGCCATTCACCAGTTCTAAGAAGTTTCACTTATCTACAGACACGCACATGAATTCTGAATGGCACGAAGATTCAGCTGGAAAGCCAACACTTTTTTAATTAGGATAATTCTCATTTATTGTTCCGTCTCAGCTGCTCATTCTTAACTAAATCACATTTTTCGATCACTCTGGATTATTTTCATGTCAAAGTAGTTGCGTCAGCAACCCGTCTTGTCTACTCAGAACCACATATCAGAGTACCCTGATTTGTGCTTCTAAGTAGACAAGGAGGGTTTCTGACGCAATTGCTTTGATCTGAAGCTGATCCGTAGTGATCGATACATGCAATCTAATTAAAAACTGAGCAACTGTGACGGAACAATGAATGATAATTATCTTAATTGTCTAAACAGTTGCTGAGTATCTCAAGGACGATTATATCAACTATAATGAGTTTTCAGAATGAGATTTTCACTCTGCAGCGGAGTGTGCGCTGATAAGAAACTTCCTGGCAGATTAAAACTGTGTCCCAGGAAGTTTCATATCAGCGCACACTCCGGTGCAGAGTGAAAATATCATTCTAAAAACATCCCCCAGGCTGTGGCTAAGCCATGTCTCCGCATTATCCTTTCTTTCAGGAGTGCTAGTTCTGCAAGGTCCGCAGGAGAGCTTCTGTAAAGTTTGGAAGGTAGGAGACGAGATACTGACAGAAGTAAAGCTGTGAGGACCGGGCGTGAGTCGTGCTTCGGTAGCTCGGATGGTAGAGCACTTGCCCGCGAAAGGCGAAGGTCCCGAGGTCGAGTCTCGGTCGGCGCACACAGTTTTAATCTGCCAGGAAGTTTCATATCACCGCACACTCCGCTGCATAGTGAAAATCTCATTCTGGAAACATCCGCCAGGCTGTGGCTAAGCCATGTCTCCGCAGTATCCTTTCTTTCAGGAGTGCTAGTTCTGCAAGGTCCGCTGGAGAGCTTCTGTAAAGTTTGGAAGGTAGGAGACGAGATACTGGCAGAAGTAAGGCTGTGAGGACCAGGCGTGAGTCGTGCTTCTGTAGCTCAGATGGTAGAGCACTTGCCCGCGAAAAGCAAAGGTCCCGAATTCGAGTCTCAGTCGGTGCACTCAGTTTTAATCTGCCAGGAAGTTTTATAATGAGTTTTGATAATATTCTGACAGACGAAACTAAGAGTGCAGACAAAACGTCAGTGAGAAAGTTCCAAAATCAGTAAAAACTAATCGCACTAAGCTGAAATAAGTTCATTCTTACGTATTCGTTTGTGTGTTACATGGTTTGCAAGATAACAAGCTGTTTTTGATAGTTTTTTGAGGTTCAGGGTACAATGAGGTGATAAAACATTGCGAAAACGTTTAGAAAATGCCTCTAAAATTGGTAGATATATTTCTCATAGATACCACAGTGAATTAGATCCTGAAACAAAATTGTGGAGTTTTGTGTGATGCAACTAATGCATTATCCTACAGGTAGCACGTGAGTGGAAATACAATCTAGTTTCCTCGTAAATAGACTTAAAAATCGATGATGGATTATGTGGTTGTGGTTCAAAAATGCATAATGTGAGAAACGTTTTCCACGTGAAATTTTTAACTACAGGAAAACAATTAATTGATTGAACAGAATTTAAGATGGAGTCAATAAAAAATAATGCAAATGAGAAGACAAAATATGCGTATTTAAAACGTTTTGCTAAAATTATATTATTACATTATTTAAAATACTGACCATGTAGAAAAAGTGCAACTCATCAACTAATATCAGAACATGATGAGCAGATATAAATATGCTCAACATTTCTGAATCAAATTTATGGGAAGATTGTTTTACCACTACATCCTGGCGCCCCTGCATTTAACCGAGCAGTTTATCTGAACGTGGCAGTAACTACATTGTTCTGAAATATTTTGATCGTCTGTTTTACGAAATGTTCCTATCAAGACTTGAAATACAGGTGTTTGGTTACAAGTAAAGAACAGCCATATGAGAAAGCTGTGAGTTCCACGTGATTGACCTAAGATCTAAATTCTACTACCTATTCGTCAATTCACTGTGAGCAAAGGTATGTGACAATGTGCTCGGGGCAATGTACACTACCTGGCAAAAAAAAGTGAATCACCCAGACAACATGATCTCATGTCAGCGTAGCTTCGTGCACGTAGATACCATCGGTGAGTATGCTAATGATTGGTGTTGCAATTCTCTGTGAAAGGTAGTACTGTGGCCAGAGTGCGTTAGCATTATTAAGAGACGTGGTAAGAAACACACTTTCTGACGAAAAGCATCCGGACACCCCTATGTAACGCGGTGTAGACCACTAGATGTCACGAGAGGTTGACTTGCCAGTGTAAAAGGAGGCAGAGGGTATTGTGTTGTGATTGGAGAGGTATGTAAAGTGGAATTTGTTGGCCTGGAGAGGTCAGTGACTTCGAGTTTGGACTAGTAATTGAATGTCACGTAAGTAACAAATGCGTCAGAGACTTTTTAATCATTCTAAATCTGACGGGATCAACTGTTGCTAACGCGAATGTGAAATAGAAACATGAAGCAACGAACACAGCTAGACCAAAATAAGGCAAACCTCACATACAGACGGAGAGGGAATGTCGAGCATTGTGGAGGGTGTTTGTAAGAAAAAAAAAAAAAACATAACTGATGAGTACCAATATGCTACCTGCAGGCTAGATAGCACAGCGGCATTTCTACCTTCTGTGGTTTTGCGTCTAGAGGATGAATAGGCTGCCACCGCTGTACCGAAATTCAGACGCCACATTGAAAGTATACCCAGAGGAGTTTGAGCCATTGTGAAGACGAATGGTGGACCCATCCTGTATTAATCTCCACTAAAATGTGTCTTAATAACTTTGGTCCTATTGTATAGAACGGGTATGAACAGTGTCAGACGTCGTGTGGTCACTGTGAGGGACACAGAAATGAGGCATAACAGTGTGAGAGAACGGTATCAACATTGGACGTAAATTGAAACTGGCCCAATTGTGGCTCTTCATTTGGCCTGCTGGTCGAACCGTGTAGTATCCAGCTTTATGTGGCACCCGGATGTGACAGTGGCAAGTTGTTCTAATTGCGTACACGTTGTCAAGTTTCCGGTCGAGCACGTCTGCCGATCGCAAAGGAGGATTGCCGTATTGTGCACCGAACACACCATAACCCATTCACATGTGTCAACAAAGTACAAGTCATGACTTACCGGCAGCACTTTGTATCATCCCGTAACATTGGTTGGAGATTAGCAGCAACCTGTCCGCGGAATTACTGTCCCATGCGTATATCGTCTATAACTCAAGAACACAAACGGCTACGTTTGAAGTAATGACTTGGCAGGGAAGCATGAACAACAGATGAATTGCTTCTCATGGTGTTTGAGCTGTTAACCGCACTTCTGTACTACCCAGGATTACCATCAGTGATGAGTAAGGTGGTGACCTATGAATGGGGTCCCACGCCATCTGAACCGAAAAATTTCGAGACACCTACTAGCTCACATTAAGAAGGCATGTGTCCACCCTTCACTATAATGACGGCATAAAATCTACTGGGGCACTTTAAACGAGGTTTCTGAATGCGTAGGGTAGAATGGCAACTGACTAGCCCTCAACAGCCAAAATCAGAGGAGGTACTGATGTTGGACACTTGGGTCTGGAGCGAAGAGGACGTTCTGACTTCTCCCATTGGTGTTCCGTGGGGTTCAGGTAGGGAATCTGTTCAGGCCAGACCATCTCAGGAACTGCCTCACAAGTGCTGGTTTATGACAGGTTGCATTGGCATTCTGATATAAACAAACGTTGGCTCCGTACTGCTTCTCTGCTGTACACAATACACATCCTTTTGAATTTACCATTTTTTCAAGCACAATAAGAGAACGAGACCCTAACCACAGATGGACAACCATACCATAATAATAACACCTCCGTACTCCATTGTCGTCGGTACACATGATGGCAGCTAACGTTCTTCAGGGATTCACCAAACTCAAACCCTTCCACCGGATTTCCAGCAGTGTATGCCACCATTAATCACTCCAAATCGACCGTTTCCAGTCATCTTTTGTGCAGTGGCGTCGTTCTTTATCCCACCTCCTGCTCTACTTAGCCTCAAATACAGAGATGTGTGGTTTATGGGGAGATGCTTGACCATTTTACTTGTTTCTCTGTAACTCCTACAAGCAGTCATTATACTAGCTGGAATGCTGGTAGAACACTGAACCATTGATTACTTCCACTTATTTAAGGCAATATTTTATAACCACCCTCCTCAATACTTGTCTCTTGCCATCGGGCAGTGTATGAGGTCCACTTGGTGTTTAGCTGTTATGGTTGCTTCGCGTTTCCACCTCATACTCACATTAGAAACAATCGACTTCGGCAGCTTTACAAGGCTTATAATGCCCCTGATGACTTTGTTACTCAGTCCACATCGAATGACTAGCCCACGTTGCAAGACACTGAGCTCTCCAGAGAGACTCTTTCTGCTATTACTGCTTCACTGCCGCCAACATAATACTGCCCTGGTTGTTTACGGACTGATCCACCTCTCGTGACATCTATTGGTCAGTTCCGCATTATATAGTTGTGTTCGGATAGTTGTCAGCATAAAGTGCATTCCATCTCCACGTCTAAATAAAACAGAAGGAATTCATCCAATAATTACATACTAACAATCAATTTGGCGATTACGATGTCAGAAGGCTCGTAATAGTCGACTAAAAAGATATATGTAATTTTAGACCACTGAAAAGGTCACATCGTCCACACATTCTACATCTTATTTTAGATCTATGTGACGGTGCTGTGCTGAGTATATTTATATGTTTTGACGATGCCATTACGGCCTTATCACTTTAGGACATGGTGTAGGAAAGATCTGAGCATGGTCATTACTGACTGAAACCTGTCATCGTCAAAAGAATTGATATTGTGATCAAAGACTGGAATAAGAAACATCTGACAACACCCAGTCCCTTAGCTGAGAAAATTTCCGAGCCAGCCGGGAATCGAACACGGGCCACACACTACCGGGAGCGGACGACGTGGCGGTGCACCTAGAGGCATGAACAGTGTCTGGGGTTGAGTGATCACCGTGAAGGACATAGATATGCCGCGTAGTCATGTGAGACTGAGGAATCGGCACCTGACAGATTTTGAAATGGGCCTCATTGTATGTTTTCAGTGTGCCAGCTGGTCGAATCTTACAATATTAAGATCTGTGGGGCATTCGGATCTGACCGTGGCCTGATTTTGAAAAACATGGGATCCTGAGGACAGAGATAACTCTTCGTCATGTTTCTGGTCGACCATCTCTGACCGCCACAAGCGGGAATAGCCCTATTACGTACCTAGCACACCGAACCCATTTATATCTGCACCTGCCATGCGAGAACAAGTAATGGACTCCGTGGAACATTCTGTGTCATAGTGCACGTTTGGTCCGTGACTGCCAACAGCCGTATTAAGGAACTGCCGTCCATTGCGTAGGTTGCCTTTAACACCACAGCACAAACGGCTGCGTTTTGATTGGTGTGATTACTGAAAAGCATGGACTGCTTCTCCACCTTCCTCTCATAGAAATTAATGATGGAATATGCTTTCGAAAATGGCGCCCAACATCGTCTTAAGCTCCGACTTTGCCAGGCAACATTTTTGAAAGGCGGGGAAAACGGTGAACACAATGCCGTTGAATATCGCCCTGTAATGATGCGGATATCCAACAACGTGAGAACGCGGTGCTACGAGTGATTCCAAAAAAAAAAAAAAAAAAAAAAATGGTTCAAATGGCTCCAAGCACTATGGGATCTGAGGTCATCAGTCCCCTAGACTTAGAACTACTTAAACCTAACCCTAAGGACATCACATACATCCATGCCCGAGGCAGGATTCGAACCTGCGACCGCAGCAGCCGCGTAGTTCCCGACTAAAGCGCCTAGAACCGATCGGCCACAGCTTCCGGCGAGTGATTCCACAAGAAACGTTTGATGGCCGTTTCTTAGAGCATTACAACCAATGTTAGAAGTGAAGTGTTGCTAATGGTGAATAGTTTGAAGGTATTTTGTTTGTAAGTTTTGTTCCCTTTATTTTCTGTGACCAATCACCGAACATGTCAGATTTGAGTTTTATCGACGTTCTCAATACTTTGATTGTAAAGATGGCATTAAACATCAACGTTACCTTATTAAAACAGACATACACGTCCTGAGAAAAATATTGCTGCACCACGAGTAAGTACAGGTGTGGATTTGGGGAATTCTTCTAAATTTCACGCATATTTGGCTGGAAAGTAGTAGCTGAGGACCAATTGTCACATCGGATTGCAGGTGTGGACAATGTTCAAATTTAGCGAACGATTCTACGAGGCAGGTTTACGACACCGCTCGCAGGCGAGAAGGTACGGGCTGCGGTGCACTGTCTACATGTCTGAAGTAATCAGGCCAGCACAGCTGCGAAGAACACATACATTGCAGTTACAACATCATCTAATGACCTGTGCGTAAGGATCGAAGCGGGCTGAGGAAGCTGACGTCGTAATTATTAAAGAGCACCTCACTTGTCCCTCCAGAGGAACTACGTCAGAGGTGTAGGGAAAAGACGTACAGATATGCGAGCCCAGAGGCTCAAATTGGGAGTGTGTCGCCACTCAGTCCGCATCTAGAATCGGAGTTCAAGACGACTGTTTATTTTGGAGGCCTACTACGAAAACCTCCGGTGACGGCTATCGGCGGCCAACCGTCCTGCTGGAACCACCACAACCTCCGCTGCACGGATGCGCCATAGCTGTGGCGGAGCGGGCCGCACGTTGCAGCTGCACCAGCGCGAGGAGCGAGAGAGCTGCTTGCCTCTGCTCTCTGGGTGAATCGTCCAGAGGAGTGCAACCTACCGACCGTAGGGTCAGGACTGGGGAGCGAACTCGCAGCCTTCCGAGTTCAGAGATGTCTGCTGCCGCTGACTGAGCTGCCCCGAGCGAACGGTCGGATCTGCTAAGGCTTACTACAACGACGACGAACGGCTGTTTCCCATCGGCGCTCTACATGGAGTCCAGGAGTTGCCACTGAGGGAGCTGTAAGCTATGTCGTGGGCTACCGGCGCAGCCATCACGTCCAGCGGCCGCCAACCTGGAGCGTGAGTAGGAGAGCTACGTCTGGTCGCGGACGCAGCAGATTCCAGCATTGGCACTGGCGCTGGCCAACGAATGCACACCACACGGCGCCTTCACCGGATCAGTGAAAGGCTGGCTGTGTACCTTCGATGCACGGTTTGGGGCGAGTCACCCATCTCTCCCAAACCATAATTCTCGTTCGTTCTGACTTGTTACAACCCCTAAACTCTGGGGGTTATAACAATTTGGTGTCAGGAAGTGGTCGTTTCGCTTTCCAACACAATACGCTGTGTTGGGAAGTGTTCGCCCAGGTCCAACAGCACACTCTGGTGAGAGAGTTGGTTTTGGTGAGTGGTGAGTGAGGCATTGGGCCTGACGTAGGTTTGGTGGTACCTGCTCACTACAATTTGCTGCGGTGAGTCTACGTTTATCTTATGTTATTTTTGATGATTGCTCTTTTTGTCAGAGTTAGTTCTGTGATCTAGGGTACACGATGTTTAGAGTTACTTTCGTGAAGCCACAGGAACCCTTGATCTTATCTTTGTTTAGAGATAATGGTGGACCATGTGCCAGAGCTGTCGCAGTTGTTTGTTCTCTGTGTAGAAGTACTGATCATCTGTTTAGCAGTTATACTGAGTGTAGATATGACATGATTCGCCGGAGGAATTAATTTGTGATTACTTTTTTTTGTAGGGTTAAATGGGAGTTTGTCTTTCTTTAAAAAAACAGTTGAATTAAAGTGAATGTAGAGTACGCAAAACCGTGGAAACACGTGCCACTACCTCAGTTGCAATTGTCACCTTAACTCAGCAAGTGCAATCGTTAACATCGTAGTTTCAGGATATGAAACAGAGATATTTCGATCTTAATCGTGAGTTAGAGGCTCGTAAAGAGAGTCACGATCAGTCACAATCAAGGTCACGGGAGAGTAAGTCTGGGCTGAGAGTGCCTTGTGTTCCGTATGACCCAGCAATGGTTGCACTCATTAATCCTATCTTGGGCAAGGCAACGGAGGACGTGACATTTTTCGTTAAGGATTTTAGGGACGCTGCAGATGCACGTGGGTGGTCAGATAAAGTTCCAGGAGTGGGCCACTGGACTGTTCCAGCAGCACCAAAAGCAGAACATGACGCGATTTTTTCGGGAGAATTTAAGTACGTTTTCTACACAGCGCAACGAGTCTATTGAAGCATTGTCGAATATAATCAGTAAGGCAAATGCGAATACTTACGTACCGACCAAGAATGCAGAAGCCAGTAGGGTTCTGATGTAGGAGGTAGGAAATAGAGCGGTGGATGTTCTTTGCGTTGTGTAACCAGTGAAATGTCGCGGGGGTGCGTATGGAGAACCCAGAGGATTTAGAATCAGCACTTAGGATCGCAACACTTATAGAGGAGGTGGATATTGTCACAAATGCATAGAGTGGACCACGGCGTGTTCGCTTCTGAAGTCAGGTGTTATAGATGTTGATGGGAGGGACATGTAAGAAAGCAATGTAAGCAGCCAGAGTGCTATGCTTGTTGCATTCTGGGACACTCAGCATTTGAGTGTAGAGGTAGACAGGGTGGAAAGTACCGGCAAGGGTAGAAGCCGCTAAACGTAAACGGGATTGCTGCAACCGCCGAAAAACAGTACTGATAGACCGTAACAGGGTACAAGTTAATGCACAGACGTAATGTAGCTTAGTAGGCTAAGTGGGTGGCAGGATACAGAGATTTTTGGTGGACACAGGTGTGAATGTGTCCATTATCAATCTGGACCTCGTGGGAAAGAAGAGACTGTTGCCACCAAGGTGCAAGTTACGAGGGGTTGACGATAATTGGTGGAATCACTGGGTACGGCAATACTGGAGTTTTCTATCGGGAAAACTAAGTTCAGCGAACACATGGAGTACTTCCCATACGTAAGTGAAGGTTATTAAGCGGTTCTCTGGTTTGACTTTATCGACGGACATCACACTAAGATTGGTTTATTGCAACGGACAGGGGAACTCAGTGGGACTTTGTTTCAACTTATATATCGAGGTAAAAAACAAAATAAAGACCGTTCGATTCATGTCACTGAATTTGAATAAATTTTAGAATTTTTATTTATTTTGCAAATTTACTTTTTAAAGTATTAAATTTTATATAAATAATTTATTTTTAGTTAAATGAAAATTACGTTTTGTGGGTATAGATAAATTTTTGGTGGGCGGATACGGTGGAAATAAGGTCTTGGTTTATATCCTGTAATTTTTAATCAATATGCTCTTTGAGCCATAATGGGGAAAGATATATTCCTTAAGGGGTACATGAAAGTAGAAAGGTGTGAACGTAAGTCCTGTATGGTGATTTAGGGAGATTGTCCCCAACATGTAAATTATTAGAGTTAAAGTAGTTGAGTGGGAGTACGATATTATATATTCGGGAAGAAACTTCTCAGAAGGAGGAGGTTGCTGCACTACGAAAAAGTACGAGCCTGGATTTGGGGAATTTATCGTAGCTACAGCTGGAAGATAGTAGTTCAGCAACAACAGTCACATCGGTTGGCAGGTGTGCGCGATGTTCTTATTTAGCAAATGATTTTATGAGGTAGGTTTACAACAGAGTTCGTAGACGAGAAAGCACTGCCCGGCAACCACTGTTTGTAAATCTGAAGTAATCAGATTAGGCACAGGCAATGGCATGTTGTTAAGAACCCCTATGTTGCCGTTACAATAACGCCTAGTGACCTGTGTGTAGGGGACGAATTGGGCTGAGGAAAGCTGATGTGTAATTATTAGAGCACTCCACTTGTCCCCTCCAGAGGAACTACATCGAGGTGTAGGAAAAAGACGTATAAATAAGCGACACCGGAAGCTCAGACCAGGAGTCGTGCCACCATAGTATCCACATCTAGAACCAGAGAGCATGAAGACTATTTAAGTTGGAGGCCAGGCACGAAGATCCTCAGGTGATGGATATCGGCTGCCAGCCGGCCCCCTGAAACCACCAAACCACCACAGCCGCCGGTGCTCTCTGGGTGACATCGCCGGGCGGACTGCAGACTGCCTTTTGCAGAACCAGGTCCGGGGCGTGAACTCGCGGCTTCCTGGATGCAGAGCTGCCTGCGGCCGCTGACCGAGCTGCCCTGGGCGGATGGACAGAGCTGCTAAGGCTTACTATAACGACGGCGGACGACTGTTTTCCTTCTGCGCTCTACATGCGGTCACGAGTTGCGCTTGAGGGAGCAGTCAGCTGTGTGCAGGCTACCGGCGCAGCCAGCATACGCGGCAGCCACTTAGCCGCGGCGTGTGTGGGAGCGCCACTTTTGGACGCCGACGCAGCAGATTCTGAAATTGGCATTGGCGCTGATCCACGCATGCACACCACATTGCGCCTACACCGGGATCAGCGAAAGGCCGGCCGTGTACCATCGATAATATAAAGTTAATGACACACTTCCGGTGTTTCTCTGCGTGCTTCGGCGTGAGTCACCCCTCTCTCCATACCCATACCTCTCGGTCGTTCTGCCATATTACAGCCCCTGAGCTCAGGGGGTTGTAACAATATTAATTGTTGTTGGAAAGAAAATTGAACTGAGTCGGTTGGCATGACTGACGCCTGTTCATAGGTGTATGAACTGCGACTGGAGAGATCCAAGGAATGAAATATAGTACATTTAAAAAAATTACTTTGAGGAACTCAAAATAAGTTTCAGCTCATTTTCTTTCATAGAGTTTGAAATATGAAATTATGGACATCATTTTGACTCTGATTTAGAAATTAATAGGCCTCTTGTAAATCAGTTTTTACATGTTCCTCCTGAGGCTTACAGGTTTTTATGACATTTACAAACGCTTAACGTGGTCGTCCGACTGAGAGTATCACATAGAGTTAATTATTGTATTCATTCATTTTTGATACATTACAAATGAGCAGTTAGACAGAGCGCAAATATTACTTATAAATTGTTTGTCATTAATAACACCTCTTCAGGAACATATTAAATACACCAGATGGAAGATAATTCGCCGTCCAGGAGGCATCACGGTAATACCATGCGACACTACCTGTACACTTGACAATGCCTTCAGTTTGGCGAGGAAGAGGCTCCATAATTTTCTTCACGTATAACACGTCCAGCTGAAGTTACTCGTTGATGATTAGATCCCGTAGCACTAGAAAATAACGGGAATGTTGATTGCTACGTTCCACCCAGTATTTCAGATAATTCCAGACGTTTTCTGTGGGGTTAAGATCGAGTAGTATAGCGGGATAGTCAAAGTACGATATGGGGCTAAGTGTTTCACAAAGCAGGAAAGTGTACGCGTAGCCCTGTGAGATGACTGTTGGCATCTAGAAAGACGACTGTGTCCGTAGCATACTCTCAGAGTGTAAAACTATCAGCAAGAATTTTGAAATGAACATCCTAGTTCATGCTCACGGAAATGTGTGCGGGTGTAACCAATTTATGGAACGAAAAACACTTCCAAAACCTTTAGAAAAACATTAAACAAGGAGTACTCCCTCCACACACTGAAAGGTTATAAGGTTTAAGTGCAATTGATTAAGACTGACATTTACGCATGTATGAACAGTGGTTGGCTAGCCAAGCACATGTGACTAATGTTCAGTACACGAACGCATCGGAAGGACGACGGTTCAATACCGCGTCCGGCCATCCTGATTTAGGTTTCCTATGATTTACCTAAATCGCTCCTGGCAAATGATGGGATGGTTCCGCTGAAAGGGCACGGCCGACTTCCTTCCCTAATCCGATGAGACCTATGACCTCGCTGTTTGGTCTCTTCCCCCAAACAACCCAACCCAGCAAACGCATCGGACTGATAAAGAATGTGCAACGCAACGAACTGCAAGCACTGCTGGACAATAATGAATATACACCCGACTATAATGGATATTTAAACACGACAGAAAAAAGTTACTGTTATCTAAACACAACTGAGCGCAAGCATAACTTTTGAGACTGCATTGAAAACAACACCAGAATCAGCCATATTGCTCTATATCTCATCACACATTAAACATTCAAGGAGACCTGTGGAGTTAGCAGATAGTTGGCACTTACCTGTGATCTTGATCGCAGTGTGTTTCATACTACAGAATAAAGCTGAAAGAAATCAGCTGTCTGCTATTCTTTGAAGCCAATAATCGTGGAGTGGAGTAACTTGGTCCCGACCAAGTAGTTACCAAAACTTTTGCATCTTCTAGTGCAAATGACCTACTACTAACTCTCTGGAGTTAATTATGGTTCAATATTCAGACACAAGGTCTGTTTTAATGGAAAAGAATAGAAGCTGCGGACATAGGCTGCATGTGATATCTACAAGTGTACTATGCAGGTGTATAAAACGCTAGTTGAGGAATTTGCGAGTGCGTTACCCGCACGCAAAAAAATGTATACCTGCACGCAGAAAGATGTATACTCGCAATACTTTAAAACAAAGTTACATTTACGCATCATACCTCGTGCATTGCTTGCCCCAAGATAGAGAATTCGGGAATAAGGGTACTAACTATTTCTCTTATTCTGTACTAAAAAAATAGAATTAGCAACAGAAATTTCGCGATATGTAATGTATAGCTAATAACAAAAAGCGATCCCACAGGCCATGCCGTGTCCTGAAGATCGCCACGATTGTCTCGGCTACCCACAATTAATAACAACAAAAAAGTCGAAGTTGATTCAAGTATCTATGGCTTTCGATACTATATGGAAGAGTATTCTAGTTTCGTAAAAGCCTCACGTAATATATCCTCATTAGTCACAACCTGAAGGGACAAAGAAGTTGAGGCTCCCGAGTCACCTCGTGGTGCACTAGTTCTCAAATCTACCAAAAGCTGCATCCGCAGGAAGTTACTAGCAAACCACTAATTTCTTTGTAAAAATTCTCACATAACTGCGAAATACCTTGCCGAGATGCGACCGCAGTAACAGTGTATGGACTCGCACGAAGGGATGTGTCAAAAAACTTCAGTCAACCTCTTTGCACACTAGTTATATTGAAGTCCACAGTACATGAGAGAACTGATTGACTGTCTAAGAAACATAGGACGCTTTCTCTCCACTCGTGCGTGTGCAATACACATACGACTTGTATGAAATAGAAATGTGTACTAAAATATCACATAAAACTAATTACCTGATTTTACCGAATCAGCCTATCATAGTAAGGATCTTTCAATACTTACTCGAATGTATACTCCTTTGGGCAATTGGTCCTCTCAACGACTTGAATCGTTTGAAAGAAGGACGTAATATCGCAACTTGTCGGGCTCTCCAGTCAGCTGCTCTTGACAGTCTCTATTCCTAGGCGCACTGGAAACGGTAAACTTTATGGGCCACTATGGAGTTTCTTTTGGAAGGCACTTCACTCCAAACGTCCAATGTATCCAGTACCCTTCACAATGGTCGCTCGGAAAGTCTGTGAGGTGGATTGCGTCCACTGATAGCAACAATTCCTGTCGGGTTTTGAAACCGATTGTTTTTGACATTCGTCTAATTTAGGATCTTTGTACGACTACAGTGTCCACATCACACTCACGTACATCTATATCTACATCTACAGTTACAGCTTCATGATTACACTTCTGTTCACCATTAATTGCCAGGCAGAGAATTCATCGAACAACCTTCAAGCTATTTCTTTCTCGTTCAACTCTCGAATGGCGCGGGGTACAAACGAGCACTTAAATCTTTCTGTGCGAGCTCTGATCTCTCTTACTTTATCATGGCGAACATTTCTCCCTACGTCGGTGTGTGCCAGCAGAATATCTTAGCAATCGAAGCAGAACGTTCGTGACAGATTAACGAGAAGATCGGGCCGCAACGAGAAATGTCTCTGTTTTAATGACTGCCACCCCAATTCACGTATCATGTCCGTGGCACTCATTCCCGTATCTCGCGATACTGAAAAATGAGCTGGACTTCTTGGAACCCTTTCAATATCCTGCGTCAGTCCCATCCGATGCAGATCGCACGGCATACAGGAGTACCCCAGAAGGGGGCGAACCAGTTTGATGGCCGGCCGAAGTGGCCGTGCGGTTAAAGGCGCTGCAGTCTGGAACCGCAAGACCGCTACGGTCGCAGGTTCGAATCCTGCCTCTGGCATGGATGTTTGTGATGTCCTTAGGTTAGTTAGGTTTAACTAGTTCTAAGTTCTAGGGGACTAATGACCTCAGCAGTTGAGTCCCATAGTGCTCAGAGCCATTTGAACCATTTGAACCAGTTTGATGTAAACAACCTCTTTAATAGAGCTGCTATATTTTCTAAGTGTCTGCTCATAAGTCGCAGTCTTCGATTTTTTTACCTGGACATTATCAATATGATAGTTGCAATTTAAGTTATTCGTAATTGTGTTCCATAAATATATAGTGGAATTTACAGCCTTTAGATTTATGTGATTTTTGGTGTAACCGAAATTTAGTGGATTTCCTTTAGTGCTCATGTGGATGACATTTTACTTTTCATTTTTTACAAGACATTGTCACTTTCTGCACTGTTGAGGTATCTTGTCTCAGTCATTTTGCAGTTATTTTATATCCCCTGATGATTTTAAAGGACGGAAAATGACAGCATCATCTGCAAATAATCTAAGAGGGCTGATCGGATTGTCTCCTATTTCGTTTATGTAGATCAGGAACAGCAGAGGGCCTGCGACTCTTCCTTGGGGAATTCCAGATATTACCTATGTTTCACTCGATGACTTTCCGTCAGTTACCACCAAATGTCACCTTCCTTATAGCGACTGCCGAATCCATTTGCACAACTGAAGCGATACTCCATAGGCACGAAATTTAGTTAGAAGTCTCGTGAGGAACGGTGTCAAAATCCTTTTGGAAATCTAAGAATATGGAATCAACTTGACATCACCTGTCTATAGCACTCATTCTTGGTGAGAATGAAGATCTAGTTGTGTTCCACAAGAACAACGTTTCTGAATCCGTGCTGACTACTGGTCAATAAGTGGTTTCCTTCGAGGTAATTCATAAAGTTCTAACACACTGTAAGTTCCAAAATCCTACTGCAGATGAACGTTTGTGATATAGGACTGTAAATTACCGGATTACTCCCAATTCATTTCTTGTGTACTGGTGTGACTTGCGCAATTTTGCAGTCTCTATGTACGGATCTTTCGACGAGAGAGAGGTTGTGTATGATTACTAAATATGGAGCTATGGTATCACCAGACTGATAAAGGAACCTGCTAGTATACTGTTTTTACTGGAGACCTTGCTTTTATAAAGTGATTTAAACAGCTTCGCTACACCAAAGACATCTAGGTTTAAGTTGGCAGTTGTCTTGATTCAGTTTCTGGAATATTTACTTCATTTACTTTGGTGAAGGATCTTCATCATGACGATTTAGAAGACAGAAAAACACCTGGTCACTGGATACGTTTAATTAAACATTCTAGTTCTTGTTCATGGTGACCTGAACAAGTAAGCCCAGGTCATGGAACGGAAAACACTCCCAAAACATCACTTAAACACCCATAGTCTCGACTACAACCTCAACATATTGCGTGTTCAGGGGAGTTGGAACGCCCTATCCCGACTTGGCTGTATTACAGGAACCACTGTATCCATTGGCATAAAACTTTTGCACGGCATTAAACTGTGTGGTCTACGTCTACTAAACTATAACAATTGAATTTTAGCCACTACTTTCAGAAATACAATTTTTTAATTACACTGTTAAAATTTTGGGTACTTTTCTTGTACGTTATCCCAAATAATATAAATTATACATAACATTATGTTCTTCTTTTAGTTCAGTATACTCAGGATATGTATGTTATTACACCCTGAAAATCTGAATTCTCTACTCGATGTGATTACTGAGATTTAGGGAAAACTGCAACAGAAAATGTAAATTTCCAGGAACGACTTCTCAAGTCTCAAGGGACTGTAACTCACTTAATATACACATTTTTTTTTTCATTTTTAGTCACTCAGACGCACACTAAACCATACTGTATATCATCCTCTTGATCGTTTTCCAAGATTTTTTTTCTTTCTGGTCTAGTTAGTGGCCAACTGTGCTGCATACTCTGCGAATCATTGCGAAACTTGTCCATCCGTTCAAGTTCTCTGATGCAATTTGCTCCAGGATTAATTCTCATATGCTGTAACACTTTCACCCTACCAATGTTGCCATCATTAAAAGCAATAACAGCACCACTGACATTTTTTTGGTAAGCGAGTCCATATAAGGTTATTGATCGACTCATTGAGATTTTGAGTCTAACCATGCAGACACTTCTCCAGTAATTCAGGATTTGCCAGGTCCCTGTAAATAGGTTTTACGATGTACATGACTGCTGCTGGTATGGAATGCTTATGTCTGTATGAACTGTTTGAGTACAGGGCATTGCGATAATTGCCCTATGAATCAGGTTCAGGAGGGCTAAAGTGGTGTACGGGTTTTTCATCAGTCGACAGTCTGTGGAAGAAGTTAGCCCATACTGACTGCTTCATTTTCAACAAATCCTCAGTATTACTTCCAACGACCAGCTCATAATACTGCTATAGTTCATCAATTACTTTGTGTGCCAGCCTGCCTCTTATGGTTTTACCATCAGAAAGTTTCTTGTCTCTCAAACTTTGCTTCAACTTTCTCAACCTGGTGCCCATCCTCTATTGGACATGACCAAGTTATTTAACCTTTATAACACAGCAGTCCACAGCTTTCTATATAAAAAAATTGCCGATTTTATTAGATCTTCAAGTAACGCGCGTAAAAAGTTTAACATTTACAACCGGTCTAGATTATATTAAAAAAATAATACAAAATACTTGCCAACTGAGTTTATAACTGATATATATCTTTTTATTCGGAAAATTGCAAATTTTATAATGAGATAAAAATCCGAAAATGTAAAAACAAAAAATTCCGTTCTAACTCCCCTTAAACGCGTCAATGAGCCGACGGTACTCTCGACACCTTGCATTATTTGCCTTCCGCCGGCAACGAAGGCTACCAGACGTACGCCTGCGAACGGCGGGTTGCCACGCTCCAGTCGTCCACCACAGCCAGCATGCAGACGCCACACGAGCGCCTACCTCGCCCCCGGCAGAGCGCTTCAGTGACCGTGGCGCTGCCATCAAATCACGTGGTCCACGCAGATATCCATCCGCTTGCCCGCTTAATACACGGCAACGAGCACGAGAACAACATTCGCTTATGCTGTGGACTCTACGCCGTCTGGGTTAAGCAGTCCCTCCATCAGAGCACAAGCAGTCCCTCAGAGTAGGCTCCTGGCTTGACGTCGGCCGCACGCATGCGGCTCATCCGTATAAGCTCTATTACAGGGACGGCCAAGAACGCGGCACGTGCGCCAGCACGTGTGCCAAGCTGTCTCACTCGTGCGGATCGCTCCCTTCTGACGTCACACGTCCCCCACTACCACACCAGCTGACTGCGCGCGCATGCGCAGAACTACGAACACGTCGCATGCGACAGTGCATTTGCATAAGGAACACCGCCCTGCTATCATGTGGCTTGGTTTCATATTACGACATTTGATAATATAAGCTCTGTAAAACACATCACGTTGAGCAATACTGAATCTTTGTTGGCTGTTGATACACCTACAGAAAAATAACAATAACGCTGGGTTTGAAACTGCATTACACCAACAATATTGTGCTTTTCACATCGTCACTCGTATAATTCTTACAAAATTTAAGCTGAGATATAGAAACGTGCGTAAAAGTAGTCTACAGCATGCAGTATGATGTGGAATAAGTGATTCCAACTACAAGTGAAACAAGCAAATTTTATTACCTGGAACTACTGTACAGAATTTGCAATACTTACAATTTTCAACAAAACATATGACAAATACAACCAAATTATCACCATCAATTTAATTATTTTTGGTTCGCTGTAGACATAATAAAGTTCATATCCGGCGCAAACTGACGGCACACAGACAAACGCAGATATTTTCTCATATTTTCGTCACTCAGATTGCCACGTAATCGTGACTTATTTAATTTCATAATCGAAAAAAACCTTTCGCACACGTATGTCGATTCAAACATTGATGAAACTTTTGCAGCCTCATTGTGGAGACGGAGAAACTCTTCCCGAGGAAAACCTTCGTAGAATTCCTGGACAGTTTTTACGTAAAAAAATTTGTCCTTTAAACGGGAAGTACACTGCAGATCGATCAATTCCATTTGCAAATGCACTGGAGCACATTAAACTGAAACAGCAAAGGGTCTAGAAAATAGTTCAAAAACAGATGTCAGACTGGCAGTGTTCTGAAAACGTTTAGAAAATTGTGCCTGTAGTTCCTCCAACACAGAAACGAATTCGTCAGAAGTTTCGTTTTCTCTGACTTTAGAGAGCGTAGGGAATTGGGCGGTATTCTTTGTCATGAGTTGTTCCTTCCACAATGCGAGTTTCTTATTAAATGCATCCACTTTTTCCATCACATCAGAAATAAGCTGCTTCTCACCTTGCAAAGTCTTATTGAGAGCGTTCTAGTGTGCCGTCAGATCAACTAAATGGGTGAGGTATCCATTCCATTTTGTATCTTCTAATTTTGGCTCTGCCTTTCCTTTTTCCTTCAGGAACTCAACAATAGCGAGTCTTAAATTGAAATATCTTTCGAGGGATGCCCCTCGACTTAACCTACGTATTTCGGAGTTGTAAATAACATCTCCGTACTCTTAGTTCAGTTCCATGAGAAACTGTTGAAACTGACGTACTAAGCCACGCGATTTCAAAAAATTTACTATGGTGACTACCAACTTCATCACGTGCTCCAAATTTGCATATTTAGCACAAAGAGCTTCTTGGTGTACAAAACAATGAATTCCATACAAATCTTATGTCGATCGTCCTAGTTTCTTACGCAACAATGCTACAAGCCCATTTTGAGCCCCTCGCATTGGTGGCGCTCCATCCGTGGTGACTGAAACTAACATTTTCCAGTTCGGGCCAACAGCTTCAACTGCCTCTTCAACTGCTTTTAGCAAGTCGGTACCCCTCGTTGTGTCTTTCATTGGTACTAAATCTAACAGTTCTTCCGTCACGTGCAAATTTGTGTCGACTCCACAAACATCAATCGCTAGTTGTGCTGTGTCCGAAATGTCGGTCGACTCGTCCAAAGCAATCGAGAATGCAATAAACTTGCAGGCACTATCAATTAACTGCCTGTAGACATCCGCTGCCATACCAGCAATGCGGCGACCTATTGTCTGTCTAGAAAGACTAATTTCACTAAACATCTTTACTTCCAGTGGCATCAAGAGTTCCGCCGCCTCAACAATACACTCATTGATGAAATCACCATCACTGAAAGGCTTATTCGTTCTTGCAAATTTGAGAGCTATTTTATAACTTGCTCTTAAAGACAGGTCGCTACGTTCGGTTGCAGGCTAAAAAAAAGGAAACACAATTTTTAAGGGGTACTCACGTTCGGTCCGTCTTGCTGCATAACACTACGTCTTCTTAATTCCGCGAACTTGTTTGATCTATCAGCCCCAACTAATTCATTAAGTTCTTTGTGTGTGGTGTTATAATGCCATTATATTGCAAATTTGCGGTGCCCGGCGAGTATGCGACTGCGTAATAGAATTTTCATCCTTCTCTTCGAAAAAATATTGCAATTCCCATTCAGCTCTGAAGGCTCGTGACGTTGTGTCACTGCCCCGCCTCTTTGTGAGCAAGTGTTCCATTGCAACAACCACTGTACAGTACTTATAAACTTCCTACGAATTGCTAACAAATAGCGAGGAATAAACACAGCTGCCACTACGAATCAACTAATGCACCATATGCCGGATGTAAAGATGTCGCATCGCACAGCTAGTCTAACGTCGCGCCGTGCGGAGCAGTGCCGCGAAAGACAGAGGAAAGCCGAGTAGTGGCGAGGCGGACCGAGCCCTGGACGGCACGCGTGCAGCACATATGTACACGAGTGCAGTTTGGCACGCCGCGGCCGTCCCTGCTCTATTTTATCTCGTAGTAGCGTCCATCCGATAGCAGTTTAGCAATCGCATTGTTGCCGAGTGGTTTTCAAAACATGAAGCTTTATACAGAGCACTGTATCACCGAAACTGAACTTTGTTGTGCGATATAGGCCGTCTGTTTCACAAACAATTCAAACTGGACACTGAAAAGTCAGTGGGAGGAAATAGTTGATATCATTGTGTGGTACGAACTGGATGACAAATCAAATGGAACTGGTGAAATAACGACCTTAATTATTGGTTCACAACCATTGTCCCACCGGACAATGTGTATTCATACGCTACCTCTTCCTGTAACTCATAAGGAACTATGGTTGCTTGCCAAGTGTTATCTCTTCTTGCAGCTGACCCAAATAACTGAGAATTGTTAGTGAAGCCTAATTATTCTGCCTTTAGATCTTTTGTGTGTAGCCAGTATTACGGTACACTTTAAAAACATCTGGTCTTATCTACGTGGGAATCCAATTTATTTCCCGTGCCCCACACCAATGGATAAATTAAAACTCGCAACTCGTCTCCAGCCATCCACTGTACCGTGTCTGTTACTGTGGGCCACTGAGTACGTGCAACTGTATGTGACCCTGTGAGCAGTCGTAATTTTTAAGGTGCCTGACCTCAAATGTCCATCGCAGTGTTTGCTCCAAAATGGCTGCAATGGACCAGCATTCACTGACAGCAGAATTGGCTCTGAGGACTATGGGACGTAACTTCGGAGGTCATCAGCCCCTAGAACTTAGAACTACGTAAACCTAACTAACCTAAGGACATCACACACACCCATGCCTGAGGCAGGATTCGAACCTGCGACCGTAGCGGTCACGCGGTTCCAGACTGTAGCGCCTAGAACCGCTGGGGCACCATGGCCGGCGACATCAGAATTTCCTATTGCTTAGAATCCTGCTGTCACCACCGATCTTACTTCGTACGACTGCTAGTGTTATATCATTTCTAGTTCGCGTCATTAACTTCATTGGGCAACTTCATTGACAGTGTGACACTGAGAAAATCCAAACAATAGTTCCTTTCTGCAATTCTACAACATATCCTCGTCGACACATTCTACTGCACTAGTTCCATACACTCGACTGCCACATACACATCACTTCAGTGTCATCAGGTATTTGAAGTGTTCAGTATCACATAACCACGTGATACCATATCTGCATTGTTTACAGGTTCTGGCGTTAGGAACTTGCTTATTAATAATAGTGATGCTATAACTGTTGGTTTGTAATATTTACTGGCAAAATGCTACCTACCACCAGATTGTGTACTTACGGCTATCCTGTGTGGCCATTTTTCAGTACGACTTGAAAAGGGAGAAAGATTATTAATTGATCACCGATGCGTCGGTTCTCGATTGTGTTCAGGAGACGTACGGATTTATTACGCAAACGGGTTTTCTTAATTGACCTTTTGACCTGGATTGCCTTCACACAATCAGAATCTTCGATGAAAATACCTAATTGGCCTGTTTCAATATAAAACTGGAAATGAAAGCAAATTAGTGGAATTTCGTAAGAGAAAGATTAGCAGATCAGAAGTTGAACACATTAATGGTCTCCCAAATACAATCGAGACACCACGATAAAGAGCGAACCTGTAACAAAGCTCGTATACAATTTGAACATCACTTTTGGTTAGTGAGAGAAAAGAATAATTAGAAAATCAATGCATTGTAAAATATTAACATATTTTGAACAAATTGGCTTTAAAGTTCTACACATTGAAAAATACACAATAAATGCATGACTTACATCTGATATTTCTTTTGTAAATGGCGCAGTCCAATAATCGCTGCTTTGTCAGTGCGTTCCTCCTTAAAATTAAATGTCCTTGCGTGTGCGTATGTACATTGTATCCACACCCGAGTTACCGAAATGTTTGTTCGTCGTTTCACATAGTTTTTACACAAAATAAAAATACAACTTGTAGCAGTGCTATGTAGTACGTCTTAACATGTCGGCGACCAAAAGTACAAGGAATAATGAAGTCTCTAGAATATTCCTTAACAAATGATGGGTTGTTCTGTTTTGCAGCTTCTTGCTACCAAGCGCTGTGGCAATGATTTTAAATATCTGCGCCCAGTGGATCATAGTGTTTATTTAGAGTATTTAAATGCTGGACGCGCGTCTTGGTATAGGCGCACATTAAAAAAAAAATTTCATCTCTTTACTCTCACGCTGTGATGTTTAGCATCTTTACGAATTACAGATCGTTGGCTGTCCTTTTCTTTAATGACAATTATCTGACATGCAAAGTATCTGAAATCCAATAATATTGCAAGGTCTCTAAAGCGAAATTAAGGTGGTGACTGATGTTTCTACCAGTAAGAGTAGATTAGAGTAATGTTTTCTGGATTTTGTCTGTGCGAAAGTATTCGACAGCAAGTGAGACTACAGCATAGCGGTTGTGTTTGAATGATGCAGGTTCACTACCAGGAAGCTGCACTGGACAAGGGGGCTGCTTGTGCCGGCCAGGTGTCGGTGGCTCCCGCTGTGACCGTTGCCTGCCTGGCTACTGGGGACTGGCCACCATCTCACAGGACCAACAGGGATGCCTCCGTGAGTATTCAACAAGTCTCCTGCTCACGTATCCTCAGCACAATATCAAAGCACGTTTACCACACAGATGACCTAAAACATTATGAATCGCTGTTTAATACTGTGTTGGTACGTCACTGGAAAAGAATACAGCCACGATTCTTCTTGGCATGTACTCCAGCGTTCTAGAAGCCCATGTTATCTTTTCGGAGGTATGTAACACCAAATCTGTAGACATTGGTTACACAAAAACTGTTGTATCCACGGACCCAACCAACCAACCAACTCGCGCACGCGCGCCCTGACCGTGACATCGCTGGCCACAGTTCCTGTCGCGGCCGTTGGCGTCTCAGGGCGTTACCGCCGACGGAAGAGGTCGTACCATGGCTGACCTCGGGTCCGCAGCGCCCTCTGCCTTTTGCATATAAGGAGGAGCGCTGGCGCCGAGACGGACAGTCTATTCTCGATTGTCTATTGCTAGCCTTTCGTGGAGTTTATAGCGGAGCCATTGCAGTGTGATATTTGCTATTGTATTCGACTGGGCTCAGTATACGGATTACTCTTGGATATTACTTGGACTTGTATTGCTGGTGCACGTTTTGTCAGAAATAAAGATAAGTTATCTCTTCACTCTAGCTGGCGCAATTCTTGTCATCAATTATTTTTCTGCCAACAGACATAGCTACATCCAGGTCCCTACCCACGCTTTATACAATTTGTGGTGGCTGCCCCAAAAGTACCGCCGAGGACCTTGGGTTTGGGAGCCGCCACAAAAAAACCATTAAATTACAGACTGGTGATTAATGGCCGCAGATCTGGCGCTCGATGTATTCCCACATGTGTTCCATCAGGCTTAGATAACACGAATTTGGTAGTAAATACGTCAACGTGAGTCCACTAACATGCTCAGAAACTACTGGTAATGTAACAAGTACAGTTTCCTTGCTGGATGATACCATCGTTGTCAACAAAGACAGCGAGAATGATGGGATACAGTTGCTCCAAATTAACGTTCACGTAGTCCACAGGTTTAACTGAGCCTTGATGACTACCATAGGTCCCATGGAAGACAAGGTGAATGTCCAGCGGTATCATAATACTACACCACCAACCTGCGCAAATGGTTCGCCTTGATGATGACGAATCCGTAGGCTACCATCTTCCTGGTGTAAGAAAAATGGTAACTCACCAGCCCATGCGACATATTTCAATCGATACACGGTGATATCTTGATTTATGATTTTGATGGGTGAAATGGTAATACATATGGGCTACAGGCTTGAAGCCCCTTGTTCATCAGCGAACTCTGAAACCTCCATCAGCATTGTACTCTTTGTCACGTCTGACTCTAAACGCCACATATGCGGCATTATAAACACCCGCATGCTCTGTAATGCAGAGTGGGTGTCGAATATCTCGTCACCTGCACGTGGTTTCACGGTCTTTCATTCACTTCCGTAAATGCTCATGGCAGTAGCATGTGAACCGACGACGACCTTCGACACTTCCGCGATGCTCCCTCACAGGCCCCGGGCGGTAACAATGCACTCTTTGTCAAAGTCAGTTACATCTATAGAGTTTCCCATTTTCGGTCAATATCATCGCTACATTAATTGCCTATATCGCCAACAGGCTGCATTCAGTGTATCAGTGACCAGTGGTTATACTGTTTTGCTCATCAGTGTGTTTATTAGTTCGCTGCTACGACTTTATATACTGCCACAAAGGTACTATGGCGGTACGTATAAGGGGCAATCAAATGCAAAAACAACACCTATCACAACGGGATCATTGTATGGTTCCATTAAAAAGTAATTATCATAGGCAATAAGACATTTATCCCACTGTGAGACGAAACGGTACACTCCTGTTTTGTAGAACGCGGTCGGCAGCTGATGGATTCACAACCGCACCCACTCATGCACTTCCTCCTCCAACTTAGGCCGATGTCCACGCATGCCTTCCTTATGGTCACCAAAGAAGTGAGAATTATACGGTGGAAGACCCAGGCTGTACGGGCGACGTAGCAGTGCTTTCCAACCAAATCGCTGAAGCATAACCTTCGTCACACTGGCTGCGGGAGGTCGGGTGTTATCGTACAGCAGAATGATTCCGTCCAGTAGCATTCCGACAACCCGACGCCAAAAGACAAAGCCAATAGTGGAAACATCCCATATCTCTGCCGCCAAAGAAATCCAAATGCGTTCAAACGTATTCCGATAAAGTCATTACGATCTTCTACATCGACTGCAGCGGTGCTCGCGGAGTTCCTCGAAGGTGGAACCACAATCATTGAGCAGCGCTATGATGACACTTAGCAGAAACTGTGATGCGCTATAAAGTCAAAGTGCCCAGGAATTCTGTCGGACACACGATCGAACAGCGGAGGAGTGGTACTCAAGCGTCAACTTTAGGTTACAATATCTCCGGATGTAATTAACATTTTACAATGCAACAAACGGCACTGATTACGTATTTGTTTATATGTTCAGATGTGCTAACAAAACTAACGGGGTTCCATTTAAAAAAACGTAGGTTTGTGTTAAAAAACATACTTCCGTGCATTTTGTTATCGTTTGTATTAACCATTTACACTAGCCCCTCTCCTCACCTTCGGTCTGTGGAATCGATGCGTCAGTATTTGACGTGATTTACGAAATATATCCAGCGGTAACGTTAGGTGACTCACCCTGTATATAGTTATGGCACAAAATTAAAATTCAAAATTAACCTACTCAAGAAAAACTTTATGATGAATGTGTGATAGGTTACGCACCTGTATGTAACACCTGGCGAGTCGCTGGGCACTAGGAATGCAATAGCGACCAGTCACAGCGACTAAGAAGTCTTTCCGTATCAGTTTAGCAATCGCACTATTGACGAGTGGTTTTCAAAACATGAAGTTTTATACACAGCACAGTATCACCGAAACTGAGCTTTTTAGTGCCATATGGGCCGTCTGTTCCACAACTATTCAAACCGGATACTGAAAGGTTAGTGGGAGGAAATAATGAAGTTTAAAATGAAGTGAATATGCATAGCAACCCTACACACACACAAACGCACACAAATATCGAGACTATTAAAGTCCTGAGATTGAACCGAAACTGTTTTGAGTAACTGTATGGCAGAGCAGCGACAATCAACTGGGGAGTAATCGACGATGTGTGTTGCAGCGTGCGATTGCTCGCCACTGGGGTCGGCGCGAGAAGACTGCGAGCAGATGACGGGGCGGTGTGCTTGCAGACCCGGCGTGCTGGGCCTCAAGTGCACCACCTGCGCAGACGCTGGCCGCGTACTCACACTCGCCGGCTGTCTCACAGGTAAGCCAAAGTACAGCGGTAGTCACTCTCGGTTCTACCGTAGAGTAGTTTTACTACGATTTATTCCCACTTTTCAAGGAAAGTTTGTGACGAATAAAATCATGCATCATAATATTTTGTTTTGTGATGGACATGCCAACTGGATTTGAAACTTCTGAAAAGATAGTTATTCAGGTGACGAAATCAAACAGCCAATCACGAGTCCTGTTTTCCACAGCGAACATCCCCATGTCTACAGAGATCATAGAAAATGAAGGTAAATATGGTGTAATCTAAACAGTGAACCCGAACTCAACCGACATTATTTCGGAGGTTGTTCAGTGCTACATTTTGAATATTTTGGTATAAGAAACAGATGACATCCTAAGGCTCGTTACGGAGTAACAATGTAGTTATGATGTATTGGGTTCAGTCCCCCAAGTAATATTTTTCCTTCGAAAATACCTTTAGAACGATCAGAAATTCCGTTGTATACAAACACCGTCACATAGAAGCATCGGTTTCCTCGCAGGTGCCTATGTATAGATGAAATTTGGTGTGCTGTGGTTGCCGCTGTCGTGGCAGCGCGGCATAACGTCTTTCTGCCGCTCTTCCATTACATTTAGTGAACCCATATACGAATTGCTTTTTGACCAACTGTTCATCAGTGCGTCTGTCCTTGCAGCTGTCTATCACTGTTAACGTGCGACTTCCGCTGGCGGTAAAAGAATCGACAGACAGTATCGGGCAGTAGTGAGTGCAATCCGGGAGGCGAAATGTAATGTGGACATTACTGTTATAAACATCAAGTACCGTTAGTGAATCCAACAGGTTTGTTTCCAAACAAGACACAAAGCGCACACCGTCGACAGCAGCACTGTTGTGAAGGTAATTTCCGTGAAATAAATATACAAAGACAAATGGGACTAAGAAATCAAACGAATGCAATTAATCTGTAACGTTCCACCGGAAACTGCTGGTTCGTGCTACGAATATAATCAGAAAATATCACTGGATACTCGCCGAACTTATGTGATTGGAATTCGTGTTCACCCTGTAGACAGAAGCTAACTGCAACAATAGTACTCAGTGAAAGGTACATATTACAAAGCTGTCATACCGTAATGTCGTTCGTGGGTTTAGGGAATCTTTAGGGGTGTATAATACGTATTGCTACTATGGGGTCGATTACATCAGTTCCACAGTCTTTGTACAGCATCCACGATTTTAAAGCCTTTACCGAAGACGTATATAGTATGCTTATCGCACTCTCTTAAATTCAGTTAACGAGTGGTTATTACTTTTAAACTCCACCTGCAGCATCGGGTACAAATTGCAGTGCTTCCTTTTCCGTTGCTCGTGGCTGTCAAAAGGGGGAATTATTCTGAAAATGGACCGGAGTTTCGCTTCAGATCTTAGGGCTTTGTCAGACTAGGGGATCTTCTTACGCCCGTCTGATGCGTAGCGCGTATTGTACCTGTAGCAGCAACAAAAAGGACACCCCATGTGACAGAAGACTTTATTGTTTCACGTTCAGTTTCGGAGAAACAGTTAGTCTGGTATTCTACACAACTATCTGCCAAATAGCGGGTGACAGTGTAAATTCTCCGTTTCTACCTCACTACTTCAGGAAATTTTTCTGAAACCACTACCTTACTTTCTGTCAAATGTAAAACACGATTCACAGAAAATTTTTTGTCTACGATCAATCAAAAACTTTGCAGATAAATGAGACAGCTTTCAGTGTTACGTAGATTATCCGCACTGAAATGCAAACTAAGTACTGCAGGAGACACGGTACCAAATCCCAACTATGAAACATATCCTCGAATTTAGATAAGAAAGGAAACCAATAAACCCTGCGTATTGTTGTTTGTGCCTAGTGGTCCTTGTTTCAGTTGCATAGTCTTCAGAAGTTCCAAAGGTATGCAGTTTTCTTTGTGCAGTACAATGACTAGGTTAATTTGTTATTTATTTGAATGTATTTGTTACAGAAAAACACAAACTTCTAAGTTTATCAGTAGAGTTCAGTTCTGTCACCGTCACTAATAACCTCGATGTCGACGGGACGTTAAACCCTACTCTTGCTTCCCCTTTGTTTCGTTTTTATCAGTTTCTGAAAAAACTAGGCGTACCATCAAATGATTCTCTAGTCTAGATATTACGGGCAGTCATAGGCCACCACCTATTTCAGCAATGAATGTCGTGTGTAGCCAGTTGCTGCTATTTATAGCCAGCGGGCTGGACAACACAGGCTCAAGCGCCTACCCTATTTCTTGAAGAAGTAGGAGTAGGCATGGAGGACAAAGGCACCAGTAGGACTAGACATGGAAGACAAAGGCACTAGTCGACATTTTTCTTTTCTTTTAACAGTCACGTACTCTGAGCACGGCGACCTTTTTGCGGCTCTCCTTGATGGATTTGCAGAGAGAAGTTCGCAGATAGTGGCGTGATCAATGGCAGTAATGGAAACAGGCTTTACACCACGCCCTCTTTTCAGGCGAGTTCCGGTTCAGCATACAGCACCAGGATAGACGTATACCTGTGTGGAGTTTCCGAGGAGAACGAACTTAGTTAGACTGCATCCATCGCCGTCATACGGGCCCAACACCTGACGTGGTAGTATAGGGTGCGACTGGGTACACAATGTCACCTTAAGTTCCCATAGCCAGTAATTTGGACGGCTGGATTTACAATTCCGGCGTGTAACGGCCGGTGATTGTGTCTTACCTTCGAGGAGTTCGTGAGGTCATCTTTCAACGAGATAACGTATTATCCCTGTTGCCTGTGTTGTCCTGACCTACCTCGATACAGAGGGTCTTCGCTGTTGCTGTAGCCAATATGGTATCCACATTTATCGCACGATGAAAACAACTAGTCAGATATTAACGTGAGAGTAGTGCGCTACCAATCTCCAGCCACTCCGATTAGCGAACCCTTGCATACAGTTGATGCAGCATAGAATGAAATAATCGTATCTGTCGTCCAAGCTCGTTTCAACCAGACGGGTATAATAAGCGAATTGTGGTGGCAGTCATTAAAACGAAGGCGTGGTTCATTACGGCGGGATTTTCTCATAAGATTTCAGTCACCAGCTTTCTCCTCAGAATTTTCAAATATATTGTTGGTGCCCACGCACATAGCTAGAAATTATCATTATAATCAAATAAGAGAAATCAGGACCCTCACGGAATGATTTAAGTGTTCGTTTTTCCAGCGCGCTGTTCAAATTACAGCACTTAATTGTGAATTACTGAGTAACCACGTAGCTGTAGATGTGGATGAAGAGCTCTGTTGTGTTACAACCATTGTTCTTCAAATTTGGCAAATCTGTGTACTAAGCTTCCCATATTCCCTCAAATCACATACAAATTTAATGAATCATTATTGCAACGGAACCGTATACCAACGATCAGTACAATTTCATTATTTGCTTTCTTTCGTGCTGCTGTTATTTTAATGACCAGCAGTATACCTCTGTGACATAAAACAACGTGGAATTGACGCCACGTAGTGAGCCGCAAAGATACCATTAGTCTCACGACACACCACATGCATATTATTGTGATCTGACTCTTAGATGACAACACGTTCGCATATCATAATATGTGACAAGGTTGTTGTCATTTTACGCATATAACAAATGCCACACACTGGTGGTAAAACATTTATGTGCATGTTCTTAATAGCTTGTCGTTCCATCTTTAGAATGCAATGCAGCAGCAGCTCGACAGTTCGACGTAGCAAAGATACAACGAGTTCTTGGTAATTTTCCGAAGGTATGTGGCTGCACATATCTACACAGACGTTAAGCAATTCCCGTACATCACGTGTCTGTGGATTATGGGCGAAGAGATGGCGACATATATTTAGTCAGATGTTTTCCATTAGGTTCAGATCAAACGAACTTGTGGCCAGGTCATCAATACTAGTTCACTATCATGCTCATCAAACCGCTGTAGCACTATTTTGGCCAACTGATACGGGCAGTTAAGCTGCAGGAATACACCGTCGCCATCGGGAAAGACATCAAGCTTAAAAGGGTGCATGTTGTCCTCAATAATGCTGTTGTGGTTGTATCCGTTACTACCAAAACCCCCATGAATGTCTAGGTTAACGTCCGCCATATAATTTTAGTGCATCCACTAGCCGGAGTCCGTGGTGCAGCACGTATCTAGACACGCTCATCGACTTGGTGTAACAAGAAACGTCATTCATTCGACCTGACGACACGTTTCAATTGATCGACGGTCCTGTCTATAACATCATGTTCAAAACACAGTCACAATTGACGATGTCGTTTAGTTATCATTGAGACATACAGGGGTCGTCTGCTGCTCTACTGCAGAGTCGCACGTTCAGCCATAGGTGTTGAACGGTCAGTTCCAATACATTTGTGTCTACACCAGAACAGCACTTTGTCATCAAACTGCCACAGATTGGAACGTTTCCTACTTTACAGAGCGGACAAGCTCCCGATCTCTACGTTGTGTAATGAGGCTTCACCTTGTTTTACTGTCCTTCAACAAATCTCTGTTTGTGTTCAAAACAGTAGCACGCGATCAGCCAGGAGCGTAATTTCCAAAATCCACATTCCCAGGCGCTTCCCTTTTTCAGTGTCGCTTCTGTAAGTGGATTTGCCCAATTTTCAGACTGTATCGTCGCAAGGTGATTCCTCATTAGTCCTGCTCCGCCTATACATGGTGGTCAGAAACAGTATGATGAACTTACAAGGATGTTGCAGGGTAGGCTATACTGACAAAGAACAGTTAAGAAACGACCTGGATACGTTGCACTATTTCCGAGTAAATTAACATTAAATCTAGTCAGTCAGACCGTTGTACGCAGAAATCCAAGCGGCTCGCCAGATACAATTACTGTCAACTGTTCTCATAGCGGAGACTGCTCAGCCTTTGATTCGGGTCTGTTCCTAACTGCCGTTCTACGTCCAATTTTCGTATCGCTCTCTTGTTTGTGTTTAGGAAACGAAATCAAGAAACTGTTTCGCAACACCGTCTCTGATGGGCCCCTTTAATTTTCGAGCGCAATGACCTAATTGTCTAATTCCAATGCTAATTAACTTGGAAACGGCGCAAGGTGTAGAAGTTTTTTCTTAACAATTATTTCTGAGAACAACATAACCTGCAACTTCCTTGTTATAAGTTTTTGGCTTATCAGTGACAATGAAATTTTGCTTTCTCTTCTGGTGGATATTTTATGCAGCAGTGAGCCCACTGCCATGTTGTGTCTGTGTGTGGAATGCTAAAATATCGAAGCATAGTCTGAATTAGCAAATCGTGGTTGCATGCGGGGTGGCTGCACCATCATGTTAATATCCGTTAGATAAAGAGGGAGAATGCAAATTACGTCCACTCCCATATTTTACGAGATGAGTTCTGCAACAGCTACTCGAGTAAATGAAATTAGTACCAAGATGCTACAAGGATTAAAATTGACACATTTTCTTTCGTTTTTTAGAGTGTGTCAGTGAAACAATTTTTATGGTTGCAACAAGGGCGTCATCAAGTTTGATAGTGAATCGGTAATAGTTCTTCATTTAGGCACAAGCTATTTGATACACCTTTCAAAGTATACATCGTACAATAACCGTTACTACCTTTTAAAACAGGGTTATTTGATTTTCTAAAGCGCTGATATCAAACGTGAGAAAATGTACGTTTTTGAAGTCTGAAAGAAAATCTATATAGTGATCATAAAGGTCTATTTGTGAACGGAAACGTAAATAATACCTGATTTTCGATTGATTGGTTATATGAATCGGTTAAACTGTTTGTCCCTCAAAGTTAATGATGATTGCATACCAGATAAACTTTGAATGATTTAATATACCACTATCAGTAGCTAGAAAAATTCAGTACCCTTCTGCAGACGATGATGCTGCGACTGGAGAAACAAACTGCAGTTCCGAGTTGTCATTAACGACTAAGATCACGTAGTGAACTGCTGACTAGAAACAAACAAAGGAAGGTCATCGTAAACGCACAAGACTGCATATCGTAGAATATGAGACTGTGAGACAAATTATAGATAACATTATACCAAACAAATCGGTCTGAAAACTTCAAATGACTACAGGCAAGTGACCGCGTACCGGTATTTAAGCACAAAGCTCTTCTATAGGGCGTGCTCATTGCATTCTTTGCTTCCTACATCTGCGGAGCCGCAAGGAACTGTATCCACTTGTCAGTTGCCGTACTCAATATCAATACAACACATTGAAAGGGAATCCTCATCAGTGGTGGATACAAGAACAGGTATTGTCCTTGGGCAACATTGTAGGATTATTATATCAGATCGTTGGTACAAATTTACTGTTTGGTTTCAAAATAATTTCTGTGGGCCGGCCGGTGTGGCCGAGTGGTTCTGGGCGCTACAGTCCGGAACCGCGCGACCGCAACGGTCGCAGGTTCGAATCCTGCCTCGAGCATGGATGTGTGTGATGTCCTTAGGTTAGTTAGGTTCCAGTAGTTCTGAGTTCTAGGGGACTGATGACCTCTGATGTTGAGTCCCATAGTGCTCAGAGCCATTTGATTTTTTTGAATTTCTGTGAACTAATGCCTATGTGGACTGTAACGCTTTCCTTTATCGTGAAAATACAGATTAGAAACTGGCCATGCCATTCATTTTGCTATCTTCTGTATTAGAATTCCAGGGATATAACATTTTCTTTAATTAAGAGAAGTACAACGGCGCATAATACCCTTGCAAACGTCAGTATCACGCTTAAACTATTTCACAGTAAACTGATGCTTGTGATTTAGTTACTGCAGCGTGTGTTGTAATTAGTATACCATACTGCGTTTAGTTTCCCCTTTTTAGTATCCCCGGCAGCGGAGGTCACGATGGTGGCAGATGAGCTGGCATGGGTAGAACGGCGGGGTAGTTCAGAAACCTGACATGGGGGCGCACGCATCGCGTCATATGGGCAAACCCACTAGCGGAATTGCTTACTTGCGGGCATCAGTAAGCGAAGCAGGCCAGCGCTCCTAGTCTTTCGCTTCGTGTCGAGTGTTGTCGTCTGCTTAGCCCTTAGCTACCTGCTCCAGCAGTGTGCAGAGTAAATCGTCGTGGGCTTCTCTATGTGACTTTGGATGCTCCGCTTCCGGTAGTTCTATTTGCTCGGAGAGTTCATTCCACTCGCAGGATTATGTTCACCTGTTGTTACCGAGTCACCATTGGCCCGTCAAGTACATGCACCGACTATGTTAAGTAACGGCCATGTCAAGCCTTCTGCAGCTACTAAACGCTTCAACAGTAGTGTATGTTTTCTTCATTTATAGTAAAGTAATTCTAGTTTTTAGTTTGTCAGCGACAAGAGCCTCATAAATGTTTCAGGATATCAGTAAATTTCATCCCAGAACCTCCTGCTGAACTTATTGAAATATCGCTTTTCATACTGATTTTTTAATTTTTTAAAGAGAACTAGTAATACTTTTAACGTAACAGATCTACAAATTAAAACAGAATTTGCAGGTTTATTTTAAAAATATTTGTTTCCTCTCCAGTACAAAAATGCGTCATCTACAATGCTACCCCACTATGACTGCTGTTCTCGAACGAGGGATGAGTTCGTTGACCTTCACAAGAAGCGGGAAATCGTCATGTTTAGTGTCAAACAGTTGCAAGCTGCTATGGTGGGTGTGTTGTGAGAGCTCACGAGGTCCATGCGTCAGATATACTAAAGGTACGTTAAGTACTATCATCTCCAGATGATGGGGTGTCCTCTGTAGAGGAAGTATCCGATCTGTCACTACTTCTCCACTTGACTGTGAGTGGCGTGTCAGAGCTGTCCAGGTTCCTGACTATGTGAGGGGCACACATAATCAGATTAGGCACTCTCCATTCAGTCAAAATAACGTAGCTGTAGGAGACCCATTAGTGTCAGTATAAGATGCCCTCTTAAGGCGAGAGTATTTAAGTCCTAGCGATTAACTGCCGAAGCTTTCGCAACGAAGTATTAGAGACTGAAGCGTTAGTATAAAGCTGTGGAGCTCATATTCTACCAGGTACAGAAAGCTGGTTAAAATCTGAAATTGACAGCAGTGAGATATTTATGAAAACTTTAAGCATATGTTGAAAGGAACCACACCACGTGAAGCAGGGACTTTTCCGTGGGTGGAGAGGCATGCATGCCTCAGCGACACAGATAGCCGTACCATAGGTACAGCCACAACGGAGGGGTATTGTTGAGAGGCCAAACAAACGTGTGGTTCCCGAAGGGGGACAGCAGCTTTTTCAGTAGTTGCAGAGGCAACAGTCTGGATGACTGGTTGTACTGGCCTTGTAACATCATCCACAACAGCATTACTGCGCTGGTGCTGCGAACGGCTGAAAGCAAGGGGAAACTACAGCCGTAATTTTTCCCGAGGGCACGCAGCTTTACTGTATGGGTAAATGATGAAGGCATCCTGTTGAGTAAAATACACCGGAGGTAAAATAGTGCACCATTTGGATCTCTAAGTGGGGGCTACTCAGGAGAACGTCGTTGTCTGGAGAAACAAATTTGGCGTTCTAGCGATCGGAGCGGGGAATGTCAGATCCCTTAATCGGGCAGGTAGGTTAGAAAATTTAAAAAGGGAAACGGATAGGTTAAAGTTACGTATTGTGGGAATTACTGAAGTTCGGTGGCAGGAGGAACAGGATTTCTGGTCAGGTGAATACAGAGTCTTAATTACAAGTTACAAAATCAAATGGGGTAATGCAAAAGTAATGAACAATAAATAGGAGCGAGGATAAGCTACTGCAACAGCATAGTGAACTCATTAATCTAGCCAAGATAGACTCGAAGCCCAAGAATACCACAGCAGTACAAATTCACATGCCCACTAGCTCCACAGATGATGAAGAGATTGAAGAAATGTATGATGAGGTAAAAGAAGTTATTCACATAATTACGGGAGACAGAAATTTAATAATCATTGGGGACTGGAATTAGGTAGCAGGAAAAGGAAGAGAAGGAAAAGTTGTAGGTGAATATGGACTGTGGTAAGGAAAGAAAGAGGAAACTGCCGGGTAAAGTTTTGCACAGAGCATAACTTAATCATCACTAACACTTGGTTCAGGAAACATGAAAGGGGTTGTACATGTAGAAGATACCTGGAGACACCGGAATGTTTCAAATTGATTGCATAATGGTAAGACAGATATTTAGGAACCTGGTTTTAAATTGTAGCACATTTCCAGAGGCAGATGTGGACACTCATCACCATTTATTAGTCGTGAACTGTAGATTAATACTGAAGAAAGAGCAAAAAGGTAGGAATTTAAGGAGATGGGGCCTGGATAAACTGACTGAGCAAAAGGCTGTAGAGAGTTTCAGAGAGAGAATTAGGGAACAACTGACAAGAACATGGAATAGGAATACAGTAAATGAAGAATTGGTGGGTTTGAGAGAAGCAATAGTGAAGGCATCAGAGGATCAATTAGGTAAAGAGATTACAGAGATCATTGGAGAAAAGAGAAGCACCTGTATGAATATCAAGAGCTCAGACGGAAAACCAGTCCTAAGCAAAGAAGGGAAAGCGGAAAGATGAAAGGAGTATATAGAGGAACTATACAAGGCGATATACTTGAGGGCAATATTACGGAAATGGTAGAGGACATAGGTGAAGATGAGATTGGAGATACGATACTGCGTGTAGCATTTGACTCAGCAGTGAAAGACCTAAGTCGAAACAAGGCCCTGGGAGTCGAAAACATTCCGTTCGAACTACTGATAGTCTTGAGAGAGCCAGCGATGACCAAACTCTTCCATGTCGTGTGCAAGGTGTATAAGACAGGCGAAATTCTCCTCATACGTCAAGAAGAATATAATAATTACAATTACAAAGAAAACAGGTGCTGGCAAGTGTAAAAATTACCGAACTATCAGTTTTCCAATGACACCGTTGCAAAACACTAACACGAATTCTTTACAGATGAATGGAAAACTGGTACAGCCCGACTTCGTGGAAGATCAGATTGGATTCCGTGGAAATGGACGAACACGCAAGGCAATACTGACCCTACGACTTACCTTAGAAGATAGGTTAAGGAAAGGCAAACGTAAATTTATAGCGTTTGTAGACTTGGATAAAGCCTTTGACGATATTGACTTGAATACTCTCTTTCAAATTCTTAACGTGGCAGGGGTAAAATACAGGGAGTGAAAGACTATTTACATTTTGCACAGAAACCAGATTGCCGATATAAGAGTCTAGGGCCACGAAAGGGAAGCAGTAGTTGAGAAGTGAGTGAGACAGGGTTGTAACCTATCTCTGATGTTATTCAGTCTGTGTATTGAGCAAGCAGTAAAGGAAACATAAAGGGAAATTTGTAGTTGGAATTAAAATACAGGGAGAATAAATAACAACCTTGAGGTTTGCCAATGACATCGTAATTCTTTCGTACACAGACAAGGACTTGGAAGAACAGTTGAACGGAATGCAAGGTGTCCTGAAAGGAGGATATACGATGAAAATCAACAAAAGGAAACCGAGGATAATAGAATGTAGCAGAATTAAATCAGGTGCTGCTGAGGGAATTAGATTAGGAAATGAGAAACTTAAAATAGTAGATGAGTTTTGCTATTTGGGCAGCAAAGTAAATGATGTTGGTCGAAGTAGAGAGAGTATAAAATGTAGACTGGCGATGGCAATAAAAGCTTTTATGAAGAAGAGAAATTTTCTAACGTCGAGTATAGATTTAACGGTGAGGAAGCCTTTCCTGAAAACATTTGTACGGATTGTATCCACGTATGGAAGTGAAACATGGACGATGACCTGTTTAGACCAGAAGAAAATAGAAACTTTTGAAATGCGGTGCTACAGAAGAATGCTGAAGATTAGATGGGTAGATCACGTAACATATGAGGAGGTACTGAATAGTACTGCGGAAAAGAGGAATTTTTGGCACAACTGGACTAGAAGTAGGGATCGGTTAGTAGGACATGTTCTAAGGCATCAAGGTATCACCAGTTTAATATTGGAGGGAAGCGTGAAAGCTAAAAATCGTAGAGGAAGACCAAGGGATGAATACACTATTCAGATTCAGAAGGATGTAGCCTGCGGTAGTTACTCCGTGATCAACAGGTCTGCACAGCATGAAGAGCTGCGATTCTTTGGACTGAAGACCACAACAACACAACTTAGAAAGGAAAGGCTAATGGTAAATGAAAGTGAAATATTTGTTATTGTACGCAAGAAACTCAAATCCAAGGAGATAGAAATTGAAATTGCATCGAGGTGGTCTAGACAAGACTCAGTAACAAGGACGGGCATGAGCAGTTATAGTCGGATCCTTGTATCGATCACCAGACTCACGTCCAGGTGCAACACAAATGGTTAGAGAAATCTTTAATTCACTACTACGCAATCACCCCGATCTACTGTCATCACTGAAGGAGGATTTAATCATGCTACGATCAACAGGGAAAATTTCAGTTTTCTGAGTCTTGGTCGTGACAAGATGTCCTGCAAAACCTTACTAAATGTGTTCCCTGAGAACTACCTAAAATTAATTGTTCGGAGTTCCTCTCATTATGGAATTATATTGATAGAATAGCAACAAACAGTCTAGATGTCTCTGGGACGTAATCGAGAGTTCAGTTGGTTCACAAAATCCTGCACCGGCAACACTTTCGAAATTATGGACGGCTATAGAGGCAGCATGGCTCAAAATTTCTGCATGGGACTTCCAACGACTTGTTGAGACCATGTCACGTCGAGCTGCTGCACCGCACCGTGCCAAAGGAAGTCTTCCACGATCTTAGGACGATTTCCATGACATTTGTCACCTCACTGTATATCTGTTAATGTCTTGGACTTCAATGCGGTGATGTCTATGTTTCGTTAGAAATTGCGGAAACATTAAAAGGAACGGGAAATAAATCGGACAGTGGTCTGAACAATGATCGTTATGCTAATTAAACTTCAGAACAAAAACAGATTACACTGCAAACCCGAGGAAAACGTGAGAAAGAAAACGTGGCAAACTTTTTGATTAAACTTAAGCAGTTTGCAAACCTGGTTTCGTTTCGTAAAATGTGAACTTGAATTGTATAAATGGAAAAAAGTTTTTCACGAGGTACGAAATATCCCCCAAAGTACAACTCGCTTAAGTTTGAAAGAAAAACTATATGAAAGACTGCGCTGCACGTGACGGTCAGTGCACAGTGACTGAGGGAGCGCTACGATACTCGGCGCTCTGAGTTACAAGTGAGGTGAGCAGTATTGATTTCCAAGTCGCGACGATACGAAGTTTACCACAAGTAAAGGCGTAAATGAGATGTCATTAATTGGTATTACTGTAGAGACATTCTTAGCTTATGTGAAGACGAAGCTTCTTGTTATTCGTTAATGATGTTTATAAAGCTAATCAGTCACGTTCCGAGCAAACAGCACTTTAACATTTCGAGCGAAATAAAGACGGAGTAGCTTGTGCAGTCGACGAATCCCATGACACATTCGTAAATACCAGTTTCAGTGATATGTATTAGTGGATTACGGTTTCCGCAATTTCACATCTGTCTTCAGGAACATCAAGAAAAATTATGATAAAAAAATTGAAAAAACTAGGCTGTTTACTTCTAAAAGTCTTATAATCCACGTATCAGAACCTGGAAAAATGGGAGACGATAATTTTCAATAATACGTCCGAAAAGCTTTCTTACTTTTGGCAGAAAATGATTTCATTGCTTTTGCTGGACTCTTGACTTTGGCGTAAAAACGCGTCTTTAGGACGACGCCGAAAACATTGTTAACGTATTGTTAAACTTCAGTCATTTCTACATTGTCAGTGTGCTTCAAACAGTTTATGAATTTAATCATGTATGCCTGGTACGCAGCGCTATAGACAGAACAGCGACCGCGGCGATTTCTTACCCCATTCCAGTTCTGTCTAAATGAGTCTCGTAATTACTTTGAAGTGTCGGAAATAATTAAATTTTCGAATTAAATTTTCTTTTATTAGCTGCGACTCCCGTAAGGAAACTGTTTGTCTTCGTTATCCAATAGACGCTTCACATTTTGTGACGACTACAGGGAATAAACAAGGAACTGTTTCATTGTTAGCCAAATAAACATTATTCAAAATTTATAATTAGTACCGCGATACAGGAATTGTTACAAAATATTTAACGTCAACAAATTAAGGTTCCGACTGATTGAATATAACATCATACACGGCCGTGATCAGAGCCTGCCAAGGCGTACCAAATTTCCCGCGGACGGCGTGTGTGGGCCGTAGGAGGGCCAAGGCACGGCCTGTCACTCGGCTATGCTCGGTTCTTCTCGGAACAGGGCCACATTTCATTTAGCATTACGGTGCGGCATTTTGCGGCTGACAGAGCTCTCTGAGTTGGGTAGGATCGTGATGTCACCCAGTTTACCTTTCGCTATTTGTTCGTAGTATGAAGGACGTTCACAGGTCCAGTGGCTGTTTGCGCAAAAAGAGGCAAGCTAGCAATCCATCGTAATAATCCTTTAAAATAAATGGTAGTCACTGAAGAGAGGGATAAGAATTCTCAGTTCGCATTAGTGACCTGTACTGCTTACTTCCTACGAAACGACATTATAGTATCAGGCAGAAAGAATTTAAACTTTTACATGACAATAATAGAGCCAAAAATTATAGCGATCGACAGACGGGATTCATTGTTCTGTATATGAAGAAGCACTTTGACCGTCCACGCATGGGTCGATTCGCACTCGTAGCGGACGCGACTCGCGTCTTGTCCGTCGCGCGCGTCAATTACGAACCATGCCAACGACGGCCGTCCGTACAAGGGTCGATTGGCACTCGCCGCGTGCGCGATCTTCTGTCAGTCAGCTTGTGACTTGGAACAAGGAGCTACAAAACTTTGCTGATTATTACTTTCAGTAATCAACTGTATAATGAACAGTTCTAGTGAAGAGAGTGATGCCGTGATGTTATTGTAGTGGCAGAAGAAAAGAAAGACACAGAGAGTGTTATTGGTGCATCCGTACCTAGAAAAGGATTTCCATCATCAGTTATTTGCTGGTGCTAGAGAACTGCAAGAGAGTGATTCAAAATATGTAGCATTCTACAGAATGTCAGAGAAATCTTACATCGTCTTATTGAAAATTGTAGCTCCAGATATTCAACACACGAGTACAAATATGAGGGAATGACTGAGTGCAGAAGAATGATTACTTGCGAGATTAAGGTAATCCCTTTAATCCAAATTTGTAACACACATATAAAAGCATGAAAGATATCATAATTATCCCTATGTAGGGATTATAACGATCTAAAATTTTTCTGAAGGTAATTATTATATTCTAAAATAAGACAATGTGAAGTACTTTACAAATTGTGAAAAATTGCTTCTCTTGTTGCTGAAGAGTGAGAGTGTTCAGGGTGAAATGGTTCAAATGGCTCTGAGCACTATGGGACTTAACAGCTGTGGTCATCAGTCCCCTAGAACGTAAACCTAACTAACCTAAGGACATCACACACTTCCAAGCCCGAGGCAGGAGTCGAATCTGCGACCGTAGCCGTCACGCGGTTCCTGACTGAAGCGCCTAGAACCGCACTGTTCAGGGTGATTTGCTGGTTCTAACAACATGGAAAAACCCCTTCCCGTTGGTCTTTCATCAGTGAGGGAAGATTTCTGAAGTTGGTAGTGGCTTACGCTGAATCCTGCCGTGCCTGGTAGGATGGCGCATCTCTTCTACTAGGATGGTACAAGCTTTCTGGAGAGGTCCCTTTGACTTCGTCTGTGAGGAGCAATGCCTTTCTTTTATAACACCTCAACTTTACATCGCTCATCTGCATGAGGTTTGGGACGAGGCTGAGCAGAAAACTGTGTGTACTGGCCTCTCTCTTACCTTTGTGAGTTGAGGTATTTGAAATCTTGGCCGCCTTTGCTGAAAAATATTCGTCAGAGACTTTCTCTGCGTCACTTTGAAAATCTGAACACTTTCTCTTCCTGCCTCGTCTTCTCGTGCCCATGGGATAAGGTAATGGTGTCATCCGCCCAAAGTGGTCCTGAAATCACGCAGGATATGACTCAGGTGTTGTTGCATTAGGTGTGGGTTGGCGTGATGGTGGGAAGGAGTGCAGTTGTTGCTGGTCAGCTGTGATAACTTCAAGATCCGATAAAGTATTTTATGAGAAGACGGGTACTTCGTTGAGATTTTCTATTTCTAAAACATCTTGCTTTGGTTAGGGATGACGGATTGTAGGTAAATTACCCGTTGGAACACCAGCTACTTTTACGATACGAATAGCAAATTGCATTGTATCCCTCAGGTAATATGCTTCCATCTTTGTTGCTCCACTACCAATCGGTTCGAGCTTGAGATTCTTCACGAACGTACTCCACAGGTTCCACCACTTTTCCTTGCATTCAGCCACTGTAACCAAAAAATTAATATAGAGTTTTTAATTGATGAGGATTTAATTGCTTACAAATAAATATTTATATTTTGTAGGTAATAAGCTTTTCGCTTAACTGTGTGCTTAATTTCAGATGTTTGGCTGCAGGGAGACCACAGTTGGGCCAATAGTATCCGAAACCACGCAGATCGTATGGAATGAGTAGAAAGACGCTTACATAACATTGTCTACTCACGAACAGTGGAAAAGAACTGTAAAGCGCTTTTAGTCCCTATGGAACCCTCTAAATCGTATAGGGGCAATCAATGGGAAGCGTGTTCGCACAGACAAAATCCTTAATACTGGTTCGACAAATTTTAATAATAAATCATACCTCCCGGTAGTACTACTAGGATGCTGTGATGCTGATGGTGTTTTAACGACGATTGAAACTGGGTACGCTGATATAAACTGTGATGCAGGTATTTTAGAGCCAAAGCAATTAAAAGATTCTTATCTAATTCACTACATAACATACCACCGCCGACTAAGCTTCCCTTAGATGACTAGTATGACTGTGTTTTTCCTTATTACCTTGTAGGAGATGAAACCTTCCCCGTACCCACTATTTACTAAGAACTTAGTCAAAACGAGCTCTTGACAATATAAAACGATTCCAGAATGAGACGAGATACTGGCAGAAGTAAAGCTGTGAGTACCGGGCGTAAATCGTGCTTCGGTAGCTCAGATGGTAGAGCACTTGCCCGCGAAAGGTAAAGGTCCCGAGTTCGAGTCTCGGTCGGGCACACAGTTTTAATCAGCCAGCAAGTTTCAATATAAAACGAATTTTCAGTTACTGCTGAAGTCGGACTAGAAAATCGGTTGAATGTACGTTGGGTATGATGAGTGAAAATTTCCAAGTACTTGGAACTGTGATACGTTGCCAGGATGGGAAAACGACAAATAACATCACAAAATGTGCGTATTTCATAACTTCTTTGGAAAGAGAGAAGGGTGTCAATTACACACCACAACAAGTGCACCACATTGTAAACATCACTGGTTCTGCAAACCGTGTTGGCTTTGCGTCACCACCTACAGCCAAAATAAACAACGATTTTGCAATTAATGCTATCAGAGATTATTTATCAAATTATTTTCTGACACCAATGGCATCACTGTTCTGGCAGTGGAATTGTTGCATTTAAAAGACAGTTATGGGTTTAAGTACGTTTTCATTATGTAGATTGTGTATTTTTTATTGGAACCATCTTAATTTATGTATGGTTTGTTTTATTAGTAATATACTGAGCTATGGAAGAAGTATACTGTAGAGATAAGACTGAATGTAAATACTTGACAAGTTTACTTCCCGCGCAATATTATTCCACGGTTTATCCATACAGTCCCTTCTTGAATATTCATAGATGGTGTAATCGTATAGTTCAGGACGTTTCTCCACTTCTCCCGCATATTTCGTGTTGAACAACTAGAAGAAGGAGTTCATTTTTTATTGTCATTCACCTTATTATTCTGCGCTGTTGAAACAGTTTGTGGAGAACCCTGAAGGTGACTGTTGCATCGCTATTATTCACAGGTTTTGTGCATTTGATTGGTCATATTATATATTAAGTATTTATTTATTAAAAGTTTATTTCAGTTATTGCACGTAGATCATATTGACTTTAAAGTGTTCTACGTACTCTAAATACAAAAAAAATTATGGGCAAATACAAGGTAAATTATCTCCATGACTTGCGATCCGCTCGTTACGTTCGAATTTTCCCGTGCACTGCTGGACGCAAGAGACAAGCGTCGCTCGCTACGACTTCGAGTCGAGTACGAGACGACTGCAAATCGATCCGTTGGCGGCCACCCATTCACTTACGTGTGCAGTCGAATCTGGACAGAATCGCGTCTAGATCGTGTCGCCTGCACTACGAGTGCGAATCGACCCATGTGCGGATGGCCTTTGTGATAAATTTGCAACCATGGAGCACTTGAAGAAACTGATAGTACGAAAAGTAAAATTTCTGGAGCCGCACCAATTACTCCATTTTCAGTTGCAACAGGTTTCGAAGAAACAACGAAGAGTATAGGGACCTCACATAGGCCCTACACACATCAAAAAAAGGTTTGCATCACCTCGGTTCCGAGAGTTCCGGAACCTGTACAGAAAAGTGGAATAGAGATCAACATAAACATCATTTCCGCCCTTTTTATTGCTCGTGAAAACCACACACTGCATGTTGTACCACCATACAGCGAGACATTCAGAGGTGGTGGTCCAGATTGCTGTACACACCGGTGCCTCTAATATCCAGAAGAACGTCCTCTTCCATTGATGCATACCTGTATTAGCGTGGCATACTATGCACAAGTTCATCAAGGCACTGTTGGTCCAGATTCTCCCACTCCTCAACGGAGATTCGGCGTAAATCCCTCAGAGTGGTTGGTGGGTCACGTCGTCCATAAACAGCCCTTTTCAATCTATCCCAGGCATTTTCGATAGGGTACATGTCTGGAGAACATGCTGACCACCCTAGTCGAGCGATGTGATTATCCTGAAGGACGTCATTCACAAAAGGTGCACGATTGGGGGGGGGGGGGGGGAATTGTCGCCCTAGACGAATGCTTCGCCTATATGTTACCGGTATGGTTGCACTATCGCTATCGGTCGGAGGATGGCATTCACGTATCGTACAGCCGTTACGGCGCCTTCCGTGACCACCAGCTGCGTAAGTCGACCCCACATAATGCCACCCCAAACCAGCAGGGAACCTACACCTAGCTGTACTCGCTGGACAATGTGTATAAGGCGTTCAGCCCGATCGGGTTGCCTTCAGACATGTCTCCGACGATTGTGTGGTTGTAGGCATATGCGACACTCATCGGTGAAGAGAACAAGTTGCCAATCCTGAGCGGTCCATTCGGCATGTTGTTGGGCCGATCTGTACCTCGGTGCATGGTGTCGTGGTTGCAAAGGTGGACATCGCCATGGACGTCCGGAGTGAAATTGCGCATCATGCACCCTATCGCGCACAGTTTGAGTCGTAACACGACGTCCTGTGGCTGTACGAAAATCATGATTGAACATGGTGGCGTTGCTTTCAGGGTTCCTCCAAGCCATAATAGGTAGGTAGCGGTCATCCACTGCAGTAGTAGCCCTTGGGACCGAACAACATCGCTATGGTTCACTCCGAGACGACTGGACACTTCCCCTGTTAAGAGCCCTTCCTGGCACAAAGTAACGAGGCGGACACGATCTAACAGCAGTATTGACCGTCTAGGCATGGTTTAACTACAGATAATAAGAGCCGTGTACCTCCTTCCTGCTAGAATGACTGGAACTGATCGGGTGTCGTACCCCCTCCGTCTTACAGGCGCTGCTCTTGCATGGTTGTTTACATGTTTGGGCGGATTTAGTGACTGTGTCTGTGATACAGTATTAACAGTGTGCGTCTATCTTCAGGAGTTCTGCGAACCAGGGTGATGCGAAACTTTTTTTATGTGTGTATTACTCCAAAGTATGTTGGTTATGTCAAGGGGTATGACTGGAACAATTTTCCCATTTAAATCTCGCTGTGTTGAATTATGAAGGAAAGAGGAATGCAGCAACGAAATTAAGTAAGTCTTCAATGGATAATAGACTTTGCATTTTGAGTGGACTTGACCGCACAGTGCTCGCAGTTAGACACTGAAACGTAACTTCCTTCTGATTTGATGGAGATGGATTGAAAAAGAAAATCTGACGAAGACAATCCAATTCCCTTAGATCGCTGGCGTTAAAGAAAGGTTATTCTCGGTTTCCATACGTGAATGGAACGGAAAGAAGCCCTACTAACTGGTCCAATAGGATGTGTCAACTGAAATGCACATCACAATCGAATGTAGAGTGTGTATGTAGACGTGCAGCTACTTTTCCGCTCTGGAGATTATACTCGAATACCACTCTCAACCTTGGTAAGTATTTTAGAAACAAATATTTTCGAAGCATGATCTGTCATACACGCTACGTGACAAAAAAGTGAAGCACCCAGAACACAAGGTCGAATGTCAGTGAAGCTTTCTACACTGGCGTGTAAGAAAATGGTTATAACTACAGTCCTCTGTGACAGGAAGAACAGCCAGCAGAGAGCATTAGTGTTGGTCGTGGTTTTTATTTATTTCTTGGCTTCCGAAACGTGACCATACAGCCATCTAAACACAGGAAACGTTATATTACTATTAGTTTTGACAATTCATGGTAGACATTATTTTAAGTCGAGCCCTGGTACGATGTAACACAGGTTTGACAAAGGATCGATTCGATATAAGACAAGATTTGTAATCAGAGTATACGGAAATGAGTAAACAATACGAAAATAGAACACATGATACATAGTGATAGTATACTATGAAAATCCAACTGGTAACACAATAATAAATGTTGAATCGCCGTTGGTACACAGCTTGAATATTCCCTGTTCAATCCACGTTAAAGACTATGTATCTATGTTAACAATAAAATGTTCTTTGTATGTCCTGTGACAATTCTTTCAAAACCTACTGATAGAGAATGTAATATTTGATCAGGTACCGTCTAGACGGGTTTACAAGAACGAGAGTTGTCTCTTAGAGTCATGAGTATAGTGACACCAGTATTCGGACACATACATGTAGCAGATGCATAGTGACACATTTAGAAGCTGGGCGTTCCATGTTCTGCACAGTAGCACGTGGGGATATAGTTAGTTAATTAAGATTTGCTCTTCCCTTGGCATTCTAAGTACTTGGAGCATTAGATTAGCACTGCAGGAAGCTATATTTTGATGTCGGTACTGTTGACGATCTCGTACAGAAACTCATACATTTCTATATCGTTGGATGCTAACAAGGTTTGTAGGCTGCTTGGAAACTTATGACCAAGAGCCCGAAGATTACTTGGATATTCTTCCTCTCCGCAGACACACAAACGGGCAGCGCGTAGGTTGAACCGACAGACATGTTTGATGAACTTCCAATGATTAAATTGCAGCAGTGTCACAATTTTCGTGACGTTCCTTGATGTTTGAACCTTATTATATCGTGGTACGCTTGGAATCGTGGGATGAACTAGTGTATAGTGGCTGCCTTTGGCTTGAGATATATCTCGTGAGTCCGAGGAAAACCGGCTTCTAAGCATAGGTATCCTATCTGTGACAGGGATTTTATCATATTTGATAGCTCTATGCAGAGAGGCCTATGTTGCTTGTTCATTTCCAGGCATTCCAGAGTGGCCTTTCATGCATACCATCACGATGTTGCCTGTGCACCAAAAACACGACGTCGACAATTGCTGCAACTATAGGGTTGGCACAATTAGTAGGATGGTTTCGAATCAATCATAGGGCTGACAGAGATGTTCACTGTTGTATCTGCTGCGGACGTTTGTGCAAATAGTAGGGCTTCAAAAATGGCCATGAGCTCGGCTGTCATAACTGTGGAGTGTGAAACCAGGCGTCGTTGTTTGCCTCGGACTACCCTATAAATACTACCAGCGCCTTCACTAGACTTAGACCCATCTACCCACACCACTCACGCATCGTAATAGTGAGACAGGGTTATCTGGGTTCTCGCCTGACACTCGGAACAGGTACTGACGTCACTCTACACAATAGACGTTTCATATGGCCTGTGGTAGTGCTGTAGAAGAGGGCTTTCCCACACCTGGTGCCTTAATGCCTGCATCTTCATATACTCGGCCACGACCCATGGGAGTTGTTTATCTATCCAGGTATCTTTCGCACACACTATAGGATGTTAATTCCCATTTCTTTCGTAAACGGGCTCATATAATCATAGGAGGAATTTGTTGCATGCGAATATTCTTCACAACATTAACGGTGGTTCATTCGCTTCAACCAGTAAAGCAATGATTGGAGTTAACATGAACGCTCGAGTAACTGTGTAGTGTCGAGTCTTTGGAGCGTGCTGTCTGATGCTTATCCGCAGTATAAGTGTCCGTAATCAAAGTTCCTTAGTAAGGAACCAATACGAAGACACTACTATCCACCTATCACAGCCCCAGCATACTCCAGTCGTGGCTCTGACGAGATTGCAGAATTTTTCACATCTGGTAATGATTGAGGAGTTTTCGCAACTGGAAAAAAAGTATGTTATCCCAGTTACATTGTTGGGGAAGTGGGCTACTATGGCGAGTAAAGATCATAAAAGTGGACTTGCTATCAGAAATTTCGAAGGCACTTTCTGTGCACCACTCGTGCAGACAAATGAGTCCGCTGTGCATTTTCAGATGACATGACTGAAGAGTACTGGCTTCGGAATATACACCTACGTCATGTGCGTCATTTCGATGTCACTGGCAAAGAGGTCATGAATGTCGGCAGTATAGAGACTGAACAATGAGGGAGCCAAGACTGATACCTGTGGGAAACCTCTGCTAATTTCTCTGGTCCCAGTGCAGTTCCGTGTTGCAAGATGATTGTCTTCCTATTGTTCACAAAGCTTACAAAGTCTTGAACGAGTGGTTTTGGAATCTGGAGTTTCTTCAGTTTTTCTCAATAAGATTGACAAGACGACTTGGTCTATGCTTTAGTCAATTCTATGAACGTAACTACAATATAATTATTCCAAGAGAAGTTTATCTGTACGTCAGTAAACAACCGTAATCGGATTTCAGGTGTCCCTTTTCCTTTTCGAAATGTTGAAATGTATGTGAATTCCCAAGGGACCAAACTCTTAAGTCATCGGTCCCTGGACTGACACACTACTTAAACCAACTTAAACTGACTTATGCTGAGAACAACACACACACCCATGCCTGAGGGAGGACTCGAACCTCCGTCGGGAGGCGCAGTACCTTTTGGAAATCCAAGTTGCTTTTCCGGTAATAGTATCTAGGTCACGAGTTCGAGTCTCGGTCTAGCATACAGTTTTAATTTGCCAGGAAGTTTCAATAGTATCTTGTTTTCACACCACCATTTCATGTGCAGCTTAATAATATCTTCCATTACCTCCACCGAACACGCAAATAAGGTGACAGGCCGATATGACGCGGGTTTTTCACATCTTTTTCACGATTTGTGGATGAGTGGATGAGGAAGACACTAGATGTTTTGAGTGAGTCGATATTGACCTTTTGTGTCCATATACTATTGTAAAGTTTGACCAGCAGCAGTTTCACTTTATGTGAGATGCGTTGTAGCATTGTATAGTGAATATAATCTGGGCCAGGTGCAGTACTCTGCCCATGGGGGAGCGCAATGTGGAGTTCTTCTAGTGAAAAGATTACGCAATGCCACTGTTGTTCTCTTCATATTCCGCCTCGTCTTCCTTGTCCATTATGTAGGATGGAGCTATCATACACAAGAACGATTCTAAAAGTTAGTCGGATGGTGCATGTGTGGCCATGTACATTTTCAGACTGGTTTTAATATTCAGTATTACATTTCAGATCCAGATTGATGGAATTTCTCTGTAGATTACAGTGCAGAAACTGTGCCACGACTTTCTTTTTTTTTGTGCTTGAACATTATCTTGGCTGCAGCTTGTGCTTTCTTAAGGGCCAGAAAGTTTGTATCGTAAAAGAGATTACTGTATTTTCTTAATGCCTCCTTTGATTACTTGAGGACTACGTCACATTCTGAACCAAACCAACAGCGTGATGGCGATGGGTAGTACCCCTAGGTTCTTTTTGAGTTACTGACACTTCCACTGGTTGATTGATAAACGATACCAACAACTCATTGTCTCTTTCGTGATTCCCAGTTTCGATGATCGATTCCAGTTTGTGTCCCAGTAGTGTTTAGTTTATGCTCCAATGGACTTTTCTGTGTTCCATGTCGGGCTAATTCCATGTCTGACGGTCCCCCTAGGTTATGAGTTTATCATAATTTGAATTAGGAATTGATCCAAAACTAAAGTATTCGGCATTACTTCCTATGTTATTCCGGTGGACGATACAGAGGATGCTACACTCAGAACTCTTCATTTGGCAGAACTCTTCGTGTGTGAGAGGCATAATTTAATAGTATGAGGTTTCCTGAATCTAGTACATCCTCTAGAATTTTTAACATTGCGTTGTCATGTCTGTAGCCTCAGAGTGCTTGGTGGTGGTTCAAGTCACCTAGTAGCAGAAGAGGTTTCACAAGGAGGGAAATGATTATTGTTACCTGTTGTCTGGTAAGTCTGTCGTTAGGTCCTTTGTTTGCTGAGATCAAATTCAGATGGAGGTCCTTGATCCGCAGACGGATACCAACCATTTGCAGTAGGTCATCATGAGTACCAGTATTAACAACAGGGAAGTGGATAGTTTGTTTTACCAACAGCTCTTCACCACCGTAGCAATAATTTTTCTAGCGACAGAGTAGCTCGGGAATCGAGCGGTTTGTTCTGTTTTAACCATGTTTCGGTGATGGGACAAATGACTGCTTGAGATTCGAGCAGAAAATATCGAAGGCTGTCTTTGTTGGCCTCGAGTGAGCTAGCATTCTATTGGATGATTTTATAGATCATTTTGGACGTAAGGAGTGGGGTCAACATATTCTGGATTGACATCAGGATCGAACCTGTTTGTAATACTCAAGTGGGACCATGTATTATTCATCACGGTCGTGGTTAAGAATTTTAATGGGGTGGGGGGTTATCAACATCACTCTATTACTAGAGTCTGTGAAAGTTTGGTGGATAGGGCTGGGAGTCATTGGAGCAAGCGGAAGACAGTGATCTGGATGGTACAATTGGTCCCAATGAACCATGCTTTGGTGCAGTGCTCTACGTCCTACAGAATTTATGCATTGCTGGTGTGGTAGTCTGGCACCCTGTATTAGACGAGAGGGCAGTGGTATCAGCGGTGAATCCATTGGAGTCACCGTCCATGAAGTCTGAGGCATTATCGTTATGATATGGGTTGGCCGCTGCGGATCGTATTCTGTACCCTGTCTCGAACTGTTTCGGGGAGAAGTAACTAGATTCGCATAAGACTTGGTTTCAAACACACCTGCTGCTTCCCGGAAGGTAATATTATTGTCAGACCACATTTTGTTAAATGCAACATTCCAAATTTGCTTTGTCTAAGAAAGAATGTTGACAGACATTAGCAGTTAAACCTGACACAGTCTCAACTTTCCCATGGGTTTTTCCCTACCACCGTAATATTGAATATGTGCTTCATTAACGACTCTCAGTTCCGCCTAAGTTTCCTTAGTGCTACAGGATGGAGCATGGCTATGTCTCTGCCTCTACTTTCAACAAATAAGATGAAAAGCCCTTTGTCTGTAGCTGTATATAAATTAGCAGTGCAATTTAGATGTGGTGGGTGATGGTACCTTCTCGGGTGGCGTCGACACGTAACACTTTCCGCATTTTGTCTCGTTGGTGGTCGCCTCCATCCTCCTCCGTACGACCGTACGATCCCGTTGACATTTCTGCGAAGGCTGCAGCTCTCTTGCTGTTGTTGTATCGACAGGTGGAAAATGTTGGCGTGTGCCTGCGTTGTGAGACGCGATGATTACGTCGCTAATCACTTCACTGGTGGGTGGATGAAGTGCTTCAGTATTCATTGCACCACTGGAAGCCTAGTTTTGTGAAGACTGTGGAGCAGGGCAGGGAGGCAGTAATAACCATCGTCCATGGTGGTGATCGCAGCGCTACAAAAGGTTTTACTATTCGGCAGAGGCTATGGAAGTAGAACAAATACCATAACGGGTATCACAGTATACAGTCAGCGAGCACTGGCCAGATGACACATGGTTGTGGGCCTATGTTGCTGTCTCTTTCGCTCCCCGTAGCGAACTGCGTTCTTAATGTCTTAAACAGGCCTGGTAGGGTACGTAAGGGTCATGAACAGTGTCAGATGTTGACTGATCACAGAGGTCATTGAGACACCGCGTACTCATGAGAGATACCGATATCAGATCGTGACAGAATCCTAACTGGGCATCATTTTGTGTTTCCACGCTCCGACTAGTCTAATCGTATAGTATCCATACTTTTGGGGCATTCTTAAGAGGCAATGCCCCCATATAGGACTGTATGAGAATGCGAGGAGAGCCATGCGCGTCGTCAGGGTTCAGATGGTGTGTGTGTGTGTGTGTGTATGGGCGGGGAGATTGGCTTATGGGTTCTCAGCGCTCAATACTGATGTATCAACATACTTGTTTAAAAATGTATAAAATGTCACGAAAAAAAAGAAAAAGTCTTACATAAATACACTCACTCTCTCCCAACGTCCCTCACGATAATATACATAATCACCCTTTCTAAATTCTTTAAGATTGCGTAAATTTGACAAGATGTTCTAAAACTGTTCATTAAAACGCAATTAATGCAAGGGGAAAGGTAAAACAATGACACACGAACATGTAGGTGCCTTATAATATGAAAAACAATGGATGAGCCAACAACTCTGATAACCAGTTAAGAATTTCTCCCTAACTGTGCAGGGAACAAGTTAAAAGTTCATGAAACATTAAAATTTGTAACACATTCCTTTGCTTGTCAGTTAAAACAGAGGGAAAATCTGATAGTTAGCTGCTGTCCTCATTTCTGAATATAAAACACTGTTCTGCTACACGGTGATACTTGCGCCACAAGGACTGCACATTGCAGGTTCCTCACATTGTAGCAAGAAACCTGCATCATAAAACTGTTTACCACGCGAAGACAAGTGCGAAACAACTCATCCCATCTCTCTGACTACAACGTAGTACACCACGGCCGAGCTGTTGTCTTTATTAGGCGCAGACAATTGTCTGTCACTGTCTTCCAATTCACCCATGACTCTATTCCTCAGCAATGAGAAGACAACATATAAGCGGATTGTACACTGAACAGTCTGATTATCTACCACTTAGTTTCCATTAGCAGTCATGTTACTTGGCACCCTGCAGAAAGTGACCTACTTCCCCGAGAAGGGCATTCTGGATTCTCTACAATACTTAATTTTCTGGGTACAAGTGTTATAAAGAATTAAACACACTCAGGGGGGCAGAAGAGACGAGTAATTTAGCAGTCACAACACATCCGATTCGTTCCAGCGCTCAAGACAGCGTACAGTTTTGCGCCAAACTCAGTGAATTCTGGAGATAACTTGAATTTGAGTACACGATCAGGTGCTACAACAGAGCAGCCAAGTGACTTTAGACCAATCCGTGAAAACAGCTGCAGAGCTGTGGTGTTCATTTAAAATGTTATAAAATTTTGTATTAGAAATATGTCTAGGAATGCAGCGTCTTCTGTACTTCAATGAATGTAATATTACGCTGCCAGTCTTCGGCAACCAAGATGGCAGTTCTGATCCTGAATTTGTGTATGTACTTGTCCCATACTAAGTGACTCCAGCTTATGCTTCACACGAATCCCATTTGGCCTTGTTGCTCCTAGACGGTTCGATAAAAGGTGTTCCATAGATGGAAGGGCAACAGTATGATACGCTGGTGAACTGAGAACAGCTAATACCTTGTATACCTGACTCAACCTAAGGAATTGCCACTGGATTGGGAATGGCGGTTTCCCAGCCTGATAATAGGGACCTGGTATGTGACTGGTCCTGTAACCACACGATGTCAGCCAAATCCGCTCATGGTGGATAGCATCAATAATTTACAGGTAAGAAGGCTTGGTTGATCTGCACCGATAATCAAGTCACTATCACACGAAAGCCCTATGAAACTAGTGCACACAGCTCTGTCCTCCCACCAAGGCCTGTGGATAAAGGGACGTCTGTGTCCTTGCCATCAGGTCCCTTAGGAGTGGTAATCACGATAGTTTTGAATTATTAATGAGGCCGAGTAACCTAACCAAGTCTTCAAACTGTAGAATGATGTTTCTCGTCTAAAATTCAGTTTATTATAAATGACTGCGAGAACAATTATAAGTAACCCCCCCTACCCACACAGACACTCTTATCTCCAGAAAATTTAAAATCTGCCTCTGCAGCCCCTCTTTCGTCTTCATTGTAAGTTGTAACTGAAGAGTCGCTGTTACAGTGTTGGAGGAGAAACCAAAAACTACGAACTCCCACAAATAAGGAGAAATTTACAGGACTCTTTACCGTAGGCATCATACTGTTTATGGCTACTGAAATGAGGGTAACACTTAAACCACTACCCTGGTGAACATCATTCTCTATTTCAAAAGTATCTGACAGCACTTCACCAATGTTTTGGTAAGAAGAATCAAAGCTGTACGAGTAGGTGGCCACAAAAGCCCCATTTGTGGACCTATCGAAGAATATTCTGCCTCCTAGAAGTGTCGTGCCCCTTACTGCTGTCAAAGTATAGCCCTATAAAATGGCTTTTACGTGAAAAAGCCTAATGGGTTGCCATCCCTAGAGGGTCAAGTTGTCGAAAGTGTATCGACAGTCCGAAATTCCAATTGAATGCGGCTAAGGGGCTTTCTGCTCTCTAGCTTACAGACCAGATGACGGCTGGCCATTCGCTCCAAGTTCTTTCCAACACAGCTACTTTAGGCAACGGACCGATCATTACTGGGACAGTATCAATCATTTCCTGGTTCGAGGGGAGGTATCCAACTTTCCTCCGTGCACGAGTTGGAAAATTGTCCAGCCTACCATGTCGAACTAAAATATTCTACGAGAAATTCCTTTGACACTGTTTGCAAGATTTGCAGCATAGACACTGATTGCAAGATTCCCAGCATGCCGTATTAGGTCAGACACAACCGAATCCTGCTCCCAGAAGAAGAAACGGCAGTAGCATAAATCTGAACTGATGGATCAGACGTCAAAATTATTACTCTGCACGGTCGCATCATAGCTACGGAACGCAGGATTGTGGCTGGCAGTTGCTACAGTCATGGCAAAATACCCTGCCATTGTGAATCTTCAGGTTTTGGCGGCGCAAAGACCGTTCCATTAAGTTTCGGGTGTGCAGCCGCAAGAAATCTCCTCCTTCTTCTAATATTTCGGCTGTAAAACGTTCATTCATCTTCAGAGTGAGCCACAAGACTGCCGCTCCAGTGCTTGCTTCGTCCCTTTATACTATTGTACCGCGCGACTCCGCATGCGGCTACAGATGCAAATGCGCCAGAGACGTTGGTCGGCGGCAGAGACGTGCATAATGCGCGAGTTGTATCTATGACTCCGCAGTTGATCTTTGTTGGCATATCGATATATCATTGTGAGCTGCACTGTGACGACGTCTTTGCGAGTTTATTACAGCAAGTGTCGGATTCCAGGATTTATCAAGATTGAAACCACTGTCTCTATTAATTAAGTTCGTCGTCAAGCGAATTTCAATTGCCTCCTTTATATCGAGTCCCAAAATGACGATGTAGTTGCCAAAATTTCGACGTTGTCATACAACATACTGTGACCATTATCAATACAGTGCTCTGCCACGGCCAACTTGTTAGGTTGTAAAAATCGTGTGTACCTCTGGTGTTCTGTACATCTTTCTTGGACAGTACGAGTTGTTTGTCCGATGTAAGAGAGGCCACATTCACATGGAATTTTGTAAACTCCAGATTTTCGGAGCAGAAAATCATCTTTGACGGAGCCCACGGGTGCAGCTGTCTTAGGTGGAGGACGAAAAATCACTTTTATTTTGTGTCTGCCGAGAATGCGTCCTATTTTTGATGAGAGGCTACCCACATATGGCAGGAAGGCCATCGATTTAAAGGTTTCTTCATCTTCTTCTGCTTTCTTTGTGGCCTCTTTCGGTTTCATTTTCAGTGCCCTCTGTATTTGTTGTGGAGAGTACCCATTGTCTTCAAACATTCTTTGTAAGTGGGAAAGTTCATCTTGCAGACTGCTTTCGTCAGAAATAATATGCGCTCTGTGAGTCAAAGTTCGCAGAACACTCATTGTCTGGGCAGGATGGTGGCAACTATTTGCACGTAAATACAGATCGGTGTGTGTCGGCTTCCTATACACTTCATGTCCCAAAGTGCCATCCTCTCTGCACCGAACCAAAACATCCAAGAATGGAGGGCATCCCTCCTTTTCAATTTCCATTGTGAACTTTATTTGATCGTGGAAGGAGTTCAGATGTCTTAAAAAGTCTTGCAAGTTGTCTTCGCCATGGGATCAAACTACAAAGGTGTCATCAATATACCTCCAGAATACCGTGGGTTTCAAGTCAGCAGATTCAAGCGCCTTCTCCTCGAAGTCCTCCATAAATAAATTGGCCACCAGAGGGGATAAGGGACTACCCATGGCGACTCCGTCCGTCTGTTCAAAAAATTCGTTGTTAATTAAGAAATATGTGGAGGTCAGAACATGTTTAAATAAAGCTGAAAACTCTTTGTCAAAACTTCTTTCAATAAGTTGTAGAGATTCTGGAAGGGGAACCTTTGGAAATAAAGCCACCACATCAAAACTAACTAATATATCAGACGGGTTCATTTTCAATGATTTCAGTTTACTGATGAAGTCAGCCGAGTTTCTTATGTGGTGAGTACATTTTCTCACAAGAGGCCTCAACAATGATGCCAGATGTTTGGCAACGTCATAGGTCGGAGAGCCTATGTTACTCACTATGGGGCGTAGAGGAACATCTTTCTTGTGGACCTTTGGTAGACCATAAAGTCTAGGAGGCACCGGACCACTTGGTTTCAATCTCCGAACAACTTCTGGTGGAAAGGGAGAATCATTCAGAAGCGAAACAGTTTTCTTCGCCACTCGATTAGTGGGATCACACATGTGACGTAGTCACCGTCCGCCCATTTCTGAATGCTGTCTCTGCTGTCTCGATGTTGAAACACAGCCATCTGGCTGATCATCGTCCAGTTAACTCCGTTGATCATCAATCTTGGCTTCTTCCTTTCACGTATTCGTCCATTTGATACGTGAATCCATAGTGGGAGTTGGTCACTGGAGCGAAGGTCATCAGTAACTTCCCCCTCAACAGAATCTGCCAGGGCTGTCGAGCAGAAAGAGATTTCTATGGCTGAGGGTGACACAGCAGCAACGTTGAAATCAATTGGGTTCCCCATGCTGAAGCTCTCTAACACTCGGCCCCTCTATCATATAAAGCCCCATAATACAGGGTGATTCAAAAAGAATACCACAACTTTAAAAATGTGTATTTAATGAAAGAAACATAATATAACCTTCTGTTATACATAATTACAAAGAGTATTTAAAAAGGTTTTTTTCACTCAAAAACAAGTTCAGAGATGTTCAATATGGCCCCCTCCAGACACTCGAGGAATATCAACCCGATACTCCAACTCGTTCCACACTCTCTGTAGCATATCAGGCGTAACAGTTTGGACAGCTGCTGTTATTTCTCGTTTCAAATCATCAATGGTGGCTGGGAGAGGTGGCCGAAACACCATATCCTTAACATACCCCCATAAGAAAAAATCGCAGGGGGTAAGATCAGGGCTTCTTGGAGGCCGTCCAGAACTTTTCTCTTTGCACAAACACCCATTCTCTGTAAACTGTTTATACCAACGTTTAATACACCACCTATCAGGAGGTTTAACACCATACTTCGTTCGAAATGCGCGCTGAACAACTGTCGTCGATTCACTTCTGCCGTACTCAATAACACAAAAAGCTTTCTGTTGAGCGGTCGCCATCTTAGCATCAACTGACGCTGACGCCTAGTCAACAGTGCCTCAAGCGAAGAAATGTACAACTAAATGAAACTTTATAGCTCCCTTAATTCGCCGACAGATAGTGCTTAGCTCTGCCTTTTGTCGTTGCAGAGTTTTAAATTCCTAAAGTTGTGGTATTTTTTTTGAATCACCCTGTACATTACGTTCATATTGCGTTATCTACATAATAGCTTATTCACATCTCTAACTACACACACACTTCACTGGCCTTTGTATGGTGCTTGGTGGAGGGTATCGTGTAACACTACTACACGTTTCCTTTTCTGTTCCATTCGCAAACAGAAAGAGAGGAAAATGACTATCTATATGCAGCAATACATCCCATAATTTATCTTACCTTATCTTTGCTGTACTAAGTTGGCGGCAATAGAACCATTCTGCGGTCGGCTACGAATGACGGTTCTCTACATTTTCCCAATAGTGTTTCACAGAGAGAAAGTCGTCATCCCTCCATGGATTCCTACACTCCTGGAAATTGAAATAAGAACACCGTGAATTCATTGTCCCAGGAAAGGGAAACTTTATTGACAAATTCCTGGGGTCAGATACATCACATGATCACACTGACAGAACCACAGGCACATAGACACAGGCAACAGAGCATGCACAATGTCGGCACTAGTACAGTGTATATCCACCTTTCGCAGCAATGCAGGCTGCTATTCTCCCATGGAGACGATCGTAGAGATGCTGGATGTAGTCCTGTGGAACGGCTTGCCATGCCATTTCCACCTGGCGCCTCAGTTGGACCAGCGTTCGTGCTGGACGTGCAGACCGCGTGAGACGACGCTTCATCCAGTCCCAAACATGCTCAATGGGGGACAGATCCGGAGATCTTGCTGGCCAGGGTAGTTGACTTACACCTTCTAGAGCACGTTGGGTGGCACGGGATACATGCGGACGTGCATTGTCCTGTTGGAACAGCAAGTTCCCTTGCCGGTCTAGGAATGGTAGAACGATGGGTTCGATGACGGTTTGGATGTACCGTGCACTATTCAGTGTCCCCTCGACGATCACCAGTGGTGTACGGCCAGTGTAGGAGATCGCTCCCCACACCATGATGCCGGGTGTTGGCCCTGTGTGCCTCGGTCGTATGCAGTCCTGATTGTGGCGCTCACCTGCACGGCGCCAAACACGCATACGACCATCATTGGCCCCAAGGCAGAAGCGACTCTCATCGCTGAAGACGACACGTCTCCATTCGTCCCTCCATTCACGCCTGTCGCGACACCACTGGAGGCGGGCTGCACGATGTTGGGGCGTGAGCGGAAGACGGCCTAACGGTGTGCGGGACCGTAGCCCAGCTTCATGGAGACGGTTGCGAATGGTCCTCGCCGATACCCCAGGAGCAACAGTGTCCCTAATTTGCTGGGAAGTGGCGGTGCGGTCCCCTACGGCACTGCGTAGGATCCTACGGTCTTGGCGTGCATCCGTGCGTCGCTGCGGTCCGGTCCCAGGTCGACGGGCACGTGCACCTTCCGCCGACCACTGGCGACAACATCGATGTACTGTGGAGACCTCACGCCCCACGTGTTGAGCAATTCGGCGGTACGTCCACCCGGCCTCCCGCATGCCCACTATACGCCCTCGCTCAAAGTCCGTCAACTGCACATACGGTTCACGTCCACGCTGTCGCGGCATGCTACCAGTGTTAAAGACTGCGATGGAGCTCCGTATGCCACGGCAAACTGGCTGACACTGACGACGGCGGTGCACAAATGCTGCGCAGCTAGCGCCATTCGACGACCAACACCGCGGTTCCTGGTGTGTCCGCTGTGCCGTGCGTGTGATCATTGCTTGTACAACCCTCTCGCAGTGTCCGGAGCAAGTATGGTGGGTCTGACACACCGGTGTCAATGTGTTCTTTTTTCCATTTCCAGGAGTGTATTTCAGATAACGAATCATCTTCGTAATACTCGCGTGTTGATCGAACCTATCAGTAACAGATCTAGCAGCACACCTCTGAATTCTTTGGATGTCGTTCTTGAATTTGACCTATCAGGAATCCCAAACTTTTTTTTTCCTTTATTGATTTTCAATTCCCCCCGAAGGGGGTGGGCTGACAGCAGCTTAGTACGCTGCTCTACAGCCTACAGATCTTTATTTTAAAAAACGGAAGAAGAAAAGAACCAAGAAAAACAGGCGATAAAATGGTGACATCAAGTGTAAAATGGCGGAAAATGCGGAAAGTTAAAACAGAAAGCAAAAGGGGTTGGCAACGTTAATAAAAGACATAGGAATCAGACAAGTAACATAGCACACACACAATTCAAAAATACGACGACAGTCTGATTTCTGTTCGCAAGAGATAAAAAGCACACTCAGCGACAGTATGATGGCCGTTCGCAACACTTTCCAAAAAACACAACACGGAACACCCACTGTAAAACACTCACTGTAGAACACTCAATGTAGAACACTGCACGAAAGTGGCGGTACAAAGGATCCCAAACAATCGAGCAGAACTTAAAGACTAGGTCGCAGCAGTATTCTATATACGCAACAACACTTTCTTAAAAATTATTCCAATAAACAAAAGCCGATCATTCAGCTTCCCTACTACCGTCCGTACGTGATCGTCCCATTTCACATCGTTTTGCATCGTTACGCCTAGATATTTAACTGATGTGACTGTGTCAAGCAGTACACCACTAACTCCATATCCGTACTTTACTGTATTTCCATGAAGTTTCGGGCTCGCAGCCAGATGGCGTCGACTTCTTGCCACATTTCGGCTGACAACTATTCAGCCTTGCGCAGGAGAGTGCTAATTCGCATCGCTAACTTTACATCAAATATTTGCGGAGAGACACATGCGCAAGTGTAGCCTCTAACTGAGCGACCTCTGTCGAGTTTCGCGGTCTCGTCGAACATTGCCAGATCTATGGCGCTCAGGCGCATGGGTAATAGTGATAATATATGATCACCCTCTGTCGGAATGCGGGCTCGCGGAAATAAAATTCAGATCTCATATTAATGAAATTAGCTGTTGCTAGACAAGTCATCACTTACTAAATATGTTATTTCTGGAGTAATTAATGAAACACTGGATCCCAAGCCTTATACAGTTGAAAGGCTCCATCACGATTAATAACGTCTTTTGCTAAATGTATTTCCACAGATTCCTTAATGACTGAATCCTAGAAGGATCTCTTCCAGTCAACTGGTAGAATGATACATGGAATGTGCTGTGGAGCTACAATGCTCGACTGTGACTGACTTGGTGGGCTGCAAAAGGTGGGTGTGGCGATCACCTTCAACGCACTTTTCAGGTAGTGTGCTCGTAAGTGAGACCAATTTAGGCTTTGCCACACTGGGAAGGTATTCTGTAGAATCCAGCCCTCCGAAATTCAAGATCGCCCTTTACTGAACCGAGAAGGACACAATTCTTTGTAGGTGGTAAAATAACTTTGATATAATAATTTCTTATAATTCTACCTAATCTTGCAAAAAATTGCCGTCAGATTGGAGAACCGCCCTGGACTTCAACCGCTCCTCCTCCTCTTGATCATGTGGGTGGTCACGTTCCACTTTCCTTAAAGTTGTCTGATCTGAACTGGAGTATATTCATTATCTTTGAGCACGGATTGTAGGTGTTTCAGCTCCTTTGCGAGGCTGTCTGCATCAGACACAATATGCGCCCGATGAACCAACGTTCGAAGAACACGCATCGTCGGTGGTGGGTGGTGTCAGCTAGACACCTGTAAATATAATTCTGTATGTGTGGGCTTACGGTAAACAGAATGCCTTAGTGATGCATCCACTTCCGGACTGACCAAGACGTCCGGAAACGGCATACAGCCGCCCTCCTGAACTTCCCTAGTAATTTCGATATTCTCGTGAGTTGAATTCAGATGCTGTAAAAATCGTGACAGCTCATCTTGCACGGCGACAGGGGGTGGGTGGTGGGAGGGGGAGCGGAGGGGGAGGGGGCACTGCAAATGTGTAATCTACATGTCACCAGAAGACTTCTGCTACAGAAATCTTGACCTTGACGAAATCGTTCTGGAATTCAGTCATTAAGGTATTGGTGGAAATACGTCGGGTGGAAGATATTAATCTGGATGGCGGTCTTCAACTGGATAAGACTTGGGACACCTTGTTTTTCTGCAGTATCTTCAGAAAGGAAAGAGGTTATGACAAATGACACGTGAATAGGTAGTTAATTTTATTAATCTGACGTGTGAATTTTAAGTCCATGAGCCCGCATTCCTAAAGAGAGTGATCTTGTATTATCACCCTTACCCATGTTACTGCGCGCCATAGATCAAGCAATCTTCGAAAAGGGTGCGAAACTCGACAGAGGCGATTTTACGTAAGGCCAGAGTTACCTTAAGTTCTTGGTAACATCTTTCGTTATGGTATTACGATGGAACGTGTAAGGTACGCGCATCGATCTTTTTACAGACGCACTAAATTCTAATAACTTTGCCTGTCGTCATTCCCACGCTCATTTTTGAGCCGAGAGTGAAACAGTCTCCGGATCTTCAGCGTTTTCCATTCTCACAAGCCTCAGTCCGTTTTCCGAATTTTGTTATTAAACCACAGTGGGTCTTTTCCGTCCTTAATAAACTTACCCCACATATTTCTCCAGAGCACGATTAAAACGAGTTTCAACTTCGCACATAATTCTTCAGCGTCCATCATACTTGACGTAGATGATGCCCGTTTATTGTCTAAATGGGATGCTAATAACTAGGGCCGTTGTTCGAGTCCTCGTATCTTCACAGCTAGACTCAAATACGGCCTCTCTAGACACAACATATTTGTGGACTGCAATGAACACTTCACCTCATATGACATCTAAACTGTCTTTTTGATATTCTTTACATGCCTCACCAAACATTTCGCATCTATATACTTTGGGTTCCAGCTAGCTCTCGCTTTCGAGACAAAATTGAGCGCAATAACTGTCCTGGGGGAAGGGGAGGGGGGGTAGCGATTTCAGGAACTTTGTTACGAATACTTTTACATTACACTGTTATAAAAGTCATAGAAATTTCCCAATATGCTGTCGGATCTCCTTTTGCCTGACGTAGTGCCGCAACTCAATGTGGTATGGACTCCAAAAGTCGTTGGAAGCACTTGGCAAGAAATATTGGTCCATGGTGCCACTACAGCGATCTATAATTGCGAAAGTATTGACGGTGCAGGATTATGTGCACGAACTAATCACTCGATCATGTCAAATGTCGGACGATCTGGGTGACTAAACTACTCACTCCAGTTGTTCAGAGTGTTCTTCAAACTAATGGCAAACATCTGTGGCCTGGTGACTTGGCGCATTGTTCTTCATAAATACTTTATCTTTTTTTGGGTGCACGAAGTCCATGAATAGCTGCAAATAACTTCCAAGTCACCAAATATAACCATTTCCAGTCAATGATCGACTCAGTCCACACTATTATCAAGCCAACACCGGCTCGCACAATGCCTTGTTGACAATTTGCAATTTGGCTCCACGGCTTCGTGGGGTCTGCGCCACACTTGTATCTTACCATCAGCTCTTACTAACGGAAATCGAGAATCATCTGACTAGGCCACCGTTTTCCAATCGTCTAGGGTACAACTGATAGCGTTACGAGCCCAGGAGAGGTGCTGCAGTCGTGCTGTTAGCAAGGGCACTCACAAACATCGTGTGAAGCCATAACTCATTAACCCCAAATTTCGCCGCAATGTCGTAATGGATACGTTTGTCGTATGTCCCGTTTAACGCGTTGTTTCTTTCTGTTAACACCGACAGTTCTACGGAAACGTCACGGATCTCGGTCGTTTAGTGAATGCCGTCGGGTACTACGTTATCCGTGATGAGAGGTAATGCCTGAAATTTGATATTTTGGGCACACTATTGACACCGTGGAACGCGCGATACTGAATTCCCTAACCTTTTCCGAGATGGAATGTCCCATGCATCTAGCTTCAACTACCCTTCCGCATTCAAAGTTTCTTAATTTCCGCCGTGCAGCCCTAATCATATCGCAGTAGCCTTTCACATGAATCACCTGAGTACGTGTGACAGCTCTGCCATTATACCTTGTGTACGCGAAACTGCCGCCATCTATATTTATGCATATTGCTATCCCCTAACTTTTGTCACCCCAGTGTATATTGCTAAAATTTTGACAATAGAGGAGTCAGTAATTTGTACGTGGTCCAATGTCACTCTTAGCATATCGACTGGTGAGTGTTCATCAGAGGTCTTCTAACTCCTGACTTACCAAGTAGAGTCCTAAAATTTTCCACGCCATAACGCAGATCCAGATATCTGTAGCCAAGACTGTCACAGCCTTTGGCTGAGACCCTCCACTCGGCTCCAGATCAGAGAACCCCTATCAACTCGGAGAAAAATGCTGCAAATTCTCAGCTCCGTTTGCACCCCGTGAGCGAACGTTGAGGTCTTCACCTTGCAGTGAGTATCCCCCACATAGGTTGGGCTGCAAGGATCCTCAGCAGCATAGCCCATAAGCGAAACAAGTGACAGTTGAGGTGTCCCATGCAACACAGCAGATCCTCCGCTGGTGATTCTCCCGAAGGCACCATTCTCCAGCCAATTGGCCAGGGGTAAAGAGTATTTAGCAATTTGCAAACTGTGGGCAGCTCGTCCAGGGTCTGCACTTAGAAGTACACACCCTGTCCATCCTAGTGCTATTAACTTTAGATCTAAGTTACAAAAGCACAGAGAGAAAGCTGTAAATGTAACTTGCTACTCTGCTAGTGTGTCACCTACGAGGCTAGCACCTAACTCAGCCATGTAGTTGGTCATTCAACAAAAATGAAAACTGCACAACAGACTGCGAGAATCCACACTTGATAATTACTAAAAAGCCATACTGCACATGTTAAATACAAAGCACCCTAAGAATTTAAGATATAGACTATAAAAGCGCACAGAAAATGCTAAAGAAGTACCTGCTTGTCTCCACGTGTTTCACCAATGGATGCTGGTTCCCGACACGGTTATTTAAGACACCAGTAGAAGAAGTGATCGGGGAGTTAATCTATAAGGCGTATGAAAACCTCAGAATGTGCCGCTTCTTGTGGTGAGATATATTTATTGGAGATATATACAGTGATCATTTGATCACATGAACTTTAACTGCAACTAGTTGCGAGTCAATAACCAGGGATAGAACAGAGGAATGGTGTGTGTTATTGATTACCACATCTAACCCTCCCTTTCCCCTTTCCTCACTTACGTCATCTTTGTGGTGGAGCAAATAGCGATACAGCACCTGGGCATAATAAATTTTTAAAGTGTGTCTATTAAATACATGTACAGGGTCGCTGATATGTAAAGAGTTTCAGTTTTTCAACATGTATCTTGAAACCACTGATGTTTCACTGTATTATGGTAGTCATTTTAGCAGTGAAGTTTTTCTGTAGCCTTATCTCTGCATCAGGATGGTGATACCATAACGGTTCGAGGTGTAGTAGAGGGGCTAGATGATTGGATCACGCAGATTCCGTATTCCAATTGTCTCTGAAGCGGAACCGTTAGAAACGTCAGAGAGAATGAGATCTACAGAGGATACTCAAAAATATGGGAACAACGATCAAATGGAAATACATGCTTGAACATAAATGCAGATGTTAGCCAACTTGAAGTTTGCGCTGTTGTTAGTGACCAGAACGGCACCTGTGCAATGTCCTCGATAGGTTGCAAGTGTCAGTCATAGTCACTACAATGTTGTATGTAGTTGCGAGCCAGGTGAGTTTGAATGTGGGCAAATCGTTGATACTCCTATGGTGATGATGATGAGGATGTTGGTTTGTGGGGCACTCCACATCGTGGTCATCAGCGCCCGTACAAGTTCCAATATTTCCATTTCCAGTCTCGCTACTACCCGAATGATGATGAGATTACGATCAGGACAACACAAACACCCAGTCCCCCGGTGGAGAAAATGCCTGGCTCAGCCAGGAATCGAACCCGAAATCCCTTGATCCAAAGGCAGTAACGCTAGCCACTAGAACACGAGCTGCGGACATGCTCCTATGGTGGGTGCTTCCTCAACCAAGAATCTTGTGTTTGAAGAGGCACTGTACCAAGGATTGATACTGCATACGGGAAAACGTGGTCCTGAAGATGTAAAACCTTGTGTTCATTTGTGGATCATCATTCTTAACTCTGAACATTTCTCAGCTGATGAATATTTCATACACTGTGAACACGAAATGGCTTTAGTTTTCGGGAGTCTTTGATGACTGTTTAGTTTCGGGATTTTTCTGCCATTCTCGTAATGCTCTCGACGTAACTTCACTGTATTTGATAAGGTTACTCTTTGTCTCTATTTTAACTGAATATCGTAGAACCACCATCCGTTTATTTGAGATGCCCTTTCTTGAATGAACAATATTCAACATACTTCTCTGTTTCCTACCTCAATTACAGACGTTAGAATAGAACCATTGTTACTAAATTATATGTTTAACCTCTGCTTTATATTTCTGTGTATTTTATTAACTCGAGTTCTACCCAGTGCATAGACTATTTGATTGCAGCATGACAGCTACAGATTATTATTTGCTGCGAATTAGCTGCGGGTTGTGAAATCAGACGTGCGCTGCTCGACCCTATGAAAACATTGAGGTATTCTTTTTAAACAGAGCCGTGCAGAGCCCGAGCATCTAAAGAACAAGTAACCATAGGTATAGATGCAACTTGTTTGCTCGTCTGGAATGCTGTTTGCAAGAGCAACTACTCAAGCAGTAACCGTTAGGTACCGTCGCAGAAGTACACGTAAATCTACTAACATAAACGTACAGTAGCTTATCGCAGAAGAAAAATAAACAAACAAATCCACCGAAGGTAACATAAAAGGTGCTGAAACATAGCTGGACGAAAACAAAACTACAAAGGCATCTTACACAATATGAAATCACTTCACAGATTTTTTTTTAGAAAGCATGGCAACAAGAAGAGCTCGAAAATTCAGAAGATGATTCTCACTAAAGGACTTCCCGAGATTAGCCTCACAAGCACACAAACAAATGCGGCAAGGGACTTTAATTCCCAGGGTGGTCAGAAACAATATGAAAAGCTGGGAAGTGTCTTGTGCTGAGAAATAAGCGTTAATAAAAAAATGTGTAATTTGCACCGTTTCAAGCTGCCCGCCAGAGACGATTTCGCCAATCGTGTTCTTCGTTTCATTTCCTAAGACCGACAGACACCGATACACAAATACGAAATGTGACCTTTGCAAGGATCGAATACGAACCAAAGGCTGAGTAGTCTCTCGAGCTATTCTCTACGCTGTGAAAACAACTGACACTACTTGTATCTGGTAGGCTGCTTGAATTTGTGCGCAACGTTCTGATTGGTTAGCTTTAATGCTAATTAACTCAGATACATCGCACCGTATTGACTTCTTTCCTTAACACTTCTTTCTTAGCACGACCTAATTACATCACCCTTACAAGTTTTCCAGGCTGTTTTGACCATACTGTATACTATGAATAGATGAGAAGGTCAGTCAGCTAACCGCTGTGTTATGTATGTAGGTTTGTACCACCGCTTCCAAGCATTGAACCCTGTGGCGCCAGTAATTACAGAAACGTAAAATATGCCAGAGCATTGTATACAGCTCAACACAAGGACAGATACTGCTAACTAACAATAAAATAGCTCTGTTTTTTATAACTTTATCAGTATATGCGAATGTAGCTTATCCGTCTGAACAGAATTTTATATATATACAATTTCATTCAATGGAACCGTTAATATTTATTTGTAACCCCAGTAAGATAGTATTATTTGTTTATAAAAGTGTAATACACGTTTACATGGGATGGGAATTAAACTAACCGCCTTCGAATTTATTGGCATTGTTATTGAAAGTGTATGAGAAAATTTCTTTAAGAACTACAAAGTTTCGTTACTGTTCGTTCACTGCGTATATCTCACTATTACACATAATACCTGATAAAACTTTTCCTACATGCTGATGTCCCGGTGGCCGCAGCACAGATATTGAACGAAGCACTTTATTAATGAATGTGGGCAATGAATATAGACCTTGGACCTAAGTACACACGCCAGCGTAACTCGGGTCGTGCTACTTCCAACTGTAAATATATGACTTTCTGTGCCATTTCCCAGTAGTCAGTATCGGCACTTCTGTCGTGGATTATTCAAACGTCTCTTATGGTAACTCGTTGTTTACGGTCACAGTGCGCTAAATTACGACCTGTGTGTCAGCTGTACTGCATCAAACGAACGGCTAACCTTCAATTATCCCAGAAAACGGCCAAAGCTAATGAGGATCACACACATCTGTCACTCTCCAGCATACCAGACAGTCCAATGATTAATATCTTCTATGCTTTCGTCTTTAAAAAACTCATAAAATGTTCATAGACTTTTAAACTACTGGGAAAATGATGTATCCGTAAAAACTTAATCTGGTTAATTCAGGAAATATTTCATTGTCTGAGTACTACCACATTTGTAAACAGCCGTGAAAATAATTTTTTTGTGCAATTTTATGTTAAAGAATAATGTGCCGTACTGTCGGGTGTATTTATACTGCCATTACAAATCTCTCACACTAGTAAAGAGCGTTGGGTAGATAACGGTTGGAATAAGAAGACTTGTTCGAAATTGCACTTTCCCATAGATGCAGTAAACACATCAATAAGTACGTCTATAGCTACACTTCACAAGTCACGTAACAGTGGGAGATGGAGAACACTTTGGGTAGCGTTATCGTTTCCTTCTTTTCGTGTTATTTTTGCTAATGGCGTGAGTCAGAATTTTTCAGGAATTCCACTTGTCGTCAGTTCGCGACAAATATGTAGGAGTACGTAATATGTTAACAGAGTTTCCTTGGAACTTACTCCAACTGAAATGCAACAGCAAACCTCTCAGTCAGTCCTATCATCTTACTTGAAGCGTCTGTCACTGGATTTTTATGAGTATCCACCTGACATTAAGGGCTTACTGACACAAGTGCACTGCTTTTATTTGAAACTTGTGTGCCTCCTATATCAGTCCTACTTCGTATGAGTCTCAGAGTAAAGACCAATACTCAGTATTAGATAAACGAGAGTTCAATAAATACACTACTTTGTGAATGAATTACATTTACTTACGATTCCTACAATGACACTCAATCTAGATTCTGCATTGTTGTTGAAACAAATTTTATGTGATCGCTCTACTTAAAGTTTCTTGGGCCTTATACTCTTGGTTTTTAACATGGTTACTGTCTCCAGTGATTGCACTCTAATTATGTAACTGAAAAATAGTGTTATTTTACAATTCTTTACGCGCAGTACGCTAAAACTGTTTGTGCTCAAATTCAAATACATGTCCCGCCTGGCCGATTCGATCCAGGTTTGGTGTACTTGCCAGTCCCGGAAGGTGGCGCTTTAACATGCACATTGCGTTATACGACAGTAGTATGTGAACCACGCAATCACCTAAAATAGTAAGCTCCACTTTTCTATACCTGTTGGACAAAACAGGAATTGTAATTTGGTGAAAATTTGCTGAATATCATAATTGTAACCTACTAAATAATATTTCAATACTGTGATACGGTATCTGCTTTTCTAAGACTGGAACTACACTCCTGGAAATGGAAAAAAGAACACATTGACACCGGTGTGTCAGACCCACCATACTTGCTCCGGGCACTGCGAGAGGGCTGTACAAGCAATGATCACACGCACGGCACAGCGGACACACCAGGAACCGCGGTGTTGGCCGTCGAATGGCGCTAGCTGCGCAGCATTTATGCACCGCCGCCGTCAGTGTCAGCCAGTTTGCCGTGGCATACGGAGCTCCATCGCAGTCTTTAACACTGGTAGCATGCCGCGACAGCGTGGACGTGAACCGTATGTGCAGTTGACGGACTTTGAGCGAGGGCGTATAGTGGGCATGCGGGAGGCCGGGTGGACGTACCGCCGAATTGCTCAACACGTGGGGCGTGAGGTCTCCACAGTACATCGATGTTGTCGCCAGTGGTCGGCGGAAGGTGCACGTGCCCGTCGACCTGGGACCGGACCGCAGCGACGCACGGATGCACGCCAAGACCGTAGGATCCTACGCAGTGCCGTAGGGGACCGCACCGCCACTTCCCAGCAAATTAGGGACACTGTTGCTCCTGGGGTATCGGCGAGGACCATTCGCAACCGTCTCCATGAAGCTGGGCTACGGTCCCGCACACCGTTAGGCCGTCTTCCGCTCACGCCCCAACATCGTGCAGCCCGCCTCCAGTGGTGTCGCGACAGGCGTGAATGGAGGGACGAATGGAGACGTGTCGTCTTCAGCGATGAGAGTCGCCTCTGCCTTGGTGCCAATGATGGTCGTATGCGTGTTTGGCGCCGTGCAGGTGAGCGCCACAATCAGGACTGCATACGGCCGAGGCACACAGGGCCAACACCCGGCATCATGGTGTGGGGAGCGATCTCCTACACTGGCTGTACACCACTGGTGATCGTCGAGGGGACACTGAATAGTGCACGGTACATCCAAACCGTCATCGAACCCATCGTTCTACCATTCCTAGACCGGCAAGGGAAGTTGCTGTTCCAACAGGACAATGCACGTCCGCATGTATCCCGTGCCACCCAACGTGCTCTAGAAGGTGTAAGTGAACTACCTTGGCCAGCAAGATCTCCGGATCTGTCCCCCATTGAGCATGTTTGGGACTGGATGAAGCGTCGTCTCACGCGGTCTGCACGTCCAGCACGAACGCTGGTCCAACTGGGGCGCCAGGTGGAAATGGTATGGCAAGCCGTTCCACAGGACTACATCCAGCATCTCTACGATCGTCTCCATGGGAGAATAGCAGCCTGCATTGCTGCGAAAGGTGGATATACACTGTACTAGTGCCGACATTGTGCATGCTCTGTTGCCTGTGTCTATGTGCCTGTGGTTCTGTCAGTGTGATCATGTGATGTATCTGACCCCAGGAATGTGTCAATAAAGTTTCCCCTTCCTGGGACAATGAATTCACGGTGTTCTTATTTCAATTTCCAGGAGTGTAGAAACGAAACTTCGGCGGAAAGAGAAAGAGACCTAGAACGTAATCTGACATTTGGTTACTATAAAAATCTTATGTACGTAAGCATTGGTTGTTGTCACAATCAGCAGCATCCGCAACGTGGTCGTGCGGTAGCGTTCTCGCTTCCCACGCCCGGGTTCCCCCGTTCGATTCCCGGCGGGGTCAGGGATTTTCTCTGCCTCGTGATGACTGGGTGTTGTGTGATGTCCTTAGGTTAGTTAGGTTTAAGTAATTCTAAGTTCTAGGGGTCTGATGACCATAGATGTTAAGTCCCATAGTGCTCAGAGCCACTCACAATCAGCAGCTTGGTACATGTGTCAGAATTAACTGAGTCACAGTAAATTAACGATTGCATTTTTCCTCAGCAGCGCTTTTTATACGTCCCAGTTGTTTGATTCAGACATTAGAAACAGCTTACATTTAAAAGGCTTTTACGGAAATTCCTTTTCATCATTCTGATAAATGCCACAATTCGTCATTAAATTTAATTACAACGTCTCACTGCACTATCGTTGCTTCTTCTCATTTCCACTGAATTGATAGCTTTACATATGCTCTGTTTATTGGGCTATGAATAGGTCAGCACATAGAAGCAAGTTTATACAAGAATAGTCCGTAAACATTACACTTCGTAAGAAAAATGTAAACAAGAGACAGCTTTCGGTGTGTGGTTTAGCATCTTATCAATGCGTTTGTTGTATATACAGCATGTTACTGTAATCTAGAAATGGAAAACGGTTTATTGCAGATCTTGTTTGATATGACGAATGTTCTTTTCGTTATTTACCTACATACCACAATAAATTTATGCCGTAAAACCCGATATTTCCATCCTTCTCTGTAACTATACATTCCCACTATGATTCGGCGGCACATCCAAATCCTGATAAAATTCAATATGCACTAGCACTCATTCTAAGTGCGTCAAGAACTTATCGCTCATGTTTATCCAATAATTCGTTGCTAATACGTGCTTAGTGGCGAAACATCAGTAAACTTTAGTACCCTCTGTCATAAACCAAATACTTAGTGCTGATGTCTGAATATATTTGGCGCGTCAGAGACAGCTAGTTAAATAATTTGTTCTTTGGAACGCTGAAACCTCAGATATTTCATAAATGGTTCGAGGTATTGAAACAATATTTTCTAAAAGAGGTCCTATTGAAATCGAAGAATATTTGAAAATACTGTTAATAATTACAACGTTTCAATCTGTGTAACAATTAAAGGGACTGTCGTTTCTGTAAGTTAAACACTGTACATTTTTATCGAGATTTGATAGCCCTTTACCGAAAGAGCTTAAGTTAATGTTGTTGGCAAAACATTTTGTAAATTTTACTCTGAAGTATGCTACATTTGAGGATTCGTTTTACAATGAGATCGATTAGATATCTCATCCTAAATTATTTCGTAGCTGACGGGACGTCAAAATACGATATTATTTGGTTTCGATGCACTATGACATTTTATAAATTTCCGTGGTCTCCAAGTGGGACATAAAGGGCACGCAGTTTTACTTTCTTTGATGTAGTTCTGGTTTATATTTCGTGCTCTCCCACTCATAACTTATGTATTCCAGATCATACATTTTGTTTGGGCGTTTTTAATTACACTTTTGGACAAAAACTCTTTGATCCAAAAATAAAAACTGTGTTTGTCAATATGTTCCCTGTGAAACAGATATATTTAGTCCCACATTCTTCCAATGTTTTCGTTTTATGTGTAATGAAATGTCCTCTTTATTTCGGTGCATATTTCGTTTACCAGTCCACTGCGTTAACTACTGTTTTGGTTCCAGATTGTCACGATGTTGTATGTTTCACTTACAGCTTAACATAATGCAAGTTACCCTTCGTGTTGTGCTTCAGCTTCCCTAAATACATATGTCTAAGTCCTAATCGTTCCCTGCATACTCTGTCAGTGCGAATCAAATCGGTATGAGGAAGTTGGTACGTTCCCCTTGTCAGTAAGCCGCGATGTCGAGGCGAAGGGAAGTGCTGTTTACGCGCGCCGCCGAGACAGCTGCCTCGACCGCGCAGTATTTGGCCGATCGCCATCCAGTGGAGTTTACTCCATCGATTTCTCCAGGGATAAAGCATACCGTACCGAATTGCGAGAGGTTATCTGATAGGGACTCGGCCATCGAAGGGAACGGGGACGGGGAGCAACTTAACTGCGACTCCATAAGGAAACATTCCAAAGTAGCCGCCAGGACTAACGAACCTCTAGCATCAGGCGCTAGTGAGAAAGGTTACTTAAAGTCACCTATAAATAGGAAGAAGTAAACAAGACTGACAAAAGCGAGGGCAGCTCCTGCGACATTTGCTCTAGAAATAACTAATACTTCCAACGCTCGACGAGATGAAGAATCAGCTAAAAGCTGACGATGAAGAAGTACACCAGCACCAGCAAAAGCAGCAACACTAGCGACAAGCGTATGGTGCTGCAGAACCATAACAACAACAAGAGGCAGACTACCTAACTAGAGAAGAACTGCACCGGAGATTTCTTCGAGAATCATGGTAGTGTTCATAAACTGAAGTTTATGCGTGCTAGCACTGCTGATTATACTAAAGTAATGAATAAGGTCGGGGCCGAAGCGATTTCGTGTTAGACGTTCCCAACAGTCAAGCCAATATGGATCAGGGCTGTCATCAGAGGCATCCCCTCCTCTACACTGCACGACGATAGAAAAACAGAACTGGAAGAAGATGGATACACCACTACAGTCGTCGATTGGCTCAAAATTACAGACTCACAGAAAGATGTCGCCCAAGAGGGTCGTTATCCACCCAGGTACAGAGAAAACACACAAATTCTCTAGATGGAGAGATTTTGAAACGTAGTAGTCACTTTTGGGTAACTGCGTTCTATCTGAGCCCAAAGCTACAGGCAAAAGAACTTTTCCAAGTGACACATCATTGTACAACGCCACTATGATGTATGAAATTCGGCCAAGGACACGACAGAGGAAAATGTGCACCAAACTGAGAATCTTTAGCAGTCTGCTGCTATGGTAAAGACAACCACACTGCCAGTTACAGACACTGCATCAAGTACAAAAATACCAGACGACGATAAGCGGGTCTTCCAGCGCTTAAGCCCAAGGACTTCGCCCTGAAGACAACATCTCAGAGACAACCAACAGACAATAATCATCTTCGCACCATCGCTACAGCAAAGTGTCAAACAGCCGCCGCAGCCCCCACTTCTGGGCAATGGAAATTTGTACAGGTCACACCAATACCCACGAAAGTAAACAGGAGTAATCAGCTGAATTACAAACATCACTATCGTCGATGTGCAATAGAATTTCGGAACATGCGCTGTTCTCAGTCACTGTGAATTACTTCCAAGAAAACGATTTATTGACAAACAGCCAACACAATTACGACTGTATTTTCAAGAAGTAAAGAATGCTATCGAAAAGGGATCTCAAATTAATTCCTTATATTTATATTTCCAGAGGGCTTTTTACACTGTTCCTCACAGGCGACTTGTAATCAAGATCTGTGCCTATGGAATATTGTCTCTCTTGTGCTACTTCGTCCATGGTTTATGTCAGAAAGGTTGCAGTTCATAATAATTCACGGAAAGTCATCGAGTCAAACAGAATTAATATCTGGCGTTCGCCAAGAAGGTGTTATACACCCTCTGCTGCGCCTGATCTACATAAACGATTTAGGAGCCAATCTGAGTAGCCCTCCTGCCTCTTGGATTGTTTGCAGAAGATGCTGTCATTTATTGTCTTATAAAGTCATCAGATGATCAAAATCATTTGTAAAGTGATACATACGAGATATCTGTATGGTATGGAAAGTGGCAGTTTACTCTAAATAAGGAAAAGTGTGACGTCATCTGCATGAGTACTAAAAGGAATCAGCTAAATATCGGTTTCACAAAACCCATAAAAGACCAAAGCTGTAAATTCACATAAATACTAATAGATTAAAATTACGAATAACATAAGTTGGAGCGATCACATAGATAATGTTGCGGGGAAAGCTAACGAAAGACTGTGACTTGTCGCCAAAACACACAAATTACAACAGGTCTACCAAAGAGACTGCTTACACTTCGTTTCTCTGTCATCTCCAGGAGTACTACTGTGCGGGGTGGGATCCAAGTTAGATAAGGTTGACGAAAGACGTCGAAAATGTTCAAAGAAGGGGAGCTCGTCTTGAATTATTGCGAAGCAGGGGAGAGAGTGCCACGGATATGATACACGAGTAGCGTTGGCAATTATTAAAACAAAGGCGTATACGTTGCGGCACTATCTTCTAATGAAATTTCAATCACGAACTTCCTCATCAGAGTGTGTAAATATTTTGTTGACGCCCATTACACAGGGAGAAAAAATCATCGTAATAAAATAAAAGAAATCGGAGTTCGCACGGATATATTTAAGAGCTCATTTTTCCCGTGCACTGTTCGAAATTGGATAGGAAGAGAAACAGGTTGAAGGTAATCGAATGAACTCTCTGCTGGGCACTTAATTGTGAGTTACAGATTAATCGTGTAGGAGTACAGCGCGACGCTCTAAGACGGATCAGGTCGAATCCGCTAGCGTCTCATGTTGTCAGCTGCCATGATATAGACCTGAGACTCTCCCAATAGCAACCGCCAAGACAATAACCCCCGTCGTGCCACGGATCATGACAGAGCATTCAGAAGTTACGGAACTAGAACATGCACTTTATCAAATTCCTACTGAAATTGCCGGCCGGAGTGGCCGAGCGGTTCTAGGCGCTTCAGTCTGGAATCACGCGACCGCTACGGTCGCAGGTTCGAATCCTGCCTCGGGCGTGGATGTGTGTGATGTCCTTAGGTTAGTTAGGTTTAAGTAGTTCTGAGTTCTAGGGGACTGATGACCTCAGACACTAAGTCCCATAGTGCTTAGATTCATTTTTGAACCTACTGAAATTAATTAAACCCTTACCACTCTATCAGTAATCATCACCTCTGCCGTTCAAGAAGTATTCAACAGCAAGTTGATGGTCACTGGCGGAAACTAGAAGATCAGGCATCCCCAGAAACAGAGAAATTGAAAGCATCGCTATGGTGACTGGCAGTGCTAACGGCATGTTCCATCACCTGCTGGAATTCACGCAATTCCAGCCGGAGGAGAACGCAGACATCTCTCTAGTGTCGAAGACTCACTTAAAACCGGCACTACGAGATACGTTGTGAATTATGTGTGCCGTCGCACCGACCGCCCTGCAGCTAATTTTGGAACTAATGTTTACTTCAACAACTCGCTCCGCCACTACGCCACAGTGAAGAAAACGGTACACGACATAGAAGCCACTCCACACTCCATTCGCAGTAGAGACCAGAGACGGTTTCGTGAACTTTATTGCCGTCTACAGGCCCCCTAAGAATTACCTGATAGGAGGGGATGCAACCATTCTCCTCCAAATTAGAGGGAAGTGCATTATCCCCGTGGACCTTAATACTAGGTACACGGCATAGCATTCAAAAACGATCACTCGCATGGCTGCTCCTTACAAAGAGGAGAAGGACACTTTGAGGCGTAATTCGATGGATCGGATGACTCACCCGCCATCCACCCAATGGAAAACTGCCGGATGTAGTAGGTGTCTGTATCATAGAAAGATTTCCTAGATTTATTACCTTTAGATCATATACGTGCTTTCTTCTAATTATTTCCCCTTGATATTTTCTGCAGAGGAACAATTTACACCCACCAACAGCCGTCGTAACACCGCCGACACATGCGACGCAAAATCGATGACCATTTTATTGAATCTGGTGACAGTGTGGATGATGCTGTTACATTACTACGGCAATTGCTGAAGCAGTTATCTCCTCCACTCCACGACCATGCAAACCAGGTACAGGTCGCAGCTATCCCACAGGACGTTCTCCGACATATCTGGGATAGGAACAGGCTTCACAAGGAGTGACGCCTTACAGGACAGCGTGCAGTTAAGGAGAGAGTGAATCTCCTTCAACGGCAAATCAAGGCAGCTTTAATTGAGCACCAAAATAGCAGGTGGTTAGAAAAGACATCCTCGGTTCAGCCTGACGCTGCTGCACTGATCTTGTCAGCTTCTTTACAAAGAGACGGAGCAAGACGCCTCCATTAGCAACTACTCCTGGTCAGACCTACACCCCGGTGGACGAGGCCAACTCGATAGCTGATGTATCTGAAAACAGTTTTAAACCCATGACAAAGCTCATCAAAGGCACACATATTCATCTGGTAGAGGAAGCCCTCCAATGAACCCGATGACAGCGATTTGGAAATAGAAGCCATCACTAAGGTGAAAGTCCGGAAAACTTTCAAACGACTGTTAAATGGGAAAACCTATGAGTATGGTCGAATCAATGCCCATATGATCAATGAAATGCCTCCTTCCGCCATTAGGTACACAACCCGTACTTTTAACAGCATCCTGATTCAACAGTTGTACCCTTCAACTTTGAAGAAAGTCATCGTTACAGCAATCCAAAACCCGGAGAAAAACTGAACAGATCGTAACAGCTAAAAGCCTGTCAGCCTCCTCTCCGTGCTGAGCAAGGTCTTCTAGAGGATATTGCTGCCACAGCTCAACCCACAACTACGCAGTGAAGCACAGCTGCCCGAGTAGTTCGGACTGCGACCAGGACACTCAAGGACTTAACTGCTCCTTCGAGTGGTGGACGAAGTAAGCCTGGCAAATACATCGAAAACATTAATATGACCCTCCTGGACGTCTCCTGTGCCTTTGCCAACGTCTGTAACGAGGGTCTGATTTACAAATTATTTACTTAGGGGCTGCCGACCACCCTGGTACAACTCCTACCCAACTATATAGAATGCTGCTTCTTAGTCGTTAGCGTCTGAGACGCCATTTCAACGTGCAGAACTGTACTTGCTGTAGCGCCTCAAGGCTCGATGCTGCGACCTGTCTTATACAGTGCCTATACAGCAGACCTCCGATCGTCGACATACGCTAGGAAATATATCTACGCTGACGATAGTGCTTTAATGTACAGGTGCATGTGATACAATGCTAACCGCAAGACGCCTGCAGAGGGATCAGAGGGATCGAATTCTTGGCATCAAAGTTGTACATCAAGTTTGACGCTTCCGAAGCATGGCGATTCTACTCAGAAAACGGCGGCCTAGTTCTGTACGAGACCTCACTCTCTGTGACATCCCCGTATCATGCGCATCGCGAGCATAATACGTAGAGGTCACACTTGATCGGTGTCTCACATGGAAAGAGCATGCGGACGACACTTGGAAGGATACTTCTGCCATCCTGGGAGCCCTTCACCTTCTGTATAATGAGGGATCTGCCCTCTCTGAAGATTGTGGCCTGAGGATCTTCCGAGCGACGATACGAGCAATCTTAGACCACCCTTGTACTGTCTGGGAAATTGCAGCTAAAACTCACGTTTGCAAAGTCCAGCGCATCCAGAGTAAAGCACTCTGGTGGCCGTATCACGTCCCCTGTAATTTCCTGTTTTGCCATCTTCACGAAGCTTCAGGAGAGAAACAAGTGATCCAGAGACACTCACCAAATGTTTTCGTGTGGCGCTTAGGTCAGTGCAGTAAAGGCTCCAAACGGCCTGTGGCTCTCTTGGGCAAACAGTAGGCCCTCTTTGTATTAGATATTAACAAAAAAAGTACGGCGCAAGAGGACAGACATTCAACATAAGCAGCTGAAATACTGCATCCACCACCAGACCTACAGATGATGCAATCACCTTGAACACCACACATTACAATACCTACTAAGGTCTAGGAGAAATGTTGGTATTCAGAATAGTTTCCAGTAACCTCTGGATGGACAAATACAAGTTCTGTACAGATTTCAAGGAAATATTATCATTATTCCTATAAAACAGTGGATAGAAGTGGATAGCAATCACGCACCATTCTCTCAACACTAGAACACGAAGGCTAATTAATGTAGAGGTCTAGTGACTGTGGTAGCCAGCAGAGATGCGACATTTCATTATCACGCTCAGCAACTCAGCCTATGACCATGCGAGAAGAGTGAATGGGGACCCTGTTTTTTGGGAGACAGCATTACCATTGGACAACAAACGCTGTACTATGGGATGTAATTGATCAGCCAAAATAGTCACATAACCCTTGTTAGCTATGCCACCTTCCAAAGTAACCATTGGTTCCATGGAACACCACGATACAACAGCCCAAACCATCACCGAACACGCGCCATATTTCACTCCTGGGACATAAACTTGGCCAGAAGCTGGAAACACTGTGAAACAAGACTCATGCGACCAAACGACATATATCCATTGTTGTATGGTCCAGTTGTTACGTCTCCCACACAATGTTTTTATGCTACAGGCATTTTCATCGCTGATGATTGGTTTTGGAATCCCAGCTAGCCCTGACATTTCCAGGTTATGGAGCTCCCTTCGTGTTGATTTGGTGCTGACGAGGTTGGCAAGTGTGACGAGCAGTTCTGCAGTAACTTTTGAAGCTACCTTCCTCTCATTTTTCGTTACAATCCTTTTCAATGACCGTCGCCGGCCGTAGTGGCCGAGCGGTTCTAGGCGCTACAGTGTGGAACCGCGCGACCGCTACGATCGCAGGTTCGAATGCTGCCTCGGGCATGGATGTGTGTGATGTCCTTAGGTTAGTTGGGTTTTAGTAGTTCTAAGTTCTAGGGGACTGATGACTTCAGCAGTTAAGGCCCATAGTGCTCAGAGCCATTTGAACCATTTGAATGACCGTCCGCCACAATCACTCATCACACACTTTCGTCCGCATTGTAACTTATCGGATTATGTTTATCAATTTTCCTTGTATACAGTATAAATCTTCAATACGGTACCTCTTGAAACACCAAACACTTTGGGTAACTTGTTGACGGAAGCACCCACGATATGAGGCACTAACAGTTTGTCCACGTTCTGATACACACACTTCCGACATTATGGCCTCACGAATACACAAAACACTGTTCTGACTACGACCGACACCTCCTAGGTATTGAGGACATTGTACAGAAGCCGTTCGTGGTCAAATTTCACAGCGCAGCTTTCAGGTTTGGCTAGAATCTGCATTTCTGTTTGAGCATACACTTCTCGCGTTGTTTCCTTATCTTTGTCGAAAGCGTGTAGCAGACCGTATCTTCGGGGAACACCCTGCAACAAACAGCACAATACATGGAACCCGTTCCGAAGAATTCAAGAGGCGCTGAGAAATTATAGTGACTATAAGGGTCGCTGATAGGGAAATTCACTGACACAAGCGAATTTGACAAAGGAGAGATTGTTAAGATTCTGCTCCTGGGAACGAACATGTCGCAGCCAGTGAAGTTGGTCCGCTATTCGTGGGTACCTATGTACAGTAGTTGAAGGGCCGTGAAAACGCGAGTAGGCGAAAAGCAGGTGTCCTTCCACGCCTCATGTCAGAACGGGGAGGTTAAAGGTTTGTCTGCTCTGTGAAACAGGATTTGCAGCTATCTGACGACAGAGTAAAATGCTGGTGCTGCACGTGTGCTTCGGAGCACATCGTCGAACACACATTTTAGAAAATGGGACTCCGCAGTAGACAGTCCCTACGTCATGCTCTGCTAATCAACGGCAGCTTCAGTTACGGTTGGATGGGACGCGGGATCACTGAGACGGGATCGTGAGGCAATGTTGTTTCGTTGCCAGAATAACGTTTCATGTGTCACTAGGTCAACAATCATGTCCGGCTACGCTGTCATCCAGGCGAACTACTGTGTGTACTCGTAAAATGCAGCGATCCACAAACGCATGTTAGAGGGAGTAGAATTACCCTGTGCGGGACATTCATCTAAGCTTCCATGAGACCTGTGGTAGTAGCCGAAAGTACCGAAACAGCTGTTGACATGAGGGCCATGACAGCCGACTAGAGGAAAGGAGGCGTTCTTTTCGTGAATCGCTACTGAGGAAATTTAGAGAACTAGCATTTGAGGCTGACTGCAGTACAATTTTAATGCCGCCAACTTACATTTCCAGGAAAGACCACAAAGATAAGATAAGAGAGGTTAGGGATCGTACAGAGGCATATAGGCAGTCATTATTCCCTCATTCTGTTTGGGAGTGGAACAGGGAGAGAAGATGCTAGCTGTGGTACGTGGTACCCTCCGCCACGCACCGTATGGTGGATTGCGGAGTATGTATGTAGATGTAGACTATGATGGCAACTTTCTGTAGCATAACTGCCCGTGTCTCGGGCCTAGAATCGTGGCACAATCATTTGACACAACTTGCAACGACTTTTCGAATCCAAGCCACGTAGAATCGCTGCGTTATCGCGTTTTAAAGGTGGGCCAACACGCTTCTAAGCAGATGGTCATACTGTCTTGGAACATTAGTCAGCTTTCATGAAAATGGCTCATCAAATAACATGAGACTACAAATTTCAGAGGCAGAGGTGGCTGTAACTTCAAGGCCGACGACGCAGTCAGGTGATCCCCTGCGGCAGCTGGCCAAGACAACGCAACAGCTGGTGATCCCAGTCAGCCAACACCAGCTGCCCCGCCCAGAAGCTGATAGCAGGATTACCTCGGCTTCGCTACAGCACGATCTCTCAGGAGACGGTACGTACCCTCAACATAAAACATGTCTCCGTTATCCAAAGGATAAAGTACAGTGATCCCTTTCATTGTCTCTTATACATCATTAGATATATATATTATTCTTGAGGTAAGGTGAGAAAAGTAAAAGTTATTACAGAAAAGACACAGGTAGATTATGCATAGGAAAATCACAGGTTTCGAAAATTGGTCCAGTAGTGATTGCAGACAGTAATCAATTAATATTATTTGAGATAAAATTATGAATGAGGAGATTAGAGGAGAGACGCAAGTGAATCTGCCAATAACTGAGTGACTGTGTACTGCACAACTCAAGTGATTTGGAGACGTGAAGATCATAAAAGATAAGCACCTGTCGTAACAATACTTGGATAAAAATATACACGAGAGTTGACCCATAGGTCGACCAAAAAAGGTGGACATATCAGATTAAGGAAAATCTCAAGACTAGAGCAGAAAAATGGGACACATTATGAGGACTAGAAGTACATCAAGAAAGAGAAAAACGAGGCGAATTGTTCATAAAGACTCTACGAAGCTCGCTGGAAGGATACGAAGATGATGGTGAGTTCCTGGACTGCTACACCACTGGCTTATTCGGTTATTTTGTTCACGTTAGCTTAAACCTTCCTATGAGGGGAACGAAATTAAAAATGTCTTTCGTATACTTTATGGAGAAAATAATTACTTTTACAATTATATCTAAACTTAAACCTTATAAGCAAAGTAATTTCTTAGTTAGGAAGCCAGAGAAAAAAAATGACTTCATTGTTAATTTTATACTCCTAAAATTCACAAAACCATGTGATAAAATCGACGAGAACATCAATTTTACGATCTGACAGTGCATACCTAAACCATTGGTGTAACAGCCCAGTCGATGAAGTCGAAAAAAGAGCAATTATGGGAACAAATTCGTGTAGTCACACATGTATGACAGTGGTGGGAAAGAGCGTCATGAACAACATAACGGAAATCTTCAGTGGTGAAGGATGAGTGTGGAAAAACGTTTGAAAGTTAGTTTTGTGCCGTTTTCTCGAATAACTCCAAAACCTCTAGAAAAAACGCATTCCAGCACGAAATCAAACTACACAAAATTTCCTGCATGAATGGTTCTATTCGTTATTTATCTAGGACTAATAGTTCGCACGAAGAATGATAGAGAATATGTGAGAATGCAGGCTCTTATAATAGAGATAGAGAATATTACAAATTCTTCCACGAAGTGCATGTGCTGTAGCTTAGGTAGTTTTTGTAGGCTTATTTGAGGTAGTTTTCTGACTTGATAGATCACAAGTGCCACAAGCCATTCATCAGATCGTTTCTCAACACCATCGTAGTACGGTGTATGCAGTTGTCATTTATACTTACTGTAAGGCAGCAAAGTGTTTTCTGCGTTAGTGCAGCGTTATGAAAAACTCATCTTCCTAAATTTTCTATTCTTTTCATGGCTGACAAGAGCTGCACACATAAACATTTCTTTAGCACGTGACGGGGGCGCCGTTACAGCTGCCTGCCGAAGAATGTGATGTTTCTTCTGTAACTAATGTCACCAGAGAGACATTTCAGATCAGAGGAGCTAACACTTCTTTTTCATAGTCATCAATCACACACTGCTTCGAAGGATCTCTCTCTTTCAAATAGTTTATGAGTGGATCGTCTATCTCTAGGGTATTGACTTGCTGCTGATGCCACATGTGTCATATATTCCTCGTGTCATAACACTGCACTGCATCCTGAATTTCGGTGATTGTGGTGGTTCCCGACCAGCTGGCCATACCAACATACGTATGCTGTCCGTGAATTCTAAATGCTGTGCCAGCGACTTGCTGCGCAGTTTCAACAGTGGTGGTTGCACTAGCCAGCTCCGTTGAGTAAGTAAAGGCCAGTTTAGGCTCTACAGTGTAAATTTTCTGCTTTGTGTAGGAACTAACTAAAGTTCATTAAAATTTTGTTGTAGGAGCTCTGATGGACTGAATACAGATGCTTTTTTGTCCACTCCAGATATCAATACAAAATCCATAAACAAAGCCAAATTTGTCAAGGGCAGGACACTGAATGAAAGCCAATAACGAGAACAAGAACGTCCAGGCACGGCATAATTGACAATACCTCACTCAACGGACTATACTAGACTCGATTGATGATGCCTTCCAGCGCCACTGCCGTGAGCAGCTTGGCCGCTATCAATATCGTCTGTTGGTGGGGATATTGAATCCATTCCCTCTATATACCGCAATTAGGGCTGAATTAGTCGCGGTGTATGCTGGTGCCAGAGGGGATGAGTTGGGTAGCAGAACATCCCACCAAAAAAATTAGAACCATGAAAGCAGAGAATGCCAACTGAGGTTGCTTACCCAAGGACTGTGGGAGCAGGAGAGATGGCAGAGCACTGGGAGCAGAAATATTGTGTCGACGCTACAGGGGTGAGGGAAGGGTGGGATGAAGGGAACTGTTCCATGTCCAACGACTCTCACACCAAGATCCTCTCATCAAACCTCTCGCGAGCAGGAGCAATGCTTTAGAGGCTATACTGGAATGCAGGAGATGTGGGGTGATGGCGACAAACATGGCTGTTGGTAACCATGGTGATCATCCCGGGTCAGGGCCACTGATTGTAGCTTTGGGTGCATCCAGAGCTTGTTGTGGTGGTGGATGAGACCTGACGCCCCCTGAAGCCACAGACGAAGCTTCGGTTCCACGCCAATTGACCGCGTAATGTGCATGGTCAGATGCAGGTTCCCATGCATAGGGGGGTCGGTAAACAACTCGGTACGCTACATGGGATGCAGGTGACCCAACAGGCTACAATTCCAAAGTGATAGAATGACACATTGCGATGATGCTGTGCAGGACTTCCTCAGTTGATGACGTGTGGAAGGCCTTCCACACCAGTGGTTTGAACGTACAAAAGAGCAGATAAGTTCTGGATGAGGGGAGGGGCGAAAAGTGGGAAGGAGCTGGAGGGTGTGAGGTGGGAACAGGGACAGAATGACGATCAGGCGATCGTGATCCTCCGTGGCCAACATCAAGATGCAAGTGGAAAGGGAAATAATTCCAGAAAGTTGTGTCATCCTGGCTGGAAACATACTCTAATGATGACTGGGTCGCATGTTGATGACATGGCTACGTCACGGGAGGTCCTGATGATGGAATTCTGCGTTGGAGACAAGGGAAAGTTGGTACAGCGCATCTGTGTGAACGTGTTTGGTGGTGAGGCGAAAGTAAATTTCATGGTGTAACCTGCCTGAAAACAACGCCTAGCGTCGCAGACATTTCGCCATGTTTTCTAGGAGCTTATAACGATCCCCAAACAAAAAAATAAGCGCTTGTGATCAGTAAGCACGAATTTACTGACATTAAAATCCACTTGAAAAATTCTTGACCCCATAAAGATGATATTGTGTAAATAATTAAGACAGTGCAGAATACCTGGAAATAGTTGGTTTGTATGCTTTTAGAAATGACAGGTGCACTGGAAACTCCAAACAGTATGTGTCTGTACCCGTATAAACCAGATGGAGTATTTAAGACTAGCAGCTGACATGATCCGCATCGAGTGACACGGGAGGACGATGGTTAAAAGTCCTGCTCAGCCGTCCAGCTTTAGACTTCCGTGATTTCTTTAAATGACTCTAAGCAAATCACGGGATGGCTCCTTTGAAAGGGGCACGGCCGATATCCTTCCCCATCTTTTCGGAATCTTCTGCCCCGTCTCTAATGACCGCACTATCGATGAGATGTTGAAATCCTAACTTCCTTCTTTATTTTAGGAACGAAACCTGTAGATGGACCTCCTTTAGAGCTATCTTTGAAAAATAGTGTCCCCTAGACAGGTTAGTTAACAAATCCTCCGGGTGAGGGATAGCATAGAGTTGATAGTTGGACTGGAGATTTATAGTGAACTTAAACCGCAACAAATGTGTGAAAAATTATTAGGTTTGTTAAGAACAACAACCCCCCCCCCCCCCCACCCATGAACCAGGGACCTTGCCGTTGGTGGGGAGGCTTGCGTGCCTCAGCGATACAGATGGCCTTACCGTAGGTGCAACCACAACGGAGGGGTATCTGCTGAGAGGCCAGACAAACATGTGGTTTCTGAAGAGGGGCAGCAGCCTTTTCGGTAGTTGCAGGGGCAACAGTCTGGATGATTGACTGATCTGGTCTTGTAACATTAACCAAAACGGCCTTGCTGTGCTGGTACTGCGAACGGCTGAAAGCAAGGGGAAACTACAGCCGTAATTTTTCCCGAGGACATGCAGCTTTACTGTATGATTAAATGATGATGGCGTCCTCTTGGGTAAAATATTCCGGAGGTAAAATAGTCCCCCATTCGGATCTCCGGGCGGGGAGTACTCAAGGAGACGTCGTTATCAGGAGAAAGAAAACTGGCGTTCTACGGATCGGAGCGTGGAATGTCAGATCCCTTAATCGGGCAGGTAGGTTAGAAAATTTAAAAAGGGAAATGGATAGGTTAAAGTTAGATATAGTGGGAATTAGTGAAGTTCGGTGGCAGGAGGAACAAGACTTTTGGTCAGGTGGTTACAGGGTTATAAATACAAAATCAAATAGGGGTAATGCAGGAGTAGGTTTAATAATGAATAAAAAAATTGGAATGCGGGTTAGCTACTACAAACAGCATAGTGAACGCATTATTGTGGCCAAGATAGACACAAAGCCCATGCCTTCTACAGTGGTACAAGTTTATATGCCAACTAGCTCTGCAGATGATGAAGAAATAGGTAAAATGTATGACGAGATAAAAGAAATTATTCAGGTAGTGAAGGGAGACGAAAATTTAATAGTCATGGGTGACTGGAATTCGTCAGTAGGAAAAGGGAGAGAAGGAAACATAGTAGGTGAATAAGGATTGGGGGGAAGAAATGAAAGAGGAAGCCGCCTTGTAGAATTTTGCACAGAGCATAACTTAATCATAGCTAACACTTGGTTCAAGAATAATAAAAGAAGGTTGTATACATGGAAGAATCCTGGAGATACTAAAAGGTATCAGATAGATTATATAATGGTAAGACAGAGATTTAGGAACCAGGTTTTAAATTGTAAGACATTTCCAGGGGCAGATGTGGATTCTGACCACAATCTATTGGTTATGAACTGCAGATTGAAACTGAAGAAACTGCAAAAAGGTGGGAATCTATGGAGGTGGGACCTGGATAAACTGAAAGAACCAGAGGTTGTAGAGCGTTTCAGGGAGAGCATAAGGGAACAATTGACAGGAATGGGGGAAAGAAATACAGTAGAAGAAGAATGGGTAGCTCTGAGAGATGAAGTAGTGAAGGCAGCAGACGATCAAGTAGGTAAAAAGGCGAGGGCTAATAGAAATCCTTGGGTAACAGAAGAAATATTGAATTTAATTGATGAAAGGAGAAAATATAAAAATGCAGTAAATGAAGCAGGCAAAAAGGAATACAAACGTCTCAAAAATGAGATCGACAGGAAGTGCAAAATGGCTAAGCAGGAATGGCTAGAGGACAAATGTAAGGAAGTAGAGGCTTGTCTCACTAGGGGTAAGATAGATACTGCCTACAGGAAAATTAAAGAGACCTTTGGAGAGAAGAGAACCACTTGTATGAATATCAAGAGCTCAGATGGCAACTCAGTTCTAAGCAAAGAAGGGAAGGCAGAAAGGTGGAAGGAGTATATAGAGGGTTTATACAAGGGCGATGTACTTGAGGACAATATTATTGAAATGGAAGAGGATGTAGATGAAGACGAAATGGGAGATAAGATACTGCGTGAAGAGTTTGACAGAGCACTGAAAGACCTGAGTCGAAACAAGGCCCCGGGAGTAAACAACATTCCATTAGAACTACTGATGGCCTTGGGAGAGCCAGTCATGACAAAACTCTACCATCTGGTGAGCAAGATGTATGAGACAGGCGAAATACCCTCAGACTTCAAGAAGAATATAATAATTCCAATCCCAAAGAAAGCAGGTGTTGACAGATGTGAAAATAACCTATCAGTTTAATAAGTCACAGCTGCAAAATACTAACGCGAATTCTTTACAGATGAATGGAAAAACTGGTAGAAGCGGACCTCGGGGAAGATCAGTTTGTATTCCATAGAAATGCTGGAACACGTGAGGCAATACTAACCTTACGACTTATCTTAGAAGAAAGATTAAGAAAAGGCAAACCTACGTTTCTAGCATTTGTAGACTTAGAGAAAGCTTTTGACAATGTTAACTGGAATACTCTCTTTCAAATTCTGAAGGTGGCAGGTATAAAATACAGGGAGCGAAAGGCTATTTACAATTTGTACAGAAATCAGATAGCAGTTATAAGAGTCGAGGGGCACGAAAGGGAAGCAGTGGTTGGGAAAGGAGTGAGACAGGGTTGTAACCTCTCCCCGATGTTATTCAATCTGTATATTGAGCAAGCAGTAAAGGAAACAAAAGAAAATTTCGGAGTAGGTATTAAAATTCATGGAGAAGAAGTAAAAGCTTTGAGGTTCGCCGATGACATTGTAATTCTGTCACAGACAGCAAAGGACTTGGAAGAGCAGTTGAACGGAATGGACAGTGTCTTGAAAGGAGGATATAAGATGAACATCAACAAAAGCAAGACGAGGATAATGGAATGTAGTCAAATTAAATCGGGTGATGCTGAGGGAATTAGATTTGAAAATGAGACACTTAAATTAGTAAAGGAGTTTTGCTATTTAGGGAGTAAAATAACTGATGATGGTCGAAGTAGAGAGGATATAAAATGTAGACTGGCAATGGCAAGGGAATCGTTTCTGAAGAATAGAAATTTGTTAACATCGAGTATAGATTTAAGTGTCAGGAAGTCATTTCTGAAAGTATTTGTATGGAGTGTAGCCATGTATAGAAATGAAACATGGACGATAACTAGTTTGGACAAGAAGAGAATGGAAGCTTTCGAAATGTGGTGCTACAGAAGAATGCTGAAGATAAGGTGGGTAGATCACGTAACTAATGAGGAAGTATTGAATAGGATTGGGGAGAAGAGAAGTTTGTGGCACAACTTGACTAGAAGAAGGGATCGGTTGGTAGGACATGTTTTGAGGCATCAAGTGATCACAAATTTAGCATTGGAGGGCAGCATGGAGGGTAAAAATCGTAGAGGGAGACCAAGAGATGAATACACTAAGCAGATTCAGAAGGATGTAGGTTGCAGTAAGTACTAGGAGATGAAGAGGCTTGCACAGGATAGAGTGGCATGGAGAGCTGCATCAAACCAGTCTCAGGACTGAAGACCACAACAACAACAACAAGAACAACAACAGGTATCGCTCATTGAGTTGTTGAAACCGGTAAAATTACACCATCGTCGTGAGGCCGTACGAAATCCGCTTGAAGAGCATCTACAGCCACAAATGCTAGCTGACTAGCGCTACAAAAGGTTAGCACCATTAAAGGCTTCATGACTATATGCACATCCGAGCTTTGGTTCAGAAACCTTCTCGTACGAACTGAACAGGGTGTCAAGGTCATGAAAACTCACGATTTCGGACAATATACTGCGTCGATGAAGAAGGGTGTTTTTCACGTACCTGGTTAACACTACAAAAACGATCACAGGAAACCGAGGGGGTAGCAGAATGATTGATGTACGTAAGTCTCTCACGAGACGTAGGCGAAATGGACGCCTGTGAAGTCGGCCTGGACTTAGAGGCAGAAGAAGCAGACGATGAGTTGGAATCATTAGTTGGTTGCTGCTTGCAACGGTAGGGAACTACTTTTAAAACATGAACTTCATTTGTGAAAGCCTGCTGAGTTTCTGAAGCAACCTCGAACGATTTAGCTGTTTAAACTTTTCACTGAGATTAGGATTAATCATAGTCAAAATTTTTGCTGTTATATCCTGTCAGGGGCAAGGCACATGATAACATCTGAATACATGATTCCACATACGATACTTTACAGTTTTGAATTGTGAAATTGCACGTATGTGCGAGACCCTGCAAGCTGGCGACCCATGCTGCGTAAGCCTGTCCATGTTTTTTAGGAAACTGATTAAACTGTAGTCTAACCACAGTAAGATTCGTCTGATGACCTTAGTATTTCGTTAACAGACCACAGAGATAACTGAAAGACTGAACATTAAGGTCAGAAATAGGCGTTGTAATTTCTGCACCAGTTCATACATATAACTAAGAGACTAGAGTAACTCAATTTGATGCCTGTGAGAAATGCTGTGAGTAAAACTGTACAACTTCATGACAGAGGTCTCTGAAGACTTGTCAAAGTTGACGAATGGTGGTCTGACCATTTACTGATATTGTTGCTGCTAAGACTAGAGCTGCAGGAGAGAAACATGCTGTTCCTTCTGTTGCTGCTAAAGTTCCAGAAACGTGGGATAAATATCACTGGTAGTGGGTGCAAACGTGTCGCCGAAATCATCGTAGGGTAAGACGTACTCGCTACCCTTTGTCTACTCCCGATACAAACGAGCAATCTCGAAACAAAATCAAATTCCTCCTAAACGGGGCAATGACTGGAAGCCAATAAAAAGAAGAAGAAAGTCCACATGGTACCTGTGTGGGCGAGTGGTGAATGTGTGCGCAGGAATAACAGCAGTCAAATAGACAGGAATTGTAACTTGCTTGTACTGAACAAAATTGCAAGTAAAGATTACAGTACAGATAACGACACAGCTCTGATGTGAGTTACAGGATGAGATAACGCTGTCTACTAACTTCGAAATGAGCTCGATGAAAGCCTAGCACAGTGAGAGGTAGCAGGAAGCCTAATTTTGGTAGTCTGTGTCCGCCTGGATGTAAATATACGGCCAGGATTGATGGCGTTGCTGCTGGTCGAGATCTGCCGAGAGGTGATTGTTCGAAATCACTGGAGGTCGATGCTGGTTGGGAGTAGCACCGACTGAGGGATCGCATAGCAGTTGGCATAATAACCCAGCCTGTACTCCCGACGCTGACTGGCTCCTCAACTCCTGCTGAGAGGGAGACCTTGTTGGATTACATTTGTCCAGAGTGCGACGGAGGCTAAACAGGTAGGTTGTTGATCCAGCCGTTGGGCGAAAGTGTAGCCTAATTACTTATGACTGTCTGTGCTGTTCTCTTCAATAGAGTCTTGAGGGCAATGCTGACCTGTTTCACCCTGGATGTACCGCATGTCGGGCTAGCAGTAACTGGCTTGTTGGTGCTCCTCGTGTCCAGCGCCTGAATGTGCCTACTGAGCGAACCTTCTGTCTTACTGAAGGAAGTTCGTAACATCTTGCGGAAGCATTCTCGGAGGTAGGGAATTCCTGGTAGCTGATGTACCAATTCCGCCGGAGAGACTAAATTGAGGTGGAGAGCCAACTTGAGAGCTCGATTGAGGACACGTTGAAGACCTCCTATGTGTTGTTCTGCAGCACTTCCCCAGACGACCGCTGCTTACTCGAGGAATTGACGACTGGGTAAAGCTGGAGAAGAAGCCGCTTGGCTCAGTAATGAACACCTTCAACGTGGAGGTGCCATACGAGTCGCGTGTCAAGAGTGATACTCAAGTGCTTCAGGCTTTTGTATCATGGGACTGGCGTTCCTTGGATCTCGAGGGGTGGGACAGTATTGGGAGTGGGTCGCTGAGGGAGGATGGTCGCCTGCGTCACCTGTGGGTACCATGCGAAACGATTCGTGGTTTTCCAAGCAACAAAGTCGTCAAGGCCACATTGAACTTTCTGCAGCAGCGTATTTGGTTTCTGCTGGTGGTGAGGAGTGTGGTGTCATCCGCAAACAACGCCAGTTGAGTGTTCCGTACCTTAAGTACATCACTGGTGAAGAGGATCTACAACACAGGCTGCAGAGCGGAACCTTGTGGGACTACATTATGGACAGGGCAACGAGCCTCCTCAGATGGTCCTGAACATCATCCACTATTATAATGGGATGTGGTCTTTTGCATCATGCATTACTAGGTACAGCAAAAGCCACTCAGGAACTGTAGTGATGTGGGTGGGACCAACAGGGTGCTTCACCATCGCGAAACTAGTAGCAAAGGCTTCATACAGAGCCTCGGTCTTGGCAGGTGCTTCACTGATGATGACGTCATCTACCTGCAGCTGTGGAATGCGATTTTTCTTGCAGAGAAATCACTGGGTCTCGTTCCACGCAGAACGATCTTCGATTCAAAATGCAGCAGTATAGTCGGTAGATGTTTGGTTCCAATGTGTCTCCACAGCAGCCTATATTTCCCACCAGAGATAGCTTTGTAAGCCTTTCCTCTCAGGGTACCTCGGCTCTGCCAGACGAGGAAGACAGAGTTTTTCTCGGCAGTAGCATGCAGAAGATATTGGAGCAGCGTCTATGATTTTTACCTTGGCTGATCTTCTCCTCCACCAGGTATAGAATTGGTGACAGCCTGAAGAATACTAGATGTGATATGACAAAGCGCCTCATCCAATCCAAGGACTGCAGGATCCGGAGTGTGTTCCAGAGCAGAATCCAGGCAGGCAGAATAATCATCCCAGTTAATGTTGTAGATGCTGATACCCACTGCAAGCAAGGGTCTTGGTCAGCATGTCGTTATGAAACTGGGACACTCATTCCTGAACTGTGGTCGTAACATCACAACTGACAACTTCCTCACCTCCGTGATACTGGTGGCTGAGCTGAAACAATAAGGAATAAGTTTACTTGGCACTCATCGGAGATAAGTCAAAGAGGTTCCTGCCGCAGCGCAATGTGGAGACGATGCATTGTAGGCAACACATTTCTACAAGTCAGGTAACAATATTCTCAAAGTGTACCAAGGGAAAAAGAAAACTTTCCTCATTTTGTCTAACATGCGTGCTTGTTGTCAGGTGAATGAGAATACTGAGAAGAAACTTCCGGAAACTGTGCAGATTTGTAATGGAAATAATGGTGGAGTCGATATAGTTGACCAATTGGCTAGACACTACCTCGTTTAAGCTGGCACCCACCGACGGCCTGTGTATGTCTATTACAATATTCTTGACCTTTCCATGATCAAGCCTCACACAATTTTTAAGTTGCTTACCTCTAAGAAGATTTCACGCGGACTTTATCCTCAGAACAGTAGACGAGCTTGCGGCCCGCTACAGGTTGCAGGCATTCGATACGGGCGCTGGCCAATATAGAAATAGAAGGCGTTCAAATTTATGTTTCCTATTAAAAAAAGGGGGGGAACAGAACATCAAATGTATGCCTGAAGTGCAACAAGTACGTGTGAAAAAGTTGCCAAGCAAGAACTCTTGTCGAATGTCTGAACTGTGAACCCATTCCAGCTTAGACAACTCTGTCTACTATTTGTTCGTACATATTTCCTAACATTTCTATTCATAGACTGACTCTGTTTCTTCTTATGTTTCAGTACCTTGGTTACAGTAAATAAAAATACATGCAGAGCATTTTAGTCACCTGCTGCATATTAGAATCTTTCACAAATACTCGGTGTTTATTTGTCGGTAAAAGTGTATTTAGTGTTAGTACTCACAGAAACAGTATGTTTTGACGTTGTTTAGATCTTTTTATGAAGATAAACTTGCTAACATAGTTTTAGTTACGAACTATTCATTTTATTGCCCAAATTATCCTTTGGTTACACTTCAGAGGCTTCCTGAACGTATCGTCAACATGGCGACACTCAGAACATCATTCTAATACGAATGAAACGGTGTTTCCTACGGTAGGTCAAAAATGACCTACATGGTACTACTAAGGGTACGGCGAAGTCCGGTACTTCTAGTGTTAATAAGCCTTTCAGCCACTCCCGCACTTGGGAACCTATTCAGTATGGAAATGAGCGTTTGGCGTCATTGGCCGGGAGGCCCCTTGTGGGACAGGTCCGGCCGCCTTGGTGCAGGTCATATTACATTCGACGCCACATTGGGTGACCTGCGCGCCGGATGGGGATGAAATGATGATGAAGACAACACAACACCTAGTCCTCGGGCCCGTAGGACGGCAATCCGTCACACTGACCACTCACCTATCAGGGCGGACCTATTCGATATGCTCATACCTTAATTAATAGTCTGCAGTGGCGCAACTTATTAACAGTCTGCGGTGGGGCCCCATGCGTTCGTCGTTTCTCTGCGTCAAACAGTGTTCCCATAATCACGTCAGAAACTTTACGACCTCATGTTTTGTGCAAGATTGTTCAGCAGCACTAAGAGGACTGACTACACCTGTCAGTACAAACTAACTATTTTGCGTCAACGCATCCACACTCCAAAACCTTATCTGCTGTCCAGGGAATATTAAGCATTAGTTGCTTGCTCTTGCCATATGTACTTGTATGTACTAACAAGCCGAAAAACGTAAAAGTTGCACTGGCTGTAATTATTAGTCTGCAAATTTTTATGTAAATATAAAGACTGTAAATACTGATGTAATGTTGTTCAGTACATCGTCCTCAGACACTAACAGAAATATCAGCACTTACACCCTGCATATGTGGATGTTGAAGGCAACGTCTAGGATACCAGTTCTGTAGTCCTTAGGCTAGTAGAGAGAAAACCCCGTAATAGAGACAGATGTTCAGAGTTCAGAGTTAAACATCTAGCAACCAATCGCTAAACTACATAGTTATTTGATATTAACACACATCTCTAATCAGTCAGTCACAGAGGAATCATGAGATGCAAAACTACCAAAATACTAATTGATTTATATATTTCGGAAAATGGTACAACATCCAGACAGACTAAAGACCTTAGTGCAAACACTTCTGGAAAGAAACATTAGTGCACGCTTTTCGAGGTTTCCAATCATTTAAGATAACATTATTACATTTACAGATCAATAGCACAAGCGGTTCTGAGGTACCCATGTGGAACACACATATTAGTACGCGTCGCAGCCCCCACGGGCAGCAGTGCAGGCATTGAGCTTGGCGTCTAGTCCATCGCAAAAAAAAAAAAAGAAAAAAAAATGTTCAAATGGCTCTGAGCACAATGGGATTTAACTTCTTAGGTCATCAGTCCCCTAGAACTTAGAACTACTTAAACCTAACTAACCTAAGGACATCACTCACATCCATGCCCGAGGCAGAATTCGAACCTGCGACCGTAGCGGTCGCGCGGTTCCGGACTGTAGCGCCTAGAACCGCTCGGCCACACCGGCCGGCTTAGTCTATCGTACAGATGGCAAATACTGTCCTGGGATATGTTATTCCACGCCTGCTCGACCTGTTTACATCGTTCTGTAATAGTTGTTGGTTGATGAGTCACACGAGTCACTTCTCATTGCAACTTATTCCGGACGTGCTCGACTGATGAGTATGTACGGAGAGTGTGATGGCCAGGGATGCTGCTGCAAGTCTTGCAGAGCACGTTGAGTTGCACTAGCAGTGTATGGGCGTGCATTATCCTGTTGGAACAACACGCCACCTTCCTGTGGCATGGACGGCAGAAGAACGGGTCTAGTAACATTCCGCACGTACCGAGCTCTATTTCATGTCCACTCCAGAAACACCAAACGTAGACGAGAACCGTAGATTATCACACTCCAGATCGTAACGACTGGTGTAGTGCCAGTATGTATTGGACGAATGGACTCTACGAGACTCACTAAAGACCACAGCGTAACATTCCATCTTCCAAGTGATCATCTAACGGCACAAGTCAAGCTGTGCAAGTCGATACTGTAGCATGAGTGGAAGATGGGCTACAGGTGTGCGTGTCCGTAGTCCCACTGCTAATAATCGTTTCACAACACTTCGTGGTGACACATATGGGCTGACAAGCTCTCTTATGTGTGCTGTGGTAGGTGCACGATCTGGCACTGCTGCCATTACAATACGACGTTTCTGGCGGGCGTCTGTGCTGTGTGGACATCCAGAACTTCATCTATGAGTGTGACAATGTTCAGGTGACCACTGATACCAGCATGGTTGCACAGATGACGCAACGCGTCCAACTTGTGTGGCAGTTCTCCAAAAGGACCATCCGCCCACTCCTAAGGCCACGATCAGACCCCTTTCAAACTCCCTCAGTTGGCTGTAGTAAGCAAGAGTACGTCTCCGTGGCATAGTTGCCTGCTTTTTTCTCATGTTCGCGGCACACTGGACCTTATGGCTGCGACCTTGCCTTATTCAAGGGTAGACACAGATGGTGCTCTGGTAGCTATGGCACTATGCTTTCTGTTGGGGTATGACGTTGAAACCACTATCAGTTCATCTACTATCCCCCAGGTGGCATATGTTGTCATCGAATCGAAACGACATTATCTTTCCAGGTATAGCAATTCTTCTTGTTAGTATATTTTAGTGCAAAATTAGTTTTTGCGTCCAATAAGCTGTCGAATTCTAGAAATATGATCTTGTAACGAATATGCTTCATTCAGTCCAAAAATAATTTGTGATTTGTTTTTGATGGTGAAGAGTTGCGTAGTGTTGTGGTGTCTAATGCACGCAATGCTGCTTAGTTCTAAATGGTTCAAATGGCTGTGAGCACTATGGGACTTAACGTCTGAAGTCATCTGTCCCCTAGAACTTAAAACTACTTAAACCTAACTAACCTAAGGACATCACACACATCCATGCCCGAGGCAGGATTCGAACCTGCGACCGTAGGGGTCACGCGCTCACAGACTGTAGCGCCTAGAACCGCTCGGCCACCCCGGCCGGCTGCTGCGTAGTCTGTAGCATTTCTACATAAGGAAATGTTTTACTGAGGTTGCTGAATGGTGGAAATAACGAGGAATCAGATTTCAATGTTAAAAGCAAATGGTTGTTAATATTAAAATAAAGCCAACATGGGGAAACTAAAATGTAAATAAGATACATTAATGATATGTAACTTATCTGTGTATACCAAAGGATACAACATATTAGAACAATACCATCTGAAGAAAACCTGTGTTTAAGCCAGTCAGTAAAGGTAGATGGAACTCCTTCCGGCATGACGCAGGCGGCAGAACGGCGCAGAATGGACGAGAGACGTGGGGCCGCTGTGGCGGACGGCGGACATCTGTCGCGGTCGCCAGGGCGTTGGCGATGCTGCACACATTTTTTAGCAGTTAAAGGTGGTGTTCAGGTCGTCGTTCGAGCTTCAGTGCTGAAGCGCAGTTTTGCTCACCTCCGAAAGCAGAGTCTGGAGTTCATATGTCGTATGGAACTTTCGCAGCTAAAACAATGTGTTGCACTTGCTGCTCAACAAAGTGAACTAGCTCGTGGCAATAGTAAGAAGCCTTTCAGACGCCAAGGAACTCAATCAAAATCACACACGGTTGGATTCAACCTTTCGTTCTATAGGTACCGTTTAATGTGAACTCGGTGGACCGTTTAAGTGAGTTAATACAGTGGTTGATTGGAAATCGACTGGATTTTGGAACGATCACAGACAGTTCTACTCAATGGCTCGATACTATCGTAATTGGTTATCTGCATCCAGACTCATCTTAAAATGCCCTTACAGCATGCATATTAAATGGACGTATAAAAGGTAAAGAGTTCTCGGGGGGGGGGGGGGGGGAGGGGGGGGGAGGGGGGGGGGAGGGGGGGGACAGTATGCAGCATTCACCTTCGCTGAGGGTACGGCATCGCCCAGATTACTAAGAAGCAACATGGATCGGATTGGGCGTGAACAGCATCAGTTGATGATCCCCTAAGTAGGCTGCCATTATTACCTAAAAACAAACAGCTGCTTTTGGTGTGGCACTGTGACCGGAAAGCATGAACTACTGATGAATGACTTCGCACTTCGTTCAGTTATGAATCGTACTCCTGCATTACCCCATATGACTGTAAGAGGGATCCCATTCTTCCAGTGTTTTGGAGGGACACAGCTGTATTACTCCTAGGGTCAAGGCTGGTAGTGATCGAAGGAATTCCGACAGCACAACAATATTCCATGGGTATCGTGTGTCTTCGTGTATATCTTTCGTACCACAATTTCATGATGTCAATTTTAAATGTAAAATGCTCGTCCGAATATGGCCTGTATTATGAACTTCCTTTTTAATACTGAGGTACTTCAGTGGCAGGCAGGATCCCCACATTTGTCTGCAGTAGGACATTGTGTGACTCGCTCGGAACTTAACTTTGACCAGTGCGAGAATCTGGGATATCAAGGAAGAGTTACAACAGTTAAGCGGCAGTTTGTCTCAGGAATAGATACAACTTCTTCACGATAACCTTCTCAACCATGCATCCCTGACAGAGAGATTGTAACGTCCTACTGATAAGTAGGCTCACAATTCCCAGTTCTTTGTAAATTTCCATCGATTTTGTAATCATTGAAATAGCACCACATATGCTCTCATCCCATGAAATTTCATTTCGTTTCCCCTTCCCATTCTGGGTGCTTCATTTTCTTTGATCATGCAGAATATTTTTTATGTTTCTTCTTTTAAATCTCTCTCTATATATAGTAGATTGTATTCCTACCATACTAAGAAGTGAAACTGTTCCTTGTTTTGACTGATTACAAAGTTGTATCTCTGCTTAGTAAAAATAATAATAATGATAGTAACAGCGAAGCACCGCCACTATTTTGGGCATCACGGGGAACTAGCAGCTCAGCTACTGCAGTTGAAGGAATCAAAGGCTGCCGGCAGGCACTAAGATGTCGGCATGCCGGTTACAACAACCGAGCTATCTGTACATTTTAAAGTTCGCAGTGCCAAGCACCGCAGCGATAAAAAAGGGCTCTTGCAGGTAGGAACAAGTAGTTTCTACATCAATGGGCAATGAATTAGTTTCTCTGAACGTGGCTGGAAGCACCGCATCGGAATAACAAGTGAGCTCCTGACTCATACAAATGACCGTCAATTTTAGCAGGGGTATCAGCAGTCTTGCAGCTCCTGCCATCACAGGCGGTCTACGATAGACGCTGGTGCGACATGGGCAGCAAACAGCCGCCTCGAGCTCAAGCTTCCACCGCCGCACCGCATTCTTACACCAAGTCCTCCTTCCTGGGACTGGTGCCACTACACTGCTGAGCCGCCTTCAGGCTCACTCCGACATCAACTAGAAACCTGCCCTTTGGGGCAGCAGATCGAGACTGAGGCAGTACAGCCGCTCAGCCTTCTCCGTTGGCATGTGCTCCACGGCACCACGTGCCGTCGCTCATAGAAGCGAAGTACATCAGAGACTGGCATTTCCAGCAAGTATTCTGACAGTCATTTGCACCCCTGGCACCTCTAGCCAGCAGCTGTGCAGTGTATAAACTGTGACACGCGAATGAGCGAGCCCATGGCGTCAACATTCCTGGGCACAGATATCATGGTCCACTGGTTGACAGCTGGCTGTGTACCATGCACCGTCCTCACCACGTGCTAAGATGTGGTGTGGCCACCGCACCACAATGCTATGAGTGTAGTCGTATGGGTTTTAATAAAACATTTGATTTTTGATGTGGTTTATCTGAGATGCCAGCAGCCTTCGCCATTGCGATGACCCACTGCCGTAGCCGAACCTCGCACAGAAACGGCCCTTCACCGCGACTCTGTTTCACTTGTCAGAAATGGGATTCACAACGCCTACAGCTACCACCAGTGGATAAACAAGATTACCCATCTACCGCAGGGTAACATTTGCGTCAACGTATAGTGGGTAAAGTGCAGTGTTTTTGTTTGACTGTATCACGGAGAGTAAATGGGCCTTTTGACAAATGGCTTGGTTCAAATGGCTCTGAGCACAATGCGACTTAACTTCTGAGGTCATCAGTCACCTAGAACTTAGAACTAATTAAACCTAACTAACCTAAGGACAGCACACATATCCATGCCCGAGGCAGGATTCGAACCTGCGACCGCAGCGGTCGCCCGGCTCCAGACTGTAGCGTCTAGAACCGCACGGACACTCCAACCGGCTTTTGACAAATACAGGGTTATTACAAATGATTGAAGCGATTTCACAGCTCTACAACAACTTTATTATTTGAGATATTTTCACAATGCTTTGCGCACTCATACAAAAACTCAAAAAGTTTCTTTAGGTATCCACAAATGTTCGATATGTGCCCCTTTAGTGATTCGGCAGACATCAAGCCGATAATCAAGTTCCTCCCACACTCGGCGCAGCATGTCCCCATCAATGAGTTCGAAAACATCGTTGATGCGAGCTCACAGTTCTGGCACGTTTCTTGGTAGAGAAGGTTTAAACACTGAATCTTTCACATAACCCCACAGATAGAAATCGCACGGGGTTAAGTCAGCAGAGCGTGGAGGTCATGACACGAATTGCCGATCGTGATCTCCACCACGACCGATCCATCGGTTTTCCAATCTCCTGTTGAAGAAATGCCGAACATCATGATGGAAGTGCGGTGGAGCACCATCTTGTTGAAAGATGAAGTCGGCGCTGTCGGTCTCCAGTTGTGGCATGAGCCACTTTTCCAGCATGTCCAGATACACGTGTCCTGTAACGTTTTTTTCGCAGAAGAAAAAGGGGCCGTAAACTTTAAACCGTGAGATTGCACAAAACACGTTAACTTTTGGTGAATAGCGAATTTGCTGCACGAATGCGTGAGGATTCTCTACCTCCCAGATTCACACATTGTGTCTGTTCACTTCACCATTAAGAAAAATTGTTTCTTCATCACTGAAAACAAATTTCTCACTGAACGCTTCCTCTTCCATGAGCTGTTGCAACCGCGCCGAAAATTCAAAGCGTTTGACTTTGTCATCGGGTGTCTGGGCTTGTAGCAATTCTAAACGGTAAGGCTTCTGCTTTAGACTTTTCCGTAAGATTTTCCAAACCGTTGGCTGTGGCACGTTTAGCTCCCTGCTTGCTTTATTCGTCGACTTCCGCGGGCTACGCGTGAAATTTGCCCGCACGCGTTCAAACGTTTGTTCGCTCACTGCAGGCCGACCCGTTGATTTCCCTTTACAGAGGCATCCAGAAGCTTTAAACTGCGCATACCATCGCCGAATGGAGTTAGCAGTTGGTGGAGCTTTGTTGAACTTCGTCCTGAAGTGTCGTTGCACTGTTACGACTGACTGATGTGAGTGCATTTCAAGCACGACATACGCTTTCTCGGCTACTGTCGCCATTTTGTCTCACTGCGCTCTCGAGCGCTCAGGCGGCAGAAACCTGAAGTGCGGCTTCCGCCGAACAAAACTTTATGAGTTTTTCTACGTATCTGTAGTGTGTCGTGACCATATGTCAATGAATGGAGCTACAGTGAATTTATGAAATCGCTTCAATCATTTGTAATAGCCCTGTATTTAATTGCATTATTATTAAGTTCAATGTGTGGTGGTTAGTCGTAGACAGTGTTCTGTGGAAGTGTAAACAAGAATGTTAGTTCGAAATATGTGTTACCAAGAGCACAGGTTGTGGCCCATTGTCAAGGAGTATGTAAGGTGGTAACCGTACGTAGTAATACAGGAAGTGAATTTGAGGGTTGTGAAGGAGCATTAATTGTTTTCAGTGTGTAAAGTACTAATTTTGAGCATCCACGCAGGCACAATAGTTAAGTTACAGTAAGAGGTATTATGATCGTGTTATGATTATGTATCCTTCTCGTAGTTTGATTTTGTTTTGTTGTGATTAGTGTGTTTTCATGATACCAGAGACTAAGAATTGTAGGAAATGATTGCTAGTTTCCACTGTCCAAGGTAGAGACACAGGGGCCAAGTCTCCTGAAGGAGGGAGCTTTTGTAGTACCGGAACCATTTTTTGAGTGTTACTATATAAACAATGAGCTCACCCGCAGCAGCTGAGGAGCAAGAGGCAGCCCAGGCACAAAGGTGTCGGCATCACGGTTGCAGCTGGAGGGACGTTTATGAATTGTAAGGTAGGCCAGGCCTAGCACCACAGTGCTGCTAATGCAGCGGTTAAGTCTGGGCTCTTGCAGGCCAGGCCAGGCAATTCCTACATCGCTGGGACACGGATTTGTTGCTCCAATCGTGGCTGGAAGCAGCTCATCGGCACAACTAGTGAGCTCCCCACCAGCATTAATCATAGCAGAGGTCTGTGCAGTCTTGTGGTGGCTACGATTGCGGGAGGTCTGTACCAGGTACTGGTGCGATATGGGTGGCAAATATGCGCCATGAGTTCGGGCCTCAACCACCGCAGCATCTTCTAGCACCAAGCCGTTTTTCCTGGGCTTGATACCATTCCAATGGCGGGCTGCCGCCAGTCTCAGTCCAACAGCAGCCAGACTACAGCCCTGGAGTGCAGCAGATCGGGACTAGGGCAGTACAGCCACTCGCCCTTCTGTGCTGTTATGGGCGCCCTGACACCAAGTGCAATCACGAGAGGCTGACAATCCCTGGAAGTATTCTGGCAGTCATCCACGCCACTGGCACCTTTCGCGAGCAGCCTTGCAATGTATAATTGGGATGCGCCACTGAACGAATTTTTGGTGTTCGCAGAGTGCCCCGTCCTCAGCACATTCTATGAGGAGGTGTGGCCACTGCACCGTGACGCTGTGAGTGTATTTGCTTGGGTAGTTGCGACAACTCAACCATGCACACATGTGACCCTTTATCCATGGTCCATTTCAATAGTATTGATTATAATTATAGTAATAATCATCAAGTAAAGGTAAAAGAAAGGAAATGTACATATATTCCTAAATGTAAAATGAATCAGTAACAAATATAATCTTAAATGTAATATGAATCAATAACAGTTTTGTTGACAAAACGTAGAGAATATGCAAGTTTAAAAAGACGAATTAATAGCAGTCAGAAAATACTTGATGGCTGAAGCCACTTTTCAGTAGGTGTTATATAAGAGAGCTATGGGCGTAGGGAAGCAGAGTGAACAGTATCACCTTGTGAGGATGTGATTTCATTTGTATATACATATGTATAGCAAGGGTATGAAACTCTAAAGCCGAGACAGGCCAGATCAAAACGGTTCAAGTTCAGGTGGGACACGCACAAAAAAAAGGAAATACCTAAAAACCAATTTTCATAGAAACGCAAATTTACATAAACGACAACAAGGCTCAACAACAACATAATACTAATGTATTCTTCCTGACACTCGACCTCTCTCTTCAGCTATTATCTTTCCTATTTTCGGAGGAGACTTATTTGCAGTAATAACTTTCAAAACTGACCCATCTGGAACGTCTGAAATCTTGGATGCAACAGGAACTTTATTTCCTTTCATTGTTGAAAATAGCTGCTCAGATCGATAAGTACCTCAAAACTGGGATATAATTTAATATATTTGTAGAAATTAACCTATGACACCAGATTGTACCAACAACCACTTTTGCCGAGATCGATTAATTGAATGCGTAGCAGTGAACTCGTCTGTTTTTGCTACCCTACCACTCGTGCTAGACGGGCCTGTCTACAGCACATTCTGTAAGGAGAAGTCTGCAAAACAGTGGAGTGAAATCTCGCACCGTACTCTTTCGGTCTGCATGTGGTAGTCGTCTACCAAGATATTCACAGCCAGTCCGGTTATTTGCGCCTGCTCCTTAGGTAACACAGTATTTACGTACCGTTGTATTGGAGCCCACCCTCCCCCCATGAACAACTGACCTTGCAGTTGGTGGCGAGGCTTGTGTGCCTCAGCGATACAGATAGCTGCACCGTAGGTGCAACCACAATGGAGGCATATCATTAGAGGAGCCAGACAAGCAATTGTTTCCTGAAGAGGGGAAGCAGTCTTTTCAGTAGTTGTAAGAGCAACAGTCTGGATAATTGAATGATCTGGCCTTATAACACCAACCAAAACGGCCTTGCTGTGTTGGTACTGCGAACGGCTGAAAGCAAAGGGAAACTACAGTTGTAATTCTTCCCAAGGGCATTTGTTGGTTAAATGATGATGGCATCCTCGTGAGTGAAATATTTCGGACCTAAAATAGTCTCTCATTCGGGTATCCGGGCGGGACTCAGGAGGCTGTCGATATCAGGAGAAACAAAACAGGCGTTCTACGGATCGGCGTGTGTTACGTCAGATCCCTTAATCGGGTAGACAGGTTAGAAAATTTTAAAAATGAAATGGACAGGTTAAACATTGATAATGAGGAAGTTGGTGAAGTTCGATGTCATGAGGAACACGAGTTCTGGTCAGGTGAATACAGGGCTGTGAATTCGAAATCAAACACGGGTAACGCAGGAGTAGGTTTAATAATAAATTTTAAAAAATGGGAATGCTGGTATGCAACTATGAACAGTGTAGTGAACGCATTATCGTAGTCAAGATACACACGAAGCTCACACGCGCCACAATAGTGCCAGTTTATATGCCAAGTAGCTCCTCAGATAATGACGAGATTGAAGAAAATGTATGAGAAGATAAAAGAAATTATTCAGTTGGTTAAGGGAGACGAAAATTTAAAAGTCATGTGAGACTAGAATTCGATTGTAGAAAAAGGAAAAGAAGGAAAATAGTAGGGGAATAAGGAGGAAGCCGCCTGGTAGAATTTTGTACAGAGCATAGCTAACACCTGGTTTCAGAATCATAAAATAAGGTTGTATACGTGTAAGAGACCTGGAGGCCCTGGAAGGTTTTAGATTGGTTATATAATGGTAAGCCAGAGATTTCGTAACCAGATTTTACGTGGTAAGATATTTTCAGGGGAAGATGTGGACTCTTACCACAATTTATTGGTTATGAACTGTAGAATCTGTAGAACTGAAGAAGATGCAAAAAGTTGAGAATTTAAGAAGCTGAGGCCTCGGTAAACTGAAAGAACCAAAGGTTGTAGAAAATCTCAGAAGGAGCATGAGGGGATAATTCACAACAGGGGAAAGGAATGCAGTAGAGGAAGAATGGGTAGCTTTCAGGGATGAAACAGTGAAGGGAGCAGAAGATCAAGTAGGTAAAAGGATGAGGGCTAGTAAATATCCCTAAGTAACACAAGAGGTACTGAATTTAATTGATGAAAGGCGGAAACATAAAAATGCAGTTAATGAAGCAGACGAAGGGGAATACAAACGTCTAAATATGACATTGACATAAGTAAAGTTTGGAAGGTAGGAGACGAGGTACTGGCAGAAGTAAAGCTATGAGTACCGGGCGTGAGTCGTGCTTCGGTAGCTCAGACGGTAGAGCACTTGCCCACGAAAGGCAAAGGTCCCGAGTTCGAGTCTCGGTCGGGCACACAGTTTTAATGTGCCAGGAAGTTTCATTGACAGAAGTGATAAATGGCTACACAGGAGTGGCTGGAGGACAAATGTAGGAATTTTGAAGCATATATCACTAGGGGAAAGATAGATGCCGCTTACAGGAAAATTAAAGAGACCTTTGATGTGATGAGAACCAGCTGTTGAATATCAAGAGCTGAGGTGGAAAACATATCCTAGGCAAAGAAGGAAAAGCAGGAAGGTTGTAGGAGTATATAGAGGGACTACACAAGGGAGATACACTTGAAGCGTTATAATGGGAACGGAACAGGATGTAGATGAAGATGAGGTGGGAGATGTAATACTGCGTGAAGAATTTGACTGTACACTGACAGACCTAAGTCGAAACTAGGCCCCAGCAGTAGACAACGTCCCTTTAGATCTACTGATAACGTTGGGTGAGCCAGCCATGACAAAGCTCTTCCATCTCGTGAGCAAGATGTATGAGACAGGTGAAATACTCTCAGACTTCAAGAATAATATAATAATTCCAATTCCAAGGAAAGCAGGTGCTGACAGGTGTGAAAATTACCGAACTATCAGTTTAACAAATCGCGGTTGCAAAATACAAACACGAATTCTTTACAGATGAGTGGAAAGACCGGTGGAATCCAACCTCGGGGAAAATCACTTTGGATTCCAGAGAAATATGGGGCACGCGAGGCAATACTGATCCAACGACTTCACATAGAAGATTGGTTGAGGAAAGGCCAACCTACGTTTATAGCATTGGTAGACTTAGAGAAAGATTTTGACAACGTTGACTAGAATACTCTCTTTGAAATTCTAAAGGTGACAGCGGTAAAATATGGGGAACGAAAGGCTATTTACAATTTGTAGAGAAACCAGATGGCAGTTATAAGAGTCGAGGGCGAGGAAGTAGTTGTTGGGAGGGAGTGAGACAGGGTTTTAGCCGATGCCAGAACTGTGGTGTCTAGGAATCCTGCATACTTGGTTCGCTAAACAAACAATCAAACAACCCATAGTAATCAGTTTTATCACAATAAGGCAATTCCAGTACTTAAATTCGAGAGATGTTTCGCAAGCAAAGGGCGACATACGAAATAATTAATCTTCTTCAGAATAGATAAACACAAGTCTGTGCTATGTAGGGAGTACAAATGATATAGGCTACGATTAAAGCTGCTATCGAAGTGGGCTGCCACTAGTAGGGCGCGGCGCTTATATCCTCTTCATGTAGGGGCCTTTGGTGTCGCGTTGTCGTCCTGGATGGTGGTCGGTGAGCGTACGACTGGCTGATCTCTTTTCATAGCCTTCTCTTCTCTGCCGTTCCTGACTGGCGTGCTGGTGCTGACTTTACCCCGCAACAGAAACAAAAGAAAAAATTGGAGTGGAAATAAAAGTCCAGGGAGAAGGAATAAAAACATTGAGGTCTGCCGATGATACTGTAACTCTGTTAGAGACAGAAAAACAATTGGAAGAGCAGCTGAACGGAATGGACAGTCTCTTAAAGCAGAAAATAAGATGAACATCAACAAAAGTAAAGCGAAGATAATGGAATGCAGTCGAATTCAATCAGGTGGTGCTGGGGGAATTAGTGGTTTTTTAGTGGTTTATTAGTGTCCAATGGATCCTAACTTCATTTAGACGTCACAGGTAAAGGCAATGTGGTCGGGAGTTCCCCTACGACCACACTGACAGATGTCATTATCTTTCCTTTTGAAAATGTACAGGTTAACAGGACACAGGCTGTGTCACATTGGATAATGTATCAATGCCTGCCTGGTGTTTTGATGGGCATGTCCTAGGCGTTCTCGAATGCACTGGAGGTTGATGGAGACTTGCTTAGCCATTCCCGCCAAATGTGTGGGGCTTTGAGCTACGGAGGAAACACGTTATGATTGCAAGGTCGCCCTCTATAAATAGTGCAAGACATAAAACGGTCAAAACACTGGCGGCCTTTGGGCGAATATAGAAACCATAATTTGGCCATACATAAACACAAAGAGCTTTCAAAAACTGGTGCCACCACCTATCGAATTCCAGGGAATACTTAGAAGAGGAGAGTTCTAAAGAAAAATATGCGTTCTGCTGACAACAAGAATGTATTTGCAAGGATTTTGACCTGTTTTTACCTCAAAGAGGAAAAGTAAACTTACGCAAAAGTCTGACCTAGTTGGCCAATAGGCAGATATCCTTGGGCAGATGAATGGGGAACGGATTTACTGTTAATAATTCGAACAAATGTTGAATGCAACTACAATAAACGATGGACCAAAAGTTAAAAACAATAATAATTTTAATAATTAATAATAAAAATAATAATCACCCAAGGGTATCAAATAATTATTATCATTATTTTTGAAAAGAATAGCTGCAGTATTGCATCCAAAAGGTGGACAAACATGATATTTAGCTGGTTGTAATAACGTTTTGGCTCATCAGTGTATTCTCTTAAGTGCAACTGGGATGCACGTCACATACTATCACCGAGGAAGTCACACGATTTTGCTAGTGACAAGCTTAAGTGGAAATTTTACCTTACAAATATACCAGCAAAATGAAAGATGGTGAATAATGCGGATTATTTTTGTTGTATCTGTATTCTGGGTAATTACCAGGACAAGATGCTACCCATGACAAACGTTCCACTTCTCGTCCTCGATATTCCATGTAGAGTCCCCACCTTTGAGTACTAAGTAAGAATTCAACTGTCAAAATACCCATTTTACTATGTATTCACCTTTTGCACTGTAGATCTGCTGCCTTTAAGACAGCTTATAATGATTGTGCCTGGCCAAACTACTCCTTCTCCGGGACAATAGGCCTATCATTTATTGCAGACGCCAGGTGATTCTCTCCCTCCAATACGCCAGCCGCCAAAGTGGACAGATTATGTGTGTGGAACAAACGCACTCTCGTAACGCGATGTTTAGGAACCGGACGTAACCTTTATCTGGAAAGCGCGGGTTGAATTATCACAGGATGTCAATGAAGTTCACGCCAAGACACTTGATCTGCTTACGACAAGGATGTGGACCTTTAAATGTTCAAATGTGTGTGAAATCTTATGGGACTTTACTGCTAATGTCATCAGTCCCAAAGCTTACACACTACTTAACATAAATTATCCTAAGGATAAACACACACACCCATGCCAGAGGGAAGACTCGATCCTCCGCCTGGACCAGCCGCACAGTTCATAACTGCGGTGCCTTAGACCGCTCGGCTAATCCTGCGCGGGTGGACTTTTAGACACCGAGTAAGTAAATTAGTATAGTAATTATTGCACTGTGTATATTTCAGTGACGATACACGTGACGGCGGCCTCAGCGGAGGTGCGTCGGCTGGGCAGTACGTGCTACGCAGACGCCGACTGCGCACTGAAGAACAGCCTCTGCCACCGAGGCTCCTGCCGCTGCCGCAACGGGCTGCAACCCTCACACGACGGCCGACGCTGCCTCGGTCAGTATCTATATTCCGTTCAAAATTACTAAACTGACAGCTGCGAAAGAAGTATTTCGTAGAGACTCATGTGGCTGGCACGTCACGCATACAGCCAACCTCACGAAACTTGTAGCCGTAGTAATCATCTGCATTTGCCAAATCATCGCCCTCATAACTACAACTTTTCTTGCTTGTTATGTATCTCACATAGCTTTCTGCCGTGGGGAAAAGTCCATTGTAGCTGAGATTTTGATTTCAGTTCTTACGGTTGCATTTACAACCCAAGGTACGAAGCATGATGTGCTTGAGCAAATTATCACTGGACGTGACAACATAAATTTTCCTAAGGTAGAACATTTTGGCGTTACGATAACCCCAAAGTGGTATTCTCCATCGTAGAACATTTTGTGAATATTTAAAGGTTATATAATCTTTTAGAATACTCGGCATTCTTTGTTGAAATTAAGAATTACAATTCTCATATATCTATAGGGCAATACTTTACAGTAACTTGTATTCGTTTCAGTGTATCGGATTCCAGCATTTGATGGTGAGTCCTACGTTCAACTGCAATGTCTGAAAGCTTACAACAAACTGAATATCGAAATGGAATTCATCTCATACGCAAACGATGGTCTTCTGTTGTACAACCAACAAAAGGAAGACGGAATAGGTGATTTCGTCTCCCTCGCCATTATTGAAGGGTGAGTTATACAGAGTGACTTCGATAGTAAGTACTATATTAAGTGAATAATAAACTCGAACACACTATACAGAGCGCATCGCAGCGAGGATACAAGTAAGTGAGAGCAGCGTCGTGCGAAAAGTAAATTTTCTGTGAAATTAGTACGCATGAGTACCCTTTGTCAAGGATAAGGGAAGTGAATTAGCAGGGTACAGAGGCGTATGCATTCAGCGCTGTGGCATGCCTGTCCATATTTTCTGCAATTGGATCTTAAACCCTTGAATACTAAAAATGCCACAGATACTATCTCATACAGAGCCATACTTTGAACATTGGCAAGGCTGAGGGAGTTGAAGTAGTGATCAACATACTAGATTAGCAATTAAATCAATTGTCTCTTCAGATGTTACGTATGAAAGTATTTTATTTACCAGGCAATGGATTGCAGTCGAGAAATACGTAGCTCTTTAATCAACTAACTTAATCCTGCTCATGAACCAACTGAGCAAACTGATCTTCACTCTATGTCTGGATATATTCTCCACAAGTTAATATACAGTATCTGGCGGCACGTATTTCACACTAATATTATCGATTTTCTGTTGTGTTCCAATCACCTGCTGCGCTAGAGGAAAATGACAGGTTTCATGCCTGTGCATCTTTATTTCTCTTACCCTGTTGTCATGATCGCTACGCGAGATATACACTCCTGGAAATTGAAATAAGAACACCGTGAATTCATTGTCCCAGGAAGGGGAAACTTTATTGACACATTCCTGGGGTCAGATACATCAGATGATCACACTGACAGAACCACAGGCACATGGACACAGGCAACAGAGCATGCACAATGTCGGCACTAGTACAGTGTATATCCACCTTTCGCAGCAATGCACGCTGCTATTCTCCCATGGATACGATCGTAGAGATGCTGGATGTAGTCCTGTGGAACGGCTTGCCATGCCATTTCCACCTGGCGCCTCAGTTGGACCAGCGTTCGTGCTGGACGTGCAGACCGCGTGAGACGACGCTTCATCTAGTCCCAAACATGCTCAATGGGGGAGAGATCCGGAGATCTTGCTGGCCAGGGTAGTTGACTTACACCTTCTAGAGCACGTTGGGTGGCACGGGATACGTGCGGACGTGCATTGTCCTGTTGGAACAGCAAGTTCCCTTGCCGGTCTAGGAATGGTAGAACGTTGGGTTCGATGACGGTTCGGATGTACCGTGCACTATTCAGTGTCCCCTCGACGACCACCAGTGGTGTACGGCCAGTGTAGGAGATCGCTCCCCACACCATGATGCCGGGTGTTGGCCCTGTGTGCCTCGGTCGTATACAGTCCTCATTGTGGCGCTCACCTGCACGGCGCCAAACACGCATACGACCATCATTGGCACCAAGGCAGAAGCGACTCTCATCGCTGAAGACGACACGTCTCCATTCGTCTCTCCATTCATGCCTGTCGCGATACTACTGGAGGCGGGCTGCACGATGTTGGGGCGTGAGCGGAAGACGGCCTAACGGTGTGCAGGACCGTAGCCCAGCTTCATGGAGATGGTTGCGAATGGTCCTCGCCGATACCCCAGAAGCAACAGTGTCCCTAATTTGCTGGGAAGTGGCGGTGCGGTTCCCTACGGCACTGCGTAGAATCCTACGGTCTTGGCGTGCATCCGTGCGTCGCTGCGGTCCGGTCCCAGGTCGACGGGCACGTGCACCTTCCGCCGACCACTGGCGACAACATCGATGTACTGTGGAGACCTCACGCCCCACGTGTTGAGCAATTCGGCGGTACGTCCACCCGGCCACCCGCATGCCCACTACACGCCCTCGCTCAAAGTCCGTCAACTGCACATACGGTTCACGTCCACGCTGTCGCGGCATGCTACCAGTGTTAAAGACTGCGATGGAGCTCCGTATGCCACGGCAAACTGGCTGACACTGACGGCGGCGGTGCACAAATGCTGCGCAGCTAGCGCCATTCGACGGCCAACACCGCGGTTACTGGTGTGTCTGCTGTGCCAAGCGTGTGATCATTGCTTGTACAGCCCTCTCGCAGTGTCCGGAGCAAGTATGGTGGGTCTGACACACCGGTGTCAATGTGTTCTTTTTTCCATTTCCAGGAGTGTAAAGTGATAGAAGTGTAATGGGGGCAGTCTCCATCGACTACAGGTCCTCCAAATATACTCAGTTTGGTGTCGTGAGAACGAAGTCGCTTTTTTTCCAAGAGCTTCTATGTAAGAACCCCAAGCGTTTCTGTAACGATTTCGTATCTACTGCACCAACTTGCAATGTCTATGGATTCGTGTATTGCCACTCTTTCTTAATAAAGTATCCAAACATTTTAACAAGAGTCTGAAATTGATCGCATTGGTGTCTTATGCGGTATGTCCGTTAGAGACGTACTGTACTTTCCACAGAAACATTTCACGTAAAATCGTACTATTTCACTGCGCTTCTTCGTATTTCCTCTAAATACATTAAGATGAAACACGTTCAAGACATTAACACTAATGTTGTGGTCGGTTACTAATGAATTATTTGTCTTTGTTATACGCATTAAAATGAATGTATCCAGTTATAGCGAAAGGTGTCATCCCTTCCATGAATCAGAATTTGATGGAAGTCGTTTCGAAATACATAACGTCGTACATTGATGGTAAGTGCTAGTTGGAATCGCTATTTTTTGTACATAGCAAGCGTCAGATTTCCATAACAGCCGTATTACCCGAGCACAAAATGTTACACATTTCCATAGTATATTAATTTGAGTCGTTTTTGAATTACTTGCGTCTTTTTCACAACATGTTGCACTACACGCTATTGCGCTACCAAAGATAAACCGTATCTCAACGAAGGACTAATTGTTCTGCGTATTCGACGTATAATCTGACTAGTATCCCATAAGGATTATTTTGATATCCATTTCCGTGCTCAATGGTTTGCTATACATTTTCTCATCTGCGTGATGGTCGAAAGTAGCAGCTGATTTTATTAGATGTAGAAGCTTAGAGTACCAACTTCAGTATTTCATTCTTTATTTCCACAACTGCTGCTTACGTATAAATACAAAAAATTTAGGTTCCTTGGGTGCTACGGATAACAACTGAAATCTTAAAATACTATAAGCGTTCACATTTATTATCCTTCACCAAGTGACTTTGTCTCAATCAGTAAGTCATAGACGAATTGTTTATGTGATTTTTCGTGGGCAACCTATGGCACCGTTTGACAGAAGAAGACAAAAATACCATTTTAGTAATAAGCCCAAACTTATCTGGATGCTTTGATTGCGGAGGTGAACAATAATTAGAGTGAAAATACCTTTCAATGAACACAGGTATTTACATATGCACAGAAGGGCCAAAACATTACAAGCACCTGGTTAAAAGGGTGTTGGTTCACATTTGGAACCCTACACAGCAGCGATTCAGTCTGGCATGTATTATACAAGTCCCTGGTAGATTTAAAAGTATGTGTGGCATCAAATGTTTCCGCACATGTCACTTAATTCCCCTAGATTACGTACCGCAGCTTGGTGGCCGTGGACCTGGTGCCCGATCACCTCACAAATGTGTTCCATCTGATTCAGATCAAGCGCATTTGATGTCAGATCATCAGCGTTCTCACGCTATAATTTCCTTCACACTACTGTAGAAATAATCTGTTCTTGAGAAACTGACAAATATCCTGCAGCAGAATGCCATCGCCACTGGGGGAGACATCAAACCTGAAGTTATGCAGACGGTCCGAAATGATGTTCATATACTCCACAGACATCATGGTGGTGTCGATTTATACCACAGGCGCCAAGGAAGTCCAGATTAATGTCCTCCAAAGCATTATATTGCGTAACATCTCCTCTGACCTTGGTAATGGCCTCGATTCGATCAGCAAATGAATCAGAAAGTTTCTTCTGGTATGCCATATGCAACTGAAGCCTCTCTCGTCATGATTAAATCCAGTACACCTACCATACTGCGAGAATGCTGCTTGTTACGTTTCACCAGCTGCTTTAAGTAGTCCTAACGTTTCCTGTAGCATTAAGATAGAATGATTTACCGAAACGTTTCATGTGTAGTATGGTGTCTAAATGGTCGTCAAACAAGGAAGATACGCGTATAGACCTGTGAACAGGGCTGCTGGGATCTCGGAGGACAGGGTTGTCCACAGTATACTCATCATGAAGATGTAGAAGAAGGATCAATACTTGGGCACCAAAAGTTTTGAATAAAACGTCTTAATACACTTTCACTGTCACCTTAACCCTGAAGGTTAATCCTTTATTTGGCAATGTTGCTCTCATGCAACATGAAAATTCCACAATGTTTTCTAAACATGTTTCAAATTTCAACCATGGATGGGCAATAGTGGTTGCAAGCAACATTTAAGATTTCATATACAGCGGTATTTTGTTTTCTCTGGTGAAAAGCTTTATATAGTGTGCATCTTTAGAAGGCACGGTGTTGGGTTACGTGAGCATCAATTACGAGTGCAGCGGTTTCTTTCGGTTTTATAGTGCTTTTCTTTCTTGTACAGTGAAAATTGATCATAAACGGGAAGATGAAGCCCTGAAGTGAGTTATTATAGAAATATGTTAGGGAATGGTTACCCGGAACATTGCGAATAAACCGATCGTGTCTGGGAAAAGTAAGCCTGGCTTTGATTATAGGATGAACAAATTCCGAAGAAGAAGAAAACTGCAGATCCAGTGTCAGTGAATGATGTACGATATGATAGTTTTGCGCACTGGCCAGACTATGATCCGAAAAGGAAGATGTGGGTTGGCTTCGAAGGGTATTCGACTATAAATGTGCAACATAGAGAAATGTTCTGTGTATTGTACGAAAAAGGAACTGTTATAAGACATTTCACATTAAAAAGTGGAAAATGCTACCATTTTTTCAGCCACATTTAGAACACTGCAGCATTTATTTAACAGCACCCATCTGTGTTTGTGGGCCATGGTACTTAAAGGCAACATACTGCATTTTGAGAAAGCGGGGGTAAAAGTGTCCGCGTGACAATACGCATCTAATTTAAGTAACTCTATTTTTTCACAATATTTCTTTTTGTGCCAAATAAATAGTTAATCACCAGATTGGGTCGTCAGTGTTCTCAGTGCCTTTCATCTTTAGAAAAGAGGCAAAACTGCGACTCGTTGAACACACTACATGCCTGTACACCTACTGTCCTGTTTAGGCCTACTGCAGACGTGAAGCTTTATGGGCTGTTGTGATTAATGTAGTTCTGCGAGGTTCCAAACTGAAAATTTCCGTTGTATGCAATTCCCTTTACAATGTTCGTGCGGAAACTGGCTGAAATTGTCGTTGGCAATATATGACACTCATCCAAGTTCCTGTCGTGTAGTGTCTATTAACAATAACTATATTTACGCACGGCTGCGGGTGGTACATCATTCCTTGTTGATATGCTGGATGGTCCACGTTCATAGACCAACAAATTGCGCAACTGCATTCTTGGTGGGGTCTTGAGCACGTAATTACCGATACAGGCGAATGACATATGAAAACCTCATCACTGTTACGAGTGCCTTGCGTCAGTGGTGCAGACACACATGAGGGACTGATACAAGTTCTGTGCTGCCTACTGCATATTAAAATACTCGGGCGGTATTTTCAGAGAATGAAGAATACTTTGTCTGCTAAACTTAATATTTTTATTGAACGTTAGTAGAATCTTCCCATCTCTTATCACCTTCCATTGCACAAATGTACCTGGCAGTTGAATTTTCCCATAGCTTATCATCTTCTTTGCACAAATGTACCGGGAAAACGATCCAAAATACGTCACTTTTTGTGGCAGATATCTTTTACTTCCTCCTCCCCTTAAATGCCTGCTTCTGACTGCTGAAACAGTTATTCATACTTAATAAAATAAGCTTGCCGATGCAGAGTAAGAAATTTTATTATATTTAATGCTTTTTTTCTTTCAGCTACGTAGAATTCAGATACGACTTGGGAAACGGTGCCGCAGTTTTAAGATCGGCAAACCGGATTACACTGGGTACGGTGCACCATGTGAGTGCGCGCCGCTACCACCGGGACGGCTTGCTGCGGCTGGATGCCGGCCCTGAGGTGGTGGGCCAGTCGCAGGGGGCGCTGCGGGCACTGGACCTGCAGATGGATGCTTTCGTCGGTGCAGTTCCTACCAATCTAACAAGGTACTACTTTAATATTGGTTTCGACTTATCGTGTCAGATCCATGAACCGCTCAATATACACTCAGGTGAAATAACTTGGGAAGCATACACCAAAAAATCATTGACTTCGCTGATTTATCGTATCATTGTAGTTTTAAGTGCCAATATTCAAATTTTTTAAGCATGATGGAAACCAACGCAAGCTGTCTGACAGTTGCGTTAATTCAACCGGCTAATGCGGCAGAAAAGTGGCCTATTTGTAGTGCGTTCGAGTCTCGTAATTTTGTTCCCACCACAGATTTGTATCAGTACCACCAAATAAGTTCCTTCGGAAAATAGTAATCATGATAATCATAGTGGAATATGCGAGAAGAGACATAATAAGGAACCGTGATGATATGAACATTTATGTATCTACACATCCATTCGCATTTCGCAGCTATATCATTCACACTCTCTTCTAACAATGTACATCATATTTGTAATGGTTTTCGATAATCAACGGAAAACAGCTATATGTCTTACACGTAGAATGATTTGGCGTTGCTTTCCTACCTGCTGTGTTGCGATTGCTTTCATTTCATTACCAGAAGTACTGAACCTGTTAGTCAACAGCTCATAACCTCTCAGGCCATTTCATCGTTGCTGTACACTGCAGTGAATAGGTTTACCATTTCATTTTTTTTCATTAGCTGAGCCTTAAAGAGCGATTGAAGAATCATCAATGGAAGATTACAAACAAGGTACGGATTGCCCTGTAGTTAGGTGCCTTAGCCAATTGTTCTAATACCACTTCTCCATAGCTTGCGTTCTCTTGTCGTATTCTAAAGACTCGTGTTACTTTTCAACGTAGATATCTCGGAAATACTTGAAAAGTGCATCACACTATAACAGTGTCTGTTACATCTATTTGCCGCGCGGGATTAGCCGAGCAGTCTGTGGCGCTGCAGTCATGGACTGTTCGGCTGGTCCCGGCGGAGGTTCGAGTCCTCCCTCGGGCATGGATGTGTGTGTTTGTCCTTAGGATAATTTAGGTTAAGTAGTGTGTAAGCTTAGGGACTAATGACCGTAGCAGTTAAGTCCCATAATATTTCACACACATTTGAACACATTTTGTTACATCTATTTGTGTATCTTAAGGGACATGAGTGAATTCGGTGACCCATGAGGTGCAAACCTCTTCTAAAAAGAAACGGAAAAATTTGACAGTAGTTGCTTTTTCGAATAATACGGTACTATCTAGATGGTTTAATGGTTACGTGTTTATTATATTCTTTAACAACTAGTTTCGGTTGCTGCAATCGTTAAACCTTGTAAGATACAAACTAAAGGATTCCAAAAATGTTAAGCATCATCTACACATTACAAGTCAACCATCGTCAAAGAACACACACCACTTTACGAACTTCAGACACAAATGCCTCAACGACATTAATTACACAAATCAAACTCTAAGCAATAAAATAATGCTTACTGTTTACTAAGGGTTTACCCAGTGCTGTCTTTCTACACTTCGTGTTTTAGTTTGTATGTAACAAAATGCTGTATAACCTGAAAGATTAATAAACAGAGAGTATTATATTGTGAAAACATAGATACTTCAACATACTGGTCAAAAGACCTCTAAGAACCGATCTACGAAAGTGCTTTCCGAGCATTTCCCATGCTACGGAGAACCTATATGCGACACTTACCTCCTAAAACATTCGAGAAAGAATCTGTTTTCTGGGTCGCGGGATATTCTGTCTCTTTCCACCCACGTGCGCTCATGAAAGCGTTGCCACCTCATATCGGTTCACTGCCCTCTCTATGTAACCCTCCGCACATGTCTGCATCACGCTAGTTCATCTCCTCTGAGCAGCCAGTATTATTGAAATTAAAGAGGTCCATTTTCATATAAGTAGTTGAATCACGTTACCTTACGGAAGGCGGTTTTATTCCTGTATTGTATTCGTATGGAGACTTTATGTGGAGCATTATAGCCGTAATTTGAATTAATCAAAATTATTACATAAAGTTTTGAAGAAGGAGACGTTTATATTATACTACGCATAGTTGCTATGCTGGGAGCTACACCTTGCTCCCACAAATGATCCACAACGCGATGACAATGATATTTGATTCAGAAATTATATGAATGGTGAATGAAATTTCACAGTTGTTGAGCCAAAAATAATATTTCAAAATATTAATATTAGATTTGTCCTTATTTACAATATCTGGCCAAATACAAACATAAAAAAAAGTTTTCTGTCACCCCGGTTCCCAGAACTCCTAAAGATAGACGTTGACTGTGGATATTGTGTCACAGACTCAGACTCTTTGACTGTTAAGAGATGTCACTTAACCCGCCCTAAGATGTAAACAACCATGCATGAGCAGCGCCTATTAGACGCACGGGGTCCGACAGCTGATCAGTTCCAGTCATTCCACCAGGAAGGAGGTACACGGCTCGTGTTGTATATAGTTCATCATGCCTAGACGGTCAATACCGCCTTTCGATCGTGTCCGCATTGTTACTTTGTGCTAGGAAGGGCTCTCAACGAGGGAAGAGTCCAGGCGTCTCGGAGTGAACCAAAGTGATGTTGTTCGGACATGGAGGAGATACAGAGACACAGAAACTGTCGATGACATGCCCCGCTCAGGCCACTCAAGGGCTACTACTGCAGCGGATGACCGCTACCTATCGATTATGGCTCGGAGGAACCCTTACAGCAGGGTAAAGACTCAAACTGTGCGCAATAGGCTGCATGATGCGCAACTTTACTCCCGACGTTCATGGCGAGGTCCATATTTGCAACCACGACACCATGAATCGCGGTACAGATGGCCCCAACAACATGATGAATGGACCGCTCAGCATTGGCATCACGTTCTCTTACCGATGAGTGGCGCATATGTCTTCAACCAGACAATTGTCGGAGACGTGTTTGGAGGCACCCCGGTCAGGGTGAACGCCTTAGACGCACTGTCCAGCGAGTGCAGCAAGGTGGAGGTTCGGTCCTGTTTTTGGGTGGCATTATGTAGGGCCGACGTACGCCGCTGGTGGTCATGGTTGGCGCCGTAACGGCTGTACGATACGTGAATGCCATCGTCCGACCGACAGTGCAAATTCTTAAGCCCCAGAATATGAGGAAAGCTCTCTTGGAAATTTCACGCTCAAGACGTTTTGCAGAATGTGACTGCAGCTATCGGCACTAAAAACGTGTCACCACAGTCTCTGACCCATGAAACGTTAAATCTTGCTTATTTTGCTGCTTACTGTAACTCGTATGGTATTATATTTTGGGAGAAGCCTGTGCATTTACCAAGAATATTCCTAATCCAGCGTAGGGCGACCATACTTACATACGGTGTCAGTTTACGAACGCACGAGACCCGTTATTCAAACGTCTCGGAATTAGAACTCTGCCATTCCTCTACATGCTCTGATCAGCCAGGACATTATGACCACTGCCCAGCGTGACGTTGGACGCCGCCTGGTCCTGTTAAGGGCACTTGACGCAGTAACGAAGTATGCAAGCGGAACGGACACGGACGTGGTATCACACTAATAACATATGACCTGCAAATGGGAAATTCCATTGAGATAAGCGACTCTGACAAAGGGCGGATTACTATTACACACTGCCTGTGAAGGAGTATACCTAAAAATCCGAAGCTGATCGACTGTTCACGTGCCACTGTCGTGAACATCTACGGAAAGAGGTAGGCACTGAAAATACCACTGGGCGCTAAGTGGCTGGACGGTCACGACTCTTCACACAATGTTGGGTTGGGAGATTTGTCTGCTCTTTAAAGCAGGATAGATTCTGCTCTGTGGCGTCTCTGTTGCCCGCACAATTGTTTTGGAGCACACTGTTCTCTTACATCGGTGAACATCTAGCTTCGCATCTCACCATATGTCATCTTTCAGTAGTGTGTCGGGAGCCAGAACCATACTACAGTGTTTTGAGGAGCGTTATAGTGAACTCAGGTTGATGCCTCGGCGACCAAATTCACCTCAGTAAATCCTATGGACCCCATATGAGTTGTTATCGGATGCCATTACCTGTGCCGAGACATCTAATGCCACTGTATACTGTCTAATGGGATTTGTTGTTGCCTATCTTGTCTTATTTAGAAGAAACTGGAGCATTTGTTCAGTGATTGACAAATATAAAAACGATATGCAGTAAGGTAACATTTCAACATTGTACGAAGAGGTGTGCACTAGTGAGCACGTTTAATATTCAATAGCCTATCAGAACAGAAAGTTAAATAATGGAAGACACTAAGTATTCAAACTAAAATTGAAAGATTTTCCTGTGACGTATTGCGTCTCTTCTGCTCACGAAATCCTAGCAGTAGTTCGGAACTGTTCTCTGTAATCTATTGTCTATTTGAACACTGGCTTACAATAATTTTTTAATTTTTTTAGTCCTGTAATTCCTTTTCTTATAAATTTTATATTTAGCTTTCTGTAGGATGTAAGGAGTAGTCAAACAAAAACGAGACTGATGGAAAAAGATGATGAATAGCTTCATGGAAAAATGTTTGTGATTGCCTTCAGGAGCATGATTGTACCCAGGCATGTACCTCTCCCTCCGAAGCAAATGGGAGACCACAAATGACTTTCTTCAGGGTTGCAAAAATAGGGAAATTGCATGAGGAAATATCGGTACTGTATAGACGATGAGTAAGGGGTTCCCAGCGAAACTTTTGCAGTCCAGTCAAACACCTTTGGTAAGATGTTAGTGGCGACTGGCTGCAAAAAGCGGACTGCTAGAAATATATCTCTGGTTGAGTCAAATTTTTATTCATGTTAGACACAGAGGTGTGATCGCCGTTGGAGGAGAGGCCATCGACCTCAGGATGATTTAGTGAGCCACAGAGCTCAGCGAGCTTTCGTCAGCAAGTACACTCCTGGAAATGGAAAAAAGAACACATTGACACCGGTGTGTCAGACCCACCATACTTGCTCCGGACACTGCGAGAGCGCTGTACAAGCAATGATCACACGCACGGCACAGCGGACACATGTCAGCCAGTTTGCCGTGGCATACGGAGCTCCATCGCAGTCTTTAACACTGGTAGCATGCCGCGACAGCGTGGACGTGAACCGTATGTGCAGTTGACGGACTTTGAGCGAGGGCGTATAGTGGGCATGCGGGAGGCCGGGTGGACGTACCGCCGAATTGCTCAACACGTGGGGCGTGATGTCTCCACAGTACATCGATGTTGTCGCCAGTGGTCGGCGGAAGGTGCACGTGCCCGTCGACCTGGGACCGGACCGCAGCGACGCACGGATGCACGCCAAGACCGTAGGATCCTACGCAGTGCTGTAGGGGACCGCACCGCCACTTCCCAGCAAATTAGGGACACTGTTGCTCCTGGGGTATCGGCGAGGACCATTCGCAACCGTCTCCATGAAGCTGGGCTACGGTCCCACACACCGTTAGGCCGTCTTCCGCTCAAGCCCCAACATTGTGCAGCCCGCCTCCAGTGGTGTCGCGACAGGCGTGAATGGAGGGACGAATGGAGACGTGTCGTCTTCAGCGATGAGAGTCGCTTCTGCCTTGGTGCCAATGATGGTCGTATGCGTGTTTGGCGCCGTGCAGGTGAGCGCCACTATCAGGACTGCATACGACCGAGGCACACAGGGCCAACACCCGGCATCATGGTGTGGGGAGCGATCTCCTACACTGGCCGTACACCACTGGTGATCGTCGAGGGGACACTGAATAGTGCACGGTACATCCAAACCGTCATCGAACCCATCGTTCTACCATTCCTAGACCGGCAAGGGAACTTGCTGTTCTAACAGGACAATGCACGACCGCATGTATCCCGTGCCACCCAACGTGCTCTAGAAGGTGTACGTCAACGACCCTGGCCAGCAAGATCTCCGGATCTGTCCCCCATTGAGCATGTTTGGGACTGGATGAAGCGTCGTCTCACGCGGTCTGCACGTCCAGCACGAACGCTGGTCCAACTGAGGCGCCAGGTGGAAATGGCATGGCAAGCCGTTCCACAGGACTACATCCAGCATCTCTACGATCGTTTCCGTGGGAGAATATCAGCCTGCATTGCTGCGAAAGGTGGATATACACTGTACTAGTGCCGACATTGTGCATGCTCTGTTGCCTGTGTCCATGTGCCTGTGGTTCTGTCAGTGTGATCATCTGATGTATCTGACCCCAGGAATGTGTCAATAATGTTTCCCCTTCCTGGGACAATGAATTCACGGTGTTCTTATTTCAATTTCCAGGAGTGTATATCCGGCGAGTGGTGTGCATAAGCAGTGTCACCCGCTAGAGTTAGCAGGACGGCCGTAGCAGGCAGTGATCACGCGCCTCGGCCGATGAATGAAAACTCCGTTCAGACTACTGGCCCACCTCAGCAGGATACAACACAGGGCACAACGGTACACAAACCATAGCCCCAAGAGCGATCGATGTCGATGTCGTAGATGTAAGTCTGCCTTGGGCGATGATCAGCATTGACTGAATCCTTCAGGAACCGATGCACAGCTACAGAGAAACCGGGGCGCCCCCAGCCCAGGTTCGAACAGGCAACCCACCAGAGAGATGGCTGCCAGCTCGAGGTAGTCACCTGGAGGGAGACTCAACAGTGAGAAGGCGTAACTCGTCTGCATACAGTCCCCACCTCAGACGGTTACTTACCACTACTGGAGACGAAGTCCTTGGCAGATAACTGGATAGTTCACTTGGTTCTGCATTTGTCTCCACTTGGAGGTCAGCACCTAATGCAGTCATCTGCGGCTAGTATCACGTACCCATGTTGATATCGTCATGTACAGACAACACTGAAAAGAGTCAGATGACAACTGAGTACATCTGAGACCTACATTTACAGCTTTCATAGCTTGATAAAAACTAGACAGTGTTGACTGGAATACCTTCTGAAACACCGAATGTAACAGATGTAAAATACCAAAAGTGAAAGGCTGCCAATTACTGTTTCTACAGAAACCAAATTCCTGTTTTAAGTATTGAAATACGTGAAAGGGAAATAGTAGTTCAGAAGGGAGTAATACAGGTTACTAGCCTATGTCAAGATATTTTATCTGTACATTGAGCACGTAGTGAAGAAAATTTGTGAGAATTTTGTAAAGGGAAGTTAGTTTCAGGGACAATAAATAAAAGCTTTCATTTATGCCAGTGACATTCTGATTCTGTCACAGACGAAAAAGGGTTGAACCGAATGGATTGTGTCTTGAAAATGTGTTACATGATAAACACCACTAAAAGTCCGACAAGGTCAATAGAATGTAGTTCAGTTAAATCAGGTGTTGCTGACAGAAGCATTTTGGTAAATGAGACACTAAAAGTAGTCGACGATTTTTCCTATTACGGAGTAAAATAGCCGAAGTAGAGAGGATATAAAATGCATAACGGCAATATCAAGAAAAGATTTCTAAAAAAGCACCATGTTAACATCTTATATAAATGTAGGTGTGGGCAAATATTTACTAAATATTTTTTGCATGGAATGTTCATTCTTACGGAATGAAACATGGAAGACAGACAATTCACAAGAGAAGAGAAAGAAAACTTTTCAAATATAGTGATATAGGAGAATGCTAAGATAAGATTGGGAGCTCTAATAACTATGAAGAGGAATTGAATGTAATTGGAGCAAAAGGAAACTAGGTCGCAACATAACTGAAAGAAGATATAAGTCTGTAGGACACATCCATAGGCAGACAGGAATCCTCAGTTTGGTACTGGAAGCATTGGGGAAGGTAGTAAAACTTGTAGAGGGAGACCAAGGCTTGAGGACAGTAAACAGAATCATGTTAATCTGCGTAATACAGTTTTTCAAAGATGAAGACGATTGCACAGAACAGAATGTGGTTTTTTCTTGGCATTCAAAATACCATTTTCCATATACTTTCGCTGGGTATGGAGTGCAAGTAATAACTGTCTTTGCAAAATCTCTCAAGTAAATGTAACTAACATAGATTTATATGCGCTTCTGTTAACATACTAACTGCTATGGAGCTGAGAAGACATCTAGACCATTAAACATGAGAACTTTCAGGATAAAGCTATGTATACGGTAATATGATATTTCCATTACTAAATTGTTTCGTTCACTTAACAAAAGCTTCCTTTAAAAACTTCTGTTTTGCCACCGCCAAGTCTTCTGAAGAATATAACAGGTGGTTGGAAAATAGAAGGTACACATATTTACCTGCTCTACCTACGTATTTGGATTTGAGGTTAAGAGAATTAGCATCAATGTTTATCAAGAGCTCTCAACCGAATTAAAATAACTCGTTGCAGTAACGTCAGCAAAGACATCATCATCAGAGTGAAATGGACACATTACCACATTCGTCAAATTAATGATCAAAACCACTCACACTGAAGAAAAGTACGAAAATATTAGTGCCTTTTTCGTATACTGTGAACTTGGACACAGCAGAAATTATTTGTTAACACATTAAGCTATCCTTCACAGAGACAGTGGGAATCTCTCAATCGTGTCTGTTGATACTGTACTTTACTACCACAGTACTTGAATGTAGTAACGCCATTTTCAAACCTATATCAGACACCACCACCAAGAAATTAAATATACCAAGCGGTAAGGCCCTATCAAAGACTTAACGACACTGTCTGGAAAATAGTAGCAGTAAGCGTATTTCACTTGTTGCCGTATATAGGCACAATATTGGGGTTACCATCTCATTTAAAAGAGCAAAATATTTTTCTCAATTTGAAAAGTGGATATTGCACGACTCTGAAATATCGTCTGCTTTTTTAATAGCGAGCCTCTTCTTGCCAGGGTGGCAGAGCGGTTCTAGGTGCTACAGTCTCGAACCGCGCGACCGCTACGGTCGCAGGTTCAAATCCTGCCTCGGGCATGGATGTGTGTGACGTCCTTAGGTTAGTTGGGTTTAAGTAGTTCTACGTTCTAGAGGACTGATGACCTCAGAAGTTAAGTCCCATAGTGCTTATAGCCATTTGAACCTCTTCTTGACTTGATAATTTTGTAGCTATTTAAACTCACAATATTTTAGGATTTATTTTCTTTGAACCAACAATGAACCACGATCGAAAATAGAGACTAAAAACGTGTTGCAGTTACTGATTTGCGATTTACAAGAACTATTTGGTCTCTGATTTACTAATACAGGTTTAGTATAACTGTGACCATTCGCCTGACTGATGAAACAAATGTACAAGATAATAAAACGAAAGGATGATTAGGGCTTTTCTCCGAACGAACCCAAGCCGCAAGAGACAGAACATACGTGGAACTTTGATATTAGTGAGTGAGGAAATTGGAGACGGCGCTTCCAAAGGAATCATCTCGGAATGCACATTACATGATTTGCGGAACCCTCATTACATCAACATTTTATAAACAGATTATACTTTTAACCCCAGTACCCCAGAATACGAGACAGTGGCGTTAAACCTCACACTACCTGGCCTTTTCACCAATTAGGCTATCATGGTCTACCGCGCATCATGAATATCTCTCATATTTCTAGTCTGTTAAAGGTATCAAGACAAAAAGTTTATAATGCAGCAATACGAAAAGAGGGAAGTATTTTGCTATATGGTTACTAATTTAAATTCTTTTATTGGTCGTTAAACTGAAATCACATTTTTAATTACAGCGTAATTTACGTAACTCAGGAACGGGGGAGTTGCGTCATATAGCACATGCCAGAGCTAAAACATTTAATGAAAACACTGAAAATTTGAAGACTTCCAGGAATTTGTTTGATATTTTGTGCCAGTGGTCATGAAACTGCGCTGTTCCGGTGATGTCGTTTCTGTGTATAAATGCAGACAATTTTAAGCGATTATGAAATTTAAAGGCTGGTCACAGTACATGAAACAGGTGACCTAGTACGTCCCTCTACTTTGCTTAATTTGTAAATTATTGCACGCGTGCATTTCGAGATTCCCCGTAATTTTATTCGCGTATCACATTGGCTGTCGAGCGACTTTCCCCGCTTTGTCCCACTCTAATCCCGCTCGAAAATTTCATATCGCTTCTAACGAGATTTCACAGTATTGATACATTGCTATTAAACGGTAGTGAGTGGCAACATTTTCCCTCGACCGAAAACAGTGACCCTAAAAACATCTCACTCTGTGAAAACGAAGTTTTGCTTGCTCAACAGTTAGAATTAACAGGGCCATGTATACAGTGTAAAATAAATCTTGCCATGATAGTTTTGCAGAATCACGTGACAAGTTGATACAAGGAACAATGAGAATATTCAGCATCGATCCATAACGGATCCAGACACAAGAAAACTTTGTTCAGTTGCAAGACAGGCAGTAGAAAAGTAAGTTAAAACCACAACGTCAGTTATTATGTAAGAGGGAATTAGAAGACTCTTTCAAGGTATTATTTTTTAATTTAGACTCATACATTTTTGTATGATACAATCATTACTAGCTTCACCCTTCAAAGGCCTTGTTTGGATTCTACCATAGAGGAAAGAAAAGTTCTAATTAAGACCTGAAACAAGTGCAGTAATTTTCTGTAGATTACTTGTGCACTTAGTAAAGTGCTGTTACAATAGACATAGTTCATATACATAGGCGTCATTTGATGAACAAGTGTTCATGCCTTGTCAACTAAAAAACAGTACAATGTATTTAGAACAAAGCGAGACCTTCACAATAAAAGAGAGAGAGAGAGTAGCAACCTTTATCCCCATGTTTTTTGGTACCCGGTGGCACTACACTTCAGTTTGTTAGATATTTACAATGCTGCACGTAGGCTTAGGGGAGACGACACGGAATGGACGACCAGAGCGGTTCTTTGCTGCAACTCGCTGGCACTCTTCTTCCGGCAGCGAGGTGTTTATGTTCTCTGGATAAATGTTAGGAAACGGAGACGCTGCCCGAACAGCACAATGCAGCACTTGTTCACTAGTCATCCTCAGATCAGCTGGAGCATTTAAGGAGGCAGCAGCCACTAAATCAGCTAAGGATACCGTCGTAAATATTAAAATATGCATTATTTGCCAACCCATTTTGTTCAACGAGGAGTCCATCCGATTCTTAGGGTTTCACGTCGTCAGTCTCCGCTTCTTATAAAATGTCTGTCTTCTTTCTTCGGCATTATGTAACATGTTTAGTTGTTGGCCGATGCTTTCAGTATCACGTCCCTCATATTGGGTACGTAAACCTAATTCTGGTTTACTGCTGACGTAGTTGTGTTCTTTGAATCTCAGGTTAAAATACCTGCCTGCCTGGCCGATACAGCTTTTATCACGATCACGGCGACCCTATACGTTATGATTTTTATGACTGAAGATTCTCTTACAGAGGACGGGCGCAACTAGCACTAAGAGTAGAGAAGAAAAAGTACATTTGTTAGTATGTAGATAATTTCATGATTTCAGATATTGTGTTTAGTTGACAACGCATGAACACTTGTTCATCAAATTCCGTCTGTAAGTGTGAACTATGTACATTGTAATAGAACTTTACTAATTTCACATGTAGATCTAGTGAAAATATTTGCACTTGTTTCAGGTCCTAATTTAAGCTTTTCTGTTCTCTATTACAGCGTTTGAGGAAGACCTTTGAATGCCGAAACCGGTAATGATTGTATCATAAAAACGTGGCCACTCCAAAACTAAAAAGTAATACCGTGCAATAAGTCAATCACCGTCTCCTCAAACGGAATTTCGTATTTTCCGGAAAAGACTGTCATACCAGTACGTAATCAGGAAGTAGTTTCATCCTTATTCTTATAAATTTTCCTGGTGTCGAAAGTCAGAGCTTACAGACCAACATGGTACGTGCAGTTAACGACTTAATTAACAGGGACGCACAGGGTGTCAGCTCGGATAACCAGGGAAAAATGACTGGCGGCACTAAGACTTTGCTGTTCGTAGTCAAACTAAAAGAAAAAAGTTTCAAAACACTTATAACACTTGGAGGCAAATATAACACCGCTAGGGAATCTAATTCGGACGAGCTAAACTTGATAAGCCGTGCTCCAAGACCCTGCCCGCGCACATGGAATCTGCGGCTTGTGACCGGGCTTCCCTGCGCAGCGCATCTGTATTCCGAGAGCCTTTTCCCCGGCAGAGAGCTCTGTCAGCGCCCTCTGCGGTGACGATATACCCACACCTCTTAGCGCCTTCGCTTTTCTAGGAAGCGAACGTATGCATTGGCGACCCACAAAATCTAGGGGCAGTGGCACCTGAAGATAACTGGTTCAAATGGCTCTGAACACTATGCGACTTAACTTCTGAGGTCATCAGTAGCCTAGAACTTATAACTAATTAAACCTAACTAACCTAAGGACATCACACACATCCATGCCCGAGGCAGGATTCGAACCTTCGGCCGTAGCGGTCGCTCGGCTCCAGACTGTAGCGCTTAGAACCGCACGGCCACTCCAGCCGGCGAAGATAACCAATAGCTGTCCTGTAGAAATAGTGTGCTATTTAAACAATACCATCTGACGCAAGGCTCTAGAGCAATTCAAGCAGTGGTTGGTTGGTTGGTTGGTTGGTTTGGGGAAGGAGACCAGACAGCGTGGTCATCGGTCTCATCGGATTAGGGAAGGATGGGGAAGGAAGTCGGCCGTGCCCTTTCAGAGGAACCATCCCGGCATTTGCCTGGAGTGATTTAGGGAAATCACGGAAAACCTAAATCAGGACGGCCGGACGCGGGATTGAACCGTCGTCCTCCCGAATGCGAGTCCAGTGTCTAACCACTGCGCCACCTCGCTCGGTCAAGCAGTGGTCATAATATTTAATCTCATAATAGAGCAAGTGGACACGTAGCCTAGGTACCGTTATTGTGATTTCATGTACGCTTGTAGACTAACAGTTTGTGACCAGTTATTGTAACGATCACGCGACTTCCTCGTTAAACTATTGACTGTTTCACAATGTATACGAAACTCTAAGTCGAAAATGCAGATATGATGGTCACTTAAGGCAAATGTCGTCATGCTGCGAGATGCCCGGGTAGGCACGGTTGCCCCGGTTCACATCCACTCGGCGTATTAACTAAGAGGGCCAATGTGCTGGGCAGACTGGATGTGGGTTTTAGGCGGTTTTCCACATCCTGCTAGGTGAATACCGGGTTGGTCCCCACGTCCCGCACGTTACACAACTCGCAGACATTTGAAAAACGTTTGCACTCTTTCATGGCTTACACTAGATGCAGACAGCTGGGGTACACTAATTCTGTACCAGGGGTACAGAGTGGCGCCAGGAAGGGCATCCGACGATCCTCTGACACTAACATAGCCAAATCCATAGTGACAAGGCCGACCCCACGTTCAAGTGGGACAAAGGCCCGAGGAAATGTCATCATGCTGCGAGACCAGCTATATACTGAAAGCAATCCTGGTCCAAGTAAGCCCTCAGTGCCCGCCCAGGTAGACGACGGTCTGACGCATGGCTTTCCGGAGTGGGAAGGAGCACCTGGTCCCAGGCACGAATCCGCCCTGCAGACTTGTGTCGAAGTCTGGTGAGCCAGCCAGTCTGTGGATGGATTTTAGACGGTTTTCCATCTGCCTCAGCAAATGTGGGCTGGTTCCCCTTATTCCGCCTCAGCTACACTATGTCGGCGTTTGCTGCGCAAACAAGTTCTCCACATACGCGGATACCACCATTACTCTACCAGGCACACATCGGGGCTACACTTGGCTGGTGTGAGACGTTCTCTGGGGTGGTCCACCGCGGGCCGAACCGCGCAATAACCCTGAGTTTAGTGTGGGGTGGCGGAGGGGTGAAGTGGACTGTGGTAGTCATCGTGGGGTTGTGGACCACTGCGGCTGCAGCGGGGACGGAGCCTCTCCGTCGTTTCTAGGTCCCCAGTTAACATACAACATTCAATCCCTCACTACTTATCTTCGGAAACAGTATGTTGTGTTAAAGATACTGGACGTGTGAACAATAAAATCTGCCAACCAATAAAGGAATTGATGAGAGAAATTCAATTAACATTTGACAGCAATAACACACGTCACCACAAGGCTACTTCAGTGTGCGAGCGCGATCAGATTAAGGAGAGTACTGCGAATATTACTCTCACACTCCTTTCATTACATCCCCATTTCGCGCCATCCACAGATTAATGATTACGACTTTATTTGCCACTACCTAATGGGGGTCAACTTCCTATTTCAAAATGGGAGCCCTAATTTTCATTACAATTAGGGTTTGGTACCAAAACATATCTAGGTTTCATCTGAAACAATCTCTTTCATTCAGCGTCGATGCTGAAGTAATAGGCAGCAATCTGAGTTGGATGGAAGAAATTACTGAAATCATTCACCCTAGTGGTAAGATTCTGGGTACGTCTCCGAAATCAAGCATGCTGATGGTATGAGGACTAACTGAAATCAATGTATAAGCATTCTGGAAACTACGTTACGGCAAATGAAGCTAATCTGTCAGACTTCTAAATATCTAAACATAAAAATATTACTGAACAATGAAATTTGTAAACCAAAATTAGATTTAGGATAATATGTCAAATGTTTAAAACAAAAATGTTTAGATGTTTATCGAAAATTTAAAGCAAAACCAAATGTGTCAGTTCTTAATTGCAAAAATCAGAAATATGGAACTTCGTCGACTACAACGCCATCTACGAGCGGAAAAAATTACTTTAATAATGGCTAATAATGTCTGAAGGATAAACAAGAGAGCAATGATGTGGTTGGACACCTAATTAGATTGGAATAGGGAAAACTACCACGAATAGGAATCTCAGAATCCATGTAGCACAGAAGGGGCATAGGAAGCACACGAACAGGAAGGAAGGATGATATCAACAGTGAGACAAACGAAGTAGGACCGAGCGAGGTGACGCTGTGATCAGCACACGGGACTGGTGTTCGGGAGGACGACAGTTCAAACCCGTATCCGGCCATCCTGATTTAGGTATTCTGTGATTTCCCTAAATCTTTTCAGCCAAATGCTGAGATGGTTCCTTTTAAAGGGCATGGCCGACATCCATCCACATACTTCCCTAATCCGATTGGACCGATGACCACGCTGTTTGGTCCCCTCCCCCAATTCAACCAACCAACCAAGGCGATAAGTGTGATAAAAGGAGGAGCAGGTATGATTGGTGAAGGATTGTAGAAAACACAATGGTCTCCTAAGCTAGAGCGACAATGAAATATATATGAAGTACATATAAGTAAGCAGCGTACCCAAGACGCGCAAGTGCTCCTACACCCATAACTTATTCATCCATTATTAGAGAGTGAGGGCACTTAGTGACGCCACGAACATTACACGTAGTGTAAAACTTTTACGAGGGTTTTCTCATTGACATCACCCAATAAATGACGAAAGGAAACAAAGTTATCGCTCACTAAATTTTCGCTGTTCATGAGTAACACTGCCGCATAAAGCATAACGCTTCAGTTTATTACTTCTTTACTACCAACGGCATTCACGATAAATTTTACACACATTATTCATGTATACCACAGAATATACTAGAAAAATTATATCGATGGACAACACATGGTTCAGGAGATACGGCATCATAACCACTGGGATGTGTGAAATCTTCCTCATCATGTATCGCTTTCAGATTTATTACTTCTTTGATAGTAAACCTATTCGTAACAAATTTCGCAGACAGTAACGATATATGCCGCCGACTGTACCTACAACAATATAACATTGTACAACAGATAGCTCGTGAGATATGATGTCAGATATTGAGATACGAGGAAAACTGCTACTTTAAGTATATGTGAAATGCATTTGACATATGCTTGTACAGGCAAAGGAATGAATAAAAAGCTCATCCTAAATCTCTGGGAGGAATTCCATCAAATATGGTATACATATAGTTACGAGACTGTGGGGTTAAGAAAAAACAGCCCCCTATTGGCAAGGGGGTAAAATAAAAAGAGAGAGAAAGTGGAGGAATAGACAGACAGATGGAGAGGGAAAAGGAGGACATGAACGCAGACCGTGTGGGGGAGGAGATAGACAGAGAGAGGGCAAATGTATGGAGAGGAGGAGATGGGCAAAGAAAGGAAAGAGGGGGAAGAGATGGACAGAAAGAGGGGACGAGGAAATGGAAAGAAAGGGAAGAGGTGGAGATGGAGAGTGAGAGAGGAGAGGAGATGGGCAGAGAGAGGAAATGGTTGAGATGGAGAGGCAGAGGAGGGAGAAGGAGATGAATAGCGAGAGTGGTAGGAGGAGATGGACTGGGAGAGAGGAAGAAGAAGATGGACAGAGAGAGGAAGAAGGGGAATAGGGACTAGGAAAGGTAGAAGTGGATATGAAATTACAGGAGGCAGGAGATGGATGGATGGGGAGTGGGGATATGGATAGAGTGGAAGGAGATGATGGACAGATTTGGAAGGAGTAGACGGTAGAGAGATTGGGGAAGATCAGATGGAGAGGGAGAGGAGTAGAAGGACGGGCAGAGAGAGCAGCAGGAGGAGATGGACAGAGAGTAAGGGGTGGAGGAGATGGACAGAGATAGGATGTGGCGGAGAAAAGCAAGAGACAAAAAGAGAAATAGAGAGAGAAAATTAGACGATGGACTCAATGATAGGGAAAGAGGAGGTGCACTAGTAGAAAACTGGAATAAACAGAACCGAGGCAGTGTCGGGTACTCTGCTTTGCTATGCTATCTGATTAAAAATATCTGGATATCTATTAGCGAACATTAATATGTGATGCAGAGCGTCTACTCTTCGCCTTTTTGTCGGAATGAGCTCTCCTGGGGACATTTTCAGTGATGTTTCTGAATGTCTGCGATGGACTGGCATCCCTTTCTGCCCCAAGAGCAAAAACTAGAGAAGATAGTGACGCTGAAAGTTGGGGTCAGGAACGACGCTGACGTTCTAACTCATCCCAAAGGTGTTCGATTGGGTTCGGTTTGGGACTCTGCACAAGCCAGTCCACTTCAGGAATGATATATTTCAAAAAACATTGTCTTCACAATGGTTCCTTTTATCAGTGCGTGTTGTTATGGTGATGCAAACAATCATCGTCCCGAACTGTTCCTCAGTTGTACGCAGTAAACAATGCTGTAGAATATCTACATATCCATTCGCATTAGCCTTTTCTTAAGCACAATATGCGGAGCACACCCTGATCGTGAAAAACACGTCCTAATATCATAATAAAAGGCGTGTTTCTTAAGTAAGTACCGTTTTGAAATTGAAAAAATACGTGCTAAGATATCTCAATAATTTTATTTTTACATGAAAGCCTGTACCTTAATTTACGCACTGACGCCATAACGGTCTGATTCTTCCTTGTTTACGTTGTGTACCGAGTGTTTAAAATGCCTCCGACAATCGTGAGTCCCGCCGACTGTGAAGTACGGGCTGTTATAAGATTTCTTATGCTAAAGGCCTAAAAGCGATCGATATTCATCGTGAGATCTGTGCAGTTCACAGAGAAAACGTTATGTGTGATTGAATGGTAAGAGAGTGGGTGAGAGGATGTAAAGATGGCCGCACAAATGTGCATGATGAACAACGGGGTGGACGTCCTTCGGTCGTTAATGAAAGTTTGGGGCAGGAAGTGAGAGAAAGTAGACACTTTAATTCCTCCTTGCGGGATGACTTTCCTAATGTTTCTCGTAGTGTTTTGTATGGCGTTGTGACCGAGCACTTGAATTATCGAAAATTGTGCGCACGTTGGGTACCGAAAATGTTGATGGATGTGAACAAAACCAAACGTTTAGCCCTTTCATTGACTTTCCTTAAGCGGTACCACAACGACGGTGATGATTTCTTAAGCCAAATTGTTACGGGCGATGAAACATGGGTGGCCTACGTTACACCAGAATCAAAGCAAGAGTCCATGGAAGTTGAGCAAGGGCATCGTTTTGCTGCAAGACAATGCCCGTCCGAATGTGGCGAATCAGACCAAAGATCTCATCACATCTTTTCGATGGGAAACGCTAGAACATCATTCGTACAGCCCCGATCTTGTGCCCAATGACTACCATGTGTTCCTGCACTTGAAGACACACCTGGGCGGTCAGCGTCTTCAAGACGATGACGAAGTCAAAACAGTGGTGATGCAGTGGTTAACAAGTCAGGCGGCAGACTTCTATGAGGACGGTATTCAAAAATTGGTACAACGTTATGACAAGTGCCTCAGTATTGACGGAAATTATGTAGAAAAGTAGATTAAGGTTCAAAAATGGCTCTGAGCACTTTGGGACTTAACTTCTCAGGTCATCAGTCCCCTAGAACTTAGAACTACTTAAACCTAACTAACCTAAGGACATCACACACATCCATGCCCGAGGCAGGATTCGAACCTGCGACCGTAGCGGTCACGCGGTTCCAAACTGAAGCGCTTAGAACTGCACGGCCACACCGGCCGGCGTAGATTAAGGTACAAACTTTCATGTAAAAATAAAATTATTGACAAATCTTAGCACGTCTTTTTTTTTAATTTCAAAACGGTACTTACTTAAAACACACGCCTCGTAACATCCCCCCCCCCTCCTCCCCTCCGACCCGTACTTCACTATAGGCCAAACCAGATCTCTTCCATCGGACTGGCACAAGTCACAGATTGACTCATCACTCCAGATCACTTGTTTCCATTTACGGTTTTTCATGTGGCGTCTATCTTTACATCTTTTCAAGCGTCGCTTAAACTTGACTATGCAAATTTGTGGCTTATGAAGAGTTGCTCGACTATTGTTCCCCATTCTTTTTGTCTCCCTATACACTACTTATTGTGCTAGCTGGGCACACACGAGTGATTCATTCCACTGATTTCATGAAACTTTTCACGACCACCTTCCACAATGCTCCACGGTCCATGTCGTACAGTACATGAGACCTGCATGGAATTGGTTTAGTTGTGGTTGTTCCTTCGCGTTTCCAGTTCCCAAACACATCAAACAACAGTCGAACTGGGTAGCTTTAGAATTGTTATTGAGGTAACAAGTGATTACTAATCCACATGTGAAGTCACCGAGCTCTCCACATCTACCTGTTCTACTGCAACTGTTTCATACTGAGTACATAACGCTACCCTCCTCCTTTTATGCTGGCGGTTTCATCTTGTGGACAGTTCTGCATTACTGATGTGTGTTTGGATTTGGATACGTTTGATCGCATCGAATATATAGATATATATGTTGAAGAGCCAGAACTTACGATCACTGCCCACAGTGAGAGTCGCAGCCCCTTGCAGCGTTACAGGACACGTGACGCTGCTAGGAAAATATAAAAGCTTAGCAGAAACGAGAGGAAATCATTCATTGGCGCTATATCTGCAAATGGTAAAATTCAGTGAGTTAACTGGCTTTGACTTAGGACAGTCCGTTATGAGCCGATGGCTTCGAGCAAATATATTTGAAACCTCGAAGCAGGTCGCTGTTCGAGTTGTAGAGTGTTTGGGTGAGGATTGGATGAGGTTGGTTTAATGATAGCAGAAATCTTTATTCGCTACTAACAGTTTAAGATAGTAATATTTGACGACGTTTAGTGGTCACAGTATGTGGAGCGTCGAACCCATGGACCACGGTGCACGTTGTGTAGGAGAGGTGCAGCAGGCAGTCTTTGGCGTTTCTGCCACATTGTGGGTCATGATTTATTATATCGTATCGGAATGCATAAGCTGGTGTAGCTATGCAAGCCAGTTGGAAAGATAGATTACCTACTCCATGAGCGATAGATGGTCATGCCATATGGACGGGGGGTGTAGGAAAGCGTTTTGCCCGGTGCCGCAATTGCCGTCTGTACCTTTACTCAACTAACCCTTTAGTAGGAGACACAACCGCGCCCCAATAGGGGGAGAAATTGAGAAAAAAATTTAATAGTCTTAAGAATTTCCGTTTTTAATGTGAAGGAACGCTGCGATAACACTCTAGCTACACAGAAGTTCTGGTTCTGGTGAAATGCAACGGCGCACACAAACGACATCTTTCTGCGTATATTGTTCTCGATACAGGTTTTCACACCTTTCCGTTATGTATTATTGTTATGTATTACATTAAGGTCAATATCAGTGGCTTTTAACAAATAGTTCCTCCTATAATGACCTCAACGCACTAACGGAAAAATGCAATTGCGCGTCGAATACGGCCTAGTAACACAAAAGATTAAATACCATAAATTGAACGAAATGAATCTGAAATTATTTTGTCTAGTCACGTGTGTAAGACATAATGCTTTAGAACGCTTCCTAAAAGAGGTATAATTCAATTTTATTACTAGTAAACTTTTAGCGTAGCCAAGAATCACTCCTACCCAAACACACATCAGACCGCTATTTAACATAAATCACAGATTTTAAATGCACTCACTTGCCTATTTGAGCTTTTAGTAATATCACAATAAAGGTTGATATATTTTGCTACCTTCTTGCTTACGCGTACTACCATCCTCAGAAATCCAAAATATGTTTGAAGTGTATGAATTTTGACAGATACTGTCAGCGCTCTATTTTGTTTCTACAGCAACATCTGTCAATCTTATAAGCAACGTGTGTGTCTTTACGTTACGAAACTACGTTCATAAACTTTCAGCTTTAGGACTAAAATAAACCTGTCGTTCTTATTTTCTGAACTTTTAGACAGTAAGCTCTTGCATCCTTTTAAACATAAACTCTTGCACTAATTACTTTATTATGATTTTATCCGTTAAATGAACTTAAAGAAAATTTTCTTAACTCGTAAATACTTTGGATTACCTATCTTCCGTTCATTTATCACTCAAGAATCTCTGATTTTGACAGCACTTTTCTATTGGTTAGTGTGCGACAGTTTAAGATCTCGCTTGTTCCTATCATAATGAATGATTTCTGTAAAATAGCAATTATTTAGTAAGTTTGGGCTAAATGAGGACACGGCGACCAGGTTTTGACTTCTAAACAAATTAACAATTTATTTCATTCTCTTTACTGTCTACTTACAGAGACCAACACCGACGAGTGGTCGAGAACAAACAAAACTCAGTCCCCACCCTAAGCGAAATGAAGTAATACAAAAGTAGGTCCAACGAAAGTCTTAGATGCTACCACCAGTTTTTAACCAAATTTAAAACACAATTGGAAAAATTCTTAGTCACTTCAGGTGTTATCGATCCACGATCCCATTAACAAAACGTCAATGTAAATAACAATCGTCACTATTAACTACAGGAATAACGGTTGCAGTGGAGTTTTTTGAAACGTTACTACCACAACTCTGAGTGAGGTAAGTTTTATCAAAATAAAAAAGAATACCATCAGTCTGTGTCTTCCGCTAACAATCTTCAAATCTCTACAAAAATCTAGAACTCCACTCGACAATAAAATAAATCAATATTCAGATAATCTTGTTCACATTTAACCTCAAATACCAAATCTATCTAGTACATTCATAGTCGTTACTCTATGCCTCAGAGAACGGCTTCGTCAACTTTTACATTTTTTTTTTCGTTTTTGCACTTTTCATTCCCATTCCTCAGGGGGAAGGGTGGGCTGTTCAAGGGCCTGCAATACGCTTTTCAGCTTTTGACGATGTGGGATACATTTTATTATTTTATTACATTCTATTTCTTCCATCAGTGCAAACATCTCATTATTGACAGTTAGATTTACAATTTTACTTATTCTAGATCAAAAGTGAAGAAAGAGAAAAAACCTGATTGTATTAATTGAAGGTTACATTAATTTGTTTAGGATGACACATATTAAAATATATTAAAACAAACAGAGCATATTGCAAACTATAACTATGTATATTAGGAATAATAGTCATTTACAAGTAATCAAAGCACCCACTCTATAGGTGTGCTACAAACACACCATAACCGGAACCATGACTCAAATAGCTTCAGTCCAATCACTTGAAGTCAAACAATACTTTTACGATTCAGGATTTATAGTCCTCAGAGAACTCTTAATCGCACTACAAGTACAAACTTAAACTCACATTCAGCTAATTGAAGAATAAGTCACTTCGTTAATTCTTCAAAATAAGTCGAGGGGTGCAATGAAATTAAATTATTTCCAGTCTTTGATATCCAGCCCTATACTTGCTGCTGCAATCTTTCACCGAAATACAGACACTTTCAGTCACACTTCTAAAATTTCGGGAACTTCCCAACTGAACAATAAATCGATATAACCGCCCGATTAATTAATATCGATAGATAAACCGCATTAGCTCAAGTTAGCCAACAAACAGTAACTAAATATCCAGTCCTTGCGACCCTCTATACACAAACTTTGCTCCTCTTAATTGTCCCTCACTGCTCCTCGACAGTAAGAAACTTTCCTCTGGCATAGAACCATAGCTGAACCATTTCGTTGACAAAACTACGGCGTCACTGGATTCCTTAGCAACCATCAATGAGCAACATATAGTGGTCGGTCGATCTTATAGCGGCCAATTTGTGCACGATGGTCTCTGGCTCCAACGCTCTGCGGTTGTCTCTGTGCTGACAGATGATCTCTCCCGCCACGCCGGCAGTGGTGGCCGAGCGGTTCTAGGCGCTTCAGTCCGGAACCGCGCGACTGCTACGTTCGCAGGTTGGAATCCTGCCTTGGACAAGGATGTGTGTGATTTCCTTAGGTTCGTTAGGTTTAAGTAGTTCTAACTTCTAGTGGACTGATGACCTCCAATGTTATGTCCCATAGTGCTCAGGGCCATTTGAACCATTTTTCTCCCGCCACCTCACGAACATGCTGTGCAAGGTTCTCGACTATCTGCCCAAAACCCCAGACATACATTACATACAGAAAGTTACAGATTTGTACATGTTCCTTTTCCCATATTTTATTTCTCTCTTACTGTTTCAATACAGTGAAAGGAACTCTAAATGAATTACAGCGCCAAAACGTGCGAAATCCTTCTGCCCAGCATACACTGACAATAGACTGAGTTGTCCTTGAGTGCTGACCGCTAGCAGTGAGTATGGAATCAGATTTGGCACCCAAGTTGATAATTTATAGCATTGCTATTTAATGTATAAATGATTAAGAAACCAATTTGGCAATGCTGAAGACTTTACCTGCGCAGATGGTTATATAACAACAATTTCAGTTATTGAAAATTGACCTGCAATGATTAAGGATACGAATGATTGGCGGACTTAACCAGCCAGTCATGAAAGTGTGCCCTTCGTGGGCAGATGGGAAACAGGAGAGGTTAGTATGGAATCTAACGCTAACCTTCTGACAGGCAACATGTGTGAGCTCTGAGTGGTTATACCATTTAAATAAAAATTGACTTAAGTTTAATTTTACCTGAGAAAACCTTTGTACATAGTCTGCAGCTTCCATCCAAATTACGGACATCGCGGGCATTGAAAATAAACTACAGTTTTATTCTGAATAGGTCAGTCGCTAAGCCGTTGTGGATATGACGGTTCCTGTTAGATTACTGAAGTTAAACAGTGTCGGGTGTGGTGGGCACTTAAATGGGTGTCCATTTGGGGCACCTTGTGCCGTTGACCAACCAGGATGCACTTAGCTCGTGATGGCGATTGAGGAGCTACTTTTCCTAGTAGCAGTAACTCCAGGTCACGAAAACTGACAACGGTTGAGAGAGCATTGCGGCAGCCTTCGCTCTTGGTAGCCGATGACGCCAGTCTTAACCGATAACACGGCAGTCAGTCGATACCGTTGAGTCTTCTGAGGCCTGTTCGGACGAGGTTTATTCCGAATAGTTCGACGATATGAAGTGAAGAAACATACAGATACGGTGCATTTTTTCTGATTTTACGACATGACTGTCACATATTGCTATGCGATATTATTTCAAATTTCTGTCAGTTTTTCTTGGTTAGTTTATTCTTTATTATTTATGAGGTGCTGGGAATGTGTGAACCCAATGTAGTCTCTAGTTGCCGGCCGTGGTGGTCTCGCGGTTCTAGGCGCGCAGTCCGGAACCGCGGGATTGCTACGGTCGCAGGTTCGAATCCTGCCTCGGGCACGGATGTGTGTGATGTCCTTAGGTTAGTTAGGTTTAAGTAGTTCTAAGTTCCAGGGGACCGATGACCACAGAATTTAAGTCCCATAGTTCTCAGAGCCATTTGAACCATTTTAGTCTCTAGTTCCAATTATTCGGCATAAGGCTGTCATTGAGTCTCATTAGCAGAGGTGAGAATCCTAGTTGTATCGAGCAGTTTAACAAAAATGGTCCTGTAATCTTCTCCGTGTTTCGTTGGCTGCAGGCGGCGCCTTTCCCACTGAGGGCAGAGGTTGCTACTTCGCCACAGTTGCACCAGGACAATAATTTAGCATTAAAGTTTTGGCGTTTTCGTACAAACATCTAAGCTTGGGACACCGTGGCACCATCCAAGTACCGTGAAGAAATCTGCTGACTTCTCTCCAAAATTTAGTTGTATTCAGTCAAATGAGTTGCTCCCTCCACCGTTCTCGGCTCGAAGATGTTGATCAATCAGAAGGACACTGCTCCAGCCTAGTACCTTCTTCTTTTATGTTAATGTGCTTGTTTTACGACAAAAGTGCTATGTTCATGCTTAGCTCCCCTACTTTTCGTGAAACAAGCGGAACTCTGGTTCTTTACATTAGTGACAGCCGGCTGCGGTGTCCGAGCGGTTCTAGGCAGTTCAGTCCGGAACCACGCGGCTGCTACGGTCGCAGGTTCGAATCCTGCCTCGGGCATGGAAGTGTTTGATGTTCTTATGTTAGTTCGGTTTAGGTAGTTCTGATGACCTCAGATGTTAAGTCCCATAGTACTTAGAGCCATTAGAACCATTTGAACATTAGTGACAGCAATGAGTGGTTTCCTCAAGGGTGAGTTTTCCTCGAAGTTTTGGGAAATGAGGCGAAGAATGATGTCTCTGGAGTTAGTCTCTGAGGCATCGTCTGGTGCTGATGGGTCCACCATAACTGATGTTTGAAGAAATATAAGTATCGCTGTTGTGACAGTATCATCGATATTCTGAGCACGCTGCAAGTTATTTTTTTCTATACACAATTAGTGATGCCTGTTTTATTACAATTCTTGGTCTCTTCTGACTCGTTAATCAGGCATTCGCAAGCTGCGCAGATGAGGAAACCTTTGCTGTGTTTTCTCCATACGGTTTTCCACATAAGTCAGTACCCTCTACCCCATCCACACGCCCCCCCACAGATACATATGCACACACAGAGTCAGCGTTACTTTGTTTAATTTCTATTGATCTTTTGGAAAACTTTGCTCTGTATCCATTTTATATGAATTGGGTGCAACATGAGAAAATAAAAATCTATTGTACTGAGGCTTGATTTAGCTTTTTAGAGTCCATATTTGTCCTGCAACTTTTCCATGGTTAGGTGACCTATAAGCAAAAAAAATGACCTGTTGTATATCTAAGTTGTTGTTCTAACTGGGATGGCGGTTTCGTTGTGTACAAGCACAAACTGAGTTTCAACATTATGGTGCCTCACAGGTTGTAATGAGATTCCGTGGTCGTTAATGTGATTAATGAGCTCAAACTGATTCTCATTTAGGTTCGATTGTGAAAAACATATTCCTCGTTTAGATCTGAAGTAATAAATGACGTGAAATACCGATACTTTATTGTAGCATCGTAGTAGCATTCCCAAAAACCACTCCAAAATCACCGTCTTTCAATCGTATATTAGAAACTGTGGCCCCCAGAGAATAAATTCACTGGAGACATCAAGATGGCTTTGGAAATACGAAATAAGCATTCCTCCCTCTGATTATCCATGGACGAATCAGATGCAGTTTGCTACAATTTTCCTTTGCGCTTTATTCAGCATAACCATGCAACTCTCTGCAAACTATAACTTGTGTGATTAATGTGTCCAATGTAGTAATTCCTCACAGCGGGGACCTCTTCTCTTATTTTAAGCGTACAAGCCGCTTTGTCCAGCTCAGAACACCAGTGAGGCGACCATGTGCAGTGAGCTTCCCCTCCCCCCCATCCACCACCACCAAGCCTTTGAGACGTAGGTGTTTGTTACCCCCACAGTGGTTCTTTCCTGACAGTAAGTGGTATGTGCACCAAGTTCCGTTCAAATCGATCCAGTGGTCTAGGAGGAAGTTATATTATATGTATGTATTTGAATGGATGCTAGAAGATCAATAAAGTATTAAATCTGTGACTCTGGATAGTGATTGAACTAGTCTTCATACCCTTCAGTATGTCCTAGGACACATCGGAACAAGGACCACCACATCCTTCCAAAATGGTCAAATGATTGTTAGTAGTGTAGTAAGCTTTCTAAAGTATTTACCCATTATAACTGTCTCTTGTGTACACTAAGGCCTGTTAATATACAAGTGGATGAAAATACGTTAGATTTACGTTTGGAACCGATGCAAACCATTGAATTTCTGTCCTTTCTTATTAACCTCAAATGGTAAAAGTGAGGTTTTACGATTGGAAAAATTCTACTGAAATGAGCAGGTGTCCGATAGTGCTAAAACGAAATGACTGGCTCTATGTTGAAACGTAAGTTACTCAATAAAGCTGGAAAAGCATGTATTTGGATAAGACGTCTGTATCCACATTAACTATAAGGTAACTTGGTAAAATGCATAGCCTTGCACACCAGTCTGCAAAAACAGCTGATCACAAATTAATCCTGAAAATTTGCAGGTGTATAGCTTATAAGAGTACATTCCGACGTGGATAGCTCCTCTGTCTATATTTTGATTGTGAAAGCTTAGATTCCTTCACCGAACAGTACTTATCTGTAAAGGTCACGGAGCAGACGTACAACAGATCATAAATCACAGCCAGAAGAGGAACCGTTACGTACGAGAGCCCTGTATACCCACCAAAGACCAATATTTACATGTGCCTTCAATACGGCTTTGAAGAAGTTGAGAATGCACAGTATACTTACCATTATTGATACCCAGTGTGTTGAGTAGGGCTGGTGTGTACGTTTGTCACAACGAGAGTGAATGATGTATCTCAGTCAGTAGTCACTTCATTCTATCCAACGCCAAAATCCTTAATAATTCACTTATTCAAGAATAACGTGAATGCAGTTATCTTCACACACAACAGTACACCCCTCTATGTCTTTCTACGTAACCTATAAACGTGAAAAGTTAGGACATATGTTAGGACATATGTTGTTGCTTGGCTTGATGTATGCGTTTCGCACTCATCCATCATTAGGATGAAACTAAAGGATACCATCATACAGCGAGAAGGTGTGGAGGTTATCCTGAGAACAAAATGGGGATAGCCATCCACCGCTAGGCCACCCCTTTGGTTGAAAATGCGAGTGTACGCTGACATAGAGTAGGCAGTGTTCTATTCAATTTCGGGAATGCAGCCTCATAAACTTTATTATTCCTTTTCTAATATGTGGACCGTATATCTTCCGGACATCTTCAGATTGAGTCGACAGTCTGTGGCTGCAGCATTCGAACTGTTATTTTATACACGCAGACTACGTCACTGTGTGTGCAGTCACAGATACATAAGAGTCTGATACGTGGATCGGAGGCAATGAGTGTGCATAAATCTAACCTGTGGCTGCGAAGTCGATCCATGTTGTGATGTACTGTAGGAACTTCTTGGTGAGTTCATTAATGAATTCCATGATTTATCCAGACTGAAATCGCTATCCATATTACTTAAGTTAATTGTCAAACGAATTTCGTCTTCTTCTTACACAGCCGAGTCCCAAAAAGATGAAATCAGTTCTAGAATTTCGACATTATCATACCACATTGGGTGACCGGTGCTCTCATAATTGATGATTTCCTCTTCCTTTCCGGTGCGAACTGGACCCGACTCGGGCCATCGAGTACCAGATAACGTAAATTGTGGGAGCAACCAGGTGTCGTTATAGTGACAGTCTTGGGATAGTTGGCCAGTAATGAGATGACAAAGTCTTTTAAGGTTTTTTCCTTATGGATAGAGACGTACTGATCATCCTACAATCGGATGTGGTATTCTCCGATTATCGATGGACGTTAAGGATGGAAAAATGAAATACGGCGATAGGATGACACATTTGAAACTGTGCAACTTCTGATTCCGATCAGATTGGTACTAAACGACACTCAAGGGAACTATGAGCTATAAGCTGTTACAGTCCGCTTTCGAATGCTTCTAGGTGCAGTACCGCCAACCCAAAGAATTTGCACCTCACGTCATGAGGCGACTGGATGTCGGCGGATTTTGAAGGTAGTCGTCGATGTGACTGATACAGAAAACCTGGAAAAGTGAAGGCGGTTTTGTGACAGGTACCGAACAACGTAGAGGGTAATCATCCACACGACGCAGTTATTGAGGGTTGTGAGTAACGTAGTTAATAATACACGTGACCTTCGTACTCTATATACCATCACATACAAGAGGCAAGGGTCACGGTAAACAAAGACTAGGGCGTAAATTGAGTCCATCTGAATGTCATTGACATCCATCTGACCAGAGCAATGCTTCTTCCGGCTCTCGCAGATAGTATCACTGATGCACGCTCTGTGCCAACCAAGCGGCAGCAAACACTCAGCCTCGCTACCCTGGGAAACAGACACCAGAACTCTTACCCCTTTGACATCTACTCGAAGGATACCGAAAGCTGCGTAAAGAGTTGCTGTCACCCTATAATTGGTAGCGACTTTATAGGATACGTCATCACCCTTGTATTACCATATGACCTATGTTAACTTCACCCACAATGGAATTCGGTTACAGGTTTGAAATGTAGTGTACTTGCAGAGCTATATCGCTATACGACACAGAGCACAGGACGTATGGTGCCTTACCGCAGTGGTAAAACCGGTTCCCCTCAGATCACCGAAGTTAAGCGCTGTCGGGCTGGGCTAGCACTTGGATGGGTGACCATCCGGTCTGCCGAGCGCTGTTGGCAAGCGGGCCTTGTGAGGCAAACTGAGGAGCTACTTGATTGAGAAGTAGCGGCTCCGCTCTCGGAAACTGACATACAGCCGGAAGAGCGGTGTGCTGACCAAATGCCCCTCCATATCCGCATCCAGTGATGCCTGTGGGCTGAGGATGACACGGAGGCCGGTCGGTACCGTTGGGCCTTAATGGCCTGTTCGGGAGGAGTTAAGTTAAACATTGAACTGCGTGAAGACAAAACTGCACGGTGGAATTATCTGCAGATACAAGTGAATCATATGTACTAATACGTATGAAATGTATGTGAAATAAATGTGAAGAGCATACGTGTGCTAAGTAACTAGTAAAAATCTCCCCCTAAACCCCTAGATGGAGCTCAACGAAATTTGGTACACATATAACTTACCATCTGGAATGAAATGCTGTTGGGATAAGAACCTGAAATCTTCTATTCGAATGGGGCGATAACATGGTGAGAGAAGGGGGGAGGAGGAGAGAAGGCTGAACAGACTGAAAGGGATGATGGAGATGAATAAATGGAGGGGAGATAAGGAGATGAACAGTGAAAGGAAAGAGGAGGAGATGGCTAGAGAGGGGGAGTAATACATGGATCGAGAGAAGGAGTGTTGGAGATGGGCAGAGACGGTGCAGGAAATTGGCAAAGAAGGGGAAGAGGAGGAGATGGACAGAAGAGGGAGGAGGAGGTGTAAAACATTGTGAGGGAGGAAGGCAAGAACGGGAAGAGGGGAGGGAGTAGACAGACAGAGAGAGGGGATGGAGGAGACGGACAGAGACAGGATGAGGAGGAGGTGGACAATGAGATGGGGAGGATCAGGACAGAAAGAGGAGCAGAGGCAGATGGTCAGAGAAGAGGGGGAGGAGATGAACAGTGAGAGGGGGAGAAGACGGACAGAAAGGTAGGAGGAGGAGGAGGTGGGAGAAAGAGAGAGGGGGAGATGAACTATTAGGAGACGGGAATTATTACGTTCCTGGGCGATGCCGGGGACTGAGTAAGCTAATGTACTATATACACCCTGTAGTACTTCTCTTTGGGAAGTTTTTAGACTATTTTTTCTGCTAAATAAAACATTCTGCGTAAGTTCTGTGTGTATACAATATTCTGTACTAGTTTTCCTGTGAGGAACTTGTGTAAATGTTTAAGCTTCCATTTCGTGCTCATTGTGTGTAAGATAATTGTAAGAAAATATTATGAGCCTTCATTTTTAGTACTGAAAGTCGATATCCGTGATGCAACAGATGCAGCATTTGTTTTCAGAATTTTATTGTATTAGATCAGTGTTAGGCCACATTTCGATCTTCAGTGGCATTTACAGTATACAAGTAATAATGCTAAAGTACACATAGTACATACGTGAGTAAAACAGTTCTACAGTATAGGCATCCATGCTGCATTCACCTTGTTCCAAAGATGTGATCGTGCATTGTTTTACTGAGAAATGGCGTCTGAGGCGGTGTGCAGAAAGCGGTTGTAGGATGTCATACACATAGGTCACAGTGGTCACAGTGCCCTGCACACCACCAGCTGTGATTTGTGGTTTTACTCAATAGCACCCCACACCATAAGGCCTTCAGTTTGCTCTGTAGGTCTTGTGTGAATGCAGTCACTGTGATGCCACTATCCCTGCTGTCTGCAGAGAACCAAAATTCGGCAATTATTTTCAAACAAACAGAACCTGAATTAGTCCGAAAACGCTATCTGATGCCATTCCTGCCCCCAGTGATGTCGTTCCATACACCATTGCCGTCTAGCGCGGAGAAGCGGACGACGCATACGTAACCCATGCCGTAATAAATGGCGATGGACTGCCGCAAATGATGATGTACGATGTATTACACTGTCCCACTGTTGCAGCAGAGCCAGGATGACGTAGATCTCTCGTGCAATGCTATTCGGATGAGGTGTCGATTTTCTAGGGGAGAGGGGGCAGTGGGGGTGGTGGTGATCTGGATGATGTGACTTGACCCATCTAGTTGTGTTCTGTGGTCTTCTGTGAACCATTCTCTACACACCTGTTGTTCTGCCGAAACATTTCGTCCCACACGAACAGCAGTTTCGCAGATGGATGCCTCACATTCCTTCATGCCAATAATGCGCCCTGTTTCGGACTCACTGATTTGACGGTACGCTTACGGCTGCGAAGCAACCTGCACGTCTCCTCAAGTCACACAGTTCCATTGCCTTCGGTTTACAGCGACATCGAGAGCCGCAAGCATATCTACCGGTAGGTGGTGTTGCGCTGCTATATCCATGTTTACCTTCAACCCACTGGCCGACATGATTCAAATGTTACTCATTTGTGAACATACTATTGTACATATACTGTGAATATGATGGTCATACCTCTAGTCGTTCAAGGTGTTCCGTTTTATCTGACCATGAGTGTATAATGTGTACTATTTTCTGCCATAATAGTCAAAAGTTTGAAATCTTATGTATAGCAGAAAATGTAGATACAACAGCTGAGTTCTATGAATATGGTGTCGGCTTTTAGTCAGAAAAATGAAGTTTATAAGTTTCATGTAAGCTGCATAGCAACGATGTAGTAAAAGATAAATCACATTCGGTATTGACAGGTTCTTATATCTCACTGAAATATATGTAATTGGTGCTATTTAATTTTATATCTGGAACTTCTTTCACTATCTCAGGTAACAATTCATATCATTGTGCCGAATAGTCTTTCTGTCTCAACATCATTGTCGATGTAATTTTCCTCAACGATAAAATTCTTCCTCATTTCAGAAATTTTGTGTGTGTAGTACTTGGAGTGACATATTGACTGTGGCTGACAGGGTGTCGGAAAATGTGGGAGCAGCACGTGGCTTGGTTGGCTGTGTGCAGCAGCTGAGGCTCAACCAGGAGGAGGTGCGGCTGCACGAGGGCGAGCCGTTGATAGTTCGCGCGGTGGGTGTACAAGAGTGCGGCGCCAACCCGTGCGCACGCTTGCCCTGCCACAACGGCGGCTCCTGTGCGCCTACCGCGGCACACAGTTTCCGCTGTCACTGTCCTCCCGAGTTCACAGGTGAGCCACATATCACCACTACTTCCTTCTCTTTATCATCTCCATGATTTATTCCTCTTGTAAATAGCACAACTATGTTGATTACCTCCAATTTAATTAGCTGCTAAAGCTGAAAGTAATCTCACCGGACAAAATGAGGATCCTACATTTAAAGGAAGATCCTGGACGCTTGGTCATGGTGTAGATCTTGTAGGACTGCTACTAGACGGTCATACAGCCATTCACCATGGATTGGTGTGGAACGGAATAGATCGCAGTCCGTGCTGAATGGCTTAGGCAAGAGAGGGGCGTACAGAGCATTGACTACCGCTGATCATTACCCTGTGTCTTCCTCAACATGCGCATAAACCGTCCTCCTTCGGTCACCAGCTTTGTACCCGACGATTCCACGTTAAACAGAAACGTGGTCTCTTACTCGTAATCAGCCCCAGGAAGCTGCATTTAAACCCCTGTGATCCTGCCTGCCACCATCGAATGGCAGAGCTCCAGTAAGGGGTCCAGTTTGTGCAGGTCAGTGCTATACCGACGATGCTTCTGACATTATCGTCGCTGAGAGTTAAACCATTGTCAATCACCTGACCACCTCAGCGCTTCGGTAGCTCCACAATTTCTGCCTTTGAGGGTCCATACTTTTGCTAAGGTTCCCAACGGGGACGCCTTCACTCTGTGTCACTGGGAGGCAAGACACAGCGAGCTACACTCCCGGTAACAGCAGTCATGCCAGGTAGGCCAGCTATGGGTCAGGTAGTTCGAGAATCCATCGATACTCACTAACCACACTGGTGGTGCACTGCCACTGTTACAGCCTACAACACTCAGCCTGAGGTCAACTTACCAAGGGACGCCACGTCGGCGTATTTGCCACGGTTGTCATCAGCACTAGCGGCATCAAAGTCTAACGAATTTAAATAAAGAACGATAAAGGGTTTCTTGTATGCATGATCTGAGTTCTCTGATGTAGCTGCACCCAACTTTTGTTGAGAATCACCACTTACACGTAGCCATTCTCCACCCCGCTGTAACTGGACTCGGAAGATCTACTGACGATGAAGATGGATGATAACCTGAAGACAACAGCCAGTCGCTCTTCAGAGGCTTTACGGTCTGTATGATTGCTTTCCCTATCGCTTCTTCTTTTGGATATTCTGTGTACTTGTGGTAGTTGCAAGTAAGCATTAAGTCTAAACACGTTCCTGGTCAGGATGCGATTCAGCATCTTCTACATCAGGTAGCTTAGTTGGAGGCAAAATCAGGACAACTAACGCAGGAAGGGAGGCAGCAATCACATTCTAGGTTCTCATCTTTCATACTAGCTCTGCTTTGTTGGTCACTCCATTCTCCAGGATGCCAAGAAAGGTGTCCTTGAAGTTTCTGAAAATTTGGATAGTGCTGCCAGTTTGGGAAATTGTAAAAATGGTTAATTATTGAGATTAGCTAGAATAAGTTAGCAGGGACGCTACGCGTCATGTAATGTGCCACGAGATATCAGGGGCTGCGCCGCGTGGGATTAGCCGAGCGGTCTCAGGCGCTGCAGTCATGGACTGTGCGGCTGGTCCCGGCGGAGGTTCGAGTCCTCCCTCGGGCATGGGTGTGTATTTGTCCTTAGGATAATTTAGTTTAAGTAGTGTGTAAGCTTAGGGACTGATGAAAAAATGGTTCAAATGGCTCTGAGCACTATTGGACTCAACATCTGAGGTCATCAGTCCCCTAGAACTTAGAACTACTTAAACCTAACTAACCTAAGGACATCACATACATCCATGCCCGAGCCAGGATTTGAACCTGCGACCGTAGCAGTTCTGCTGTTCCAGACTGAAGTGCCTAGAACAGCACGGCCACCGCGGCCGGCAGCGACTGATGACCTTAGCAGTGAAGTCCGATAAGATTTCCCAGACATTTTGAACATCAGCGGCTGCACAGTCGTTTCCGACTTGGGGAAGGGGTTAGTAGAAAGATATACGAGGAAAAATACTAGGAGATACTATCGTTAGCAGCTTACGAGGATATTTCATAGGTATGGAGAATTGGTGAATAGTTTTATGGACCACATTCGCAAAATTTATATCAGTACCTATGAGATCATCTTGGACAATCATGCTATTAAGACCATATAGCCCAGTGAACGAAGACCGAAAAATAGCGACTGGAGAAAAAAATCACGTTGTGACAAAGTTTTGTTGAATGTTGGGGGGGAGGGGGCGCTGAAGGGAAGGGCGGGTGTGTGTGTATGGGGGGGGGAGGGAGTCATGAGAAAAAATACTACCATGACAAGTGAGGTGTAAACGTTGGGGTGTGTAGGTAACTTTTTTAGGTTTGTCTTAAATATCTCAAACACCACGGCTTTTAGCGAAAATTTTTATCAGAACAAATTTAAACTACATTCCATTTCCAACAAGAAATATCCTATTGATTTATTCTCGCGGATTAGTTGAGTCCACTGTACCAAAGATGCAGAATGTTAATAACGTTTGTTTTATTATTTAAGAAACGTTAACTATTTTCACACAAAAACATTTGGAGGCATTACTTTTCAGCACGCACTCGTGGATAATGGATCTAGGGTATTGGTTGTAAATGAGAGCGTACTTGGTGAAGTAAAATGAAGTCTGCCACACTGAAAGGTAAGCAGTGCAGGTCAGAATCATGTTGATTCGCTAGGATTGGCAGTACTAGGATTCGATATAAGTAGGGAAGTAAATTCCCAGTGAGTGTACAAGTTCTCTCTGTGGTAGCCAGTGGTTACAAACTCGTATTTGCTTGCATCACGCCAAAATTGAGTTAGAGCGGCATGTAGTAGAAGTGGATGAAACATCATTCTATCTCTGTTTTAGCGATGGAAACCGTCACTATTATATGACCTGGCTATTCAAACAAGGAGATACATTGAGCACTTTACCCTATGGAGTGAATTAGGATCGACACGGAACGGTGGCTGCCCAAAGAGAAAGTTTTCCATCCATTCATCAGCAAAATCACAGATCACATTGGAAATTGTTGAGCAAGTATGGGGTGGAAACTACCTTCAGACCTACCAAGAAGATAAAACAGGCTAGCAAAAGATACACATTCTTTGGCCAGATTGAGTGTATACAGAATTTCTTGTAGTTGTAGATTGGTTTATACTGGTACCACAAGAAGAACTATTAACACCCATCTGTTTAAATACAAGAGGATTTATCAGCTGGGACATACGGATCAATCGGCCGTAGCGGGTCATGAAATAAAATTCACTGAGGCGAGTGTCATGTCGAAAATATCGCATTATCAGGCGCGTATGTATAAAGAGGCTACTGTGATTTGTAAACATCACAATAATTTTGATAGAGAATGGGGAGGTGTTAAATTAGATAAAGTTTGGATGACAAAATTGTAGCTTAAGAATAAAGATCGATTACTTTCAATTGAGAATGTTGGCGTTACCAGAGATAATCTCGTAGCCGACGTCTCGTGATGGACTATGGTTATATTCCTCTTCTTCTTCTTTTTGCTTTACGGCCTCTGTAGGACCACGGGTAGCCCCTTCGTGGACTGAATTTTCTTCTTCTTCTCTCAGAACCACTTCATTCTTTCTCTTCTTCTTTCCCGCTCTTCTTCCGAGATCTTCAGTATCCGTTTCTCTTGTCGGCTCCACTGGTGACACTCTAATATTTTCCTGTAATCTTCTCTGTCGTTGATCTCCGGCATATTGGTCGGTGTATACTTTTTCCTCAAATTTTCCTTTCCTTCGACCTTGATCCCCGATTCCAACCAGTCCTTCCGAAGTTCAACAACCCACTGGGTTCCTGTCATTCCCCTTGTCCTCCCTGTTGTTTCCCATACTCTTTTCGTCATTCTGTCTATAATTATCCTAACTACATGTCCAGCAAACCTTGCCCTTTTGAGTCTGATTTCCCCGGATATTGTTATTATGTTCCGGTACAATTCTTCCCTAGGTCTTCGCATCCAACTCTCTCCACCTCTTTTGGGACCTAGTATTTTTCTCAGTACTTTTCTCCCTTTTTTCTCTAGTTGTTCTGCCCCATTTTTTCCTACTGTCATCGTCTCAGCAGCATATAATACTGCATTCCTCATCGTTGCCTTGTAGTGGCTTATCTTTGCCTGTGTGGATATATCCTTTTTATTGTGTATCTCTCTCGTCATGCAGAAGGCTGACCTCGTCTTCTTTATGCTCTCTGTTATTCCCTCCTTGCTTCTGTTCCTTCCTGTTATAAATTCTCCCAAGTATTGAAATTTGTCCACGAACTGCACAGTGCCTTCCGGTGTTTTCCATTCTGCAGTGGTATTTAGTGTCTTTGTCTTGTTATAGGAGATCCTCAGTCCCACCTTTCTGGCTACTTTACATATGTTGTGGAGTGGTGTCTTTGCATCTTCTTCAGTCTCGCTTACTATTGCTACGTCATCTGCAAAGGCTAGGCAGTCCACTTGAGCCCTGTTGTCCTTTTTGTCCCCCACATGGGTCTTTGGTATTCCCATTTCCTCGTTTATTGCTCTCCACTGCCTGATCACTTCGTTCAGTGCTATACTGAACAACAATGGTGACAGTCCATCTCATTATTTAACACCAGCCTTGATCTCAAATTCTTCTTACAGTGCTCCTCTGAATCTCACCTTTGCTTTTGTATCTGTCAGAATTCCTTTTATGAATTCTTGTGTAGTTTCATCAAGTCCCCTGTTCTTCAGGGTCCTGACATGAGTCTGTCTGTCGATGGAGTCATATTCCTTTGTGAAGTCCACGAAGGTTATTACTGTCTTTTTGTTTTTTAAGGCCCTATGTTCTATCAGGTCATCTGTACACTGCCCATACATTCGGCGCTCCAAAGAGTTCTGGTTGCAATTAGCCCCTTTACCATACTCTGCTCTCCACACAGGAATTGCTACGCTAACAATAACAGCCACCGTCACACATCAGGTAAATAGTATTACCAGGTTGTGGGAGCTCACTGTGTTCCGCTTCCAGCATTCCTATCGGTACTGCACGGTCAGCACAATGTACAAGGATGGGTCAGACGTCGACGTACCAAGAAACACAGTGGCGGTGTATATGCTGTGCTCGGCAACAACACTAGCTGCATCACAATCGAATAAATGTAAACAAACAGCAATAAGGAGTTTCTTGCATCCACGAGCGGCCTTCTCTGCTGTTCCTGCACCCATATTCAGTGGATAATCACCACCTACATCCAGGTACCCTACACACCCCGTTTAACTGGAATCAGATCTACTGACGACGATGAAGATGAATGACAACCTGAAAACAGCTCTATGGGATCAATGAGATCAATCACTTCAGCTACATATGCAGGGTGTCTCATATATCTTACGACACACTTCGAGAGGTTGAAGATAGTGTCTTGAGGAACAAATCTAGGACAGGGACCCGTGTCCAGGAACATTATCCAACGACGCTGCAGATCGTTACAGGCACCGACGCATGCCACTAAATCCACTCCTTCGGCAGTAAACGTGGCTTTGACGCTAACGGACCGTAGGCGGTATGTTTCGCAATGTTATTTGCTATCGATCGATAGCGATTGATTGCCACGATCGCCAGTGCAGAAAACAAAGCTTGCTGCTGCGTAGACAGGCCTTGTCTCCTATGAATGCAATGCTCCGCTGCCTTGGTAGACGAAGGTTTCAGACACAGTTTATTTTTGTCCTCTGTATCGAAAAACAATGGGGATTTTAGACGGTTCTAGAAGAGAAGTAAACTGCAGATAGAATCCTATGTCAGAAACTATCATCCAGCAAAGAAGTAAAACATCGCTTTCATAGAAGGTGCAGCAGAAAGCTCCATCTTCTCCCCTGGCGATCGTAGCAATCAGTCGCGATCATTGAAGAATAAACAACATTGCGAGACGTTTCTCCTATGTTCCATCAGCGTAAAGGTCACGTTTGCCGCCGAAGGGATGGCATAGTGCCACCTGTTGCTTTGACGCTCTGTATCGTCGTAGCGTCATTGGATGACGTTTTATGGACAAGGGTTCCTGTCCTCGATTTGTTCATTAAGACGCCATCTGCAATCCCTCGGAGTCTGTCGGAGCATTTCTAAGCCACCCTGCCGGCCGAAGTGGCCGTGCGGTTAAAGGCGCAGCAGTCTGGAACCGCAAGACCGCTACGGTCGCAGGTTCGAATCCTGCCTCGGGCATGGATGTTTGTGATGTCCTTAGGTTAGTTAGGTTTAAGTAGTTCTAAGTTCTAGGGGACTAATGACCTCAGCTGTTGAGTCCCATAGTGCTCAGAGCCATTTGAACCATTTTTTTCTAAGGCACCCTGTATAATACCTCAAGGAATTGGTTCACTCTCTTCCTCAGTTAAAAGAGGCCAATAATCAAGTTGGACACGGAAATTTAGCGTATTGGCGAGATTTCTGCTGGTGGTGACCAATTTTACCTTCAGTATGCTTATCACTATTGCCGAAGCTCGGACGAATGGCAATCTGTGTTTAGTGGTCAGATGGGCGAAAAGCGTAAAACGTGAACTGAATGGAAGAAAGTCGCAGGTTATTAAAGCACCCTTTCCAAACTAAACGAACATTAGCCTTCTGCACTGCTCGACGGTATCGAAGTACCCTACCCCGATATCACGGTGGAGAACTAGCTAAATAGCTCTGAGCACTGTGGGACTTAACATCTACGGTCATCAGTCCCCTAGAACTTAGAACTACTTAAACCTAACTAACCTAAGGACATCACACAACACCCAGTCATCACGAGGTAGAGAAAATCCCTGACCCCGCCGGGAATCGAACCCGGGAACCCGAGCGCGGGAAGCGAGAACGCTACCGCACGACCACGAGCTGCGGACGGAGAACTAGCGTGCACCTTATGATGTGCACCTCTGCTGCGCTGAAAATCTTAACGTTACGTAAAAGAAAACTTCTCTTTTCCCGTAATAACTCCAGAAGTGTAGGTACAAATTTTCACAGAATATGAAACGTAAACTTGTCTTTTCTAGCCTGCACTATTGGGAAGGCATCCAGCGTGGCACGAGAAGTAAAACATCTAGACGTTTAAAACTAACCACAAACGGTTAAGTTAGTTACATCTTCAACATCCAGCTATTCGGGTATGTCACTTCTCTATACGTACATTTGGGAAGGCTGCTACCAGAAAAATTACACACCTACCTTACTCTGTGTGAGATTCATCGTCTTCTCGCTGCGCTGCTTCTCGAATCAGAGATCAAGCCCACTTCATCTCTCATATTTTTTTAACACAATGCATTATCGATCTCGTATTCTATATGTACCCTTTCATAAAAGAAAAACAATAGCAAACCCCTTCTTTGCTGCTGCTGTCCCCCCTCGAAGTTATTATCCTGCATTACGCACGAAATTCATCGCTATGTTTCATTCAAAATTTGCTGAAGTACTTCTATATATCAAACTCTTAAAGTTTCCCTTAAAATCTGACTTGTATCCTACATGTCATAAAATAATTTCTTTTTCATCGTTGGGGACCGCAATCATGTACATCATTTTGAATGCAGTTTTCGCCATTTGACTGTACCTTTTAATATTCACTTACTTCACGTGGGGCAATCACATCCTGTTATGCGATGACTTGTGCACATGATCAGATACCGTATAATAGGATGAACATAAAGAATGGGATGAATAGAAGCTATCAACAAAGTTCAGTGCAATCGCGTCGAAAGGCAAATGGGAGTATCATTCAAAGAATGGTTTTTTCCAGGTTGATAGTGAACCTGTCTTGCAGAGAAATTACGAATTTTAGAATTGGTGACACTGTTAGTTTATGTTGTGTCACTTGACGACAAACATCGTATGTGGGTACTAAATTGTTTGTTTGCAACTTCACTTCCAAGTACCAAACTAAATTGTGTTGTTTTAATTTAAGTACATAGTAAGGAAACTTGCATTATCGAATCATTAAGTGAAAGGGCAGTTTCGGCCAACTGATAGTGTAGGATAATGCCTTCGGATATAATGGGACTAGTAGTAACAGCAACCGTCAGTGTTTCTCAACAAGAAGACGGAGAATTTAACGGAAACGGGACACCGCCTGTTGCTTTTCTCAGCCCACGAAATTATACTTTGAGTAAACTGTGTGGAAAAACGAGGCAATCAATTATGCTGTATGCATGCAAAATTTGTTTTTTTACGTATACTTCAACGTCTGCATACTTACTCCTCAAGCCATCATATAGTGCGTGCCGCAGGGTACTTTGTACCACCAAACCGGACGGGCTGACCGAGCGGTTCTAGGCGCTACAGTCTGGAACCGCGCGACCACTGCGGTCGCAGGTTCGAATCCTGCCTCGGGCATGGATGTGTGTGATGTCCTTAGGTTAGTTAGGTTTAAGTAGTTCTAAGTTCTAGGGGACTGATGACCTCAAAACTTAAGTCCCATAGTGCTCAGAGCCATTTGTACCACCAATAGTCATTCATTTTCCTCTTCCACTCGTTAATAAAGTGATGGACAAGTAGCTACGTATAAACCTCCATACGAACAGTAATTTCTCTTATTTTATTTTTGTTGTGGATTGGCAAGACAGCCAACCCACTAGGAGGAAGCCGAAAGGCACGCGTTTAAGCTCACGCAGGCTGGCGTGAGGTCTGGAACAGGATAAGGTAATTACACTAGCAAAAAAAGTACGTAGCTGCTGGAATACTTAACTTTAATCCATAATTGGTGAACATAGCTCTTGACGGTACATGTTTTACAGCATCAATAGTAACTGGTAATGGCGCCTTGCTAGGTCGTAGCAAATGACGTAGCTGAAGGCTATGCTAACTATCGTCTCAGCAAATGAGAGCGTAATTTGTCAGTGAACCATCGCTAGCAAAGTCGGCTGTCTAACTGGGGCGAGTGCTAGGAAGTCTCTCTAGACCTGCCGTGTGGCGGCGCTCGGTCTGCAATCACTGATAGTGGCAACATGCGGGTCCGACGTATACTAACGGACCGCGGCCGATTTAAAGGCTACCACCTAGCAAGTGTGGTGTCTGGCGGTGACACCACATTCCTCCCCCGCAAATAGGCGGACCGTTGTGGCATAAGGTTTCCGCCCGCCGTGGGGAAGACGCCATGTTGACGTACGCAACGAGGTGGGGAGCCTAACAACAGGCGAGGCTGTGCCACCCGCACCCTGGCATTCGGTCCGAGGGGAGCTAGGAAATGCCTGAAAACCTGCTCCAGGGTGCACGCCAACATGCGGTGTATGCGCCCGTAGAGAGACAGGAGGGGCCGAAGGGTCGACTTCCATCGGGCCGGGGCACCCGACTGGCGAAGACGACATATGGTCCGGAGCAGGCAAGAGTTCCATGGCGGAGGACAACTGGTCACGGGAAGCGATCGGCGGCGGGTGACCCAGGGAGGCGCCCGGCGGCGGCGGCGGCGGCGGCGGCGACGCGTCGCCATGGGGCAAAATGGAAGGCAGCGTCGGTAACACCTGGAGCTGAGGCGAGCCAGTTGATGGGTCCCCAGGGCGCTGACCGGACGGCACCGTCGCTGAAAACAGACGGGGAGCGGCAGATCCCGTGCGACGACAGAGGCGCAGCTGATTGAGATGCTGACGCACCTCACCAGAGGCCCCCAAAACCAGATACATAGCGCGGCCGAGGCAGCGAAGAATGCGCCCTTCGAGCCAACGCCGTGAACCTCGATGGTTGCGATAATAAACAACGTCGCCTGGAGCAAAAGCAGGTGGCTGCCGCTTCACAGGAACCTGATGCAGCGAAAGTATCAAAGACATCAAGGTTCGATGAGGGCGTCCGTGGAGCAGCTCAGCCAGCGAGCGACCATCTCGGGGCTGAGAGCGATACGAGGACAAAAAGAGCAATAACGCGACCTCCCGAGAATGCGACTCTTTCAACTTCAACATCTGTGACTTGAAAGTCCTGACCAAACGTTCAGCGGCACCGTTTGACTGTGGCGAAAACAGCGCGGACGTCAGATGTTGAATACCATAGGCCTTGCAGAATGACTGAAATTCTGCGGACATGAATTGTGGGCCATTGTCGGAAACAATAGTCTGTGGAAGACCTTCAATGCAAAAGATAGCGGATAACGCTTGGATGGTGGCAGATGACGTCGTGGAAGACATCCGGACAACAAAAGGAAAATGACTGAACGATTCTACCACAACCAACCATCGAGCATTCCAGAAGGGACCAGCAAAATCTACGTGTAAGCGTTGCCACGGGGAAGTGGCTTTTGGCCATGCAAAGAATTTCCACGGTGGTGCTGATTGTTGTTCGGACACACCATGCAAGAAGAGCACATATTCGTAATCGCGGCATCGATTCCGAACCAAGTACAGTGCCGACGAGCAAGTTGTTTCGTCCTCACTATACCCCAATGTCCTTGGTGGAGAAGCCGTAAGACAGAAGACTGTAATGAACGCAACAGCAAAACACCACGTCGTACAAAAAGTCTCTCCTTGTGAGCAAAAATTCGGCGAACCAACGGATCCCCGATCCGTGACTTTGACAAGGGCCATTGCGTAGCAGCGAAACGCAGAACGGTAGCAAGGACAGCGTCGGCAGCTGTGGCTGTAGCTACCCGACGAAAATCAATCGGAAACGATTCGACCACGTCATCGGTTTCCGAATCAATGAACATGCAAGCAAGTTCGGAGGAATCGAAGGCTCTATCCTCAGCAACAGGCAAACGGGACAACGCATCGGCGTTTCCGTGCTTTGCAGTGGACCGATACAAGATATCGTAGCGGTACTGCGAGAGGAAAATAGACCAGCGAATGAATTTCTGCGCTGTACGTAGAGGTACAGGCTTGGTCGGATGAAAAAGCGATGTCAAAGGTTGTTGGTCTGTGATGATGGTAAAGTGACGACCATACAAGAAATCGTGAAACTTTGTAACACCAAATACGAGAGCCAATGCTTCTTTCTCGATCTGTGAATAATTTCTTTGCGCAGACGAGGGCAATTTGGACGCAAAGGGAATAGGGCGATCGTGCGAACCATCTTTGTGCGAAAGCACAACACCGATCCCGAAATCCGATGCATCCACCATCAACAAAAGGGGCTTCCGGGGATCGAATGGCGTAAGGCAAGTATTGGAAAGCAACGCCGATTTCAACTGGCGAAAGGCGCGTTCGCATTCCGTCGTCCAGACGAACGGAACACCTTTACGGCGTAAGCGATGAAGCGGAGCTGAAATGGAATAGGCGTGGCGCACAGAGCGATGATAATAATTAATATTTCCCAGCACGCTCTGTAGCTGTTTCAAATTCTGCAGCGAAGGCAAGTCTTGCATGGGACGGAGGTGCTCGGGACTGGGTTGTATGCCTTGGGCATTGAGTACATGTCCCAGGTAGGGTAAGTCATGAGCAAAAAACACACATTTGTCCTTCCGCAAGCGAAGACCATTTTGTCGCAAGACCTGAAATAATGTTCTGAGATTGGCTAAATGTTCTTCTTCCGTCTTTCCGGAGATCACAATATCGTCCAGATAGTTTGCTGCAGTAGGGACCGACGCACAAACAGTGTGGAGATATTGCTAAAACAATACAGGGCCGGATGCACACCCGAATGGCAGTCGTTTGAATCGGTACAAACCAAGATGCGTGTTAACCACCAAAACGCGCTGGGATTCTTCGTCCACCGGTATTTGCAAGTACGCACCTGCGAGGTGCAATTTCGAAAAATATTTACCTGGGCACAGTTTGTCAAAAAGATCTTCCGGGCGGGGTAAAGGAAAAGTTGCAGTCACTAGTTGTGGATTCACTGTTGCCTTGAAGTCCACACAAAGTCTCAATTTTCCGGCAGGTTTTTGCAAAATTACTAAGGGTGATGCCCAAAGAGAAGCCTGCTCACGTTCAATTACACCTTGTGATTCCGAATCGTGTAATGTTCTTGTGACCTCATCACGCAATGCATGGGGAACATTTCGCACTCTGAAAAATATCGGTTGCGCGTTTACTTTCAGTTCCAAATGTGCTTTATAGGTCTTAGCGCAACCGAGGCCCGGTGCAATAATGTCTGCAAATTCTTCACATAGACGAGAAACACTGACTGAAGGCACAGTCTGGATCACTGATAGGACGCAATTGACTATAGACAAGTTAAAGAACTGAAATAAATCTAAACCAAACAAGTTCACTGCAGCTGAAGAACGAAGTACGTAAATTGACACAAGTTTCGTTTGTCCATTGTATGTTGCAAGAAGGCAGCACTGTCCTAACACAGGGATCGCTTGTCCTGAATAGCTACCTGACTTAACATTTGCGGCATGCAACGGAGGTGTGCCCAGCTGTTTGTACGTGTCGTGATTGATCAGTGAAACTGCAGCTCCGGTATCGAGCTGGAACGGTATCACTTTGCCGTTAATGTCCAAATCTACAAAAAGTTTATTGTGCTGCTGACGACAGGAGCGACTGTCTCGTGCAACGTGAACTGACACTGGGACAGAATTAGTGGCGACTTGATGGGATGTCCGACGATGTCGACGCACATGATTTGTGGGACGAACACAGTCACTGTTAGAGAGAGTGGCACTGGGCGGAGTGGCATGAACTATATGAATTTCCATGGGCGAAGTTTCACGAGCCTGAGTATCCTTGGTTCGATTTCGGCGCAAAGCAAAGGGCCTGTAATGGTTGTGAGTGTCCGATTGGAGCTTTTTCTGGCAAACACTCTGAACATGTCCTTTTTTATTACAGAGAAAGCAAATAGCTTGGCGGGATGGGCAGTTCTCACGCGAATGTCTAGTAGCACACCGCGGGCACGATTTCACTGCATTTGCATGCCGGCGCGGGACACGGGGCTGAGAGCCAGGCGGCTTTGGCACGGCCGGGCGCGAGGACTGTTTACTGTTCCATGCAGCTCGCCCGGCGGGCTGGTGAACCTGACACATGGGTGGCGAAGTTTCAAATGATTCCTGAGCAAAGTCAAGTGTGTCCTGCCGATCCAATATGTCCATCACTTGTCGAAGGGAGGGATTGACTAGTTTCAAAATCTGTTCCCTTATACGAACATCAGAAACGTTCTGTGCAATTGCATCACGTAGCATAGTATCTGAATAAGGGAGTCCACATTCACACTCAAAAGCACAATCCCCAGTAAGGCCTTGCATGGTTGCAACCCACTCGCTATTAGTCTGTCCGGCCGTACGTTTTGTACGAAAGAAGGTATACTGTTTGGCAACTACATTGACAGATTCTTTGAAATAAGCGTCTAATGCAGACAAAATTTCGTCGTAGGACAGAGCTGCTACGTCGCGTCGGGGAAACAATTTGACTATCACACGGTACGTGTGGACGCCTATGGAGGAAAGGAGATAAGGCTGCCGCTCATTACCTTGAATTCTGTAGGCGGCGAGATGGAATCCAAATTGGCGTGACCACTCCGTCCAGCTTTCCAGTGCAGCATCAAAAGGACGAAAAGGTGGTGCAAATGCGTGTTGTGGCTGCGGGAGCGGTGGAGAGGCGGCTGCTGCGTCGTTTTGCATTGCACGTTGACCCTGGACGAGTTGTCCAAGGGCATCCAGTAAGGCCTGCGTCTGCTGGTTCTGTAGGCGATAAAATTCGGACAGTACATCTGGAGATTGTGGCGAAGCCATTAAACAAGTAAATCAGGGAAGTACAGGGTGATTCAAAAAGAATACCACAACTTTAGGAATTTAAAACTCTGCAACGACAAAAAGCAGAGCTAAGCACTATCTGTCGGCGAATTAAGGGAGCTATAAAGTTTCATTTAGTTGTACTGTTTTAGAAAAATATCCACAACTAGTGACAGAAAACTAAGATTTATCCACAGCAATAACAATATGAAAATTGTGATGAAAATAAGGTTAGGTTTGGTAAGTGAAGTTATAGTGCGACCTCCAGCATGCGACCAGATGACAGGAAACGCAGATGCCAACCAAAAGAGCAAAGACCTGTAGCACTCATTTATTAACGTAACAAACGAGGCTTAAAATGTTTTGTAATCTACATAAATCAAATATAAAAACAAAACTGCATCATTGTATTTTCCACTGAAGATGCCTTCAAGCAAAAAGTGAAACACTTCTGGAAGAATAAAATACATTAAAGCAAAAAAGGCTTTTTTTTTCAAAATGAATGTATCTGTATGTCACTAATGGAACATGTCTTCTGTCAGCCTTCATACTCTGACACATGTATCAGCTCTGAAGTATTCGACAGTGACTTGACGAATACTCTGATTTATTAACAAACTGAAACACAGTCACAGTAAGATAACTGAAATCATTCTTAACCTGCCGAGGCCCAGCCAAAGTCCACTAGAACCCCCCAATAGAACGTGATAGCTTAACCAGACATTCTAGGAATCAAAATCAAAGTCATCGTATATAGTATCAATGACTTCCAATGAAACCAATAAGTAAGAAGCCAAGTTTACAGGCCACGACAGGTATTTCACACTCAGATAGTGCACAAGATGCTAGGTGATTGGAAGTAAAGCAAAGCGACCAATGCTGGTCCCTAAATAATGCCAGGCACCGTCACTGAGGGCACTACTGGACGTGTTGCGAGCGTCTCCCACTGCAGTCCGCAGTATCTTGCGAGTTTCACCTAGTTCTGGCCGCGGTCTGTTTCAGCAGTTGTGTGGCCGACATATCGAGTCTGAGTCGGAGCCTGAGTCTTCACTAGACCAGCTAACACGATGTCACTTCACTTAATCATATATTAGCACTCACCGCATCCTATCACAACGGAACTTCAACTGTCTTCCCCTACCCGATCACAAAATCCGCCGTGTAGATTGCCCATTTTTCCAGCTTTGACATACTATTCATTATCTTCTCCATGTTAAAGCCCTTCTTCTTACTGCTCTTCTCACTCCTTTTCTAATGTGTAGGACCGGGTCATGGACCTCATCACTTCTTTTCACATCCTTTTCAAAACACATTTCTCCCAGAGAGATCGGTTTATTGATGCCGTTCCTGTGGAATGTTTGACAATCTTGACGGAGCCGCAGTCTTATGTCTGCTTGCACCGCTTTATCACTATCAAAGTGAAGTCCTCGAAGGTGTTCTTTAGGTTTTGGAAACAGATGGAAATCACATGGGGCCAAATCGGGACCTTATAGAGGATGATCGATGACAGCGAACTCAAGGCGTCGGATTGTAGCAGACATCGCAACGCTGGGGTGTGGTTTGGCATTGTCGTACTGAAGGAGAGGGTGCTCCATGATGGACGAACTCTTCGCATGCGAAACTCGATTACACCACCTCACCTGAAACCATACATCACACACCGACATGTTACACGCTACAATTGAGAGCCCTCCTGCGGCAGAGGGCTGCAAATATAAGGAAATGAAGAATAAGAATGTAAAAAGTTAATGACGTTAGTTTTACTTAAAAAGCTTTGAGTTGTCTCTTAAAAATTTCTGAGGCATTACTTTTCAGCACGCCCTCGTGTATATCAGACGCTCCAGTTAAGTTCAGTTACTTATCGATACGAGAAGTTCCGCGTTAATACCGATACCCACGCGAATGTACACTTCTCTGCAGTAAAGCGTAGTTTACACGACGACACTAGGTTGCAGACAAATGCGCTACCGACCACTGCGCATGTGTGCCGCGCGATTGCGCGACTCGTTGATGAAACTAAACACTTTCTACGTGTTCCTAATTTGGCGACACTAGTTGCATGAGTTTTTCTATGCTTTGAATTGGTGTTTGTGGGATTTCAGCGCTGCTGATTACGAAAGTAAGCAACATACTGCTGCCACTGAGATCGTCATGTGCGATCATAACATAAATGGTTTGACAATATATGAGCAGCAAGGCAAAATTTATTGAGTTAAGAGCACATACACAACTGATGATGATGAGGTCCCATTCTCCGAGGAGCGTAGGGAACGATGCGGGAGACCCGCACCGCCGACTAGGCAAAGCCGTAGCGGAAATAGTTTGCCATTGCCTTCCTTCGACGGTAATGGGAATGAATGATGATGATGATGAAGACAACACAACAACACCCAGTCATCTCGTGACCTCGCCGAGAATCGAACTCCGGACTCAGTGCTCAGGAAGCGAGAACGCTACCGCAAGACAACGAGCTGCATACTATACAACTGAATAAAGAGAAATACAAGCAAGTGTAATTATAGCTGTGGCAATGCTCTCGTTTGCAAGACTAAAATCCCGTCGTTAGAGTTGGACAACTCTTTGTTAATGAATATTGTTGACAGGAGGGAAGGCTATACAGATTCAAGAACTCGCATTCTTTATTCAGTATTCAACTATTTAAAACTTCGCTGCAGTGCTCCCCATTCGCATACGTTAGAATTTTGAAATATTGCCACTAAGCAGATCTATCTTCAAGATAGTAGTTTGCAAACCATTCTCTGCTTAATGCGGCCTGCTTCGAATAACTATTGCTTCTAGTATTAGCAATTATTACTCTTAATGTTAATAATTATTGGTGTGAATGAAAAAGCGTCATCACAACTAAAACCGCATCTTATAGCATGCAAAAAAAAAAAAAAATGGCTCTGAGCACTATGGGACTTCACATCTGAGGTCATCAGTACCCTAGAACTTAGAACTACTTAAACTTAACTAACCTAAGGACATCACACACATCCATGCCCGAGGCAGGATTCGAACCTGCGACCGTAGCGGTCGCGCGGTTCCAGACTGTAGCGCCTAGAACCGCTCGGCCACACAGTATAGCATGCAGAGTGTTCTCGATTGTAATGCACACAATATGATATACCATTTCAGTTCTGGCAACAATGCTTCATGCGTTACAGTACCTTTACTCCTTATCGCATAATTAACTCTATTTAGAAGAAACGCCTTCAGTTCTGCTTACATTCTAAGATCATGAAAAGAACTTCTTGGGTCTTCCGTTATAAATTATTTGAGCAAGGATGCTGAACAACCGAGCTGCCGTCTTTTCTTCATCGAGTCACGAATCGAAATACGTTTCTTATTTTTTTTTTATGCAGTGATTCCACGCAATAAGCTTTAACTCCATCATTACTCGTGCGACGTGCTGCTGCCAAAACTTTCATTTCAGACACGACTCAGTGACCCACAAAACGACGATACTGAAGTTTATACTGGTGTCGCCGTGTCTACAGTCAAATATGAAACCACTAGCGTGCAACTCATTTCACGCAACGAGTGGAGCAACCCAATGTCGTCGTGTAAACTAGGCTTAAGTCGTAGAATCTTTGCATGTCTTGTTTCGATAGACTTTAAAACAATCCAGTTAGTAACGCGCAGCCGTTTTGGCGGTAGAGTAATCTACGCGGCGAGCTGGATGCTGCTTTGTGTACGTCTGGTATGGAAGTTCGTTCACTTCGCCGGGTCTTGTCGGTGTCGGAGATTATGTGCCACTGTCTCCAGATTAAATTATGCTGAGCTACCAGGGCCTCGTAATTCTTCCAATCGTTACCCTTCAAGTCATTTTGTAATTTTCCTTAACCCAGTGAGATCATATTTAAATACTTCAGTGGTTGCTGTGAAGTCAGATTTAATAAATATCGGTTAATATTGTTGTTGGGTATGGTAGACCTCTTGTAAAAGTAGAGAAACATCACACTTTTTATACTGCAATGCACTTACACTTCTTTTCCCTGTTCAGTAGCACACAACGCACCGAATTTGACACTTTTTTTATTTTCAGTTCCAGGTATATGCATTAGGAAATGAGCCCACGTTTTCGCCTGATGTCTCATAGATGCGGTATTCACTGATGGTCACCGGTGAACAGAGTTCTCAGGTGGTTGTGAACTCCCTAGCAGCCGCTGTGCAACTGTAGTCATGAAGTTGGTGTAGCAGGTTTTTCTTTACAGTGATTTTGTGATACGCAGTGAAGGAGTGGAAAGTTCACATATCAGGAGAAAACTATCTTTCTGTAGCCTTTCACTTTTCGTCACGTGATTGGAACGTGAACTGCCATCTCCTGCTCCTGAAAGTCTATGTCACCCATTCTCTTCTGATATTACGGGACACATTCAGGTTTTATCACCTCCTCTCTGAGAGTCAGACTTCTCTTTGTTCTCAGTTTGCCTGTTTCAGTCATGTAAAGAAATTCGTGTTTGCTAGACGGACAACGGACGACTTTGTTCACACGCGCAGTCGCGATATACGGCAGGGGACCATCTCTCGTAGTATCCGCGTCTCAGTTTTGTTTTACAATTTTTTGTGGCATATGTTTTTCTGTTTTGTCTTACCATGCCAACAGCATTTGCCTGTCTGCCCATCACTCATCTAAACATGTCAGTCGAAGAATACTAACTGTCTGTAAGCAATGTCTGACATTTATCCAACAATGGTTCACCCATGTGTAGCACTACATTTTTATTGGCTGGAAGGGTGGCATCTGTCATACCGTCACATATAAAAATTTTGAAAAAGAGGTATTAGCCATAACTACATTCAAGATCTCTACATCAAATATTGCACAGTTATATATATTTCATTGAACCAGTTAAAGAAGTTATCTGAATTTCATTACATTTTGGTCTAAAGCTATGTCCTGGTAAGAAAGGTATTACTGAAAAATATATAAAAAAATATTAAATGATAGGCCTAATAGTTTTCAGTTTATGACGTTGATTTTAACTTTCATCACCCACAAAATTCAAAAAAGTGGAATAAGTGTGAATCCCTCTCTACCAAGTGACACATATGGTCTATGTTTCGTTTCAGAATACATTTAAGAGCCGCCTGTTTGCTAGACATTGTTTCCATAGAATCATATAGAAAAACGTGCATTTGTGGGGCGAGCTCGTCAAACGATTTAAATGATGTAGTACCTTCATGCAGCTACAGCTTGTAATTTGACGTGATTGAGTCAATGTCATTTAATAACGTCTTTGCGAATTCCTTTTAGTGTGTTGAGCTGTGCGCCCATTCCTTGCCTTAAAAAGAGTGATATCCCAATTCTCTTTGTGCGGAAATTTCGTGGTCCTTCTTAAATAGTAGGGAATTTGATTTAATGAAAGCGGTTCAGCTTATAAACATAGCCGACATGTTCATTTCAGTGTTAGATCAAAGGTGCCTAGATTCTCATTTTCAGGTTCTTGTGTTGGGCAGATTTCCAGTCATACCAGTGTTCCATATTTACTTCCTTTCCATTGATGTAGTTTATTAATAATTTTGGGAAAATAACGTTAATCACTGTACATCTAAATTAAGTGTGGTCGGAACCTTTCCTTTGTAGTAACCACCATCTAGAAATTCACTTAACTTACCTGCCAGCAGCAGAAACAGCATCCTCGCAATGCTAAACATTGCGTTCAGATCTGAATAACTGGCCGTCCCACTGCACTCAGGCTATCGGTTAAGACGAGTTTTACTTCCAATAATTACTTTTCAAACTGCTGCGATAAGTTTTCAGTCGCATGTCACTGTCGCTGGCGGGATCATTGCCGTGAGCTAGAGATAATCTTCACTGCGCAGCATAATTAAAGTGTCACTTTGTTGATACACCGTAATTATCTGCCTCTGTGACACGGAAGTTGGATATTTGCTACATTTTTAATCTTCCTTTGTAATGGTGCAAATGCGTGGTACACTGCGACGTTAACCTCGGACTTGGCGACGCATCAAAACATACAGTTGTCGACACACGCGAAAAAATGGCCAGAGCTCAGAAGTTCACGTGAGGTGTAATGTGCATTAATGATGTCACATTGGCAGTAAATTTCATTAAATTCTAATTAACTCTATCATGGACGTTTCACACAATGGGAAGGTCGGCACATGTCTTCTGAACTAGATGTCACCCATTCGTTTGACACACCTGGGATGGAGATCAGAAACGCGATGCCAAACATTTCAGACACGCCCCCGATCAGAATCGACAAGACAAGTTCGTAGCAGATGGCATAGGGGGTCAATGAAGCCACCCCTTCTCTTGGGGGCGTTGATCCACCCCCACTTAGTGGTCGAAAGCGGCAGCTTTCAATGCGATGTGCAACAGTCGAGGAAATTCACAGTGTTAGATAATGCTCAGAGTTGGCCAAATGATTCAACCATTCTCTAAGGACACTGTGTGGCTGCAAACCAACTGAATGTGATCCGACCCCTTTATGGTGTAGTTCGACTACCAAGTTCGCTCTTGTATACAGAGTGGAACCACTAGGGACAGTTCAAGTGCATTAGATCAACTCTTAAAGTTGTCTGAAGCCGTAAAAAGGGTGTAAATGCACGTTCAGCACTCTTGTTTCGCACACTCCTGTGGCGAGATCACAGGGGAGTGCAACAGTATCATGTTCGTAAATAAATCGCCGAGGAGTCCCTCTGAGGCCCTTCAGTACGCTAACAACCTCAGTGCCTCCAGCGCACTTTTATTGAACAGTTTAAAAATGTACCTGTGCAGAAACTTCGACACACATACAGCTGACTGGCTCTCGACTGCTGTTCAGAATCCTGAGAACAACCCTTTCGACGCCCCTTAGATTACACATGTTCTCCAGCAGGCGCTAAAGCAGCAGCCGAGTGCCACTCTGCGAATAGATGTCGGAATCTCTGTACAGGTACATTTTTAAAGTGCTCAACCAAAGTGCGCGAGGGCACCGGACGGTGTTACTGAACCTGTACTGCTTCAGATCAGGTTCAAATTTGGTCGAAAGGTTTTGAAATCCCCCAAGAGGTTCCAGTCTGTATACAAGAGCAAAACTAGCGGTCGCACTATACTCCAAACTGGTCAGATCACGTTCGGTTTGGTTGCTGGCACACGAGTGGCAGCACGGTCTGACACTGTCGAGAACATCTTCTTGTTTCTCATCACACTGCGAACTGTCGTCTTCGAGCGCCAAATGTGTAGGAATAAATGCCCCAAGGGAGGGGTTGTTTCATTGACTCCCTTATAGCACCTCTCTAGGCCTTTTCTTGTCGATTCTGAGCAGCGGTGCGTCTGAAATATCTTCATCACCCACCCATAAGGAAACATTGTGATTTAAACCCTGGGCATTACGATTGTGTCTACCATCGCCTAGGCCTCACAAAAGGATTGAAATGTGGGTAAGAGGAGGCGTGACGAACTTCCCATCCCGTAACAAGTTAAGGATGCCATTCTACATATGCATCTATACTTCACAATCCATGTTAGGTTGTGTGGCGGAAAGTACTTTCTGTACCACTCTCAATTCAGCCTTTTCTGTTCCACTCACGAATAGTTTGCAGATGGACAATTGCCTGCAAGCCTCCGTCTGAGTCCGATACTCTCTGATTTTATCTTCATGGTCTTCTCGCGAGAGGGACCAATATAATTCCTCACTCTTCTAGGAACGTACAATCTTGGAACTTTATCAATAAACCACACCGTCATGCAAAATACCTCTCTTGCAGCAACGGCCACTGGAGTTGCTTCATCATCTCTGTGAAGCTTTCATGCCTGGTAAATGAACCTGTAACCAAACGCGCTGTTCTTCTTTGGATCTTTCCTATATTCTCTATCAATCTTATCTGATATGGAGCCCACAGTGATGAACAATATTCAAGCACTGGTCGAACAATCGTTTTTTCAGCTTTTACCTTTGTTGACGGACTATATTTCGTGAGGACTCTTCCAATCATTCTCAGTCTGGCATCTGTCTTACTCGTGAATAATTTTATGTTGCCAGTTTCTCCATACTCATACCCGTAAGTATTTTACCGACGTAACTGCTTCCACTAATTGTTGTACGATTGTGCAGTCATACATTAAAGGGTCTTGCTGCGTACGTATTCGCAATACGTTACATTTGTTTATTTTTAGGATCAATGGTCAGTCCACGCACCAGGCGTCGGTTCGCAGCGGGTCGTCTTGCATCTCGCTGCAATATTCTCTGTATAAGACAGCGTCGCCCACGAAAACATCGCGGAACTTTCTACTTTATTTGCTACTTCATTTATATATATATATACGGTGAAAAGCTGTGGTCCTATAACGCTTCCCTGTGGCAAGCCCGAAGTTACTCTTATGTCTGAAGAACGACATGCTGTGTTCTGTTTGCTAGAAACTCTTCAGTATAATCACACAGTTGGTCTGGAGTCCCGTGCTCTCGTATTTTGTTCATTATTTGGCAGCGCAGAACTGTATCGAATGTCTTCCAGAAGTCAAGGAACGCGGCATCTACACGGGCCCTGTATATACTGCTTTCTAGGTCTCGTGGACGAACTATGCTAGCTGTGTTTCACACGATCGTTGTTTTCGAACCCATGTTGGTACATATAGTGGAGTTTTTCAGCCTCCAGAAATGTTACAATACGCGAACATAAAATATGATTCTAAATTCTACAACCCACCGTCGTCAGAAATGTAGGCCTATAGTTTATGCGTCTGTTCTACGACCCCTCCTGGAAACGTGAATGGTATGTGCTTTGCTCCTCCAAAGATCTACGGTACACTGCTTCTAGAAGTGGAGCCAGTTTTTTAGCACACGCTATTTAGAATCGTATTGGTATTCCGTCAGCCCCTGTGGCCTTCTCTCTGTTGAACGATTTTAGTTGTTTTTTCTGTCTCATAGCCATTTATTTCGATATCATCCATTTTGCAACGATTTAAAAGAGACTCTACAGTGTGATCTTCCCCTATGAAACTCTTTAGTACTTCGACCTTTTTATATCATTTTCTGTTTCAGTGCAATTGTCACAGAGCGGCTGGACAGATGGCTTCGATCTGTTTACTAGTTTAACGTAAGACTAACACATCTTAGGATTTTCTCTCAAGTCGGTAGACCAGATTATACTTTCGAATTCATTGAATGCTTTACTCATGGTTCTCCTTTCGCCAATTTTGGCTTCGTTTAACTTTGGTTTGTGAAGTACTGGTTACGCTTATATTTGCAGTGGACCTCTCTTTGCTTTCCCAGCAGTGTGGGCAGAATTGCGGTGAAATTTCCTACCAATCTGACATTATTAACTCACGTTACAGAAGTGTCACCAACCCCGACGGTGACATCGCAGGGCGCCATTCTTTTGCATTATTACACAGGAACAAACTTTTACTCACCTTTAAGCCAAATTTCTAATCTCTCCATCGCAGTGATAGACAGGACCTGGAATTCAAATATGTTGCCGTTTAATTATGTTGTGGAGTGTATGTTTCTGTGACAATGTTATATTTATGCAGTTTTTCATTCATAAAAGACCCTCCCAGGTAGCCACTCGTGTCAAAGCGACTGCTTCTATAACGTGGAGACATGCTGGCCCCGGATAAAATCCATCTGGCAGATTAACGACAGAGGGCTGGTGTAGCGGCCATATTAGTTGATATCTTAGGCTGGTCCCTCATCCCAGTAGGCAAACACTGAACTGGTTCCCGTGTTCTGCCTCAGATACACACCACGGAAATATTTTGAACACTTTCTCACACTTACACACAAAATTTTCTCTATACCCAGACAGACTACGCTGCTTCTGTCTCAGCGGTTTCATAGGAGACCGGCGACCTGTTTGGCCTCGGTAAGCGATTACTCAGCACCAGTTACTTCGAGGCACCTTTCGGGCTCAGAACAGTTTTCACAGACTTTATCATACATTCATTTATCTAGATAATTCTCTCTTCTAATAACAACGATTTTCTGTATGACTTGATCTTGCACAAGACCTTTGCACCATTTACCATTGTGGATTTATGAGTAACTTAGTGTCCTGCCTAGCTTACAATTCAGACTGGTATTATCCTACTATTATTACATTTTGGGGCAGAATTTCAGGGTAAAATCATTATCTTCGGACTTACACATTCATGCAGAAAAACTGAGCATAATTTAAGATAAGTCCCAGCTACGCTCGGAACTCTGAGTAACTCGCCGATCAACTTGGTCTGCTTACCAACTCCAACGTACGCATGAACTTGTAAAACTACGCAGAGAAAAGGATAAGATGACGTTTTTGTGTAAATCAACTTACTTTACGAATAACTGCTTCCTCCATCAGTAAAATAAAAAGATGCAGAAACGTGGCAACTAGATTCAAAATGAAATTTTCACTCTGCAGCGGAGTGTGCGCTGAAATGAAACTTGATTAAAACTGTGTGTGCCGGACCGAGAATCGAACATCATTTTTTCATATATTTCTCTTTTCGTTCATTTTTTATTTACTTATTTTTGTCATTAATGCCACCTAGAATATCAGGAATCTGGCGTCACGCAAGGAGGGGGGTGCAACAAGACGTCAGACTAATTGAGACTATCAACGTATAGTTTTTCAGAGAAGAACATTCCGATTACCAGTGAATATATCGGTTCCTAGTGTGGAAGAGGCGGGGATCAACTCTTCGTGACAGGAAAATCCCATCTCTGGGGTGGGTTAAGGAAGACACTGCAGAGGAAATTGGAGAAAAATTATGCGTATTTTGGACTGCGGACAACTGTAAAATGGCGTTCATTACGAAACTTTCTTGAGTCAATGATACTTTCTCGCCATCAGCAAACAATTAGTGTTATGCGTGTCCACAAATCCATCTCACAGAGTTCGTCTTCGCTTACGGGAAGTACCACGCGTCCGGAAAGAGGAGCAGTGGAATAGGTAACTGATGAGGAGTCGTACGCGTAATTAGGGACAACATCTGTCGCACAAGAGTCAGACATCTCTCACCGATCTGAAAACTAGGCGGTGCTCCTCTGTGTCCATAACATCACAGTCGACACACAACGGTGAATCCTATGTATCCGTCTCCGGCATACATGCTTCCCATTGACGATAAGGTACCATGCAGACTGGACCTCAGTGTCAAGATAAGCAGCTCGCACCGATCGCCAAACGGCACGCCAGCGACGTGGGAGAGCTTTCCCTCAACCACATTCGGTGACCTGTGCTGCAGAAGGAAACCTTAGATCGCCTTCATAGATGGCAATTGCGCCGGCAGTATCACAGTATGGACGGAGCACAGTTCAATGCAAAATGATTCAAATGGCCCTGAGCACTATGGGACTTAACATCTGAGGTCATCAGTCCCCTAGAACTTAGAACTACTTAAACCTAACTAATTTAAGGACATCACACACATCCATGCCAGAGGCAGGATTCGAACCTGCGATCGTAGCGGTCGCGCGCTCAGTTCAAGGAAAAAGTGGCGGAAGTAAAAGAAGGGCGGCGGACTTCCGAAATTTGGATAGGTCCTGAGAGAGAGGGCGGTGCAAGGACCTCCAGTAATAGGCTGATAAGGCTACCGCGCCACAACTTCATATGAGAGCCAATGAAAAGGATTATCGCTCTCCGGCACATCATACAGACGTAAACCGCCCATACCCCGCGGTAGGGTGAGGGTTTCGTACTTTATTTAGAACAGCAAGCCGTGGCAAGCAAATAAACCCAATGGCGCTTGTAAGCGGCGGGAAATGGATGGCGTAACAGGACGTTTCTGGTCTGTGCCTGGGGGGAGGGGGAGGGGTGGCGCCAAATATACATTAACGTACTGTGTGCGTTGCAGAAGATCGAGTACTCGTAAACGTTGATCTAAGAGCCCACCTCGTAGTTGGGAATGTAGACGGAGAGCAGCACTGTCTGCAGGGAGTCCAGCACCTATTGGCATGGCCCTCGATTTGGGGACGTTAAGGCAACTACCAGAAGCTTCGCCGTAGGTGTTAACCCAAGCCAGTGACTCCCCGACCTCAGCACCGCTACGAAGAACAATGATGAGACCGTCTGACTATGCAGTGCAGCTGATTACATGGTCACCGAGATACACCCCAAAGAGGCGTTGACGGAAGCAGCATAGCAACGATTCCATGGCGAATGCGTACAACAGTGCAGAGAGCCGGACGGCTTGACGCACAGATCGACGGATCGAGATGGGATGAGAACGATGGCCATTGTAGAGTACACGAGACTTAGCTCCACGAACGAGACGCATTACGACGTCGACGGTAGTATCAGGGTAGCCCATGTGTGGGAACACCCCTTCCAGGAAGTCGTGATCGACTCGATAGAACGCCTGGCTTAAGTCAAGAGATGCCAAAAGTCCAGGCATACGACGAGCGTGAGCAAGAGCGATTATGTCCGGATAGCGGTAGAGGGCAGTGTGGATGTTGTTGGTATGTCGCAAAGACGTTCGATCGGGGATAACCACGTACAGAGCTGTATGTTTAAGACTCGCAGCCAACAGCCGAGTAAAGATCTTTGCGTCGCTGTTGAGTAACGTGAAGGGGCGGTAATCGCACATTCGTGAGGTACATCGAGGTTTGTGGATGGTAATTATGAAATCACCGAGGAAACCGTCTGGAATCGGCATGAAAGGTGGCATAAGGTCTTCAAAAATTTTCGTACACACTGGCGCCCGAAGGGGACGAACTGCCCTATAAAACCCCAGTGGGAGGCCATCAGGCCCAGGCGATCTGCTCGCAGAACCCACCTTAATGGTGTTATGGACTTCGTCCTCCGTGACGTTGGGAATCAGATCCGTCGTCGCATCCACGGAAACCGAGTGAAAGGTGAGTCTGAAGACAGGCGTAATGTTGGCAGGGCAGTGATGTTCAGAGTACAGAGTAACATAACCTGCATAGAGGGCAGATCCGGTATCCTCTTGGGCATCAAAACGCTGCACATCATCAGTCGTCAGAACATTAATCAAGTTTCTCCGACGGTGGCGTTGTTACGCAATGACATAATTCATAGATGGACGCTCCTGCACTAACCCATCGTGAGTGCACGCCCTGACGATAGCTCCTTCAAAGTGGCGGCGAGAGACGGACGTCAGCTGTGCCTTGGCACGATTCGCCAAAGGGCCACGTTTTACGACATCATAGTACATTCCCGGAGAATTGCGAAATAGATTTCCTGAGTCCGTCGCCGCCACTCCGCAACGTCCCTTATGTAACCAATCAGGGCGGAGAGCAGGCTTTGCACAGAGCACCCACCATGACAGGGCAGTCTGACAGGCATAACGGCGTCGACGACGAGCTGCCCATGTGGTCTCGATGAGCTGCCGGTAGTCGGGTGAAGTATGGTGGACTTTGTTCAGTTTCCATGGTCCACGGCAGCGCCATACCCTTTGGCGGCAGAGATTTATGGCCCAGATATATGCTTTATAGTCAAAAATGCAATAGGCCACGCTTAAGCAGCCTGCAGCCCATTGTCAATGTCGCAGGAGATGTAAACACGATCGAGTCGGCTGGAAGAATGGCTAGTGAAGTGCGTAAACCCCGCATGATCCCCATGAACATGCTCCCAAGAATACATTAGGCTCAGCAGCTGGAGGATTCTCGCTACCGCCGCGCACGGAGAGTAACATGGTAGTTGGTATTTGGATGCCTGGGTACAGTTGAAATCGCTTCCCATCCTGCCGACCGAGGAAGAGAGGCATGACTATCTCTGAAAAGAAGGTGAAACGTTAACGGCGGCCACCCAAACCGATGGTACATAGACATTGACGATCCTCATGGCAATTCCATTTCATATCAGCACACTCCGAGCTGTGAGGACAGGTTGTGAGTCGTGCTTAGCTCAGGTGGCAGTCGGAATTTGGCTGTGGTGAGGCGCGCACGCCCTGTCTGCGTCACGCCTGTTGTGCTGCTTGCGAGCGAGCGCGCGTTTGCTTACTCTCCTACTTCAAATGGTTCAAATGGCTCTGGGTACTATGAGACTTAACATCTGAGGTCATCAGTGCCCTAGAACTTAGAACTACTTAAACCTAACTAACCTAAGGACGTCACTAACATCCATGCCGGAGGCAGGATTCGAACCTGCGACTGTATTGGTCGCGCAGTTCCAGACTGAAGCGCCTAGAACCGCTCGGCCACATCGGCCGGCACTCCTACTTCAATGACCACATGGCGTTTCTTACCACCAAACCACAATAAACTAATTTTTCTGTTAGATCATGTCCGACGGAAGGAGTATGAAGTTGAACGTTTTCTACGGGATGAAATGCGTCTCCCGCCACAAGACGTTCACGGAATCCATTTTTCGATGCTCAATGCTATTGTGTACATAAAGCTGGCGAATGACGAACTGTGCGACGGCGTTATGCGTGAAGTATCTCAACTTGTGTTTGACCCTTGGATTATTTAAACTGCGGTTGGACCACCTTACAGGGGGGCCTATCAGTATGATGGAGAAGCAGCTTCGGCAATACGTTGGTGACAAACTGACAAGCGGGCAGTAGCGGCTCGGTGGGTGCCATGAACGGTGGTATGAAAGGGAAAAGGGGTCGGTGGGCGGCTTGTGAAATGTGTACGAAAGACTCAAATGTTCGGTGTACTGAATATGTCGACTTTGATCTGTTCCCAAATAAATAGTCAGTCCGCACATTAGTTCCTCCTTCTATAACTCTCCTCCTTATCACCACGAATGAAATATAACTGTCTCCATCTGTACTGCGAAAGCTGGACAAGCGAGGGATTATTCATGTTCGACCGCTTCAACGTAGAACACACAAATTCTGTTACAATTCATTAACCTGATACCTTGGACATAAGACGTTGGCACACCGCAGATGTAATACTCAGATCGCGAATTCATTGTTCTTGGAACAGACAGTAAAATAATTGTTGAGATGGCTAAGGCTGTCGATTCTACAGAATGATCCGTGAAGTTAGAAACTGGGGACGTCAACAGTTTTTCTCTTTAGTGTACAATACCCGAAGCAGATAAAGCTATAAACTGTCGACGAAACATTTTGCAAATTTCCAATCAGAAAATCAGACTTCCACCGTTGATATCAAAATCAGTCACAACACTATTAAATTAAGTCTTGTGGAAAAATGTTCACAAAGTTATTTAAACTATTACTCTGGCCTTCTATGCTTAGCATGCAGAGTCCTATCATTTGTTACATGTGCCTCGCATCCGAGATAGTAATTCTGCGGTCACTAACGCGAAGCTTGCCGTTCAGTCCCTCGCTCCAGACAGGCTTGACAGCCCGAATCACTTCGCTTCGTCCTGCACTTTTGGTGGGAGCCGAGGGTCAACGAAGCACTTCCTCTGACTATCGTTATTCTGACATTAAATAAAATTGCTATAAAAATGAGATCAGAAATAAGTGGATCAAGCCTTTTTGTTGGGAGTGTATTTAACATGGTGAGCAGTAAAATCTGAGCTATACTTTATCAAATATTAATAAATGAATCCATCAAATTAAGCCCGCTGGCTCCAGTGTCGCCAGCCAGTCAGACTATCCTCCTCCTAAACTGGCGAAATTTCTCGTGGAATTGGTATTCAATATATCATCTGTTGTCTTCCTCTCATGTCAAATTATATCTCATCCGCTGTAAATCTCAGCCAAAGTATACAGTCAATCTTGGCAAGGAATCTTATGGCTCCAAGCCTCAAATATAACACATGGTTTTTTGATTTACACATCAAGTTCCGTTAGACCAAATTGAGGAACAAATCTCCAAGGTCATGGAATGTGTCAGTACAAGAAATTACAACATAAAAGTAACAACAGTTAAAAATAAATGTTTCAGTAGACGCAATCAACAACACAATAAGAATCAGCTTAATCTTTCAAGAAACTCCTCTACAGAATAGAAGGAGTGGCCCATGAGGAAACTCTTCAGTTTCGATTTGAAAGAGCGTCGATTACTGCTACGATTCATTTATTCGAGTGGTAGCTGATTTCAAATGGATGCAGCAGTATACTGTACACCTTTCCGCACAAGAGTTAAGGAAGTCCGATACAAGTGCAAGTTTGATTTCTGCCGAGTGTTAACTGAGTGAAAGCTGCTTATTCTTGGAAATAAACTAATGTTGTTAACAAGTAATGACAGAAAGGAATATATACATATATTATTGAGAGGCCAATGTCAAAACACCCAGACTCGTGAACAGGGGTAGCGAAGAGGTTCATGAAATTTCACCACTTATAGCTCGAACCGCCCATTTCTGAACCAAAAATATCATTTTTGAATAAGAAGAGCTACCTCAAAAATAAGCAAAGTAGATTATTTTTCGTGTCGAACGATCACTCACTTCAGATACCGTTCGAATAGTAAAAATGGCAGCATAAAGTCTTTCAAAAAGATGCTGAACGTGGGCTTTCTAAGACAGCTTACTATCTGAACACCTAGAAATTTTAACTGTTCAGTTTCACTAATCATTTGCCCATTCTGTGAAATAAAAACGTCAGGTTTTGTTGAACTTTGTGTTAGAAACTGTAAAAACTGAGTCTTACTGTGCTATAGCGTTAGTTTATTTTCTACAAGCCATGAACTTAGGTCATGAAATGCACTATTTGAAACCGAACCAATGTTTCACACAACATCTTATACTACCAAGCCAGTATCATCAGCAAACAGAAATATTTTAGAGTTACACGTAATACTGGAGGGCGTATCATTTATATAAATAAGGAACAGGACTAGCCCCAACACAGATCCCTGGGAAAAGCAGCCCCCCCCCCCCCTCTCACCACCCTCTCCACACCACCGCCATTCTGAATATTGTGAATAATGACCTTTTGATGTCTGTTGCTAAAGTAAGAGGTGAACCAATTGTGAGCTATTCCCCGTATTCCGTAATGGTTCGACACCTGGAGCAATATTTTGTGATAAACACAATCAAATGCCTTAGTTAAATCAAAAAATATGCCTAGCGTTCGAATGCTTTTGTTTCACGCATCCATTATCTCACAGAGAACATAGCATTTTGAGTTTTAAAACGACTTCTAAAGCCGAACTGTACATTTGATACCAAATCTTGTGATATAAAATGATTAATTATCCTTACATACACAGCCTTCTCAATAACTTTAGCAAAGACTGATGGCATAGAAAAAGGTCTAAAATTATCTACATTATCCTTTTCTCCCTTTTTATAAAGCGGCTTTACTGCTGAGTACTTTAATCGTTCAGGAAGCTGACCATTCCTAAAGGAAAAATTACAAACAGGGCTAACATGAGTAGCACAGTACTTTAATATTCTGCTAGTCACTCCATTAAAACATACGCAATGCCGCACCAGCGTATTGCCGCAAGTGTCCTTCTCACGGCAGAGATATTTCTTAGCTAGTTTTGTGACGTTACACTCTTCCCCTCTTCAAAGAATTATTACCTCCACATTCTCCCTGTTGCTCTATCTAGAACTAGTTAATTCTCCACAGTTCAATGCAGTCATATTTGGTTAGTTTTTGGCTCAGAATATTTTCATACTCTGAGATGAAAACCTTATGCACATATGCAAATGGCTGTACCATTGAATACATATGGTATAATACGCCACTGCATTGGTGGAGCTGTTATTTGTACTCAGGTGATTCACATGAAAAGGTTTCCGACGTCATTATTGCCGCACGATAGGTAATTAGCAGAGTTTGACAGCGGAATGGGAGTTAGAGCTGGACTCAACGGACATTCCACTTCGGAAATCGTTAGAGAATTATGTATTCGGACATCCACAGTGTCAAAATATACCGAGAATACCAAATTTCAGGCATTACCTCTAACAACGGGCAATGCAGTGGCAATGGTGTTTATTTAACGACAGAGGGCAGCGGCGTTTGCCTAGAGTTGTCAGTGCTAACAGACAAGCAACATTGCGTCAGAAATCAATGTAGGACGTACAACGAACGTCTCCGTTGGCATAATGCGGTGAAATTTGGCGTTCGCGGGCTATGGCAGGAGACGATAGGTGGGAGTGCCTTTGCTAACAGCAAGACATCGCCTGCAGCGCCTCTCCTGCGCTCGTGAGCATATCAGTTGGACCCAAGACGACTGGAAGTCCGTGGCCTGATCAGATGAGTCCCGATTTCAGTTAGTAAGAGCTGAGTCTAGGTTCCGAGGATGACTCAGACCCCATGAAGCCATAGACCCAAATCCTCAACAAGGCACTTTGCAAGCTGGTGGTGGCTCCATAATCTACATCTACATCTACATCTACATCTACATTGATACTCCGCAAGCCACCCAATGGTGTGTGGCGGAGGGCACTTTACGTGCCACTGTCATTACCTCCCTTTCCTGTTCCAGTCGCGTATGGTTCGCGGGAAGAACGACTGTCTGAAAGCCTCCGTGCGCGCTCTAATCTCTCTAATTTTACATTCGTGATCTCCTCGGGAAGTATAAGTAGGGGGAAGCAATATATTCGATACCTCATCCAGAAACGCACCCTCTCGAAACCTGGCGAGCAAGCTACACCGCGATGCAGGGCGCCTCTCTTGCAGAGTCTGCCACTTGAGTTTATTAAACATCTCCGTAACGCTATCACGGTTACCAAATAACCCAGTGACGAAACGCGCCGCTCTTCTTTGGATCTTCTCTATCTCCTCCGTCAACCCGACCTGGTACGGATCCCACACTGATGAGCAATACTCAAGTATAGGTCGAACGAGTGTTTTGTAAGCCACCTCCTTTGTTGATGGACTACATTTTCTAAGCACTCTCCCAATGAATCTCAACCTGGTACCCGCCTTACCAACAATTAATTTTATATGATCATTCCACTTCAAATCGTTCCGTACGCATACTCCCAGATATTTTACAGAAGTAACTGCTACCAGTGTTTGTTCCGCTATCATATAATCATACAATAAAGGATCCTTCTTTCTATGTATTCGCAATACATTACATTTGTCTATGTTAAGGGTCAATTGCCACTCCCTGCACCAAGTGCCTATCCGCTGCAGATCTTCCTGTATTTCGCTACAATTTTCTAATGCAGCAACTTCTCTGTATACTACAGCATCATCCGCGAAAAGCCGCATGGAACTTCCGACACTATCTACTAAGTCATTTATATATATTGTGAAAAGCAATGGTCCCATAACACTCCCCTGTGGCACGCCAGAGGTTACTTTAACGTCTGTAGACGTCTCTCCATTGATAACAATATGCTGTGATCTGTTTGCTAAAAACTCTTCAATCCAGCCACACAGCTGGTCTGATATTCCGTAGGCTCTTACTTTGTTTATCAGGCGACAGTGCGGAACTGTATCGAACGCCTTCCGGAAGTCAAGAAAAATAGCATCTACCTGGGAGCCTGTATCTAATATTTTCTGGGTCTCATGAACAAATAAGGCGAGTTGGGTCTCACACGATCGCTGTTTCCGGAATCCATGTTGATTCCTACATAGTAGATTCTGGGTTTCCAGAAATGACATGATACGCGAGCAAAAAACATGTTCTAAAATTCTACAAGAGATCGACGTAAGAGATATAGGTCTATAGTTTTGCGCATCTGCTCGACGACCCTTCTTGAAGACTGGGACTATCTGTGCTCTTTTCCAATCATTTGGAACCCTCCGTTCCTCTAGAGACTTGCGGTACACGGCTGTTAGAAGGGGGCCAAGTTCTTTCGCGTACTCTGTGTAGAATCGAATTGGTATCCCGTCAGGTCCAGTGGACTTTCCTCTATTGAGTGATTCCAGTTGCTTTTCTATTCCTTGGACACTTATTTCGATGTCAGCCATTTTTTCGTTTGTGCGAGGATTTAGAGAAGGAACTGCAGTGCGGTCTTCCTCAGTGAAACAGCTTTGGAAAAAGGTGTTTAGTATTTCAGCTTTACGCGTGTCATCCTCTGTTTCAATGCCATCATCATCCCGTAGTGTCTGGATATGCTGTTTCGAGCCACTTACTGATTTAACGTAAGACCAGAACTTCCTAGGATTTTCTGTCAAGTCGGTACATAGAATTTTACTTTCGAATTCAATGAACGCTTCACGCATAGCCCTCCTTACGCTAACTTTGACATCGTTTAGCTTCTGTTTGTCTGAGAGGTTTTGGCTGCGTTTAAACTTGGAGTGGAGCTCTCTTTGCTTTCGCAGTAGTTTCCTAACTTTGTTGTTGTACCACGGTGGGTTTTTCCCGTCCCTCACAGTTTTACTCGGCACGTACCTGTCTAAAACGCATTTTACGATTGCCTTGAACTTTTTCCATAAACACTCAACATTGTCAGTGTCGGAACAGAAATTTTCGTTTTGATCCGTTAGGTAGTCTGAAATCTGCCTTCTATTACCCTTGCTAAACAGATAAACCTTCCTCCCTTTTTTTATATTCCTATTAACTTCCATATTCAGGGATGCTGCAACGGCCTTATGATCACTGATTCCCTGTTCTGCACATACAGATTCGAAAAGTTCGGGTCTGTTTGTTATCAGTAGGTCCAATATGTTATCTCCACGAGTCGGTTCTCTGTTTAATTGCTCGAGGTAATTTTCGGATAGTGCACTCAGTATAATGTCACTCGATGCTCTGTCCCTACCACCCGTCCTAAACATCTGAGTGTCCCAGTCTATATCTGGTAAATTGAAATCTCCACCTAAGACTATAACATGCTGAGAAAATTTATGTGAAATGTATTCCAAATTTTCTCTCAGTTGTTCTGCCACTAATGCTGCTGAGTCGGAAGGTCGGTAAAAGGAGCCAATTATTAACCTAGTTCGGTTGTTTAGTGTAACCTCCACCCATAATAATTCACAGGAACTATCCACTTCTACTTCACTACAGGATAAACTACTACTAACAGCGATGAACACTCCACCACCGGTTGCATGCAATCTATCCTTTATAAACACCGTCTGTACCTTTGTAAAAATTTCGGCAGAATTTATCTCTGGCTTAAGCCAGCTTTCTGTACCTATAACGATTTCAGCTTCGGTGCTTTCTATCAGCGCTTGAAGTTCCGGTACTTTACCAACGCAGCTTCGACAGTTGACAATTACAATACCGATTGCTGCTTGGTCCCCGCATGTCCTGACTTTGCCCCGCACCCGTTGAGGCTGTTGCCCTTTCTGTACTTGCCCAAGGCCATCTAACCTAAAAAACCGCCCAGCCCACGCCACACAACCCCTGCTACCCGTGTAGCCGCTTGTTGCGTGTAGTGGACTCCTGACCTATCCAGCGGAACCCGAAACCCCAGCACCCTATGGCGCAAGTCGAGGAATCTGCAACCCACACCGTCGCAGAACCGTCTCAGCCTCTGATTCAGACCCTCCACTCGGCTCTGTACCAAAGGTCCGCAGTCAGTCCTGTCGACGATGCTGCAGATGGTGAGTTCTGCTTTCATCCCGCTAGCGAGACTGGCAGTCTTCACCAAATCAGATAGCCGCCGGAAGCCAGAGAGGATTTCCTCCGATCCATAGCGACACACATCATTGGTGCCGACATGAGCGACCACCTGCAGATGGGTGCACCCTGTACCCTTCATGGCATCCGGAAGGACCCTTTCCACATCTGGAATGACTCCCCCCGGTATGCACACGGAGTGCACATTGGTTTTCTTCCCCTCTCTTGCTGCCATTTCCCTAAGGGGCCCCATTACGCGCCTGACGTTGGAGCTCCCAACTACCAGTAAGCCCACCCTCTGCGACTGCCCGGATCTTGCAGACTGAGGGGCAACCTCTGGAACAGGACAAGCAGCCATGTCAGGCCGAAGATCAGTATCAGCCTGAGACAGAGCCTGAAACCGGTTCGTCAGACAAACTGGAGAGGCTTTCCGTTCAGCCCTCCGGAATGTCTTTCGCCCCCTGCCACACCTTGAAACGACCTCCCACTCTACCACAGGTGAGGGATCAGCCTCAATGCGGGCAGTATCCCGGGCAACCACAGTCGTAGTCCGATCAGGGGATGCGTGGGACGAGCTGGCCGTCCCCGACAAACCCCCATCCCGACCCCCACAGTGATGCCCATTGGCAACAGCCTCAAGCTGTGTGACCGAAGCCAACACTGCCTGAAGCTGGGAGCGAAGGGATGCCAACTCAGCCTGCATCCGAACACAGCAGTTGCAGTCCCTATCCATGCTAAAAACTGTTTTGCAAAGAACGTCTGAACTAATCTACAGAGAGCGCAAACAAATCGACAAAATTTAAACGGTTATTCAAATACAAGATTGCCTAGTAAATGCAGTAATGCTGCTACTTGCGCACTGCTGACACTGCTCGGCGGCGGAAGGAGACTAAGCGAAATTACACTATTCAGGTACTAAAACACGATGCTACACTCTCAAATACTATATTACGCCCGAAATTTATGAATTAAACAATGCAAGAACCAAAAACACGCTAAGAAATTAAGAATTAAACTATGTAACAAATGAGTGAGCTAGGAGTATACGACTTGCTGCTCAGCTGCTTATCCAACGGCGGCAGGGAGCACACTGACTGCGACCAACCGACACTGGCCGTTCAAAACAAAACAGTAGACAAACGACTACGCGAATTTACACTATTCAGGTACTAAAACGCGATGCTACAACTCTCAAATACTATAATACGCCCGAAATTTATGAATTAAACAATGCAAGTACCAAAAACACGCAAAGAAATTAAGAATTAAACTATGTAACAAATGAGTGAGCTAGGAGTATACGACTTGCTGCTGCAGCTGCTTATCCAACAGAATAGAATGAAATGCGTCCTGTCAACTGAATCGATCATTGAATGTAAATGATTATTTTCGGCTACTTGGAGAACATTGGCGTCATTCATGGACTTCACTTTTATGGATGACAATGCGTCCTGTCAACGTGCCAATATTGTTCGTGATTGGTTTGAAGAGTATTGTGGACAGTTCGATCGAATGATTTGGCTACCCAGATCCTTCGACATGAATCCCATCGAACATTTATGGACATACTCGAGAAGTCCGGTCGTTCACAAAATCATGCACCGGCAACAACTTCGCTGTTATGGACGACTACAAAGGCAGGATGGCGCACTATCTCAGCAGGGGACCTATATTGACATATGAAGTCCGTGCCACGTCGCGTTTCTGCACTAGGCCGGGCAAAAGGAAGTCCGACGCGATATTGGGAGTTATCCCATGACATTTGTCACCTTAGTGTATGCCCTTTTCACAACTCTTCTTGGGCCATAATATACACCTAGAGACGTTGAAAACCATTCCACATTTTATAACGTTCTAGTTCCTCGCTGACCCTAAAACTATCACTAGTCATTCGAACAGTTCCCACGATAGCTGAGATGCGTTATCACACTTTGACTTTTGTCCACTTCCATGCGTGCCTAAGTCCACTTTCATGTAATTCACTCACTCCTTCCAGCAACAATCTCCAGGCTCTCCCACTGAGGAGAACATAATAAACTTGTGGCGTCTGTCTTTGACTAGTCAGTTCCAGAGCAGTGTCAAGCTGTCTTGTAGAGGTAGGATTTTTGGTATTTTGCGACGTGTACTACATCTGTACACTCACTTAACTTTTCTAACGCTATGGCGCAACTTAATCACTCTTCTCCATCAACAATATATCTAGCTTTATAAACCTATTTACTCATATTCATCAACTTAGTCGTCCTTTTCCTCACTGCCAGCGCTAACTGAAAGCATTGAACATGAAGTCGTTACAGGTAAGGAAAGCTGACTAAAGCCCGAAATAAGCTCATTCAAAATTTTTACATAAGACGTAACCGTCTTCCCAAAGTACAGAGTAAATACAGATGCTGGTGGAGTTTTTATTGCTATCAGAATTCTTTTATCTTGCAGCCAAATTGAAGTAGATAGTTCCTGTGAGATAGTATGGGTAGAGATTAAACCTCACAACCAGTTTTAACTAATAACTGGTTCGTTTCACCGACCCCCTGACGCAAATTACACGGTTTCTGAACAGTTCAATTAAAACTTGAGTCGTATTTCAAATACATACCCTACTTATATATTTGTATTGGCGGTCACATCAATCTACCCTCAGTATGTTGGCGGATGATGCTGTGGTATATACGGATGATGCTGTCGTATATCGAGAGGTTGTAACAATGGAAAATTGTAGTGAAATGCAAGAGGATCTGCAACGAATTGACGCATGGTGCAGGGAATAGCAATTGAATCTCAATGTAGACAAGTATAATGTGCTGCGAATACGTAGAAAGAAAGATCCTTAATCACTTAGCTATAGTATAGCAGGTCAGCAACTGGAAGCAGTTAATTCCATAAATTATCTGGGAGTAGGCATTAGGAGTGATTTAAAATGAAATGATCATATAAAGTTGATCGTAGGTAAAGCAGATGCCAGACTGAGATTCAGTGGAAGAATCCTAACGAAATGCAATCTGAAAACAAAGGAAGTAGGTTACAGTACACTTGTTCGCCCACTGCTTGAATGTTTCTCGCCAGTGTGGGATCCGTACCAGATAGGGTTGATAGAAGAGACAGATAAGATCCAACGGAGAGCAGCGCGCTTCGTTACTGGATTTTTAGTAATCGCGGAAGCGTTACGGAGATGATAGATAAACTCCAGTGGAAGACTCTGCAGGAGAGACGCTCAGTAGCACGGTAAGGGCTTTTGTTGAAGTTTAGAGAACATACCTTCACCGAGGAGTCAAGCAGTATATTGCTCCCTGCTACGTATATCTCGCGAAGAGACCTTGAGGATGAAATCAGAGAGATTAGAGCCCACACAGAGGCATACCGACAATCTTTCTTTTCACGAACAATACGAGACTGAAATAGAAGGGAGTACTGAGAGAGGTGCTCAAAGTACCCTCCGCGACACACCGTCAGGTGGCTTGCGGAGTATGTATATAAATGTAGATGTAGAACAACTCATGTTTAAAGCCGGCGGTAGGCTTAAATTGTCTTCAGAAATTGTACTGAATATTTTCTCAGGAAATTAATTTGAACACTTAGTTCACGAGTGCATTCCAAGTGTAAATGGTTGTGAAAATATGCTAGATCCCTTAGCAACAAATAATCCTGAGAGTGGTCACAGGGCTGTTATAGCGAGTCTGAATACTAAATATATATGCGAAGTAAGTCTATTTCAAAAAGCGGACAAAAATTTACTTGACGCCTATCTGAGAGAAAGAGTCTACACTCCTTCCGATGTGTAATCACAGACCAGATGCGGTCTGAATTCAAAGAATTTGTATCGACGGCAATTTAGAGATTTATATATCACATAAATTAATAAGCGATGGTACTGATGTCATATGGGACACAAAACGGGTCAGGATACTGTTAGAGAGGCAACGTAAAAACTATACCAAATTTTAAAAAACTCAAAACCTGCAAGACTGGAGAAATTTTTCAAAAGCTCGAAATTTAGCCCGAAATTCATTGCGAAATGTTTTTAATAGTTTTCACAACGTAACTGTGTCTGAAAACCTGGCAGAAAACGTAAAGAGTTTCCGATTATACGTAAGGTATACCAGCGTCAAGACGCAATCTACATTCACTGCGCGATTAAATGGTGATGTCACTGATATCAGTGGCACTAAAGCAGAGCTACTACACACGGTTCTCCAAAACTCCTTCACCAAACAAGGTGGAATTAATGTTCCTGATTTCGAATCTATTACATTTTCACGCAATTTGGGTGCATAGATCCTGAGACATCAGTACCCAGAGCAACCACCTATGGTCGTAATAGCGGCCTTGTTACGCCTTGGCATTGAGTCAAACAGAGCTTGGATGGTGTGTACAGGTACAGCTGCCCGTGCAGCTTCAACACGATACCACAGTTCATCAAGAGTAGTGACTGGCGTAGTGTGACGAGCCTGTTGCTCGGTTACCATTGACCAGACGGTTTCAATTGGTGAGAGATCTGGAGAATGTGATGGCCAGGGCCGCAATCGAACAATTTCTGTATCCAGCATGGCCCGTACAGGACCTGCAACATGCGGTCGTTTATTATCCTGCTGAAATGCAGGCTTTCGCAGGGATCGAATGAAGGGTAGAGCCACGGGCCGTAACATATCTGAAATGTAACGTCCACTGTTCAAAGTGCCGTCAATGCGAACAGGAGGTGACCGAGACGTCTAACCAATGGCATCCCATCCATCACGCCGGGTGATACGCCAGTATGGCGATGACGAATACACGCTTCCAATGTGCGTTCAACGCGATGTCGCCAAACACGGATGCGACCATCACCATGCTGTAAACATAACCTGGATTCAACCGAAATAATGACGTTTTGCCATTCGTGCACAGAGGTTCGGCGTTGAGTACACCATCGCAGGCGCTCCTGTCTGTGATGCAGCGTCAAGGGTAACCGTAGCCATGGTCTCCGAGCTGATAAACCATGCTGCTGCAAACGTCGTCGAAGTGTTCGTGCAGACGGTTATTGTCTTGCAAACGTCCCCATCTGTTGACTCATGGATCGAGATGTGTCTGCATGATCCGTTACAGCCATGCGGTTAAGATGCCTGTCATCTCGACTGCTAGTGATACGAGGCCGTTGGGATCCAGCACGGCGTTCCGTATTACTCTCCTGAACCTACCGATTCCATATTCTGCTAACAGTCATTGGATCTCAACAAATGCGGGCAGCGATGTCGTGATACGATAAACCGCAATCGTGATAGGCTACAATCCGACCTTCATCAAAGTCGGAAACGTGATGGTACGCATTTTTCCTGCTTACATGAGGCATCACAACAACGTTTTACCGAGCAACGACGGTCAACTGCTGTTTCTGGATGAGAAATCGGTTGGAGACTCTCCTCTTGCCAGCTCGTTGTAGGTGTCGCCACCGGCGCCAACCTTGTGTGAATACTCTGAAAAGCTAATCATTTGCATATCACAGCATCGTCTTCCTGTCAGTTAAATTTCACGTCTGTAGCACGTCATCTTCGTGGTGTAGCAATTTTAAAGGCCAGTAATATATATATATATATATATATATATATATATATATATATATATATATATATATACCGGGTGATCAAAAAGTCAGTATAAATTTGAAAACTTGATAAACCACGGAATAATGTAGATAGAGAGGTAAAATTGACACACATGCCTGGAGTGACATGGGGTTTCATTAGAACCAAAAAAAAGAAAAAAGTTACCAAAATATCCGACAGATGGTGCTGGGCAAAACGTGTGACAATCGTGCGGAAAAGGTGCTGTAATGAGAGAGAGAATCAGATGCGCCAGCAGTCGCAGCATGTTGACGTTACCTGAAAAGGAGCTTTTAGTGAAGCTGTATTATCAGAATGGGGACTGTGCTAGTTCAGAGTTACGATCCTATCGCCACAGGAAGGGGATTCGAACGGGTAAAGGACCGTTGACAAATGCAGGTGTGGCGAGAATGATTTCGAAGTTCGAAGCCACGGATTGTTTAGAGATAGACCCCGTAGTGGCCGACCGAGCACAAGGTGTAATGCTGCTGACACAGTTCAGGAAGAAATGGAGACTGTAGCGGGTTCGTCCATGCACGGGGAAGTCAGCGCTCGTGCAGTCGCACCGGCATTCCATACACTACTGTTTGGTTGGCATTTAGGCGTACCCTCCGATGCTATCCGTATAAAATCCATTGGCATCATGAACCGTTACCTGGCGATTTACTGAAGCGGAGGGCATTAGCGGTGTGGGCGTTTCAAAAGATGGCGGAAGATGACGATTGGTTGCGTAACGTGTTGTGGACCGACGAAGCTCATTTCACGCTCCGAGGGTCTGTCAACGCCCACAACTGCAGAAATTGGGCTACCGCAAATCCTAGAACTGTCGTGGAAACTCCACTGCACGACGAGAAAGTCACGGTATGGGTTGGATTTACCACATCTACCGTTATCGGGCCTTTTTTCAACGAGGAAGTGCGTGATTCTGGTTTTGTAACTGCTACCGGGACGGGTGAGAGGTACGCCGATATGTTACAGAATCGCATCATCCCCAGCCTTGCTGATAAACACCTGCTGGAACATCATTTTTGCTTTGTCTTATTTTGACATGCTACTTATTCCTATTCTGATCAGATGAAGCGCCATCTGTCGGACATTTTTTGAACGTTTGTATTTTTTTTGTTCTAATAAAACCCCATGTCATTCCAAGCATGTGTGTCAATTTGTACCTCCCTATCTACATTATTCCGTGGTTTATTAAATTTTAATATTTATACTGACTTTTAAATCATACGGTGTATCGTCCACGTGGAGCGAGATTTGACAGAAACTATGTTCATCAGAGGCAAAGGTGTGGCCGAACATCTGTCACCGTTTAGGGATGGATATCATAAGATGGTTGTTCCGTTTTGTGGGAACTGGACCGTCCACTTGCTAGTTATTAGTACTGCAAAATACTGGAGAACATAATGCCTCCTTCAGATCGTCAGAAGTTTTCGGGAGGCAGTATAACATTCCAACATGACCGTTTCCCAGTCCATACAGCGAATTGTGTAAAACAATGGTTTGAAATGAATGGAGATATTGATCTCCGGGACTGGCCTCCAAAAGGTGCTGACCTAAATCCTGTAGAGCACGTATGGGCAGCGATGGAGATAATTATTAGGTGTAAATGACCCATACCAACAACCAAGGCATCGCTGTCCGAAGCAGCTCATGATTCATGGGAAGAGCTGTCGCAGAATAACAGATTCATCAGAAAACTTGTTACCTCTGTTCCTCGGCGGCTAAATGCTGTTGTAGAGGAGGATGGAAACTCGACACAATACGAATGGTTCAAATGGCTCTGAGCACTATGGGACTCAACTTCTGAGGTCATCAGTCCCCTAGAACTTAGAACTACTTAAACCTAACTAACCTAAGGACATCACACACATCCATGCCCGAGGCAAGATTCGAACCTGCGACAGCAGCGGTCGAGCGGTTCCAGACTGTAGCGCCTAGAACAGCTCGGCCACCCCGGCCGGCACGATACTGAATCCATTGTGTCATTAGGGTGAAAACTTTATGACTAGAGAATGTCTTGTTTATCGTTCGATTACTCTTATTGAGCATTTACGTTACTATGAGCAAAGGGAAAATGTGTTTGCCTTAAACTTCTTCCAATGAAGGTGTAACATAACTAAATCGGAAACGATTGATCATCAACAGCTAAGACATTTAATTGAAAGAAGAAGACTATAATATACATATAACCCAATTAGTCTACTTCACTCTTTTCAGTCATTCAAAGGACTACTGACTTTAAATTATTTTGTGATCATTGATCAAGAAGATCAAAACGACTATGGGAACATTTTTTTTTTCACATGGCAAAAGACGTCAAATCCGATGAGGCCATCAATGTGAAAGAATTAATTTTGTTTGACGTCAATGAGAAGACATAGTACTTTGAGTTATTTGTGCAGACAGGACTCATCTATCGACGGGAGCATAAAAGAGAGATTATCTCTATTTAATACTGAGTGGAAAACACAATAACGAAAGCGAATAATCAGAAATGTGCAAGTATGACGCGCACTATGTGATTTCTGTACAAACACAATTACGTACATAGATAACAGTAATTCCTTTTGCTTAACGCCCTGGTGCTAGTTTTTGTATTGGACACCACTTCGGTGGCTTGTGTGTTCCTAAACTACTCCAGTCGTCCAAGCGGGGAGAAGCCAAGTACAGTTAAATGGGTAAACCGAAACACGCAATGTTTCTGGCCAATCGTTAAATCATTGAGAGGTGAACACTATGTTAAAATGAAGACTGAAAAATCCGTGGTATAAACGACATTCGATCCTGAAACTTTCCTATTTACACGTGCGCACTTTACGGCTAAACCAGCAAGCCCCATACTTCCGACCAATATTCATCTGTAGCTTTTATGGATTATGTTTGCGAATATCAGAACGTTTGACATACCAGGCTGTATCTTTCGAGAGAAGTAACTTAGGAGCTTAAATTTCTTTACACAGCCACGAGACCGTAGACCTTAGCACTTGTCACAAATCTCTACTTCATATCTTTACATGTCCTCAGAACAAGAGGTCTTAGCAGACGTAAAGACAGGCAGATGGATAACAAATGGTCAAGAAAAGGTATTTTTCCGTGCCATATCATCACAAATCAACAATTTTCGGTTTTATTCCTTTACTTGTAGTTTATTATTTTATAGATCTGCACACATTGCTAAATTCCAATCTTTTGTGGTAGCTCTTTGACGCTCCTGTATGACTGTGGACTGAACGTAGACAAAGAGCATTCGAGGCCGAATTTAAATAATCTGTTGTAATCTTTAACGACTTGCGGTATTTTGAATTAATCAGACGGATGTTTATTGTGCCTTTACCGTGATAAGTTGTATTTCATTTTTCTCAGTATAGTGCATACTAAATATGGACTTTAGTTACCTCTGTAAACGAAACATCGTCCTCCTTATAAATCGTCGCATGAACGACAAAATAGATATGGAATTACGCAACCACAGGATAGTAAAGCTACAGAAATAACTCATCACAAGAATAGCCACTGCACCTGCAAGTGAGTCTCTTATGAGTAAAATAAGGACATGCAAGTGGTATAAGTGCTTGAAAGCAGGCCTTAAAGGACAGCGGTCTTACAAGCATGGATGAGATTAAAAATATACTGTTACGAGGCCTATAAACAATCCCGAAGAAACCGTTCCAAATGTATTTCGGGAATTGGAAAAAGCAGTGGCATAAGTGTACAGTATCTAATAGGGAATATTTTGAAGAGTTTAACATTGCTGTAGATTAACAAATAAAGTTCTTACCAAAAACTAAAAATTAATACGTGAACGGACGTCGTATGTCAAGCTTTTTATATAGAAGTCCCGAATCGCTGTACAAGTTCGAAGGAAATTTCAGCAGTGTTACGCACTTGTTATTACGCACTTTTTTTAAGCAGTATGTCTTAGAATTAGGTGAATAGTAACCAGGGTAGGGAATTAGGGACAGCATACAATCAAATGCTACTGTTCCCTAAGCATTAAAGGTTTTACGTTATTAAATCACGTTCTAATTTAAGTAATTAATTTTATAATAAAGTTCCTAAATTATTACTGATTTTGTACAACTAGTGATAAAGGTATTTATTGTTTTGAATCACGTTTGACTGTATTTATCTTGGAAAACTGTTCAACACTTCTATTACCATGTAGTATATTTCTACTAAAAGAAACATTATAGTGAGTGAGCATAGTCAGGTTTGAAAGCATACATAACGTATTTTTTAAGAAATTACTCATTGCTTATTTACATACACCGTATTTTAGAGGTCACCATTAACAGCGTCACTGTCATTGACGTCGTCGTCGTCACTTTCTAAATTAACAACTATGGCGTCTAGTAGGCCTTCAATAATCCCATTCTTAACCCAGTACTCTCAACTTTCTCCACGTGGAAGCTGTATGCATTCCCGTCATCTTGAGTCATCATTTCAAAACCTGTAACAGTTGGGGCAAGTGTTTGTATATGGTTTTTTCGGTTGCTGCAAAAATTTAGTTTGGAATAAAAAATTGAAACTCATAAAACCTCTTCATACCTTCTTTCACCAACTGCAGCAACTTCGTCATGTAAGTATCTCCAAGCATATTTCTTCCTCTGACGAAATTTTTGAGTTTTGCCCACGCCATTTCAATCGGATTTAAATCACAGTTACAATTGAGCACAGTGTGCCCATAAGCTTCAGTATTTTATTAATTTTAAATACAAACAAGTAATTTTGTTTTTATCATTGACAAATCGGCTTCCACCTTATTTTTAATAATGATTCAATCATTTCCCTGTTATCCGAGAACGTAGTCGCAGCTATGTTATGCTCCTTGTTGTGACGTGAGATGTTGTCCATTACAATAACAAAGTTCGGTGGCAGATTCGTAATTACTTTAGTCGATATCCAATAGGACAAATTTTCGTAGTTCGTTTGCCCATGGTAGTCCGCTGTTGCATATCCCACTTTATAAATTAACTGTGCACTGCATAAAAGCCCATCTTTTGACTCAATATTGACCACAATAGTTCTATTGCTTCAGCTAACACTGTCGATAATGCTATCAACGCCAGGGCCCCGTCAACATCTGTAAGTAATATTGTTGTTAACCCAACATTCATCAATATAAAAGAAATTTTCTGCCTAGCTCCCTTCATTTCCTCACTTGGTTCAGGTACTAACATCACCAGTCAATTATATACATTCTCTCTATTAGAATATTTCGTTTACTTATAGAACTTTTCCAGATAAATCCCATTTCAAGCAACGTCTTATGTAAAACATCTTTCTGCCAAAGAAAACAGTTTTTTTGTTTCACGGCAGTCAGTAATGTCCATAATGTCGGCATTATTTTTTTGTTTATGTGAAAGTCCTCCATCGTTTGTCGAATGACCGATTTTGTGAAACTGCCTATAACGATGAGGTTTCCTCCCAAAATTATCAGTTTTCCTTCGTGGTGGTTCCAGTAAACCACACGGTCTATTTTCGCGTTTCTTCCTTATGCACCGTATCGTGGCAAGGCTGACGTTTGCATAAATTGCAGCCCTCTTATTGGGACTGGTAATATTAGCCAACAGTTCTTTTTGTGCCGCCTCCTTAACACATGATGTTCTAACATTAGAGACGATCGAACGCTCGTTACTCCATAAATATCTCCACTTCTCCGTATTCTGCACATTTTCTTGCACTGCAGAGCGATTGCCCATCACTTCCGGATACCGAAGTATATCAGTAAGCATACAAAATTAACGGTTTGACACTGGCAATTAAGATACCACGAGCAGAACGTGGTGTATCGCAGCACGACGATCTACAGCGCTAGGCAGGTAACGGGCAACTGATTTTGGGTGCCCCTGCAGGCCAGGGGCACGGTTCTCCTGGGAAAGGCAGCATCCCCCATCAAAAGCGCTGCTCGTTCTTGAGTTTACAGACAGACTACAAAAGCTGAAGAGACTTTTCCTGTCAGCAGGCGTCTTCTGCCTGTCACCAGCATAATGGAGAATTGGCAAAATCGCAGCATACCTTTGGCAGCAATGTAGCCTTCGAATTACTTCCTGGACTGGTGCTAAGGTTTCCTTCTAAATTCACTCATAATATCTTGTATTTCTCTTCAAATATCCTGAATGATTCTCCCTTAGAGGATGATATCGAAGGTATCAAATGAGTAATTTCGACTCCATGAAGCTCGTTTCAACAGAAACTACAGCTGGTTGTGCTATTTACGTCGCTGTTTAGCTGATGAATATACGATTGAGGCGAAAAGGAGGGAAGGTTTGTTACAGATGTCTGCTAGCGTAGGAGTAAAGGGTTTGGACACGAAATTTCAAACTGCGCTTGCTGTAAGTTCAAATACAGGCGGCGACAATATGTTATCCTCCTCTGTAAAATAGAATCTCGAAGGCAGATGAACAATCAGTAAAGACATCGAATGAAAACCTCTCCGCCATTATATCCCTACCTCTAGTCTCTAGTCTGTGGATGTATAGACACAAAATTTGCGGAATTTCACACATTTTAATCCATTTTTATCTTATTCTGTCAATCATATTGACTTCAGTATGGCACTGAATGGTTTATTAATTTCCTCTTGCTAATTCGTAATTATTTGGGGTATATTGCCTCAAGAAGGCAGACTACTTTGTACCGTTATCATGATAAGTTGTAATCAATTTTTATTACTATATTGCATACTGCATATGGTCTTTTCGGAAGTTTATTAAACACGACACAGAAAAACGAGGGAGCTATCAATCAGTAGCAATGTAACTCCCATATGATTCACATCATTCTGAGGAAGTCATCTGTAAATCATACACTTGACATTTAACGGTAGACATTAACATCACTGCATTTTGAATAGTGTTTTACCTCCAGATTTCGCATTTTACATGCATCGCTGATAAGCGCAAATAAATAAAGATAAGCAACACGATTTCTGTTCTCAAATAAAGGTTTCAACAATTAATATAATTTTCATGTGATTAACGGATAATTGGAGATTTCCGACATTAAATCGAAAAGTGTTCCCTAAGGAACTACATAATTACTATATTTGCGATGATGGTTCTAAAACTGATCAAAGAACATGTACGTTTCCTTCAATCACAAGTGTAGTAGCAGCATAATGAAGATAATAATAGCATTCATGACAGTAATCATCGAATTATCTGGTAACCTCACAAGCTGCAGTTGTATTTCTCGAACTAAAGCATTAGTTGTCATCGGAGCTATGAACACTAGAATGGTCCTTATATCACGTAGTCATGAGATTAGAATAATACCTACATTAGAAACTAGCAGGTAAAAACCAGTTAATCGAGAGAGCCGGATTTTTTCACAGCTTGTAGGCGCATAGTCGGACACAACAACACAACTCACAGTGAGTTGCAGTGGTCTGGTGCGTCGATCGTAGTTGGTTAGTTACGTGGTGAAAGTTCGATTCTCACTCATGGAGTCCAAGTTTATCATTAACGAAAAGATCTAATTCACCTATGGTAACGCCAAGCCCATAATGTTAGGTCGCACAGTGGTTCGTAATCTATTTATGGATGGGAAACAGTGACAGTGACCGGGTTCGATTCCCGTGCATGTAAAACAAATTGTACCCTCCTTTCATATTGATGCAGCCCGCTGCTAGTAAATACATTCAATTTGTAACATCTGATTTTACTTAGTTAACAATCCGATAACGTGCTGGGAAGAACATCCCGTCACAACATTTTAAATCATAGCATTCAAATTTTCAGCACATGCATACTTGGTTACTTGTGGGGGAGAGTATATTAAACGCCTGTCGTGGTTAGTTAACAGGGCGATAATAGTTTTGATTTAGTATAAATTATTTCTTCATTCACTTTCAAGTTCAGATGTGTTAACTAATACTGGTGAAAACCTTTATATTTCACATCTCTTTACGGCTAGTCAGCATTGATGATCATTGCCTTGATCAAGTCCTGGGCAGGTGCGAAAGTGTATTTTAGTTAGTAGTGGCTACGTCTGCTGGGTTTCTGTCTAGGTCTTGAACAAAAAATTTCGTCATTTTATTTATAGTTGAAACATGTGGGCAAATAATTGTTCATGAATAATCCGTACAGTGACGTTACTGCTTATACTCCATTAATATTGAGGGTTCTATAGAGCGTTTACCGCTGTGTATCACGTTTTCTATAATTAGTTCCTTTAACGACCAGTTTATGCAACAACCAATCGTCACTGGGACATTTACAAGGCGCAGGTAAACCTTATACAGAAGAAAAATACTTAGAACTGTCATAGACCTTTATTAGTTCTGACATTGTCTCAGGATATATTGTTCATGGAAACATTTATTGTTTTTAAGGATTGCTACGTAGTTTATGCGCCATAGTTAGTTGTTTCAGATTGTAATGAGATGGTAACGCTTTTGAAAATCATTGTTACCTGTACAAGCGTTAGGGACTAACTCATCTGTAATTACGTGTTTTTCTAGTTTTTGAAGTATCATGGTGTGATGTTACATCGCACTGATTGCTTTAAAGGACAGTGTTGTCTAGTGGTCTATCGTGATATCCATTTTGTATAGCCGAACGACTGTACCGCAAAGCGATTAGAGGATCCGCTAGACAGCTGCGTTACGTTGGTTGCATGCAAATATAGCGGATTACAATTCAGGTCGTTCGGATACTTTTGCACATGATAGTACATGGGCTACTGAATTCCTGTAACTTCAGTGTTTGGGCTACTGAATTCCTGTAACTTCAGTGTAATTATTGTCCTTCAACAGAAGTGTAATTTCTGTTCGTCTCATTACGTATTTCTTTCAGTTACCTTCCGTACTATACTGTAGCAGTTCTTTCTATTTACGGTGCAAGTTTCACCGACCTGTGTTGCTTGACAGTGACATATAGTGTAAAAGTTACTTAAGTCCTTAAGTTTTGCACGCTACTGCTTTTCAACGCACTTAATCGTTCCTCTGCTATTCATATTCTTATCGCACAACATGTAAAAGTTCCCCGTATTATTCTATTCATCTATGAATGCAAATTTTCCAAGGAAACGTCGTTCTCTCTCTTTCTTTTTTTCTGTTAGTACAGTGTGTATCTGTAAAATTAGTCCAGCAATAAGTCAATCGTGATAACCCAAATTTATTATTTCTTTGTGTGGTAAATTGCCATTTGCTCCTTAATTTAGACAGCTGGTGTGATTCTCCTAGTTGCCTACGAATCTGAGTTAGCTGATTTTGCTACTTTCTTTATGAAAGATATAAAGTTCTTATTTCTACAGCTTGCACCTTCAGAGATAAAGTACAGTGATTATCCACTCAGCTTATCCATGCAACTGTGGTGAGTACTCTTTCTACCTTATTTCTGCATAAAAGTGTTGCTCTGTGGCACGTCTAGAAACATTTCGGTCGTAATATGAAACTATAATTTAAAATTTCTGAAACAGGATTGGTTACGTTTTCCAGGTGCCTATTGTGAGAACAGAGTGGGCCCGTGTGTCTCGAGTCCATGTGTTACCGGAACCCTATGTGAAGTAATGCAGGGAGGAGGTTTCACATGCAAGTGTGCTACGAGCAACAACAGCCATGCCTGCCAGTATTGTAAGTTGTTTTATAAGTTACAAACTTTTTCATAGATGCGGTACAGGAACAGATTATTTTGGTAATGAGACTAAACATTAAATTTGCTGTAATCGTGTAGTTCAAAGCATGTTTTTGTATACAGCATAGCAGTGATAACGTGTTCAACACACATGCGTCTGTAAGGAAAGGCTTCCTAAGTATATAAACAGCTACAACAGGTAACAACGAAACGACTATTCGAACAAGACAATGTTTCGTTGGAACATGATCCTCTAACCTCCTTTAAACTCTAAAAGAGTCTCCTCCTTTGTTCAAGGTTTTCAGCACCGTTCCTTCGTATTTTCGCAGTCCAGATCATTAATGTCTGTAGACTTCGCCTCAGACATTTCGCAAACTTTCATTTAGCGCCCATCTTTTGCCTGTTTTGTACCTAATGTTTCAGTTGCAATTTCTTATGTAATTATTTGATCCATTTAGGAAATTATTGTAAAGCATTTGCAAAGAAATGAAGTTCTGATCCACCTACTGTAAAGTCATTGTTTGATTTTGTATTTTTTGGTGAAAAGGTGCAGATCTGCTTCACGTAGCCCCATTTTTGTTTAATCGCATTCCACTCTTTGTGTCATATAGGATGCAGGAGATAGTAGCCAATAGCCATATCACAAACACATTTTCTTTGTGCGAACAGAAAAAAATTATTTTATATCGTTCTGACGCATTATCTGCAGAAAGAGGTAAGTATACAACATTCTGAAAACTTTATTTCACTATTATTTTCTGTCACTAGTTATTAACATTCAAGTTTTAAAACTAGTCGTCCTCCTAGTTCTTTTTCTCTTTCATTCATAGCTGCTCCCTGCTCTTCCTGCAGTTTTACTGAAGACTACGTAAATATTTGACTTATATGCAACACTGAACACTGGAAACTTCTTAAATATTTCCTCGGTGTTCAATTTGAGTGCCTCCTTTTAAGAACGTAATGAAGTCGAATTTAGACTTACATGCTGTCATAGGTCGAAACTTCAATATCACCTGTAAATACATCGATGTTGACAGGATGGTCAACCCATCAAGAACATAACATTCTTCAGCTCCATTTCTTCACGCTGCGTTGTGCCTACACCGGAGATTAGTTTTTCAAATTTTTTTTTATTTTTTGTTTGCCAATAACTTAAGACCTTAGAATTCATACTCCACGATCAGCTAACAAATTGTCTATCTAAAAACAACCTACTACACTAATATCAGTCAAGCTTCCGGAAACATCGCCGCAAAGTACTGCCTTAATAAAGGTAACAGATGATCTGAGGCTTACCGTGGATGCACAAGAGGTGACTACCCTGTGATTCTTAGAATTCATCAAATCCTCTGACATTGCCGACTTCGATATTTTATTTGCCAAATTAAGCGGTCTAAATTTGTCACCAACAGCAGAGCAATTGTTTCGCTCATGCCTGAAATCTCACCAAAAATGCCACATTTCCGGCACCATGAAGTCAAAATGGGGGCAGGTAGCATCAGGCGTTCCCAGTGTTCGGTATTAGGTCCCATACTCTTTTCAATGTATGTCAGTGTTGTGTAATCAGTTTGTCGCTTTGCAAATATCACAATTACTCTGATGACCTCCAGTACTATCTACGTGAAAACCCAATAATACTGAAGACAGCTATAGGAAATCTTAGTAGCAACCTTAGCGCACAGTTAAAATGGGCACCGAATGTAGGGTTAAAGCTGAATCCATCCAAAACCCAAACGGTTCTGACCTGTCATTTAGGGCTATTTAGCCTGAAATATCGGGAATCCTTAGCACCCTTAACGCTAAATGGGATCAATGTCGACTTCTGAACCTCAGCAAAGAGGCTAGCGTTAAAACAGTTGAAAATCTAAATTGCATTGAGCACGTAACAGTAATATGCAGGGAGGCATCAGCATCGCTCCATTCCCTACAAAAATATGAAAAGCTCTTGACGTGAAAAAGGAAGTTATGTAAACGCTTATACTACCAATTATTGCTTGCAGCGATGTTATCCCGCAAAGTCTTTCTGGGAAAAGCTCACGACGCCAGGAACTCGTTATGAACGTGTGTTCGTTATATCTGTGATACTCGACTCTTTGATTATATTTCACCAACATATACAGAGCTATCATGGCTGCGTGCTGTCAAGCGCAAAGGTTTCCACTACCTCTTTCTTCTCTACTGTCTTATGAACGAGCACTGTCCCTCATATCTCTCCTAGGCCTTAACGCTCTTGTCTAAACAACATGGTAGAAACACCCGTTCTTACAAGAGCTAAATCCTTTCTGTCCCACCCCGTCCTCCCGCCACTTCCTTAAAGTCCTCCTCAGCAGCAGGAACTCGACTCTACAATACCCTCCCGCATTATATTAGAGATCTGAATATCTCCAGCTTCAGAAGACAGTTAATAACGTATCTTCTGAAGCAACAATATTGATTACCGTCACCCCAGTGCATCCTTCTTTCCAACTGAATCTTCATTTTCCAGTAACCTTAGCTGGTACAGTCCCCTTCAATTTGTTTTCCCCAGAACTCGCTGTATAAGGACACATCTACACTCCTGGAAATGGAAAAAAGAACACATTGACACCGGTGTGTCAGACCCACCATACTTGCTCCGGACACTGCGAGAGGGCTGTACAAGCAATGATCACACGCACGGCACAGCGGACACACCAGGAACCGCGGTGTTGGCCGTCGAATGGCGCTAGCTGCGCAGCATTTGTGCACCGCCGCCGTCAGTGTCAGCCAGTTTGCCGTGGCATACGGAGCTCCATCGCAGTCTATAACACTGGTAGCATGCCGCGACAGCGTGGACGTGAACCGTTGTGCAGTTGACGGACTTTGAGCGAGGGCGTATAGTGGGCATGCGGGAGGCCGGGTGAACGTACTGCCGAATTGCTCAACACGTGGGGCGTGAGGTCTCCACAGTACATCGATGTTGTCGCCAGTGGTCGGCGGAAGGTGCACGTGCCCGTCGACCTGGGACCGGACCGCAGCGACGCACGGAAGCACGCCAAGACCGTAGGATCCTACGCAATGCCGTAGGGGACCGCACCGCCACTTCCCAGCAAATTAGGGACACTGTTGCTCCTGGGGTATCGGCGAAGACCATTCGCAACCGTCTCCATGAGGCTGGGCTACGGTCCCGCACACCATTAGGCTGTCTTCCGCTCACGCCCCAACATCGTGCAGCCCGCCTCCAGTGGTGCCGCGACAGGCGTGAATGGAGGGACGAATGGAGACGTGTCGTCTTCAGCGATGGGAGTCGCTTCTGCCTTGGTGCCAATGATGGTCGTATGCGTGTTTGGCGCCGTGCAGGTGAGCGCCACAATCAGGACTGCATACGACCGAGGCACACAGGGCCAACACCCGGCATCATGGTGTGGGGAGCGATCTTCTACACTGGCTGTACACCACTGGTGATCGTCGAGGGGACACTGAATAGTGCACGGTACATCCAAACCGTCATCGAACCCATCGTTCTACCATTCCTAGACTGGCAAGGGAACTTGCTGTTCCAACAGGACAATGCACGTCCGCACGTATCCCGTGCCACCCAACGTGCTCTAGAAGGTGTAAGTCAACTACCCTGGCCAGCAAGATCTCCGGATCTGTCCCCCATTGAACATGTTTGGGACTGGATGAAGCGTCGTCTCACGCGGTCTGCACGTCCAGCACGAACGCTGGTCCAACTGAGGCGCCAGGTGGAAATGGCATGGCGAGCCGTTCCACAGGACTACATCCAGCATCTCTACGATCGTCTCCATGGGAGAATAGCAGCCTGCATTGCTGCGAAAGGTGGATATACACTGTACTAGTGCCGACATTGTGCATGCTCTGTTGCCTGTGTCTATCTGCCCGTGGTTCTATCAGTGTGATCATGTGATGTATCTGACCCCAGGAATGTGTCAATAGAGTTTCCCCTTCCTGGGACAATGAATTCACGGTGTTCTTATTTCAATTTCCAGGAGTGTACATAAATAATCGACGGAACTTTGCTTCCAGTATTTTCAGAGATTAGCGATTCTAGAACATAGCAGTTCCGGAATACTTTAGACCATTGTATATCACTTTAAAATAACTTATTTCCATTCCATTAGATATGAGATCATAGTAGAAATTTCCAAAATATTTTAGCGATAGTCAAAAGTATTCCGTCTATGTCCTGAACATTCAGGAGATTAGTAGAATACACGGAAAACTACTAAAACGTAAGATTACATGAAATCCAAAAACAATTTCCGAAGAATGTCAGATAATTTCATTATCTTTGCATCGAAAAATATGCTGCAACAGTCTTCAGCAGTTGAAGAGTTTTAGTCATTTCCCATACTGTAAAAGCGTCTCAGCCCAACTTTGGACAGCAATACAGAAGGGAGTCTGCTTGCCACAGATTCGCAAGTTTTCAAGTGACTACACAAAGGAGATCACCGATTCCCGTAAATTACGGGCCGGTGGTTTGTGGGCACGAGACTGGCTTACTATAGCGTCCCAATTGTGTTTCATCGGGTTCAGATAAAGCAAATTTAGAATCAAAAACTTGAACAGAGTTCACTATCATGCTTCTCAAAGCACTGTAGCACGATGACAGTCTTGTGACAAAGACATTTATCCTGCTGAAAGTTACCATCGTCATCGCGGAAGTCACCTGTGATGATCATGAGCTGGGCAACAAGGTTCACGTAATCTGCAGTTTTCATGATGCCTGCAGCTAGAACCACAAGTACAATGGATGTCAAAGTGAATGTCTCCCATAGTACAATGCTGAACCAACGGCCTGTGCCCGTATGTGGACGCATATTTCAATCACGTGTTTGTATGGATGACGGTGTATACGGCCACTACCATCGATCATCTGCTATAAGAAAAGTAATTCATCCGATTAGACGACACGTTTCAGTTGATCTTCGATCCTACCCCGATGGTCTTCTGTCCATTGCAGTCTTAACTGTCAGCATGAGAATACGAGGGTTTGTCTACAGCGGAGACCGATGTTCAACAATGTACGCTGAACAGTGTGCTCCGTAACAGTTCTGCCTGTACCAGTATTGTACTCCGTCGTCAGATCTACTGCAGAGGGCAGCGAAATATTGCTTTACAAAATAAGCAAGCATTCGACATCCGCGTTGTCTCCTCGTGGTTTCACCGTTCTTCAACCACTTTCCATAGATGATCACTCCCAAATGCTGTGCCATATCAGTAGTTCGAGTCACATATGCGAGCGTCTACTCGTCTACTTTACCACTTTACGTGCCCATTACACCACCATGGCATCAGTCTCGCAGTGGGCAGTGGTCGTAATGTTTTCGGTCGGCAGTCCACATATCATTGCGATTATACAGGGTGTTTCGCGTACGAGGTAAAACTCCTTTTATTTCTTCATAGGTTAAGCCTGGTTTACGGCAAATGTTAGAGCGTTGAAGGGCACGTATGTTTTTGCATGTTCAGCGTTTTTAGCACTGGTATCAACTGAGATATTGAAGTAAATACTTTTTTGTTAAAATAGAATAGTATACTTTTTTTAAGTCCGCTGCTCGTGGTCTCGCAGTAGCGTTCTCGCTTCCCGGCGGGGTCAGGGATGGGATTTTCTCTTGCCCCAAGATTACTGGGTGTTGTTGTGTCATCTTCCTCATCATCATTCTTCCTCATTACGGTCAGAGAAAGGCAACGGCAAACTACCTCCATTAGGAACTAGCCAAGTACGGTGGTGCTGGTCTCTCGCATCGTTCCCCTACGTATTGATGTTGAAGCCTGTCGTTAAACAATTCGAGAAATGACCTAGAATATTAGAGCATGGTGCCCGAAAACGGAATTTGTGGTTCTAATAACGCCAAACAGACGTCTCAGACCAGGCTGCGTAGTTGTATACCATAAGCTAGGCTGCGCTGCGTCAATAAGCCTTTATTTCCTCTTGACCAACTTACGCCAGAGATGCAGCTTCACCTGTGAATGTTGTACATGGAAATGCGACATAGGCTAGAATCTAGCGGATAACAAAGGTACTAGTAAAACTACTTCACATTTGTGTACTCTCACATATATACGTGAGCTGAAAAAAAGGAAACTACTGTCCAGTCTTCAAAAATAGAGGTCTTATACGCTGCACAGAGCAACTACTATATTAAATATCTCAGTGTTCGAAAGACGATTTTACCTATCTTTTCCTGTACTGACTGTGTGCTTCCTAGATGTAAAATACATACTGTCTCTGCTACACTGCTCCAAATTATATGATGTGGAATACATTCGTTGAACTGAACATTTAATTAAAAATACTTTGGTGACCACTGAAGTGCAGTTTGGTCCACACGTAATGAAATAAATAATTTACTAGCAATGATTTGGTAACCTCTCAAATCAGAATTATAAATTTTGTCTTCCAAAATAACTACTTTATCCTTTATATAAGCATGTCTTCAAACTGTTGCCCATGGGCTGAATGGCACTTGTTCAATCGCCATTCGAAAGAACGATGAACATATCTAATTACAGTGGATGATATAGTAGAGCATGCACTGCCAATTCTATGAAACATATCATCTGCTGTAGTTGGAGCTTCGTCGTAGACTGCACCTTTGAGTGCTCTCCAAAGAATGAAATCAAGAGTAGTCAAATTCGGGGCCTCGCAGGGTATTTGACAACAGACTTTCGCCCTGTCCAGGAAAGTTCTTAGTCAGTATTTGCGCTGCAGCACAGGACAGGAGTAGTAGGAAGATGGCGGTGTTGGTGCAGTTTTGACATCAAATTGATAGGCAAATTTATTATACTGATAAATTAACAACCCCTCCCTCCACAATCACGCCCACCCGCACCGACGGATGGCGTTATGTGCTTTTCTCAGCCTACATGTGGGCCCCTGCACCCTCCCCATCCCTCTCTCTCCCTCACCCCCACCTGCCCTATTGGAAATTTTGAATTTTGGTGGGAATTTCGATTTTTGGCGGAAATTTCGAATTTTTGAGGGAATTTACTTAATTTACTTCTCTTACAGTTGTGCTGATGCAAAATTAAAAATGGGAGTGCCCATTCTTTGGACGGAATGCATTAGTGTACATCTTCTCCCCCCCCCCCCTCCCCCGCGCCATCCAACACATTGACTCTATCCACATGCAGGAGAGAAAGGTTAGGTTAGTTTACTATATCGATTTTGTTTCGGAAACTGAAGTAAAGATCAATCCTAATGATGTAATTAGTCACAAAGGTTGGGCCTAACTACGCAGCTGTATGCATAGCTTAAAAATTGACGACAGTATACAACAGGTGTTATCCTGCTGGAAAAAGTTTCACAATATCCGTCGAAACTAGTATTCACGTCATGTAGGAAGGTGGCCCAACTATCGGCCATTCTGTGCATCCCCCTCCACTAACCACTCACTGCAAATAATGTTCACTGTCTTTACAAGCGGCTGGCAGCGATTCGCAGCTAGACAGCGAGAATCTCGCTAGTACATGCTACATTATTGCCCTACTATGCGGCAACCGAATAATTCGTTCAACTGCCGGTCTTTTTCTTTTTTTTCCTTGTAGCAGTATAGCTGTGAATGTGCATCTATAAATGTTTAAGTATGATCAAAAAAATGTCAGGTGAGTGCAGTGCTTCACAACCAGGCGAGGAGTATTATTTACCGTATTTACAACCGTTTCAAATGTGAATTAAAAGCAAGTCTCCTACTGTTGACAGCTGAAGACACAAGAACGGCTCCAGAGCTTTGTAGCGTCAGCAAGAGAACTATAAAGAGAATAGGAAACGGAAGTGCCAGAGCTGTATGAACCATAGTAAAAGTTGGTTTCGTGTAACCTGTTAAGCACCGAAATCGCAAGGAACGTGTAACACAAATGGATGGTTTTAACAACGATGTTTTAAAGTGCTCCATGTGAATGATGAATGCCTGACATCACAAAAACGTGTTACAGTTATGCAGAAGAAAATTGGCTTCAATGGCAAGCGCTTTGTCAATGTAAAGAATTTTAAAAGACGTTGGTTCCAGATATGTTATGAAGAGAGTTTTTAGTTCAAAGAAGTGATATAGGTGTAGCACGAACTACATCCTATATAATGATTCACGACACTAGAGAAGTCAGTTCAACAGTGTACTACCTTGATAAGACATGAGTAATTAGAATCATTCCAGGAAGATCTGCTGAAAATTGAGTTATGATACTGCTGGTTTTAAAGTTGTCATAGGAATAGGTTCTCGGATAGTAATTCTGGATTATGAGTCTTCTTCTGGTTTTATTTCTGAAAATAAACTTTTATTCACATGTAACAAAACAACAGTGACTACCATTCGGAAAAGTACGCTGTCAATTTCGTGACGTGATTCACAATTCTTATCACAGCTGCTGCGAAGTAGGTCACTGCCAGTTATAATTCAACTGTCAAGGAGAAAACAACAAGTACAAACACCAGAAAACGGATACTTCTCCCGGACTTAATAGTAAAAATATTAAGGACACTATAAACGAGACTCATACCAATCTCCTGCAGCTCGATAATTTACACAAGTCGCGTGGTAGAATGTACTAACTTGACTTCCTTGCACGTGAGTGGAGCCACATATTTTAGCGTTTACCCTCATGTCACTGTCAGTGTAACCCTGTGGCATTAATTTGGGCGAAGGATTAAGACTATGTGGGAGAAAAATCGCTTGTTCACGAGGCAATACAAAACACCCCACCTGTAGCATGTATTTTCCATCAGTTGTGATAGCATATATTGGCGTCGATTACGTGAGGTACTGGGTGACTGTAGAGCATGAGTCTGTAGCGAACTATGACGCCAAACAGCGATAGACAGTCCTCAGCTGTATGCTTATACGTGATACACTTATTAAACTCCACTCTGTCCAACACCAGCATGTCGTCAGTTGAACATATTTGCCTCCGGAAAGAACAAGGATACTACCTTACTCCCCAGCCTTTTTTCCTGCCAGATTCTAGGTGAAGGGTAGAGTCTGAGTGCGTCTGACACTATAGCCTGCGTCACATAGGACGGCGCTTCGGAGCACAGAGGCGAAGCTGTAAGGAAGCCCATTCAGCAGGGATGAGAACTGTGCATGTGCTGCAGCAGAGATAGGGCAAACAAAGTCCACGTTGTCAAACTGCTTTGCTGCAGACAACAGTCAGGCTCATTTGCTTACAGTACATCGTATTACGCGTCCAAATCTATGAGGGAAATAGGAATTGTTGATACCAATTACGATCAGTCGTCATGAGAAACATATTAACTCACATCTTGACGATGTTGCGTCCACTGCTCCACAGATTTACTCTGCATGACAGTGGGAAGCTAGAACAGCTGACACAGCTTTGTAAAGACGAAGAATATTTTTCGCTGTTAATGGGCATTGTGAGTGTAAACTAACTCGTTCAACATTACAATCAGAGATAGCATTTATAATCCTTTGAACAAACAAACAATGAACCATCATCTATGAATAACTCCACGGAATGCTGGCCGATAATACCGAAAACCACCGATATCACGACAAATAACAGGTACTGTGACTTTAGGAACTTACCCAATTCGTGCCTTGAAAATGATAGGGATTTACATGTGGAAATATCGGACTTCTGACGAATTTATCCAGTTGCATTCTCACGTGTTATTAGAGCATACAACATGGTGGGAGAAGCTTAACTTCTCCTTGGGCAATATGTTGAACATAATACTCTGCATAACTCAAAGGATGCAAGTTCCTAATCAGAAAAACTAGGAAGTTATTATTATAGCTGACATATTGACAAACACAGTTTTTAAACCACGAGTTTTTAAAACTAAGAAAAATTATTGGTTTGTTCCAAATTCTACATTGTAACCATCGTCACTTCTATTTGAGTCTGTTTCTGAACAATCTCATTGTAGATTTACGATGATAAGTTTAAGGCTTATATCCGTCATCACCCCCCTCCCCCCTCCGCCCCGTCAAATTCCTCTTTCTGAAGCTTCTCAGCATGTACTCAGGAAAATCGTTGTCCTAAAAGAAGGCAGAGGAGCAGTATCTGATCTTGCGTTCTCCTTCATGTACGATCACAAACTGTCAAGAATTAGAGGCCCTTCTTACCTCTCCTCATCCCTGCCCCTCCCCTTATTACTCCCGCTACCTCCGTCCATCCCCCCTCCACCTACAGTAGAACACAGGCTTTTTCAAATAGTCGACCGCTACTGCCGAGCGCCTCCCGGTTTTTCTGCTGTCTACCACCCTCCTTCTGACATATGAACCCGCTGTGGTCGCTGACCACGTTGAGGCGACTGTCCTTCGCCAACATTGAAGTATGTATAGTCAAGTAAACAATAGGACATAAATGGCAGGCCGCTTCAAGCTCAGCTTGTTGGTCTAAAATATAGCGACACATCCCCCCCCCCCCCTGCCCCCCGCTGAGGCATTGGTCGCGCGCAGCTGCATGAGCAATCTCACACACACTGGACCGTCCTCCACGCTGCTCCACCACAAGCGATCGCAGTTCTGTGATGGGAAACAGTCGTATTTAACGTCAAAGCACCTGTTATAATCAAGCATATTTTAAAATGGAAAACACATTCGCGATGATAATAAATGTCCTCTTTCCACGAAAATACACGAAATCCATTTTCTTTCAGTTTATGAGGGAAATCTCTATATTTTTTACGTTTGAGTGCAGGATACAACTCGCATCTGATTATTTTGCGACATCCAACAAAGTGCACCACCACCGATTACAAGTGATTAGGCTATAAACCCATTAAACCCGTCCACCACGCGTAAAACCGGGAAAAGAAACTTCCACTATTTTGCAGCAGAAACTACCGATCACCGCAGAATATAATTGTTATTTCGTATCCGTCATATAAGTTAAGAAAAAGCGACAATTTAAACTCCGAAGACAAATAAGAAAGTTCACTGAAATCTATCAGACAACAAGCAAAACAAAAGACACGAAAAAATGTTCTTTATTGCCCTTCAAAATAGTCGCCACCCGCTACAACACATCTTTGACAACATTCGTACAGCTTCTGGAAACTATCAGCGAAGGCCTCCTGTGGAATCGATCGCAGAATGGCTGTCACACGATCACTGATGCTATTCACGTCCACAATGTTCACCTTTCATGGCCGCCTTCAAGTGGGGAAACAGGAAGAAGTCCGCAGAAGCCAGATCAGGGAAGTAAAGAGGGTGCTGAAGAACAATTGCCACCTTCTGCACCAGGAATTGGAGCACAGGGATAGCGCTGTGTGCAGGGGCATTGTCATGGAACAGCATCCATTTTCCAGTCCTGTGCAACCTTGATCGACCTGCCGGATACGCTGTAGCAATCGGTTCAAAACGTACTGCGAAACTGTAGTATTAATGTTTTGGCCTGCAGGAACAAATTTCTAATGTATTTTGCCATTGTTGTCTAAGAAGGCTATCAACAGTGTTTTCACCTCGGATTTTTGCAAACAGCCTTCTTTTCGTCATGGGGAAGACAGTGAACACCATGACATCGACAGCCGTTTTGATTCTGGATGGAACTGGCAGCACCAGGTCCCATCTCCCGTGATGATGGTGCTCAGAAGCCATGGATCCTGGTCACACATGTAAATGAAATCACCAGCAGTTTCCATCTGTTTTGCTTTCTGCTAGTCTGTGAGCTTGTGCAGTAGATATCGTGAGCAGATCTTCCGCCTACCCAAATCATAGCGGACGATGGTGTGCACCGGCTCCTTGCTAACAGCCATTTCCTCCGCAATCAATCTGAGAGTCGGTCGCCGATCTTGTGCCATCATTTGTTGCACTTCCTCGAACTTCTTTGGGGTTCTGCTTGTCGATGGCCGACCTGAACGTGTCTCATCTTCATTTGTCTCCTTCCATTCGTGGAAGCGTTTAAACCATTCGTAAACACGTTTTCTGCTCCAGGCTATTCTGCTTGGACGTTGCTGTTTTGTACACTACGGAAAGCCCCATTTTAAGAAAGGAAAGCTATACCACCCCTGTGTTTATGAAACAAATCGTGAAAGCCTGTCTTGTAATAGAACCCCTATAACATTTTACCGTGTCTCTCTCTCACACACACTCTCTCTCTTCTGATTATATCGCAACTAACTACCGTCTGCATGCTTCTTGCTCTTTAACTCCCCTCTATCGACGTGTTTGTAAAGTTTCTAATCATAATTCAGATTCTCAAATTATATTTTTGTAATCAACTTGATCATCACAGCCTGTTTCATACAATCTACTCACATGTCTGGAAAAAATGCTATCATTTCTAAGTTCCTCAATGAGCTATACTTCAAGTTGTGTCTACTTTATAAATAGAGGTCATGAAGTATTACATTACACAGGACTTGCACTAATACCTGTTTCTTAAACACCCAATCGTGACAATAATAATGAAAACACCCATGCGTCCACGAGAATAAATACAGCACATTTCTATTACATTTATGAGAATTTTTTTTTTTTTGAGAAAACTATCTGCATCGAAACTTTGACCAGCTATACCACTCTTTTATAATAGAACCTCCGATAAAATTTTAACACGTCTCTCTCTTCCAGTATATCGAAAAAACAAATACCGTACAAGTGTTGACGGCGAGCATATCTCATATACACGTATTGCTCCACTGGAGAACATGGCCATTGCTCGAAGTCGCTTGCACAGGTCTGCATAAAGCTATATTGACTGTCTTGGGGAAGGCTGTATTCAACAGGCTATCAATCACAAGGTAGTATTCCTATATTGTTCCTCATAAGCAGTTTAATGCATTGTTTTTTCGGGTCTAACACATACAAGCAGTGTACAGCCTCAGTTTTGTACACCACGATGTGCTTTTTTTTTATCTACCATAACTCCAACGTCTGTCTCAAGTGCTAAATCGTCATTAACACGTTTCGATCCTTAGGCTCTCACAGAATGCTTGAGACTCCATACGTCTGGAGCTCCATCATGTATAAACCATACATTCCCTCTTAACTGTCTGTTATATCACTACAACACTCTCCTGTCCACTATACGCCGGTCAGAGACACTACCCTATTCGACACACACACATCCGGAGAGATCTTGTGCTTTTGGATGTGCTCCATTGTTAAGACTGGTGCTGCATAGAGGATTGGCAAAGGACAACTCGGAAGGAATCTGTCATTCTCTGACTTTATCCAATGAATGTGAGAATACTCTGTGACACCCATCCACACTGGGAAAGATGGCCAGGCGTAATCGTAAACTCTGCTCCATGATTTAGCGATGATGCAGAATTTGAGAAGCATTCTGCTGTTGTCACTGACTGATGTTTAAATTATGGAACAACTGGTAAAATGGTTAAAACTGATCATACTATCAACTGTGGTGCGTATTACAGTAAATCACCCCATTTCAATAGTGTCTTTCTCATCCCTTCTGTCCACTAGTACATTGTTGATTACCACGTTATGATTGACTGACACCACTTGGTCTAGATGGAGACAACCTTGGCCCAACACTGGATATCTGGTAGTTGCCACTATTGAGCATGGTATTAATTGTAGAGGTCATCACCTTCAGACAATTTTGAAGGCATTACTCAATGCTGCATACTCATCCTACTTTGATATGCTGCTATGCCCTCTTTTTATTTCTACTACCTCGCGAGTGTTGTGTACAGCACCTTCCAGCGATGGTCAACAATGGAACAGTAAGCATGGACATGACTGCAAAACAAGGAAACAATGCTCATTGAAACAAAACACCAAGATATCCACTATCTCATTTCTGTAAAAGATAATATTGACTGTAGAGGTCATCACCTTCGGATAGTTGTTGGACACCCTCTACAATGCCACGAATTCTTCAGTTTCCATATGTTGAGATGTCGTCCACATTTTTGTCAATGAGAAACATGGCCTCTGTGTTCTATTTCTAGCAACCTGTGTGTTGTGGGAACTGCATAGTTTATAGCATGCAATGTACAGCTTCCTGTGGAAGCCAGATTATCGAAACATGTTAGTGTCGGTTTAGCACATGAGACAGACCTCGAAGTCATGGTAGAATAAAAAGTGCATGGCAGTGTACAAAACTGTTGCTGTACACTGCTTGAATGTGTTTAATCGAAAAAAACGTTGTATTGAACTGCTTATGAAAGACAGGTATAGGAACTTTGCACTTCTGTGCAAGCGTCTTTGAGCACTGGCCATGTGATCCAATGGAGGGATACATGTATAAGTAATATGCTCGACGTCAACGCACAGACACTATTTGGTTTCTCGATATATTATAAGACAGATATGTGTTAAAATCTTATAGGATGGTCTATTACAAGGTGTTGTACAACTAGTTAAAGTTTGGATGCAGGTAGTAGCCTCAAAAGTACACCGACTTTTCTTATAAAAGTAATGGAAATCGGCTGTATCTCTTCTCGTTCAAACATGACTGTTTTATTATAAAGTAGACACCACTTGAATTATAGCTCATTGTGGAGTCTAGAAACGACAGTGTTTTTTTCTTTCAACTTACGAGTAGATTGGGTGAAATAGGGTGTGATGATCAAATTGCTTATAAAACTAGAACGCGAGAATCTCTTGTACATTTAGAAACCTTACAGACTTGTCGGTAGAGGGGAGTCATGGAACAAAAATGTCAGATGTAAGTACCCGGATGGTAGCTGGTTTCAATGTAACGGAAGAGAGAGAGAGAGAGAGAGCGATGCGGTAAAATCTTGCAGGAGGTCTTGTTACATGACAAGTTCTTACGAACTGTTTTGTAAACGCAGGTGTGATATAGCTTTGCAGTGGTGAAACAGGATTTGCCATAGTGTACAAAACAGCAACGTCCTCCTTAATTATAGCACGTAGTTGTCGAACATAAAATGATTGTGATTTTTCCAACATATGAGCCAGTGGCGTGAAAGATTGTATTCTGTAATGTAATTTCACGTGTCTGAAATTTTTGTAATGCACACGTGCATGACAGTTTATTTACAGTCACGGATTTGAACGTGAGAGACACTTTCATGTCGTGTAATTTTTCATCAAGCTGAAAGAAATTGCTTAACATAGACGTATTCTTCTTCTGAGTTTGAATTCTCGCTTTTCCTTTTCGTGGAAAGAGGACATTTATTATCATCGAGTTTCTGCTTTCCATTTTAAAAGATGCTTGGATTTAAGAGATGGGTTGACGTTAAATACAATTGTTCTCCATCGCAGAACTGTAATCGCTTGCAGTGGGGCAGTCTGGAGGACATTGCAGTGTGTGTGAGATCGCCAACACAGAGCATGTGCCTGAGGGGGGGGGGGGGGGGGAGTCGTGTGGGGGCAGGCTGTGCTGCTGTATTTTAGACGAACTAGTTGCAGTTGGGGTGGCCCGCCATTTATGTCCTATTGTTTAGTTGAATACATATGGTGAAAGAATATCGCCTCAAGGTGGTCAAAGACCCTGTCGACTTCGTCCGCCATCAGATGGGCAGTAAACAACAGAAAAACCGCGAGGCGCTCAGTCGTAGTAGTTGACCATTTGAAAAAGCCTTTGTCCCCCAGTAGTTGGAGGGAGGGAGCGAGGGAGGGAGAGGAAGTGATGAGGAGAAGTAAAGGGGCCTCTAATTATCTGCAGTTTGTGATCGTTCACTGAGGAGAATTCACGTTCGACTACCACCCCCTCTGCGTTCTTTTAGGACGACGATTTTCCCCATTACATGTGTTGCATTATGGCCCATTCATTACGACTGCTGAATTTTTTTCACGTAAATTTAGATTTGTAGTTAGAACAGTGATGCATTTTCCATCGATTGTGGTAGCGTGTATTGGCGTCGATTACCTGTCCTGCAGGGTGATTGTCGAGCACGCGTCTGTAGCGATCTTTGATGTCAAACAGCGATACATACAGTCCTAAGCTGTATGCGTACAGGTAATACACTTGTTGAACTCCTCTCTGTCCAACACAAGCTTCGTGTCAGTTGAAGATATTTCCCACCAAAAACATCCTTTTTCCCACAAACTTGTAGCTAATGGGCAGCGTTTGAGTGCAACTGCCTCTAGTAAATTAATGGAATTGTGAAACTGTTTCGCAGCAGTTGAACACCTATTCCATGGCGTCATCAGTTTTTAAGCTGTACTGAGATTTTAGGCAGTCGTTGTGAAGTGCTAAACATATAATTGTGTAATTATGACCAATATTTTGACTGATTACATGGTTCAAATGGCTCTGAGCACTATGCGACTTAACTTCTGAGGTCATCAGTCACCTAGAACTTAGAACTAATTAAACCTAACTAACCTAAGGACATCACACACATCCATGCCCGAGGCAGGATTCGAACCTGCGACCGTAGCGGTCGCTCGGTTCCAGACTGCAGCGCCTAGATCCGCACGGCCAATCCGGCCGGCGACTGATTACATGATTAGGACCGATCTTTACTTGAGATTCTCAGCCAAAATAAATAAAGTGCACTAACCTCATCTTCCTCTCCTGCATCTGGGTAGTTTCCATGTGTTGGGGGTTGCACTATGGCTTTCCATCCAGAAGGACTAGGGTTTGAGTCCTGAAAAGGATGCCACCATTTTTAATTTCCGATCAGTTCTCTGTCGGGCGGGGGGGGGGGGGGGGTGGACGTTTGTACTGCTGTGGGACAAATAAATTATCAAACAAAATCGAAATTCCCGGCGAAAATGAGATATTACCGCCAAATTTAGAAATTACCGCCAAAATTCAAAATTCGCACCAGTAGGATAGGTGGGGACAGAGGAGGATGGGAAGACAGGGGGGATGATGCAGGGGCCAACGTTTGTGGTTGTTGCTCAATTTAATTAATTTTCATATCAATTTGTTATCAGAACTGCACCAGCACTGCCATCTCCCCACTACTGACCAGTGAATAGGACAACTGTCGTTTTGCAGTTACATACACAGTAGAATATCCAGTGGCACCTGTTGTGGAAGAATCAGCAGAATATTTTTCAGAAAGTATGTGTACGAATATCCATTTAGAAAGCCTGAGACGGAGTATGATCCCAAAATGTAATATCGTATGATGTTACACCAAACATTTACGCTCTGCGGTCATTGATGTTGCACCTGAAGGAGCCAGTGTACATTTTCGGCTGCCTTGTAGTGCAGTTGTACGAATTTACTTTAGCGTAGTTAGTAGGCGATGCTTCATTGGTAAAGATTACTCGTTATAAAAACGTAGGGTGGTCTCTCAGTTGCGGAAGGGCACACCGACAAAGTTCTGCACGACATTCGAAATCACGGTCTTCGAGTACCTGATGTAGTGACATGAGAGGGATGGAAATTACACTCCTGGAAATGGAAAAAAGAACACATTGACACCGGTGTGTCAGACCCACCATACTTGCTCCGGACACTGCGAGAGGGCTGTACAAGCAATGATCACACGCACGGCACAGCGGACACACCAGGAACCGCGGTGTTGGCCGTCGAATGGCGCTAGCTGCGCAGCATTTGTGCACCGCCGCCGTCAGTGTCAGCCAGTTTGCCGTGGCATACGGAGCTCCATCGCAGTCTATAACACTGGTAGCATGCCGCGACAGCGTGGACGTGAACCGTATGTGCAGTTGACGGACTTTGAGCGAGGGCGTATAGTGGGCATGCGGGAGGCCGGGTGGACGTACCGCCGAATTGCTCAACACGTGGGGCGTGAGGTCTCCACAGTACATCGATGTTGTCGCCAGTGGTCGGCGGAAGGTGCACGTGCCCGTCGACCTGGGACCGGACCGCAGCGACGCACGGATGCACGCCAAGACCGTAGGATCCTACGCAGTGCCGTAGGGGACCGCACCGCCACTTCCCAGCAAATTAAGGACACTGTTGCTCCTGGGGTATCGGCGAGGACCATTCGCAACCGTCTCCATGAAGCTGGGCTACGGTCCCGCACACCGTTAGGCCGTCTTCCGCTCACGCCCCAACATCGTGCAGCCCGCCTCCAGTGGTGTCGCGACAGGCGTGAATGGAGGGACGAATGGAGACGTGTAGTCTTCAGCGATGAGAGTTGCTTCTGCCTTGGTGCCAATGATGGTCGTATGCGTATTTGGCGCCGTGCAGGTGAGCGCCACAATCAGGACTGCATACGACCGAGGCACACAGGGCCAACACCCGGCATCATGGTGTGGGGAGCGATCTCCTACACTGGCCGTACACCACTGGTGATCGTCGAGGGGACACTGAATAGTGCACGGTACATCCAAACCGTCATCGAACCCATCGTTCTACCATTCCTGGACCGGCAAGGAAACTTGCTGTTCCAACAGGACAGTGCACGTCCGCATGTATCCCGTGCCACCCAACGTGCTCTAGAAGGTGTAAGTCAACTACCCTGGCCAGCAAGGTCTCCGGATCTGTCACCCATTGAGCATGTTTGGGACTGGATGAAGCGTCGTCTCACGCGGTCTGCACGTCCAGCACGAACGCTGGTCCAACTGAGGCGCCAGGTGGAAATGGCATGGCAAGCGGTTCCACAGGACTACATCCAGCATCTCTACGATCGTCTCCATGGGAGAATAGCAGCCTGCATTGCTGCGAAAGGTGGATATACACTGTACTAGTGCCGACATTGTGCATGCTCTGTTGCCTGTGTCTATGTGCCTGTGGTTCTGTCAGTGTGATCATGTGATGTATCTGACCCCAGGAATGTGTCAATAAAGTTTCCCCTTCCTGGGACAATGAATTCACGGTGTTCGTATTTCAATTTCCAGGAGTGTATGTCGATACAGGTTACGAATTACACTCGTTTGACTGATTCCGCATTTCATGGCCGTATATCTTATACCACAGTGTGGATTCGTTAGTGTCATAGCCATAACTGCTTCTTCGTGTACTCTGTCAGTTGCAGTCATCTTTCTCGTCCTGTTTTTGACGTTCAGGCTGCCTGTCCTCGTCTTAATAATTGGTGATATTGCCTGGCGCGTCGGACGTTGACGATACGGATAAATAGCCCTATACCACTGTACTGTTTTTACGGCATTTCTGTTGCATTCACCGTATAAAAGTAGTATATTGAACTTCTCCTCAGTGGTGTACGTCTGAGCAGGCAACGAATGGTGAAGCGCAAAGGAGCGGTTTCAGTGCAGACAAGTAAACAGGTGAATGTGTTGACATGCTGACACAGTGTAGCAGAAGAGCTCTGATTGGTGTTATTTGTACCACTAATGCCGATTCCGGCCACAGTGCTCTCATATTCTAGAATATTTCTCGAAATTTTTACGACAGGTTTCAACGTCACATTAAGAAAACTTGTGTCACTGTAATTGTCCTCTCAAGAGTTACCAAATTCAGTTGTAAAAATTATTCGGTTCCATTTAAAATAACGTACGTCCTTCAATATCTCCGTCGATACCAGACAGAAAAATACTTGCCCTCCGACGCTCTACCATTCGCCGAAAACCAGGTTCCGATAAGTGTAACCGTTCATGAAATAAAAGGCGTGTCACGTGTTACATGACTCACACTATATTTTCAGGGTGTTTCAGAAGTGATGGTCGATATTCAACGATATGACAGGAATAATGATTCAAAAAAAAGTCAAGTAAACATGGGGTCTAAAACGCATACCGTACGAGCTTTGAGCAATTCTTCATCTTCGATATTGTGAAACAAATCTCTTCGACTGCAAGCTCTTTGCTCTCCATATTTTGGGAAGTGGTAGTATGGACTAAGACAAGAAAAAGAAGTCCAGTAAACATGAGCGCTAAAAACGCATATACTATCGTAGAGGGAGGCCAAGAGATGAATACACTAAGGTGATTCAGAAGGATGTAGGTTGCAGTAAGTACTGGGAGATGAAGAAGCTTGCACAGGATAGGGTGGCATGGAGAGCTGCGTCAAACCAGTCTCAGGACTGAAGACCACAACAACAACAACAACAACAGGAGTTATGAGCACTTGTTCAGCTTCGCTATTTTGAAACACAGCTCCTCTAATGAACAAGTGCTCATAACTTTTACGGTATGCATCTTCGAACACATGTTTATTGCACGTTTTTTCCTTATTTTGATCCGTACTACCACTTACCAAAATATGGAAAGTAAAGAGCTTGCAGTAGAAGAGATTTATTTCACAGTATCGAATATCAGGAATTGCTCATAGCTCTTAAGGTAGCGCTTTAGACCCCATGTTTACTCCACTTTTTTGTTTCGAATAATCATTCCTGCACCACTTCTGAAACACCCTATATATATATATATGTGTTTCACTAAATGTGTCCGCAGCTCGTGGTCGTCCGGTAGCGTTCTCACTTCCCACGCATGGGTTCCCGGGATCGATTTCCGGCGGGGTCGGGGATTTTCTCTGCCTCGTGATGACTAGGTGTTGTGTGATGTCCTTAGGTTAGTTAGGTTTAAGTAGTTCTAAGGTCTAGGGGACTGATGACCATAGATGTTAAGTCTCATAGTGCTCAGAGCCATTTGAACCATTTTTTTCACTAAATGTGTTTGCCTCTTTAAGTTACGAAATAATAGGCGACGGAAATATTTATTGCGGTAGGTCACCATAAGAAACGTTACACTGTCTGCAGAGCTATGAACATAGTTTATTGTGTTATTATCCAAAGAGTTGCAGCAAAAAGACACAATTTTTAAAATTGAACAATAGTTGTTTCTATCATGCACTGGAATCAGTAACACCAGGTGTGCATACATCAATTTAAATTACATTCCTATCACTTTTAGTTTGGGAGCTACAACCCTTCAAAGTTTCAGGGGCAGATACCACACACGCTGCGCATAACGCGATGCTCCTTCTAAATGTGGTGCGGCCGAGCTGTAACGTTGCCGGTGTCACGGAGCGAGAAACTTCCTCGATACGTTGTTAGACTGCCGACTGTCGCCACACACGGCCGTATACCCGACAGTTCGACCCACAAAAACCAACGGGCTCAATTTACCGCAGTGACTGACACGGATGAAGATGGCATACACCAACAGCGAGTACGTTGACATGTTGCTGAAGCTCGGGGAGTGCCGACACGATGCCACTGAAGCAGCCATGGCGTACACCATGAGATATCCTAGGCGAAGAGCTCCGGCAGCCTTTAAGTTCTTACGTGCAGAACAACGACTTCGGGAAACAGGCAGCTTGGTAATGCGCCACAGTAACAGACGAAGAACTGCAAGAAGTGAGGAGACGAAGGTGTTTGTTTTTGTTGTGTATTGGCAAGAGCGCCAACCCACCATGAGAGGAAGCCGAAAGGCACGCGTTTTAGCTCACGCAGGCTGGCGTGAGGTCTGAAACAGGTCAAGGAAATGAGACTAGCAAAATAAGGACGTAGCTGTGGAATACTTAACTTTAATCCATAAATGGTGAACATCGCTCTTGACGGTACATGTTTTACAGCGTCAATAGTAACTGGTAATGGCGCCTTGCTAGGTCGTAGCAAATGACGTAGCTGAAGGCTATGCTAACTGTCGTCTCGGCAAATGAGAGCGTATTTTGTCAGTGAACCATCGCTAGCAAAGTCGGCTGTACAACTGGGGCGAGTGCTAGGAAGTCTCTCTAGACCTGCCGTGTGGCGGCGCTCGGTCTGCAATCACTGATAGTGGCGACACGCGGGTCCGACGTATACCAACGGACCGCGGCCGATTTAAAGGCTACCACCTAGCAAGTGTGGTGTCTGGCGGTGACACCACAGTTTTAGCTTCATTACACCACGATCCTCATGTCAGCTTACGAGCCGTTGCTGCAGTCGCTGGTGTCAGTCTCACATCCATGTGGCGTATAGTACACGGCCATAGGTTTCACCTGGGACTGACCCAGGAGCTCCATGGGAACGATTTCCTTGCGACAGTTACATTCTGTGAATGGGCCATGCGTAATTTCACGCTGGGGTCTTCACAAGGTGTTAAGTTCTCTGATGAGTACACGTTCACAAATTATGGTGCAGTGAATCGCCATAACGTGCACTACTGGGCCGCAGACAATCGTCGGTGGGTACGACCTGTCGACCGTCAACGTAGGTGGTCTATTAATGTATGGTGTGGGATCCTTGGGGATGAAATCCTCGGTCCACACTACTTCCCAGGCACACTGACAGGTGAGTTATATCGCGCGTTTATAGTCGACAGTTTGGGTGGCCTCCTTGAACACGTGTGTCTACACACGGGAGTCCATATTGGGACGCAACACGATGGTCACCCAGCCCAATCTGCGCGTGCTGTTGTGGATAACTAAACATGGCCAGCAACGTCGCCCGATTTAACACCATTAGATTTATTTTTGTGGGTATATCTAAAGTATCGTGTTTATGTCACTGAGCCCACATCCCCAGATGATCGAAAAGGGAGAGGACGCATGTTGCTCCGTGACACAGTCGATGATAAATCTCGTCGGCAGATCCTTTAGAAGGCGCATTGCCTTGTGCCTTCAGGAACATGGACACACATTTGAACATCTCATTTAAATCAACTTCCCACGGTCAGAACATCCATCACCCACCACACAGCCATGTATTATGTACAGCGTGTGGTATCTGCCCACAAAATTTTGAAGGGTTGTAGCTCCTAAACTAAAATTTATAGGAATGTAATTTAAATTGATGTATACACAGCTGGTGTTACTGATTCCAGTGCGTGATAGAAACAACTATTGTTCCATTTAAAAATTGTACCTTTTTCCTATAACTCTTTGGATAATAACACAATAAACTATGTTCGTAGCTCCGCAGACAGTGTAACTTTTCTTATGGTGACCTACCGCAATAAATATTTCCGTCGCCTGTTACTTCGTAACTTACAGAGGCAAACACATTTAGTGAAACACCCTATATTAACAGGGCGATTATAATTAAACTTTCAAAACGTTGTAGAAATAACGCCACTGATCTGAATGACGTCATTGAAACGGAATATTATCGGAGAAGGGGCAAAACGTATGGCAGAAAAGTAGTGTGAAAATTGATCATTAGATGGCGCTGTATGTGTCAGAATGCGTAAATGAAAACACCTAACATGCGCACGACCTGTTGAAGTTGGCATAAACACGCCGGGTACACGGCGTTTCCTCCTCTCGTTTCAGCGATGTTCGCCATGATTGTCTAAATCAGGGCTTAACAACTGGCCGGTTTTGAGCGCGAGTACTCGCGTCTGCTCAGGCACGTGCTCGCGAGCAGGTGCAAGGTCGCGGAGTAGAGAGGGAGGGGAGGGACGGGAAATGCGCGCGCACGTATGAATAGGACCGCAGCGTGCCTATTGAATTCGCGCCGACTGTGTAACGTTAAAAGTACTACGATCAGCTCTAACAGTCAATTCGCTGGTCAAGAATCATGTCAAGTCGCCGTTGTGTAACCCCAACCATGCTTTCGCAGTTCAACCTCCATTGGGAGGAATCGTATCTGTTTACAGAAAAAGATGGTGTTGCAAAATGTTTAGTATGTCACAAAACGCTGAATTCTTTTAGGAAATTTAATTTGCAGCGACATTATATGTCGTACCATGCGAAAGACTACGGAAGTGGAAAATATGATGGACCAGATCGTGCGAAGGAAGTTGTTAAACTTAAAAGGAAGCTGTCCGAAGAAGATCTGGATGACGAAGAAAAATCAACTGAGGCAGCTCTCAGAGTGAGCTACAAAATTGCTTTGTTTTTAGCAAAATCCTTGCGCCCCTTCACTGATGGCGATTTAATTAAAGATGTTTTTGAACAGTTTCGGATTGTGCCATTATCTGACATGACCATTATGCGTCGCATACAGGACATGGCAGACAACGTCCAGAGCCAGCTTTCAAATATCTATAAAGATTTTATGGCGTATTCTCTAGCTCTCGACGAAAGTGTTGATATCACAGGAACAGCGCAGCTTTCCATATTTATTAGAGGTGTTAATAGAGATCTTCAGGTGAGGATGGAGCTCCTCGATGTAGTAGCCATGAAGAACACTACAACCGGAGGTGATATTTTAAGTAGTGTTAAAGAAAGTGTTGAAAACATAGGATTGTCGTGGAATTCTTTAGTTTCAGTATCTACAGACGGTGTACCAGCGATGACAGGGAAAAAATTAGGTTTCGTTGCGCTGTTGAAGGAGAAAATGCAAAAACTGACCGTGCCGAATGAACTAAGGGGCGTTCACTGTGTGATCCACCAGGAAAACTTAAATGTGCAAAGAGTATCACTCTAAAAAATGTGATGAGTGTTGTTGTTCGTACAACCAATTAAATAAGGAAGCATGGGCTACAACACAGACAGTTTAAAAGCTTTCTTGAGGATGTAGAAAGCCAGTATGGTAGCCCACCTTATTACAGCGAGGTTCGCTGGCTTAGTCGTGGCGAATTATTAAATCGAATTTTTGCCTATTAGATGAGATAAATATGTTCATGGAAATAAATAACATGTGTGTTCCTGAATTGAAAGAGCCTTCATGGAAATGTGATCTCGCGTTCTTAGCAGATTTAACTAGCCATCTGAACGCTTTGAACATTTCACTACAAGGTAAAGATCTGCTAATTACTCATTTCATAGATCGAATACGAGCTTTTAAAATGAAATTGTCATTTTGGGTGAGTCAGCTGGAAACAGGAAATCTAGCTCATTTTCCTAAATTATCATCCATGCAAGATGTTCACAAAGACTGTGAACGTTATTCACATAGTTTAGTTGCCCTTAAGGAAGAATTTGATCAACGCTTTCAAGATCTGACAGCACTAGACAGTGATTCTGATCTGTTCTCCTCTCCATATTCAGCGAATATTGAAGAGATTCGTCCTGAGCTGCAACTAGAAATTATTGACCTGCAGTGTGACAGAGAATACAGAGACAAATTTCAGAACAAGAAAAACATTTTGGAATTTTACACACACTTCCCTCAGGATAGATTTCCTCATTTGCACAAACTGGCGGCTACAATAATATTAATGTTCGGTTCCATGTATGTTTGTGAATAACTGTTCTCTGCAATGAAATGTAACAAAACGCGCCTGAGAAACGCATTGTCTGATCGAAATTTAAACTGCACGCTGCGCCTACGATGCACAAGAACAATTACTCCGAACACAGACGCATTTGTAAAGGGCAAAAAGTACAAGATAACAGAGAATCCCATACTTCAGTGACACCTTTGATTGTGTAACAGTTCACAAATTAATACGAATGTAGAGGCATACACTAAGCTAATAAAATTATGTGGCACGTGTACATTCTCCTTTATTTGTTTCATTTTTCACAGTAATAATTCGTGAGTGATATCGCTGCAGGTGGCCGCGGATTTACATTGACTGGCGGCAGCTGTTGTGTGCCCCACGTGACTCTCCCCACTCTCCGCTCTGGTCCGGTAGTGGGGGTAGCGTGCTCGCTTTGCTCCGTGCTCGCGCCTTGCTGCTCACAGCTTGCTCCGCGAGCACGTTTTATGTTGTGAAGCCCTGGTCTAAATGCAGGTTCGCGCTCTCCTTGAAAAGTCGTATTACAGGAATGATGACTGTGCACACATCGCACTGCAGATATTTCGGACACTGGAGGATTTGAGAAAAGCATGGATATGGAAAAAATGATTTATCGTAGGGCCATATTTTTTCGAAGAGATAGGTGCTTCCTTATCTGCTACCTGTATCGTCACTGGCAGACATCATTAGTATGGAAGATGGCGCACCTCTGCACATTGCAAATCCAGTTAAACAGCTACTGAAGCACCATTTCGGAAATGCTAGAATTATCAGCCGCCATTTCCCTACAGCCTGGACATCCCGATCACCTGACCTTGATCTGTGTGGTTTTTGGCTATGTGGCTATCTGAAAGATGCTGTGTTCAATGTTTGGATTATTAACTTAGCTGCATTGAAGGCACGCATTTTGCAACACATTCTGAACGTGAGCCCGGAAACAGTTCGATCAGTTGTGGAACATGCTGTTTCTCGATTTCAACTTGCAGAAAACGGTGGATACCACATTGAGCATGTTTTGCGTCAGTCATACGGAAATTAATAATCCGATTTCATTTTGATTGATGCTTTTTATGCGGTTTTGGCCTCAGGACAATTAAAATCCGATGTGAGTGATGCTTTTTATGCGCCTTTTGGCCTCAGGACTATTAAAGTCCGATTTTTCCCATCCGATGTGATATGACCTTGCCATTGTGGATGGGCTTACGTAACTAACAGTATCACACTTGCACACACATGTACCCATGCACACTGAGTAGTACAGTTTCTTTAATGTCAAACGTACACCTTAGGCATTGTTGTATGTTTCACTTGTCATTTGTAGTCGACCACTATTATATTATGATGACTGCAGCGCCATCTACTTCTACATTTCCTAACTGTTTATTTCTCTTATGCTATACGTTTTCCTCCTTCTCCGACAATATTCCGTTGCATTTTGATGTCATTCTGATCAGTGGTGTTATTTCTACAGTGGTTTGAAAGTTTAATGATAAGCACCCTGTATATGATGATGTCTCACCTATGGGTCGTCAGATGCTTTAAAAATCATTTTACTCATAATTGGAAACAAATCGACACTTTCTGTCCGCATTGGGCGTCGCATGAAGGACTTGATGAGCAGGTTTTCTTTGTGCTGACTCTAGCTATACATTACAAAAAACTAAATAGAAAATATCTGCCGAAACACCAGTGACAATGCGTCTGATAGTTCTTGGGAGAGACATCCTGTACACTTACAAGATACATTTACGAATTTGAAATGGAAGAGAATTTCCTGAAACCATACTTCAGCGTGGCGGCATTGTTGACACAGTTGTGCCCCAACAGAGTGGATTGCCTCCTCACTTTGCTCACGTTGGAACGGAGTACCGGTACCTGAATGGAAATTTTGCCAACAGACACACATGCAGAGGTTCACCAAGATTGTGACAATCGCGTTCAACTGATTAGACACCAATTGTGTTCCTTCTGTTGTGAGTGTGTGCGGTCAAGAGAGGGCAAAATAGTCGTAAGGGATCTCCAGGACATAACAGCTCGAATCCTGGACGTTACGTCGGCTGTTTCACAAGATATGCTTCAGAATATATTCAGGTTGCTTTTCAACAATGGAAGCCATGTTTCGAAGTGGACGCAGGCTGTGTCCTAGTGCGATCCATTTCTAAGAAATAATAGATGCATTTACGTGACACACGTGTTTGTTTATTGTCAGTCAATGTATACATCTTCATTACACTACACCATACCCTGCGTCCATTTCGGACCGTTCCCACCGTTGAAAAAGTTACCTTAATATATTCTGATGCATATGTTGTAAAATAACCAACGCTGCATCCTTGACTCGAGCTGTTAGATCCTGCAGATCCCTACGACTATTACACGCACCCGTTACTTTAAGTACCCCCAAGTGAAGGAACCCGGTGGACGTCTAATCAGATGATCGGAATGGTTATAGTCTTACTGAACCTCTGTGTATCTGTCTGTTGTCGAATATTCGATTTAGGTATTGGTACTCCGTTCCTACGTGAGAAAAATGAGTGGGTGCTCCGTCCTGTTGGGCGTAACAGTGTCAGCAACGCCGCCTTGATGAATTATGATTCCAGGAATTCCTCCGCCATTTCAAGGCCGTAAAGGTTTAAACCAATTGTCTCGTCTTCAAACATTAAGGATTCATAAACTGTAGTCTTGGTGAAACCAAGCCACACATTCACTTTTTTGAGTTTTGCTAAGGGTAGTCTCACATCCCACAATTGGCGCCAGTTTATGAAATCATACTGGCACTTGAGTCCGAGAATAGCGTGCTAAATTACGTGGTCGGAAGTGCCAGTAGCAGGAATGCAATCAAACTATCAAAAATAGATTTGTTAAGTGCTAATAGCTGTGGTCCAGATACCTATTACGAAATATTTGACCTCTAAAATTCTTATCTGCAAAAGAAAATGCAGATGTGTCCCATTAATAATAGAAAAGCTCTTAGGGTCGTTACCAGGGTTGTAAAGAGTGACTGCTGATGGACAAAATTTTCAAGTGGACGTTGATAGGACTGCTGTGCTGCAGTGCAAGCCATTTACCGGGTGATTGTGTGGCTGCTGGTGCGTGGCTGAATGGGCTGGAGTCGGCCGGAACTTATCGTATTACGTGTCTGACGTGGAGGCAGTGGGCGGTGCGTATCTTTCGGTTACGGCCAGAGTTGGGTGTCCGGCTTTAGCGACAGTAGCACTCAGAAGAGAAATCTCATTAAGGCCTTAGTCAAAGTCCGTGTTCTGGCCTCTCCAAGTAAAGTGCCTATTCTCGAGCCTCGCAGTAAAGTGTCTTCTTTGCTGACACAAAGTTAAGTCTGGCACACCAGGCCGGTCTCTTCCTTTCAGAGACTTCTCCCTGTGTTTGACTATCCACCAGACTGGCCAGCCCATACTTCTCTTCTGTCCAATCAAATTACTTTGGAACATATTCCTTAACTGTTGCATATCGACGACAGTTGTCACGCTAGAAGTACCGCACACAATTTTGAAGAAATTTTTTCCTAGAGGGCAGTCCTTCGACAAACGATTTGCGTCTCGTCCGTAAAATGTTGACGTCCAATGTTTTTCAGACGTGTAGACATGTCACCTCAGTTTCGAAAAGCGCCTTACACGTATGATTTAACTCCATCCTTCCCCCAAACAGTACAGATGTTGACCGTCCAAAGCGTCAGGAGGCTGTTGTGTCTGGACAGCAAGTTAAGCGTCTCATTCGACCCTTACATTACATTATATTTGCTAATGACACATTCATGTACTACCGGTCTAAAAAGTATGTTGTCTGCTGATCTTTACTAAGACATTTATACTTTCTTACTTTTCCAATATAATCTATTTTTGTTGCTTTCTTTCTCTGTGCCTTTCTTAAATTTGTCGTGAATATAGATTTCGATTTTTTCAGGTTATTGTTAAGTCGTGAACAAAAGTGGAAATTGTTCAAATGGCTCTAAGCACTATGGAACTGAACATCTGAGATCATCAGTCCCCTAGACTTAGAACTACTTAAACATAACTAACCTAAGGACATCACACACATCAATGCCCGAGGCAGGATTCGAACCTGCGACTATAGCAGCAGCGCTGTTCCGGGCGGATCACCTAACCGCTCGGTCAAAGCGGCTGGCGTGGATAAACGTTCACAGGTTCCGTAATATCACCCGAAATTCTTCTTATACGAATTAGATTAACTTTGTAATTTTCCAGTTCAGAATTCTCGAGCCTTTGCTGTTTTCGGACACAGTGTTAAACATTGAAGGTGAGAAATTTCCCCCCTGGCTTAAAACAGTAGTACTCCCTGTCCATTATAATTATCCGGGCTGTTATGCCGTGGTCGGTTGATGAATTCTGTGGTGATTCCCAACGTTTCGTCTCCGACTGCGGGAGATATCTTCAAGGGGGTCCGTAGCTTGATGGAAGGTCCAACACACACACTGGCTCGCTACTGGCAGTAGCTGCAGTGCAAGCCATTTACCGGGTGATTGTGTGGCTGCTGGTGCGTGGCTGAATGGGCTGGAGTCGGCGAGCCAGTGTGTGTGTTGGACCTTCCATCAAGCCACGGACCCCCTTGAAGATGTCTCCCGCAGTCGGAGACGAAACGTTGGGAATCACCACAGAATTCATCAACCGACCACGGCATAACAGCCCGGATAATTATAATGGACATGATATTTCCGGCCGTGAAAGTTTACATTTTAGTATCAGTAGCACTCCCTACACTAGAAACATTGCTCCGTACCCTCTGGCGTTATGTTTCACTCCTTTTTTATGTAAAGAATTAATTAATGACGTTATCTTTATTTTTTAAATTTTTTTTGCTCTCAGAGAGAATGATATGTTAATAATCAGAAGGAAGACAGTACTCTTGAATTCAACAAATGTTCGTAAATGGCGTATATCTAATGACAGTAATATCCGAACAAATGCAAACTAACACCTAAAACTTCTTGCTCGCAGTTGTTCCATATACTTTCAGCACACACCACTAATTACTGATGAGACATGAAGATTCGTCTTACGTATGATGAATTCAGAACGTAAGCAGAATGAATAATACATTGTATTGTGTGTGTGTGTGTGTGTGTGTGTGTGTGTGTGTGTGTGTGTGTGTGTGTGTTTTGGGATCTGATGGGCGCCGAACGGCGAGGTTATCAGCACCCTGGCATTTATTAAAAGAAACGAATGTGAATAAGAACTAAAACTGTCGTATAGGCATGCACTGGAAAAGACCACACAATGTCTCTATTGCACAGGCACTCTCACATGCACAAAAAACCAATGAGGAGGGATGACAGATTATCAAAACTGGAACGCAGAGGGAAAACAAAACAGAGAAGAGCGAAAAGAACAACACAGGGAAGTGTGACTCGCTGACTACTTACAAAAGACCTGGGTGAGCCAGCCACCCTGTTGGCACATTAGAAACGTCTCCCCAAAATCTTGTTAAAAACGTCGGATGATTCACAAAACTGTAAAACGCGAACCACATTCGTCTGATCATTACGTAAAATAGACTGCAGATCCGCCGGCAAATCCGATGCAGTCCGCTGGTCAGAAAATTAAATGCAGTCCAATAAAATTTGGTGCACCGTGATCTGCACGCTACTAGCCCCACACATCGTAGGAGTAACTACGCCACGGCCGAGATGTGGGCTTGAAGACTCGGAGCTTGTTGTCTGTCACTTCTAGCCACTCGTCTTCCCATCGACATAGGACTTTATACCTCAACAGTGAGGTGAGAGCATGCAGGGGGATAACACCCAGAAAGACCTGATGGTCATGACATGCGTCCCTGGCTGCTCAATCCGCCCTTTCATACCCCATAATTTCCACGTGGCCTGGTACCCAGCAGAAAGACACCTCCTTCCCCAGTTGCCGTAGTTGGAGGACGGCATCCTGAAGAGTCTGGGTTACTTTATGTGCTGGGTACAAACGTTGGGGAGAGTAAAGGGCGCTCAGACAATCTGAACAGACAAAAAATCTAACACTGGGAGAATGTCTCATCTGCTCCAGTGCCCGCAACACCGCATATAATTCTGCGCCGAAGATGGTCACTTCGGGAGGCAATCTGACCTGGCTGGCCGGTGTGGCCGAGCGGTTCTAGGCGCTTCAATCTGGACCCGCACGACCTCTACGGTCGCAGGTTCGAATCCTGCCTCGGGCATGGATGTGTGTGATGTACTTAGGTTAGTTAGGTTTAAATGGTTCTAAGTTCTAGGGCACTGATGACCTCAGAAGTTAAGTCCCATAGTGCTCAGAGCCATTTGAACCATTTGAACCAATCTGACCTTGAAGACACGATCCGACAAAACGACAGAGTAACCAACGGAGTCACCCTGCTTAGACTCATCCGTAAAAACAGCTACATGATTGTGGTGCTCAGATAAAGCGGCAGAAAATACCACAGTAAGAATGGAAGCAGGTGTGCTATCTCTCCTCTCCTGTACCAAATCTAAAATCACTCTGGCCCGCTCCAGTAACCAGGGCGGCAGACGGCTAAAAACCTGGATTTGGGGTTGGACTGGCGCCACACCGAGTGACTCCAGCACACGTAGACGGTTGTAATAAATGCGATCTAGATGTTGACGAACAACAGCGTGGGGTGTGGGTGCAGTTGGAGCTGTGAGGAACTTACACGCTTGGCTCACGATGAGGAGCTGGCGCCGTATGGTAAGTGGCGGTTCTCCCGATTCAGCACAGGGGCTATGTATGGGACTGGTCCGGTAAGCACCCGTGGCCAGCCGAATCCCCTCGTGGTGGAGAGCGTCAATGATGCGCAAATAAGAGGGCCTCACTGATCCATACATCGTTCACCCGCAGTCCAGCCGCGAACGCACACAAGCCTGATAAAACTGGAGGAGACGGGCCCTGTCCGCTCCCCAAGACCTGTGGCTAAGGCATTTGAAAATATGGAATCAAAAATGAGGCCCGTAAACCACACTGTGTCCCTAAAATGTAAGATGGTGTCCCCCATCTTCAATGCAGGCAAATTAAAAGGACGACGAGAACTATTAAAATGAACGCTCACACACTTATCGACAGACAACAGAAAACCCGTCTTTACAGCCCACTCTTCTAACCGCCGCACTGTAGGTTGCAACTGGCAGCTCGACGTTGCAACACTGGAAGAGAAGCAGAAAACAGCAAAATCGTCCACAAATAAGGAGCACTGTACAGGACTCCTTACCGTAAATGTAATACTGTTGATGGCTATGGCAAAGAGGGTAACACTTAAAGCACTATCCTGAGGGAGACCATTCTCCTGCTCAAATCGATCAGAGAGCGTGGCACCAACTCGGGTCTGAAAAATCCGCTGAGACAGGGTGGACCGAATGTAAACGGGGAGGTGGGCACGAAAGCCCCACTGATGCAGTTGCGTGATTATACAGTGTCTCCAAGTAGTATCGTAAGCCTTATTTATATAGAATAAAATGCCAATAAATTAATGCTGACGGAGGAAAACCTGCTGAATAGCCACCTCTAGGAGGGTCAGGTTGTCTACAGTGGACCAATATCGGCGGAATCCTCACTGAAAACGGCTAAGGAGTTGCCTGGTCTCTAACAACCAGACCAGACGCCAGTTAACCATTCGCTCCGTGGTCTTTCCTATGCAGCTCGTTTGGGCGATGCTCAGATAACTACTTGGACATGTGCGTATAGCCCCTTAATACAGCAGCATCAGATGTTTCTAAATATGTTTCCTCTAAACACAAGCACAGGGGGCTTTGCTGTGCTAAGAGTTTCAGTTTCTCCACTTGTGTCCGGAGTCCATGCATGTTCCACTGTATAATGGGAGCTATCTATCAGGATGGGAGTACTTTCACCCTGACTTTCTGCCGGGAGGGGAGCCCACAATAAGTGGAGGCTCAGTTTTGGGGCGAGATGATTGCCCCAGTGTGACATCAACCTCCATCGTCTCTGAAGAAGAGTCGAGAGAAACGTCAGAGAGAATGACATCGACATCATCGGATTGTGTGCCTTCTGTCTCCTTCGATCTTTTGGTCTGAAGCGGCTTTGGAGTCACAACCTCATAGACGGTAGAGGGTGTAGGAGCGCTGGTTGGTGCACAAGACTTGACTTGTGGAGGGGCAAGAAGGTCCATGATGTCAGCAACCACGGCCTTTTCTGAAGTTCTGGGGAGGGGGGGCAGGCTTCAAAAGAACTGCAGTAGCACATGTGCGTTGGTAAACGATGGTGGTAGTGCTGACAGTAGCAACCTACGTTTGTGTAGCGGCATCAGTTTTCAGGACAGGCTGTTTTAGAACGGAAGAAATGGAGGCACCGAACGTGGGTGGCTGCATGGACTTGTATAACTTCTTGGCTTCCCCATTCGGGATGTGCTTTGTGGTTTTCACCTCCTGTATCTTCCGCTCCTCAAGGAAAACTCTGCAGTCCCTGCTCCACACAGGGTGATCCCCAGAGCAGTTGACATACTTTGGAGGAGAGGAGCAACCAACTACCTCGTGGGTGGTTTTACCACATTTCCTACAAGTGGCTTCTCGTGTACAGCCGAGGTTAGGGTGCTCAAAGTGCTGGCATTTAAAACGCTGCATTCGACTGGGGTAATAAGGCCTTACACTGAGGAGTAGGAAACGCGCCTTCACATACTCCGATAGTTTGGTGCTGTTAAAAGTAATGTTAAACGAGTCTGATTTCAGAAGAGCACCGTCCACCCGTTTCATAACGTGTTGCACGTCGACAATGCCTTCCCGCGACCATTCAGCTTTCAGTTCTTCTTGGGGAATGTCAACTAGATTCCTGCAAGTCACAAAACCTTTGCTGTAGTTCAAGGTGTTACGCATTTCAGTTTCTATCCCATACTCCCCAAGGCACTGTGCTTTCTGAAGGTTCTTGTCTTGTTACAAGCTAGGTGTTTCAACCGACAGGGTCCTATTTCGCAAGTGCTTAACAGCCTTTAAGGTGCCAGCAATGCCTTCTAAGCCTTTCTGCATGTAAAATGGCGAAACTTTGTCACAACTCCCTTCTTTTCTTTCTACTAAAACAAACATATTCTGGCAAGCAGCATGCATTCTGGTACTATTGACTGAATCAGGACTGGCTGCACGTTGGATTGGGTGTTGGTACCTTCCAGCGGCCCACACTTTCCGTTGGGAGAGTGTACAGAGAAATTCGAAGGATCCATTTCGGTCCCACGGACTGTTAGGGAAATAAGGGTCCACTCAGACAGAGCCCTGTGTGCCTGACTAAGCCTTATACAAGTGAGGGACGACAGGTTCCCCAGACGTTGCCGCTAACGACTGTTCGACCTCAACAGCCATGCAACTCATCAGCTAGCAGCAACCTTGAGACTCAGGTTTTTGTTTTTAGAGGTTTATTCCATCCTCGCGATCCGGGTGGCCAAGCCAAGATCCCTGTTCCCTGTGACGCACAACGTTCCACCGCCGCGCAGCACATTGGTTGCTGAAGCACGTCCAGAACTTACGGTGACAGGAGACTGGCGGCGCTTACCAGTCCCCAGCTCAGGAACCCCGGGGTCACCAAGCCCGTACCCAGTAAATGAATACCGAGTCCCTGGGGGGTACATTGTATTGTAGTAGTCCAATGACTAAGGTAATCTACACTAATTTTGCTTAGTAAAATTGGTGTTTGAGGCATTTTCCTTTACCAACCCATTTCATTTAAGTAATTAACGACATACATCTGACGTAAATTTTAATGTAATGGCACAGGCATTGTATACTATCGGATCACAGGTATCGGGATACCCGTATGTAATGCGATTTGACCACACGATTTCACGGAAGACGCATCTGCCAGTATAAGAGACGGCGGGATGTATTAATTTGGCATTAGAGATGGAGCTGCAGTATAATTGGTCAATCATGAGAGCTCACTGTCGTCGAACTGAAACTAGACGTTGGATGTCTTGACTGTTAGTTATATGATTTTGAAGTGACAACTCGAACGAACAACAACGGTTAAACCAAGACCAGACAGACCACATATACTGATGCGCATAGAATGTCGAGCATTGCGGAGGGTGTTCGAAATAATGAAATCTGTAGAAGTAATCACTCGTGAGTTACAGAGTACTACCAGTAGTCCAGCTACCACAGTGATTGTAATCAAACTATAATCAATCTGTCAAAATGAGTTTTGTCATTTCCTTATAATTGTGCTCCAAATTTCCTTTACGAAATACTTGACCTCTGTGGCAATCCTATGGACAATAACCGCCATATGTTTAGTGCCGAAAGCAAAGAACGGTGGAGATGGGGTTATTGTATGAGTCTGTGTGTGTCTTTGTGGTTAAGGTGTGGTCCTTTTATTGCACTTAAGGAAGGATATCAAGACATTTTACAGCGTTGTGTGCAGCGTACAGTAAATGAACGATTCACAGGCAATGATTTTTTCAGCAGCACGGCAATTCCACCAATCATCAAGCAACACCTGTGAGGCAACGGTTTGTGGTCAGTGCCATTGATGGAATGGACTGGCCTGCTCAGAGTCCCGGCCTCAGCCCAATGGAGCACCTTTTGGAGGAGTCAGAACGTTGACTTTGCTCCCCGTGCTTCCACCAACATCTCTACCTTCTCTGGTTTCTGCCCTCAAGGAAAAGTGGGCTGCCATTCTCCCACAGATATTTATACACCTCACTGAAACTGACCTCAGGAGAGTTCAAGCCGTCATAAAGGCAAAAGGTGGATACGTAGCCCATTAATGTCCACTAATAGGGTTCCGGATACTTTGCTTGGAACTAAGAGGCCTAATGGCAGGACAGATAACTTTCATTGTTACGAGCAGTTGTGCCATTTAGAATAACAGCCTGAGAAAACAGAGGGATGACAAAGTCTGTATGTCGAGATATCACCCACTTACGAATAACTGATAACGCACAGCCACACAAATAAATTTAAAACTTGAGTTTTGGTTAGTGTTTGCCGGATCACTTCACAGAAAAAAAGAACTGAGGCGATAAACGAACTTTAATTCATGCATGTCTGAAAGACATGGTATTGTAATAAATGCAGATACAGCATCAAAATAGACACTGTCGCCACCAATGATATATGCACTCAAGGCGGGGGTAAAATGAGGATACAGTATAGTAACAAAGGTCTTCCTACGCTTAGTTTCACGAATGTGCGTGCATTTGGATTGTGACTACGTGACACATGAAGGTTTGGACCGGCACTGGGGCGTGCTCGGATTGCCGAAGCATTTAAGGCTACTGCTAATGACAAGAGGGAAATCCGGGTTCGAGTCACAGTCCGGCAATAATCATTTGTCACAAGTAGTTAGCGCTAATATATTTTCACAATATGTGAATCCAGTTCATAAACCAACTTAATGACTGAAAGCTATAGCTTAATGACTGAAAGGTATACCTTGAGCTAACGTGATCAAAGTCTCAACTGGTAAAGATGACGACATGTAACGAGAATTTCTGCTGCTCTAAAAAATTGTAATACTTTGTTAGTATTTCAGATAAAACATAATACAGGACCTAAAACTGCAATCCTGACGAAGAGGAAGGCTGATTTAAAAACCATTGTTTGTTACATACTTAACCACTCTTCAAAATTCTTCAGTCTTTCCATAGACTCACACACTTAGATATGCCAGGCTGTTATAATTAAATTGCAGCTGCCCATTGAGGTCCAGTATGGATTGTAATTATCGTATGACAGGGAAACGTGGTAGTTATTCTAATGCGTTAATGCGTCTGACAATTAGTTCCACTTTAGGCCACTAGGTGCCAATGTGACACTGTGCTTGCAAGAAAGACGTACAGAAATGGTGTCTTATGTAATGAAATAGGAACGGGACGTGTGCAGAAAAGTTAAACAAGTGTGAAAGGCATAATGTAGAGTTTATTATGATCCACCGCTTACACAATTTGTTCGATACGAGCTCCAGAGACGTCGACGAGATGTTGCATCCGTGAAACGAAGTGACCAAACGGTGCTTGCACCTGTTCCGGTGGAATCTGACCTACGTGTTCCTGTATTCCGGCCTTCAGATCAGGCGACCCAACGTGTTCCTGGTAAACACTTGCTCTTACAAAAATGGCTCTGAGCACTATGGGACTTACATTTATGGTCATCCGTCCCATAGAACTTAGAACTACTTAAACCTATCTAACCTAAGGACAGCACACAACACCCAGTCATCAAGAGGCAGAGAAAATCCCTGACCCCGCTGGGAATTGAACCCGGGAACCCAGGCGTGGGAAGCGAGAACGCTACCGCACGACCACGAGCTGCGGAATTGCTTTTAGATATCCTCAGAGTATTGTTATTTCATTGAACTCTGTAGTGTAAAATGTGACTCGTCACTCCACAAAATACTCCTCGACCTCATATAACTAATTTCGACCCGTGGCAGAAATCGAAGATCAAATTCGTAACGTTTCCGCGGATCTTGCGGTTTTAGTTCTACAGTCATCTGGATCTTGTACCGGTACCCGTGTAAAATAGACCGCAAAACAGCGGATGAACTACAGCTTGCTCGTGACACTGCAATAGCACCAGCACCCCTCGAGACACCTGCTGCTTGGTCAGTTACAGCAACAGCAACCTCATCAATTACTTCCACTGGGATAGGACACCTTACTCTTCCAGGTGACACACCAAGCCCACCTGCACTTTTGAATTTCATTATCATCTTGTTTAAACCATATAATGACGTCACTGAGTTTTAATTCAAGCCGCCATGTCTCAAACGCTATATAAACGTCAGCAATCGAAGGCTTCCTCTCAGTTAATAAAGACGCCAAGCTGAGTCCTGCCTTTCATGCTACTCTCTGGTAAGTGCCCAAGCGGGATACGAAATATAGGCGCTTGTGGGGACTCTTTCCCAGTCTGCGAAACACACTATTTGTGGGGATCTTTCAAGTGGTCGAATGTTCTCATATGCAACCTGCTGTTTTGCAAATTCTCTTTGAATTTTTTTTAATTTTTGACAATCCTCATAAACTTCATTGTTGTACAGAAAATCTTGTAGGTGGGGCACCCACAGCTGTAAGTATTCATCTTGGGTATTAATAATCGCTTCAGGTGTATTTAGGTCCTTTATTTCTGTGCCACTACCGGTTTCGTGGCGGTAAAGCCACATCTGCAGGTGACATATGATTAAAACATTAGTGCGGAAAAGCTCGGAATCTTTTTCCCCAGCATTTGTTGTCTTTTAACGGTGTTTTGTATTTGACAGACCACGAATGTTTAAATCATATGTCGCCTGGAGCTGTGGCTTTAGCGGAACGAAACCGGTAGTGACACAGTAAAAGGGACCAAAATACAACTGAAGCGATTGTTAAAACCCAAGACTGATTGTAATAATCAATGCTTTGCATAGCTCCTCGTTAGTTGATATTAATTGATTGCCATGTGAATTATTGCACACTGCTTTCGAAGCTAACAAGCTGGCTATGTGTCCACCGCATCGGAGAGAATACACCTGAACAATTCTTAAGAGAATACTTTCTTGTTTTCTTTCTCCCTATTGAGACGCATTAGCCAGGTTCGACTCTGGGCAGCCACCTCGCTCTCACACCTTCAGTGTAGGATGCTAACGAGTTTGGGCTTTCACTGTGGGGCCTGCTAACAAGGCATGCCTTCAGCCAACTTTGTTCAATGGGCCAACTGGGTGGCGTGAGAGGAATCACGTGTAGCCTCGGACGAAAGCGCGGACGCGCAAGGAACTGTGCAGAGGCTCGCTGGCGCTTCTGCTATTACCGCGTTCTGTTCCACTCGCCTATCCCATGACTTAGACTTTCGCGAGCTGCATTTAGGGTTTCCTTGGTTGGTTTTCCAATTCTCCAGGCACCACCGTATACCCACGTATACCTCTTCAGGTACTTTTAGAAGTCAACATCCTATTGATTATTTGACCACCTTATCCAGGATGTCCACTCCTTCACCTCTCGTGCCTGCCTGTATAAAAGAAAAAACTAACAGCTCCGAAATTTCATCTGGATCATTCCAGCGAACATAATAATCGTGAACGTCAAACAGATGGTCATTCTCTCCCATGGTGATTAGTATGTCGTTATTTGGCAGTAATGATTCACAGGCAATTTTACCTAATGCAAGCTTAGCGATATGGCCATATATACATATAGCTTCTGAAGGAGAAGTAGCTTTGTTTATGAGCACTGGCAGCCAATAGAAATCTGAAAGCAATTTTTACGATCTCATGCTGTGTAACTCTTTTTAAAAGGTCTAGATTTAAACAACAGATTATATAAGCCCCTCGTTACAAGGTACCACACTTTGCGAATTATTAAAACATTTCCATCGACATCTAACTCTGAATTACCAGTAATCAATACTTGTGCTGTTGATTCAGATGTGATGCTGTATACATATCTCGTGTTCTGTCTGCTAGTTTACTAAAACATTTCCTTGCCAGTTTACTCCTTGAGTCTGGTATGATTCTCTTTTCTGATTCTTGTTCTTTTACATCACCATCTTCTTCTCCTCTACCTTCTGCTTTCATAAATGCATTGTTTCCTTGGGTCCTGTGTCCTTCTCTGTCTTCTTCTTCTTTCGAATCATCTGTTTCAATCTCTGTTGCGGATGGCAAACGGGTCTGATGGGACGTTAAAGTGCAAGCTTCTTCAACTGCATCTTCAAACAACTGTGGCTTGGGATGCTTTAATATGATGGCCAGATTTCCTTCCTAAGCACGGGTATGAATCATTTCCACTCATTAAGTTGACGTGCTGTGCGCTGAAAGTTATTTAAAAATTTGTAACAGCATTTCTAAGAGATAAAACTTCAGCAACACCTAGTTTCGTCTACGTAATATACTGAGTTCACAGGAGAAATGGTCAGTATTTAGGTATACGACAGGATCATTCGAAGCATAAATCTTTAGTTAATATGGGCTCACAGGTGCATACCTTAAGAGCTATGAACACTTGTACATCTTTGCTACTGTGGAACACATCTCTTCTACTGAACTTGCTCGTACTTGTTAAGTAAGGCAGTTTGGAGCCAATGTTTGCTAGATACTTTCTTCTTGTTTTAATCCGTACTACATCTCCCAAATCCAAGAGTTTTCTGTAGAAGACAAGCTTGATTCACAGCGTTGAAGATGAAGAACTGCTCATAACTCTTAAGGTACGCAGTTTAGAGAGCAATTTACTGCTCTTCACATCACACACATCCATGGCCGAGGCAGGATTCGAACCTGCGACCGTAGCGGTCGCGTGGATGCAGACTGTAGCGCCTAGAACCGCTTGGCCACTCCGGCCGGCCAGATGTTACCATTGTGAAGTAAGACACATTTCAGGCTTCTGGTGAAGCTCTCTATAAAAAACCGCCATTCTTTCGGTTGACATGACTGTAACTTCATCTGTATGAGTAGACTAGGAATGTTGTTCCAATCTACAAATTCTTCGTCTTGGCTGAAGCATTGTAGAAGACCTGCTTCTCTTTTACAGTATACTGAAACTTTCGGTTCTGTACTAAGACATTTGTTTGCCTTTAGCCTGGATGCCGGAGGTTCTGCTCCATTCTTTGACAAATTAAGATCTCGTACCAGATAATTTAGTTTCTCTTGGGTAAACAGTTTAGGTATAGAATCTTCACCTTCATACTCACTTGCACTGCTGATGCAGCTTTTGCTCTCCAAATCCTGTATTTCCTCAGGTTCTGACATTACAAGTGCAGGTAGTTTAGTAAACACTGGTATAGGAACTTCTTCACTGTGTGCCCCAGGACTCCTGGCTGATTCTAAATTTGGATACTCCCATTTAGGTGTTTTGAATTGATTGAAACCTTTGACATCTACAAGAAAAAAGTAACAATCATCGTGGTGGTTTTTTGGCTCTCGACAGACCACTGGTACTCCGAAATCCTGTATGATGCTCGTGATCTCCGTGCGGGGTAGCCGCGCGGTTTGAGGCGCTCTGTTACAGTCCGGGCGACCCCCCGTCGGAGGTTCGAGTCGTCCCTCGGGCATCGGTGTGTGTGTGTTGTCCTTAGTGTAAGTTAGTTTAAGTTAGATTAAGTAGTGTATAGGCTTATGGACCGATGACCTTAGCAGCTTGGTCCCATAAGGCCTTACCACAAATTTCCAAAATTTCCATGTCCTTCATACTCTCTCCCCTATTTCTCGATAATACAAAACATGCTTCTCTTCTTTGAAATTTTTCTATGTACTTCGTTAATCCTATCTGGTAAGGATCCCACTCCGTGCAGCAGTACTCCAAAAATGGACGGACATGTGGAGTGTAGGCAGTCTCTTCAGTAGATCTGCTGCATCTTCTAAGTGTTCTTCCTCTAAATCGCAGTCTTTGTTTGCCTTCCACACTACATTTACTATGTGTTCATTCCAATTTTAGATGTTCGTAATTGGAATTCCTATGTATTTAGTAGAATTTACGGCCTTTAGATTTAATTGATTTATTTTGTAACCGATGTTTAACGGATTCCTTTTTGCACTCATTAGGATGAACTCACACTTTTCACCATTAACGGTTAGTTACCAATTTTCGAACCATATAAATATCTTATCTAAATCGTCTTGCAATTGCATTTGATCTCCTGATGACTTTACTAGACGATAAATGGCAGCATCAGCTGCAAAAAACCTAAAACGTTTGCTCAGATTTTTGCTTACGTAGATAAGAAGCAGCAATGGGGCCCTTAACACTAACATGGGGAACCTCAGAAATGATTTATGTTTTACTCCATGGCTTTCCGTCAGTTACTACGAACTATTTCCTCTCTCACCCGTTGCATAACTGAGAGGATATTCCAAAAGCATGCAATTTGGTTACAAACCGCTTTTGAGATACAGTGTCAAAAGCCTACGGGAACTCTAGAAATACTGAATCAATCTGAAATCCATTGTCAGTAGCACTCAACACTTCGTGTGAGTTAAGAGCTAGTTGTGCTTCACAGGAACGATGTTTCCTAAATCCGTGTAGCTTGTATGTCAATAGCCCATTCTCTTCGAGGTAATTGATGATGTTCGAACACAATATGTGTTCCAAAATCCTGCAGCATTTCGAAGGTAACCATACGGGCTGTAAATTGGTGGACTACTACTACTACTACTACCTTTCTTGAACAGTGGTGTGACCTGTACAGCTTTCCAGGCTATGGGTTCGGATCTTTCGTTGAGCAAGCGGCTGTACATGATTGTTAAGTATGGGGCTATTGCATTTCCATACTCTGAAACGAACCTCATTGGTATACAGTCTGGACCGGAAAATGGCTCAAAAGGCTCTGAGCACTATGGGACTTAACATCTGAGGTCATCAGTCCCCTAGAACTTAGAACTATTTAAACCTAACTAACCTAAGGACATTACAAACATCCAAGCCCGACGCAGGATTCGAACCTACGACTGTAGCGATCGCCCGGTTCCAGACTGTAGCGCCTAGAACCGCTCGGCCACCCCGGCCGGCGGACCGGAAGACTTGCTTTCATGAAATGGTTTATGTTGCTTCACTACTTCGCAGGTATCTACTTCTGTGTTACCCAAATTTCTCAGCTGTTCTTGATTAGAATTATGGTATGTTTACATCGTCTTCTTTGGTGACTGTCAACTGTCGAAGTATTCGTAACAAAGTTTTTGATTTTTCTGCCCTCTAGGAAATTTATCGCCCTCCAGTTCCACTCGGGACAGAGAGTTGGGTGAAACCCGATACAGAAACCTCTAAGCGATTTATCGATTCGGGGCACGTACATCGAAAAGACAAATTAGACGCCATAGGAAGGGCAGTGTTCCTTGCAATTGACAAAAACATTTTCTCCAGTGAGGTCGAATTGAAGTATGACAGAGGGGTTTTCTGCTTGCGTATAACAGGTCTAGGTGAAGTCAAGTTAATTGTTGGATGTTTCCACCAACCACTCGATTCCGGTGTGATAGTTCTAGAATCACTCAAAGGAAGTTTGGGGTCAGTATCCCGGATACTAGTTGGAGGTGACATTAATCTACTGAGCACAGATTGGGACGTCTATGGATTCATTGCAGGAGGTAGAGACAGACAGCCCGTAAACTGTCTTGAGCAAATAGCCTGACAGCCCAAGCCCAATGGAGGTATTTTATGCGTTGTAGCTACAAACAGGCCTGATCTTACTGTCGGCGTCAGTATAGTGAAAGCGGTTAGTTACCACGATGTCATTATAGGTCTGTTCTTACTACGGATAACACTGTACATACGTCAAGAAGTGTAGCTTTTTAGAAACTATACACGTACAAGAATCGTACAAACATTCCTTCATCCGACCATCGCACATACTCTAGTGTCGAGGACATAGTAACAAGCATCCCTGGCGTAGAGAAACAACGGAGAGAGCTGAAAGGAAAAAGTCGCCAGGCCCGGATGAAATCCCAGTTCGGTTTACAAACTGTACTCTACGTAGTCGGCCGCTTCATTAGCTTGTAGTTATTGTGAATCTCTTGCCCAGAGCGAAGTCACAAGCGAACGGAAAAAAATGCAAGTGACTCCTGTATATAACAGGGGTAAACGAACAGACCCGCAAAATTATAGGGCAATATCCGTAAGATCGGTTTCTGCCGAATTCCTGAACATATTCTCAGTTCGAATATAACAAATTTCCTTGTATCCCAAAAGCTTCTGTCCGGGCGGCATAGTTCAAGGAATTATACCTCGTGCGAAACTCACTTTTCCCTTGCCTCATATCGTTTCCTGTGAATTATGGCTGAAGGGAATCAGGCAGATTCCATATTCCTAGATATCCGAAAATCATTTAAGATGATGCCCACTGCAGACTCTTAACGAAGCTACAAGCATACGAGATAGGTTCCCTCATACCCTATGTGATCAAAAGTATACGGACATCCCCAAAAACATACGTTTTTCGCATTAGGTGAATTGTGCTGCCTCTTACTGCCAGGTACTCCATATCAGAGACGTCAGTAGTGTTTAGACATCGTGTGAGATCAGAATGGGGCGCTCAGTGGAACTCACGAACTTCGCACGTGGTCAGGTGATTGGGTGTCACCTATGTCATACGTCTGTACGCGAGATTTCCACACTCCTTAACATCCCTTGGTCCGTTGTTTCTGAAGTGATAGTGAAGTGGAAACGTGAAAGGACACGTACAGCACAAAAGCGTAGAGGCCAACTTCGTCTGTTGACCGACAGAGACTGTTGACAGTTAAAGAGGATCGTAATGTGTAATAGGCAGACATCTATTCAGACCATCACACAGGAATTCCAAACTGCATCGGGATCCACTGCAAGTACTATGACAGTTAGGCGGGTGGTCGAGCGGCTGCTCATATGCCACACATCACGCCGGTAAATGCCAAATGACGCCTCGCTTGGTGTAAGGAGCGTAAACATTGGACGATTGAACAGTGGTAAAACAAGGTGTGGAGTGACGAATCACGGTACACAATATGGCGATCCGATGGCATGGTGTGGGTATGGCGAATGCCCGGTGAACGCCATCTGCCAGCGTGTGTAGTGGCAACAGTAAAATTCGGAGGTGGTGCTTTTATGGTGTGGTCGAGGTCTTCATGGAGGTGGCTTACACACGTTGTTATTTTGCGTGGCAGTATTTCAAATGGTTCAAATGGCTCTAAGCACTATGAGACTTCACATCTGAGGTCATCAGTCCCCTAGACTTAAACCTAACGAAACTAAGGACATCACACGCATCCATAGACGTCCCAGTCTGTGCGGCCGTAGCAGCAGCACGGTGCCGGACTGAAGCTCCTAGAACCGCTCGGTACTATTACAGTACAGGCGTATGTTGAAGAGCAATTCGGGGATGGTGATTGCATCTTTCATCATGATCGACCACCTGCTCATAATGCACGGCCTACGGCGGAGTTGTGACACGACAATAATATCCCTGGTACGGACTGGCCTGCACAGAGTCCTGACCTGAATCCAATAGAACACTTTCGGGATGTTCTGGAACGCCGACTTCGTGTCAGGTTTTACCGACCGACAACGATACTTCTCCTCAATGCAGAATTTCGTGAAGTATGGGGTGCCATTCCCCAGAAAACCTCCCAGCACCTTATTGAACGTATGCCTGCACCGGTCTGCGTGGCCAAGCGGTTCTAGGCGCTACAGTCTGGAACCGCGCGACCGCTATGGTCGCAGGTTCGAATCCGGCCTTGGGCATGGATGTGTGTGATGTCCTTAGGTTAGTTAGGTTGAAGTAGTTCTAAGTTCTAGGGGACTGATGCCCTCAGCTGTTGTCCCATAGTGCACAGAGCCATTTGAACCATTTGTATATGAGTGGCTCAAATAATAGAACCCATTACGTTGTCATTTGCAGCGACTGTTCGTCAGAGACAAGGGTATTGTCAAGAGTGATAGGACCCATATACATAAGTGATATGGCGTAGAGGATCAACAGTAGTCTACGGCTGTTTTGGTGTCGATGCTGCGGTGTATTGGCAGGTGTTATCGTTAAGTGACTATTGGAGTGCACAAGAAGATTGAGACAAAGTTTCTAGTTGGTGTGATGAATGATAGCAGCTCTAAATGCATAAAAATGTAAATTAGTGCAGATGAGTGGGAGAAACAAATCTGTAGTATTCGAATAGAGCGTAACCAATGTGCAACTTTACCCACTCATTTCGTTTAAAAATCAACGCGTAACGTTGGTCAGCGATATTAGACCGAGCGAGGATGTAAGGATTGTAGTACGGACGGCGAACGGTCGACTTTTGTTTATTGAGAGACACCTCAGAAAGGTGGTTCATCTGTAAAGCAGACCGCACACAGCACAGTAGTGCAATCCATTATCGCGTATAGCTCGAATGTCTGGGATCGCACTAGAGCGCATTAAAGGAAGACACTGAAGCAATTCAGGGACAGGGTGCTCAGTTTGTTACCGTTGGGTTTGAACAACACGCAAGTATTGCGGAGAGGCTTCTGGAACTCAAATGGGAACACCTGGAGTGAAGGGGATGTTCTTTTTGAGAAACACTATTGAGAGAATTTAGAGTTCCGGCATTTGAAGCTGACTGCAGATCGATTCTACTGCAGCCAATGTACATTTCTCATAATTACCAGGAAGATAAGAGAAATTAAGTCTCGTACGGAACCATTTAGACACTCGCTTTTCCTTCACTCTATTTGCGACTGCCACAGGAAAGAAAATGTCTAGTTGTGATGCATGGTAACGTCCGCAACGCCCCGTACTGCTGGTTGAGGAGTATGTATATAGATGTAGATGTTTCTTCCATTCCAGTTGATTTACAATACACGAAATTTTTTTTGATACGTGCAAGTAATCATTAAGAGAAATGGAGGGTTGGATGAAATTTTATATAAAATTAGGAGAGTATGCGTCACTCTTAGCTGGGTGTACTATCAGACTCCTTCACTGCTGAGAACGTGAGGAACCATATCTTTTTCTTCCACTAGCACCCAAGGCCTCTTCGTCTCTCTAGGCCATAGGTCATCCAGCAAGTGCCAGCACTGATGTGCATAGCATGTTCATGTGTGCGTCTGTGTGTGTGTGTGTGTGTGTGTGTGTGTGTGTGTGTGTGTGTGTGTGTTTAAAACGTTTTAGATGAAGGAATAGTGTAAGTCACACCATTTACGCAAGAATGGATACACAAACGAAAAAGCTGCACTTCTGAGCAGAGCCAAGGTGGCTGCTCCAGGGCTACATTGTAATAGTCTGTTTCATTACAATAGTCACAAAAATCCCAGTGGCTGGCTACTTTTTCTTAGTGGCGGGAGAAATACTGGTATCTGATTGTTGGTGAGGTGTGATGAATGATAGGGGATATGGTTTGCCATGTGATAATATCATGGTAAGGTGATCGTGGCTTCTGCCATCAGTGGTGGGGAACATGTGACAGGCTAGTTACGAACACTTCGTGTCTTTCTGTAGACGTTTGATGTAGAATTTACACGTGGCTCAAGTTTAACTTACTTTGAATCACGAGACGAAGTAAATTACCTACAACAGCTAGACCATTGTTTAAGCCGTCTTGTTATCTTGTTTTATTTATAAACGAAAAAGTCATCAAATCGTCATGAAGAATTGTAAGTTCTGAGTCATTTCAATGTATAACACGTTGGAGTACAATGAAATATCACCCATTATTAGCTTTAAACATACAGAACCAAGACGATTCTTCATGAATCCATAACTGTGGGGTGTTTTCAAGGGCAAAAAAATTTATATATTGAAATTTTTCAAATAAGACCATTCGTCGTAGTAATACGTCGCAAGACTTATTTAGAAGTCAGTGGAAGATTCCAGCATAGTAATAATTGCTATCAGAAACGATTTCGCATTCATAATTTACATCTACTTGAAAATGGCTTAAAGCAGAAATTGTACAATTGTAATAACAGTAAATTACCAAACTGACAGTTGCAGCAAATCACTTTATTATTTCCAAAATTTCTAGTATCTATGAACCCATGCTCGAAGAAAATTATAGGTAAATCTGTTCCATAGATGATATTGTTTTCTAAAATCCCATCAATAATAAACAGCTAGTACTAGGGCAACATTCGTACCATCTCATGTTGCAGTGTTGACAAAGTTATTCAAAATGGTGGATCCAACATGGCAGCGATCTATGTGGCAACGTTAAATGACGTCATGACGGAAGGTTCAAATTTAGGCGGGAAAATAGGTCAATTGTGCTACCTCCACAAACCTAATCCACTCCTCTCCCCTCAACCCCTCCCTTCTTCCAAAGAAAACGGCAAGAAGTAGAAATTTTGGCGGAAGAAAGATCATGTGGGAAATCTCCACTAACGTAAGAAAGTGGTGGGGAAATTTTGGCTTGAAAATAGGTCAATTGCGATACTTCTATTAACATAAGTCATTCGACGACAACCTCTTCCTTGGAATTGGCAGGAAAACGACTCAGCCTATGCTGGGCTGCTCGATGGAATGAATAAAAGTCATTATTTTGCACGCACTGTTTATTTAAACAATTTCAGTTGACATAGGCAGTACCTCAATCCAGTGTGTTCACCAAGAGGTCCGGAGTGTAACTGACCTAGTAGACAGTACTACCACCAGAGGGCGCTGTCATCCCATGGTGGTCTGGGGAAAAATGGCAGGAAAAGGACTCAATCTGTGTCCAGCTGCTGGGGGGAGAAAGGAGTGTAACTAATTCATTTCCAGTGGGAAGGTGGAACAATTTGTTTAGCAAAGGATTTCACGTAGTTTATTTATTACAATGACACCAAACAAACTTGGGGTCACTAGAACGACTACAAACTTGCCAACTGCTCGTAAGTTACCGAAATAATGCAGTACACTGATGTACAGACACGCAGACATCTCGTGAATTTTCAACATAATGCAAGTATAATGATCTGCAAACACAGTTGTTAGTTGCAAACTGTTGAAATAATGCACTGCACAGCGTACAGACCTGCAAACTACTCGCAAAGTACCAAAATAATTCAGTACACTGATGTACAGACAAGTGAACCACACCTAAACTGTCAAAATACTACATAAAAAAACCCTCTAAAGTCACGCTCACTACTTATAAGCTGTCGAAATAATGTGTTGCACAGCCTACAGACATGTAAACTACTTGAAGATCACCGAAGTAATGTAGTACACTGATGTACAGACACTAAAACAACTCGTAAACTGTCAAATTAATGCATTTATACCGTTATGCATACATGCTCACTAATTGTAAACTGTCGAAATATTGTATTGCACAGCATACAGATATATTCACAAAATAGTGGTTCAAATGGCTCTGAGCACTATGGGACTTAACATCTGTCGTCATCAGTCCCTTAGAACTTAGAACTACTTAAACCTAACTAACCTAAGGACATCACACACATCCATGCCCGAGGCAGGATTCGAATCAGCGACCGTAACGGTCACGCGGTTCCAGACTGAAGCGCCTAGAACCACAGGGCCACACCGGCCGGCACAAAACAGTGCAACATACATGTTCACTGTGCGTAAAACTGGAAAAATAATGCATGTATAATGCTCTGCAAACACTCTCACAACACTTAAACCGTCGAAAATATGCAGTGCACAAACACTCACTGCATGAAACAACGGTTTTGGATTATCGTTATACATTCGACCACGTTGTATCAGTGAACTGTTCCCTACGTATTTCCAAGGTGGAATGATGACTGGATGCATTCTTCCTGTCGATCCTCATGGGTCAGCATATCCTACATGCGAGACGCCTCTGGCCGCGCATGTTTACCTTGCCATCGTGGCTGACGGGGCTTCCATAGCTGCGGGTCCAGCGTGGAACGAGATGTTTGCAAAGGGTCCCACCCTCGCAATCGCAGCTGAAAGGTTGTCAGCGTTATACGGATGTCAATGCCAGTGTAATTAAGAGCCAACTATCACTCTCCGGAATTGTAAATTGTCGCATAAATAGTTAACAGCAGCCTTTGTTGTTGTTGGAGCAGCCGGCCGAAGTGGCCCATGCGGTTGTAGGCGCTACAGTCTGGAACCGCGCGACCGCTACAGTCGCAGGTACGAATCCTGCATCGGGCATGTATGTGTGTGATGTCCTTAGGTTAGTTAGGTTTAAGTAGTTCTAAGTCTAGGGGACTGATGACCTCAGAAGTTAAGTCCCATAGTGCTCAGAGCCATTTGAACCATTTTTGTTGTTGGAGCTTTCGTGATGTCTCAGCTTGCCTGCATAGAAATTCTTGTCCTAATAGAACCTATTAACAAAAATAGCACAGAATAACACCAAATCTATTCTTCATGATGGTCCTAACGAGGCATCGCATGCTACGCTTCCTGGAAATCGTGACGTCCTGCTTTCAACATACATCTCAGAAACGGTAAACGTTCTCACCACTAAATGCATTCATCATGTATGTGTACACTCACGGAAACACCATTCATCATAAAACATTCTTCTTGTTAGGAAAGAGAGCACTGTCTAAGCACAGATGAGAATATCAGAACAATTATGCAAACAGAATTCGAAGCACTGTCCTGCAGAAGAGAAAAATGGCTGGAATTTTCCATGTCCAACAGCTACTGGAGATGTCCCAATCCCACAATCACAGATGAGGGCCATCATCCCACTGTAGATACCTTGCCCTCATCGTGTTAGAATCAGTCAGTATGGGCTCCTATGTCCCAGCACCAAGTATGTCTTAGCATTCTGATTGGCTCTTACTGATTTTACCTGCCAAATTATTAATGCTCCTGTTGTGTGAGCACTGTCCCACTTTTTTTTCTGCGAACGAGTCTTTCAGCCGCAAAACTAATTTGTACAGATCACCATATTGTACTGACAGTGAAACCTTGCAAAAATGGTCTATAGATCATCAAATTGGGAAGAGACTTCCTCCATTACATTGCTCTGCCACTGACGACGGAAACTTGGATATTACATGGTGAAACCGATCTCCAACTGAGCTATATATCACCACATACCGTATCAATGTAGTAAACACACAATTAGTAACCTGCGGCAAACAAAATCATCACTTCTGCATCCTGCATATACCTAGCGACCAACACTCGTACATATACCGCGAAGGCTGTTGTACGAAGGCTGGGTCACTACCCCTCGGCACAAAGGCGTCACTGCTTCTGGCTCTGATCTGCTTACTTGCTTGCTTTCTACATCCATCTACAGACTCTTCAATTACAAGAACACATGTATTTTCACATGGCTTGCCAGAGAATTATAGCATTTACGCGATACTTCTCGATATCCAGTACATAGCAAAATCACTTGCGTAACAGTATCCCTTGCACAGCATAATTCCAAAGAAAAAGACTAGAATTTATTTCTCTAGAAACCTGAAATTTTTGTGAAGTGCAGTGTACTGTAAGCCACTTAATAACTAGAAACTTATCCCTACTGCGAAGATCTTTATGTGAAAACTCGGAAAAAGTACTGGAAACTGTTATTTCCACTCATGAATACTGATGTCGGTGATATAACAGATCCCAAATCATCCCTATAATTTACAGAGCCAACTAAGGTGATTCTCATATCTAGAGAACCAGAAAACAAGTCTTCCACCCGTCTGCTAGATGCACACACCACTATCGATGTTCTGTCAATCAAATAAAGGTCGGAAATGTGCAGAAGCAGTCAGCTGGAGAATTTTCATGGGAGGGAATAATGGTCCAGTGCAAACACATGTGCATATTGATTCTTCCAAATATCGATTAGGAACACATAAGATCACGAAAGCTGCCCAACACATGCTGAGTGGTTCACTATTCAGCCATCAAGAGGATGACACCGTTAAGTCAGCTACATTCATCTACCCCGAATCGGTGTTTCCATTCATATGGTTCCTGCTGTTAGCTGGAAATGTGAATCATTCGCGCCACAGCCCACTGCCGCCACATACTCCTCGCAAATCAGACATAATCATCCTAGGAAACTGGATACATATACATTTGATCGTTATAATTAGAATTAAATGTTACTACTGCAGTCTCATTTGGACGACATTTGACAATGAGCATGGTATCGGATATATCCCCTGCTGGTGGCAGTGGCTCTGGAAATAGAGCACCATTCTTATGGTTTCACAAACTTTTCCAAGCAAAGAAAACTCTTCCATTCCCTTTTCTGTTGCAGTATAGTATTCCATGTCAAATCCATACCTTCTTTACGAATGGTTATAGTCTTTTCCTTTGCACATGTCGGAACACACACACACACACACACACACACACACACACACACACACACACATATATATATATATATATATATATATATATATATATATATATATATATATATACCTTATAAGCCTGATGCTCAAGGCGAACCTATCATGCATACCTTACTACTAACTGCTGGCGATACGATAAAATATTGAGTGACAATCAGCGATGGGTGGACATGTCTCATAAGTTTTTTTTGCGAGTAATCGTCTTACAAGCTGCCAGATGTTAAGAACACGACCCCAACGACTATGTTACTGTCACAAGCGGTCTTGGTTCTACAGGTACTCACATCGCTACCGTCATCTAGCTTAAGAACTATACAAGCCTTATAAATCGAGGTATGGCATTACCTCCAAAAGAATTGGGCTTTTCAGACAAATATAGCGACACTGAATACAGACGGTGATCGCTGGAGTGTATATTATCAGTCCAATAATGCGGTTGCATGTCGTCAACAGGTTTAAGATCGTCATAAAATCATCGAATTTAGAAAGTGATTCGGCTAGGGAACGTGGTATGAATTCAGTATTAGAAACTCCCTCATGCCGCCGTTAGATATATCTCCGCCTTCGAATTCTGTAGAGAACATTTTGCTGACGTGTCACAGTAGAATATCGTAACAATAGTCCGGAAGTGCTTTTACATGCAATGAGTATTTGTGCACTGCATAATTTTCGGCTGTTTAAGCGTTGTAGGTGTGTTTGCAGAGCGTTATATGTGCATTATTTCTCCTATTTTACACACAGTGAATATGTCGGTTGCATTATTTTGTGAACATGCACTATTTTGACAGTTTACAATTAGTCAATGTGTCTGCAAAGCGTTTTACATATATTATTTTTACAGTTCATAAGTTGTTTGCGTATCTGTACATTAGTGTACTGAACTATTTCTGTAATGTGCGAGTAGCTTGCAGGCAGGTCTGTATGCTATCTATTGTGACCCCAAGAATATCAGGACGAGTGTTATGTGTCTGTGTAATAAATAAACAATGCAAAATACTTTGCTAAATAAATTGTTCCACCTTTCCACTACAACTAAATAAATAACATTCCTTCCTCCTACAGCAACTGGACACAGACTGAGTCCTATTCCTGCCATTTTTCCCCAGACCGCCATGCGACAACAGTGCCCTCTGGTGGCAGTACTGTGTACTAGGTGCCTTGGAGTCTGGACCTCTTTGTGAACACACTGTATTTAGCTACTGCATATGACAACCCAAATTGTTTAAACAAACAGTGCATGCAAAATAAAGACTTACGTTCATCTTATCCAGCAGCCCAGCATAGGCTGAGTCGTTTTTCCACCAATTCGAAGATAGACGTTATGGTCAGATGACTTAGCTTTGTAGAGGTAGCCCAATTGATCTATTTTCACGCCAAAATTTGCCTGTCATTTTCGTATGTTGGTGGAGGTAGGCCACATGATCTTTCTTCCACCAAAATTTGAACTTCCCGCCGTTTCCTTGGTGTGGGGTGGAGGAATTGAGGAGAGGGGAGGGGTTACTGAGGTTACTGAAGGAAGCACCACTCACTCATTTTCCTATCAAAATTTGAACTTTCTGAGATGACATGATTGCAACATTGCCATATCTATCGCTGCCATCTTCGATCCGCTATCTTGAATATATTTGGCAACAGTGCAACATGGGGTGGTATGACCTTTGCCCAACTACTACAGTTAACGTCAAAAACTCCTAAACAGATATGTTAACCACTATGAAGCACTCCTAACTGCTTCTTTGATAGAAGTAACTAGGGAGAAGAAATGTAAGTGCTATTTAACAGTAACTCTACGATCTCTGCATGTAACTTCACCGATACCTATGGACAGTATCTATGGCATTAACGAATTCCAGCACCTAACCTGCACAGTTCATAGTGTAGCGAAATCTGCATTTCATGGTCCTCAATGGTCTGTGACTGAGCAAACTTTGCGGGTTATTGTACAAAAGCTGTTGAATATTTGGCTTTCAGCTACAGTTTGATTTGCCTTGGTACAACTAATGGAAATATTCATTGACCAGACTATCATCTTCTAGGTCTAAATCCTGTGGTAGGCACTACTTCCTGTTATCTTCAGCATTGTATCCTTCTAGAAAGTTTCGTCTGCTATCACAGAGAATCCGTGTCATATGAGGTTCCAGTAACACTTGGAAGAGTATTCTGCAAGCACTGGAAATCTCTGTGAAGCACATGGGTACATGCAGGTCAGGAAATCTCATAGAATCATCTAGTGGAATGCCAACTACAGAGGTACTCATCACACTCGTAGATGCGGCTTCAGGTATAAATCCGGAACAGATAATTCCATAGTGTTAAAGCCTATTACATTAATTTGGTATATGTGAAATGTCTGTATACATGATCAAACACGTTTTCCTCTCAGTGCTGACTTACTTTGGTGTAGCACTGTGAATGGATCTAATTTCTTCCTCACCACTGCAAATAGAACCCTCGTATAGTCCAATATATTTTGTGGTTGCCATAAATTGAAGGGAAGAGTGTGGGAATTAGCAGCATATAGCTGCTAGTTGGTGTACTATTTCATCTGTTGTGATATAAGTTTACACGTTTCCCCAGATTATTTAATTCATGTCTACTTTCTCCCCACTTGGATATTTTTATGTCTCAGGTAATGTTAAGTAGAATGGCTATAGCGACTCCAGCACAATTTTATTTACACGAGTGACATCATATAAACGGGTCAGTTCCATACCCATTGTACTGTATTGTATTGGAACTGGGGACCTAGACACAACAGAAAGCCGTTGTCTCCCTCTGTAGCCCTCAGTGATTCACAACCCCACAAAAGGCTACAGCAGCCCAATTACCCCACAGCCACCCCACACTGAACCCAAAGTTATTGTGCGGTTCAGCCCCCAGTGGACATTCCACCCCCCTCCCACCCCGTCTCGCACCAGACGAGTATAACTCCAATGTTTGGTTAGTAGAGTGATGATGGTGCATGTGTACATGGAGAAAGTGTTTGCGCAGCAATCGCTGATATTGTGTGACTGAGGCTGAATGAGGGGAAACAGCCCACATTCGCCGAGGCAGATGGAAAACTGCCTTAAAAACCATCTAGAGACTGTCCAGCACACCGAACTTCGACACTAATCTGCCAGGAGGATTCGTGCCATGGACCGGCACACCTTCCCACCGTAAAGCAGTGTGGTAGACGACACAGCTAACCAGGTGAGCTCCATACCCATAACATATTAAATTATGGCTCACAATCTGTTACATCATTATCATGACATCACAAACAACACTCCCTTTACATGACTTCACATCGGTTCAAATTTTAAAAAAGACTGATGACAGACATATGTAGGCACCATATGAAGACGTGTGTGGAAAAACAGACTAACCCTCAAATCTAAAAGCTTAGAGGTTAAGTGTTGCCACCTGTTGCATTGTATGGAAACTATCAAAATTGAAATTCGTCTCACCCCTAAGTCATACTCTGGGTTGAGTCCATTGTAAATTTAGATAGCTCCAGTGCCCAGCAACACATGGCAACACTTATCTTTAAGTTTTTCCAATTTGGGGTTAGTCCGTTTTTCCATGCATGTCTTCATTTTAGAAACAATCTTAACATTTGAAATTTTTATTCAAATGTATCTCACTGATACGTATTTCTGATGAAAAATATCTAGCCTTCACCTGAATTATGCATAAATACGCATCATAATGAGAATTATTCAAACAGTCTGAATTTGTTGTTCCATGTCAAATATTACTCAAGTGACATGTATTATTTCTTAAAGAAAAATACAAAACACACACACACAATGTTTATGTTGTATATTACAAGATTGTTACATTATCTAAAATATGTAGAAGATGTATCTTCTAGACCTTCCTCTTCTAAATTGTCCTACGACGTTACAAAACACATGGGATCTGCTAAAGTAACATGCTAAACATCCAGTTGACATTTCACGCCACACCTGAATTTGATTATGGAAAGAAACTGACCTCACCAAGCACAATTTTAGTTAAAGAAAATAACAACGAGCACTATGTTTATGTGAAATGTCACAATGTTAACCGGCCGCGGTGGCCGAGCGGTTCTAGGCTCTTCAGTCCGGATCCGCGCGACTGCTGTGGTCGCCAGTTCGAATCCTGCCTCGGGCATGGATATGTGTGATGTCCTTAGGTTACTTAGGTTTAAGTAGTTCTAAGTTCTAGGGGACTGATGACCTACAATGTTAAGTCCCATAGTGCTCAGAGCCATCTGAACCATCACAATGTTATTTTCACATTTACAGTCTCTAAGAAAATATGTAGAGGTAGTAATTTATGGCGTTTCCATTTCAAAAAATACGTCAGTAACAGGATCATTATGTTAAGTATCATAATGCTATTTTCTATCACTTGATGTTTTATAAGTTTTACAGTAATGCTTCACTTTACCAAGCACCATTGTAGTGGTGACGAATGTCAAAAAATAGAGAGATATAACTGACGCTTTTGACAGTATAATATATTTTTGTTCATTAGATTATGATCTTGGGCATACCTGTGGTTATGTTCCACAGGTTTTCTATACACTGACATGAGATATTCCGACAATTTAGCACAAGAAACTATGATGCCTTTGACAGGATGTTTAACGCGTTGTATCACTTAAACTACATATTTTCGTAGTGCACAAAGATAAGAAGAAATCCTAATATAAACACAACACAGTATGGACAGAAATGGGAAGGAACAAACACATGAAGTGGGATGATTGAAATCGCAAATATAAAATATCTGTGCCAAAATAATTATATATCAAACTATGTAAATATTTCGAGAACAAAATATACACAGGTAGCTTATCGTAGTACGCAATTATAAATACAGCAATCAGATCATGAATGACATTTCGATGTTGATCACAATATAACTTATGTATAAAAAAACCTAAGAATTTATAATAGAATACACGTGTCGCACCATTATTGTAACCTAACTATTTTGTAACAAGAAAAAGGAATACGCTTTCCTCGCATAATAGGACTACTAGATTAACAGATCATGCAGCACTTGTAATGGACAGTCGTAACACCCAGTCGTGTAAGGAAGAAACGAGGGTCACTGAAATTTCAGCTACCCACTTTCAATTAATTTTCCAAGTCACTGAAACATTATAGTGAATCCAATGCTAGCATATTAGATCTATGTTGCAGCAATAACACTAGACATCTTCTGTTCATAATGATAATTTATACTGTCGATTATTGGAGACTACATGACCATTCTGTGAAATAACATACTGAACAGTGGTATTATACAGTGATGTAGAGAGGAAGCAAAAGATGCTATCCCGCATGGTCTAGGATGCCTTGCCATGGTTCGCATGGCACCGCCCATCGGATGTTTGAGTCATCCCTTAGGAATAGGTGGATGTGTTGTCCTTAGCGTAAGTTAGTTTAAGTTAAATTAAGTGGTGTGTAGGCCTAGGGATGTATGACCTCAGTAGTTTGGTCCTATAGGAACTTACCACAAATTTCCTAAGAAAGGGTGCTATACTTTCACCTACCCTCTTTCAACCAATTCTTAAAGTCAGCCAAACGTTAAGGTGAACTCAAGTCGGGGTACTAACTGTATATTGCACTACAAACTTTTACATCTTCTGCTGATACTGCTAACTTTGGCTGTCCCATAGTGCAAGCAGCATGAAACTCCGTCCTTCATAGATTACCGTCATACAATAAAATTACAAGAGACTGCTGTACGAATGGCTGTGTTATAGCAACATTCTAAGAATCTGACCGTGTTGAACCAAAATTGTAGAAAACTGGCTAATGCATTGTAACGTTATAGCAAATTGGTAACAAATTCCTGCATACTTCATAATTTAACAGCAAAACTGAAAAGAATTCCACCACATGTCACTATTTTACACTCATCAGCCAGAACTTTATGACCGATTACCTAATAGCTAGTATGTACACCACTGCTACGTATAAAAGTGGCGAGGTCTCATGATGTGGAAGCAATGAGGCCTTCGTACATCGCTGGAGGAGGTTGGCACCACATTACGATGATTCCGGGAATGGGAAGATGGGCTCAGACACCATGTTCCATCACATCCAAGATGTGTTCCTTTGGGTTCAGATATAGCGACTTGGGTGATTGGGGGGGGGGGGGGGGGACACATCAATTGGTACTTGTTACTGTGTTCCTCGATCACTCCATCGCAGTGGTGGCCTTGTGACAAGGTGCATTATCTTCTTGAAAAATGCCACTGCCATTGGGAAACATGATCGTCATGAAGTGGTCCACATGGCCTGCAACCAGTGTATGATACTCCTTCGCCATCAAAGTGCCATGCACAATATCCACTGGACCCACAGATGCACACGTGATTGTTCCCTAGAACATAATGGAGCCGCTGCCACATTGCCTCCATCCCGCAGTACAGGTGTCAAGGAGCTGTTCCCATGCAAGACGATGGATTCGCGCCGTCCCATCATGATGAAGAAGGTACCGTGGTTCAGCAGGCTATTCAACGCTCTGCCACTGAGCCAACGTACAAGTGCCGATGGTCACCTGCTCATTTCAGTCACAGTTTCCGACATCGTGATGTTAACATTGGCACTTGTATGGGTTGTGGGTTTTGGAGGCCCATCATTAATCATGTTCAGTGCACTGTGCGTTCAGAAGCACTTGTATTCTGCCCTGCATTAAAGTCTGATGTTAGTTCCGTCACAGTCCGCCACCCATCCTATTTTACCAGGCTGTCCAGCCTACAACGTCTGACATCTGTAATGAGGGGTGGCCACCCAATTCCAGGACATCTGGCAGTGGTTTCACCCTGTTTTCACCACGTGTTGAAGACACTCGCCACAGCTCTCATCGAGCCCCGTACAGGTTGTGCAGTTTCCGAAATGCTCCTACTGAGCTTCCGGGCCATCACATTCTGCCCTAGGTCAAACGATAGATCGCCCACTTTCACCATTCTACGCACAGACAGCACACTCACTGATATTACATACACTGTGTGTGTGTCTTACTAGCAGTCACTCCTCGCCAGGTGTTTCTGCTATGCATGGATGGGTTTATATCGATAGTCGGTAGGTGGTCATACTGTTCTGGTTGACTAGTTTATAGTAAAACTGTAACAAATTGCTCACCGTACACTGACATTGCTACTCGCAACTTTAATTTATTGCTTATCGCCCCCACGCAGTATCAATGCATGGTGGATGCTATGGGTCAGCAATGATGGTCAGCTGAAATGGTGAGTACCATTACCCCAATTACATGAGTGATACAATTCAGAGACATAAATGGTCAGCTGATACAGTGACTACCATTACTCTAGACATTATTGTGGAGCAATGATGGTTGGTTGATTATAGTGCTATCCATTGCCACAGATGATGGTCAATTGATTGGGTGACTCTCACTGCCACAAATACGATTGTAGGTAATGCTCATCAGTTATGAGGGGGAATAACAGTCTTCCATAGTATTGTGGGCCAATGACACTCAGTTGAGAGAGTGCATACTGTTATACCAAATATTATTTTGCAGCAATGATCCTCTGTTGACATGCTGAAGGTCATTACCCTACATATGCATTTACTTCAACTTTCTGAGATATGACGCGGTTGGAGTTTGCTTCAACACACATGTGCAGATATCAGCAAATGTAATTATTTGTGATATTACGTTTACCCAGCGTAGTAAAATCACGAATAGGCTGAAAAACCGAGAAGTGTTCGACTCTAATCATGATGTCATTACTGATTACGTCCCTAACATCCTAGCGGTTCTAGGCGCGCAGTCCGGAACCGCGCGACTGCTACGGACGCAGGTTCGAATCCTGCCTCGGGCGTGGATGTGTGTGATGTCCTTAGGTTAGTTAGGTTTAAGTAGTGTTAAGTCCTAGGGGACTGATGACCACAGATGTTAAGTCCCATAGTGCTCAGAGCCATTTGTACCATTTTTACACTCCTAACTTTAGAGGAAGTCTCGTCTTGCCTGAAAGTTTGCTGAATATACCGATGTACTTATATTACCATAGCCTTCCTTACATAAGAAATGTGCAGCCTCTTACTCTCCTTCCTCTCCCACCCGTGCCTTACCGTGTGACGGTGATGTAAGGGCGCCTGTGCTTTGATGTGTAAGTAAGCTTAGCGTGCAAGCACTCACACAAGTCCAGAGTTGTTCTAAATTTAGAAGGCATAAAAGGAAATCATGTCATCATTAGAGTTAATGACGTATGTTAATACACAATGATAATATCTACATGTATGTCATATTTCGCCTAGCTGAGATGAATACATATTTGGGGTGATGGCAGTCACAATGTCAACTAATCGTCACTTCCCCACACAGTAATCTCCAGGGAAACTGTAATCACTCTGTCAATTGGTTATCATTGCCCCAATAGTATATGGCATAATTGACTTGACCATATGTCAGCTGACCATAATTACCCCACAAATCATCTTGGATAATGGCCGTCACCATGCATAAAGTGCCCAACATTGACCCACAATAGAATCGGAAGTAGTAGCAAGCACCACATAAACTGAGCATCATTTCCCTGTGTAATGTCTCTTGCAGTGAAGCTAAATCAGGCCGTTGTGAGAGAGGTTTTTTAAATTTTAGATCTCACAAAAAATATTAAACCTGTAATAGTTTCTGCGGTAATGGCAGTCACCATTTGTCAACTGTCCATGATTGCCCCACAATAGTAGCCTATGTAATAGCACTCACCATGTCAAATGACCTCTCTGTCCCTTAATGGTACCAGGGTCAATATTCATCACTTTGTCTAGTGACTGTCTTTTCTTCAGTAGTATCTGAAGTAATGAAGCCACTGAGTGTAAACTGTCTGTCACTAAACCACAGTAAACCCAAGGATAACGGAAATCACCTCAATTTAGCATTATTAGCGGAAGGTGACAAACCTTTTGTAGTGCTAGTAATAGTTAATACCCTAGCATTAGCTCGTTGCAAAGTATGACTAACTTTGAAAATTGGTTGGATGTGGGTAGATATGTACACAAACTTAGGCATGTATGATAAATAACACAACCAATATGAATATGGAAAAACATAATTTCGGGGCTACAATGCACCTTATACCAAGTGTGGTACAAAGATCGAACTAAGCTCGTTGACTTGCACGTCAGATCACTAATGATAAGTTATACTAGTACTGTAGATATATTTACTTATTTTTGGTATATAATAGAATAGTTTGAAATATGGTGCATAATTCAGATAGTTTTAATACGTTTGAACACGACCACATTTTATGTAGTCTAGGAGAGGTATACGTGTTCTAATCAATAAAATAGGTCTTTTGGATGCTTTTGGATACGGCGAAAATAATTTTTAAAACCGTTTGAATACTTTTGAACGTGGTAGCTACATACTGTATGCCTGTTTCGTTGGAATTTTTTGAGTTTGCGGTTAACGTAAGTCATATAAATGGTGTGTTGCTTCTAACATTATGGGTATTACATCATAGAGAAGGGGAAGTGGCTTCTCACGTCATTATGCGAATATTATAGCTAGGGGGCCATGGCTTGTCACGTCATGTGAATGGTACTGACTTCTGCACGTAACGCTAAAAGTGTATACAAAATGCGCTGGAGTCGCTATAGCTCATTTACTAATGTAGTCTTTTTATTTTAAAAGCAGGTATGATCGTGTTTCATGCACGATGTGACTATGCAAAAATTCCTCATCACCGTTTGTTTGTTATGGTGAAGTGCCAATTTTTTTCCTTTCATTATTAGTTTTCTTTTTCAATTCTTCACCCTCGCCTGACTCACGTTATCGGTATGAGGCTGTGAAGAAAACCAGTTTTCAATACGTGTGTATTCTGTACATAAAAATATTCTGAATTACCGTTGCGCTTTATTTATGCAGTAACTCAGACCGTTTATTTCTGCGAATACTACAGATTATCTTAGCCGAATAAAATTATATCTTTTGTCAGTTTTGGAGGCAACTGACTTGTGTATATATTCATAGACCATTGAGTTGGTGTAACTCCGTGCAAGATTGTTTTCCATGGTCAAGACAGCTCCATTGGAATTTACATCCCATCTCACAGGTAAATAGTTGGCACCGCAACCTGTTTCAGTTTGACTGTATGATACGTGCACTCGTATTTTAACAATTTCAACTCTTCTATTTTTAATTTGCACGTTCTCCTGGCTGTACTCTCTTCAAATCTGTTCCAATGCGAAGTTCTCAAATATTTCAAGGAGTGCTAACTTTTTGTTAGTACACCAACACTTTGCCTTACACCTTCTACCAACCACTTATCAGTATTGTACAATACTCATTTGAATCTAACTTAATTATAGGTCCTGTCTTCCACAGCTGATGCCGGAAACCGGGAAGCATTCGTACCTGAATTTAATGGTAGCTCATATATTGAACTACCAAGACTGGATGGTGTTGCAAGAGCTTTCGCTTTGGAAATATGGTTCCTCACAAATATGAATGATGGAATTCTGCTTTACAACAGTCAACAATTAGATGGAAAGGGTGATTATATTGCCCTTGTGCTTATAAGTGGTCATATACAATTTCATTTCAATCTCGGAAGTGGACCAGCAAATATCAGGTAACATTTATCTTTCCATGTTCTTGGTATAAGGCTTTGGCAAGAGCGTCTATTACTGTTAATGACTTTTAAAAATTAATGAAGTAATTTACGGACGTTAACATATTCAGTGGTTCCTTACAAACTGCAAAGAAGACATGTGTTTTTTATGACCACGTCTATTTATATATGACTATATGTTATCGCCTGCCGTTCATCAATAAATGGGTAAAGTGGTAGGAACCAGAAATAATCAGATGTTCTCAAGATGTCTGGAGCTTCTTCTTAGAAAGTGGCTGTTTTCTTATATTGTCCTTATTTACAAAATAAAAGGAAAATGTGTACTTCGGAGATAATGTAAAGAAATGCTGTGTTCCAATTGTGTTCACACATTACAAAGTAATCAATTGTTTGACATGCAGATTCTTTACACGAAATTATTCGATCCTTAGCATCTACATGAATTATCCAAGTTAATAATTATACGTAGGAAGAAAACGGAAAATAGTTATGTAAGCAGTGCCTCCACATGAATGGATCCTTAATCACGTATTACCCAAATTGTACATAGTATTTCACCATATCACATGGTCATACAAATATGAAGAGACTACCTCGCACCACAATATCATTAAATTGTCTCTTCTATCCACAGTGCAGTGCTGATTTCAGGCAATCTGAGGTACGTGCTGCTTTCGGATTCACATTCAGTGAAAGTGATAAACGAATGAGTATGTGCTGACGATTAGAAATTTGTGTCGTATGGGGACACCAACCTAGACTTCCAGGTTATTGCGAGCAGTGATACACCATGAATAAACTCTGACGCATTGGAATCGATTCTGTTTTCTTAGTGAAAAGTCGTCTCTGATATTCACGCACTGTCTTTCCACGTTCATATCTTCACACTACTGAACGTTTTCAATGGTCAGTCCAAAAGCTTCATGTATTTTTAAAATATTCTGACATAAGGAAGAATAATGTGATACACCATACCGTTCTGTGTGAATAAATTGGCCTTTATATTTCCGATCTTATTACTTTCATGTAGATACGTCTATTTGACCAATTTACTATCAAGAACATCTGCTCAATGGAAAAACAATGTTGATGCCCTCTTTCTGAAAGTGCGCCGAGATTTCCACCGGTTTGTACATGGTGGTAATAAAATTTCACAACGCCATCTCTTGTGAACCCCGTCTCGTCGAATGAAGTCTTCGACATAAGCAATGGATCTACGACACACTTCGGCAAGAGTCATTAACGGAACTTCGTTCTGCTTTGGTGGTTTTCTGGCTTTAGTGGGTGGACGCGCTGAAGAGATATGGATATAAAAAATGTTTATATAGTACCGCCCAAACATGGGGATGACTCACAACCTCTTCTGCTGCCAATCTCCGCACACTGCCAGGTCTCTTGTCCAGTAAATGCAGCACATGGTCCACCATCTGAAGTATGAGGACTGACCGAGTCTTTCTTCTGTTCGGCTTGTGGATTGCTAGAGCCCATGTGTCCTTATGAGGCTGAAAAAGTCTGCCGAACATCTTACCGGATTGTACCCTGCTACGTGAGTATCTTTAGCGTAAAGGGCACCAGCGCGCGGGCTACTTCAGTTTGCTAACTCTTAGCAGAAAATCATGTCCTCCGTATACCTTATGGGGTATTCCGCTTCCATTTATCACATGTGGATAATAAAATAACATCTATTGAACCATTCGTGTACAGGACAGTACAGACATCACACTAACAGTATAATTAACAACTAAGCCTTCTTTTGAGAAGGTACGACGCTACGATACATACGCAGAGCTGCAAGTAATTTCTTCAACAATACCACACATTAACGAAACTGAAACAACAGTATAATTAACAACTAAGCCTTCTTTTGAGAAGGTACGACGCTACGATACATACGCAGAGCTACAAGTAATTTCTTCAACAATAACACACATTAACGAAACTGAAACAACAGTACCTACAACACAACGCAAACAAAATAAATGCCTGGAGACCCACAGCGCCCATACATTAGTTTGTTGGGACAAGGAGCAATAACTGGAGGTATGGGGGCATTTTCAATATTTTGAAGATGAGTGACAATCTGTGAGCAGCCATAGAAAAACTCCCATTCCGACCCTGTTAAGAACCTACATAATAGTATCATCTAAGCTATCCATGCACGACTCACGCCCCGTCCCTACAGCTTTACTTCTGCCAGTACGTCGTCTCCTACCTTCCAAACTTTACAGAAGCTCTCCTGCGAACCTTGCACAACTAGCACTCCTGAATGAAAGGATATTGCGGAGACATGGCTTAGCCACAGCCTGGGGGATGTTCCCAGAATGAGATTTTCAATATGCAGCGGAGTGTGTGTTGATATGAAAGTTCCTGGCAGATTAAAAGTGTGTTCCCGACCGAGACTTGGTAGAGCACTTGCCCGCGAAAGGCGAAGGTCCCGAGTTCGAGCCTCGGTCAGCCACACAGTTTTAATCTGCCAGGAAGTTTCATATCAGCGCACACTCCACTGCAGATTGAAAATCTCATTCTGGAAACATCCCCCAGGCTGTGGCTAAGCCATGTCTCCGCAATATCCTTTCTTTCAGGATTCCTAGTTCTGCAAGGTTTGCAGGAGAGCTTCTGTAAATTTTGGAAGGTAGGACACGAGGTACTGGCAGACGTAAAGCAGTGGGGACGGGGCGTGAGTCGTGCTTGGGTACCTCAGATGGTAGAGCACTTGCCCGCGAAAGACAAAGGTTCCGAGCTCGAGTCTTGGTCCGGCACATAGTTTTGACCTGCTAGGAAGTTTCATATCAGCGCACACTCCGCTGCAGAGTGAAAATCTCATTCAGGATTAAACTTGTTGGGAATGCAGGAGGACGAAGTTTGTTATCTTCAATCAGAAAGATTCTCAACAATTAGAAATAAAACGATATTTATTAAATATGAGGAAGTACTCAACTTAAATGATGCTTGTGCTTGTGAAATGTCTAGGATAATTAAACATTTGAAATTATTACGAATCCTCTAAAATATTAAAGTCATGGCATTGTGTCTCTGAGTGAGGCGTACGTAGCCGCGCGGAATTAGCCGAGCAGTCTTAGGCGCTGCAGTCATGGACTGTGCGGCTGGTCCCCGCGGAGGTTGGAGTCCTCCCTCGGGCATGGGTGTGTGTGTTTGTCCTTAGGATAGTTTAGGTTAAGTAGTGTGTAAGCTTAGGGACTGATGACCATAGCAGTTAAGTCCCATAAGATTTCACACACATTTGAACATTTGAGGCGTACGTAGAGTCCAGAGCTGGCTAATGATGCCTACGAAGTCTAAGTCTCAGAGACGACGCATGAACACTGCAGCTTGTAGACTCGGCATTAACTAGAGATTATACACGACTCGGCGAACTGAAGAAAATTATCCGCCGTAGCTCAGTGCTCCGGTATTTAACGAGGCATCGACCAATCGCTGTCTACACACGTGATGCCCATGGGTTGGCAGTTGTGGCCCCTGGCGGATCTCGGTATAGGTCGTACTGTAAACCAGTACAGTTGCTGCGCTACGAGTGTTTCGAGCACGGCTTATCGATTGTGGTGAGTACCGTCACCACACCTCTCTCTACCCGAAGGAGGCACCGTCGTCGGAGAACTATGTGGAGTTCGTTGTTGTCGGGAGGTGAAGGCGAGGGTTGTGGGAGGGGATGGGCGGAGGAACGCTTCCGCTGTGCCTAGATGAGGAGACTGGCAGAGGAACTGTAGCGGAGGGTGCCCCCAGCCCGCACCGCGACATCTGTCTTGCGAGGGCCCGGGAAACCGTCGAGAGTGGGCCCGCTAAGGAGAGTTGTCTTCACTTCAGTGCTCCTGGTCGTGTACAGTCTCCAGTTACTGCCAAGTCTACAAGCTGCAGTGTTCGTCCGCCGTCTCCGACTTAGGCTCCGTAGGCATCGTAGGCCAGCTCAGGCTCCGTAGGCATCGTAGGCCAGCTCTGGACAGTACATAGGCATCACTCAGACCAACAGTAACAGGACATTAATATTTTTGAGGATTTGTAATAATTTCATACGTGTAATTGTGCTGGACATTTCACAAGAACAAGCTCCATTTTAGTTGAGTATTTCTTCGCATTTAAAAAGTATCATTTTATTGCTAATTGTTGAGAATCCTTCTGATTGAAGATAACCTACGCCGTGTTCCTAAATTCCATACAAAATAGCGCAGTCGCCAACACTGAATGTCTCAAAAAGCGAGGCAGGACCTTGAAACCCCTTCCAACAATACAGCTGACATGTACCCTTGCACGGATATAGAGGTGGCTGATAGCATATGCGAAATGAGAAACAAAGGAAATCTGGGGCCTAATGGAATATCAATAAAGGTGATACAGTCATTCTGTCTCTGTGCAGTTCCTTACGAGACCCGTTTAATCAACGAATACGTGCCCCAAGGACGATCCGAAAATATTGTAAAGCTGCTGAAGTACTCCCATTAAAAAAGGGAAAAAGACGAAGGTCGTTTACTCCCCCTGTCCTACCGGCGTACCTGCATGAGAATATAACAGGTAAGACTATGGAGAAAACTATAATCAATACACTAAATACCACAGGATTTTAATTGGATAACATAATACACAGTGCGGACGCAGATAGCGGAAATTTGTGGAAGACACAAATAATAAGGCGAGAAAATTAGTATATGCAACAGATACAAAATATGTAATAGGCATAACTACAAATATTTACAAGGCGCTCAGTGTCTGATATTCCTCATAATTTAAAAGACTAAGGGAAACGATTTGCCCAGGAATGTTTTACTGCTGTGGTTCAAAACGTTGTACAAGCAAATACGGAGTATACGTGAAATTCACAAACACAAGCGACTAGTGGCCAGCATGCAGGACAGCGATACTCCTTTGTGACAACGGTTATACATACATAAAAGACCATATATGATGAGAGTATCGTATCGATAGAGCAGAACCGCCTAGTAAAACCCTTTATTTCCACTGGCTACAGAAATCATTAAATTAAAACTGCGCTTGATCCACACAGCCCGCAGCTCGTGGTCGTGCGGTAGCGTTCTCGCTTCCTACGCCCGGGTTCCCGGGTTCGATTCCCGGCGGGGTTAGGGATTTTCTCTTCCTCGTGATGGCTGGGTGTTGTATGATGTCCTTAGGTTAGTTAGGTTTAAGTAGTTCTAAGTCATATCACTCCAACTGCCAATGCCCCACGCCATTACAGAGCGTCCACCAGCTTGAACAGTCTCCTGCTGAGATGCAGGGTACATGGATTCATGAGCTTGTCTCCATACCCATACACGTCCATCCGCTCGATGCAGTTTGAAACGAGACTCGTCCGACCAGGCATCAAGTTTGCAGCCATCAACAGTCCAATGTCAATGTAGACGGTGCCAGGTGAGGCGTAAAGCTTTGTATCGTGCAGTCATCAAGGCTACACGACTGAGACCTCGGCTCTGTATGCCCATGTCGATGATGTTTCTTTGGATGGTTCGCACACTGAACCTTGTTGACAGCCCAGCTTTGAAATCTGCAGCAATGTGCGGAAGAGTTGTACCTCTGTCACGTTGAATGATTCTCTTTAGTCGTCGTTGGTCCTGTTCTTGGAGGATCTTCTCCGGCCACAGCGATGTCGGAGATCTGATGTTTTACCAGATTCCTTAAATTCATTGTACACTCGTGAAATGGCCATGTAGCAAAACACCAGTTCATCGATACCTCGGAGATGCTGTGCCCATCGCTTGTGCGCCGACTATAATATCACGGTCTAACGCACTTAAATCTTGATATCCTACCATTGCAGCTGCAGTAACCGATCTAACAACTGCGGCAGATACTTGTCGTCCTATATAGGCGTTGCCGACCGCAGCGCCGTATTCTGGCAGTTTATATAACCCTGTATTTGAATACGCTTACCTAAACCAGCTTCTTTGGCGCCTCAGCATATATATCTCACGAAATAAGCATCAAACGAAATACTGCAAAGAACGAAACTCGTCTAGCTTGAAGGGGGAAACCAGAAGGCACTACCATAGGTCAAGCTGGTATCAACTGCGTTTTTTTTTAAAATAGGAACCCCCATTTTTATTTCATATTCGTGTAGTACATAAAGAAATATGAATGTTTTAGTATGACCATTTTTCTCGCTTTGTGATAGATGGCGCTGCAATTGTCACAAACGTATAAGTACGTGGTATCACGTAACATTCCGCCAGTGCGGACAGTATTTGCTTCGTGATAATTTACCGTGTTAGAATGGACCGTTTACCAATTGCGGAAAAGGACGATATCGCGTTGATGTATGGCTATTGTGATCAAAATGCCCAACGGGTGTGTGCTATATATGCTGCTCGGTATCCTGGACGACATCATCCAAGTGTCCGGACCGTTCACCGGATACTTACGTTATTCAGGGAAACATGTGAAACGTCAACCATGACCTGCAACAAATGATGATGCCCAAGTAGGTGTTTTAGCTGCTGTCGTGGCTAATCCGCGCATTAGTAGCAGACAAATTGCGCGAGAATCGGGAATCTCAAAAACATCGGTGTTGAGAATGCTACATCAACATCGATATCACCCGTACCATATTTGTATGCACCAGGAATTGCACGGCGACGACTTTGAACGTCGTGTACATTTCCGCCACTGGGTACAAGAGAAATTACGGGACGATGATAGGTTTTTTGCACGCGTTCTATTTAGCGACGAAGCATCATTCACCAACAGCGGTAACGTAAACCGGCATAATATGTACTATTGGGCAACGGAAAATCCACGATGGCTGAGGCAAGTGGAACATCGGCGACCTTGGCGGGTTAATGTATGGTGCGGCATTATAGGAGGAAGGATAATTGGCTCCCATTTTATCGATGACAGTCTAAATGGTGCAATGTATGCTGATGTTACTACAAGATGTTTCACTGCATGGCAGAATAGTGATGTTCTTCCAAAATGATGGATGTTTGGCACATAGCTCGTGTGCGGTTGAAGCGGTATTGAATAGCATATTTCATGACAGGTGGATTGGTCGTCGAAGCTCCATACCATGGCCCGCACGTTCACCGGATCTGACGTCCCCGGATTTATTTCTGTGGGGAAACTTGAAGGATATTTGCTATCGTGATCCACTGAGAACGCCTGACAACAGGCGTCAGCGCATTGTCAGTGCATGTGCGAACATTACGGAAGGCGAAATACTCGCTGTTGAGAGGAATGTCGTTACACGAATTGAAAAATGCATTGAGGTTGACGAACATCATTTTGAGCATTTATTTCATTAATGTGGTATTTACAAGTAATCACGCTGTAACAGCATGCGTTCTCAGAAATGATAAGCTCCCAAAGGTACATGTATCACATTGGAACAACCGAAATAAAATGTTCAAAACTACCTACGTTCTGTATTTTAATTTAAAAAACCTACCTCTTACCAACTGTTCGTCTAAAATTGTGAGCCATATGTTTGTGACTACTGCAGCGCCATGTATCACACAGCGAATAAAGTGGTCCAACTAAAACATTCATATTTCTTCACATACTACACGTGTATTTAATAAAAGATGAGGGTTCCTGTTTAAAAAAACTCAGTTGATATCCGTTTGACCTATGACAGCGCCATCTAGCGGGCCAACCATAGCGCCATCTGGTTTCCCCCTTCAAGCTAGACAAGTTTCGTTCTTTGTAGTTTTTTCGTTGGACGCTTATTTCGTGAGATATATACAACGTAAGAGTTGGGTAACAAAACAGATCTGTATTGGCCGAGCATAACATAACGTAAATCACGTGTACAATTCCGAAAACACATATGTCCTGTTGTTGGTTAACTGTTTCAGGACAGCATTATTAAGGAGGCAGCTGAGATACGAATGACTGGGAATCTTGTCAATCGAGATAAGGGTTTTGCCCTCAGCACAGCTTAGTACCCGCCTTTTGAAGCATTGAGACTGGAGAGCAGTCTGAGTCACGTAGGGCAGCGGCGGACGGTAGACGCGAGTTGCTAGCTACGTGAATAATCGGCCAGGCCGCTCATAAACTGTTGTGGGGCGGCAGATGGGACATTCAAATGACTGCTGCTGATACCTGTGTAATGAGGCGAACTGTGACACACAAACAATTCAATTAGCTTCCAAGATGCTATAATAAAATGAACGAAGGTTTTCTCAGTCCTCCGAATAAAAGACAATACCATAAGGTCACAAACTGTAGTACACCCACTCTGGTTAATTCACAATTTTAAAAGGTACTGATAGCAGAAGATCTTATGCGTCAAGAAACCAGGGAATTATTGCAGGTATTTAGGTATGCTCGTACCTGAACAATGGATATTAGAGGCTCCTACAAAATATGTACGAAAAAGTGCAGTTTTATAATTAATGGAAATGTTAATATGAGACGAAAATGTTCTGCTGCTCCTGAATTTAACTACAGTGAAGTACGAGTCTATATTAACAGCTATTATGAGCTATAACGTCAGTGTTTGTGTGCAAAGGTTTCAGCTGGTTAAACGAGCTACTGTTGTAAGAGAAATACGGCGAGGAGTAGCGTTATCCTGCTGTAGAATATTCAGCGGCACATCTACAGACGGCTTAATTACATGCATGTATTCATGCCCCTTGGATCTACAAATAAGAATCTGCCTTCAGTCTACTTTATAAGAGAAAGACATCATGAAATACACGAAATTCTTGGGAAATCATCGACATGGCATTTCGCAATAAATAATTTAACATTTACAGAATAGTATCAGTGGTAGAAGCCCTCATAAACAGAAAGGAAAACGTTACGTTTACTGCCGGATGTAAAGGAAAGGCTGCGGCCAGCATATTTTGACCCAAGTAGGGAACTTGATTACAACATTTCTGGACAATAGCCTTTTCCTAAATATCTTAACAAAACTGGTGGGTGGCAAACACCAGCTGTTGACTCGGCGAAATCTCTACACAAATCATGCTCCATCGTAGCAACTCCTAGCTGCAAATATAACAAGGATTGCTAAGCAAGTTTTAAGTTTTAAACATGTTACAGCATATTTACAGTAAAAGAGGACTTTGATAGTTTAAATGTTTTATATTAAGCTGTATCGCGAAACGCAAGTCCTATAGTCAGCAGGCACCTCAGCATGACGAGAATGGTCAGTGGGCGATGCTAGAGAACCAGAACGAACCCGGATAGCGCTATGGTGGCTTGACCCCATAACGGAACAATGAACGGAAAAAATTGGACATTTGTGGTAAGGTCTTATGGGACCAACCTGCTGAGGTCCTCAGTCCCTAAGCCTACACACTACTTAAACTAACGTTAACTAGCTTACGCAATGGACAACACACACACCCATGCCCGAGGGGGGAGCAATGAACGGAGATGGGCACTGAAGCACATGAGGAAAATTTGTGTAATAATGTAAGGCAATGTACAACCTAATTCTTCTTTGAGGGAAGTGAAGGAGACACGATCGAAATACATTGTAGTAGTAGTGTAGTACAGTAAAACTCCAGTTAAACCATCTCAGGTCAAGCGAAATCCGCGTCATCCAAAACGACTCCAAAAAATCGCAAATAAAAAACAAATCTGTACATCTTGGAAATATTTCGAAGCTAGAGTGTGCTGGCCTGCGGTTTCGGGTAAAGTAAACAAAGCTACGCTGCCAACAAAAGTTGATTGGGGCCGTTGCTTCTTTCTGTTGCGTGTGTATTTGGGAGCTATGGCGATTAAGCGGAAAGCACTTAATGATTAATTTCACTGATAAATATGCAACTGTTAATGAAGTTTGTTGGAAACGGTTGCGGTTTTGCAGATGTGACGTTTCAGACCTCTAGAGCAAACTATGAAAAATCATCATAGAAAAATACTTAAAAATCTGATTTTGAAAAAGTAGGCGATGCTCTTTATCTTTGGTTCATCAAACAACGAGAAAAAGGCACACCTTTGACAGTCCAATACTGCAAGAAAAACCTAAAATGTTGGTTGAGTTGTTAGGTGACCAACGAAGAGATTTTTGTGCAGCTCTGTTTGGATAGACGGGTTTAAAAGATATACAGCATTCGGCAATTGGACTTATATAGAGAAAAGTTATCTGCGGACCCAGACCTGGTTGACATTTGCAAAACAGAGATTTAAGATTACAGCCAAGGTTACAGTAAGGACCAAATTTACGATGCCGCTGAAACGAGAGTTAATTTCAAGAATCTGCCTGCATAATGCTTAGCTTCCTCGAAAGAAACGTCTACCCCAGGACGCAAAATGAGAAAAAGGATGAATAACTGTTTTTGTATCAAACGCTTCTCACGCACACATTCTGCCCCCAGAGTCTATCTGAAAGCCGAAAAACACTGGAGCCTTGCTTGAAGGATGTTGCCAAAAATGTGTTACCACTTTTTATATGTAGCCCAAAAGTGTTCTTGGATGTCTTGCGAACTCTGCCGAATCGTTTAGAGATCAATTCGTATCGAAATTTGAAAATGTTTAACTAAGAACGGACTGCCTAAGCCATCTTTTTAATAGAAAATGTGCCTATGCATCGCTGCTAGTTAAAATTTGCGATATTGGTGAGCGTTTCCTTTTACCAAGTTGTACCACTCTAATTTAGTCACTTCTGCGGGGCGTAGCAGCGGTATCTAAAGGGGCTATTTTTGAGAACCATTCTGCACGATAATGACATGTGAAACAAAGCCATGTATGATGATCTGAAGACAGTAAATATGAAACACAAAATGTATTAGTACGTGCAACCTGGGATAATGTGAAAACAGATACTCCTCAAGGTGCTGGAGAGAACTGTATGGTGAACTTGAGGAAGACGAGTCACAAAATCATGAAAACTTGCGAGATATAGTGAAAATAATTCCCGGATACGAAGACAAGGATTCGTGCGAGGTGGATGAACGGGTTGTCACAAGCGATTCGCAGTAAATCACTGACGAATCAAAATGCTAACGCCATCGAAGAGCCCGAAGTAGATGACGTGGATGACCACGTTCTCGAGCACTGGAGGTAAGCCTATATTAAGAATATGCCTTTCAAAAGCCTACTGCGTATAGTATAACATAGATATTAAAGTATATGTGTTGTTGTTATTTTAGGTCGGCTTAAGATTTATTGGACAGTGCAGTGAGTAAACGCTGGCTGTCGTCCTTTTAATGAAATGATGATGAGATGTAGCTGCTTGAATACGTTTGGAGGGATAAAAGAAATAAACAGAAATTACTGAGTTTTTTAATGAGTAATTCAAATCCTACAAGTTTGTGGGTATACAGTATACAGAATACCATTGTACTCTAATCCTAAAAACGCAATTTTAACTTTCATATAAAACATAACGATAGCCTACAGATATACCTTTGAATTCATTTGACCTTCAAAACATTTCAGAACTACGTACTACAACTACAGTACAAAATATTGTAGTACATATCATATGTTCACGGCTTAAAGGAAAATTTCTGTTATCCGAAACGCCTGCCCCCTTTTTACTTTGGATGACCGGGTCCCTGCTGTACTTATGTCAGTAATAGTATCAGTAACAGTGCTTCTAACATAACTTTTAGTGGTAATAGCTGCAATAGTAATATCAAGGTGGTGGTTGTACAACACGTGGACTAGATCCATAGGCCCTTGCAAGTTCTTACAAACTCTGTAAGATGTTAGATATGATATGAGGGAGTTTATAGCGTTGCCTCATTCGACTGAAATAGAAATGGCGAATGTAACGGTGGACTGATTCAGCTATGAAAATATTATATAAAAGTTTTAGAATTATTCCAGCTACTCTTTCCAATCATAGGGAAGATGTTGTGTAATAGATATTTGATTTTATATGTCTCCCCAGGATTTTTGATTCACCATTTTCATGGTGTACATAAATCACATCACCGAGTGACGGGATGGTTCCTAAAACTTTGTCATGTGCTTATAAATTTGCAGTTTGTTCACCATGTCTCTTTAGACGTCATTTGAATGTTAGACTCTAGTTTTCTTCTTATTTGCCAGACGCAAGTACAAGGTATGGACTTGTAAAGAGTGTAAAAGTTTAATAAGAACCTCGAATAAGGAGTGTGAGTAAGAAATGAGTAGCGTTTCTGACAAATCTACCGTTCAAGTTCTGTACATTACTGACATTTAAAGCGTTTTAGTTCCACAAAGGGCGTATCAAATCCTCCGTCTATCCACTTTTTAACATACTAAATTTTATTATTAATTTAGGAATTATCTGTATCTTGCTTTGTAAATATCTCATCTTAAGCAATAAAGTAAGAAAATTGCATATGTCGCATAATTTATTTCCTTGAAACTTCTCTCGGAACACAGTTATCAGTGTGTTTCGCGGTCTGTAAGTGAAGATACATGTGGGACAACTATACATAGTCGTTAATGTTTGGCATGTGAGTTACTAGCTTATTTGGTTAAATGATTCTTTATTTTCAATGTGAGCTACCTGCGTTCTATCTTGAATGCATGTGTCCATCGTCACCAGAGAACACATCATACACTCCTGGAAATTGAAATAAGAACACCGTGAATTCATTGTCCCAGGAAGGGGAAACTTTATTGACACATTCCTGGGGTCAGATACATCACATGATCACACTGACAGAACCACAGGCACATAGACACAGGCAACAGAGCATACACAATGTCGGCACTAGTACAGTGTATATCCACCTTTCGCAGCAATGCAGGCTGCTATTCTCCCATGGAGACGATCGTAGAGATGCTGGATGTAGTCCTGTGGAACGGCTTGCCATGCCATTTCCACCTGGCGCCTCAGTTGGACCAGCGTTCGTGCTGGACGTGCAGACCGCGTGAGACGACGCTTCATCCAGTCCCAAACATGCTCAATGGGGGACAGATCCGGAGATCTTGCTGGCCAGGGTAGTTGACTTACACCTTCTAGAGCACGTTGGGTGGCACGGGATACATGCGGACGTGCATTGTCCTGTTGGAACAGCAAGTTCCCTTGCCGGTCTAGGAATGGTAGAACGATGGGTTCGATGACGGTTTGGATGTACCGTGCACTATTCAGTGTCCCCTCGACGATCACCAGTGGTGTACGGCCAGTGTAGGAGATCGCTCCACACACCATGATGCCGGGTGTTGGCCCTGTGTGCCTCGGTCGTATGCAGTCCTGATTGTGGCGCTCTCCTGCACGGCGCCAAACACGCATACGACCATCATTGGCACCAAGGCAGAAGCGACTCTCATCGCTGAAGACGACACGTCTCCATTCGTCCCTCCATTCACGCCTGTCGCGACACCACTGGAGGCGGGCTGCACGATGTTGGGGCGTGAGCGGAAGACGGCCTAACGGTGTGCGGGACCGTAGCCCAGCTTTATGGAGACGGTTGCGAATGGTCCTCGCCGATACCCCAGGAGCAACAGTGTCCCTAATTTGCTGGGAAGTGGCGGTGCGGTCCCCTACGGCACTGCGTAGGATCCTACGGTCTTGGCGTGCATCCGTGCGTCGCTGCGGTCCGGTCCCAGGTCGACGGGCACGTGCACCTTCCGCCGACCACTGGCGACAACATCGATGTACTGTGGAGACTTCACGCCCCACGTGTTGAGCAATTCGGCGGTACGTCCACCCGGCCTCCCACATGCCCACTATACGCCCTCGCTCAAAGTCCGTCAACTGCACATACGGTTCACGTCCACGCTGTCGCGGCATGCTACCAGTGTTAAAGACTGCGATGGAGCTCCGTATGCCACGGCAAACTGGCTGACACTGACGGCGGCGGTGCACAAATGCTGCGCAGCTAGCGCCATTCGACGGCCAACACCGCGGTTCCTGGTGTGTCCGCTGTGCCGTGCGTGTGATCATTGCTTGTACAGCCCTCTCGCAGTGTTCGGAGCAAGTATGGTGGGTCTGACACACCGGTGTCAATGTGTTCTTTTTTCCATTTCCAGGAGTGTATTTAAATTTATACTGAATGTCTCTCCTAAGAGTCGTTACCAACATTATCTCTGGTCTTTCGGCAGATATTTGATATATGGCTTTTGCAACGTATATCTGGCGTCAGCTCAAACACATTTTCTGAATCTCGTCATTCGTGCGATGACCTGTGTTGATCGAAAGCGTCGGTTTATTTCCCGTTACAAACAAAATGATTTTTAAAGCGGGAATTGATATGTCTTTTTCATACAACGGTTCGGAATTAGTCTAAGGTAAAATAATTTTTAGCGATGTATCGCAACAGGGGCAGTGAAACAGGAACTATAAGTAGTACTTCAGGAGCGATTCAGCAGCGTTACTGCATGCCGGTAGCAGTCAGCACTGACTAGGGCGTTGCTCAGTCGCTGCTCGAGTACTTGCCATTTTTCGAGTTTCACTGTCCCTGTTAACACATTTCGAGCAAACGAATATCAGACTAGACTAATTTGGGACCTCTCTATCATATGCCGCATTAAAAACAATTTTGCTTCTAAGGCAAAAAGAAATGACACTTACCTTCGACATGTGGCTTCGCATGAAAGACGTAATGAGTAATATTTGAGTGGGCTGGCTCCATCTACTGATCACCAAAGTGAAATTGCAAATATAATTTGGAGCACAATAGAAAACACGCCTGACTATTCTTAGGAGAGAGACCCTGTGTAGTTGTAATTTTAAACAATGTCTTCTGATTGAAGTTGTAGGGAGAGGTCGCAATAGAAGAACTGTATAGTACCTATATCATTAATTTATTGTATATGCTGTGTTAGCGATTCGCCATTATTTTCAGGACCTCAAACCGAGTAGACCTCAGAAAATGGCATACTGTGACGATTAGCCGTGTGGACCGAGAAGGAACTTTGCAGTTAGACGATGGGCCAGTCGCGAGAGGGACCTCAGGACCACCATTAACTGAACTCAATGTTGAATTACCGCTGTACATAGGAGGCGTACCGTGAGTTACTACTTCATTCTGTTAATTCCTAAATAATTTGATTATGGTAAAATATCATGGGCTTCATCATATGCTTCTGTTAAATATAGCTTTACATAACTTACCGTTCACACTAATACTCAATAGCAAATGAACACCTTGAACAAATGGCCCCACATTAATGCAGTTTTACTCTTCATACGACAACACTCACGGAGTTAAAAATATTTGAGGATTTTCTGGCGGCAAAATTTCATGTCGTATAGCCTCCCATATCATAATGTGGGAATACAAACTATTAGATAAATATTTATATTTTAAGTTGTTTGAAATGCACAAATTGTACATGTTAAATGCACGTAACACTAGTAACGTCATGGCAGAGCGTGCTTATATAGCGCAGCAACTAAGTATACACTGTGGTGAAAATATTCACTGGATACCTCCTCATATCGTATCAGACCTGCTTCTGCCTGGGGTAGTGTAGCAGCTGGATGTGACATATACTCAACAAGTCTCTTACAGAACTACTGAGTCATACTGCCTCTATAGCAGTCCATAATTGCAAATCTGATGCCGGTGCAGGATTTTGTGCACAAACTGATCTGTCGATTACGTCACATGAATGTTCGATGAAATTCATGATTTGGGTGGCCAAATCATTTGCTCAAATTGTCCACAATGTTCTTCAAACCATTCGCAAGCAATTGTTACCTAGTGACATGGCATACTGTCATCCATATGAATGAAGTCCATGAATGGCTGCAATTGGTCTCCAAGTAGTTGAACATAACCATTTACAGTCAATTATCATTCCAGTTGAATCAGAGGACGCAGTCCATTCCATCTAAACACAGCCCACACCATTATGCAGCCACCACCAGCCTGCACGATACCTTGTTGACAACTAGGGTCAGTGGTTTCGTTGGGTCTGTGCCGAACTCGAACACCAGCATCAGGTCTTACCAACTGAAATCGGAACTCATCTGGTCAGGTCAAGGTTTTCCACTCGTCTAGGGTCCTAAGGATACGGTCTTGAGCCCAGGAGGGGAGCTGTAGGCTGTGTCGTGCTGTTAACAAAGACACTCACGACGGTCGTGTGCTGACATAGCCCATTAACGCCAAATTTCGCAGCACTGTCCTAACGGATACCTTCATCGTACGTCCCACATTGTTTTCTGCTGTTATTTCACGCAGTGTTGCTTGTCTGTTAGCAATGACAACTATACGTAAACGCCGCTGCACTTTGTCATTACGTGACGGCCGTCTGCCACTGCGTTGTCTGTTGTGAGAGGTAATGCCAGAAATTGGGTATTGTTGGTATACTCTTGTCGCTTGGATCTCAGAATATAGAATTCCCTAACGATTTTCCAAATGGAATGTCCCATGTGTCTAGCTCCAACTACGATCCCACGTTAGAAATCTGTTAATTCCCGTCGTGCAGCCATAATCACGTCGGAAACCTTTTCACGTGAATCACCTGAGTGCAAATGAGAACTCCGCCAGTGCACCGCCCTTTTGTACCTTCTGTGCGATAATACAGCCATACATATTCATATCGCTATCCCACGACTTTTGTCACTTTAGTATGTATGGTTATCTTTCACCATTTAAAGATAATTCCAGGATGTTCCGTAGGTAGCGGCTGCCATTCGTATTGCAAATCTCCTCATACTGCGGCTCTGGTTTTAGACAGAAAACATTTATGGGCAGGAGAGCGTTCTGTTAACCTAATAAACCACCCTATTGACATTCAGTCCCTGATCGACTGTGCGAGGGCACAAATCATGAAAGTAGAGCAAATATTATACGAAATAGCCAGAAATATCGTAGTTTTCCAAGAAGCAAGCATTTTGTCATTCTTCCGTTCTATGCTTTTCATCTTTGTAATGGATAAAAATGCTAGAAGGAGATATTTTTAATTCCATTAAAGGAATTTAGCTCACTCTCGTAAGAATTTCAACTTAACACAGCAGGTAAACACGTCAGTTCCTCACCTAGTGTCGTAAAACTTTTACTAGCATACCTTGCTAATGAACATTCATATCTCCAAGAAATTTTATTAGATAAGTGTTGTGATGCTCTGCTGGAGGAGTTGAGCGGGGGGAGTGGAAGGAATCTCTTAATCTCACGAAATGACAGAACTGGTGACTCTAGCAGGTTTGAGCGGATGGTGTGATGGCGTGACGTGTCGATCTCCTGGAGAGCGTCTCGTGGTTTAGTACGGCTATTGATTGACAGCCAGCAGTTTTTTTCTCCGCGACGCTTGGCGTTTTCGGGTTGATAGTGGGGGTGCACGCTTAAGACCATTTCCTCTAATCATGTTCCTTGTTTCTTGCCTAAATTTCCTCTAGGTAAAACAGATACCCAGCAGCCGAGACATCTTTAATGTACTCGAATGCACTCGCAGTTGCGAATACGTACAACCATCAGCAGTACAAGGGAATGACGACAATGAAAATTTGTGACAGAGCAGGACTCGAACCCAAATTTCCTGCCTTACGCGAGCCATTGCCTTAACTACATTGGCTATGTGTGTGCCACTCACGGTCCCACTCAGACTTCCATAAGTCGTCGTTGCTGCGTGAGATACTGCATGCATGCATGCATGTATGCATGCATGCAACACAGGCACTGCGATATTATACTTATCTGTCGATACTAGACAGTGACTATCAATCGAAATGTCTTCCCCAGTATGGTAATTACATAATATGAATACGAGTACAGGTTGTAATGCACGATCGACTACATACATAAGTTTAGGCCTGCTGTGAGCAGTGCACGGATAGCCAAAGCGGCTAAGGCGACGACTCGGGTAAAGTTAGAAATTCAGATTCGAGTCCCGGTATAGAACAAATCTGTGTTGTCGTCATTCTCTTATAAGGTTGACGGTTGTTCATACTCGCAACTGTAAATACATTTAATGTATTTCATAACAACTGTAGTCGCCGGCCGAGGTGGCCGAGCAGTTCTAGGCGCTGCAGTCTGGAACCGCGCGACCGCTACGGTCGCAGGTTCGAATCCTGCCTCGGGCATGGATGTGTGTGATGTCTTTAGGTTATTTAGGTTTAAGTAGTTCTAGGTTCTAGGGGACTGATGACCTCAGTAGTTGAGTCCCATAGTGCTCAGAGACATTTGAACAGCTGTAGTCACTGCAATATATGTTCCATTGTTCCCCTTAACGTCACAGGAACTATAATATCGTACTTGTTGTACTCACCTGAGTGGACACTCGTTGGCTCCCAGTGTACAGTGTACATAGCAGTGTCTATTGTCGTAGTGGCTTTCAGAGGCTGTGTGCAAGGAAGCTGGGATCGGTTAGCGCGAGTACAGTTGAATACTTATTTAGTCGTTCATGGAACTGGCAGACATACCATCAGACACGGAATGGAAAATGAAGACGTCACAATGCGACAGCAGAGTTAGGAGTGAATGCCGAATTCAGACTGCAAGACTACTCCTCATGTCAATGGGCGGCCTGCATTTAGTTGATTTAGATTGGAAATACCGCTTTTGTATAGTCAATTTTGCTCATCACTGTATGTTATGGTGTGCGATATACTACTGAAATTAGCAATTCGCGGATTTTACTATACAACATTTATTCTGTTAAACACGCGAGCATAGATATTAACACACAATTAAAGAACATATCAAACAAGCTGTATGCCGTAACACAATAACCAGCTGCATGACAGACTATCAGCTCTGCCACTACGGTACTGCTTTCACTGAGCGACTATCAGCTCTGCCTGAACGCTACTACCTTCAAATTCGGTTCTCCACCACAATTACAATTGTTCTCTCTGTTGCCTGCACACAGTCGATCCAAAGAGCTTATGTAAAGGGTATTGTACCCTTACATATCCCCACCAAAACAAGACCTTAATACGTACAAATTAAATGGTGAAATTCAATTTTAATTATTAAAGTCAAAACAAAGAAAACATGAAGGTAAATGTGACATCCTTTACGAAAAGGTAACTAACTGTATGAATAGACACATTCTCTTCACTAACCATTCTTATGAAGAATTAAGTTTGCGCTATATAGGTGTATGACCTTGAAGACGTAAAAATTCAATAAATCACGAAAAGAATATACTTAATTGTCTGTATGTTTGATTAGCGTCCATATAGGATTTACTGATCTGATGGCTGAATGCTATGTAAATGAAACAATATGCCTGAAATGGCCTATATATTTGACTTCGCTGTCCCTAGCAATGCGCTGCGATCGGTCTCATCATTTAATTATGAAAAATCATTAGTTCTCATAAATAAATACATAAACTGCGTAAATTATTAAAATTCAGTGACTTAAAAATGTAAATCTCAGTCTACCAATAGACAAATAAATAGGACGTACATGAAAATGTTACTATATTGATGCCTATTACATCAGGTTTAGTAAGAAAATGGTCAGAGCTATGAACTACTTTGTCACACAGTGTACAGATTATTTAAATGGTTACCATCGGATTGACAACATGTCATACCTTGTTATTGGTTTCCAATGTTTACATCAAAATAATTTGGAGAATACACTGCCGTTGCACCAAACATATTTCAGAATACACTGCCGTTGCACGGTGCATAATTTCTGATAATAGCTTTACTTTGTACTCTGCTTGTGGTAGCTGCCTGTATGTTGAGTAGATCATCACACGTGGCACTGGAGCCGTCGGGGACAGATAATTCCAGTAAACATATACAGTAGTACTGTGCTTTAGACACTTTACTATGTGATGTGTTGTAAATCGCACGCATTTGTGTCGCATCTCGATGAATAAGGGCTGGGGCATCAACGCTGCAGGGGTTAGAAGACTCCGTCGTCACCGTTTCAGCAATTGCAACGACGAGTTTGCGTCAACGTTTGCTTAAACACTGTACGCACGGTCTATCAACAGGTAAGCAAAGAGAGGTGACGTCAGCGTTCCATGATTCCAAGCCCTAACAAGTGTCTCCCTTCCAGACAGCGTGCCAACTATTTACCTGGCTGGCACGCCTCGCTGGCAGGCAGATTCTTGGAACTGCTAGCCACGTCTTGAACAGCGACAACCGGTGTGCATGCGCATCCAGACGGCTCGTCAACATGCGAACACAAAAAAGTTCTTACGGCAGTGGTGCGATAACACAGAAGTTGCGAGCGCATCCCCTAGCCTTTCCAGACCCTTTACTGACAAAACATTCGCATCACGCGTCTGCTGAAACGTTCTTCTGATTAGCACAACGCAGTATATAACAATACATGGCGTTAATATTTGCTTAAACCTAAGTCATTGTAGCTAACCACTTCAGGCTATTAATCCTAGTTCACAACAGCTACCGACTATTGTCCATTTCTACAGTTCACAGTACTGACATTTTTATACACAATAACATGGTTTACAGATAGTGCATTTTGATGTTTTCGATGTATTGAAGACTGTCATACTGACCATAGACTGTATCCTTTCTACTTCGAATGAATTCGGACGTACTAGTTTTCTGAGCGTAAACGGCACACGGTAATAGTGGTGAAAGTTCTTTGTCTTGTCATTAATACTTGATGACTTCGTGTGCATTCGGGTAAGTAGTAAGTCAGCGACTTCATAGGTGACTTCCTTTCTTCTGCTCGCTTCCTCATGGTCTCAAGAGCGATTATCAAACGTTCTTCTTGCGTGATGTCATCCTGCGGAAACTTAATGTATTCCTGAAATATGCTGTCCGGCTCCTTGCCAAAGAGAACTGTACATAATGGTGATCCCGTTTAATCACGAGCTAAGCTGTTCATCATAGTTTCAAAATCAGTTAGTCGTGCAATCCATTTATTGTGTTTCTTGGCGCAATAGGCGCGGTACAAACGTCCTAACTCTCGCCAAGGGTGTGCGAAAGGACTGAAAACGGGCCTATAAGCTGATATAGCAACAGGAGATGTCAAATTAAACACCTTCCAGATGTCAGTTTTCAACCTTATTTTATTTGGCTACCAGTTTCAGCGTTTTACTACGCCATCTTCGGGCCCCTGACAGACGTGCAGGAAGAATCTACCTCGGTTGTGACCAAATCAGCGGCCAGCAATACTGGTATTAGTAGATATCTACAGGGAGCACTTCCACGATCACCTGCCATGGCAGGCCTAAGGGTATTTAATTTGACGTCCCCTATCCAACAGCAGTCCGGCAGCCATCTCAAAAAGATGAACATACAGAGATATAGCAACATGTCAAGTCCCCTTAACGTGCAAAAAATCTTTCCGCATATGAGAACGGAATTGTGGGCTGTTATCAGATAAAATGCTTACTGGTTTAACCGTATTCACGAATTATTCTTCTCTCAGTTTCTTGATTATAATTTTGCTGTTGGCTTTTCTCAGTGGTTAAAGCCGTATACATTTGGAAAAATATCCATCACAACTCTGATTTGATTGAAATTTCCTTTAGGCAGGGGCCTGCAGAGGTCAAGGGCCGAGATATCTCCAGGTTTTTGGCGTATTATACTGTGCATAAACCGTTTATACAGCCCTGTAGATACTTTAGTTTTTTGAAGAAGTTCGCAAGACTTCAGTATTAAGCGGACTTACCTAGCCCTTTAGTAGATAATAACATTTTTCTGTAACCTCAAAATGTACATACTTAGTCCAAAAGGACCGCAGCTCGCATGCACAAATTTTATTAGATCGTCTGCAACATGTGTAGGTATGCACAACCTCCATTGATCTGAGTTAACATTTTTTCGTCAGTATAAAACTCCATCCTGTTTCAAAGAACGCTGACGTATTTTGTCACCTCCTACAGCATTCAGATCATCATATTTCTCCTTTTCCATATCAAGTGTTGCGTCGGCGTCCTGCTCATGTCTTACGTTTCTGAGTATTTTTCGTATGGAGCGTTCACCTTTCACGTATCTCAAGAAGTGGATCTTCACGTCTTTCTGCCGTGGTTGTGCAGCATTAACAGATTCATGTCCTTCAGATAACCTTGACAGCTCATCCGGTACTATGTTTTGGACCTGTATTGTGGAAGAACCAACGCCCAGCTGATGAGCCTGTCGTACATCAGTTTACAATTAAGTAAGAATGACAACGTTTTATGCCCTCTCACAACTACTGTATGTCTTCCAAACCAGTAAAAGCGAAACTCTTCAAGACTCCACACGATAGCGAGTGCTTCTTTTCCTGTAGTAGCATATTTTCTTTCACAATTACTGAGGGCACGGCTCGTGAATGCAAATGTGTGATGCCCACTTACTCCATTAATGTGTATTAGCTCATATAATTCTGCGTCAACAGCATAATCGCTTGAATCCGTTCCGAGACAAAAATTCTTATCTAGGGCAGCGTACCGCTGTATTGGTGCTACATGTAATTGTTTCTTAATCAGTTCGAACGTGTTTTGGTGTTTCTTATCCCACTGACAAATGGTTCAAATGGCTCTGAGCACTATGGAACTTAACATCAATGGACATCAGTCCCCTAGAACTTAGAACTACTTAAACCTAACTAACCTAAGGACATCACGAGGCAGAGAAAATCCCTGACCCCGGCGGGAATCGAACCCGGGAACCCGGGCGCATATCCCACTGACAAATGGTACCTTTCTTTAGTTTTTCCATTAACCCTCTGCAAGATAAGCAAAATACAGGCAGAAAACGTCGATTGAAATTACATAAACCGATAAAAGATATCAGCTTTTGCGGCATTTCGGTAGCGGAAAATTCCTCACTGTGTTCATTTTTGCCGGATCCGTTTCGATGCCACGCGACGAAATAACATTACCAAGATACTTCACCTGTCATTTGGCGAATTCTGATTTTTGCGAGTGAATGCAAACTCCAGGTCTTCTAAACGCGTTAAGTGCTAGACGAAGAATATCCAGAAGTTCCTCCTAGGAGGCAGTAGGCTACTAATTAAGCGTCATCACCGTAGAACGTCACGTGCTTTAATAGATCTTCTCCTAACACATCATTAAGTGTTTGCATGAAATCTGCTGAAGATACTGACAATCCGAACGGTATCCGCTGAAACTGGTTACATCTTCCGTTGTGTAAGAATGCAGTATATTTTCTACTATCGTCGTCCAAGAGCAGCTACCAATAGCTGCATGTCAAGTCAATACTACTTAACTATTTGACTCCGTTGAACTATTGTAGTAAACCCTATTAAGTTTTTAGGTTGATGAGTTGCTACAGAACTATGCGATTCATCTCACAGGCATCCAGAACAATACGAACGCTTCTTAGCAACAACGCGCATTGGGTTGTAGTATTCACTATCTGTGCTCTCAGTTATTTGGTTATTCAGCATTCTAGTGACATCTTCATTAATGGCTTCCCTCCTGGCTAAGTCCGCCCCAGTAGCTGAACGGTCAGCGCGTTAGAATGCCACGCACGGGGCAAGGGTTCAATTCCTGGCTGGGATGGGAGATTTTCTCCCCTCAGCGACTGGGTGTTGTGCTGTCCTCATCATCATTTCATCCCCACTGTCGACGCGCAAGTCGCCCAATGTGGCGTCGCACTCAATAAGACTTGCACTTGGCGGCCGAACTTCCCGCCAGCGGACTCCCGGCCACTGACGCCATATGATCATTTCCATTTCCTGGCTAATGGTACTGCATATTATTTACTGCGGAACGGCTCATGATCCCTCGCTTCATTTCTGTAAACTCATCCTTTAATTAATTCAGGTAATTTTGAAAAGAAGGCTGCATAAAATTTCAACACTTGTCAGTTCTTCTTCCTTCACTTCAGACAAATCTGTTTTACGATCAAATCTTGAGTTACATACTATTTACAGCGTCTTCATTATAATTCTTCTCCTGCAGTTCAGCATCGTTCTCATAAAGACTAACATCCACAATTTCATTTTCTCCTCAAAAACGCATTAACCTTATCTTGAAGCAAGCAGTGCTACTATCACCTTCAGTTATTAATCCCTTAAACAAAAATGTTGTCCTGCTCACTATTCATTTTAGTCCACAGACCACTTTCCTCAAAATCAATACTGCACTTCATTTCAGTGCTCCAGTCTATTCCGATAGCCAGTCCAACATTAACAGAGCTGTTCGTTGTCATCCTCTTTAATCCGAGACTTCAATGAGGCCGGTTCTTTGATGGGTTTGCTTCTGTTACCGACTGCTCTGACAATACGATTGGAACGACATCCTGTTTTTTAACTGCGTAAATAAGCTTTCATACGGAGTAGTATTCAACATCATTTCTGACCTTTTCATTTCTAATTGAGTTTCGGAGAGTGTCGCTTCCGAAACTTTCCTTTGTTTAACAGTTCATTATTCAGCTGATTACGGTCAAGTCTTCTAGCACGTTCCGGTGATCGATATTGTGTTTTGTCTCCGGTGACAGTGGCCGGCTCGGCGAACTGCTTTGGTTGAATCGATCGCATGTATCATAATTTTTTCATCGATGCCCCCGGTCATTTCGGCCATCAAATGTACTTGGTCGTCCGTGCCCTTGGAATTCGTCTCAGAGCGGGCCATTATTTCGACTCTGATATTTACTGTTATTGTTTCGTTCCAGAAGTTCTCGTTCTGCTTCTCTTTAGACCAGTATTTATTTATAAATGCGAACTGAAATTCTTCATAGTTGTGGTGATTTTCAGACTCTCGGATCCCCACACATGTGACTGACGTAGGTGAAATATTGGGCACCTTCACTATAGGGCTTCGGAAATGCGTGTTTAAATTCCTTAGTAAAGGGAGCAGCATGAATATCTTGTTTATGATCATAGTTATGGAAATTTCGGATTTTCAGTTCTGTGAACACTGCATCCCGTCAACAATGTTGCTGTCTGCTTCACGTAATACAGCGTTAACGTCGTCATGTTAATTCTCTGTACTAAATGCGATCGACTTTTCTTCACTGCCAGTAATCATGTTAAATCAAAAATTCTTACGCTCCCCAGTTATGCAGGACATTGCAGTACCATGGGCAAGTATTCGAGTCACTACGAACAACTGTCCGCTGACAGCCATAGTATCCCATCTAAAACCATAAAGATTAACTAGAACACAACGTCTGCGCATAGTAAAGAAGGCCCGTGCTTAATTCGGCTGTGGTATCTTCTATCACATTACTCTGTTCTCCGTTTAATGAATCGTTAGACTATCCTTCCTCATTTACAACACCAATGTTTTTCTTTGTGTTGGTCATGTTAACAGTGTTATCTATACTCACTGTTTGTTATAAGTTACCACTTACGCATATTTAAAAAAGTTCTCCCTCGTAATTAAATGTTATTAAGTACGTTACTGTTCCTTTCCGAGACACTTCCACACAGCGTCGAATCGAATTCCACTAGAAGCGTTGCTCCCTTGCTGAACTGCTGTGGATTCACCGGTTGTGGTGATGTCTTCTCTGTCGTATCTGAAGTTGCACATGAATGAAAGTCTTGTCATGGTCGCCATATGTAAGGCTATTCCCCATTGGTTTTTGCCAATCGTTGGCCTGCATTTAATGCATTTAGATTGGAAATGCTATGTTCCTACTACTAAGTTTATTCATTATAGTAAGTGATGCTGGGCGATATACTACTGACATTAGCAGGTCGGGGACTTTACTATACAACATTTATTTCGTTAAACACACTAGCTTTGGTACTGACAGGCATCATTAAAGAACACATCAAACAAAATGTGTCGCGTTAAACGATAACCGTATACATGACCCACTATCAGCCCTGCCTTTAATCCGGCCGGAGTGGCCGTGCGGTTCTAGGCGCTACAGTCTGGAGCCGAGCGACCGCTACGGTCGCAGGTTCGAATCCTGCCTCGGGCATGGATGTGTGTGATGTCCTTAGGTTAGTTAGGTTTAATTAGTTCTACGTTCTAGGCGACTTATAACCTCAGAAGTTAAGTCGCATAGTGCTGAGAGCCATTTGAACCATCTTGAACCTGCCTTTAAGGTACTGCTACCAATGAGCGACTATCAGCTCTGCCTGAACGCTACTACGTCCAAGCTCGGTCGCTCCACAACAGTTACATTTGTACTGTCCGTTGCCTGCGATTAATCGATCCAAAGATCGTATGTAAAGAGTATTGCACCCTTGCAAGACTCACAGTCTGAAAATTGTGACGACAAAGCAGAATGCTCTATGTAAAACAGAATGCGAATCTCTTACTCTGACGCGAGAAAACTCTCCTGATATCATTCCCAGTGTGGATCCTGAATTATCTCAGAATGAACTCACAAAGGTCCCAGTATGCTCTTGCAATCATCTTCGAAAGAAAGTCTTGCAGTGGGGACTCAGAGTAATCTATTAATGAACCAAAACGTCTTTCAAATGACAGAATCCTCCCAGTGATCCACAGGCTGCCTGTGGCCGATAGTTTTGTTTCTCATTTTCTTCTTCCAATTTTTCCTTTCAAGCGCTGAATTTCCCGTCGGATCACCTTTGTCATTGACGGGATCAGTTCGCAATATCACCCAATGACGGAACGATGCTGGGTAAATGACCCTGGCAATCTTCGTTACAGGATGCCAGACTTCCTGGTTTTTCAACGAAAAGCCCTGGACGTCAGCTAGCATGACACGTAGGAATTCAAACGGCGTTCTCAAGCCTTCTGTCGTTTGGGCGCCTGTCAAGACGGGCAGCTAGTTCCCAGATTTTCTTGAGAAAATAGCTGAGCATTACTTCAGGTGTTTATCTGTTTTCCTGAGCAGTCAAGAAGGCTACAGCTTAGCCACATTTCCATTTGTTAACTACAGGAAACCCTTTAATAACGTTAGTGACATGCTCATTATATTACGTTGTCTTAAATGAGGAAATAATGTCATGCCCGTAATTTTACAACTTCTCAGTAAGAACTGCCAGATCTGGGATATTACGGCATGGCAGCCTTCACGAAGTTGTTGTACTTGTAATATTATGGTCATAACCTTTCTTCACACACTGAAGATAAGTAATTAACGGGTATGGCACTAAAAGTATTACATTCACACTTAACTGTCTCAGATCCTCGGAACATCATGGTGTCCCTCAGCTGTCAGCCACTTTAAATAGGACACCCCTCCCTGCGATGCACAACACTTGGAAATCGTAACTTTGCGTCTTATGTGGCTTTCAGAAAAGTCTAGTAACAGGTGCAGCGTAACTGGAAACAGTGTATCTAGCTACAATATCATTTTTCCTAAAAATTTAAGTAACTGGGGAATAATGTTCCACATAGCATGGTGAAATCAAAATATTAACTTCAGTATTCGATTGGCTCTGAAATCTTGAATGATATTGCTAGTCATATAATCCAAAATTATTTATTAACATAAAATTTTCATTTACTTTTACACAAAGAGTTTAAATAGTCTGTGCTAGTTTTGAACTCCAGATTAGTTATTATATTTGTAAATGATATTGTTCTCGTTGATGTGCAGTGCTCATTATTTTGCTTTCACGTGTAAGGTGTGCACCACGTACAGAAAATGATTTTAAAAATCTTCTGAAAACAAAGTATTACATTTCCTCTGTTTCTTTCTCTACATCGAAATTTAATGTAATACTTACATAATCTACAGAAATAGGTGGTTTAGTGGTTTCCTTATTAATTCAAATATGTGAGAAACGGTAGTGAATCTCAGAGTTACCCTAGGGGAATATCATTTATGATTTCTGTCATTCAATTAACTCTTTCTACGTTTGTTAACTGTTATGTTCAATTTCCAATTTACCAGTTATGATGCGAACCAGCCATTTAATAAACCATTAATTCTGTAAACTCAGTTTTCCGAAGAGTAAATTCCCTACATAGACATTTGCTGCTTTATGAAAAAGTGGGGCATGTAGAATGTTTTTCATACATTAGTTAAGTATCTGACAAAGAATCTCAGCATACAAAAAAGAGTGTGTTAATGTGAAAACCATCAAATTACTTAAATGTGCCAATTTCCATGTAAAATAGCAACAGGTTCGTTAACAGATCTGGAAAGAAATGGCAAATATTCATTGAAGAAAAGTAAAACAGTAAAAGTAATTGATCAGAAATGTGTCTGAAGAAATAAAAAGTAGCTACAGAGAGAAGAAATACAACTCAGATAAGAAAAAGAAAAATGTTCAAAGTTCTTATGTTGATACTGTGGTTCCTCGGATAACAATATGTTGAGAATGCAACACCAGAACCAGTTGTTCATATGTTTACAGGTACACTGAATGTCTGAGTCCGTACCTAACGAGAGATACGATGAGAATCTGTAATAAAAACGATAATAGTAGAGACAAATATACAGTTCCATAGGAAAAAATGCTAACTTAAAAAGCATGAAGAGCAGACGCTGACAATCTACATTAGTATTAGCATCACGTAGGTGTTATGTCTACAAGGCCTATTATGTGACATACAGTGATGAGGTGAAACATTATGACCACTACCGTAGTGAGACTCAGTTTCACATTCTAGCGATACAGCATCTGACTCGGTAAGGGAATGTTATAATCACAGCAGAAAGCAATAGGGATCTTTCTTGAGACAATACTGGCCTCAAACTGGAGAACTCATTGACGTAAGCGACTATGACAAATGGTAGAATGTTACGAGCTGATGCCTGGGAACGACAAGCTGTGAAGCAGCGCAGTTGGTCGGCTGTTAGCATGATGCTATTGCGAGCGTGTATGAGAGTGGCTGAAGCTCGGTTGAACATACACGCTTCATCACAGAACTCGGAGGTCGCAGTCTTGCGTGGTCTGTAAATTAGGATATACAACTATTTGTGACATATTTCACCCTCACAATGCCAAAAGGTGAGGTGGGGGAGAGGGGGTGGAGGTGGATGGAAGTGCATTACTCCGACCTTTTGAAAAAATGGTATTCTCGTCATATTCTTCCTACTTTGAATTTTAGAAATAATGTTTGTTGTTCCTTAATTATTTCATCTCCCTGATTCCGCAACTGTTTAAAATTTTTCACTACCTCAAAATTTAAGACTTATTAGTGGGTACGATTTTCATAACAAATCCTGTACTCATATTTTCAAGTTCAGGACCCTCCCATACATCAGCGTATCTTTAAAAAGTATGTTGTGAATAAAAGTCTTCATTAAATAACGAAGTTAGTAAATTTTTCATTTTTTGTGGTGGTCATAAAGTATCTTCCCATGTTAGTACATATCAAGGAAAATAGGTTGACTTTTCTACGATTGTGCTAAAAGATATTTTCTGGCTCTGGGCCCTACTTACACAGAAGTGGTGGTATTGTTAGAGCTAACGAAAGAGTGTAATACTGTTTTCCGAGATCACCATTCAGTGCATATAGTTGAAAATGGGGAGACCATGTGTGTTGTGATGCTGTGGACGTGGTAGCATCGAGAACCGAACGTAAATCAATGGAAGTGTGTCGAATGATCGGATGAGTCACGATTTTGTTACACCAGGTCGATGGTCGTGTCCGGATATGCCATCAATCAGGTTAACAGTAGCTCGGAGATGTACCACACCAAGGATGCAGGCCGGTTGGGGCTGTATTATACGCTGAGGGATATTCACCTGGGTTTCCGTGAGACCAGTAATAGTAGTCCTAAACAGAAGGACAGCTGTGCATTACATGAATGTTACTACAGACCAACTCGTTCTTTCTTGCTTAATGTCGTCGGCGATGGCGGTGGCATATTCCAGCAGGATGATTTTTTGTGAAACAATATCAGAATCATGAGACAGTGTTTTGAGGAGCAAGATAGCGAACATACGTTGTTGTCTTGGACAGCAAATTCGGCTGATCAGTACTCGAACACGTTTGTGACGCAATTGTGTGGTGCTACATACTTCTGGAAATCTACCGAGGACTCGTCTAATCCATGCGACGCCGCATGGCTGTTACATTGCATTTAAAAGTTGTACCAACACGCTGTTCTGCTGGTGGCAGTAATTTTTGGCTGATATCTGTATATCACTTAGTGGTTACTGGCCTTTGGTATTTCCTCTACTGTTACGGAGGGTAAAAGAAACAATTTATCAAATTGTGATAGTAACGGCCGTTTGATCAAGTGGAGGGGGAGTATTTGTAAAATAACGAAGTTCTGGACTTGTCGCTTGTCCCACTGTTGAAACTACCGGGTGGTTATATTTAAACTTTCCCTATTTAACACGTTATAACATGGAAACTAATTACCGTACGAGGACCAAACCTGATAGCATTAATGTCAAGGACATGGAGAACCGAAATAATTCAGACTCACTTGAAATGAAAATCTTTTAATGTGCTGCTACGGTATATCATACCATTATATGCCGGTACCAGCAGTGCTACAAAAGGGGCTCAATGTGGCGCCCGTTAGTGTCCGGAAGAGTCGAAAAGTGCAGGATTGCATTCTGCACAGCAGAAAGCAGCATGTCCGTTTGTATGCTATCTACCCCTCATGATATGCTGTGCTTCAGATCAGCACATGTGTGAATGTTCCCCTGATAAACCTAGTACTTCAGGTGGCCACACAGCCAGAAATCATAGTGAGATCAGGTGATCGTGCCGACCAAGCGCTTGGAAGCTATCGGCTGATAGTTCGATCGTTTCCAAATGAACTTCACGAGCGATGTGCAGTGGGGACCCATCTTGCATGAAAACAGCCGAATTCAATGCATCTCTCTCCTGTAGGGCGGGTATGACATGCTGGCGAGGAATATCCCAGTAAAGCTAGCCAGTTACACTGCACGTCGTTGGTCCTTGAGCGCCAACCTGTTGAAAAAAGAATGGGTCAAAGATAAACTCAGCCGTGTAGCCACATCATACAGTGACACGATTACCCTAAAGAGGAACTTCATGCACAGTGACTGTAGGTGAAACTCCCCACACTCAGCAATTTTGTGTGTTCACCTCACCCGTCAGAGAAAAATGGGCTTCGTCTATCCATAGGATGGTCTAGGGCCAGCCTTTGTCAACTTCAATCCTTGCGACAAAGTTGAGGGCAAAGTCAGCACGCCGTTCTGCGGCCTGTGGTGCAAGCTATTGTACGATATGTATCTTATAGGGATATCGTCTGAGAATAGTTCGAAGCAACTTCCATACAGTGAACCTCGGGATGTTCAACTGTCATGACACAGCTCACGCTGACGATCGGGAATTAGGTGCAGCGATGTCTGCCATAGCAACAGCGATTTCATCAACCACTTGTGGTGCAACCGGTCGTCGGCCTCTTTCCGGAGCGACGCCCAATTCTCCACTTGATTCGAAATTCTTCATCATGTTCCGCACAGCAGCTGGAGAAATTGGATCCTTCCGTAATCATTTCAGCCGGCGATATTCTCGAAGTGAAGCTGCAGCATTACTGTAGTTTTGATAATAGAGCTTCACCAATAATTCCCTGATCCTTTTGTACAAGCTCATGTTGACACGTCAACAAGTGCACTACGACTGGTCAGGTGTGAGACTATGAATCACGATGACTTATCACAAAACCTGGTAGCCATAGTTGCAACTAGACGGGGCTCTGTGACGCATGGAAATGATGCATCACATACTGTGGACATTAAAGATACCAAGTTTAGTACTCATACGGTAATTAGTTTCAGTGTTATAGGATGTTAAATAGGGAAAGTTCAATCATAACCACCCCGTATATAATCAGTGGTGCAATTTCAATGATGTGTAGGTCAGTCTCCGAAACAGCATATTAAAAGTGCTTCTGATGACTGAAATGAAAGTCGACTATGATGATGCATGATGGTAAACACATAATACTCCAAGTTGGAATGGTGTTTGTATAATTCCCGGTCACCAGCTTAACGTTCGTAATACTAGACGTGTTTCGTTTTCTTCTTCTTCCTACCAATTTCACTGAAGTCAAAAAATGTTTCAAATGGCTCTGAGCACTATGGGACTTAACTTCTGACGTCATCAGTTCCTTAGAACGTAGAACTACTTAAACCTAACTAACCTATGGACATCATACACATCCATGGCCGAGGCAGGATTCGAACCTGCGACTGTAGCGGTCGCGCGGTTCCAGACTGTAGCACCTAGAACCGCTCGGCCACCCCGGCCGGCCGCCCTGAAGCTGAATTAGTGATATCGTCCGAGTGTTAACAAACTTACTAGATATTTAAGTAAAACGTACAAATTTGACGCATGTGATGGAAAAAAATCTAAGTAAAATTCTCACAGTCATTTGGAGTTGGACATCAGTAATTTTGGCAATGCTGGGAAACTAAGATTCATACTTCTAAATATTGTTAGGAGTAGTATCATTTTAATTACCAACATTCTACGCAGTATTTAAAATAACACTTACCCTATAATGTGAGGCAACTGAGAAGGGTTGTCCATAGCTTATCCACAGAAAGTCATTACATCGATGTGTGGTTTTCATCAAGTTATAGATAGCGATGAGGCGACTTTTCTGGCATACGAAAATAATTTTTGACACTTGCTGATGGCTAATTAAGACATGAAAAGTTAAAAGTATGAGACTATTACTTAATATTCCAATGGCAGGAAGCAGTTGGGAGGCAGCTACCGTCTCTGCTGGAGGACCTAATAACAGAGCACCTGTTTCATGAGTTGTAACGAGCTTCTGACGATGAGCAAATTGCTTTCTTTAATGTGCTCATTTTACTTTAAATTCTTAAATATCTTGCGTTTTTGTGTGTCTAGTAACCAAAGTTCCACGTTTTAATCACTTTCTAATATATAGATATGCCGTCTTCGCTATGGGCAGGCATTGTGATTGCTGCGACCAGTTGTGAGCTGACTTGGTGGTCTTTCGTTCACCATTCCAGGCAGAGGAGGCAATAGTCGCAGCTTGAGGCTTTTACAAGTTGGCATCACTGTGTGGGTGGGGCGGGGGGGGGGGGCGTACGTGGCAATCCAATGGATATCCATTACGTCCCACGTATCCTCGTGATCGCCCCAGTTACTGCTCCACTATGGGAGGACCCTCGTCTGTGGTCATATGGGAGGAGGCTTCAAGGTATATCAGGCTGTAAAAGACGTTCAGGAGGGCAGATCGAAATGCCTCCATGGTTAGTCTGAAAAAGAAGTTTCAGACGCCATCTGTCGCTGATAAAAATCCTGAGCCAGATGCAGTCGTTTGCTCTGTTTGAGAGGACGTCTCTTGGTCCGCATATCTGGGCATTCACGGAGGGCGGGATGAGCTGTAGTTTGGAGCTCCAATATTAGGTGAGTAATGGGATTCTTTAGGGATATCACTGCCAAGGAGGGACAGAAATTCAGTGTGCTTTCTGTGTATATACTGGTGGGGATCATTCCCCAGATGTGGAATAGGTGCTTCCAGGTGACATAGAAAACACATGGTGCAACAAACAGCAGGTGGTGGCTCATGTCTCAGCTAATGATTTGTGTCACTTTGGACAGGCACAGATTCCTTCCGGTTTCAGGCGGCTGTCTGAATTGGTAGAGACTGCCAGTCTTGCTCAAAAGCCGGCCGCGGTGGCCGTGCGGTTGTAGGCGCTCCAGTCCGGAGCCGCGCTGGTGCTACGGTCGCAGGTTCGAATCCTGCCTCGGGCATGGGTGTGTGTGATGTCCTTAGGTTAGTCAGGTTTAAGTAGTTCTAAGTTCTAGGGGACTGATGACCACAGCAGTTGAGTCCCATAGTGCTCAAAGCCATTTGAACCATTTTTTTATTGCTCAAAAGCTCAAGTCCGAGCTCACCATCGTCGACAGCATTGATAACAGTCCTTTGGCAAAAAACCAAATGAAGGGTCTGAATCAAAGGTTCAGGCGTTTCTGCGGCAGTGTAGGCTTCAGAGTCGTCAAACTGCGCCTTTGGGCGCTGGGTTTTGGGATTACGCTTAACAGGTCACGGCTCCACTGCACACAGGACGCATCGACAGTAGTAGTGGGGGCTGTGTGGAATGGACTGGGCGGTTTTTTAGGTTAGAAACTCTCAGGACAGTACAAAATGTGCTACAGTCTCAAAGGGTACAGGACAAACACAGGAAGAGGGCAGATATAACAACAATTGGTATTGTAGTTGTAAACTGTCGTAGCTGTGTTTGGAAAGAACCTGATTCCTAAGCGCTAATAGAAAGCACTCTAGCTAAAATCGTTACAGGTACAGAGAGCTGGCTAAAGTCGGGGATAAGCTCGGCTGAAATTTATACAAAGGACCTAATGGTGTTCGAAAAGAATAGCTTAAATATCCTTGATGGTTGAGTGTTTGTTACTGTTAGAAGCTGTTTGTCTTGTAGTGAACTGAAGTAGATAATTCCTGTTAGTATTGGCAGGCATTATATTTGACAGCCGGCATAGATTAATAATTGGTTCATGTTACTACCCCCGTCCCCCTACTCAGATGATTCAGTTGCTTAACAGTTCAAAGAAAACTTGAGTCTTATTCAAATAGGAACCCCTCCTATATAATTAAAGTTGGAGGTGACTTCAATCTACCTTCCACATTTTGATAATAATATATGTTTAAAGTAGTGGTAGACATAAATCATAGTCCCAACAGATACACATACTGGCGGCCACAATGTCGTTGTAAGGAGGCTGAACACCCAACATCCAAATCCACTTAAAGTAAACGCAAAATACATCTATTTAAGAATGCAGATAAAAATTCGCGTGAGTCATTCCTGAGTTATAGTCTCCACTCCTGTCAAACTAACAATGTGACCTCTGCTTTTGACGGTGCGATAATATGTTGTGGTGCTGTTGTCTTGTTCCTATTTAATAAAGCTCTACACCCGTTATGACGTTGAAGTCATTTTTGTAGGTTGTTTACGTATTCCTATTAACAGAAACGTGCATCGTTTCACAATTAGGGAGCTGTGAAAGCAAAAATTTATACTGCTCTAAACCTCAAGTTTTACTAACATATCCGCTATATGTTAGTGAAAACCTCACGTCCTTATATTTCCCTGTTCTGGATGTATTCCGAGTTTCCTCTCTTAGCTGCATAGCCCTATACATTCACCCTTTAGCAAAATACCGATACGTGTATACACAAAACTAAATGGTTCTCTATCTGAAGGCAGCGAAATGACGACCTGAGTAGTATATCTTCGTTTTCGTAACCAATCATCGCTTTTTGTCTTATCAATACATCATTGGCGTGATAATGCCGTTCAACCGTCATATTTCATTCGTTCTGCTTGTGTCAAGTCTCTGCTGGTGTGTTAACTACTTGATGGCATGCTCTTTCCCTTGCCCTCATTCTTTCCCTTTGGCACCCAACCGAAGAGATGCTCCCCTCATGCCTTTTCCTATCTATCGTTACAGTAATTTTGTGATACATCGAGACTGAGCATGGATCATTCCTTTCCTATTAATAATACAAAAATTATAAAATTTACACTCTCCATACGAGAAGTTCTGAGACTGCTTGTATTCCTGGAGTTTAAGTGGTGGCAGCTCGAGCTGAAAACAACAGATCTGGATTCTATTAGTCTGTTGTCAGAAAACAGTCTTAAAAAGTAAACATGTAGCCTTAATGTAAGAACGTTGTTGCCACTAACCGCAGCGGATCAACATAACTAAACCTAGTCATTAAGACACTTTCCAGAAGAGGAAAGTATGTGCAAAGTTTTTCCTGCACATCTCAGCAGGAGGTCTATAGGACTTTGCGATCACTTTGAAATGCATGAAATGCAACCATGTGCCGCATCCAGTGACGTCACAATACACGCATGCCTATGGCGTCAACACCGTCACGTTAGAATCTACATACCCAGTTATGTAAGGTGTCATTCACAATCCAAGAGTCCGCAGCTCGTGGTCGTGCGGTTGCGTTCTCGCTTCCCACGCCCGGGTTCCCGGGTTCGATTCCCGGCGGAGTCAGGGATTTTCTCTGCCTCGTGATGACTGGGTGTTGTGTGATGTCCTTGGGTTAGTTAGGTTTAAGTTGTTCTAAGTTCTAGGGGACTGATGACCATAGATGTTAAGTCCCATAGTGCTCAGAGCCATTTGAACAATCCAAGAAGGCATACCTCATTTCTCCCATTCTAGAAAATCAAGGCAGCCAATCACATCCTATCACTTTACTGGCCACTAAAACAAAATACCAATGACATCAGAGTCGACAAATTGACTACGTTCAAAAATATCCGAACGATACGACTTTTACAGTAGGTTCAAAGGAATGTATTAAAATAATCTAAAGGGTGGAACTTACAATATTTCCACATCTTAAATAGGTAAGCTTTGTCATCAGCAATTCACACACTCACATGCACAATGTTTGTGCCATGAACCCACAGGTTATGTGAACAACCGTAGTTCGACCACACTTGACATGTGATGTTGTGGACCCTTAAATTTTATATTTCAACGTCTAAATTGTTCTGTAATGCTTTTCAAGTGCCAGTTGTATTTCCACATCTAAAATGTCTGCTAATTTACTTCATCAACACACATAAAATGCAATATTTATGTCATGGATCTCAATATTATTTCCATACACACACCTTCCCGTCGAAGTTGCTGCTTAAACAGTGACTGTGAACTTTCAGATTAAGTCTCCACCATGCCTTTTTCATCTTTCAGTTCCTGCAAAACTAGCTACTTGGCATTCTGCTTTCAGGAATAAATGAGGTAATGTACGAAGGTGACAAATCCTTTAACTCCACAAAACACATGCTGGCTAAAATATTCTGCCAGGCAGTCAAACTGACAAACAGATAGGGATTCTGAATTACTTAGCTGCTGGAGCAGTGCAGTCAATGTGTGTCCCTTAAGGCACGACTTTGAACACTCAAAGTAATTATATATGAAGGTAATATCTGTTCCCGAAAGAACAGATATCATTGATGACTGGGCAGATTCTCTAGAATGACCTTCTTGTGCGAACGCACACGCTATGTCCCAAATCGTACGGGATTAGATTAATCTGCCACGAGTAATGAGTGTGATGGGCAAACATCTATTAGGCGCACTACGAATGTAGTGGTGTGGGCAAGTTGGGAATGTGGGTCTCACGGGGAGCGTACAAGGGATACGTCCCTGCAGGTGCACTATCCTCTGTGCCCTCGGTGTCCTCTGTGCCCTCGGTGTCTCAGATGGATTGAGCGTCTGCCATGTAAGCAGGAAATCACGGGTTCGAGTCCCGGTCGGGGCACACATTTTCAACATGTCCCCAATGATGTATAACAGCGCCTGTTTGCAGCTAGGGTGTCGATTTAATTATCATTTCACTCAAAGTAATTGACACAATGGTAATTCTTCCCCAAAATTTTCCCATCCTTGTACGATACATCTACCTCGCTAATCAGCAAGATGACAGCTCCTCCGAGGCCCAAAACAGAGTATGAACCAAAATAAAGCGTTGTATGGAGGTAACAGATAGCAACACATTCTATGGTTATGTCAAGTGTCAAACTGTTATTGTCACGTTTAAAACGTCCATCAAAATACGTAAAGGGTGTAACTTACATGAAATTCCAAGAGTTGTAGAATTCTTTTCAGTGAAAGGAAAACATCACCAAGCATTGTTTTAGGGGAGAAGAAATTAATTCATCGTGTTCCACACTAGAAGAATATATTCTGTGACAATAACATGATGATATTGCTTTTATTATAATATTCCAAACATACTTGAGGATATGTACAAATACAAACACTAGAGGACAGATATAACATTTTCGGATCTGAACTAGGGTGCCAAAACCCTCTGAATCGTTTACAGACTGTATTTCCATAATGAATTATTAAATAACTCATAAAATTTATTCTCAGTGCTCCAAAGTGTAAGATATGAAACACACAAAACAGACAAAGACCAACAAACTGAGAATGCAGCATTTCAGGAGGAGAGGAACACATTTACATTGTGTAGTAACCCTTAAATTACATGTTCTCGTAATGTAGATGGAGAATTTCATAACGCATGGAACGCGAATCTAAACTTGCCAAAAACCAGTGATGGAATAAGGTGCCACACAGAGACATACTTCACTCTCGCTTTGCACCACAGAATTCTTACCGTGAATGAAAATATACCCTTTGCACAAATAAAAAGTTATTTATCAGGTAAGTAAGGATCTCGAGTACAAGACACAAACACGCACACGCACACGCACACACACACACACACACACACACACACACACACACACACACACACACACAAACATTAAAAACAAAAATTTGATCTTTGTGCCAAAGATCCAACTACGCAAAACGTTTGTAAACGTCTCCTACTAACGCCGACTTATGCTATGGCAGAATGGCGATTATATAACACTTCAGCTTCCTTCCATATCATTGAGCCATACATGAACATGTTACAGAAAATTACATCAAACTACTTAATACATGTCCATGTTACACGAAATTGAAAGAAACAAGTTCACTAAAGGTCACATAGTTTGTCAAAACCGTTGCAAACTGCTTTAACACAGTGTAGAATCTGGGAGTAATATATACAGCATACAGAGTTTCTGCTCTGGTTTTGGAATCGGTACAATTCTGGACACAGTGTGTGTGTCCTAAATATTGAAAAAAATGCTCCATGGTACAGTAAAAAGTGTAACAAATCAACGATTCAATAACTGGTCCCATATCATAGAAAAGTTGTAAAAAATTGCACCATTTTATAGAAAAATTATAACGAATTACCCGTGTTGCTGCAAAAATGTAACACATTGTCCTATGTCACAGTAAAAATTTAAAAAATTGTCCCAGGTTGAAGTTAGAATTATAACAGACTGCTGTATTTTACAGTGAAGTTGTGACTGTATATCACCATTTCTGTTACTTTGTGTGCATATTGTACATGCGCAATTTGTACCGATGGTTAAAATTTTGCTGTAACATGATTCAATGTTTTACAATCTTTGGTAAATAGGTTGGGAATTTGTTACAATTTTGATTGAGGCAGGGTGCAATGTGTTACAATTTTTGATTTTGCTGTAACATGATGCAATGTGTTACAAGGGCAATTTGCTGCAGTTATTGCTACAAAATAGAATAATAGACTAGAATTTTTGCTGTAACATGGGGTAAATCGTTACCAATTATGAAGTAACCTGGTGAAATTCGTTACAATTTTGCAGTAACATGAGTAATTTCTTATAATATATTGTGTGACAGGGGACATTATGGTACACTATTGCTACAACAAAGGGAAGTTTGTTAAAAGTTTTGCTGTAAATTGCGACTTTTGTTGATCTTGTACTGTAATGTGTTGCAATATTTCACAACTACTGTTTTAACATGGGGATATGTCTCACATTTTTTTCTGTATCAATATGGCCTTTAATATGTATGCTATGTCAATTCTTGCTCACTTGAACATATTTATGTCATGTTGTCGTGTCCTGACATAGGTGGGAGAGGGAGAAAAGGGGTTACAGGTCAGTCTGTGCTCCAAAGCGGTACAGAGCAGAAGGCAGAAAGACAATTCACAGTGAGGGCGTTTGATTGTTTTCTTCTATCTGAGCCAACACTGGTACAGGCATTTACTAGAAATGCAGGTGGTGAGACTTGGTAGGAAACTCGTTGTGGAGACTCTTCGACAAACGGGTTTTGAAATAGTTGTTTATTCCAGACAGGACTAACTAATACACTGGAGGCTAGTTCTAGGGCTAGCAAAAGCATGAATAACACTGTCACAACAGAAGACAGTGCAGAAGTCGCAGGAGTGGATGCTAACCACAGTAGCAAACACTAACAGCATCGTAAGACAACAACTTAGTTGCAAAACAAAACATACTGAATGTGACACTGTTCACTGAGGCACTCCAAGTGAGAGAGCAGACTTACGGGGAACTGGACTGAGGCTGGAGTGAACGGACGTGGATTCGGCGCCCGGATCGTCTGACTGAGAACTCCTCCAAAATGCAGAATCTAGAGGCTTTAAGAAGTCGAGTGGGGGCACTGTTTTTCCCACTTAAAGCCACCCAGCGAATCCCGCAGGTCTCTTGCAGGTGCCTTGCAATCACGGTTTAGTTAGGTCCCCTCTGTGGCTCCTAAGGCTGGTATGTTAATGCGGTTGCAATAACTAAGTCTGTATTTGGTATCAACATTGTTCAGCTGAAAGCTAAACGTAACTTCTCTGCCAAATAAGGCTTGCATCATTATTGTTATGCGTCATTTAGCTCCGCCCCTAGGACTCCTCGGAGTAGGGATTGCTAGATAACAGTTTTTTGGTGTTTTCGCTCTCTTTCTAATCCTAGTGAGCCTACTGACGTTGCTGTTCTCAGGGCTGGTATCAAACTGGCTGCATACGCTGATACGTGCATGTTGATTTCAAAGTTCTACGGTGGCAGCCTACTACAGCGTCTAGACGACATATGAAGTTACATGTTAATTCCCTGAAGAGTAACTAGCGCCCTGGGACCGCGTCTGGGGGCGTCTGCATTTTCGCAAAGCTCTCCACTTACGGTTTACGTCATGTAATAATATCTCTCCTAGTTTCGTCTGCCCTCAGCATCGTCTCTGCTTCCGCGCCTTGGAGCGCCTGTCTTCCTTTCTCACAGCTTCAAGAGAACACTACAGTAGCAAGGAATAATCAATTTATCACAATGTTACTTTCGTGAAAGTTTGTGTTTTGCCGACTTTTGAGGGACAAGGACATTACCAATGGCCTTCAATGTATGATAACACGTAAGAACTTGAATGTACGATGTCATCAAGACAGCAGATGGTGTGACATTAAAAAATTAAAGATTATGGATAGAAGAAATTTAAAAGTTAATGTTGTTAAGTGGCAATACATCTAATAATTAAAAATGGAGAAAATGTAAATAAATCCGTTATGGGGGAACTACCTAAATTGTACTTGGTAAGACTTCCCCCTCCCCTACCCACATCTCTCTGCCAGACAGTGCCTATTACCCTCCAGACTATTAAAATGAAAGACAATTACTCTTGCTCCGATCATGATGCTTAAAAATATGTGAATATGCTTATTTTTAAATTATTTATTAAGAAAACTATGTAAAGATGTAGCTATCCGTATTTAGGCTTGTGCTCAAAAGAATTCGAACATTTTGAATTTTTTGTGATGTATCCAAGTTGTTCATTCTAAAATTACATAAAAGTGTAAAGGGCCATATTTCAAAATGCTTTAAAGGACGTCATAAGAATGCAAAATACTTATATGTCTCTGTGCCATATTCAAAAATATTAATTTTATAACCTATGTAAAGTATGTAACTTCCATTATTTGAAAGTATATTACATGATACTCAGATGTATCGGAACGCTATGATTTTTTGGAGTCATATTCAAATTTATTTATCCAGAAATTTCTCAGTAGTGTAGTTGTGTATGTGCATAGTTCGATTTCTGTAATATAGATTGTGTAAGGAGCAATGGAAACTCAAATTAAGTATGCTCCACATTTAAATTGTATTGTGATGATTCTCAAGTGCCAAAAAGCAGACATGAGCCGTCAACAGGACTGAACTCAGTGACAGCATTTTGCTTGCTCGAAAAAGTCTTGTCTTGCTGTCATCCAATTGGCGTAACATGACAAGCATGCTGCATTGCAAAATACACCTGGGCATTACTGCTGATGAAATTTAATAATTAAAGTGCACTTGTCGACGAGAGTAAAACATTAATTATTATTCTCATGTCTTTTTTCAGATCCCATAATTCATCAGTACTCATAATTTTATGGATATTTCAGACTTTGCACTTACTGCTGAAAGAATAGTCAAATGTTGACTGCAGAACTAGCTAAACGAATTTTCAGTCTTTTGTTAATGCATTAGTTTTTTCTATGTGATAGCATAAAATACTAATACAGTTAAGGGTGCATGTGTTTTCCTTAAATTGTTTTGGGAAAAGATCTTGCTCACACTAGATATATGAAACAAAACTCGGAGGCCTTTTTGTGGGAAAGAAGAGCTGTAGAAATACTGGTCCAGCTATACGAAACTTAAATTAATTTCTCAATTCTTTGTCTGCAATCAATATTAACGAGTTTTAAAGAAGAATTCAGCATATAACGGTCGAGGAGCACATGGCTCAAGTCACTGAATCTTGATATCTCGATTTTATTCCAAATACTTTGAGAGAACAGCGGCCAGGAAAGAGAGTTATACTGAATTTTCTGAATTAACTGAGCTCTCTCTTGTTGAACCACAGTTTCGTGCTCCAAAAGCTATCCACCAACGTAGACTGCGAGAGCTGTTTATTGTTTTATGAGCTTTGCTACCGGAGATGTCAAGACGGTTCTGATTTAGTCAATAAGCAAATTATGTGAGATGTGTAAAAACTGAGTATTGGTAATCTTTTATATAAATGGTCTGTGTTACCATATCGGGATATAAATAACAATTATTTTGAAAATAGTTTTGTCAAATTTAGTCACTGAGTGACCGGAGAATAATTTTCGTTGGATTGGTAACGCATCACGAAGCATTACAATCTCTGGAGATGAGAGAGGAAAGTAGAGCGAGTATCATTGGCAGAGAGATATTCATTGCTTGTTGAGCTTTAGGTGAGACCTGAAAATTACTGAGTGAAAAGTTAGGCGATGTTAAACTGTGGTTCAAAGAAGACAAAAACTGTTATTTGTAGAACATAACTTCCGCAACAGAAATATTCGAGATTACCATAATGCTGGCCGCTATATCGGATTTTTTTGGAGTGTCGTAGTTTAATCAAGTACTATACACTAATAATAAAAACTCGTTGTTCGTATAAATTACTGCGTAAAGTTGTCGATGTCGTCCACTTGTAAGCAAGCCTAGCTTTGAAATGGTGAAAATTCTAACGAAAGCGGATACAGCTTAACAACGACACAGAAGCTATCACATAAGTTTGGTAAGGACATCCTATTTCTCACTAATTTAATGGATGTTTAACTACGTAGTAGTATACAAACAGGTAGTTATTCGATCATTCATAAGATATTTCTCGATCCATTCATTATACAAAGGTCACGTAACAATCCTCGTTCAGAGTTCGGAGCTTGTGTAGTACACTAAGCTAGCTCGGCAGACATTCCTAGTGGAACACGACTGCATCTGTATGATTTCTTTACTGCTCGATTTACAATTTAAACACTTTGTATCATCCTGCCGATAGTAAATCATCACACTGCAAGTTGTTGCTCGCTTTAATTATATACATATGTCTGAGTGAAGTTACAAATGTACCACCATAATAAAATAAAAACAGTGAATAGTAGAGGCAGTATGCATGACAACAGTGGCATATTTAAATTTACAAAATAAGGACAAGTTTTATTAGACCATTGGTTACTACTACTAGCTGATACATATTACACAGAAACGACAAACACAAATCAGATGAGGCATGGTGTTTGATAGGCAAAGCATACATTGGGGTGGAAGCTATAGAAATTATCCCCTGAATTAATCCCTTTTACCAAATGATCTGAATTTACTTACGTGAATCCACTGTGAGGTCCAACTCTGTTCAGTGGAATCACCTATGATCAACTATACCACAAATTACAGTTCGCCGGAGAACAGGGAGCTGTGAATATCCTTTCACAACTCTACGCTTGTACAGCAGTAGTTTATCCACCTCTCATTACTTTCCTGTTACCCAATCATTTCTGCATGGGGAGTATCATACTTTAGTAAAGAGGTTAGTGTGACATGGAGCAAAAGAAATAATGACGCTTTAACTTGGTCTGCCAGAACGACATGCCGAACCGTAACAGCTTTGCCATTCGAAAACCAAACATACCACACCCCGTCTTGACCTCATTCAACCAGGGGTCATAAAAACACTGACTGTTGTATGCCTGCAAACGTTACATGGTTTTCTGGGTGTTAGAATTGGTGCTGGGGCCCCTCAAGGCCTTGACACGCACCTCTGACTAAATACAATGACTGAATGGTTAAAATGTCATTCAGACGTTTAACTAAACCATTCTCACCGAAGATGAGGTCAGAGATGATTTGCTTCCATAACCATAATACAATATCGTTCGTCATCGAGCATTCTCCGCCTGAAAGATATTGTCATCCCTAACCAATAATTCACAGTGAGTCAATCCCCCATAGAGAGAAATATCATGACAAATTCTATCGAAGCATTCAGCAAGTCTAGGCTAGTCAAGTGTGTGTTCAGGTGACATATGATGCCGGCCGGGATGGCCGAGCAGATCTAGGCGCCACAGTCTGGAGCCGCGTGACCACTACTGCCTCTGGCATAGATGTGTGTGATGTCCTTAGGTTAGTTAGTTTTAAGTACTTCTAAGTTCTAGGGGACTGATGACCTCCGAAGTTAAGTCCCATAGTGCTCAGAGCCATTTGAACCAATTGACATATGACATCTGTTAACCTTAGTTCATAGGGAGGTGTCTTTCTGTCCTTTTAATACAATTGTGTAAAAGGCGTTAACATAAAATTTAAAAAAAAAACAGTTAAATGACTTGTGAAATATATGACACTTTACATAAATGACAAAGACGGAGTAAAAACTTGAATCAGTTCCTAAAAGTGGTTTGAATATTTGTGTAATTTTGTATGTGATTTTTTGTTGGTCTTGTATTTTAGATGACAGTGACCTGTCACCACAGTATCACATGAACAAACACTGCACTACACTCAAGAGGTGTGTAACAGGCTGGAGGTGGCAGCTATGGGGGCAGGGGGGTTATCTGGTGTTAAGAGAAGGGTTACCCGTTTACTTAACGTCATGAGGGGTAGCAGCGATGTCTGGGTCAGGACCTGTCTCCTGCATATGGCAGCAACAGGTAGACATCTGGACTGCTGACAGTCAAGAGGTGGGGCACCAGTTGACAAACTGTCGCCCTCGTTGAAGACAGTCCTCCAGCAACAGTTGTCAGTGTTGTGGCGAGTGTCAGGAGACATCAGTCGCTTGCTTTAGCTCTCTCTAGTCTCGCCTTTCTCGTCAGCAGCGGTGTTGCCTTCAGCTCCAGTCTCTCAACACTCATGCATCAAACAGCGGTGGCCCCAGGTGGTGGCGTGACGTCAGGGGCGAGCGTCTGTTACCTGTTGGCTGCAGGCGAGGCTCGCTTGCTGATGTACCACAGTACCTGGAATATCTTTCCCTCTCCATTCACGAGTCAACGTAGTCACGTCAGCTGACTGCCTGCCCTGTTGCCGCAGGGGAGGAAGCAGAGACGGATCACCTGCAGCTTACAGCTGCCGGTGTGGCCATTTGCAGTGATTTCATGTCTGCTAGTCACTCGCCCCATCTGGCGACCATGTGATGACATCACACCGGCAGCTGAACGCGTCATAGCTCGCCCATCAGGCTAGGTCACGCCAACGCAATCAGCCGCGACAGCCGCGTTGATTGAGTGCCTCCTGCCCAGTGCCCATGCCCGGCCGGCGACTGGTCTGCTTCGGTCGCGGTCGCCATTCGCAATGCCGTAGTCCTCTGCACATGCCTTAGCACATAGCTTGGTGCTGTGTTCTTACGATGAATGTTTACAAAAACACATACGTAGAAAATCATGACAAAAAAATGAACAGTATGTAACTGAAACTTCAAAATATTATTAACGCAGGTAATAGAAACGCGCCGTACTGCTTTCTTTTGTTTAAACAATGTTACCGCTAAGGTTCCACAAAAAATTGCAATCCTTTACAGATACTTTTTTTATTTTAACAAATATCGATCATTAATCACAACATGAACTCATCGTTTGCTATTGATGAAGTCATGTTAATGTAGCGTATGTCAGTGTTTTGTTAGTTTGCAAACACCACTCCTGCATACCAATGGGCTAAGCTGACACAGAACGCACATTCACAATTCAAGCACTCTCACGCCAAGAAACACTCGTTCTATTAATATCCTTCCAGTTAACAAGTTTAGCTACCTCTAACTCTTTCTACTTTATAGAAATCTGGATTTTGACGCTTCTCGTGACGTCAACTTATTGGATGACCACGTGATGTTGCTGTCTGGCGCAGATTCTGCGTCGAATACCGCTCACCTAAATCTGCGCCTCCTTACTGGGATGCCAGTATGGCTCAGATTTTGCCACGAATTCAGCTATTCCTCTGAACCTTATGTAAAACTCTCAAAAATCTATGTACGCTACTATCAAAGACATATAGTACATAAAAAGACACGCAATACTAGTTTTAATTATTTGTAATGCATAACGATTGGCAGTTATCTTTCGTTTTATATGGTCCCATTCGCCATTTCCTGCCTGTTCGTTTAAAAACGTACTACCGGGATTCGCACTTCACGTGCTCATGCCACGTAATACAAAATTTCGCCGATGACACGCTTCTGTCGCTGGAGAACCACAATCGAAATACCACAAGGCAAACGTCATTGCACTCTTGGCGATAAACCATAAGCGATAACCACAATCGAAAAAGTACCACAAGCGATTAAGTATCGCACCACAGGCAATTATCCATAACGGTAACCACACTCGAAAGCCGCCAACGGGAACACATCGCTCCTCTGGCAATAATCGTTATATAACCACAACGAAAGAAAAAAAGCCGTACTCGAAAGTCAACACGCCACTGGCGTGGACAATCCATGTCCATATCGCGAAATACCGCCCATCGGTGTCGGTTGCATGATGAAAATCACACCAAGATCCACTACCAGATCCCAAATGAACTTCTGTGGCACCACTACCGCCTCGTAGCTACGAATGGTGGGAAAGACCTTGTATTGGCCTCACTAGTAATGTACGCAATATCAACGGAAGAAACCAAACCATTGAAACATTCCAAGATTACTTGTGAGAAGAATTATATCTCCTAAACTTGTGCATTATTTTTGAACCAAAATGGCCATTTTCACGCGGTTGCAACACATACCTTTGCTGTGGCGTGACAAGCTACTAAGATAGTTAGTATTAAACGAACAAGTTTTATCATAAACTCAAGAGGTTCCCGCCAAGAAATCGGCACATTTCAATTCACGAAATAATTTTCTGTCTGTCAGACATGCGAGGATACCAGTACTTCTCAAATTTGCGGTAAATTATCCAATTGCAAATGCTGTACAGAAAACTAAAACCGCCTAACTCGTTGATGAGATGTCACACGAGAAGATCTTATCCGCTAATTATGATAATAAATCATCCAAAAAGTGTAGCTGGAAGCAAATGAAGCACAATACACTAAATGAGTTCATACATGAATTGGAAACAAATTATTATCAACCCTTAGTTTCTGATATAACTGTACAAGAATTATTCTATGAACAGTTTCACGTAGCTGATGTGATGAACCCCTAAGGGGTGCTACTACGGTTTCTGTATGAGGGGTTAGGTGGGCTGACTTCCACTACGTCATTTTGGTTATCATTTTGCGTACATCACCTATCAATCCCTACTTTATTTCTTTTAGGCCCTGAGTAGCAGACCGGCTGCATGAACAAGTTAAAATTTTGCATTTTCCTGCTGTTGCTATTTCTGTTCACTTGAAAGCTACCACCATGCGTCCCCCGTCTGCTTCTATCATTCCCATGAGGCTCATTATCGAATCTGTCACCTTGATATTGGTTTCTTGTTTTCCTGTTTCTACTTTTGTTTCGCCCGTCATTATATACACCAGATGAACGTTGCGAATTTTGTTCATTATGTCTGCTTCGGTCCCTCACGTTTTGTGCTTCGTTGACAAATTCTAACCCTCGCAGAGCTCTTTTAATGATTCTGTTGTGTCATTACATTTTCCAATGAGCAGTTTCTGGTAACTTAAAGACAGTTTCATGAAGTAGTGCGCATTACCTCCTTATCACTGTACGGTTGATCCACGTAACGGTTGTTGTTGACAAGCGTCTCGAAAAATTGTTAGGAACTGCGGCACCCTGATACTTCGTAATCCTTCCCAAACATAATCTCCTGTTTATCCTTTCTTGAGCGTTCTGTGACCAGTATGTCTATAGGAAAGCTTCTCTGAATTCGCTGTAGCTGCGGCAGTTTGCTGGAAATCTAGTCATGTGCTCTGCTATTGTACCCTCGAGGTATCCACAGACAAATTCCAGTTTGTATACTAGTGGCCATGGTTTGGGTAGTACAGTATTATACCAACCAATCAATGAGTTGGGATGTAATGAACAGTGGTTCTCATTGTAAACATAATAATTCTGAACTGAGAGAAAAATTCATAATTTTACCCCACAGGACTTTCGCTAACTTCTGGCATGCATGCTCGAAGGTTTTATACCCGACAAATCCCTGAATGCCTTTTTACCGTCGCCTCGTGTCGTGAGAGTCACATTCATTCATTCATTCACTTAGTACAGGCCATCTTTGGACCCCGTTATTTCAACTGTCTTGCTTTACGTGTTCTGATTTTTGCCCAGTGCTCCCGCATTCGTTCTCAGTTTTGCTCCTTCCTCTCGTGCGTCCAAGCCTTTCCTGTTTTTAGTTTTGGCTTTCCTTGGAAATTCTGCCACGCCATAAGTATCTTTTTGAGTGGGACACGCTCCAAGATGTCATCATTGGTGATCCCCACTTCCTTAAGATCTTTCTCCACCTCTGTGAACCAGGCCCATTTTGTTTTCTTCTCCTGAAAGTAGGTGATCGTACGATTGGTGAGTCATCCTGGGCTCATTCGGGGTATAAGTGCATATAACATCCTTCTTTTCAGGATGGTATCAGTTATCTTTTCTATGTGGGAATACGGTTCTTGATTGCGAAGTATTCTAGATTCCCCATTTTCTTTACTGGGACCTAAGTTCCTTCTCAAAATCTTCATTTCCTTGGCCTCCAGTTTTTCGATTAGGCCTTTTTTTTCATTACTAGGCATTCAGAAGCGTACAACACCTCTGGACGTATAACACTGCAGTAATGCATTAACTTTGCATTGAACGATACTGATCTTTTGTTGTAGATGTTTTCGGTTAAATGGAATGCCATTTCCATTTTGTTCATGCGTGATATGAAGGCTCCTTTCTCTCATAAGGTTGCCATTATCCATTCTGCGAGATATTTAAACTTTTCAACTCGCTTCATTTTGTCCCTTGGTGGTGACTTTATGTTAGTTATAATTTCGGTTTCCTCAAATTAAATTTGTCGGTCAGTCTTCTGTGCTTGTACTTTACGCTCATTAATCTGTCTCTCAGCTGTTTCCATGCAAACAGATAAAATTGCAAAATGATCTGCAAATGCGTGACAGTCGATTTCAAGACTTTGTTTCTTGTAACCCAGCCGGACACCATTTTTAATTCCTTGGTTTTCCAGTTCCATGCGCCTCTCACGAATCACCTTCTCGAGGCACAGTTGAAGAGCATAGGTGAGAGCCCATCTCCTTGCCTCACTCCAGTCTTTATTTCAAAAGCTTCTCATGTTTCTCCTCTAAATTTCACTTTTGAAGTTGTATTGGTTAGTGTTTGCTGGATTATCACTTTGGTCTTCGTGTCTAGGCCAAGTTCTCCTAGAGTTCTGATCAGGGTTTTACGATCAATCGAGTCGTATGCCTTTTTGAAATCCACAAAGGTCACAACAAAATATTTATTCCTCACCGTAAGGTACGAAATGTTTCCGTACATCTGAGTTGCGCTCCATTGTGTTCCGACTCAGTACTTTGTGCGTTACACATCACTGACTGCGGGCGCTCTGCTTAGCCACGTACCCTTTTAAGCTAGCGTTCCTGTCGCATGTGGGCCTGTGGCGGAGATGTGGCTATGGGTTTAGTAGCCGAATTTTGTGTTTGACGTAAATATGCGGCCGAGGTGAGCGAGCAATTCAAACAACGCGCTGCAAGTCATCTCGGCGGACAATAATATCTTGAGTAAACATTCTCTCTCTCTTTCCGTTTCGCATCAAGAGAGTGATGATGGCCAACCAATAGTAGCAGGAAGAATTTAAACCAATAACCATTCTCTAACGAAACTGTGGAATAGTGCCTTTCTATCTAATGCACCACCAATACTATGCAGTAGAGTTAGTATAGTAGAGTTTAGCCAAAAACGCCCCTCATTCCGCATTAGCGCGGTGATGGTAGTCTATGAGCCGGCTGGAGTGGCCGAGCGGTTCTAGGCGCTACGGTCTGGAGCTGTGCGACCGCTACGGGCGCAGGTTCGAATCCTGTCTCGGGCATGGATGTGTGTGATGTCCTTAGGTTAGTTAGGTTTAAGTAGTTATGAAATGATAATTAAATGGACACCCTAGCTGCAAACAGGCGTTGATGTACTTCATTGGGGACATGTTGAAAATGTGTGCCCCGACAGGGACTCGAACCCGGGATCTGCTGCTTACATGGCAGACGCTCTATCCATCTGAGCCACCGCGGGCACAGAGGATAGTGCGTCTGCAGGGACTTATCCCTTGCACGCTCCCCGTGAGATCCACATTCCCAACATGTCCACACCACTACATTCGTAGTGCGCCTAATAGATGTTTGCCCATCATACTCATTACTCGTGGCAGATTAATCTACCGGGTCCCGTACGAGTTCGGGCTTAGCGTGTGCGTTCGCACAAGAAGGTCAATGGCCGGGAAGCCATATTTTAACTATATATGACGGTAGTATCTGTTCCCGAAAGAACAGTTACCGTGGATGACCATGCAGCTTTGCTAGAAATGAAATGATAATGAAATGGACACCCTAGCTTCCCGGCCATTGACCTTCTTGTGCGAACGCACACGCTATGCCCGAACTCGTACAGGACTTGGTAGATTAATCTGCCACGAGTAATGAGTATGATGGGCAAACATCTATTAGGCGCACTACGAATGTAGTGGTGTGGACATGTTGGGAATGTAGATCTCACGGGGAGCGTGCAAGGGATAAGTCCCTGCAGACGCACTATCCTCTGTGCCCGCGGTGGCTCAGATGGATAGAGCGTCTGCCATGTAAGCAGCAGATCCCGGGTTCGAGTCCCGGTCGGGGCACACATTTTCAACATGTCCCCAATGAAGTACATCAACGCCTGTTTGCAGCTAGGGTGTCCATTTAATTATCATTTCATAACTACTTAAACCTAACTAACCTAAGGACATCACACACATCCATGCCCGAGGCAGGATTCGAACCTGCGCCCGTAGCGGTCGATATAACGTTCTGAAGCATCCACGAAAGTAGGCGAACAACGTATTGTGCCGTTCTGATCATCAAAATAAGCAAACTTTCCTATCAGAGCCCTGAAACTCTGGCAGATTTCAGTGTGAGGAGCATCCGTTCGCTGGTCTGGCCAAACCTATTTGATTCATAGGCACGATGGTGGTTCCTGGAATTGTAAACTGTCGGACGGCAGACTCAGGACGAATAAGTTCACCCTTGTGACACACGATATGTATGAGATGATACGCAGTTGCACTGTCGATACAGTTGGAAACGGCCACAGGCTCTTAATCTCTAGGAGCTCAGTCCGGAACCGCGCGACAGCTACGGTCGCAGGTTCTAATCCTGCCTCGGGCATGGATGTGTGTGGTGTCCTTAGGTTAGTTAGGTTTAAGTAGTTCTAAGTTCTAGGAGACCGATGACCACAGATGTTAATTCCATAGTGCTCAGAGCCATTTACATAATTTTTTTGCTCTTAATCCACCACAAGATACCGACCACAAGTGTCACCCACTAAGGAGAGACCTGAAGTTCTCCACTAGGGCAAGACCAGATGACGAAGACACCAAAGAACCACCTCCTTCCACAAGCCTCAATATGGGAACCGAATTAGCAAAACGGAACCTCCTCCCCCCTCTCCTCTGGCCCCGTTTCACAAACCACTGGAACTATCCTCTACTCCTTGAATCTCCTCTCTTCCCCTCTGGAGTGTTCTGTTGGCCTGGTAGCCAATCCAGACACAGCGCTTGGGTTGCCACGATGGTGAAACATGCCTCTACAGTGCATATCCTGAGAGGAACCAATCTTCGACTCCAAATCTCTCTTGTCTAAAAAAGAAGGTTTCAAACAAGGAATACGTCGTTCTTGCGGTAACCATGGAAACGTTTTGCCTAAAGACATCTACCCAGACGGAAGCACAATCGCTCATTTATGGTGTGATCTAACCTTTCCAGGCCAACCATTTCAGATTTCTGAAAGAAGGCTGTTAAGCTTCCTATATGTTTTTTCCGCTCACTAAAAGTACCTGGCGATTTCCTGGTATCTAGAGGTGGGTGGTTGGGGGGGGGGGGGGGGAGAGGGTGTTAAGTCCTACCTAACATTAGACACTAGACCCGTACGACAGCTGTTCTTTCCGTATTGTCCCAGCTTCTAACATGAGAGCCTATTTAGTTTGATGACCTTCCCACAGTTTGCACGGAAGCTCAGTTTACAGCAGTCTCTGTTAAATGGCTTCCTGCACCCACTTTCAGCCATTTGGTCGTCTTCTGCTGCAGACTGGCGCTCGGCCGAAGTAAATTGTTTTGTGTCCTGGTGCCCATCTGTCTGATGCTGAGCAGAAGGACGACAAAGGTTCGTCCAGAAGTCCCTCTGAATGTAAGACCCACTGAGCACTGTTTTCCACAACCCCTTGCATGGTCATGCCACTGCACTCAGCATTTATGGCCCCAGTTCATCTTGGCCCCCCGGTTACAAGCTCTCTACAGGCTACACATCCAGTTAAAAGAACATTCTCCCCACAATTTCCTCACGAAGAACCACACATAGCAAATTTAATACTGGGAAATACCGAGGTCACACCCGAAAATATGAACGTCAATCTGAGTGACAATACTGTTACCGAGAGATAGTGGCTTGCCATCTCTCACCTTAACCTAAAATTCTCTTCATGTGACAAACTGAGTGAGATGGTGCAATGGTTAGGACACTGGAGTCATATTCAGGAGCATGAAAGTTCAGATCCACAACCGGCCATCGAGATATACATGGTGACAGCACAATTTGTTAGTCTTTCGGTACGTTTTGTGTTTTTTCGTGTCATTTTTGGAGCATTAAAGTTAAATTTTAATATTGTTACAATTGATTATGAAAATATAGTTTGTAAACGTGCTAGAGAGCCTAGTCATAAGTGTTCCAGTTGGTAGATATCATCGCCTTTGTCGAAAGTTTTCTTTGTGCATAAACATGAGTATGTTTAACCAAATGTAGTAAAAAGCAGTATTAGCCTGTCCATTTCAGTATCATAGTTTTCCCTTGTAGATAATGATCAATTATCTTTCTCCCCTTCCACACTTTTTTGTGTGTGTGATGATGTATTGCTGAAAATCTACACTCTTTGACGTGCATTTTAGTCACAAAAATAGTGTAAAATCAAACCTTATATTTAGACTGAGATTTTAAATGTGAAATTAAGGTTGTGACACTTCACGTGTACATTAGTGTGTATCGTTATATTCTGTCTATCTAAAGTGGTACTAGTTCGTTTTTGTTTTTCTTCGTCCTAGGATGAACCGTCATATGCCTGTTTAGTACGCTACATTTTTTGTGCAGTTACAGAACAGCTTCATTGTTGCTGAATTAGCATTGTGGCAATGAATTTGAGAGTGATAGTGGAGGATGCAGTGAATATTTAATTTTTTATTCACACAGTTAATTCACACCTTAAGGGAACATGGACATGAGTAGGTAAAATTTTTACACAATTTAAGAATACATTACTCCTGTTATATAACATCTAGGATGTTACCGTTTTATGTCAAGACTACATAAAGTTAGATAAAGCAATTATAGAAATTATATATATTTATCTAAGACAAATTAATTATTAGGACAATATGTCTACGAGATGAGTTTTGATACAAGGTGTCACGCCTGAAATAACACTCAAATTATAGCAGGCTTTTCTCCACGCCCATGGAGGTATTTTATGCCACACGGTTTGTAATTTGGAATGAGTTTTGATACAAGGTGTCACGCGTGAAATAACACTCAAATTATAGCAGGCTTTTCTCAACGCCCATGGAGGTATTTTATGCCACACGGTTTGTAATTTGGAATGTAACTGACATAATAAAAACAGTTTATGTTCCTAATCAATATTATCTGCCTTATCGTTTAGATAATATCACTCAGACTGTGACAAGCTTCTCTCGATAGCCATAGAAGTATGTTATACACGATATATCGTAGTTTACAGCATAACTGAGGATATAACGACAATTTGTTTAACCTAATATAATGACTGTGTGAGACACAATGTTGTTACTTCACCTAATATAAGTATTCGGGACCATGACTGCCATCCTTAATCGATTGAGTTTCAGTGACGAATTGCGTTTTGCTGCAGTCTCACCAATGTCCCATTTGTCTGTTGTACAATGTCTCAAACAACTACGACCATAGTGCGTAATTCCTTTTGAGTTTGAACCGGGTATTCGTGCACCAGTAGATTCCAGTAAAATCTATGGAAAAAATCGATGGAAGTGACATCCAGTGAAAACTCTGTCTTTCGTAAACAACCTCTCCTTCTGTTTCAACATGTAAAATGTTGTTGAGGTGCTCTCGCAAACAACATGAGTTACACTCTCCATGGCACTACAGCTCGAACAAACACATAGAGAAGTACCGGGTGATCAAAAAGTCAGTATAAATTTGAAAACTTAATAAACCATGGAATAATGTAAATAGAGAGGTCAAAATTGACACACATGCTTGGAATGACATTGGGTTTTATTAGAACAAAAAAAAAAAACACCCCATATTGCCAGACGCGTGAAAGATCTCTTGCGCGCGTCGTTTGGTGATGATAGTGTGCTCAGCCGCCACTTTCGTCATGCTTGGCTTCCTAGATCCCCAGACCTCAGTCCGTGTGATTATTGGCTTTGGGGTTACCTGAAGTCGCATGTGTATCGTGATCGACCGACGTCTCTCGGGATGTTGAAAGACAACATCCGACGCCAGTGCCTCACCATAACTCCGTACATGCTTTACAGTGCTGTTCACAACATTATTCCTCGACTACAGCTATTGTTAATGAATGATGGTGGGCATATTGAGCATTTCCTGTAAAGAACATCATCTTTGCTTTGTCTGTCGGACATGTTTTGAACGTTTGTATTTTTTTGGTTCTAATAAAACCCCATGCCATTCCAAGCATGTGTGTCAATTTGTACCTCTCTATCTACATTGTTCCGTGATTTATTCAGTTTTCAAATTTATACTTACTTTTTGATAACCCGGTGTACCACTTAAACAGAGTGGTAGCAAAGAAAATTCTATTTTAGCTGATCTTAATGTGAAACCCTCTCCTTCTTCGTCTCACCTAATTGATAATAACACATCTCCTGTTTTTAACGATGACTTCTTGACTAATTGATTACATTTAGTTAGCACTGGATAAATTACAGAAAATACAAGAGCGTAAGATGCAAATACTGATTTATTCGTAGGCAACATTTAGGAAATCAGAATACTGAAATCAACCCACGAGATTGTAGTAACACCTTGTGCTCTGAAATGAGTCATTCTATGACGTCATTTCCTACACTCACTCCAACATTAAACATCAGTCGCGCAAGCAACAGAACGCGTATTACGGCAAATTTAGCTTAACGCTCCAGCCATCTCTGGATGTCAATCACGAAGACTGCGCTGCACGCATAAAAAATAGGAACTTTGTATTCAACAGTTGTAACTAAAGAGATTCAGCCGCCTGTTGTCCCAATTCACACACACTACATCTGTGCTTCAAACGAAAGACACACAGCTAAGCAACCTCGTATCACCTCAAATCTTAAATTATCGACCTCGGATTCCCGATGCGGGTGTCAAATCCAAGGGAAGAAATTCAAAACAAACCGCGAAAGGAAGACTGTAAATAGCAAGATATATCAGTCCACCATTAAACTAGTGCCTACCCTATAAATAATGTATATATTGTACACTTAACATAACTTTAACCACTGGATAGACATGTAATGTCAACAAGAACATATATTTAGGAATGAAAACATTTACGTAGATATACAGATACATAGAAAACTTTTTATTGGAACGTGGTCACTGAGGAAAAGATAGGAGGAATCTAAACCGACTTTGAAGCTATGCTGGCCGGAGTGGCCGTGCGGTTCTAGGCGCTACTGACTGGAACCGGGCGGCTGCTACGGCCGCAGGTTCGAATACTGCCTCGGGCATGGATGTGTATGCTGTCCTTAGGATAGTTGGGTTTAATTAGTTCTAAGTTCTATGCGACTGATGACCGCAGAAGTTAAGTCGCATAGTGCTCAGAGCCATTTGAACCGATTGAAGCTATGGACACAATTAAATAACTAAGACGCTTAGCACTTCTAAAGACAGTAATTAGTAAGGAAAGGCCATATACAAATAAAAAGTCAATTATTTCTATGTAAGCCCTCGGTCTTTTATGCATTTAAGCAGAATGAAAGCAATGTCATATCTCTAAAGACTTTAAAGCTTCTATCGAGTTGACTGGATTATGTATGACACATCAATCGCTGCAGTGGTTTGAAGTAGCAGATAAGTTGTGAATATTTGCCAATATAAATGTTTTTTCATAAAATTAAGTGTTGTAAAAAAGAGAGATCAAAAGATGTAGAGCATACAATGCAGCAGGATAAAGATCATAGCAGTACAAGATAAAAGTGGATGTAATGAAACAGTATTATTAAACCTTTACATTATACGTTGCTTAGATCGAATTGTCTCATCAGAAAAAAATACGAAAATAGGTATTTCTTAAGTTTACAGTAAGGCTACAACATATTTCAAAAATAACTTCAGAAATGGTAAACACCCTTCTTATACCGATGCACTTTCAGGGAGCAGTATGTAATTCTACATTTCACTATGCTCTCCGTTTAAATACGTCTCACACTTCTCCGCAGATAGTCGTAGCTTGAGGATATTTCAGCCAAGATTACATCACGTAGTAGGGGTTAGGGGATGCGTTTTGAAATTGTGAAGAGCACAATGCTTTATGGAATGCACTCACCATCGTCGAAGAGGTGGGCGAAATACTGGTAACTTTTTAGCTGGTGCGCCGTTCGACAGGCAACCCGCAAGGGAAAACACGGGGTGCTCCTTCTAGCAGCTGCTCGCGTGACATCCTTGACCCGGAATGATCAGTAGTTCTGATCGTCAGAAGCATGTGTCAGGCTGCTGGACCTATCAGCAGGCGGCCGAGCTGTCACTGCGCTTCTGAGCCTGCGCTGTACCAAACAGCCTCAGTACACTATTCAAACAGGCTCCTTTTCACAATATGGATCACATGGCAACGAAACCACAACACGTTGTTCATGGGCATAGGTTACTGTACCCTCGTCACAAGGTGGTCATTAATATTAACAACCAGAATGCGCTCCATTCGTAAAAACAGTATATGGCACAACACTTTCTATATTTAATAAACGTAAGCATGGTCCGTAGTAGGCTGTAGTTCGATTTTTATTTAATTGTGCCATTAATTACAAGTAGGAAGTAGTCATTTCCATCATTTTACAGAATATGGATACTTTTTTCTTGTAATTAAGAGTGATTTGAAAATGACATGCAGCACAGATGTTAAAAATGTGCTGGACAATGATGTATAGTAGAAACTAGCTAATCGCACATTAAATAAAAATCACATTACAGCCTACTGCGGACCATGTTTACGTTTATTAACCATCTTGAGGCTGTGGATCCTCACAAATACAGACTCTCAAGGACTTTCTATACTGAACCTATTCGAGCTACCAGAACTAACCTTTACACTCACAGGAACTATTTGAACTAATCTATTTACACAGAGATAAACATGTAACGCGCGTCAGTCATATAGTAAGTTCTTTGACATACAAAATATAATTTAAATCAAGTACTGGACACCATTAAATCGCTGGAATAGCTTTTCTAAATTGTTGGGTAGAATTATTTTTGGAAGTATTATCCTGTTGATTACTCTGGCTTCCAGCACAACCCTGACAGTCCCATTCTCCTTCCTTACTGCATGTATGGCTCTACAGTACTGCAGTACACTGTATCTGATCGCTGGGTGATTCCCTTGTCTGACATTCTGTGAATTTCCTTGTCAACTGCTGGCTCGGAAGACGAACAGAGTAATATTTCGTACAACATGATTCGTGGAATTTTATTTTTAACTTACAAACCATCCTCACATTGTGCCGGGGTGAGCCGAAAAGACTCCTCTGTGGAACCGCAATACCTCTCTCAACTCTTCCCTTTGATGCTGAGTACGTTCTGTTAATTATTTACTTTGGCTTGAATATTAGCAGCGAAATTGTCGAGTCGCAACTCCTGCTCCTTCTTTCAAGATAGAAAAATTTAAAGTTTACGCCGTTGCGCACTCACAGTCTTCATCAACTATTTCTTTAAAGAAAATCCTTCATCTCTTCTCCCTTATTCTTTACGTAAGCAAACCCCAATACAACATCTAATCGGCAACATTTTTCTGTATGCAGTTGGTACCAAATATTGCTCCAACGTTTAGAAACGGAAAAACAAGAACTGGAAGCTGAAAATCTCATTCAAAAAATTAGATATTTCCACGAAAGTTGATTTTTCTTTGGCTTGCTTTGATTCTCAACCGCACTTACGATTCTGAGTCCATTTTTCGGAACAATCTGAGTAGTTATGAAACTTCTTGGCAGATTAAAACTGTGTGCCCGACCGAGACTCGAACTCGGGACCTTTGCCTTTCGCGGGCAAGTGCTCTACCAACTGAGCTACCGAAGCACGACTCACGCCCGGTACTCACAGCTTCACTTCTGCCAGTACCTCGTCTCCTACCTTCCAAACTTTACAGAAGCTCTCCTGCGAACCTTGCAGAACTAGCACTCCTGAAAGAATGGATATTGCGGAGACATGGCTTAGCCACAGCCTGGGGGATGTTTCCAGAATGAGATTTTCACTCTGCAGCGGAGTGTGCGCTGATATGAAACTTCCTGGCAGATTAAAACTGTGTGCCCGACCGAGACTCGAACTCGGGACCTTTGCCTTTCGCGGGCAAGTGCTCTACCAACTGAGCTACCGAAGCACGACTCACGCCCGGTACTCACAGCTTTACTTCTGCCAGTACCTCGTCTCCTACCTTCCAAACTTTACAGAAGCTCTCCTGCGAACCTTGCAGAACTAGCACTCCTGAAAGAAAGGATATTGCGGAGACATGGCTTAGCCACAGCCTGGGGGATGTTTCCAGAATGAGATTTTCACTCTGCAGCGGAGTGTGCGCTGATATGAAACTTCCTGGCAGATTTAAACTGTGTGCCCGACCGAGACTCGAACTCGGGAAGTTTCATATCAGCGCACACTCCGCTGCAGAGTGAAAATCTCATTCTGGAAACATCCCTCAGGCTGTGGCTAAGCCATGTCTCCGCAATATCCTTTCTTTCAGGAGTGCTAGTTCTGCAAGGTTCGCAGGAGAGCTTCTGTAAAGTTTGGAAGGTAGGAGACGAGGTACTGGCAGAAGTAAAGCTGTGAGAACCGGCGTGAGTCGTGCTTCGGTAGCTCAGCCAGTCGTGCTCAGGCACTCGGCCAGTGCACATCGCGCGGTGACGGGCGGTAGCGCGGGCCAGTGTTTACGTCGCGAGCAGTGCTGCGGTGGAGAGCTGCGCAGCGTGTTCGAGCGCAGTTAACGTTTGTTTCTGTACCACTGTTGTAAGTAAGATGTCGACAATTAACAGAGCGAACAGCGTTCAGTGTGTTTTCGATCGTGCTGCCCTGCGACCGACGGCTTTCGAAATCCATGAGTGGATTTTGAGGATCCGAAATTGCCGGAAGATATAGTCGACACGTTCCAGTTGGACTTTGTGCAGTACTCGCTATTTATCAAATTTATTTCGAGTGACACTTATGAGAAATTCGTTGAGGAGCATGCTGGTGTGAGACCATTTCGTCATAATGATGGCAGTATTAGCAATGTCCAAATCGTGCCTTCGGGATACGGAGTGAGAACCGTCAGGGTATTTAATGTGCCACCTGAGTGCCCTAATGACCTGATAGCACGTTCCCTGTCACTGTACGGCGTTGTTTTGTCGGTTACCAATGAAAAATGGTCGAGTGCATATCGCTACCAAGTTAACAGCGGGGTGCGAAGTGTTCGTGTGGACTTAAAAAAGCATATACCTTCGTATGTTGCCATTGGCGGCTGTCGTGCACAGGTAACTTACATTGGACGACCCCCTACCTGTTCGATCTGCCATTCAACAGAACATCTGCGGATGAACTGTACACGTCGACGTCCATTTCAACTTCCACGGGAACGTCCTGCAGACGGTAGTGAAAAGCTTGTTCCGCTATTGAGTGAGGTAGTCGCGGGGACGGTACCACCACCTCGGCAGCCGGAACGTGTTAGCGAGGCGGAGATGCCAGTTCCGGTGGAATGCAGTGCCCAAGACATTTGCGGTAGGACGGACGTCGATCCGGCACCGTCATCCTCACCGGGGCAGTTACCGCTGGATAACAACGATGCGCCAGCCACCTCTGAAACTAAACCGTGTGAGATACAGGAGCGGGTGCACATCAGTTTGCCTGAACCGCCCCTAACGGTAGAGACTGCAGCAGAAACGAAGAAAGGCCGCCGAAGGAGAAGCAAAGGGAATAGTAGCAAAGAGGAAAAGTCGGATGATTTGAGACCCGTACACATGTCAGAAAGTGGCAGCGAGACTGAACCTCAATCTTCTTGCTCCGTGCGCTGCGAGGACACCGCGTGGCTAGAACGCATTCGTGAACAGACCAAACACCTGAAGGCACTACTGAGCGCTGAGAGGGAATAGAGCACCGTAACGGCTAAGAGGAAGAGCGAACAGAGTAGCGAGCAGCTGCAGCAGCGCTCCCGCAGGAACTCGATGACGTCAGTCGCAGCCCCGCGTGGTGGTCAGGCGGATGCGACCACGTTGACAGACTCAGCCGGCGGTGGCGGGCAGGGCGGCGCGCGCACCGCGAAGCACCCCGACAGCAATGAGCCGTGGTGGCAGCAGGACGAGGAGATGCAGCAGTAGCTGCTCTCGCGCATGACCATCGCGCTGCGACATTTCCACTCTCTGAGTACTCCAGACGTTCCCAACGAGTTTGATTCACAGACGTCGAGAAGGACGATCCAACACAGAGCTCATTGTCCTCTGAACCATCATGTGCGATAGCCAAACCTACAACGTTACCACACTTAACGTCAATAGAATTCAAAGTGCGGTGAAACTCCGTTCGCTAACTGATTTCTTGTATGGTACCAGCGTTGACATTGCCCTCCTACAGGAGGTAGTCACAGTCTTAGAAGTGCCCGGTTACGTTCTCATTGATAACATCAATCTCCAGGATGCTGTAGGCACTGCCATACTTCTGCGCGACGGTATACCATTTACGGATGTGCAGCGGTTGCCTAGTGGTCGTGGCATTTCTCTTCGAGTGAATGGTGTGCAGATTGTTAACGTGTACGCTCCCTCAGGTAGCACTCATAAGAGAGATCGCTCAACATTTTATAAAAACGAGGTTCCCATTCTTCTTAGCGCTTATCGTGCACATCTCATCCTCGGTGGTGACTTCAATTGTGTGCTTAACGACAGAGACCAAACTCCTAACACGAACAGATGTATCGAACTTGAACATTTAATTCATGGCATGCGTCTTCACGATACATGGCAACTACTGCACGGTGAACGGGTAGCGTACACCTTCGTAACCAGTCATTCTGCCAGTCGGTTGGATAGGATCTATGTGTCCGAGGCCCTCCAGCGACACGCTGTGAACTGTGACATAGCTCCTGTCAACATCTCCGACCATTGTGCGTATCGGTGTTACCTTAACCTACAACGCCTGCAAATATACCGCGGGAAAGGCTACTGGAAATTGAACGTCAGCGTTCTGCAGGATGCGCAACTTGAAGAGGAGGTGAACATAACATGGCAACAGCTCCAGCGGCAACGACGTCGTTACGATAGCGCTCTCCAGTGGTGGACTCAGTGTGCTAAGCCTAAATTACGCCTCACCCTCATGAGTTACGCCCGACAAAAAAGCTTTTGGCAGAAACAGACTATTGAGTTTTATTATCGCTGTTTGAGAGACCTGTACAGTCACGCTAACAATCCTTCTGGCGATATCGACGTTAAGATCAAACGATATAAAGCGAAAATCACGGCGATACAACGCCAACGAATGCAAGGCATCATCGTGCGAGCCCACCCCAAGGACGTGGCCGCCGAAGAACGGGCCTCTCTGTACCACATCCTGAGAGCGACGAAACGGTGTAAAGCCATGTTGATTGAAGCCGTCGTTGATGACGCTGAGAATGCCATCACGAAGCAACGTGACATCATCTCGCACGTCTACGACTATTATAGTCAACTTTACAAGAAGTAAGCCGTTGATGAACACTCGTGCGACGATTTTCTTAGGACCTTGAGCTGTCGCTTGTCGCAACAGGATACTGCAAATCTGGAATCTCTTTTCACAGAGGACGAAATCCGACTGGCAGTCCACAGTGCAAAGAAAGGGAAGTCACCAGGACCCGACGGTCTCAGCGCTGAGTTTTACCAGCGTTACTGGAACCTGCTCGGTCCGACACTCCTCGAGATAGCGAATGAACTCTGGCACCTGGAAGTTATACCCAAGGCATTTACGGAAGGTATCATCCTGCCCTTACCGAAAAAAGGGAACAGCAGGAAGGTCGAAAACATGCGACCCATCACACTCCTGAATGCCGATTTCAAAATCATCACCAGATCGATTAAGCTAAGGATGCAAACCGTTATGTACAAGGTTTTGGGCAGTTACCAGTACAGTGCGGTGCAAGGCCGAAGTGCAATCTCAGCAGCCTGCGATTTGAGGGACATCATCTGTTCGCATGCTGAAACCCAAGGACAGGGCGCTCTGATCTTTCTAGATTTTGAGAAGGCTTATGACCGTGTACGTCATGACTTCCTCTTTAAATGCATGAAGAAACTAGGTTTTTGACTTCATCTCATAGAATTAATTCGCAAACTTACTACAAACGCCTCTTCACGGATTCTCATTAATGGCCATTTTACAAAAGAAGTTTCCATTGAGCAATCCGTCCGCCAAGGATGTCCTCTGTCAATGATTTTGCACGCCATTGCAGTGGAGCCGCTCCTGAACAACTTGGAGCATAGCGGGTTCGGACTTAGCGTCGAGTCTGTCACTATCCCATGCATTGCGTATGCTGACGATGTATGCGTCACTGTGTCATCATCGCAACAACTTCTGTCAGCGGAAACTCTTTTACAAACATTCACGTTTCTTTCAGGAGCAATACTCAATAGAACTAAAACCACAGCTTTGCAGATCGGTGGCGGTATCGGAGACATATCCCATGTTCCCTGGTGCAAGGTCAAGGATTCTCACACAACCCTCGGTGTTACTTTTGAGGCCAAACCAGACAAATTCCTGACGAAGAACTGGTCACACATGCTTAATAAATTACGTGCTGCTTTGGTACTTCACTCCGACCGTGACTTGAACATACTACAGAAAGTTAAGACCATCGAGATCGCCATTACGAGCAAGATGACTTATTTGGCGCAAATTCTTCCAATCTCCGACCATCTAGCCAAGAGTATACAACAAGCGTTATGTTGGTTTCTTTTTAGGGGGCACATTTTCAAAGTTCAATTCGATACCTTAACCTTACCTTCGCTCAAAGGTGGCCTTAACCTCATTTAAGTACACAAAAAATGTGTCACCCTGCTCCTAAATCGCATCAGGAAGGAGTTCCGTACCCGGAGGACCAGTATCATCACAAACCTCATTCAGCGGTGGAAGCCTCATAGCCTTGACCCACCCGTTAATATCGCCGGCATTCCACTTTCTTACCGACATGTGCGACTGTACTACATGGAAATGAGTTACATTCGACACAACATCGTCGATAACGGAAGCCTGACGAACAGGAAGCTTTATGGCCTTCTCACGACAACAAACCACAGGAATCGTTTCGAAGAAAAACATCCACATACACATTGGAGTATAGTATGGCGGAATGTGCACAGCGACGTGTTACCGTCACGCGTCATAGCCGACTGGTATCTAACAGTCAACGATAAAGTAGCAACGAATGAAAAGCTACATAAAATTGGCCTTCATCCAACGCCCAACTGTGACACATGCGGAAGGGTCGACACGCTTCTTCATAGGTTCACGTGCGGACATGCAGAAGAAATTACTACATTTCTTCGCCCTGTGGTGTAGATCTTTTAGAGATCATTCAGCCACAAGAACTGAGATATCCACGAGCAAAAAACAACGCTGCAACGTGGATCATGGGCCACACAGCATCGTTTATTATGCAGAATAGGCATGCTACTTTCCTCGACTATTATTCTTACATAGAAATTGAACACTTTAAAATGAGACAACACTGTGACTACAGGAGGATATTTGGAAATATGCTGAACATCATAATTAACGGTTAAATGCTTCAAATACACTCTTTCGGATCGCAGAGGTTGCCAGTGACCTGTATGTATGAATCCCATTTGCTTCCTGGGACTTTAGTACTTGTCGGAATTTTACGATATTATTCAGATGCTCACCAATGCAGAAGGCATTTTTTCTTTCCCTTTTTCGCTTTCACATTTCCGTTCTCTCGCAGAGCAACCTTCCTTCAATGATGATGTGATAGTCCTTTGTGCACCATAAAAAAAATTCTGTTTACTACTTGGCCCCCCAAAAAAAAAAAAAAAAAAAAAAAAAACTCAAGAAGACGTTTCATTTCTTATATTGCGCTACGGCAGCCTAGCAATGATATACACTTTGTTCATTCTATTCTTATTACAAATTGGCGCATATGGTAAAAAAAAAAAAAACCTCAAGAATACTTTTCATTTCTTAAATTGCGCTACGGCAGCCTAGCAATGATATACACTTTGTTCAGTCTATTCTTATTACAAATTGGCGCATATGGTAAAAAAAAAAGGATGGATAGAGCGTCTGCAAAAAAAAAAAAAAAAAAAAAGGTTGGTAGAGCACTTGCCCGCGAAAGGCAAAGGTCCCGAGTTGGAGTCTCGGTCGGGCACACAGTTTTAATCTGCCAGGAAGTTTCATATCAGCGCACACTCCGCTGCAGAGTGAAAATCTCATTCTGGAATCTGAGTAGTTACTCGACCGTAGAGGTCTTGTAATAACTTCTCTGCAATTGTGCTCACCTTCGAGCCAAAATCCAAGAAGTCGACGTCAACTCCGCATACATCAGCTGCAAGAATTGGTTTCACGGCGTCCTTAGTAAACTGCTTAACTCCCATTGATAAGTGTTTCATAACGTCGAGTACGTTGTCTGTATTGTTAGAATTGTAATTGGTGACCCCATGGTTGTAGTTTCATTTTCACCGGCCGGGGTGACTGAGCGGTTCTAGGCGGTTCTAGGTGTTCTACGGTCACAGGTTCGAATCCTGCCTCGAGGATGGATGTGTGTGATGTTCTTAGGTTAGTTAGGTTTAAGTAGTTCTACATTCTAGCGGATGATGACATCAGATGTTAAGTCCCGTAGTGCTTAGAGCCATGTGAATCTTTTTTTCTTTTTTTGAAGTTTCATTTGCGGAGTGCATCGCTTTGCATTATAAACACAGTTTACCTCTGAATCCCGATGAGGAAACGCTTAATTATTTCTTCTCTGCTCTGGCGATCGATCGTAAGTCTCACGGTCGTCGTTCCTGTGGAATTCTAGATATCCTTGCTGCCTATCACACGGTCGTCTGCGAACATCGTATAACCGTGATTCGTTACGATAATTCTACAGATTGGGTGCTCCGAAATCCTTTCACTGCGGTTCTCATTCGTAATGTCTCTCTTTCTTTCGGTTTCTCACGTCGCAGTGATTGTCCTCAGGTCGCCTCATCTCAGTGTCAAGAATTTCAATTCAGTCTACCGTCAAATATGCATCGTCGATGTCTCTCTACATTGCGACAGCTAATTTCTCATCGACATGTAGTGTTAATAGCTGAATAAGAATTTCTATGAGTTCTGTCACTTTGACCGTTTCATGTAAATATACATTCCGATCCCACTACTTCTGCAAAATCTCGCAAATGGTACCGTCACTATGGCCTATGGTGGCCATGTCAGTAATATCCACTTGAATGACCACACTTGTTCGATATTGCTATCAATAATTGTGCTTGGCGCTGCACTTAGCATAACGCGATATCTCCCTTGTACAGTATTATTGACTTCTTCTTCTAGCACATGTTCATATAAAATGGATTGCTGCATGTTTGCGAGGATCATGCATTGTCCCCGTATGTCAATTATCATCTCACAGAGTGTCTTCTTGTGCTCTGAAAAATCCTTCTTTACTGTCGTGATCTCCAAATTAATTTTACTTTCTACCAGACTGAATGCGACTTTATTGGACTCGTGATCTGCATATTGTTTTAGTGCTGCCTACCTCTGCTCAGAGCTTCGACTGTTCATTCTTAATTTTGTTAGGTAACACAGAACGCTTTCCCGCGGACATATCGAAGATTTTCTTCCGCAATTCTCGAAGGTCGAGCACAGTCCCTCACGCCATAAGTAAAATCGGCAATTTCATTTTTAAGATAACCTCTTTGCTGTTTATCATCATCATTACTCATCTCCTTAATGTATGCAGTAAGTTGATTAACACTGAAGCGCCAAAGAAACTGATACAGGCATGGGTATTCAAGCACAGAGATGAGTAAACAGGCAGAATACGGTGCTGCGATCAGCAACTCCTATATAAGATAAAAAGTGTCTGGCGCAGTTATTAGATCGGTTACTGCTGCTACAATGGCAGATTATGAAGATTTAAGTGAGTTTGAACGTGGTGTTACAGTCGGCGCACGAGCGATGGGAAAGAGCATCTCCGAGGTAGCGATGAAGTGAATATTCTCCCGAAAATATAAATATCCTGCAGGAACGAGAACAACGACGACTGAAGAGAATCGTTCAACGTGTCAGAAGAACAAACTTTATTCAAATTGCTGCAGATTTCAGTGCTGGGCTATTAACAAGTGTTACCGTGAGAACCATTCAACGAAACATCGATATGGGCTTTCGGAGCCGAAGACCAACTCGTGTACCCTTGATGACTGGACGACACAAAGCTTTACGCCTCGCCTGGGTCCATCAACACCGACAGTGGACTCTTGATGACAGGAAAGATGCTGCCTGGCCGGACGAGTCTCGTTTCAAACTGTATCGAGTGGATGAACGTTACGGGTATGGACACAACCTCATGAATCCAAGGACTCTGCATGTCAGCAGGAGACTGTTCAAGCTGGTCAACGCTCTAAAATGGCGTGGGGCGTCTGCAGTTGGAGTGATGTTGGTGTGGTAACCTCCTTTGCTGGGCTGGCTGTCGGTTCCTCAGGTTCATTAGTCTCATTGTTTATGTTGCAGTTACGTAAAAAAATTTCCTGTTCGTTTTCGGAGTCAGTCTTTACAACTCGATTGTCTTGCATATTGGTACCTCCTACACTCCAAATTCTATAGTCACTGTTAACAGTCAGTGTTAGTTGTAGCACGTGGCCTACTTATTTAAAAAGTAACACCTGTTCCTAGTTTATACTTCACAAATTATCATTTTCTTCCAGTGTTCTTTAAAGAATATCGAAGCACCACTGCGCACTCGCCACTAATTGTCTGTTTAATACCGTTGTATTAAGTATCGTGTTTTTTGAGTTTTCATTCGTTTCATATCTTCTTAGATACAAAACCTACGTTCAGTGAATATCGGTGGTGTATTTACTAGTACTAGTAAGTGTTAACTTCTGTCCACCGTCTAATCATTACGTGTTGTTCTGGCTCTGAGCGCTATGGGACTTAACATCTATGGTCATCAGTCGTGGTGTTCTGGATTCATTTCAGTGCTTTGTATAATTTCCTGATAGTGTTGTTGGCATGTCAGGGATGGAACAGCGTTTTTGCACGGGCTACCTCAGTGCAGTGTCGTTGGGGGCGGCCGCGTTCCGCAGTCAATGGCATACCAGGGGACGTAAGTCCGCCGGCTGAAAGTCATCTCTTAGCAGTACACGTTAATATGGCCTCGGCCCGTGAGAGTTTGCAGAAGCTGGAGTTGAAAGCGAAGCCTGTTGCTGCGAAACTCCTCCAGCCTAGCCGCAATCCAAAAGCTAAAGCTTAAATTTGAAAAAAGCCAACCGCCATTCACTTCTGAAAAACTAGGCAGGAGTGGGAGTTTTGCTGAAAATTTCCTCTCAACTGCTACGTGAGCAGATTGATGGACATCCTTTTAGAGACGAGTCCTGTGACTGGACAGGGTTGTACAAGAACGGAGGTGTTAGTTTTGTGTAAAGGGCAGTCTGGGTCTGAGCCTTCTCCGTGAGCGGAGAGGAAGTATCTCTGTGTGCGCCAACTTGTGCATTATAGAGAGGCGCTTAGATTCCGATTGATTATCGAGTGGATGTACCAGCGCGTTTCTGGTAACTGTATATTCGTCGCTCTGTAAGGAATGTGACGAAACTTAGAAGCTCTAAGAGCAGTTGGACTTTAGAAGTGTTATTTATTCTCGCGTGCTTTTAGTGAGACTTTGTCTTTATGTGGGCAGTGGGCAAGCAGATGACCTCACCGTCACACGGTCCGAAACCGGAGCAGTTCACAGGAATATTACGGACAATATTAGTCCAAGTGAGTAGGTAGATTTCAGAGCTGCAGCGAGCGTCTTCTGCCGGTGCGGGAGTCGCAATCAGACAGTCAGCAGCAGTCGCTTTCACTGTTATTTGGTATATGGCGATATCACAGCTCAGCAGAATATAGGACCTTAATTTAGTAAATGAGTTGAGTTCCATGCCTCTGTGATGTATTCACAAGTTGTCAGATTCATTTGGAAGTTGGTTACTTTTCTTGCTACAGCTCGAGGACCTCCTTTTTGTCAGTATTTAGACAGATCGCGTTCCACAGACTTTTTAAGAGGGCGACAAGTACAGTACGAATTAATACCAGTCCAAACTCAGAGAGATAAGTAAGGACAATTGAATAAAAAATGATTTTGACAATAAATTTTGTACATTATAATTCCCCCCCCCCCCCCCCCTCCCGGTCCAAGAGTGTTGTTAGAAAATGTCGTCCGTTCATGTTCTTTGTGTCATCTATACTTACGTTCAACGAAAATATGTCATAGTATTCTACGACTGCCTGACGCTCGGAAGTTTTCTGCACACCTCATCAAAAGATAACTTATTACTGATCACAACATTATTAGAGATTAAATATGTTGTAGTGCTTTTTAGTTTACTGTACTCGTAAGAGCAACGTCATATGTAACAAACGTGGATGTGTTGTAGATTGATTGATATGGGAGAAATATGTGAGGATTATGGGTAGTTATTCCACTGGGGAAGCGAGAAAAGTGTTCGTTGAGGTATTTCCTTGGAGA